>NC_062226.1:48469191-49866002 GCF_902686445.1 Sciurus carolinensis
ATTATATATAATTGAATCCTTATAAAAACCCTGTGAGTTAAGCACCATCATTTCCTATTTTATTTATACGTAAACTCAAGTACAAAGGGAAAAAGCTATTGGTACAAAGTCAAAAGGCCATGGGTGGTAGAGTCTCTCAGGGTGATTAGTTTCACATTGTCTAACACACTGCTTCAGAAAACAAGTCAAAGACATTTTGTCACTTTGTGTTTCCCTTTTAACTTGGTTTCAGTCCCAATGTTAAATATGAAATGAATTACATGTCCATAGTGCCTTATATCTCTATAGCTCCATTCTGATCAAGCAATCATCTTCAATATTCATGAATATATGAGCTTTCTCTTCATTAACTGTCTTGGTACTTCTCCATTTTTAAGGTCACTCTGCCATCTTTGGCATTTAATAAACACATCTAGTATACAAAAAAAAAAAAGATGCCCAGACTCTGATTGAATTTCACTTCACTTTGGCTTATGAAAAAGAATCGCTATGTTAAAATTTTACAAACATTTCATGTACAATTGGATATCACACACACACACAAATATTAGTGGACTAGATTTCACACCTTTTTTCAGAACTTGGCCCTCTTTGGTTTATTTCATTTTATTGTTAAGCTGTTTTTAGGGTTATACAAACATGAGTTTAAATTATTTCCCATCGCTTAATAACTTTAAATTCTTCTGCAACTTGTCTGATTTTTTTTCTGACTTGCTGACCTTGTTCTTTTTTTTTTTTTAAACCAGGTACATTCTTGAAGGTTTTTATTCACACATATTCTAGAATTGTTTGGAAAAAACTGTGTGCTTCCCCACCCATATGCTTCTTAAGGTTCTAACATTTTAAAAAACATTTTTTATTCAGAATTTAGGTAGTTGCAAAGGATGTAATTTCTCCCACCTAGTAGATATTGACATTTCCAAATAAAACTCTTAGATCACTTTTATTTTTTTATTTTTATTTTTTATTCTGTTATTTTTTCCTCCCCCCACCCCTCCCACCTCTCTTTTCCCTCTATATAGTCCCTCCTTCCTCCATTCTTGCCCCCCTCCCATCCCCCATTACGTGTCATCATCCGCTTATCAGTGAGATCATTTGTCTTTTGGATTTTTGAGATTGGCTTATCTCACTTAACATGATATTCTCCAATTTCATCCATTTGCCTGCAAATGCCATAATTTTATTATTCTTTATAGCTGAGTAATATTCCATTGTATATATATACCACAGTTTCTTTATCCATTCATCAATTGAAGGGCATCTAGGTTGGTTCCATAGTCTGGCTATTGTGAATTGAGCAGCTATGAACATTCATGTGGCTGTATCTCTGTAGTATGCTGATTTTAAGTCCTTTGGGTATAGGCCAAGGAGTGGGAGAGCTGGGTCAAATGGTAGGTCCATTCCAAGTTTTCTAAGGAATCTCCATACTGCTTTCCAGAGTGGCCAAACTAATTTGCAGTCCCACCAGCAAAGAATGAGTGTTCCTTTTTCCCCACATCCTTGCCAACACCTATTGTTGCTTGTATTCTTGATAATCGCCATTCTAATTGGGGTGAGATGGAACCTTTGGGTAGTTTTGATTTGCATTTCTCTTATTTACTAAAGATGTTGAACATTTTTTCATATGTTTGTTGATTGCTTGTAGATCTTCTTCTGTGAAGTGTCTCTGTTCATATACTTAGCCCATTTGTTGATTGGGTTATTTGTATTCTTCGTGTAGAGTTTTTTGAGTTCTTTATAGATTCTGGAAATTAGTGCTCTATCTGAAGTATAAGTGGCAAAGATATTATCCCACTCTGTAGGCTCTCTCTTCGCATTGCTGATAGTTTCCTTTGCTGAGAGAAAGCTATTTAGTTTGAATCTGTCCCAGTTATTGATTCTTGCTTTTATTTCTTGTGCTATGGGAGTCCTGTTAAGGAAGTCTGATCCTAAGTCAACATGTTGAAGATTTGGACCTACTTTTTCTTCTATAAGATGCAGGGTCTCTGGTCTGATTTCAAGGTCCTTGATCCCTTGTGAGTTGATTTTTGTGCAGGGTGAGAGATAGGGTTTAGTTTCATTCTGTTGCATATGGATTTCCAGTTTTCTCAGCACCATTTGTTGAAGAGGCTATCTTTTCTCTATTGCATATTTTTGGAACCTTTGTCTAGTATGAGAAAATTGTATTTATTTGGGTTTGTGTCCACGTCCTCTATTCTGTACCATTGATCTACCTGTCTATTTTGGTGCCAATACCATGCCATTTTTGTTACTATTGCTTTGTAGAATAGTTGAAGTTCTGGTATTGCGATACCCCCTGTTTCATTCTTCCTGCTAAGCATTGCTTTAGCTCTTCTGGGTTTCTTATTCTTCCAGATGAATTTCATGATTGCTTGCTCTATTTCTATAAGGTACATAATTGGGATTTTAATTGGAATTGCATTGAATCTGTATAGCACTTTTGGTAGTATGGCCATTTTGACAATATTAATTCTGCCTATCCAAGAACATGGGAGATCTTTCCATCTTCTAAGGTCTTCCTTAATTTCTTTCTTCAATGTTTTGTAGTTTTCATTGTAGAGATCTTTTACCTCTTTGGTTAGATTGATGCCCAAGTATTTTATTTTTTTTTTGAGGCTATTGCAAATGGAGTTGTTTTCCTCATTTCCCTTTCAGCTGTTTCATCGCTTGCATATAAAAATGCTTTAGATTTATGCATGTTGATTTTATAGCCTGCTATTTTGCTGAATTCATTGATGAGGTCTAGAAGTTTTCTGGAGGAGGTTTTTGGATCCTCTCAATATAGAATCATGTCATCTGCAAATAGTGACAGATTAAGTTCCTCTTTTCTTATTCGTATCCCTTTAATTTCTTTAGTCTGCCTAATTGCTCTGGCTAGAGTTTCGAGGACAATGTTGAATAGAAGTGGTGAAAGAGGACATCCCTGTCTTGTTCCCATTTTTAAAGGGAATGGATTCCGTTTTTCTCCATTAAGAATGATGTTGGCCATGGGCTTAGCATAAATAGCCTTTACAATGTTCAGGTATGTTCCTACTATCCCTATTTTTTCTAGTGTTTTGAGCATGAAGGAGTGTTGTATTTTGTCGAACGCTTTTTCTGCGTCAATTGAAATAATCATATGATTCTTATCCTTAAGTCTATTGACATTGATGGGTTACGTTTATTGATTTACGAATGTTGAACCATCCTTGCATTCCAGGGATGAACCCCACTTGATTGTGGTGCACGATTTTCTTAAAATGTTTTTGGATACGGTTTGCCAATATTTTGTTAAGGATCTTTGCATCTATATTCATCAAGGATATTGGTCTAAAATTTTCTTTCCTTGATGTGTCTTTTCCTGGTTTGGGTATGAGGGTGATATTAGCTTCATAGAATTAGTTCGGTAGGGTACCCTCCTTTTCTATTTCCTGGAATACTTTGAGAAGTATTGGAATGAGTTCTTCTTTGAAGGTCTTGTAGAACTCGGCTGAGAATCCGTCTGGTCCTGGGCTTTCTTGGATGGTAGATTTTTAATGGCTTCTTCTATTTCATTGCTTGATATTGATATGTTTAAATCGTGTATGTCCTCCTGGTTCAGTTTGGGAGGAGCATATGTCTCTAGAAATTTGTCAATGTCTTTGGTAGTTTCTATTTTGTTGGAATACAGATTTTCAAAGTAGCTACTCATTATGTTCTGTATCTCAGTGGTGACCTTGTTCTTGAAATGGATGTTCTTGTTTTCCTATCTCTCAGCTTTGTTCAGTACTGAACTCATTGACTATTACATAGCTTATGGTGCTAGTTCTGCAACTATGTCTTGTACAGTTTACACATTCCATAATGTGCCATGTAAGCTATTTTTTTGCTTTATATGGCACAATGAAATGCAAAGAACTCAAAGTTTAGAGTCAACTGTCCAGGTCCAAAAGTCATTTCATCCACTTGCAAGAGGTTGAATTACTTAGACAAATTAGATAAACTGATTAGCCTCTTTAGTGTTTTCAAAAGTTTTCACATCAAGGCACACAGAAATTAGGAGATGTTTCTATGCCATTAATGCAAATGTAAGACTGTGTTTGTAGCCAGCCATCCCAAGTCTCACACTTCTGCTCCTTCTGCTGCTAGAAATCAACATCTCCAAGTTTCCAATTTTAAAATGGCAATAATGACACCAAACTCACAGGATTCTAGAGAAGAGAGAAAAATGACTGAAAAACAACTGGCATGCTGATCTACACACAATGCCATTCTTCATTATTATGGTTTCTTTTCCCGTCTTGCCCTTTGTGGTTCAAAACTTAACACGCAATCATTCTTTTTCACCTCTTCTTCCTTTACATGCCATCCCTTCTGTGAGGAATGCTGTACCAGTTATCTATGTCTGGGTAACAAATTGCCCAAAGCTCAGAGACTTGAAAAACACACATTGTTCATTTTATAGTCTCTGTGGGTTAGGAGTCCTGGCACAATTTTATAGGATCCTTCACTTAGTGTCTCACACAGCTACAACCAAGATATGAATGAACCAGTGGAAGTTCATTGGTAGTACTTTGCTTCCATTCAATTCCTATTGCTGGTCCAGGCACTGTTAGCTAGAAAATAGCAGTGCAGTTAAGAAGTCCTGCTCATGTGAAAAGATCAATCTCATTCACTCACTCACTTTCCTTTCCAATGCTGCTTCTTTCTAAGGTGTGAAAAATAGTCCACATCACACGATTCTCCCAGGGAAGCTAGTAAGAGATATAGTCCTGGGCTCTCTGAGTTCAGGGCTCAGCACCTCCTCTATTCCTATGTCACTTGGACATATATGAGCTTTAGGCTCCCACAGTTCACACTGCCAGACAGAGTAACCATGCCAGCAGAGACACAAGGAGCTCCAGCAAAGATAACTAGACATATAGGGATTCCAAAAACTGTGAAGAAAAGACAAACTCAAGAAACCCCTTGAATAATGGAATGGATGGATCAATAATTTGAAATAAATGTAGTACTTTAGGAGATAAGGGGAGATATTAGAAATATAAGAGCAAGGTATCTTAAAAATAAACTAGTGGAAATTATAAATATAAGAGCTGATAAGGAGTACAACTTGAGAATACATATGTGAATTGGATATTATATTGAATACTTCAAGAAGGCAAATGGAAAAATAGAAAGAGGGAAGTTATAAAATTATAACAAAAGTATGTGGACAATAGATGTAATAATGGCACCAACCAGATGTCAATTTTACCATTAAAAGATCACTTTTGAAATACCCTTGCTAGAAAACCATGTGCAAGACAAAAAATTGATGTTTTAAAGTTTTTTATGATCTCCACAATAATAATAACCATGAATAAAATAAAAGAACATGGAATAGGTGGCTAGATTCTGTACTTCCCTATCAACTCATATAAACCGCCATCATGGAACCCACCAATCTGTTTCGATGTCATCCACTCACATATGTCTCTTCTCATAGTCAATAATATTTTTTAGAAGTATACGTGTAAGCATGTTTTACTTTTGTATTTCAAAGCTTATCCAAAGGTCTTATAATCTATCATTAATCCTGGCACAGAATTTCTATGCTCTATTTTCTATTTTAAATGAAACAAACTGGTTTTTCCTACATCTCTCAATTCTGTTGCTCTTCTATGTGATCTCTCATGATCTGTTTTTCAGACTTCAGCACCTAATTGACTTCGGATACCTACTTGGCTATCTGACTAGCTAAGTGGGTCTTACATCTGACACATTTTCCAACCAGTTCACCTGATCTTCTAGCCTGTTACCTTGCCTGTTGGTGACAAGTAGAAACACAGGTGTTTGCGTCTGCTTTTTCACTGCTATAACCAAAAGATCTGACAAGGACAATTAGAGGAAGAAATGTTTACTTGGGGACCTATGATTTCAAAGGTCTTGGTCCAAAGACAGCTGACTCCATTCCTCAGGGCTTGAGGTGAGACAGAACATCATAGTAGAAGAGTGTGATGGAGGGAAGTGGTTCAGGACATGATGGTCAAAATGCAGAGAGAGACTAAGCTCAACTCACCAAATATAGACCCTGATTGCACACCCACAATGACCCATCTCCTCTAACCACAGTCTACCAGCCTGCAGTTACCAAGCTGGGGATTAATTCACTTTGGGTTCTCATAACCCAGTCATTTCACCTCTAAACTTTGTATTGTCTCACACATGAGCATATGGGGAATACCTAATATTTGAACGGTAACAATGGGAGAAGTTCAAACCTGACACTCTGCTATTTTTTGTGCCCATATGCCAACACTTATATTTAGAAAAGCATTTGTAGATTAGATAGAGGAAAGAATGAAAACAGTAGGGAATGAGAAACAGTTTACTTCTTTATTGTTAGGGGAATAAAGCATTTTATGTACACTCACCCACATGCACACCTTGGAGAAACTTTCTCAGGAGACAAATTGAAAGTCTAGCCTATTCTCTGATTTTCTTGCCTTGTCTTTTAAAATATTCAAAAAGTCTTCTTACTGTTGGTTAGGAGATACATAATTACCTCTATAGTTAACTTTGCAGTTGAAGTTCTCACACTGCTACATCTTTCTAAGCCAATTAACCATACCTTTATCATGCCTCCTGGTGGGGTTATCCAGTATGTGCTAAACAGTTTAATTAAAATCTGTCCTCTTTCCCTAATGCCCATTTGGAGGAATACCTTTCTCAAAATAGCAATTAAATATATAACAATTCATTACTTGGAAAGAAAAGAATCACCAATTATCCCCTAAAGATAAACAAGTAGACTTTCAATTATCTCATTTAAAATCTTACTTTAGAAATATATATGACTCTTTTCTTCTTCTTTCACTTATATTGGCCAAACTAATAACCCAGTCTAGAAAATTTTGCTGTAATAGAATGAAAATTTTCTTATGACTATTATTAGAGTAGAAAGGGAATATTCAATGACAAATGTACTGATGTTACCAATAGGAAAGATCAGTGTTGTGGTGGAGAGGGTAGGCTTTAAAATGAGCCTTTACTAAGACTACATTGGATAGGCACTCTACCAACTCTTTTGCAAATGATATTGAAAATCTTTATGGAATTTAATATTATTATTATTATTTCTTTTATAAATGATGGTAATGAGGTTTTGAGAGGCAAAGTACTTTCTCTCAAATCACTTAGCTAGTAAGAAGTGGCACAGAATTTCAGTGCATGCTTGCCTGACACAGAATCTGTTCTCCATAAATGGTCACTCCCTCCTATCCAGCAGAAATTAATGGAGGATGCACTGCCAATGTAAACTCACAAGTCAAGTCAATGTTATATATCAGAATTTTTGTCTGAACGTCACTTCTTTTTCCTAAAATCTGAGTTGAAGTCTGTGCTCTCCACAAAGAAGTGATGTGATCTTAGGCCAGCAGTAGCACTATTTTGGACTTTAGATCAGATGGGGTTTTCCTCTTTTATATTGTAAGATGCCTGTTCTGGGCAGTCAGAACATGACTGAGATCTTTACGGGAGCCTATAATATAGATCCCACTAAAACAGGCATTTGGAGTCACTAAGCTAGAAAACATGCCCTTCTTTAAGAGATAAAGAGCTAGGATATTATGGCTGAGATAAAGTGTCAAGATATTCAATCTTTACATTATTGTGCATCTTGCCAAATTCTTAATTTTCCTTCCTTAAACAGTGCTCTGACACAAGATGGTTTGATATGCTTTGCAAAGTTCAGTACATCCTGGCTTCAGCTGGCCCTCACAATCATGTCTAACGTAGACTGGCAGAGCAGCATTAGTGAATCCTAAACAGCAAACCATTTCTGCTAGATCCATTATGTAGGGAGCAGAAGACTTAATTCTCCAAGGCTGGACTCTCATGCATTTCTGCCAACAATAAATTCACTGTAAATGAAAAGAAAACATTAAATTTTAAACCTATGAATATCTTTAAATGGCTAAGGTACACACTAGAATTGAGTTGTCTTTGTACTTACTAAGTAGGTTCAATGATTGAAAATCATTTTAAAATGGTATTCTAAATTCAATGATTCATTTACAATTGTTCTGGGAATCTTCACTTTGGGCTGTTTCTTCTGTGGCTAATAAAGCAATCTTTGAATATAGGAGCCTAGAATTCTCTCTGCGCAGGAAGCAAAGGCTTGGATTTGCCAGTTCAGGTTATGCTGGGCTCCCGGAAATGCATTTTTCCACAGGCATGGTTTACAAAGGGAAAGCCTGTTAATCCCAGAGCACATTAGTTTGTCCAAAAAGTATCCTGTAAATCTAGATTTGGGAACATAATGAAAAACAGACGTGATTCAGAGGATGCTGCTTAGGTATCTTTTGGAACAACATACATTTGATTATATAGGGTATAGCTAATATGACTGAGAATTACTGAGCAGAGACTAACTTTTCAAAAGCTGGAGTACAAGAAAGGAAACAGCTAGGCATTTACTTGAAAAGGCTATCAGAACAAGTTTACTACATGTAATAGAAAACAGGAAGGATGATGGTATTTGAAGTGGTGAGTTGGATTCAAACACAATCACATAGGATCCTCTCAGAAAAACAATTGAAAGAAACAAATGAACATTCCCAATGATTGGGAAAAAATAAAAATAAAAACACATACAAACACACACAACTCAGCTGACCTCACTCAACTGTGCTTCTAAGGGTGGTAGAATCTCTCACACCAAACTCCCACTTACTTTGACATCTTTCCTTTTCCTTTTGCTTTTTCCTTTTAGTAGTAGCCCTTGGGCTCCAGCTTTGTAATGTGGCTTGCTTCTGGATCACAAAGCCGTGTTGGAACATGAGTAGTGATAAGGATTGTTCTTTCTTTTTTAAGCACTAACTAGTTTCCTCCAAAGTTACTGAACAATTCTTTCTTCATCCCCAAACACCAGTTTTCTGCACAACTGTATTATAGGGTGCAATTAGAAATCAGATAATCATCCTAAGAAAGGATTGCATTCATTACATATTTTATACTCCTCCCCCATTCTAAATAGTTAATTATGAATTTCAAGCATTAGAAAAAAGCCTCACAGCCTGTACAGAAACTCTTGAAGAGATTGTTTTCAGGAAAGTGCCAAAAGTGCCTCATCTTCTCCCATAAAAGCCAGAGAAGATGATGACAGTCCAGCTGCTCAGTAAGGATTGCTCACCCTTTATGGGTTCCCAGAAGCTTCCATGCAACATAAAGAAATTCATATTTTTATTGCCTCATATTCTCTCAGCATGAAGAAGAATTTACATTTCTTAATTGGATTTCTTTCTCTCGGCACAAGAAATTACAACTATCTCACTAGACTCCACTGCTTAGCAGCCCCCAAGAAGCAATTGTATAACTTATTTATAAGGCAGGGTGCAGGGCAAAGTTTTTCACTAAAGTCCAAGGACTACTTATTTCAGGATTGCCTAAAAAGCACTGTAAAATCCCAAGTCCTAGACTACACTCCAGAGCTACTGAATCATACTCTCTAAAGTTGAATTTAGGGAATCTGCATTTTAAAGAACTCTGCATGATTTTATGCAGAAATTAAAATTACTAATTTTACAGAAATTACAGAGATACTGAACTACATCTGAGAAATTCTTTCAACTCCCCCTGACTTTCATTAATCAGTTAGAAACATTAACTCGTTCTTGGGCTTTTTAGATTCTAAGGGACACAGTATTTGAAAGAGATGGACTTAGAATTCATGTAGTTAGAATGATCCTAAATTTTTTAATACATGAAGGAAGCTTGATATATTTGAGTTCTTCAGAGGACTAGAATCAAAGAACATATATCATCTAAATTATAAGAGGAGATTTACTAGTTTGGCTTACACATTCAGAAGCTGAATAGTCCCTCAATGGCCATCTGCAGACTGGAGAGCTGGAGGAAAGAGGGGCTGCTCAGTCCAAGAAGCAGGGGCCTCAGGACAAGAGGCACCAATGATGCAGCCCCAGCTCCCAAGGCTAAAGGCTGGAAGCTCCGGCAGAGTCGCTGGTACAGATTCATATTCAAAACCTGAGGAGTCTGGAGTCTGCTGTCCACTGGTGACAGCAGTGGCTATCAAAGGTGGCTGCTGAAAAAGAGCTGAGCACGTGCACATGTGCATTCATGCTGGCAAGCTTGCCCCTCTGCCGTCTGCTCCACCTGCGTCCCTAACCTATTATACCTTGCCTCCCATATTCAGAGTGGATCTTCCTCACTCCGTTTTCTAACTCTGACTCACATGCCAATCCTCTCTGGCAGCACTCTCACAGACACACCTGGAAGTGTGCTTTACCAATTTTTCAGGCATCTCTCAATGCAGACGTTATCAACCAAGATTAACCATCATGCTTGAAGAGATTTCTAAATCCATTTCTCTATATTACAGACATATCCAGTACCTTCTCCACGACTCTGAACTCTGGAGACCCACTTACGCCTTAAGATGATAGTCTAAAATGATCTTCTGACCCACTTCAAAATGCCAGTGAAAGTGGGTATTGTTGTTAAGGATCTGTAATTTATCATGGTTCTGCAGTGTAGTGATGGGACCAGAGCTTGGTTATCATGGTAAAATTTTATCAGGCTAACATTTTTTATTAACAAAATCATATCTGTTGGGGTTTGCAAAATGTGGTGGGACAATTGAATTACAATTCTTGCTCTGTTCTGTTATGTTACCTGCATTTCTGTGAAATAATTGTATAGTTCCTGGAGTACTACATTACTAATTTGGAGATTCCTAGCTTCACCCTATTTTTGCCTTCTCAGATACTACAGGAAACTGAACCAATTAAGAAGAAAAAAAAAAAAGTGAAGAAAATATGCTAGATACTTCTACATATCAGTCCATATGTTCAATATTCTACCTTCGCTGTCTCAGTTAATTCTAACCTTGCAGAGGATATGCTGTCTCCATTTCCATATGAGGAAGCAGAAATGTTTTTAGAAACAAAATAAGTTCCTGAATCATATATGACCAAGATAAAATTTGAGCTCAGTTCTAGCTGACTGACTCTGAAGCATGTGATTTCTCTAGACAGAAAGAATAGAAGAAAAACAGATGGCAGAAAAGGAAGTAAAGAAGTAAAGATATAGGGGGTAAAAACTCCCCAGAGAAGTTTCCATGGTGGGTTTTACTGAAAATAGGAAATTTCTGGGAGAAGTTGTTGAAATGATCCTCAAAAGAGAATGGTATATATTCTGGAGACGATATAGTTTTGTCATAGAATATATTGAAATCATACTATAGTAATCTATTATTTACCAAGAGCACATTGGTATTCCAGTATGTCATTAACCCACACAGCTACCATGTTTATCAGCATGCCTTTGTCCATTCGGATAACAAAAATAACTGTTTGACATATATTTGTGCAAACAGGCTGTACATGTTTTGTAACAAAGTTCTTTTTCTATGCATATGTCTACTGGAGACATTTTGGCTCCTATCACAACATTGTTACTAAATGCTTTCAGTTAAACATTTCTTCTTTCTCCTAGCTAAAAACAAGTTACAGTGCCTAAAGTTAAAATTTCTTTTAAAGTGAAAGTCTCCAAATAGCTTGAATCTTAGCACAGCGAAATTTTTATTATGAAATATAAAAGATTCTGAGGCTAGCAATTAGAGCCCATGATTTTTTTCCCTCTCTCTTAAAGAAATGTAAGAAAGCTATGTGAATACTTCTTATTTCAATGAAATTATACCTTCTTAAACCTTTTTTCTTTAGGCTTTAGGAGGGTAGGTAGTATAGGGGCAGCAGAAGATTATAGAATAACTATAACCAAGAGTAAAAATATGTGTGAGATTGATTTAGTGGCAGTTAAATAAGTCTTCATAGCCAAAAAGTTACCTCTCTAAGCTTTGAATAAATACTTTATGAAATGTCAGTGGTGTTTTTCTAAAGACCAGATCTTTTTTCCTAAGAACCTTCATGGTATCTGCAAGTAATGTTATTAAATTGACAATTCTCAAAATATAATGAAATATGGGTCACCAATAGTTCAGCTTAGAATTGGGTACTCCAAAAACCAAACAAACAAACTCCAATTTGGTGTAATATGTATTCTTGTCTGGCCCAAGATGTACACAAGAGTCACTGCTTTGAGACAAAGTGATTATGTAACAGACTGTTCTTGAGCTGATTTTATAGCAAATTATCCTTCTATTGCAATGTGATATTTCTGAATTCTCTGCACTCCTAAAGCTCATCTTGATTGTATTATTGTCTACATGAAGGGGTCAGCAAGAGGAGAAATGAGAAAATCTGAGAGACAGGGTAGCATATCTATCATCTCACACTCCAAAATTATTATTACCCAATTATGTTTGCTATTTATGGGACTTTCATAAAACAGCATCTTTTAAAACATGATTCCAGTAGGTAGTGGATGAGCACATAGTATCAATGTTAAAAAAAAAAAATTGTTCTTGGGCACTGTCGGATTAATACTTTCCCAGCATTCTACCCACCTCATACCAAATTCTGGAATTCCTATCCATTTTACTGAGAGAAAACTAAGTAACAAACTTTTCCTTCAAGTGTCCATCTGTTCATGTCAATCCTTCGCTTAGAAATCTAAAATAATTTTTACATAAATACTTTTTACATAATACTCTATTAAGATTCTCAAGATTACCATTATATCCTCTTCCTTCTGGGTATACACACACACAAACACACATACACTTTACAATGAGAGAAGACATTCCTACATTACATGCTAATATCAACTAGAACTCCTCATCATCTCTTGTCCAAATAAATTACCTTCCTATATCACCAAACCCTCTTTCCAAATACTTTTAAAATATAGCCTGCAGAGAAAAATGGAAAAGGGTCAGAGAAAGCAGTTCATATAAGAAGATAAACAGGCAATTTATTTCAATAAATACTTATATTTGTGAAAACTAAAAGCTAACTAGAAATTACAATGAGATATTCTTTACCTCTCAACTCGACATATACCAGATAGAAATAAACACAATTTTATTATGAAAAATATTTGTATATTTCCTTTAGGTTGCAACTTTAGTTGTGGAGCTTAGTGTGAGAGCTCACTGGCATGATAACAAACAGGAATTATATAGACTTCTTCCACTTATATGCAGTAGTGAACCAAAATTTATGTATATACAAAACCATTTTTCAGGAAAAATCTTGTTCTCTGAGAGCAGCTGTCCCCTGCATCAAGGGAAAAAGGATAGGACTAATCTGAGCATGCTTAATTTATTCTTTCCAAATTTGCCAATCTGAGTAAATCACTCCACTTCCCCTATAAGATAAGGAATAAAGGAGGAGAAAGATAGGCAGAGTATAGTACATGTAAGCCACATTAATTTGAAAAGAAGCATCTGGATTGGGGATTAGAACACCCCCCCCCAAAAAAAAAATTCCCATACATAAAAATTTCACCACCTGATTTACCATGGTTTCTGAAAAATCTAACAATAGAGAGTCATTTCTTTGAATTGAGTTTCTTTTTCATTGTAAGTGTCCTTAGGATGCAAAAACACCATTAACTTCTATGACTTTACTTACAGAGATCAGAGCAGCCTTAGGAAAGAGAGGGATTGGACTGGAGAATAGAAAGGGGATTAGATTTTTGGTCAAGGCCAGATGAAGTATTACACATAACTGGGTCCTGGGTTGAGTCAGAAGTTCCAGTTCTGATAGTTTCTTCAACCTCTCAGAAACTTAGTTATTTCAGCTCTGGGAATTAGAGGGTTGAACTCATTAAGATACAGGGTTTGATCCAGTACCTTCCAGTGAGGGGTGATTAGAAGTAAACAGAGAGATGGGCCTGAGGGTGATCGAAGCAACAGTTGCAACCTAAAGGAAATATACAACCTGATCAAACAAACATAACCTATTTTTCATCTCTCTAAGGAGCCCCAGTTTCTTAACGGTAAATGCAGATTTATTTATATTTTGCTTTACCTATCAGTGTAAAATAATTATGAAGAAGTGAACTTCATTCATTTAACTTGGATGGCATGAATAACTTATTCTCCTATCACCACAAATATAAAACCTAGATAAAATGCAAGTTAAATTTTTATAAATGTACATATCACATATTTTTATAGACATCTATATTCCACTCTTAAGCCAGGGTCAAAGGAGAATTCTCTTTGGTCTCTCTTCACTTAGCAGAACAGAAAAGTAAAGACCAAGAGAGCAGACTATAATGGAAGATTCATTATAAGCTGAAATCTGAATCACCATAATTACACACAGTTCATAAGTGCAAATGGTACCCATCTCTTGGCAGATTAAAAAGCCGAGTGATGAGTAATATTGCTGAGCTAAACATGCCTGTTTAATAAGCCACTCAAATCAACACTCCTGTTATCCCTTGACACACAGGCAAAAATTGTATCTGTAAACCTAATAAAATCTCATTTGTTTTACCTGAAGGTCCTATGAACCACCTGGTGCCTCTCTTTGTACTTCTTATTCTCTATTAACTTATGCTTGGTAGAAATTAGAGCTTTAATATGATCATTCTTTCCACCAGCTTTCAATTATTAGGTTAATACATGCATTTGGAACAAGTAGTCCAATATGAAACTATTAGGAAAAGGGTTGAAAATACCAAATGATATTAGCAATTCTAGATTGTAAAATTTAGACTATAGTCAAACCCCTGATTTTTTTTGTAATGACAGTTTGCAGAAATACTGTACAAAGCTACATTTGTTCCCCAAACACTTGTTCCCAACAGTCTCAGCTCTTGATTAGGAAGTTGATGTACTTGCAACATCTATGAACTTTCAGCATGTCAATACCAAAACATGTCAATATAGACTCTCTTCTCTATTTTAATTTAAGCCTAATGAGTACTCTAATTTTTTTTTTTCCAAAAAGGATACTAGTTAGACAATACAATGACTGAGTATCTGCAAATTCAAAATACTGTTGCTAAGGGTGAGGTAAATTTAGTGCTTAGAAAATTGACCTGAGAAATTTCTTGAACTACAAATATTGTGTCTTCATCCTTGTTTTTTGAAAAGATAAAATTAATTAATAGCTATGTGCTAATAAAGCCTTAAATAAAGATGTATATTACAGACTTTATTGGTAAACTTGCTTCCCTTATCTTGAGAAAATCAACCATGCTGAGAAAAAAACTCGCTAAGAAAAAACGCTTACAAGTCAAGCAAAGGAGGGCTGTCTGTATCACAGGCTCACCTGGTGGCTCCACTGAAATGTGCTCAAGGATAGCAGGACAGATGGAAATATTTCTAAATTCTGTTGATGTTTGATCCAGGAAAGGGAAATGGTCCTTAAGGATCAATTATAAGGTCACTAAAGTTTGTCCATTGCACTCTATATTCTTTTTATTTTTTCATTCTTTGTTTTCCTTTCTCATCTTAAATTTTGTAGATCCTGTGTATTCGCTCAGGCCACTATAACAGGTATAACATAGATTGTTAGTATTAAGTCACAAATGTTTCTTTTTCACAATTTTGGAGGCTAGGAAATCCAAGGTAAAGGTGCTGGCAGATCTGGTGTCTTCAAAGGCCTGCTTCCTGGTTTGTTGGTGGTCACCTTCTGATAGAATTTCTATATGGAGGAAAGCAGAAGAAAACAAACTCTCTTGTGTCTCTTATTATCCGGGCATTAATTCCAGTCAGAAGGGCTCCATCTTCAAGACCTCATTAGCTACCAAAGGCCCCACCACCAAGCACCATTTTTGGGATGAGACTTCAACAAATAAACTTGGTAGGGGGAGGGAAACACAAACTTACAGTCCGTGACCTCCTTTTCTCTAGACTTCTACCAACCCTTGACACCAGGGAAAACTGACACTAATTATATTACTACAGGCTTATATCTGACATCTTTCCTAGCCCCATTGTACTAATCAGGGTTCTCTAGAGGAACAGAATTAACAGGAAATATGATTATAAAAAGGGAATTTATTAGATTGGCTTATATAACCAGAAGCTGGATAGTCCACAATGGCCTTCTGCAGTCTGGAGAGCTGGAAGAACCAGCAGCTGTGCAGTCCAAGAGGTGGAAGCCCCAGAAAAGAAGGATCAACAGTGCTACCCTAGACCAAGACCAAGGTTTCTGGAAACTACCTGGAGAATCACTGGCAGAGTTTACTTTGGAAGACTGAAGAAGGGAAAGTACAATATCCTCAGATGATCAAAGCAGCAATCAAGAACCCATTCAAGAAGAATCCAGCTTGCATCTACATCTGCTTCCTTATTCTTCCAACTTTTATTCCATCCAAGCCACCATTCCTATTGGGCGGTGCTGCCCATGCTTAGGGAGGGTCTCTACTTCAGTTCACTATCCCACATTCCAGTCATTCCTAGACACACCCTCATTGACACACCCAGAAGCCTCTTACTGGCATCTCTTAATCCAATCAAGTTAACAATTCAAATTAACCACACACCCATCTGTTGTTGAATGACTTTCTGCAGCATCTTTTTCTTATTGCCTTGCAGAATATAATCCATTGAGAACTCATTGTTTACAAGACTGTTTATTTATGATTTAGTTAATACTAATTACATTTCCTTTTAAAAAGTTATTCCTTATATGAAATCAAAATCATCATCCATCTAGTTTCATCCCATGGACCCTAGTTCTATCACTTCTTTTCTACCTGACAGCTCTTTTAAAAATATCAAAATTTGAACTTCATGCTTCTGAGTTATTTTACCTTAATTCACAACAACTACCAACAATTTTCAATACCATTCCTCATATAAGACACTGCTTTCTGCTACTGGAGCACATCATAGTCTCGACCCAAGGAGGAGAAACTGTGCCTGAGGAGATGAAAGAACTGAAGTTGAATAAGAATCTGAAATTGAGTATAGGAGGTGAGAATGAATGGATGGGAGGAATCCAGCTGATGCAAAAATGCTGAAAAAAAAATTAATCTTAAGAGCATGAGGTCAAAGGAGATATTCTTAGGCAGTTCTCACTAAAGCCCATATGGATTTCTTGCTTTTTTTGAAGGTATTTCAACAAATAGACTGTTTTGAGAATACCTGGATTCAAATGTCAGCTCCACATCACCATAGGTGTGTCAGATTGGGTCAACTTCTCTAGCTCTCTAAATAACACTCTCTGAAAAGTGGAAAAAGTCATAGTTAATTTGAACTTCAATGAGTTAACAATACATATAATGTGCTTTATTTAGTGGTGGGCTCATACTAACTCAATAAATTTTAGTTTATGACTTTGTATTTTCACTGAAACAAAATGAGCAGTCTTCCTGTTCAAATAGTATGATAGGATAACTAAAAATAATTCAAGGGTATTCTTTCTGTTTACCAGATGATTAAAAGAAATTTCATGTTCATTTAACATAATGACCTCAGATAAGTCATTTTTTTCCACCTCTTAAAAAATATTTCCCTCTGTCTTGGAGTGTTTATTACATGTTTTTAATAATCTCATGGGTAAATCCTAGATGAGCCAGGATAACCAGATCTTTTCTATAGATGTGTGGTATGCCAGATACCATGGAATATGCCTTACATAAGTCATACCATTTAATCTTCATAAAAACTATGAGACACAACTAAAATAGCTCCATTCACAAATAAGGAACAATTATTGAGATTAAATTATTGGTAATTTATTCTCAATACACTTTCATTTGAAACTAAAACCACATAACAAAACTAGTTTATTTTCACCAAAAAATGAAATGAGTTCAAGTAATATGAAATCAAGATTCCATGAGTTCAATTAATGCATTTGACCTCTGTTTTATGAGCCAGAATTTCAAATCTTTCCTTGGAATATCAGTTACCTTGGAGCTGAAGTTATAATTTATTTACAGGTTTTACTTTTAGGATCAAGCATCCTTATCTCAGTTTCCTTGCCTGGGTTATAGTTCCTGCTTCTAGAATTTTTTTGTTGCACTTTTCCCACTTGAGATATTTACTCAAATTTTTGCATTTGACATTTCCGGATTCTCTTATAAGTCCTCTCAGACATGCCTGGTTATCTGTCTCAGTTAAACAGACAATTGGTCAGCAACCAAAAAATCCCTAATGCAGGAAATCTGAGTCAGAAAAGGAAACTGGGGTAAAGATCAAGCTATCTGTGATCTAGCCCACTGTGCCATTAAGGGGAGATCTGAATCATTTTCATTTGATCAGGACTGCCATTTGAAATTCAAACGTCCCCAAAGAAAACAGAAAAAAGAATTAAAAAGAAAAAAAGAAAAAAAATCCTGCTCTGTTTCACCTTACCTCAACAGCTGATGAATACAGTTATCCCTGTGAATTCCATGCATGCTGATTATGTTTGCTATGTAACTTGGGGTAGAAGATCTACCAGATTAACAGATGACCATGTGCAGTGGCACAAGTATGTAAATAACTGTCTGATCACTGGTCCATGATGTGAACATGGTGTTCCTTTTTCTCATCTTAAATTCCTTGAAATTATGCATTACTTTCCTGTTCACAGCTTCATCACAGTGTGAAATAACCTAACTGGAAAAGAGAATCTGGTAATAATCAAGCACTTGGAGGTCAGTGGCTTAGCAGTAAAGATGATGTGAAATCTGTTGATAGTGAGTCTGAGTTCCTGAGCTGTGAAGTTAATTTTTTAATAACACTTCTAGTTAAATGGCAACAGGGTTCTCACTTCTACAGGCTCTGTTTCATCTGAAAACAACAGTGAAGCTTTCTATCCAATCAAATAAATATTTAAAAGGCACTTATACTGTGTATGACTTGGTGTTGATACCAAAAATAATAGCATATTAATTTCAGATATTATATTCTAGATATTATGTTAAGAACTTTACATGCATCATTACAGATAAAGGAACTCTCCTTTACAGAGGTTAGGTAACTCATTCAAGTAACATAGGGAAGAGAGTAGCACTAGGATTTGAACTGGTCCTTTTGAGGACCTTACCCCTTAACTACTGCTCTAATATTGTTTTCCTTAAAAAAAAAAAAAAATAATAATATGGCTAGAGTTGTATTCTCTGCCTACAAGCTTATTTCCAATGTAAGAGGTGGACAGGTACAGACATGGAGATAAGCAAAACATTAATGAAGACAGCAAATCTTAGCTACAAACTATAAAAGAAATAAGCAAAGCAAATATACAAAAGAGATGAGGAAAAGAATAATTTCTAATAAAAGAGTCATATTTATTCTGCCTTACATGAAGCCAGAAGTTATTCCACCTGCTCCTAATTCCCTTTACTTTTTAAATCTATTCATTTTCCTCCACCTTGCATGAATCTCTTTCTGTGATGGACACTCACTGCTGATTTTCTCACAGTATCTGTTTTGTTTTGTTTTGTTTTTCTACAGAAATAGATGTTTTAGTTTGTCACCTGACTGTATGGAATAGAAGCTAAATTTCAATGGGAATCAATCCTGGCTCAGAGATTATAAATAGAAGTGGATTTGCAATTTACAGAAAGTTTTCTATGTGAGAAGAGTGTGTTCCTTCTTTTTCCTCCTTCCTGAGAGCTAGAAAGTAACTTCTTGGACCATGAAGTGACCTTAGGAGTGGAGGCTGCATAGGGAGGAGCAGTAAGAACTATGAAGTCTGACAATGGATTGCCCTTCTTTTTCTAGAATGCTTACCTCTAAAATTTTACCTAAAGGTAAACAAACTTACTCTTATTTATTCTTGTATTAACACTAATTGAGAGACTGTAATTTTAGTTTTCTGATTCTTGTACTGAACAAAATTCTAACCAATCTATCTTTTTCTTTGGGGGTTCATAAGACCAGGGTTTACCCTATTAGTCTTCAGTGCTATCATTAACCTCTTTATTATTTCCTCATATTTATTAAGGACACGTTGACATTTGGCACCCTACTTTCTCTTCACCCTAACTCCTATCATCACCATAACTCTGGTATTCCTAGATTTAATTTCCCTGAGTGCAATCATATTACCTATACCACCCTTAAATACTACCTATCTTCCCCAGAAATGTCCTCTGAGAACTTCTGAGAATAGCAATAAGCACTAATAATGATCACAACTAGCTCCCTAACCTCTATTTCCGAACACCATTTTCTACTAATTAAGAATGTAAACAAAAAACATAATCCTGAGATAAATGGGGAATTTTAGAGAGGTGCAAAATAATACACATTTGGAATATCTTGTGCCAGAAATCAAAGACATGTTCAAAGAATGATGAGAACATATCAAAAGGACTTTGAAATCCACATCAATGGACTCCCAAGGCTAAAACTTCCTGTTAGGATAGCCAAATATGGTCAATCTTAATTATTTGAAGATTTCATATTTGTGAATTTCCTTACCCACAGACTTTATTTGTAACCCCAAAATCAATACTCATGGTACTTTCATGGTCAACCACAGGTATAGATGGCAACACAAAATTTTGGGTTGTCCAACACACGAGGTTCCATCTGAGGTGCTGCATGGCAATGTTCTGTTTCTGGTTTCAGTTCTCATACTGAAAAACAAGTGTCAACTTGTCTACTTAGTGCTGTGGTTTTCACGTTATTGATGGTGAATTTACTATTTAAAATGGCTCTCCAGCTTAACTGATGTCTATTGCTCCTAGATGCCAGAAAGTTGTGTTGTGCCTTATGAAGAAAACACAGGCGTTACATGAACTTGGATCAGTCACAAGTTTTGGTGCTTCATTGGGTATGAGTTTATTGTTATTCAGTCATCAATATATGTAAAATAAGTTCTCCTTAAATAGAAATACACAAGGTTAATTTAAACAGTTAAGTGAACAAGCTTATTTATTAATCATTTGATTAGAATGTTACAACCAGAGGCTCAGAGGAACCTAAGGCAAACTTTGAGTATTCACTAATTCAGTGTCCCTAGTGACTTCATAGAACATAAAACTACAACTAATAATGAGAATGAGCTATAAATAACAATCATAACAGATTATAGTCTAATGAATAAAATGGAAACTAAATCCACTTAAATTAATTAATTGAAAGGTTGAGGAAAAGGAGAACTATCTTTGCAAAGTCTCAGAATGGATACCTATAGATTACTTATTAATTGAAAGCACACACCACTTCATAGGATACAATAAGAATGTGACATGTCATTTATGATAGGCCTGTAAAAGCTGCATGTTGTGCATGTAATCATGAGAAGACACCAGTGAATGTCAAAAGTATCAAAGTTATGAAAGTAAAGCAAAGGATGAGGAACTCTTCCAGACCAAAGACTTAAATAACACAACTTCCTGTAGCACAATATTCTGGATTAGATCATTTTGCTATTAAAAAACAGTTTGTACTAAAGGACGAACGATCTCGCTGATAAGCGGATGAGGACATATAATGGGGGGTAGGAGGGGTTAGCATTAGGGTTAGGGTTAGGTTTAGGGTTAGGGACAAGGAGTGTGGTAAGAATGAAGGAAAGAAGGACTGTATAGAGGGAAAAGAGGGGTGGGAGGGTGGGGGGGAAGGGAAAAAATAATGAATCAAACAACATTACCCTATGTAAACGTATGATTACACAAATGGTATGCCTTGACTCCATGTACAAATAGAGAAACAACATGTATCCCATTTGTATACAATAATAATAATAATAAAAAAAAACAGTTTGTACAAGAGGTAAAACTAAAATGGGGTCTAAGGATGACAGTGGTACTGTATCAACTTGATCATTTCATTTTATGTTCATATTATGGTTATATGGAATATTTTGGGTATAGAAAATAGGAATGATTTATATTCAGTTAGCAACTGACCCTCAAATGGGTCATAAGAGAAGAAAAAAGTTGTACTATACTTCTAAAGTTTTAAGCTTAGAATGATTTTAAAGTAAGTTATTTTTCAAAAGTAGGCCATAGATATTTGCATATGTCCAAACTCATCAAATTGTGCTTATTAAATATGCACAGTTCTTTGTATATCAATTATACCTTAATGAAGTCAAAATATAGACCTATTGATTTAGGTTTTTAAAAAAGTATATGTGCCATGTCTCAATTAAAAAAAAAAAACTGTCATCATTCATTTTGTTTTAAATAGCAAATCAAGGAGCTTTATATTATGATGAATACCACATGGTTTTGTAAGGCTACTATGATTATGTAAATTGTCATACTGAATAATTTGATAATGTACCAATGACATGGAACAGATTGTTGCTCTATGGGTTCCACTTCTTCTAGGCCATTTCTAAAAAGACCCGATTCTTTCACCTGCAACTTTCCTAAGTCTTGATTTTTTCATTAATGTACTTTCTCAACTCATCTAAAAGGGAGTTTTCTACAGCCCCTTCTTAAATATATTTGTACCTCAGAAAATGAAAGAAATTCAGTGCTTCTCTGGTACAAAACTCCCAGTGGCAATTCCTAGACCTTTCTTTTTTTTCAATTTGTATCTATGAATACCAAATTTATAGACTTACTGATCAAATTTCTTAGCACTTTGCTTTGTTCATTGGACAATGTGATATAAATGCTTAGTAGTCAATCTATGTGCTCACAATATTATCTAACTGCCATTTCTTCGGGATATGGGCTTTGCTCCCAGGGTCACCTGCAAACTAGATCCACTTAAATGTAAAAACATTCACATCACTTAGGTTATTATTAGTGTTTCATTCTGAAATAAGAATCCTGAGCTAAATTATATAAGAAGTCTGTCATCCCCCAAACATTTATTCAGCCATATTCCCCAAAGAATATTTTTTTAGTAACCAGGAAAAATAAATGGCATTTGTATAAAATGTAATCACAGAATCTCTGCCAGTTGGGCATCTGAATTTAAACTTTAAAAATGCAGTTGACTGATGTTGAGAGTGACACATTTCTCAGGTTTTTTATTTTTTCACTTTCTTCTGTCTAGTGGATTTACTTCTAACTATTCAGTTTTTGCTATAGAAATGCCATTTTCAAGGTTCTGAATTTCTTTTTCATGCACAGTGATTGCTATTCTTAGTCTCAAAGGATTCTTCAGTGAGATATTATTTGATTGTGGTGCTGCTTTTGTTCCTGAATCCAATATGTGGGACTATATTTTATTATTTACTTTTTTATATTTTATAATACCAAAAAAACTACAGAAGCATAAATTATACTCTAAATGAAAGAACAAAAAGTGACATTTATAGTGTAGCCACCTGCTTGCTGTATTTTGAAAGCTTGTATTTAAGTTTTGAGAATATAGTTTAGTGTTTCTGTTTGGGCTGCAGCTGGAAATTTCTTTGGTCATGCCTGCCCAGCTCACAGTGGTTCCCTTTTCTCAGAGTGGTGTCCTTGTACATGATTATGCTCACCACACATTGAGTCTGGAGGGCAAACAGGACTCAAAGTCAGCCATATCTATTCACACTCTCAGAAATTTGGGATTGCAATTTAGAAAAAAACATATTATGTCAGTACTGGCTGGATTCATAAATGAGGGAGAAACTCGGCAAATTTTAGGTCATTGTGTACAAAAAACTAGAGAAAGCAATTTGGGAGGAATAAAGCTGATAAGCAATGATAAGCAGAGACAAAGAGTGGGAAAACCACAGCCTCCTGACAACTCTTGATAACTGAGTTGTCCTTGGATTCCGTAAGATTCCCAGAATCCCTTCACCCCCAACCTCTGTCTTAAGCTATTTCAAAATATTTTTATTCTACTTTACACGCATGGAAATTAGAATGTTAAACTATTCACAACTCAAGGTTCTCAGCAAATGGGGTTATCACGGAAATTATGATTCTATGAAGAATAAGATTCAACCACACACAAATCTCTGACCACCCCAGCCTAGTCCATATAGTCAGCTATAGTATTAAAGAGGAGATCAAGAGCCCAATACTGAAGGACTGTTTAGAGGGAAGAATTATTTTTTAAAAATGGTTCCAAAATGTTCATAATAGATACCCCTAGTCTAAGCAAGTTGCAGATGGGAATAAAATATTTTCAATCTATAAAAAACATACTCCTAAGGGCTGGGGATATAGCTTAGTTGGTAGAGTGCTTGCCTTGCATGCTCAAGGCCCTGGGTTCAATCCCCAGCACCACAAAACAAAAGAAAAAAAAAATACCCTTAGTCAAACTATTTCACCAAGAGAAAAGAAAAAGTCTACATTTCTAAAACAGCTAACATGGTCAACACACAATGAAAGTACAACACTGTATATCTGAATGTGTGTGTAATAGTCTGCATACTGTGTAAGGCCATGCATGTATGTATATGTGTACATATGTAGTCATCTTAGAATATGCACATATGTAGATTACATGTATTTTTGGACATTCTCAGATATTTATAATTATCATAATCACAGGATAATGATTTATCCAGGACCAGATCAGCTTATACATCTGTCTGACATAAACAGTATTCCATGAACAGCCAGTGGTATCAATTCTGGAAGATAAATACTACAGTCACCCAAGTTCACATTAGGTTGTAAAAACATACTATAGTTAGGAGTAAATTGTTATGTCACACATTTGAAACACAAATAAACACTTATTTAAATTTATATAATTCTATGGATTAAGAATTTTATGATCCCCAAATTTTAAGAACTGAAGTATCTCATATCTTATATCTTACAAAGTGCACTACTCTCTCCATGAGGTTCCATAAGTGCTCATAAAATATAATGAGCTATTTATGAAGATATTCATATAATGGGATACACAAGTTACATGTTTCCAGTTACAAATCCTGTGGTATTAAATTAAGACTGTTTATTGAGAGATGATTCACCAAGTGTCCATCTTACAGGGGAAAGAGTTGTAGTTTCACAAAATGAGAGGTTTCAATGATCTCAAGATTCAAAAGCATCTTCAAATAGAAATGCAAAATAATACAAAAAATATTATGCACTCATAAGAGTTGTCGAGTTTTGATTTTGCTCGGAAAAGAATTTCCAAAATAATAATAATAATAATATCACTTCCTTTATCAGTTTGTTATAATAGGGTATTTTTAAAACAAACAGTAGAAATTTACCTCAGCAAGAAGCCACTGACATCAAATAATGGAGAAAAATAAGAAGAAAAATAGCAAGAATTGTTTGTCAAATTTCAAATCTAGAACAAGTAACAGCATAACAATTGTTTGTGATATGATATATAACTAACCTCTATACAAATTTTCCTGAATATATTTAGCAGCAACATAAAGGGGTGTTTAGTCTAAACGTGTTCAGGGGCATTAATTATACTTTAAAACTCAAATACTGAGAAATACTAAGGTTTAAATTAGGTAGGTGTATTGACAAAACATTATATAAAAGTTACCTCTACTTTATCACTCTAGGAAAAGCTAGTGAACTAAGGTCAGCTTGAAAAAAAACAGCCTTCAGAAATCCAGTTATTTATTTATCTTACCTCTTGATAAGGACAGGAATCTAGTTAGCAAAATTTGGTGATGGGGTGCTTAGAGATTTGATTCTGCAGTAGACCCAGGGTTCGTCGTAAATATGTGGGATTAGTAACCAGTGTGCAATTCATCATTTTTTTTTTTTCTTGCTGCATAGCAATGAACAATGCTCCAAATGATGGAGTCTCCCTTAGTATGGAACTCTATGTTTGGGTCAGGACACATGGATCAGAATTCCCAGGTTAACTGAAATAGATATTTAATATAAATTAAAAAGGCATATATGTTGTTGTAAGCCCTTTGTGGTTGCTTATTACCACCAAATATCATTCTCCATCTTGTATGGTAAGAGTACATATGTGGAGACAAAGAAATATACCAGAAATGGAAGCAGACAAATGATGAGAGAGATCAACATATTAAAGATAACTTACAAGGATAAAAACAAATAATAAGAAAAAAAATCTGATTCTTTAAGTTATTAAGATGAAATGGTACAAAATGAACAATGTGACAAGATGCAGAAAAAACAAATTCTTGGTCATGATTAAACCAGGTATTCTAAAGAATACTTACTCTCTCCATGAATTAGATTTCTACTACAGAATATCTCAGAACTAGAAGACAGAGCCCTTAGAGGATACTTCACTGTTAGATGGCAAAGAGCCATCAAGTAGAAAACGGGTAAGCTAATATTCATTTTTTAAAAATTTGTAGTATTGAAGTATAATTAGCATACAGTTCACCAATTTTAATTAATTTACCAAATCTGATGCTATTTCAGCTTCTAAAACATGGCCTTCCCATTGTCTTGAAACTTGCATTGATTTTATGAAAAGCCCACATAATTATTTATCAGTGTTCCCCAGCATGCAATGTGTCCATTTTTCTCTGGTTATTTTTAAGATTTTTTTCTCTTTTCTTGTTTTATTTTGCTTTTGTTTTCAGCAGTTTGTCTATGATGTGTGAAGGTGTGGGTTTCTTTATCTTTAACTTGCTTGATATTCCTTGGGCTTCTTGGCTCAGCTTAATGGATAACATTAAATTTGGAAAATTTTCAGAACTTTCCCCAATCTCATCTATCTCACCTGTAGATGTATATTAGGATTTCAATTCCATGTATGTTAGACTGCTTGATCTTTTTATTCTTCTCTGCACAATCACTGAAGGCTATATTCATTTTTATCAGATTGTTTTTTGTCTGTGTATCAATTTCTATTCCTCTTATTGATCTTATTATCTGCAATATCCAATCTGCTATTAAGCTCATCCTTGAGCATTTTAACTCCTACTTTTCAATTCAAGAATTCTAACTTAATTCTTTTTGACAGTTTTAATTTTTGAGATTACTTATATGTTCACTTATTATGTTCATTTTTTCCTTTAAATTCTTAAAATATTTTTAAACTTTAACATAAATTTCCACTAACATTAATATTTCTGATATATTGTCTTATTTATTCTTTTTTGTTAGGATAACATTTTGGGGGTCACACTTTAGAGTTTTTTTCTGGAGGGTAACTAATTTACCAACATATCAACTTATTTTTTAAACTTTGATGATGAAGCTTTAGTGTGAACCATACTCTAGGGATATAGTAGTCTATTCATATTGTCTGGCTTTTAAGGGGGACTCAACTGAATACCAAGTTCTCATCTTGCTTGTTGGTCATTTTCAAGTATTCCTATATTTTCAAGCACTGTAAAACTTCTGAAATATTTGTTCAACTAATTTCCCCAAAAGTTCTTTGTGCTTTGCACAAACTTTATCTGTTTATATTATCTTGGGATTCATAAGAAGAATTAATACTAATGCTGTGACAATTTTTGGAGTTTTTTCTCTGTGTATAATTCACCATCTTGGGACTCAGTGCCAACTGTTGCTGACCCTGAAGCCCCAAATCTACCTTCTCAGTTCAGATAGATCGCCCTAATGTATTTGGGCTCTACCTCTCCATTCTGTAGTGCAGAAAATACTTTAGGGTGAAATCTTGGAAAATCATGAGTATCACCTTTACTTAGGAATCATATGCCTCCACTGTATATTGTAATATTCCTGAAACTCTAGCTTCATGTATTTTATCCAGTTTTGTCTAGCTGATTATATTTGGAGGGTTAGAAAAATACCATTATTCTAGCACTATCAGAGCAGAAGTTCACCTTAAACCAATTTTAAGTTATAAGGTAAATGGTTTATTTTTTTCTCACCCCAAAATTGATTTGTGACTTAATTTCCACAATGAGAATGAGTGTTTTCCCTTTCAACCAAATAAGATTTAAAAGACATTACTTCAAGAGGATTGAGGGCCCCAACCTTATATTCTACTTTATCTTCCATCTCTTTGCAACTACTAGTATTAACTTGGGGCAGAGAGTTTTGATTTTCCAAGTCTCTATGCTCTAAATTAACAATCTTTTAGTCAGTGTGGATTTTAGGCAGCAGATGGAAAAGCCTGCTCTTAGAAATGCAGCATTTTCTTCTCTTTTCACTCTCAGATAGATCTTACTTCAAAACAATCATGTTTCATGTAATGTTAAAGGTCTAGAGGAAGAGTAAGCTTAAATCACATTTGATCACTTCATTCTTCTGTCAGTTTCATTGCCTGTTTACTAACTTTTGCTAGAAACATGACTTCCCTTATGTTAGAAGCATTCCTAATCTTTACATGTATGTAGCCTACTGTACCAGAAGGAAAAGGTTATTTTTATGAGAAAATTTTCAGGCAGAGTCTGAGTTGGGACACATGATAGGCTTAATCTCAATCGTATGCTCCACCATAAAGCTTTAAAAGATTCCAAAGAAAAGAGAGGCCTGTGGGAAAGGGAGGAACAGCCA
Source organism: Sciurus carolinensis (assembly GCF_902686445.1). Taxonomy (NCBI): domain Eukaryota; kingdom Metazoa; phylum Chordata; class Mammalia; order Rodentia; family Sciuridae; genus Sciurus; species Sciurus carolinensis. Next base: position 48,497,287 of record NC_062226.1, read on the forward strand.
AATGTGTGGCAGGTAATAATCATAGAGTTTATTATAGTTATATACAGTTTTTATTTGTTTAATGTTATTTCAAAAGTAATTTTCCGGTCTTTAAAATTTTTGTTAAGACCATATTGACAAAATAAACTATACTTAATGAATTCCTGTAATGTTCAAATGTTATTTTCTTGAAGCCTCAAAGAGTTAAAAATATCTCCTAAGGGATCCTAAAATAGTCCTTGGGGGTAGCTTATTTGAGAGTTTATGGTTGTTGTTGTTTTAATTATTATTTTAGCCATGTCACTATTAAAGAAGTTTAAGAAAGATATTATTAACCCACCCTTCACTTTATAGATAAAATAATTCAGCCACAATAACTTAAATGACTGGTCCAAATGCATGGAGAAATCACTCTAAACTTTCATTCATAAGACTACACCCATTTTAAAATATTAACTATTATGGAAAAGATATATAAAATCACACTTGAAGTCATTTATTTACATTCCAAATAAAGTAGGGTTTCATCATTTTTTAAAATTGTTGAAGACAATATGTTATAATCAAAGAGTACATAATGCAAAATTATTTGCAAAGTTTAATTTAATGCTACATGTTAAAGATGTAAACCCCTTGTTTTGTTGTTCTATTAATCTTTACCTATAAATTATCATGTTCTAACAGACCCAGCTCATTCATTCCTCTAAAATTGTGTTAAAATTTAGTATTAAATTCTTCTTCCCTCTTCATCCTCTTCTTTAATTGTTCCTTTTATTCTTTACTGTCTTTTCCCCTATCACCGACTTCATCTTCAACTTAAAAACATAAATGGGTAAGATGGAAAGTCTTCAGTATGAATAATTATATTTTGTCATAAAACCCTACTACATTAAATAAGAGAAAATTACTATAATTATATACCAACTATATTCAACCTAACTTTATGCCAGAACACTCTACAACATCTTCCAACATTATACTTAAATTACGTAAATGATTCTGATTTAAGTTTTATCACTTTATCTTCAGGCCTATTCCTAATACTCAAGGGATAAACAATCAGGTACTTTATAGAGAGTACTTAGCACAATGCCTGGACAAAGTAAATATTCAATAAACATTAGCTGTCTTGAGTATAATAAGAGTACCCATAAGGGTTAATTAAATTTTACCTGAAATAATTTTTAACATGTAGAATAAAGCCTGCACCTAGGTCAGTGCCATCACTGGTTGGTCGCAGTCGCAGAGTGAGCTGGGGGGTGAGCCAGGCTGCTTGCATCTCAGAGGTAGCAGGTGGGCACCCAACCTGCCTGCCTTGCGGAGCTGAGCAGCGGGTAGACAACCCGCCCAACCACCAGGCCAAATACAGACGCCACCACTGAACAACCCCGCCCGACCACCATGCCGAGGTTTGTCAACATCATGGAGTTAACCAGAGGCTCCTTTATAGGCTGGTGCAGGCATTTTGAATTACTCCTGAGGGTGTGGCCATCATCATTGGAAGGGCAGCTCCCTTCCTGAGACACCTACAGGAGGTAGAGGACCTTTGACAGGACCCAGAAACCAAGAAGAGGAGGTATTGAGAGACTTGACACCAACTCAATGTCACCAGGGAATATACCCCACCTGCAGGCCACCACCCCTAGAAGGCCAGCTTCCTAGTGGAACACCACATTATCAAGTTCCTCCAAGACTTCAGGCTACTGAAGGCTAAGAGGTGAGTTATTGGAAATCTGCAGAGACAATATTAGTCAATAGAGGAAATCTGCAATATCCCAGAGTTTTACTACTAGAGGGGTAGATACCTGAGCAGTATGAGAAAACAAGGGAAGAAAATGTCCCAAATGAACCTAGATGGTATAGCAATAATATCCAATGACAGCATGACTGAAGAAATGTCAGAAAGGGAGTTCAGAATGCACATAACCAAAATGATCAAGGAAGCAAACGAGGATATGAAAGAGCAAATGCAGGCATTGGAGGATGAGATGAAAGGGCAAATGCAGACATTGAAAGATTGTACCAATCAACAGTTAAAAGACCAAATACAGGAAGCAAAAGATCATTTCAATAAAGAGTTAGAGATATGGAAAAAAAAAAAAAAACCCAGAAATCCTTGAAATGAAGGAAACAATAAACCAAATTAAAAACTCCATAGAAAGCATAACCAATAGGATAGAACACCTGGAAGACAGAACCTCAGATATTGAAGAAAAAATATTTAATCTTGAAAACAAAGTTGACCAAACAGAGAAGATGGCAAGAAATTATGAACAGAATCTACAAGAACTATGGGATATCATGAAAAGTCCAAATGTAAGAATGATCAGGATTGAGGAAGGCTTAGAGAAACAAGCCAAAGGAATGAAAGGAATGAACAATCTATTCAATGAAATAATATCAGAAAATTTCCCAAATCTGAAGAATGAAATGGAAAGTCAAGTTCAAGAGGCTTATAGGACTCCAAATACACAAAATTACAGTAGACCCCACACCAAGGCACATTATAATGAAAATACCTAACATACAAAATAAAGACAGAATTTTAAAGGCTGCGAGAGAAAAGAATCAAATTACATTCAGGGGGAAACCAATAAGAATATCAGCAGATTTTTCAATCCAGACCCTAAAAACTAGAAGGACCTGGAACTACATTTTTCAAGCCCTGAAAGAAAATGGATGCCAACCAAGAATCTTATACCCAGCAAAACTTACCTTCAGATTTGACAACTAAATAAAATCATTCCATGATAAACAAAAGCTAAAAGTATTTACAAAAAGAAAGCTAGCGCTACAGAACATTCTCAGCAAAATATTCCATGATGAACAAGTGAAAAACAACGATGTAAATCAGCAAAGGGAGGAACTACACAAAAGGAACAATCAAATAAAGGAGAAATCAAGTCGTGTCCAAAAAAAAAAAAAAAAAAAAAAAAAATGAACCAAATGACCGGGAATACAAATCATATCTCAATATTAACCCTGAATGTTAATGGCCTGAACTCATCAATCAAAAGACATAGACTGGCAGATTGGATAAAAAAGAAAGAACCAACAATTTGCTGCCTGCAAGAGACTCATCTCATAAAAAGAGATACCCACAGACTAAAGGTGAAAGGATGGGGAAAAACATACCATGCACATGGACACAGCAAAAAAGCTGGAGTATCCACCCTCATATCAGATAATGTGAACTTCAAGCCAAAGTTAGTCACAAGGGATAAAGAAGGACATTTCATACTGCTTATGGGTAGCATAAATCAGCAAGACATAACAATCATAAATATCTATGCCCCGGACATCGGCTCATCCATGTATGTCAAACAAATCCTTCTCAATGCCAGAAATCAAATAGACAACAACACAATAATACTAGGTGATTTTAACACACCTCTCTCACCACTGCACCACTGGACAGATCCTCCAAACAAAAACTGAACAAAGAAACCATATATCTCAAAAACACAATCAATAATTTAGACTTAATGGACATTTATAGAATATACCATCCAACAAAGAACGAATACACTTTCTTCTCAGCAGCACATGGATTCTTCTCTAAAATAGACCATACATTATGCCACAAAGCTAATGTTAGCAAATACAAGAAGATAGAGATAATACCTTGTGTTCCATCAGATCATAATGGATTGAAATTAGAAATAACTGACAGAGTAAAAAACAGAAACTACTCCAACACCTGGAGATTAAATAATATACTATTGTATGATGAATGGATAAAAGAAGATATCAGGACGGAAATTAAACATTCTCAGAGGTAAATGAGAACAAAGAAACAACATATCAAAATCTCTTGGAAACTATGAAAGCAGGTCTTATAGGAAAATTCATTTCATGGAGCACATTCAATAAAAGAAGAAAAAATCAACAAATAAATGACTTAACACTATGGCTCAAAGCCCTAGAAAAAGAAGAATAGAGCAACACCAAAAGTAGTAGAAGACAGGAAATAGTTAAAATCAGAGCTGAAATTAATGAAATTGAAACAAAAGAAACAATTGAAAAAAATTGACAAAATAAATGATTGGTTCTTTGAAAAAATAAACAAAATTGATAAACCCTTAGCCACACTAACAAAGAGAAAAAGAGAGAAAATTCAAATTACTAAAATTCAGAATGAACAGGAAATATCACAACAGACACAAGTGAAATACAAAACATAATGAGAAACTATTTTGAAAATCTATACTCCAACAAAATAGAAAATCTCAAAGATATCAGCAGGTTTCTAGAGACATATGAATTGCCTAAACTGAATGAGGGCGACATACACAATTTAAATAGATCAATTTCAAGTAGTGAAATAGAAGAAGTCATCAAAAGCCTACCAAAAAAGAAAAGTCCAGGACCAGATGGGTTCTCAGCCAAGTTCTACAAAACCTTTAAAGAAGAGCTCATTCCAATACTCCTCAAAGTATTTCATGAAATAGAAGAGGAGGGAACCCTCCCAAACTCCTTCTATGAAACCAATATCACCCTGATACCTAAACCAGACAGAGACACATTGAGGAAAGAAAATTTCAGACCAATATCCTTAATGAACATTGATGCAAAAATTCTCAACAAAATCTTAGCAAATCACATACAAAAATATATTAAAAAGATAGTGCACCACAATCAAGCGGGTTTTAAACCAGAGATGCAATGCTGGTTCAACATCTGGAAATCAATAAATGTAATTCACCATATCAATAGACTTAAAGTCAAAAATCACATGATTATTTCGATAGATGCAGAAAAAGCATTTGATAAAATAGCATCCATTCATGCTTAAAACACTGGAAAAAATAGGGATAGTGGGAACATTGCTTATCATTGTAAAGACCACCTGTGCTAAGCCCATGGCCAATATCATTCTAAATGGTGAAAAACTGAAAGCATTCCCCCTAAAAACTGGAACAAGGCAGGGATGCCCTCTTTCACCACTTCTATTCAACATTGTCCTTGAAACTCTAGCCAGAGTAATTAGACAGACCAAGGAAATTAAAGGCATTTGAATAGGAAAAGAAGAACTCAAACTATCCCTATTTGCTAATGATATGATTATATATTTAGAGGAACCTGGAAATTCCACCAGAAAACTTTTAGAACTCATAAGTGAATTCAGTAAAGTAGCAGGATGTAAGATCAATGCTCATAAATCTAATGCATTTTTATACATAAGTGATGAATCTTCAGAAAGAGAAATTAGGAAAACTACGCCATTCACAATAGGCTCGAAAAAAATAAAATACTTGGGAATCAATCTAACAAAAGAAGTGAAAGACCTCTACACTGAGAACTACAGAACACTAAAGAAAGAAATTAAAGAAAACCTTGGAAGATGGAAAGATCTCTCATGTTCTTGGATAGGCAGAACTAATATTATCAAAATGGCCATACTACCTAAAGTGCTATACAGATTCAATGCAATTCCAATTAAAATCCCAATGATGTACCTTACAGAAATAGAGCAAGGAATCATGAAATTCATCTGGAAGAATAAGAAACCCAGAATAGCTAAAGCAATCCTTCACAGGAAGAGTGAAGCAGGGGGTATCGCAATACCAGACCTTCAACTCTACTACAAAGCAATAGTAACAAAAACGGCATGGTATTGGTACCAAAATAGACAGGTAGATCAATGGTACAGAATAGAGGACGTGGACACAAACCCAAATAAATACAATTTTCTCATACTAGACAAAGGTTCCAAAAATATGCAATGGAGAAAAGATAGCCTCTTCAACAAATGGTGCTGAGAAAACTGGAAATCCATATGCAACAGAATGAAAATAAACCCCTATCTCTCACCCTGCACAAAAATCAAGTCAAAATGGATCAAGGACCTTGAAATCAGACCAGAGACCCTGCATCTTATAGAAGCAAAAGTAGGTCCAAATCTTCAATTTGTTGGCTTAGGATCAGACTTCCTTAACAAGACTCCCATAGCACAAGAAATAAAAGCAAGAATCAATAACTGGGAGAGATTCAAACTAAATAGTTTTCTCTCAGCAAAGGAAACTATCAGCAATGTGAAGAGAGAGCCTACAGAGTGGGAGAAAATCTTCATACTTCAGATAGAGCACTAATTTCCTGAATCTATAAAGAACTCAAAAAACTCTACACCAAGAATACAAATAACCCAATCAACAAATGGGCTAAGGAAATAAACAGACACTTCATAGAAGAAGATCTACAAGCAATCAACAAACATATGAAAAAATGTTCAACATCTTTAGTAATAAGAGAAAGGCAAATCAAAACTACCCTAAGATTCCATCGCACCCCAATTAGAATGGTGATTATCAAGAATACAAGCAACAATAGGTGTTGGCGAGGATGTGGGAAAAAGGTACACTCAAACATTGCTGGTGGGGTTGCAAATTAGTGCAGCCACTCTGGAAAGCCATGTGGAGATTCCTTAGAAAACTTGGAATGGAACCACCATTTGACCCAGCTATCCCACTCCTTGGCCTATACCCAAAGGACTTAAAATCAGCATACTACAGAGATATAACCACAACAATGTTCATACCTGCTCAATTCACAATAGTCAGATTGCGGAACCAACCTAGATGCTCCTCAATTGATGAATGGATAAAGAAACGGTTGTGTATATATATATATATATATATATATATATATACACACACATACATACCATGGAATATTACTCAGTTATAAAGAATAATAAAATTATGGCATTTGCAGGCAAATGGATGCAGTTGGAGAATATCATGCTAAGTGAGATAAGCCAATCTCAAAAAACCAAAGGACGAATGATCTCGCTGATAAGTGGATGATGACACATATAGGGGATGGAAAGAGGGTAATAATAGAGGAAGGAGGGACTCTATAGAGGGATGAGGGGAGGGGTGGGGGGGAGAAAAAAATAACAGAATGAATCAAAAACTATCACCCTAGGTAAATGTATGATTACACAAATGGTATGCCTATACTTCATGTACAGAGAAACAAGATGTATCTCATTTGTTTATAATAAAAATGAATTTTAAAAAATGTAGAATAATTTGTTCAGTAAAAAAAACTTCATCCAGCCGGGTGTGGTGGTACACACCTGTAATCCCAGCAGCTTGGGAGACTGAGCCAGGAGGATTATGTGTTCAAAGCCAGCCTCAGCAACTGCGAGGCACTAAGCAGCTCAGTGAGACCCTGTCTCTAAATAAAATACAAAAAGGGCTGGGAATGTGACTCAGTGGTTAAGTGCCCCTGAGTTCAATCCTCAGTAACCCAGGAAAAAAAAAAAAAAAAAAAAAAGCTTATCCAATGAGAAGCCATTCTGCTTCCTATTCCTAAGTGCTGAGTGACCTGTTTGCCTTGTGGGTGACAGTATTTACCACAGTAATCAGGGATATACCTGTTTAGGAATTTCAGGAGGGAAAAATCCAATGAGTCCTATAATTGGAGCTATAAGAAAACAACAGGGGAATCTAAATTGTATTCAAGAGAGAGACTCTGTGATTAGAAGAGCCTGAGAATTGATATTCTTGGTCTATAATCAGCATTTTAAAAGAGTGAAATTCTACCGGTCTTTTTGAGCTACTGGATTCATCCTATTACTTTATTCAAATGATAAAAACAGCTGAAAATTGCACAAGATGAAATGTTTTGCATGAGGCCAAAGACTGTAACCTTAAGTAAGATTAAAGAGATTTTTTTCTAGAGGATCAACTTAGACCCTGAAGTGTTTTCCTGGTCCTTTGACCTCAGACAGAGCTCTCTAGCTCAGCCTCCCACTGGGCTACTGGTTTCCACCCCTCACTGTGGGGCAGAATTAATTAGTGTCTCTGAAGCTCTTCCAAACTACTGTCCAAAGGACATACACAACAGCGGCCCCTCAAGCATAATCATCCTGTCAACCTTTTACCACTCCATGGCCCATTTACACGGCTGGTGTTTTAACACACATAGTCCTGCAGTAAATTTAGCATAGCAACATGCAAAGTGTTATTATTCTCCAGAGAGAGCATATTTAATACTTTCTTCTTCAGATTAGCAGTGCTAAACATACTCTTTTCTTACTATTTCAGAATAGCCTTAGATTTGGGCAGGAGACCTTAATAGAAATGTTTGCCTAAGCATTGGAAACATAAACACCATGAGAACAATTTCCAGGCAAGAACACAAAATAAGTGTCAGTCCGAATAGAGGATCACAGCTGTAAAGGGACCAAAGACCACTGCATGCACACCATTCATCACGTTCCTGTCTGCAGCACAGAGTGGGGAGTTTGTCCCCTCTCCTGCTCCTGGGAGCACAGAGCTTATCAATCTAGCCATTTCAGCAACGTCCGCTCTGCCTTTCACTCTCCACTCACATTGCAGAACTGCAGCCTTTCTGCAGATGATCCCTGCCCTTCCATCTGCTTTGGCATCTGTGCTAGGAGCAGGAACAGTTTCACAGCTGTGGCTTCCCTGGCCCAAGCCTCCAGGACCAACTCTGCAGATGCTCTAAGCACAGTATAATTGGGATAGTCTTTCAACCGATGCTCATATGTTCCTTTTGAGTTATACAGAGAAAGAAATAAAATCCATCAGAAGTAATCCTGAAAAGTTTTTCCTTTTTATTCAAAGAGCCACAACAAATTACCAAGATAACTACTAAGGATCATTCAACTCACTGATGGATTCCTGTGGATCAGGTAGGAAGAAACACTCTGTGGTACTGAAGATAAGAAAATAAGTATACATTAGAGCAACCTGATTTTGAAATATCTGATTTCATAACTTGTATTCACGTATGTCTTAATTTGTTTTGTGCTGCTATGACAGAGTACCACAGCCTGGGTCATTTTAAAGAACAGAAATTTATTTCTCATACTTCTGGAGGCTGGGAAGTCCACATCAAGAGCCAGGATCTTCTGAGAACCTTCCTGCTGTGTCTTCACATTGTGGCACATGGAAGAGTGAGAACAGATCAACCCGGGGCTATTAGCCCTTTCTCTAGACATGAATCCTTTCACAAGGGCAGAACCTTCATGACCTCAACTCCTCCCAAAGTCCCCCATACCACTGTTGTAGTGGGGATCAAGATTCCAACACATAAATTTTGGAAGTGACAAAATATTCAAATCATAACAGTGTGTTCATGGAAACAATACATGTTTATTGTAGATAATAGGGAAAATAGGGACAATTATTTAGAATAAGGTTGGAAAAGCATAGCCTAGGGGACACATACAGTGCACTATTTTTATCAATGAAGTTTTCTTGGAACACAGTCATGTCCATCTGTTTACCTCTGTTTGTCTATCTCTGTTTTAATGCTACAAAGGGGAATTGATTAATTGAAATAGAAACATTATGGCCATAAAAGTTTAAAATATTTATTATCTAGCCCTTCATGGAAAAGTTTACTGACTCCAAATTTAGGAGAAAAGGAAATTTGTCCATAATTTGATAACTCAGACTTAAACACTGTTTTATTTTTATGTAATGATCGCTCTTTGGGCTCTTCAGGAAGGGAAACATACCCTCTCTGAATTCCTATTTTAATTCTTTAAAAGGAAGAAATACTCAGATTCTAAGAAACAGATCTGTTTCCCTTTAAATGAAGAAGCCAGGAAATAGGTGCAGAATCAGTGTTCCTTCTTCAATTAGGCAATCTCTTTCACATCTCCCTGGGAGGCTGGCCAGTGGCAAAGTATAGATTTGGGCTGAGACAGATGGGGAAAGCCTTCTAGGATTTTACCATAAGTAGTTTGCTTTGGTGTCAATCAGCAAAGAACCCTTTATCTCAGAATTTTGCAGGAAACCTTATGTCACAGGTGGTATCAACTCAACCACGCACAATCATGTACAAGTTCTATTTCCTCTAATACATAAATATTTGACAAAGATCCTCCACACCCCCAGCACACATGCATATTAAAGTTTTCAATTAGTAATATATCAGTCTCAATAACTTTGCTATGTCTTATAGTCATTTTTGAGTTCCCGTCAGGATGAAATTTGAAACATGTACAGTGAATCATTTCAGAGTTACATGTGGGTGGGAATGGAAAGATCTATTGCTTCTCCTTCCTTTCCTCTCTTTTGCTTGTGTTGATTAGGAAAGGGAGACCCAAGTATAATATTTGCCATACATTCTTGTAGGGGAGACTGTACTCCATGTCTTCCTCTGCTGGCTTGTCATCTGGTTCAACTCATAGGTCCATAAATCAGTGTATTCACCAGTATTTCCATTTCCATACTGAAATACTTGAGACTGGATAACTTATAGAGAAAAGAACCTTATTTTGCTTATAGTTCTGGAGGTTCAAGGGCATGGCCACAGTGTCAGGTTGGCCCTGGTGAGGACTTCATAGAGTATGGCATCACAACCACGGGAATCTGTTCAGGAGAAAGAGATCATATGATGAAAGAGGAAGCCAGAGCTCCATTTAGGAATCAGGCTCACTCCTTTTATATGAACTTCCTCGTGAGAATTAACTCAGCTCTTTCCTTGGGCAGTTCCTCAATGACATAAACACTTCCCTCTAGGCTCACCTCTTAAAGGCCCCACCAACATTATAACATCACCATACTGGGGGCCAAGCTTCCAACACAAAACATATGAGAGACAAAACATACCCAAAGCATAGCAATCAGTATAGGCAGGTAGGAATACATCAGACCCATCTTATGAAGCACTCAAAGTCTCAGGGATCCATGTGAGAGACACAAGTACAACTTCCATCTGCCACCTACCTTACTGGTAATCTCACATCTGCACTTTTCTAAAGAAAATGCCTAATGGCCCCTCACTGAGGTGTACTCTGACATGCCTATGAATCCTAACTGCTTCCTGTAGCCTCATCTGAAGATACACAAGGACTGATGGAATCCTTTCTCTTGCCACAGAAGAATTGTAGGGAATGAAGGAGAAGACAGAGGAAAAGTTTTCTTTTCCCTTTCCTATCTGCTGTGCCCCTACACCATCTCTCTAATATTTTCCTTTATGGTCTTAGAGTTTTAAAATGAATCTGCATCACCTAAAAGAAAATTCCAGGCTCCTTATCTTGGAGATAGCTCCAAAGTTTAACAAAAGATAAACCCACATCCATCTTTTTCTCAAAAGGGAAAAGAGAAGGGATGAAACATTATTGCTACACATATTCTCCCATTACAACTTTTTCTCTTCCAAAATAAAACTACTTCTCCCCTTATTGAACTCTATTAGAAAAAAAAACAGAGGGAAAATGCAGGAGCTCCTCTGAACTATTATTGCTCTGCACACTTTCCGTTGGACTTACTAGCATTTCCAACTATAAATTCCCAAACACCTGAATATCATTACTCTCTATGTCATTTTATTGATATCTGGAAGTGATTTAAAAAAAAAATCTGCCTTAGTCTTATTCTTGAATGACAAATTCACTGTGTTACCAAGGTCATGATTTATTAAAGTGAAAATTCAATACCTTATGCACCACAGCATAAAATATTTTGTATTCCTGTTTGTATTATTTTTTTCTTCTTTTACTCACAGTCTAGTACTTTACCATAATTATCTAAATAACTGGAATAATGTAAAAAACTAAACAAAGATCACACCCCAATATTATTGAAATACATATAATTAGTTACTAAATATCTATGAAACTGGTAAAATGTTCAATCTGACAAGGAATTATTGTTTCATTTGTTTCTGAGAACATGTGTTTAAGGAATTGAGAAAATGCTCAATATATAATGACAGATCGAGCTTATAGTGTTGCTACAATCCTGGATGTTGGGCACAGAAAAGAACCAGAGCTTAAAATAGCCAATTATACCATTGCTTTTATTCCCACACATTTTTTTTCTAGTAAGCATTTATTATACACACAGACAAGTGCAGCCCAAAAGAATTCTATAAAGCATTTATTTATTAAGCCATTATTTCATAAGAATTTTATTAGATTTTTCTTTTAAAGCTTCTGAATAAAGGAGAGGTAAATAGAAGAAAGGATTGACAAATATTTATTAAAGAACCTAAAATAAAATTTAAAAGACAGCTTTCATAATTAAAACATTTATGTTTGAGGAACAAATACAATATTAGAGCTTCAAGCATAATAGGAGAGGGAAGAAGAGTGATCACTCCTTCCCACACCAACATCCTTGTCTCTCCTACTTCTCTTGGAATGATTCTCCATGCATGGAAGAGATGACATGGAACTGCTAAAAGTAGCTGAATTTTTGAGCATGATGAACGTGGCCTCCTTTTAAGTGTGGCTCAGGTCCTACCCATGCCTAAGGGACTTTTCTTAGGAATTATCTGGAAGTATGGAAGGAAAAAACACAATCATACTAAGTTAGGTGCAGGAAGAAGAAAACTGCAGGAAAATCTCAATAAAATCCCATGAAAAAGAAGTAAGCTAAGAACTGAAAATAAGCTGGAACCAAAGTAGCAACTCACTGGTGCTACACGCTCATTTTTTTCTACTTTTCTCTGTCTCTGCTTTATTCTCCTTTTCTCTACAAAGCAGCTTTTGCTGATCTACTTTCTTATGAGTCATCCCTGGTTGTGTCTGCCACAGCTTGTTTAAGCGCCCTAAAAAGAATGAGCTGATGGACTGTGCTTCAGATCCAAATTCCTAGGAGAGAGAATCTAATTGGCCACTTGCAAGCCAAAGGGTAAACTCCTGCTGGATTAGCTGTGGTCAGGGAATCTAAGCCATTTCCTAGCAATGTTGTCCTTCCTAGGGCTATCAGGGAAATTTGAGTGGGCTGAAAAGTTGACCTAGTTTCCTCTACAAGCTGGATTTTAAAAAGAGCACAGATTCCATGTTAGCCAGGGCCCTCATAAACTCAGTTCCAAGGGACTAGAAACTTACTCAACTTCATCTGTGCATGGCTTAAAATGCAGTCTAACTTTTTTATCAGAATATTTACTGGCTGCAATTTAACCAATTCTAGAGTTCAGTTATATTGTTTCTGAACACACTATTTCTTAATTTTGTCATCTTTTAGCATGGGGTTAGAGTGCTACCTATGTCAATAAGCATTTACTTAACAGGTCTTAATTTTGGTTACCAAACTTGCTTTAGCCAGGATGTCAATTTGCTCAACTAACTCCATGACAAACAACTTGAAAACAAAATGATGAATAATCAGAAACCAAGTACTATCACTGTTTCTCACATTCTAATTCTGACACAAATTTTCTTAAGAATAAACCTATCTTTTCCCCCTTCCTTTTCATTCTTTTCTCATGTTAGTCAGCTTTTTGTAACTGTGACAAAATGCCTGAGATAATCAAAAGAGAGGAAAGACTTATTTTGGGTCACAGCTTCAGAGGTTCATGGTCACCTGGCTCTATTACTTTGAGCTGGTAACAAGGCAGAAAATCATGGCAGGGAGTACATGGTAAAACAGAACAGCTTACCTCATGGTGGCCAAGAAATAATGATAGAGGCAAGAATCAGAGTTCCAATACCCTTTCAAGGGCACACCCCCAGTGAATTTATTTCCTTTCATTTGACTCTGTATCTCAGAGATCAAACCACATCCCTGTAACACCACAGGATGTCAACCAAGTCTTCAACACATTTAATTTTGGGGAACATTTGAGATCCAAACCAAAACACTTTCTTTCCCCTCCCCTCGGGTTTAATTGAGTCCAGAAGTCATTCCATAGAACTAAGCAAGGCAGGCCTCCCATGGTAAGAAGGGAAGTCACAGCAGCCTGGCACAGGGTGCTAGAATCCAAGAGGAATGGCTGTGCATGTGTTCAGCCCAGAGCTGAGAAGGGAAAAGAGGGGAGCCCACCTAGAGGGCGTATAGGGTGGAGTGTCAGAGCCCAGGCAGGACGAGGAGGCAGGTATCCACACACAGGGCTGAAGTGAAAGAGCCTGAGTGAGGTGAGAAGAGACCACTCAAGTGGAGAGGCACTGCAGGGACCTAGTACAGGGTGCCAGAGCCCAAGCAGGGGAAGAAGCATCTAGGTGCAAGGTGGAACACATAAAGCAGTAGCAATGGCACTTTGGATGACTACTTAAATGTGTAACCACAATGAGAAACAGATAAAATAATTAGAGATCAACAACTTTGAGGATGGTGGCAGGGGCGGCGGGGAGGGAAGCATTTCTGTGAGAGGAAAAGAAAAACTAAATAAACCCTGTAGGTTGGGGTTTAAACTGGAGATATCAGAGTCAACTCGTGGTTTAATACAGAGATTGAGCTACGTAAAGATTTATAGAGATAAATAGATGTGTTTATAGTTAGATATATAACTAATGTAGAGACACAGAATTTTCCAGTTCTCTCTACTTGGGATGTTTGTTTTACTATGCTTTAGACATGGTTTGAGTGTGTCCCTTAAACGTCATGCATGCAAGCTGCTTCTCCAGTGTGGCAATGTTAGGAACTGGTGGGACCTTTCAGAAGTGGGTCCTAGTGGGAAGCCCTCAGGTCTCTGTGGCATGCCCTCAGGTTAATGTAGTTCTCACTGAACCCTCAGGTAGTTTGCAGGAGAGGGTAGTTATTAAAAAAAAGCCCTCCGTGTTCTCTGGCTTCCTGTCTTACTTCATGGTCTCTCCTTCTCACATGTACACCAACCATTGTGATGTTATCCACTACAAAGCCTTGAGCCAAGCCCATGCCAATACCATGCCTTTGAACCTCCAAAACAGTGAGCTAAGTAAATGTCTTCTCTTTTTAAAGTACTCAGCCTCAGGTATTTCCTTATAGTAATGAAAATAGACTAATGCAAGGATCTGTCAGTAACTTCCCCAAACAATACCTGATCCTCACATCTTGCTTTCTAAATGTTATTTTCCACAGTAAGAAACCATGAGTCCCTGGAAAATTAGCTGATTTCAGAGAGATAGTAGGCACATATCCAATGACTCATTTTTGAGCTGAAAAATAAGGAAGTGCTTGCTAACAAAATGATGAGGGCAGGTTAGAAAACACAAAAATCCAAATTCCAAAGGTTCCTACTGAACAAATCTGGTACAATTTGAGAATAAAGAATCATATTTACAGATTAAAAGACATTGGATGAAATTGTATTCCATAACTTCAGAATGATATAAAAACATAAATAAATATATCAAAATTATGGGAGGGACAAGAATTTTATATAAAGTATTTCTTCACAAACTGCTTAACTAGGTACAAAGTCCAAAACAGTAAGCTCACAGTGGAAAAGTCTATCTGATCACAGCTTAATCTACTAAGAAAAACAAATTTCACTTGTAACAGGATAAATAAAAAATATGTTCCATGTGATAGATCGAGAGTAATATAGTATAATTCTGTGACAATTTTGCCAAAGATACACTATCTGAATGTAATGAGGATATGTCACAAATACAAATTATGGTATGTACTAAAGTACAAATGGCCTGTAATTCTTAAAATCAAAAAGCTCATGAAAAGTAAAAGTAAGAAAACTTTCCAGATTAAAAGAGACAAATGTGCCATGAAAACTAAACATAGCAAATGTACTTTGTTGTAAAGACATTATTGGAAGGATGGGTAAACATGAATGGGAAACTAGAAGTCAATAATCAGTAAACTCTAATTTCCTGATTTCAATAGTTGTATTTTGACTATGCAAAAATAATTTATTGGGAAAAAACTGAATATGAATAAATTCCAACACTGCATTGGTCTCGAAAGCAGGAAATTGGAGGCGGGCAATAGAAACAAAAGTAACAAAAATAGAGTGATGAAGTCTTTGTATTTAAAGTAATAATTTCAAGTAACTAAACATGAAAATTGAACCTTTTCTACAATGAACAAATAAAGCATTTCTCAGGCACTTTAGTACAATACACTATAATACTTGTAATATACATTTTTCTCCATACAAAAAAAGAAGAAAGAATTTTAATTTTCTTCATTTTCAGTATTAAAAATAAAGGTCTTAGAATAATTCATCAATATTACATCACTTATAAACATTAAGGCCAGTGAAATAATAGCAAATGTTTAACAACTAGCTACCTAGAGAAGGAAAAATCCCTCTTTATAGTATTTGCCAATTTCTGTGTTGTAAATATTCTCACGATGTGACCACCAACCATGATTTCACTGAACACAAAGTTAGAAAGAGTTGCCTTCACCTCCATTTGCAAGCAGGGCCAAGTCAGCTTCAGGATAATATTGGCCGCCAAGATTTGAAAACAGTTAAATTCACAGCTATAATTCACTGTGCTATAATTGTTGAATGTTGTCCTTGATATAGTATTGGGAGGGGAGCATTTCAATGTAGAGAGGGGTACTTAAAAAAAAAAGATTAGGAGATGGCACTGTCCTAAGACAACACACACACACACACAAAAGGATTCCAACCAGAACTTGGCTAGAAATTTTATCAACTATTAATGAAAATGAATGAAAAATTTATACAAACTCACACTACATATATTTTTAGATACAAAAACACATATGCTAAATATTTTATTATACATGGATAGATGAGATTGGTTGTTATATTTTATGACTTGTTGATTGATAGGTATATATGGAGAGAGATAAAAAGGAGATCAAAACTTACTAGTATGCATGACTATAACACACTAATAAAAAAGAAAGACGTCATAAATTGGCATTTCTGTGACTCTCCTAGTAACTATTGAGGTCTCAATAATAAAGTTAATAAAGTGCTTGATTGGGAGATCAGTGCATTGCATGTTATGTGTTATATTGTACATTGTAGATTAAATTATATTTTATATTGCATATATATCATAGACATATGATTGTTTGACATACCTCTCTACCAACCTGTGATGATTAATTTCATTTATGAATCACCTTGGCTGGGTCAATTTTGGGCATTTTTATGAGAGTGGTTTTGAATAAGATTTACTTGAGTCTGCAGATTGACTCGGGGAGGTTCCTCTATTTAAGTTTTTCCTTGAGAGTCAAGGAATCTCTAACTCAACAATTCTTTGACCTCTAGGATTTTACTTTTTGGCAGTCATTAACTCTCTTTGATACCTTCACTTATATCCATTGTATATTGCCATCATTAGATGACCATACAAATCAGGAATATCAATTAATTTATGACTTGTTCTAGTTTGGTTTTCTTTTTTCAAAATCATATAACTTGAAATGTTAGAGGAAATAGTTAAAACTCCTTATCAAACTCTGGTTTGAAAGGCAGACTCCCATTTGTGGTCAAAGGGACAGCCATGAACAGACCAAGCCCAAGCTTCGGATAGTCTAAGTTGCTGCCAAAACTTTGCCCATCTGAATATGAGACTGTACCTTATGATAGTAACATTGAAAATTCGTTCTAATTATCTCTGTAGCTCTGCTTGCAGTTATTCTTAATTTGTAACCTTTTTCTTTTGTTTCAAGTTAACAATATTGGTTCCTCTCTGCCATTTGCTCCCTCTGCTGTTCCCAAACAAGGCAATTATGAATTTGTCCTCTTAATTAGCAATATCTAGAGTAGATTATGACACAAGATGAGGAAATTGAGGCTCAGGTGTACAAGAAATCTGCCTGGGGATACCCAGTGATTGACTGTGAGAATTGGTGAAGCTGGATTTACAATTCTCAGTTCAGAGTGTAGTGCCAGGGTCAACCAATTCTTACAACACAATTTTCTTTCCTGGAAAACATTTATCTTTAGAATCTTCTGACATACATTTTTTACTGGTCATTGTTAATAAATATCTCTATGATCACAGTATTATTAATAGGTTTTACTGTTATAATCAACACTAATTAAGGAAATAGCCCTGATTTTGTGTGCATGTAATTTCAGAGACTACATCACCCAATTGTTGATACATACAAAACAGATGAGCCAAGGCATTTGGAGACCAATGAAAGGAGAAAATATTACTCAGGATTTTAACAAAATTGTCAAAGTACTTCTTACTTTCATTTTTACTACGCTCTTTATAACTCATGATCCTCAGGAGAAAGGGGGCTGGGAAGAGATACTTTAAAAAAGTGAGGAAGAAAAGTTGTAGAGACAACAAAAGAGACCAAAAAAATTTAATGAAAACTCAAAAGCCTATCTGATTATAACTCTGACACACAATAACAATGAACAGTTGAAAGGGCTGCTCTTGGTCCATTGCTCTGATACCTTCTTTTCTGGTTGAATTTAACAACACCATGATTA
The DNA here is from genome assembly GCF_902686445.1 of Sciurus carolinensis. Lineage (NCBI taxonomy): Eukaryota > Metazoa > Chordata > Mammalia > Rodentia > Sciuridae > Sciurus > Sciurus carolinensis. The sequence continues at coordinate 48,515,350 of NC_062226.1, forward strand.
TTCAATAATATGAAGTACAATTCCATGCTACATGCTTTGATGCATGAATTCACTTAATCACATAACTTACTACTCGTAAGAAAGTGTCTTTAATTCATAAAATGGGCAATGAAAATTGGAGAAGTTAAATTACTTTTTTAAGGAGTTAAAGAAGTTAAAAAGTAAGAACTGGAATGTGGAATTTTGTGAAATCAAGCCAGCATCTGTACATCACGACATTCTTTCTCTTTTGGAATTCGGTAAAACCAATATTTGGAGAAAGGGAAGGAGAACATTTGTGGTCATATAAGAATGTATACCAATATCCACAATTCAACCTCAAGGCGATATGACAATCAATGTACACAGTTTAGAAGTAAACAAAATTCCAAACATCTTACGATCTTTCTTGCATTTTCTAATACAATAAAGAGGGCTTGAAAATCACAGTGATGCTTCTTTAAAATGTCTTTTGTCTCCAATAGTATTGCTACTGTGCATCAGAGATCTCAAATCTCTGCAAACTTACTCCTAGCCCTAACCCATATATACCTTCTCCTCTTTCATTTTCACTTTTCTTCTTTTTTTGTAATTTTCAAGCTCTGAAAATCTTTGCATAAATTGTTTTATATAGTCCTTACAATAATATGGCAAAATAAATATTAGTCTCAGAGAGGTCAACTTGCACAAAGCCTTATATCTAGAAAATGTCTAAATAGATGTATCTAATTTCAAAACCTTATTTTTCCTATATGTCACACTAGCAGTTTTAGACATAAACAGATCCCAGAAGTTTTTATGGAAAACCTGAATTTCTGATTTTCACATGTTTCCCTCTCTGCATAGCTAATGGCTTTCTCTCAGACATAGATGGATTAGTGTCCCTTAGTATATATTGAACTAGAGTCTTTAGTTAAAATAACCAGAAGATGCTGGTTGACATCATGAACCTCACTCACCTTCACACTGATGCTTCCTATGAACTGAGCTTAATACAATTCATAGAACTAACAGAAGTCTCTCCATCCTGCCTGTGAGGGTGACTGTGAGGCTTTTAAAGTTTAATGCTAAGGCTACTAGTTAGATAGTGGGCTGAAGCTTCTCTAGTGCCGCTTATGTGGAAATGGCTAATGGAGGAGTAGGGAGAAATATCAGTAGCGTTGATTTTCCTACCACTTATTAACCTTTAGAAACCCTTTCTGACTTATTTCCTAAAAGGATATTTTACTAGAAAGGCAATTATTTCCCAATTTAGATATCTATTGGCTGAACCCCAGTTGTGCTTGTCATCATCGTGATCCTGGTCTAAGTTAATCATAATGATTTGGGGATTTAGATGATTCCGAGAGCTCTGAAGATTGCACATAATGGAGCCCAAGTGAGGCTACATTATTAGCAATCATCCTGGAACTAATAACAGCAGCTATTGGGCCTATAATCTCGGAGGAATTAACAGCCGAGTTCTTTTTTCTCAATTTGCAGGACATCATCATTACCATTAAAAGGCAGTTAAGATGATAATGTACCACTGTAACTCATGCAGTGGGCAGTAAAGGGTTATAAGTGAAAGTGCTGAGACAGCAGTTCCGACTCAGCCTATGGTCCTGAACGTTTGTCCTCTTGGGCTGCTGCTAGGAAAAACGTTCAAGTGACAGAAGAGTGAGCGCCCACTGTGCAGGCTTCGGTTGTAAGTTGGTTGTTTCTTGGGGGCGACTCCTTTCCTGGTGGCACTGCAGCAAGTCATCCCTTTCCCACCCAAAGGGCAGTGTTTCCTGTGAGCCCATTTATGTACAAATTTATAATAATAATTAAGACTTTCAGAACAAAGGAATACAATTAGAGCATACAAAAGTGTAGAAGCAGCAGTAAGGAAGGAAAAGCCAAAAACCACCCAAGATAAGGCAAGGTCAGTGATGCTCAAGGGACAGAGCAGAAAAAGTGACAGAGAAATAGAATTCAAGTCAGCAAACATTTGCTGAGTCCTGGGTGCTGCAGACATTCTGCTCTGCATGGGTGATGATCGAGAAAAGAACACAGAAGGCGTGGTCCCTTCCCTCTTAGAGTATACATCTGTCTGAGAAGATAAACACATGATGAGTACTTTGAAAACATGATAAATATTTGTAAAATACAATCAAATGAATGTTACAGGATTTCCTGGGAACATATAGCAAGGAATTTTAAATGATAAAGTAGACAGTATGGTTCAGCACAACAAAAACATGGAGAAATTAAGAGAAAAATAAATTGAAAAGACCAGTGGAGCCTTAAAAATCCCCAGAATAATTGGAAATTCAATAATTAGTACCATAATAATGATGATGATCACTACCACTCATTTAGTTTCTGCCTTATGCCATGCTAAGGACTACATATAAAACATCATATTTTAATTATATGACAAAACCTGATTGAGTAGGTATTAACATCCCATACTTACAAGTACCTAAATTGAAATTTAGATAACTTTCCCAAGGTGACATAGCTACTAAATATTGATATCGGGATTTGAATTTAAACCAGACTAACTGCATAGTCCATTAACTTGTCCAATATACTATATTTTAACACCCAAAACTAAATGAAAATAATTGTTGGCATTTAACAGACAGCTCAATTAACAGAATAAAAAAAAAAAAAAAAGAGAAAACACTAGAATGAAAACTAGAGAATCGAAAAAATACAAAGACATTTGGGTCTATAAGTACACAACTTCTTTATCATCAATTTGAAATAAAGCCAGGATTGTTGTTTCAGTTTAGTTGACATTATACAGATTAAAAAGAGATAATTATAATAAATATAACTATAATTAATTTAGCATCATTACAAATCTGCAGTATGTTCCTCATATTTTTGTGGATTTTGCATGACTTTTTATATGTTTAAGTGATATCTAATCCAAATGACATTTGAAACACCTTAAAGAATGAGAGTAATATAGTAGATTCACTTATCATTGGGGGGGAGGGGGAAAAACAAGAATCAGAAGACAAAAGTGGTATGGACTCACTGAAAATTCTAATGAAGGAGGGCGATATAAAAATGAGAGAACAAGACTTCTTTTTGAGCTCTGTAGAGTAAGGGCAAAGAGATTAATGTAGGACAGAGGAGGCTGGACACCCTAGGGACTTTCACAAAGCAGGCTTACTTAACAGCAGTGGTATAGAGGTGCTAATTCCTAAAAATCTCTGGAGCCCCGGTCTGGAAATTCTTTTGGAATTGTACTCATAATGGTAAGTGGGTTCATAACAGTTACTCTTTGTCCAATATTCTTAGGCTGGACACAGGTTTCACAAGCTTTTACCAAGAAAAATAGAGATAGTATCATTTGTACAGCAACAAGCTTGGTTGCCAGACCTAGCTTTTGCAAGAAAGAGAAACCTAGACTTTACAAGAGCAAGCTTCAAACCACACTGAGCTCTCTGCAGAAATCCTGCTGACATTCTTTATAAAGATCTTGTTGACTAGGAGAGAAGCTTATATGTTACAAATGTGGTAGAGGTTTCTGGAGAAGCTTAATTATGGTAAGGCTCTTTGCGGGGCTAATTCAAGATACATAAGATGTTGCTAGAGTTTGGACCTATACTTCCAAAAGGCCCTTGAGACAGAGGCTTGGTCTTCAGCCCATGACACTAGTGGGAGGTGGGGGAAACTTTAAGATGTGGGACCTAGTGTGAGATTTTCTGGTCATTGGGAGTTATCAGAGGATGTCCTTGAAGGGGCTAGTAGGACCCCAGATACTCCCCTTCCTCTTTCACCTCCAGTCATGAGGTGAGGGTTTTGCTACTCTGGGTGTTCCTCTCCACATTGTACTACCTCACCACTGGCCCAAAAGCAGTGGTAGCAACCGAACATGAACTGATAATTCTAAAACTACAAACCAAAATAAACCTCTTCTCTTTTTAAGTTGATTATCTTAGGTTTTTGTAATGAAAAGCTGATTAACATAGACGTGATACACTGCTCTCATTGTCTACTGGAGAATAATCCACTTAATAGAAGAAATAAGGTTTTTCCTTTAGCCTAAGCAATAAGAGGCATTTGCCACTGGGGATCTTCATACAAAGCAAGTTAAGCCACACAAAGAATCCAACAGTAATTTCCTCTATAAATAATTTATTAGCTTATTTTCAAATAATCCCTTTATTTTTAAAGATTTATAGCATCTTTTAAGGTGTCTGCCTAACCTGTAAGCTACAGGATCAGGCTGCTAGTATCTGTTTCTCTACTGATTGCTGGCAGATACATAATCTAAATCATGATAATAAGATGCACAAAGGAGAATTTGACCCACCTGGTGATTGGGAGGGGATGGCAGTTTACATTATGGCAGAGCTTGTAATCACAGTTTACCTACTCTCTCAGCTGTTGTTCCAGGCCCCCTATTTGCCTGAAAACTAGTTCTCCCACTTTTCTTGAATTCCATAAAATATTGTAGGAGGTTTCTAAAAATTTCCATTTTATGAAAAGCTATCTTAAATGATACTGGGAATTGAACTCATGAGCACTCAACCACTGAGTCACATCCCCAGCCCTATTTTGTACTTTATTTAGAGACATGGTTTCACTGAGCTACTTAGTGTCTCACTTTTGCTGAAGCTGGTTTTGAAGCGAGGCTGGCTTTGAATTCAAGATCATCCTGCCTCAGCCTCCCAAGCTGCTGGGATTATAGGTATGTGCTACCATGCCTAGCCTGCAACCCAAATTCTTAATTAAGTTAACCCAATTCCAGATTCAAGATTCATAGCTAGATATTATTTTCAGGATATCTGAATCAATACTTTCCCTGATAGATTTAATTTATACTAATTCTGAGGCAACCGTGACTAGCTCTACTAACCCAACAGAGGAAAAAGTTTAGAATTTTGTAAATAATGTCTGGGGGGATTGGGTTGCATTTGCCTAGCATGTGTGAGGTCCTGGGTTCAAACCCTAGCACTGCCAGAAAAAAGAAATACTATCTAAACAGAAATCCAAATGTCAAGTGATGAACTCATCAAGTTTTAATATATATTTTCTACCTTCTCCTTGCAATTTCTATCAAAAAACAAACAATGCTAACATTAGTGGAAAAAAAATACACAGAAGCAATGATAGTAAAGAAAGATATACAATTTACTGAATATGAACTGCATACCAAGTTTAGTGATATTTTGCATAAACTGTCTTTTCTTAAAAGCAAACTGTTGGAGTCCATGTTTGTTGAGATCTGACAGTTGTCTGTCCTTTAGATCCTGTATCCTTTGAGATACAGGAATCAAATAGGCATTAAAATGTCAGCTTTGGGGTGGAGGGGGCATGGGGTGATCTGATAGTCCAACTTGGGCCCAAGGACAATATGATCTTTTTACTGCTTCCTCTGGATGCATTTTATCCTTTAAGTCACAGTAACTGATGGCTACAGTTTCCTCCTTGTTCCTCCCTTCAACTCATCACTACAAGGGTACAGACTGGAGCTCCTTTTGACCGGGTAAACAGATGAAAATTGGCTTGCAAAGAGCAGATCAAATCAAACTCAAAGAAAAAAGCAAAGCAGAAGGAGTTGATTTTGAATATTAACTGTTCTTTTTCTAGTCAAAAAGTAGAAAACTTATACCCACTCCTGTTTCTCCATTGATGGAATGAGATGTGAAAAAAAAAGGAAGCACAGTATTACTCTGGTACTCCTGATTCCCCCTTCCCTCTGTGGTACACTTTAGTACCTACCAGCGTTGTTATCTCTATTTGAGAAAAATGTATCAGAAATCATATATACCTTGCCCAAGTGGGTATGTTGAATGCAAACATATATTTGAGTTCATATCCCATAATAGAATATTTTAAAGCTATGTCACTCTAAGGACATTTTAAAGTAATAAATAGGGTCCAAACATGGGAATGATGAGTTCAGACACAAAGAACAAAAGCATAACAAGAACATATGTGCATTTAATTAAACTTGGGAGAGACAGCACAGTAGGTGGATGTGCTGTCTTGGCAGGCAGGAGAGTCAGGCCTATCATCTATGCAATGGGATCTGCCTAGAGCAAAACACTGAGACTCATGGGGACTTGAGGCCCTCATATTTAAGATGATTGGAAAATGTTATGAAAGAGTTAATCAAATAAATAATTTCTATTTTACCTTCTCCTTTGCTTTGATTATCCCTCCTGCCCCCTTCCCCTCCACTTTTCCAAAGCCTGGCATAGTAGAAAATGCCCAAGATAAATTAGTCATAAAAATCAAGCTTTTTCTTCTTTGATCTCACTGACTCTTTATATAATCTGGGACAAGTTACTGTTTCAGTCACTGCTTTCTTAAATTCTTCTCTCCTTTGCTTCAACTTGAAGATGCAGCTCTGTGTGTCCTTTAAACCAACCATGACCCAGGCAGCCACTGCCTACATTTCTTGAGAAATATCCCAGACAGAGGGGATTGGAGGCCTCCCATCCTATGCTTGGTTTGTAGTTTGACTGAGACTATGAAGTTCAAAGGCCTTGTTGACAGTGGAATCCAACTGAACTTAACTCAAGTTCTAAATCCCTGTTTAGCTCCTACTTTGTTCAGTCATCATCCTGCAAGTCAGACTCCGTATCATGCCTGTGTCACTATTTCTCTAAGACCACGTTCCTGCAGACTGACCACCCATGACATAGTAATAGCACCCACCTACCTGTAAGGACATAATAGACAAATGCATCTCCTAATGACTTACCTTTTCTGCCACATTTGACTCCCTTGTATATTGTCCCTGGCCTAATGCATACCTGTCCCCACTGCCTACCCCTCTGTCAGTGTGTCCTATACCAAAGCTGTGAGCTGTATTTCCCTGGGACCTGCTGCTACTATGCTGACACATGTGAGTCAGTACATAACAGCTTCCTGCACTGATACTTGCATTCTCTACCTATTAATAAGAACATTAGCAAACACTGAAAAATGCCTACCTAAACTCTGAAATTTACTCAGAACCATGAATTACATACCTAATAAATGACTCCAGAAGTTCTTTAGTATTTTATGTTTCTTCTCCCAAGCCTCACATTTTCTACTTATTACCATAAAATATTTGAGGTTAAGGCCTTTGTTTTCTTCATTTTTGTCCCTTACCTCCCCTTCTCCTCTAACAGTCTTTCCCACAGTGGCTAGAATACCCTGCATCTAAAAAGCACTCAAAGTTTATCCAATTAAATTGAAGGGATTTTCCTTATCCAGGGAAATTATAGAACAATACTTTGAAGAGAAGGTCAGGAGGCTATTGAAATAGTATAGGCCCAGGATGATAGTGAGAGATGATAAAAAAAAAAAAAAATGGAAACATTCTGGATATGTTTAAAATCAAAGTCCAATAGGATTTGTTGCGAGATTAGATTTAAGATATGAGAGAGGAAAGTATGAATGTCATTAGAATGCTTCCCAAATATTTCTGTTCTCCGTTCTTCAGAGAACATAATAAAATTTCCCTTGTGATCAGATGCTCTTTTTATTCGGGCCAATGAACAAAAACTGAGCATTTAATTCCTGGTGGCCCTCAGAAACATTTTTGTCTCCATCAGTTAGCAAGGAGACAAACAATGTTTGAGATGGTAACTATTTCACCAAATTAGAAAAGACCCTGTACACTTCATGACAAACATGTCTTCTAAGAAAGAGAGAGGAAGGAAAGAGAACTCTTCGTTTTTCAAAGCACTGAGATTTGAGGGTTGATTTTTACAGCAAAATAACATAATCTTCCCTATTGATAAAAAGAAATGTCCCTAGAAATACACTGCTGCTCTAATAAAACCTTTTGAAATGGCATTGTTGTGACCGGGTGCTGTGTGACAAGGAAAGGTTGACATTGAAGGGTAGAAAGATGGAAGTTCATATTATACAAAAAGTACAGCATTTGGTAAAAATGTCATACGTGGTGACTTGAAAAACAGATAGTGAACCCAATGAACTTACAGCTTTACAAGAAAAACAAAGCATTAGTAGAATGTGGTGGCTGCCTTAGGCAGCAGTTGTCAGGGTATTATAAGAATGATTAGAGAGGGGAAAAAAAGAGTTGACTAGTTCACAAGCAGGAATGAAATGATATAGGTCAAAACTTCAGAGATCTGTAGCACTGGAAGAAATAAAAACAAAAAAAAAAAACATCAAAGGAAAATTTATAAAATATTTTGGATGCAAAGTCCCATCAAATTTCAGCCTATGGCAAGGATCAAACCAAGAGTATGGCCACACAGTCATTTGTTAAAATCTCAGGATGAATTGGCAGGTTAAAAGAATTAAGGTGGATTTGGGGAAATCCTAGCAGTGTCACCAAGTGGGCCTAGAAATGTGGTTCTCCTGCCAGAACCTTAAAGGCTCAAGATAACTGCAATTTGCTTAAGAAATAAATAGATACTACAAAGAGGACCATGGGGTTGGCTATCAGCATGTTTCTGACTTGAATCAAATAAGAAAAGAGCTAAATACAATTCTGAGTGGGTTACTATGCTAAAAAGGACCATCGATTTGGACTAAATAACACTGCCACTGCTGACATCTAGAATGACTCAGGGGCTCCCAAGTTTCTACAGGAAGGAAGCATTCTGGGATACCTGCTCAGTCACAAACAAGTGTATTCACTGTTGCTCTTACAGATGTGGCCAAGGAGCATAACAGAGAAAAATAAAGTCCCAAGGTCATGGAGAAAAGAGTCATAAAGACTACTGAACTTGAGAGTGATTAACATTCTTCATCCCCAATATAAAAAAAACTCTAAAATTTTCCATGAATGGACTTTTACATTCAGCAGAGCAGTAAAATCTCTGCATGCTCCCAAAACTCTTTCTCAACTAAAGTATTTATTGTGATTCTCCAGTTTTACATTAGTTTTTGAGGGTAGAAAAGTTTTCCTTAGAACCCTGGACCTAAAAGAGCCACATTTAAATTTACTTTAGAGATTACCATGCATCAACTAATGATGGTGGATTTTGAGCTAGAAGAAATAGAGTTTTTGAGGTATCTTTCTTGGAGAGGAAGTAATGAATTTGATATACGAGAGAAAAAATGAATCACGTATTTGATGGCAAAAAAAGATGTTTGTGTTAGTCATCAGTTCCTTGTCTACAGTTGTCCATCTACACATTTGTCCTTCCTCTAGGTCATTTGGATGATCTCTTCCCAGTTTTCTTAGAATTAGGTAGTAGGAGGGAGAAAGGGATAGTGAGTTCACAATTCATTAGTTCTGTTTCTTATTGTAGGACAATGATTTAATCTCTAGGGTAAGATAGTCTTTTTTCACTTGGACTTTGGGACCAGTTTTCAAGGTGGTGACATTCCATCAGTCTGAATCTCTGAGTGATTACAAGAGTCCTCCACATACCCAGAGTGAAAATCTTAGGTGAATTTAGAATTAACTTGTTATTTAAAGCATTAAAATTGAAGTTAATGCTGTTTATTACCACAGCATTAACATGCCTGTCCTGATTAAAATAGGAAAGAATATTTCCAGATCAATATTTTTTATGGGAAGTGACTTATATTTCTGTAATTATGGCAAAATTATATGCTATTCATTTTTTTACTGCTTAGAAATTATATGATTTGTTAGTTCAAGGCTAAAGACCTTAATTTCCTAATAAGGTCCTCTGTTTTTACTTTTACTGACATTCATATTTCTTTTTTTTAAATTGAGTGTTCCTTGCTTTCAAAACCAAATAAAATGATTGTGATAAAATTATTCAACACCATTGATAAGTGTTAACCATACCAGTATCTGTTAGCTTTATTATGAAGTAAACTTTCTTTCAAGTAATTCAACAATATTATTGTAATTCCATGTGGAATAGCCATAGGGTTAGACTGACATGTAATCTGTTTTTCTTCTACAATATTATACACTAAGATTTAAAACATAATGAGAAACTCTTGTGAAATCAAAGAAAGATCAACATAACCAAAAATTTCAGATATTTCTTGGACTTGGGATCATGAATTTATTTCAATAAATAGCATTACTGATAAGGAAATAGATGCAACTAAAAAACCGAAGCCCTTTGGGGCAGCTGTATTATTTGAATCTCTTAAGAATAATGTCGCCTAACAGTATTTCTTTTATATTAGTGGAAAGTGACAGCTTCCTCTCATTCCCTAGGGCCTATTTCAAACTCTGTGTTTGGAGATCTAACTCCTAAAGTCTAAATCATCCTTGATTCGAAAGTCAAAATGTGAGAGAAAATAATCTGCTTTTTGGGCAAAAACCTAGACAATGAATTTAAATGGGATCAATTTTTTTCTGCATATCATAATGTTTATTCTACAGTGAACCAATAAAGTGATTTACATGAGAGAGTTTAGGTAAAAGCAAAACTCTTTTAATTAATTTGGATTTCTTAACTGTTCATTATCAAGTACCCAGAATGAAAAAGGTTAATTCAGTCAGTAAAATTCTCTGTGGATGTAGGTTGAAATTACCCAGTGAGATTAGGTTAGTTTCATAAATCCACAGTCTATTACATAACTGATAATGCTTTTTTTTTTTTTTTTTGGATATTTCATTGGATTTCCTCTACCATGTTTTTGTTCCTTATTAAAAAGTCACAATTTTCAAGATAAGACATGAAAAGTTGTCCATACAATCCTCCAACATCTAGGCCTTACACTTAAAAAATCAATCCACTCAACTACTTGAAAGAGGACAACAATAATAAGTTCAAACCTCAACTCAGACCTTGGAAAAGCTCATTGATTTCTCAAAGTGTCTTCTTTGGCCTGGTAAATGGGTACAATAATATCCACCACAAAAGGTGGTCACGCAGTTTTGCATGAGATAAAGCATACAACGTCACTTAGCTGTGTGTCTAGTAATAATTTGTAAGCATTCACAACAAACGTCAACTATCATTAATTCATGACAATAATTATGAAACACAGTAGTGTTTGAAACTATGGATTAATTTCAGTGTCAATTAAATAAACCCTTGAGGTATTAGTTGACAATAAGTTTATTAAAAGCCAGGACAGTATTTAATACAATTTTTGCATGCTTTAGAGTAATCCCCACATCTGGTAAAAAGTAGGTATGTAATAAACACTGTGAAGCAACTGAATTTTTCACAAATATGAAGCTGATTTCAGTGTCCTTTTTGTATTTTCCTGAGTGTTTTTGTTCAGTGGGGGTGTTTTCACCTTGAATTTACCAGTTTCATAAAGACTTGATCTGGGAACAGATAGAATGGTACAGATATGAGAAGAGGGATATAATGCTTACTTTGTAGCTCTGCTTTTATTTGCTGACTGTACTATTGGACAGCATAAAATAGTTTTCCATATTTAGAAACTAGTAAGCTACAACCCAAACTTTGGGTTTTCTAAATTTATTTCAATTGGCAAAAAGAATATTTTCATTTTTCAACAGGACTTAAAATACTCAAACGGTTACAAACAACTCTTGGAAGGAACATTTTAATGAGTCAAATGTAAATATATGTAAATAAATTAAACCCACACAAATTAACTTTCCATACAAGTACTTATAATTAAGAGAAAAAGTGTCTGACTGTAGAAATTTGGGTTTTGCTTAGTTTTAGCTAGCCAAGAGAAACAAATCATTTCCAAGATTATCCAGAATGCATTATGTGGAATGTAAAAAGTAACTGATTCCCTTGGGTTTCTACTAGCAACGTAACTCCCAGAACTAAAGACAAATCCAACCTACAAAGGGAGCCTATTAATACCTGTTTTTCCCCCAAACCAATGCAGCAGCTAATGAGGGAATAGCCTAATTCAAGACAGGTAAACCTAAGTCAGCATCAGAAAGTTTATATATAATCCTAATCCTCTTTCCTCTAAGAAACTACCATATATTGGTAAACATTTGTAGGTACCCCAGACCATGGTAAATCCTCAATATAGCCAACATCATTCTGTTCTTTGTTTCTATCTTAACACAATATATTGTGTTTTTTTTTTTTAAATATGGATCTTTAACATCCTTTTTGTGGATTCTACTCAACATCCACTTTACATTCTCCATTCTCATATAGCAACTTTCTAAGAACTCCTTCTTACTTGTTCTTGTCTAAACATCAAAAATTACATCAAAAATTCTCCATTCATCACAGTCCTTAGCATTTTTCATATAATCATTAACAAAACAATTAAAGAGAAACAATCCTAAGGCTCCCTCCTAAAACCAAGAGTTCTGGGTCCCACCAGCATCAAGGATCCTATAACAGTTTCAAAAGAGGAATGATGACTTTTGACAGGCAATCAGTCCCTCTATTTGCTGGTCACCCCCGGGGGCTCCCTCTCCTGCCTCGCGAAGTCTACATGTACTGTGGCTCTGTGGAACCCAGCCTAGGCAATCATGTGAGTTCCTAATTCTCAAAAGTCACTTTTTTTTCTAACTAGGAAATTCCCTTTACTACAGTGTCCACAGATGTTGTATGTCTACAATCATTCCCTATTGTGTATTTACTTATTCTCATTCATTACAAACTATTAAGTTTCTTCAAGTGCTTAATAAGCTATATTGTAGGATATAACCATTAATAATGTGGACATAGACCCATAGCATTCAAAATCCTCCCACAGCATTTAAAATCTCTGTGATTTCAGATCACTCTACATTTTTAGCTTTACTTCCCATGAGTGAAAAGAAACTGACATATACCAGCACCTATTATAAGCCAGGTACCATCCATGATAATTCCCATATTTCTTAGAATCTTCTTAGTAATAACGTATGGGAGATACACACAAAGACATCAACTTCTTACCTAGTATGACTCACCTTCCAATGGATTGATTCTCAATGTCAGCTTTGTTTGGGTCAACTCTTATTGAAAAAGAAACAAACCTGAAGTCTAAATGTCATTTCCTTTATCTGTTATAACTCACCTAATAAGTGGCAAAACAATTCAAATATAGGTGTACCTGCTTCCAATGCCCAGGTCCTTTCTACTTGGCCATGTATTGTCTGTGCCTGGCACAGAATATGGGATTTATAAATACTTTTGAATAAGTGGATGAATAAGTAAAAATGGTAACATATTACCATTTTGAAACTGCTTTTCATCAGAGGCTTTTGAAAAATTTTACATTACTCTCTGTACAAAGGAAATTATAGTAAACATATGTTCCTCCACAATTTATGAGACACACATTTAGAGATCATTTTTCTCCAGTTTTTCAGTGATCTCTAATTGTTCTCAAATTATCCTGTGTTCCTGTCTTCTACCTTTAATAAATGGATTGCCAACTACTACAAATCATTAGTTTTAAAGTGGATAAAATCCTGTTTGACTCATAGGTTGGTTGATCTGCAGAAGTGTGAAGGAAATGTAAGGCCACTGATGAATTTCATTTACTAACTTAAGGAAAAAAAATCATCACTTTATTTATAAGGCCTGATCTAGATGAAACCCCCAAGAGCCAGGTTCTTACTTGAGAATGCACATCAGTGTCTTCAAATTCGATTAGTGTGATTTTCCAAGACATAACTACAGCTCCCAGCAAAGTGTCCAGCCACTGGAAACACAATCAATCATGCTGGGCATCATAAGCTTAATGAAAGCTCCCCATGTGCATCATAGAAAGACACAGAGAAAACGGTGAGAAGGAAAAGGACAAAGCCTTGATAAGAAAACATAATTCATACTCGGAATTTAACATTTCTCTTCTCACTCATTTGTAAGATTCTACACTGTCAATAAATAGTGGAGATATGAAACCTGAGTAAATCTCCTTTGGAGATATCCTTTGACAAGGTAAGAGACTAAACAAAGAAAAGATATCCAAGAGATTTCTTCTCATTTTGGCATATAAATAATATAGTTGTAAAGCACCTTCAAGTGCTTTCTCTTCAGGTAAACAGATTAAATGAATAAGTGACTGATCAGAAGTCACTGAACTGAAAACCCGGCTGAGAATTCAAATGGAAACCTCTGGACTCAGTTCAGAGCTTTGATCACTCTACCATAGAATGTCCTAAGATACATGAACCCCTCTGCTGTTTGGGAATGAGACAATGGGAAAGAAGCGTGAAGTTCCTGCTGTCAGTGAGCTTATAACTAAAGTGATGCTCTCTCAGATCAGGAAGGATGCTTACAGATAGTTTGCCTCAGGCCATTGATATTTTGCAGATGAAGAAACTAAGGTCACATAAATAAAAAGAATTATTTAAGGTATATTACATAATCACAAAATCTGGCCCAAAGTTCAACTGTTGTTCTTTGAGTTCATTTAACTCTAGTAAGTCATGTGGTTGAGCTAAGGTAAGGTGCAGGGTTGTCCTGGTTCAAAATGCCTGTGAGATATGGATTTATCTGCTGAGTGATATTTAGTAGTAATGCTCAACCCATATTTACATCACGAGTTACCCAAAGACTAAAGAGCATCCTGGATGAATGAGGCAGACACATCCACAGCTGGACAGTGGTGTCACAGTGAAATCTAATAAAAAGGATTTACATGTAAAGAAACGAAATGGCCAGGGGTACTGAAGCTGCCTCCTCCTTTCAAGCCTCAATAACTTTTCTCTTATGAGGAAGGTATCAGAAACAAGGAGCCAAACTGAGCAAAGGGATTAAAGGTTGAGGGAGAGGCAGGTCAGAAGTGAGCACTGGCTCAGACTCATTTGGCAGAATGTGCATCCTACCCTCTCTATCCCACAAAGAACTTAAGAAAACATGGAGCTCAGAAATGTGGGCTAAACTCTTATTATGCAAAAGGGATCTAATAAGCTAATAAGATTCAAGTGTTATTGGTAACATGACCTTATGTTATCCACAAACCAGATGTCCTTGAACACTTGTTAATTCCTGCTTGTATACACACATACACACACACACACATACACACTTAATCAAGGTAGCCGATGGATTCAGAGACAGTGTCATGGAACTACAGACAATGGCTCACTGTTAGCTGAGCTGATCAGGAATGGCTATGATTACCAGAATGATCAGCTTATAGAATAAGTGATAAAATTAATATCAAGACTGAGATAATAACTCCATAAACTTCAACAACTCTTTTGGATTCTTGGTCAAGTCAGTGGGTTCTGATTTTTAACCCACACTAGAAAAGCACCCTTAATCTTCTTAGATTCTATGCATTGGCCTTTTCAAGCATTTGTATTAGTTTATGTTTCCTTACCATAACAGGATACCTGAGGCAGGCTACTTTATAAAAAAGGAGGTTTATTTTTGGCTTATGTTTCTTCAGGGTTAAGGTCAAGGAGACACATCTGTTGATGGCATTCTTGAAGGCACATTCCTAAGTTGGTCTAGGGTATCACATGATAAGGCAGGAAGTGTACATGGGCGTGTGTTTATCTTCTTATATCTTCTCTGATACTTAGAAAGTCAGTAGGACTCAGTCTTACTTAATGCTAATCACCTCCTTATTTCCCCACCTCTAAACACCATAGCTTAATACCTCACTTGGGAATTAAATTTCAGCACAAATGTGGAGGGACAAACCATATTCAAACTGCGGTAGCATTCTATGGATTATGATTTTTAAAGTTAATTTAAATATGCAAGGTAATTTTGAGATAATTGCAGGCTACCTTGTAGGATATAAATTAGACCTGGCAATCACATTAATTATAAATACTACTTAGTGAGCTACTTATTTCAAGTCTGTTTCCAAAACAAGATCCAAAATTTAGAGATAGTTCTCTATATGGTGGTAGGAAATAATTTTTTAATTAGAAAAAACACAAGAGACCATCTCATTCTTTTGTTTTTAATTAATTGGAAATGGGCACCAGAATCATACGTGCAAATCTAGAAATATCTATACTACATCTTGGTCCCAGATTTATAAAAGCTCCATTTGAAATCTTCCATTTCCCTATACTTTCTAGCCACTTATCTTAGATTAAGAGAAACAGAGGAAAAAGTCTGTTTTTTCACTTTAGATCATCTCAGATTTTTAATTTACATATGAGGAAAATACAGTTTGCTAAAGTAATCTGACTCATGTCAGGACTGGTGTTAATACTCAGTCCTTCAAAGCTTAGTCCAGTGTTCAATCCACTATACTAGGCTGATTTCTAAGTTTCCTGTCAACACTAAGATGCTATGAGCTGTTTCTGTATCCTAAAGCTATGGTTCTCAGCCTTGTCAGACTCAATGCCCTTATATATGAAATATTTTAACTCTTTTACTCGCTAAAATGAAAACTCATGGATAATAAAACCACACAATTTTTTTTTAAAAAAAAAGCAATGTAATTGTGTTATAAGCGAATATACTTAGAAGTAATTTGGTGTGAGTGTTTGGGCATATCCATGCCACAGTAGTAGAAAGCCTGCGTATATGTATGGAATCGCTGTGAATGCCACAGCTATGGGTACAGGCTGACTCGACTGTGTTGTCGCCCTCAACAGCTCTGCAGAGAATGACATGTTTTTCTAAAATGACAAATAACTGCAGGTAAAGAATGAAATGAAACACAATCTTTCCCAGTTTTCACAATAGTAGCAGTCTTAGAAATTTTTACTTACGTTTAAACTGTGTGAAATGATTCTGCATTTATATATAAAATGGAGTTTATTTCTCAGCTCAAAAATCATAAACTGGAGTTTCATGTACATTAATGTCCTGTAGACGATTGAGAAGTTGTGAAAAGAGGGAACATTATTAAGACCTTTAAGCATTAAAAGTCTCTAGCATCACTAGTACTATCCAGCATCACCAACTCCTTTTATTAAGACAATGAATATCATCCCATCCCATCTCCAAAATATCCCAAGGAAGTGTAAATACCCTTGCTATTATTTGTATCTTAAATATTTCCCCGAAGACTCATATTTTGAAGACTTGATTCCTAAGAAGAGGCTATGGGAAGGTAGTAAAACATGAATGAGGTGGGACCTAGTGAGAGGTCTTAGATCACTGGGTGAATGTCCTTGAAGTGGATCATGGGTCCTGATCTCTTTTCTCTTGTTTTTGCTCCCTGGTCACAAGGTGAGTGGGTTTTCATTCACATGTGCTTCTGCCATGATTTGCTGCCTTACCACAAGACCAAAAATAATGGGGCCAATTGATCATGGGCTGGAAATTCCAAAACTGTAAACCAGAATGAATCTAAGCTTATTATATTATAACACGTATTATATTACATGTTTATTTGTTATACAGACAGAAAGCTAATACAACCCTCATAGAAAACCATAGCCCAGGAAATAATTATAAAGCCCAGAAGACAAGAAGACATCTCCTGGCAGTCATGGAGCGCGCTGGCAGCAGGCAGATAACCCACCCAGCCAGCAGGCCAAGGACAAACATCATAACTGAGTGACCCCACCTGACCCCTGCACCTAGCTTGGTGCCATCACTGGTAGGTCATAGTCGTGGAGTGACCTGACGGGAGAGTCAGGACGCTTGCATCCCAGAGGTAGCAGGTGGGCCCCCAACCTGCCTGCCTTGAGCAGCTGGGTGGCAGGTAGCCAACCCGCCCAATCACTAGGCCAAATACAGACGCCATCACTGAACAACCCTGCCCGACCACCATGCCAAATTTGTCGCCATCACGAAGTTAGCCATAGGCTCCTTCATAGGCTGGTGCAGGCATTTTGAATTATTCCTGAGGGTGTGGCCATCATCATTGGAAGGGCAGCTCCCTTCCTGAGACAACTACAGGAGGCTAGAGGACCTTTGACAAGACCCAGGAGCCAAGAAGAAGAGGTATTGAGAGACACAGGACCAACTCAGAGCCACCAGGGAATATACCCCACCTGCAGGCCACCACCCCTAGAAGGTCAGCTTCCTAGTAGAGCACTGCATTATCAAGTTCCTCCAAGACTTCAGGCTGCTGAAGGCTAAGAGGTGAGTTATTCGAAATCTGCAGAGACAATATTAGTCAATAGAGGAAATCTGCAATATCCCAGAGTTGCACTACTAGAGGGGTAGCTACCTGAAAAATATGAGAAAACAAGGGAAGAAAATGTCCCAAACGAACCTAGATGGTATAGCAATAATATCCAATGACAGCATGGCAGAAGAAATGTCAGAAAGGGAGTTCAGAATGTACATAATCAAAATGATCAGGGAAGCAAACGAGGAGATGAAAGAGCAAATGCAGGCATTGAAGGAGGAGATGATAGGGCAAATGCAGGCATTGAATGATCACACCAATCGACAGTTAAAAGAGTAAATACAGGAAGAAAAAGATCATTTCAATAAAGAGTTAGAGATACTGGAAAAAAAAACAAACAGAAATCCTTGAAATGAAGGAAACAATAAACCAAATTAAAAACTCCTTAGATAGCATAACCAATAGGATAGAACACCTGGAAGAAAGAGCCTCAGATATCAAAGACAAAACATTTAATCTTGCAAACAAAGTTGACCAAACAGAGAAGACGGTAAGAAACCATGAACAGAATCTACAAGAACTATGGGATATCATGAAAAGGCCAAATTTAAGAATTATCAAGATTGAGGAAGGCTTAGAGAAACAAACCAAAGGAATGAACAATCTATTCAATGAAATAATATCAGAAAATTTCCCAAATCTGAAGAATGAAATGGAATATCAAGTTCATGAGGCTTATAGGACTCCAAATACACAAAATTACAATAGAACCCACACCAAGGCACATTATAATGAAAATACTTAACATACAAAATAAAGACAGAATTTTAAAGACTGCAAGAGAAAAGAATCAAATTACATTCAGGGGGAACCAATACAGATATCAGTAGATTTTTCTACCCAGAACCTAAAAGCTAGAAGGGCCTGGAACTACATTTTTCAAGTTCTAAAAGAAAATGGAGGATCCAAGATGGTGGCCTAGAGGGTGACTGCACCCCCAGTTGCTTCAGAAGACAGGAGTTAAGAAGGGGAGGCATCGAGAGACTCGGACTAAAATAGAGCCACAGGTGAGTCTGCCCACTGGGTTAAGCTCGGCCCGGGTGGCAGACCCAGATAGAGGTGGCTTATTGGAGCCGGGCAGGGCAGCTAGAGTCTTCCACAGGCAGCCCTGCGCACTCCGGCGGTGGGCCCTGCCCACACAGCCAGCTGCTCCAGGTTCTCGGAGAAGGCCCCCTAGTGAGAGCCTTTCTGACCAGAACAAGCTCTAAGTCCTGGAGACAGTGCAGCGCAGCGTACTCCGGCATGCAAGCAGCTTCAGGGACCAGGATAGGCAGCCAGAGACTTCCCCAAGTAGCCTGGACCCCTGTGGTGAGAGGTGCCTTTCAAGGCTAGCTTCTCGGACCAGACCGCCCAGTGAGAGGCTTTCTACATAGAACCAGCCACAAGCCCCGAACCAACGGAGAGCTTCGATCTGCAAGCAGCCTCTGGGATCAGGGCAGGGCAGCCAGAGACCTCTTCAGGCGGCTCTGCCCACTCCAGCCACAGGCTCTTTTCACGGGGTGATCCAAGATGGCAGCCTAGAGGGTGACTGCACCCCCAGTCGCTCCAGAACACAGGAGTTAAGAAGGGGAGGCATTGAGAGACTTGGACTGAAATAGAGCCACAGGTGAGTCTGCCCACTGAGTAAAGCTCGGCCCGGGTGGCAGGCCCAGATAGAGGTGGCTTATCGGAGCCGGGCAGGGGAACTAGAGTCTTCCACAGGCAGCCCTGCACACTCGGGCAGTGGGCTTCTCCCACAAGGCCAGCTGCATGGTGCAGGCCCCAGCGAGAGCCTTTCCGCACAGAGCCAGCTCCAAACCCTGGAACCAGTAGGGGGCTAGGGGCAGCTTTCTTCGGATGCACTGCATTATCAAATTTCTCCAAGACATCAGGCTACTGAAGGCTGGGAAGTGGTACACTGGAAATCTACCGGGACACTATAAGCCAATAGCGGAAATCTGCAATATCTCAGGGTCTCACTGACAGCTGACCAATATGAGAAAACAAGGGAAGAAAATGTCCCAAACAAACCTAGATACTACATCAATAAAACCCAATGACAGCACAGCAGAAGAAATGTCAGAAAGGGAGTTCAGAATGTACGTAATTAAAACGATCAGGGAAGCTAATGAGGAGATGAAAGAGCAAATGCAGGCATTGAAGGAGGAGATGAAAGAGCAAATGCAGGCATTAAATGATCGCACCAATCAACAGTTAAAAGACCAAATACGGGAAGCAAGAGATCATTTCAATAGAGAGTTAGAGATACTGAAAAAAAAGCAAACTGAAATACTTGAAATGAGGGAAACAATAAACCAAGTCAAAAACTCCATAGAAAGCATAACCAATAGGATAGAACACCTGGAAGACAGAACCTCAGACATTAAAGA
This sequence comes from Sciurus carolinensis, assembly GCF_902686445.1. Lineage (NCBI taxonomy): Eukaryota > Metazoa > Chordata > Mammalia > Rodentia > Sciuridae > Sciurus > Sciurus carolinensis. The sequence goes on from NC_062226.1 coordinate 48,535,539, forward strand.
CAAATTATTTAATCTTGAAAACAAAGTTGGCCAAACAGAGAAGATGGTAAGAAATCATGAACAGAATCTACAAGAATTATGGGATATCATGAAAAGGCCAAATTTAAGAATTATTGGGATTGAGGAAGGCTTAGAGAAACAAACCAAAGGAATGAACAACTTATTCAATGAAATAATATCAGAAAATTTCCCAAATCTGAAGAATGCAATGGAAAACCAAGTACAAGAGGCTTATAGAACTCCAAACATACAAAATTACAACAGACCCACACCAAGGCACATTATTATGAAAATACCTAACATACAAAATAAAGACAGAATTTTAAAGGCCGCAAGAGAAAAGAATCAAATTACATTCAGAGGGAAACCAATAAGATTATCAGCAGATTTTTCAATCCAGATCCTAAAAGCTAGAAGGGCCTGGAACAACACATAACAGGCCCTGAAAGAAAACAGATGCCAACCAAGAATCTTATACCCAGCAAAACTTACCTTCAAATTTGACGATGAAATAAGATCCTTCCATGATAAACAAAAGCTAAAGGAATTTACAAAAAGAAAGCCAGCATTACAGAACATTCTCAGCAAAATATTCCATGAGGAAGAGATGAAAAACAACGATGCAAATCAGCAACAGGAGGCGCTAGCCTAAAGGAATAGCCATATAAGGGAGAAACCAAAGCATGTCAAAAAACATATATGAGTCAAATGACTGGGAATACAAATCATATCACAATAATAACCCTGAATGTTAATGGCCTGAACTCATCAACCAAAAGACACAGACTGGCAGATTGGATTACAAAGAAAAATCCAACAATATGCTGCCTGCAAGAGACTCATCTCATAGAAAGAGACACCCATAGACTAAAGGTGAAAGGATGGGGAAAAACATACCATGCCCACGGACACAGCAAAAAAGCTGGAGTATCCATCCTCATTTCAGATAATGTGGACTTCAAACCAAAACTAGTCAGAAGGGATAAAGAAGGACATTACATGCTGCTTAAGGGAAGCATAAATCAGCAAGACATAACAATCATAAATATCTATGCCCCGAACATTGGCTCATCCACGTACGTCAAACAAATCCTTCTCAATTCCAGAAATCAAATAGACCACAACACAATAATACTAGACAATTTTAACACACCTCTCTCACCACTGGATAGATCGTCCAAACAAAAATTGAATAAAGAAACTATAGATCTCAACAACACAATCAACAATTTAGACTTAACGGACATATATAGAATATACCATCCAACAAAGAACGAATACACTTTCTTCTCAGCAGCACATGGATCCTTCTCTAAAATAGACCATATTTTATGCCACAAAGCTACTGTTAGCAAATACAAGAAGATAGAGATACTACCTTGTACGCTATCAGATCATAATGGATTGAAATTAGAAATAAATGACAGAATAAAAAACAGAAACTTCTCCAATAATTGGAGATTAAATAATACACTATTATATGATGAATGGATAACAGAAGACATCAGGAGGGAAGTAAAAAATTCTTAGAAGTAAATGAGAACAAAGACACATCATATCAAAATCTCTGGGACACTATGAAAGCAGTACTTAGAGGAAGATTTATTTCATGGGGCGCATTCAACAAAAGAAGTAGAAATCAACAAATAAACAACTTAACACTACAGCTCAAAGCGCTAGAAAAAGAAGAGCAGACCAATACCAAAAGTAGTAGAAGACAGGAAATAGTTAAAATCAGAGCCGAAATAAATGAAATCTAAACAAAAGAAACAATTGGAAAAATAAACAAAATAAATAGTTGGTTCTTTGAGAAAATAAATAAAATTGATAAACCCTTAGCCACACTGACAAAGAGAAAGAGGGAGAAAACTCAAATTACTAATATTCGGAATGAACAAGGAAACATCACAACAGACACTAGTGAAATACAAAACATAATTAGAAGCTATTTTGAAAATCTATACTCCAACAAAACAGAAAACCTCGAAGACATCAACAAATTTCTAGAGACATATGAATTACCTAAACTGAACAAGGAGGACATACACAACTTAAATAAACCAATTTCAAGCAATGAAATAGAAGAGGTCATCAAAAGCCTACCAACAAAGAAAAGTCCAGGACCAGATGGGTTCTCAGCCGAGTTCTACAAAACCTTTAAAGAAGAGCTCATTCCAATACTCCTCAAATTATTCCATGAAATAGAAGAGGAGGGAACCCTCCCAAACTCGTTCTATGAAGCCAATATCACTCTGATACCTAAACCAGACAGAGACACATCGAGGAAAGAAAATTTCAGACCAATATCCTTAATGAACATCGACGCAAAAATTCTCAACAAAATTTTAGCAAATCGCATACACATATATATTAAAAAGATAGTGAACCATGATCAAGTGGGTTTTATCCCAGGGATGCAAGGTTGGTTCAACATCCGGAAATCAATAAATGTCATTCACCATATCAACAGACTTAAAGTTAAGAATCACATGATTATTTCAATAGATGCAGAAAAAGCATTCGATAAAATACAGCATCCCTTCATGCTCAAAACACTAGAACAAATTGGGGTAGTGGGAACATTCCTTAACATTATGAAGGCCATCTACGCTAAGCCCATGGCTAATATCATTCTAAATGGTGAAAAACTGAAAGCGTTCCCCCTAAAAACTGGAACAAGGCAGGGATGCCCTCTTTCACCAATTCTATTCAACATTGTCCTTGAGACTCTATCCAGAGCAATTAGACAAACCAAAGAAATTAAAGGGATATGAATAGGAAAAGAAGAACTCAAACTATCCCTGTTCACTGATGACATGATTATATATTTAGAGGAACCTGGAAATTCCACCAGAAAACTTTTAGAACTCATAAGTAAATTCAATGAAGTAGCAGGTTACAAGATCAATGCTCATAAATCCAATGCATTTTTATACATAAGTGATGAATCTTCAGAAAGAGAAATTAGGAAAACTACCCCATTCACAATAGCATCAAAAAAAATAAAATACTTGGGAATCAATCTCACAAAAGAGGTGAAAGACCTCTACAATGAGAACTACAGAACACTAAAGCAAGAAATTAAAGAAAACCTTAGAAGATGGAAAGATCTCCCATGTTCCTGGATAGGCAGAATTAATATTGTCAAAATGGCTATACTACCTAAAGTGCTATACAGATTCAATGCAATTCCAATTAAAATCCCAATGATGTACCTTGCAGAAATAGAGCGAGCAATTATGAAATTCATCTGGAAGAATAAAAAACCTAGAATAGCTAAAGCAATCCTCAGTAGCAAGAGCGAAGCAGGGGGTATTGCAATACCAGATCTTCAACTCTACTACAAAGCAATAGTAACAAAAACGGCATGGTATTGGTACCAAAATAGACAGGTAGATCAATGGTACAGAATAGAGGACATGGACACAAACCCAAAGAAATACAATTTTCTCATACTAGACAAAGGGGCCAAAAATATGCAATGGAGAAAAGATAGCCTCTTCAACAAATGGTGCTGGGAAAACTGGAAAACCATATGCAACAGAATGAAATTAAACCCCTATCTCTCACCCTACACAAAACTCAACTCAAAATGGATCAAGGACCTCGGAATCAGACCAGAGACCCTGCATCTTATAGAAGAAAATGTAGGTCCAAATCTTCAACTTGTTGGCTTAGGATCAGACTTCCTTAACAGGACTCCCATAGCACAAGAAATAAAAGCAAGAATCAACAACTGTGATAGATTCAAACTAAAAAGCTCTCTCTCAGCAAAGGAAACTATCAGTAATGTGAAGAGAGAGCCTACAGAGTGGGAGAATATCTTCACCAACCATACTTCAGATAGAGCGCTAATTTCCAGAATCTATAAAGAACTCAAAAAACTCTACACGAAGAATACAAATAATCCAATCGACAAATGGGTTAAGGAAATGAGCAGACACTTCACAGAAGAAGATGTACAAGCAATCAACAGATATATGAAAAATGTTCAACATCCCTAGTAATAAGGGAAATGCAAATCAAAACTACCCTAAGATTTCATCTCACCCCAATTAGAATAGTGATTATCAAGAACACAAGCAACAATAGGTGTTGGCGAGGATGTGGTGAAAAAGGAACACTCATACATTGCTGGTGGGGCTGCAAATTAGTGCAGCCACTCTGGAAAGCAGTGTGGAGATTCCTCAGAAAGCTTGGAATGGAAACACCATTTGACCCAGCTATCCCACTCCTTGGCCTATACCCAAAGGACTTAAAATCAGCATACTACAGAGATACAGCCACATCAATGTTCATTGCTGCTCAATTCACCATAGCCAGATTGTGGAACCAACCTAGATGCCCTTCAGTTGATGAATGGATAAAGAAACTGTGGCATATATATACAATGGAATATTACTCCACAATGAAGAATGATAAAATTATGGCATTTACAGGCAAATGGATGAAATTGGAGAATATCATGCTAAGTGAGATAAGCCAATCTCAAAAAACTAAAGGACGAATGATCTCGCTGATAAGCAGATGAGGACATATAATGGGGGTGGGAGGGGTTAACATTAGGTTTAGGGTTAGGTTTAGGGTTAGGGATAAGGAGAGTGGTAGGAATGAAGGAAAGAAGGACTGTATAGAGGGGAAAGAGGGGTGGGAGGTGTGGGGGGGAAGGAAAAACAATAATCAAACATCATTGCCCTATGTAAACGTATGATTACACAAATGGTATGCCTTGACTCTATGTACAAATAGAGAAACAACATGTATCCCATTTGTATACAATAATAAAAAAAAAAAAGAAAAAAATAAATAAATAAATCAACATAGAGTCCATGTTCAAATTTCCCCAGTTGGCATAGGACTGTCTGTTAATGATTGTTTTCCTGTTACGTATTTAAACCATGATCTAATCTAGATTTATACATTTCAAAAAAAAAAAAAAAAAGAAAATGGATGCCAACCAAGAATCTCATACCCACTAAAACTTACCTTCAGATTTGACGATGAAATAAAATTCTTCCATGATAAAAAAAAAGCTAAAAGAATTTAGAAAAGGAAAGCTGGTGCTACAGAACATTCTCAGCAAAATATTCCATGAGGAAGAGATGAAAAACAATGATGTAAATCAGCAAAGGGAGGAACTACCCTAAAGGAACAACCAAATAAAGGAGAAATCAAGTCCCGTCAAAAAAAAAAAAAAAAAGAAAAAAAGAGCCAAATTAACAGGAATACAAATCATATCTCAATAATAATCCTGAATGTTAATGGCCTGAACTCATCAATCAAAAGACATAGACTGGAAGACTGGATTAAAAACAAAGATACAAAAATTTGCTGCCTGCAAGAGACTCATCTCATAGAAAGAGATTCCCACAGACTAAAGGTGAAAATATGAGGAAAAACATACCATGCACATGGACACAGCAAAAAGCTTGAGTATCCATCCTCATATCGGATAATGTGGATTTCAAGCCAAAGTTACTCAGAAGGGATAAAGAAGGACATTTCATACTGCTTACGGGTAGCATAATCAGCAAGACATAACAATTATAAATATCTATGCCCCAAATAGTGGCTCATCCATATGCGTCAAACAAATTCTTCTCAATGCCAGAATCAAATAGACCACAACACAATAATACTAGGTGATTTTAACACACCTCTCTCACCACTGGACAGATCCTCCAAACAAAAATTGAACAAATAAATCATAGATCTCAAAAACACAATCAATAATTTAGACTTAACGGACATATATAGAATATACCATCCAACAAAGAGTGAATACACTTTCTTCTCAGCAGCACATGGATTCTTCTCTAAAATAGACCATACATTATGCCACAAAGCTACTGTTAGCAAATACAAGAAGATAGAGATAATACCTTGTATTCTATCATTTCATAATGGATTGAAATTAGAAATAAAATGAATTAGAAATAAATTGAAATTAGAAATAAATAAATAAATTAGAGTAAAAACCAGAAACTATTCCAATACCTGGAGATTAAATAATATGCTATTGTATGATGAATGGATAACAGAAGATATCAGGAAGGAAATTAAAAAATCCTTAGAGGTAAATGAGAACAAAGAAACAACATATCAAAATCTCCGGGACACTATTAAAGCAGGTTGTATAGGAAAATTTATTTCATGGAGGGTATTCAATAAAAGAAGAAAAAATCAACAAATAAACGACTTTACACTATGGCTCAAAGCCCTAGAAAAGGAACAGAGCAACACCAAAAGTAGTAGAAGACAGGAAATAGTTAAAATCAGAGCTGAAATCAATGAAATTGAAACAAAAGAAAAAATCGAAAAAAATTGACAAAATACATAGTTGGTTCTTTGAAAAAATAAACAAAATTGATAAACCCTTAGCCACACTAACAAAGAGAAGAAGAGAGAAAACCCAAATTACTAAAATTCGGAATGAACAAGGAAATATCATAACAGACACAAGTGAAATACAAATCACAATTAGAAGCTTTTTTGAAAATCTATACTCCAAAAAAACAGAAAATATCAAAGACATCAACAGGTTTCTAGAGACCTATGAATTACCTAAACTGAACCAGGAGAACATACACAATTTAAATAGATCAATTTCAAGTAGTGAAATAGAAGAAGTCATCAAAAGCCTACCAACAAAGAAAAGTCCAGGACCAGATGGGTTCTCAGCCAAGTTCTACAAAACCTTTAAAGAAGAGTTCATTCCAATGCTTCTCAAAGTATTCCATAAAATAGAAGAGGAGGTAACCCTCCCAAACTCATTCTATGAAGCCAATATCACCTTGATACCTAAACCAGACAGAGACACATCAAGGAAAGAAAATTTCATACCAATATCCTTAATGAACATTGATGCAAAAATTCTCAACAAAATCTTAGCAAATCACATACAAAAATATATTAAAAATAGTGCACCACAATCAAGCGGGTTTTAAACCAGAGATGCAATGCTGGTTCAACATCTGGAAATCAATAAATGTAATTCACCATATCAACAGACTTAAAGTCAAGAATCTCATGTTATTTCTATAGATACAGAAAAAGCATTTGATAAAATACAGCATCCCTTCATGCTCAAAACACTAGAAAAAATAGGGATAGTGGGAACATTCCTTATCATTGTAAAGGCCATCTATGCTAAGCCCATGGCCGATATCATTCTAAATGGTGAAAAACTGAAAGCATTCCCCCTAAAAACTGGAACAAGGCAGGGATGCCCTCTTTCACCAATTCTATTCAACACTGTCCTTGAAACTCTAGCCAGAGCAATTACACAGACCAAGGAAATTCAAGGGATACGAATAGGAAAAGAACTCAAACTATCCCTATTTGCTAATGACATGATTATATATTTAGAGGAACCAAAAAATTCCACCAGAAAAATTTAGAACTCATAAGTGAATTCAGTAAAGTAGCAGGATATAAGATCAATGCTCATAAATCTAATGCATTTTTATACATAAGTGATGAATCTTCAGAAAGAGATGTTAGGAAAACTACCCCATTCACAATAGCCTCGAAAAAAATAAAATACTTGGGAATCAATCTCACAAAAGAGGTAAAGACCTCTATGATGAGAACTACAGAACACTAAAGAAAGAAATTAAAGTAAACCTTAGAAGATGGAAAGGTCTCCCATGTTCTTGGATAGGCAGAACTAATATTGTCAAAATGGCCATACTACCTAAAGTGCTATACAGATTCAATGCAATTCCAATTAAATTTCCAATGACATACCTTACAGAAATAGAGCAAGCAATCATGAAATTCATCTGGAAAAATAAGAAACCCAGAATAGCTAAAGCAATCCTTCACAGAAAGAGTGAAGCAGGGGGTATCGCAATACCAGACCTTCAACTATACTACAAAGCAATAGTAACAAAAACGGCATGGTATTGGCACCAAAATAGGTAGATCAATGGTACAGAATAGAGGACATGGACACAAACCCAAAGAAATACAATTCTCTTATACTTGACAAAAGTGCCAAAAATATGCAATGGAGAAAAGATAGCCTCTTCAACAAATGGTGCTGAGAAAACTGGAAATCCATATACAACAGAATGAAACTAAACCCCTATCTCTCACCCTACACAAAAATCAAGTCAAAATGAATCAAGGACCTCAGAATCAGACCAGAGACCCTGCATCTTATAGAAGAAAATGTAGGTACAAATCTTCAACTTGTTGGCTTAGGATCAGACTTCCTTAACAGGACTCCCATAGCACAAGAAATGAAAGCAAGAATCAACAACTGGGACAGATTCAAACTAAAAAGATTTCTCTCAGCAAAGGAAACTATCAGCAATGTGAAGAGAGAGCCTATAGAGTGGGAGAAAATCTTTGCCACTCATACTTCAGATAGAGCACTAATTTCCAGAATATATAAAGAACTCAAAAACTCCACACGAAGATTACAAATAACCCAATCAACAAATGGGTTAAGGATATGAACAGACACTTCACAGAAGAAGATCTACAAGCAATCGACAAGCATGAAAAAATGTTCAACATCTTTAGTAATAAGAGAAATGCAAATCAAAATTACACTAGGATTCCATCTCACCCCAATTAGAATGGCGATTATCAAGAATATAAGCAACAATAGTGTTGGCGAGGATGTGGTGAAAAAGGTACACTCATACATTGCTGGTGGGGCTGCAAATTAGTGCAGCCACTCTGGAAAGCAGTGTGGAGACTCCTTAGAAAACGTGGAATTGAACCACCATTTGACCCAGCTATCCCACTCCTTGGCCTATACCCAAAGGACTTAAAATCAGCATACTACAGAGATACAGCCACAACAACATACATAGCTGTTCAATTCACAATAGCCAGATTGTGGAACCAACCTAGATGCCCCTCAATTGATGAATGGATAAAGAAACCATGGTATATATATACCGTGGAATATTACTCAGCCATAAAGAATATTAAAGTTATGGCATTTGCAGGCAAATGGATGCAGTTGGAGAATATCATGCTAAGTGGGATAAGCCAATCTCAAAAAACCAAAGGATGAATGATCTCACTGATAAGTTGATGAGGACACATATAGGGGTTGTGAAGGGGGTCACAATGAAGGAAGGAGGGACTCTATAGAGGGATAAGGCGGGGTGGGGGAAGACATCTCCTGATATTAATTTCTACAGAAACATTTTTTGGGGTACTGGATATTGAACCCAGGGGCACCTAACTACTGACCCACATTCCCAACCTTTCTTTTTTGTATGTTTTATTTAGAGACAGGTCTCACTAAATTACTTAGTGTTTCATGAAGTTGCTGAGACTGGCTTTCAACTTGTGAACCTCTTGCTTCAGCTGCTGGGATTATAGGCATGCACTCCCAGCACTACAAAAATTTATATCAATACTCAAACTTAAATATGAGAAAATACATTTTTTTTTCATGAGAGGAAAATTTAATCTGCACCTTTACACCCAAAGATTTAAAAACAGGATGCTGGGACTCAAGCCTCCTATATCTGAACAATTCTTTAGGAGTTTCAATCTGCATCCTCAACAGTGATCTACTGGAATCCATTTGGAGGTGTGTAGTAATTCCTTTTGGTTTTTTTTGTTTAAAAAAACTTAAACATTGAAATATGACATAGATTCCATTTTTATAAAGGAATAAATATGTAATATATTATTATTTGTAAAGTGGGACTTTCTCATTGCTTATGTGACTGTGTATCCTCTTTTGCCTTCTGTACTAGAAGAAGAATTAGTAGCAGTAGTATCCTCTTTAACTCGTAAAATATCTTCATTTTCATAATAATTACTGTTACAGTCACCTTCCTCCCACATTTAGATTTGCTCTAAGACTTACTGAACGACTTGATACACTATTGCTTGTTATTATGTTATTCTCATGAACATGCATTGTCCCCCCCTTAATCTATTTTATTCCATAAATTCCTCCCTTATAATTGGACCATTTTTTTCCAAATTACTAAATGTTTTACATAAGACAAAATGGTTGATAATCCCTATGTCAAAGAATGTTTTCATTGAGCTAATGGTCAGGTCTAGGGTCTTCATCTACCTGTAGGTAGGAGTCTGTCCATTTCTCCATAATTAGCTAAAAGAAGGATCCTTTAATTGCAAGGGAAAAAATCTTAAATATGATGGTAGGCAGAGGATGCTGGTAAGGGAATACTGTGGATGTGATGTAACCAAGGATAAATGCCTATGAGAAATAGAAAAGGGAGAATGGGGAGAATCACCCATCATGGCACATCACACATGATTACTCTATCATAGATACCAAGACAAACTATCCTCAGTGAAAGTGAACGGTAAGAACTTGGTATTATTGTTTCCAGATTCAGCTTTCCTGAGTCCCACGTTTAATAACTTGGAGGAGGCAAGAACCATTTCAATCTCCCACGCTACCTCTCTCTTTATTTGGCAAAAATATTCACTGAGAATAACTTTAGGAGCCTAATTACACATGACATGCCTGTTAGCGTTCAACTACTTCAATAACAAATTAGTAACTCAAGAAATACAAATTTTCTCCCTACTACTCTAGATGTCAGTAATCCAACACAGGTCTCACTGGTGTACAATGGAAGTGTTGGCAGTGCTGAGTTTTTCTCTGTAGCTTCTAGAGGACAATCCACTTTCTTACTTTTTTCCAGATTCTAGAGGTTACACACATTCCTTGGTTCATAGCCCACTTTCTTCCTCTTCAAAGTCAGCAACAGTGGTTTGAATCTTTTTCATATTGTATGTCTCTGACAATTCTTCTGTTGCCACATCTCATTCTGACCAGAACTAGGAAAGTCTCTTTCTTTTAATGGTTTATGTAATTCGGTTGGGCCCTGTTAGATAATTCAGGACAATCTCTCCATCTGGAATTTAAAACCATAATAAACCATAATTAAATATACAAATACCTTTTGCTATGTAAGGTAACATACCAATACTTGGAATTTGGATATGGACATCTTTGTGGGCCCATTATTCTGCCTATCACAGTCTTAAATGAAAAACAAGTTGAATAAACTAGATGGAAGTACTACCTTCAATAATATGAAAAAAAAATTATGTCATACCAAGGATTACTTCCTCAACACCGATGCTTCTATTGTTATATCTCTTCACAATCTCAGTTCTGGTTTTCCCTTTCTGATATCTCAAATGTTCCCTGGATCCTACATAGCTTTCAGTCCTCCAAAAGCTTTGTACAGGTATTCTTATTTTAACTAGCTTCAGAACTCTGGTAAAAGCAGTCCATTAGGAAGATTGGGGCAAGATGTATTTTCATACTGCATATTCATAGGCATTACTTTTAAGGAGGAAATTACACTGGGTGTTTCTCTGTTGGGAGTGTGGAACATTGGTGAATGCATGTTATATAGAATCAAACTTTTATCAGTTTGATATCTCTACTATTTTACAACTTTATTTAAAAAAAAAAAACTAACCTCTCTTGGTTTTAGATTCCTAATATGTATAAAAAGTCCGTTTTCTAAACTAACGTTAAAACTGTGTTGCTGCCACACCTTCATTGTATCTACCCCAAGATTGCTGTGCCCCAGACTTTGACCAACAGACATAATTCCTTGGATATAAAATAACTCCATCAATATGAAAACTGAAGAATATATCTTTCTCAAAGGAAGAGGTTTCACAAAATTACATCAAACATTTCATATATCTTACGAAAACACAAGACTATTGGAGATACCTAAAATTCAAATCCAAAGGTAGGAAAAAAAATCAGAAAATGGGAAGAAATCCCTGGATATTTTTGATTATTTGTTTTTTTTCTCCTTTTTCTTCCTGTCCTCCCAGGCAGGGGAAGCAATAATGGTAAAGGCTTCTGGGCAGGTCCTAAAAGCTACAAATAATGAAACCTTGAAAATTGTCTAAAGAAAATTCATTTTAAACATGTAAAAAGTGAGGTCAAGGGAGATTAAGTAATTTACTTGCCTGAAGTTACACAGTGGAATAATTCATAATGGAGTTAGAATTACAACCAAGACAGTCCAAATCTTAATAAGAGTTCCAAACCTTTATGTACTTTTTGTTGCTGTTGACAAATCAATTTATCAGTGGGTATTTGCTACTACTTATGTTAGATCATAGTTCAACTCTAAATATTTACTGTAAGGGTCCTTTAATTTGTTAACCTGGAAAAAAGGAGCTGACATTGTATAGTGTATACGTGTGTGTGTGTGTGTGTGTGTGTGTGTGTGTGCATCATGTATGTGTGTATTCAGTGTTCTGTACTATTTTTGTATTAAATAAAATGTCAGAGTTACACTGAAATGCCTGTATCTGTCTCTAGTTGACAGGTAACTTGTTGTAGATTGTATTAGGAGTTATTACTCTCCAATCCATTTGAAAATGGAATACTGAAATTGAAGTTCACTGAAATCTTGGTTGGTCATTTCCAACCTGTATGTAGAAGACCAAAGCAGTGCCAAACTAATATTTTAGCTCAAAAGATTAAAAATAAATTAACTCTGGTAAACAGTCGATGCTTTTAATGGAAGCCAAGCATTTGGACATCTATGTCAATTCATTTCTGTTCTGTTTTGATGATTATATCATTTTATCTTTCTAACTCAGTTCATGATAATTCAAGTTTCTATCTTGGTCTTCACTAATATATGAATAGAACATGCTATTAAGTAAAACGTGATCAGATTCCGTAATTCAGGGATAGAAAAATCAAATAGAATGAGAGTGAGGAATTCAGTTCCATCTGCTAGATGATTTTACATGGAACATTTGACAAGTCTGAGTCCTGAAGTGTCATTATGCTAGTCATCCAGAGGTAAATGTGTAATAGTTAATGTGATCCTATGACTTATTTTATGCCTAAAAACAGAAGGTAGTTTACCAGGGAAGACAAAGTGGGAGAAAAGATAATACAGAATAAGCTTGATTTTAATAAGAATCAGAGGACTAAAAATGTAAGAAATAGTTTTGAATAAATAACCCTCTGGAAAGTGAAAGACCACTTAAAACCAAATGAACTTAAGTTAGTTCAGTGGACATAAATAAAAGTTAAATAAAATACAGAGGAAAAGAAAGTATGGATTAAAAAGTCCAAAAGAAAAAATATAAAGTTAGAAAATTCAAGGAACAATAATAAAGTACTAAGAATAGAAACAGGATTTATTTTGCTTATAATTAATAACTGATAGATTACATTCTAATTTTGGTAATATTATAAAGAAAAAAAATTCCTTTATTGTGTTAGCCTCAGCCCTCCAGCACAATTGTGAATACTCTGTTGTGCCTAAGATTAAAAAATAATGGGCAGGACTAATGAGGCTATAGATTGCTTATTGCATGTTATTTCTTTTTTAACTTATGCATCAGCTCTATTGGTACTTAATGAACCAAATACCTTTAAAACTTTTGATTATTTGAATTAAAGACATTTTCTATCTTTTACTGTGCCTTCTGAAAACATAATCAACATTCTCCAGCACTGTAAATTATTTGTTCAGGAGTTAAAATTTTATATTTATTTCAAAATTTTAAAACTACTTTTACTATATCTCAGTAATTTATTAGCAGACTGTCTTCAAAATTCCATTGTAAATATCCTTTTCATGACTAGTCTTTTCCTAGATCTCACCAGACAATGGACAAAGATGCAATTGTTTCTATTATACATGTATATTTCTATATATGTGTGCAGATATACATATATACACATATGTATATATGTCTGTGTATATGTGTATATACATATATATGTATATATATGTATGTGTGTGTGTATATATATATATATATATATATATAGAGAGAGAGAGAGAGAGAGAGAGAGAGAGAGAGAGAATCATAACTTCTTGCCCCTATTTGGCTACATGAAATCAATCTCCAGTTTTCTGAATAAGACTCCTTCTTACCAACAATAATAGGAGTTCAAACTAGTGGACAAGTTATAACCACCACATAGAGGCTGTCAAGTTCTCCAATGTTTCTTGAGCCTTTAATTATTTCTTTCAACCTTAGTTACTTGGAAGTACCAAATTTAATCTATTTATATAAATAGTAAAATCTCCTGATAATAGTTTTTAGTTTTTCTGCAATTGTTGGATGCTTTCCTCTCTATGGTCTTAGCACTGCCAGCTGCCATTTCATCTTTTCCCCTATTACCTTATCACCTCTCTCCTTTATCAACACCTTTCTTACCTGACTCCTTTTTAAATTGAATCTAGATTTCAGTTCCAGTCAAAACGGAGGAGATGGTTTACATGCCACCCTTTCACCAACTTCAACTGAAACAAAAAAACAGGAGAAATTCTGTAGAACACCTATGTGAAGATTCTTAATATTCTGAAAATAAATGGTACCAGGTAGATTAGAAAGGTAGCCTGAACGCAAATTACCATTAAAGCTAAAGGGAGTTTGTCGGGGTTTCGGCCCGACCCCTGGCCCTAGGTGTGGCAAGGCTAAGATGGCGCCTGGCAGTGAGCCAGAGCAGTTAACTTTTGCACAAACAACTGACATTATTTTGAGGAAGTTCCAGGGATTGGCTAAGCTCCCTGATGGACAGTACAGGTCCACTATATGCCTGCCTTCGCTGCCTGTATCTGTTAATGCTCTCCCCTCGTGCGAAAATGCTGATTGGTTACAAGTACTGTATATATTGGAGTATAAGTTCCTCAAAGAGAGGAACAAAGGAAGAACTGGGAGGATGGGGGTGCGCGCAATAAAAGGGCCGAAAAGAACCAGGTGTCGTGTCTCTCTGCGGGCAGGGAGCGCGACAGGAGTTGTTTTCTTTCTGTATGAACTCCCAGCCTGAACTCTAAGGCAGTAGGAAAACTGGAAGTATACACTCAAGTGAACACAGAAGTCCTATAAGAACCCCTATATTTTTTGTCCAAGAAAGGAAAAGAGAACTCTAAAACAGTCAGAAATGGTAGAAGAAACCTGTTGGATTTTTTTCATTTGTTTTTGTTTTGTTTTGTTTCCTCTCTCTGCCCTCCCAGGTAGTGGTGGCAATAATGGTAGAGAGGTTTTGACAAGTACTGAAAACAACAGAGTGGAAACCTTTCCCCTTATCCCACACGACCTGTAGTCCCAAGAACATGTGAAAAACTTCCTTGTTTTTCTTCTTCTTTCCATCTTCTGTCGTCCTAGGCCCAGAGAGAGAAGCAGCTGCAGCAGGTGTGTGACAATCAGAAAAACTAAGGCCTTGACTTCCTTCAGAAAAGGAATATCTTCCTTCCCTTCAGAAAAGGAATATCTGAAACTCAGAAGATTTTGGTGATATTGGGGATAGAAAAACTTTTTAAAAAGTGACCCCATAAATTGATATATGAATGCTTGGACTGACCCTGAGCTGCACAAAGGTGGATCTAACACCGATAGTCTTAAGAATTTAGTGCTGGGATCAAACATTTCTCCCAGATCCCAGATTAGTTATTGAATAGTACTCAAGTGAGATAGAGCTATATGCCACTGAGAAGGTTTTAAAAAAGAAGTCGACATTGAACTCACCATTTATAGAAGGAAAATGAGAGTTTACAAACCGAGCCTAACTTGGTCGATCTCATTTTACAATAAAAATAAAAACAAAACTTATATTCTTCATAGAATTTGAACAAGACACACATAATAAAATTCTAAATTTACAGAGTACCATCCAGAATTGCTAAATATATTATGTCAAGAAATTTCAATGTCTCTCAAAGGAAAAAACAATCAGCATCTACCAATTCTGATACAACATATATGTTGAAATTATAAGACAATAACTTTAAAGCAACCATTATGACCTTGTTTCAGTAAATAAGATGATCACTTTGTTTTGTTTTTGTGATACAGGGGATGAAACCCAAGGCCTCATGCATGCCAGGCAAGCTCTACACCACTGAGTCAAAACCCTCGCCCCAGAATGATCACTCTTGAAATTAGGGAAAAGATGCAAAGTCTCAAAAAAGAAATAAAAATTATAGAAAAGGAACAAATGGAAATTTTAGAACTGAAATATACAATAACAAAAATTTATAAGTTTTGAGATTAGATTAGCAGCAGACTGGAAATTATACAGAAAAAGTTTAGTAAACCCAAAAATAGATTAATCAAAATTATCCCCTATTGAATAAATCGTACCAAGGAGGTGAAAGATGCCTACAAGGAAAACTATAGAATGGTGAAAAAAGAATTGAAGAAGACCTCAGAAGATGGGAAGAACTCCCATGCTCATGGATAGGTAGAATAATATTGTTTAAATGACCATAATACAAAAAACAATGTACAAATCCAATGTAAACCCCATCAAAATACCAATGACATTCTTACAGTATAGAACACAGTCTTTAAATTCACTAAAAAAAAAAAAAAAAAAAAAGCTAGAGACATCATAATACTTAATACCAAATTAAACTACAGAGATGCAGAGATGCAGTAACAAAAACTGTATGGTACTTATATAAAAATATATAAAAATATACATACCAATGGTACAGAATAGAAGACACAGAGACAGACCCACACATCTACAATCATCTGATCCTTGACAAGGATACCAGAAACACAGTGAGGAAAGGACAATCCTTTTAGCAAAGGTGCTGGGAAAAGTGGTTATCCATATGTAGAAGAATGAAACTAGACCTTTATCACTCACCCTGCACAGAAATCAACTCAAAATAGATCAAAAGCCTAGAAATTAGACAAGAAACTGTTCAACTCCTAGAAGAAAATGTAATGTAGGGTCAACACTCCACATATAGGCATAGGCAACAACTTTCTCAATAGGACCCCTATAGTTTAGGACATAATGCCAAGAAGTAATAAATAAGTCAGCATCAAATTAAAAATCTCCTGCACTGCAAAGGAACAATTAGGAATGTGAAGAAAGAACTCACAGAATGGGAGAAAATCTTTGCTAGCTACTCTTCTGACAGAGAATTAATATCAAGAATATAAAAAGAGCTCAAAATACTTTACATAAGGAGCTGTAGTTGTAGCTCAGAGGTAGAGTGCTTGCCTGGCACCTGTGAGGCACTGGGTTCGATCCTCAGTAACACATAAAAATAAAGGCATCGTGTCCACATACAACTAAGAAATATAATTAAAAAAAATTTTACACCAAAAAAAAAACACACCCAATTTGTCTGGGCAAATTAATTACACAGACACTTCTCAAAAGAAGAAATACAAATGGCCAACAAATGGGAAAAACTGTTCAGAGTCACTGGCAATTATGGAAATGCAAATCACTGAGATTTCATCTCACATCAGTCAGAATGGCAACCATCAAGAATACAAACAGTAATAAATGCTGGAGAGGAGGTAGAGAAAAAGAAACACTTTTACACTGTTGGTGGGATTGTAAATTAATACAACCTCTATGGAAATCAGGACGAAGATTTCTCAAAAGACTAGTCATAAAACCACCATACAACGCAGTTATACTACTCCTTGATAATTATTCTAAAAAATTAAATTCATCATACAATAGGATACATATATACCCATGTTTATAGCAGCACAATTCACAATAACTAAACTATGGAACCAACCTAGGTGTCTATCAGCAGATGAATGGATAAAGAAAATATAATGTATTTACACAATGGAGTTTTATTCAGTCAAAAAGAAAAATGAAATTATTTCATTTGCAGGAAAATGAATAAAACTTGAGACCGTTATGTTACATGAAATAAGCTAAACTCAGAAAGTAAAGGGTCATGTGTTTCCTATCGTATGTAAAGCTAGAAAGAAAAAAAGGGTGGGAGGGGTGGGGATCTCATGAAAATCAAAGAAGATCAGAGAGGAAAGGGACCAGGGAACCAGGGAGTGATAGGGCCAAATTATATTATTATATCATGTGTATGTATGAGTGCATAACAATAAATCCCATCATTATATGTAGTATATATATAATATATAATGCACCAATAAAAATGTAGAAAAAAAAGAATTATCTGCTACTGAACAGAGGGGAAAAATGAAAAAAATCTACTAAACCTGAGAAATACTATAGGTTTAACCTTCATGAACAGAGTACTAAAAAAATAAAAATAAAAAATCAAGGAGATAATGTCTTAAAACTTCTTAAATTCGGGGCTGGGGATGTGGCTCAGGGTAGAGTACTTACCTGATATGTGTGAAGTCTGGGTTTGATTCACCAGCACACAGAAAAATAATAACAATAACAAAAAAACCTGCTAAAATTTGGCTAAAGACATAAGCACACAGATTCAATAAACTGACTGAACACCAAAAAGGATTAAAAAAAAAATTCACACCAAAATCATTGAATCAAAATGCCTAAAAGAAAAGACAAGGAAAAAATTAATCCTTAATGTGCATACGCCTAAGAACAAAGCCTAGAAATACATGAAGAAAAATCTGATAGAACTCAAAAGAAAAATGGAAACATTTATATTAGATGTTTCACCATTATTCTCTCAGAAATCAATATAACAAATAGAACTGAAACACCAATGACCAACCATGTGTTGTACACTCTTACCTCCAGCCAACAACAAACAGAATACAAATCATTTTCAAGAATACAAAGAACTAAGCAGATCAAATATCCTGAGTCAAATGGTACAAAATAGAAAACACAGAGTTAAACCCATCTAAATACAGTCATTTCATACTAGACAAAGATACCATAAACATACAAGGGAAAAAAGATAGCCTGTTCAACAAATGGTGCTGGGAAAACTTGAAATCTATGTGTAGCAAATTGAAATTAAACCCCTTTCTCTCACTCTGCACAAAACTCAACTCAAAATGGATCAAGGACCTGGACATTAGACCAGAGACCCTGCACCTACTAGAAGAAAAAGTAGGCCCCAATCTCCATCATGCCAGCTTAGGAACTGAATTCTTCAACAAGACTCCTAAAGCACAAGTAAGATCAAGAATCAATAAATGGAATGTATCAAACTAAAAAGCATCTTCATGGAAAACGATCTAAAATGTAAAGAGAGAGCCTATAAAATGGGAGAAAATCTTTTCCACCTATACCTCACTAATCTCCAGGATGTATAAAGAACTAAAATAACTTAACAACAGCAACAAAAATAATCCAATCAATAATGGACAAAGGGACTGAATAGGTGAGGATGTGGGGGAAGAGGTACACTCATACACTACTGGTAGGTCTGCAAATTGGGGCAGCCACTCTAAAAAACAGTATGGAGATTGCTCAGAATACTTGAAATGGAACCACCATTTGATCCAGTTATTCCACTTCTCAGTATATACTCAAAGGACTTAAAATCAGTTTATTACAGTGATGCAACCACATAAATGCTTATAGCAGCTCAACTCAGAATAGGTAAACTCTGGAACTAACCTAGGTGTCCTTCAACAGATGAAAATGGGTAAGGAAAATAGGGTATATTTACACAATGGAATATTACTCAGCCATAAAGAAGAATAAAATTACAGCATTTGCTAACAAATGGATGAAACTGGAGAATATCATGTGAAGTGAAATAAGCCAATCCCTAAAAACCAAAGGCTGAATATTCTCTCTCATATGCGGATGCTAACACACAATGGGATAGAGAACAGAAGTTCATTGGATTAGACAAAGGGGGGTGAAGGGAAAGGATGGAGAATGGGAATAGGAAAGATAGTAGAATGAATAGGACATAACTTTCGTATGTTCATATATGAATACGAGACCAGTGTAACTCCATATCATGTACGACCACAAGAATGGGAAGTTGTACTCCATATATGTATTATACGTCAAAGTATACTCCACTGTCATATATATCTAAAAATAAACAATAAGAAAGCAAGTATCCTGGGTCAATAACAGCTTAACACATTTTTATAATTGAAACCACAAAAATACATTCATGCGCATAGTGATGTTAAATTAGAAATTGGTAACTAAAAACAACCTTGGAAATATAAAAATTCTTAGAAGTAAACATAATTATAAATAACCCCAGATCAAAAAGGGCATCACAAGAAAAGTCAGAAATATTTTTAATTTAATGAAAGTGTAATAAAACTTGTCGATATTTGAGGGATGCAACTTTGTCACAGTTTAAATATTGCTCACAGAAAAATTTATAGCAATAAAATGCTTAGATTAGAAAAGAAAGAACATGTAGATTAAATTATCTAAGAAACAACAAAATCAAGTAGAAGGAAAGACAGGAGCAGAACCTGATGCAATTGAAACAAAAAATAATAGGAATAATGAATGACAACAAAAGTGTATTCTTTGACAATGACATTGCTAAGCTTCCAGTCATTACACAAATTATAATATCAGGAATAAAAAATATGATATTACAAAACCCACATGCACCCCAAAATATAACGATAATATCATGAACAATCTTATATAAAAAACATTTAACAACTTGAATGAAATTGACCAATTCCCTGGAAACTACTACTTACCAAAACTCAACTAGGAAGAAATAACCAGAATAGTCTTACATCTGTTACAAATATCTAATTCTTGACTTAAAATACCCAGAGAGGGAAAAGAGGTGCTCCAAACCCAGATGTTTTTATTAGGATAGTATATAAAACTTCTAAGGAAGAAATATACAACTTAGGTATAACTACTTTCAGAAAACAAGTATTTCCCAACTCATTTTATGAAAGATAGTCTCATATATAAACCAGGTAAAGAAAAAAAAATGGAGAGAGACAAAGAGGAAAGAAGGGAAGGAGGGAGAGGAGATGGAGGGAAGAGAGGAAGGAAAGAACAAACACTACAACATCAATCATGATATTGAGGAAAATTCCTCAATAAAATGTCAACACCTCAAACCCAGAAATACATAATAATAATAAAACACCACAACCAAATGAGATTTATCTAGAAATATAATGTCAGTTCAATACTTGAAAACTAACAATGTAACCATAAATTAATAGAATAAGCAATAAAATTCACATGACCATACCAACTGACTGAGAAAAAGGAATTTCACAACATTTGAGACTGATTCCATAATTTAAAAAAATAAAATAAAAACATTCTTAATCAACTAGGAATGGAGGGGAAACCTCTTAAATCTGACAGGAGAAATCTACAAAATCATGACAGTTAATATCATACTTAATGATGGAAGACTAAATACTTTCCCCCCGCTGATAGGAAAAAGGCAAAGATGTCCATCCACACCACTATACTTTAACATCACAATGAAAATTCTAGCAATTGCAATGGAGCAAAAAATAATAATAACAAACTAAATGTTTATGGATTGGAAAGGAAAAAAATAGACCTGTCTCGTTTCTCAAAGGTTGTAATCTTCTACATGGAAAACTACAAAGCATTTACAAAAGATGTCCTAGAACTAATAAATTAGTTTAGCAAAGACACAGCATAGAACACCAGCATAAAAAAAAAAAAATTAATGTTATTACTACAAGTGAACAATTTGGGAACAGAAACTTAAAAATTTAAGAAAAAATTTAAAGGATAAAATGTGTATGCATTTTCAAAGGATAAAATATATATGTCTTATAAAACATGTGCCTATGGGGATATAGCTCAGTTGGTAGATTGCTTGCCTCACAAGCACCAGAACTTGGATTCAATCCCTAGCAATGCAAAAAAAAAAAAAAAAAAAAAAAAAAAAAAAGCATGAAAATTTCATGATGACATGAATCTAAGAACAGCTAAGTAGATAAAGAGGCATATCATCTTCCTAGATTGGAAAAAACTCAATAAAAAGAATAAAAAGTCTATCGAAGGCCCTACCAAATAAGGAAAATCATTCTTTGACAAATGGGCAAAAGCAAGTAATGAAGTATTGATAGCTTTTTCAATAAATGTTGTTGGAAAAAAATTATCCATCTGCAAAAATTAAAATAATATACAAATAACATTCACTTCAGCCTTACAAGTTGTACAAATATAAGTTCAAAATGGATCATAGACAATTATGAAATGTAAAATTAAAAATATACAGAGGACTTGGAATTAGACAAAAAGTTTTGTGACAAAAACAGGATGCACTAAAGAAAAAAAATTATAAAATCAACTCTAAGGGTTGATTGCAAAAGACAGTGTTAAAAGAATAAAAAGGACTCTCTCTAAAATATAATAAACTATATAAAAGCTCAACAGCAGAAAAGAAAAACAACCCATATTTAAAAAACAAGGAGGAAGATTTGAATAATCACTTCATCAAAGAAATCATCTGGTTGACAAATATATACTTAACATCATTAACTATTAATGAGGAATAACTGATGATACTAAATTCTGGAAGGATGTAGAATCACTGGAACATTCAATTGCTAATGGAATTGCAAAAAGGTTCAACCACTCTAATAAGAGTTTGCCTTTTGCTTATAAGTTAAGCACACACTCGCCCTATGATCCAGGTAATCACATTTCTAATGATTTATTCTAGAGAAATAAAACTTAAGTTCACTTAAAACCCTGTACATAAATATTCCTAGCATCTCTGTTCATAGTTGTCAAGAACCGAAAACAAGGTGAATGAATAAACAAACATGTACATCCATACAATTCAGCAATGAAACTAGAGAACTGAGGCAAGCAACAGAGCAGACAAATCTCACAAGCATTAAGCTGAGTGAAAGAAGTCAGTTCCAAATTTATATGCTACAAGATTCCAATTATGTAACATTGGTAGACAAAACTATAGGGATGGAGAACAGATCCATAGGTTCCAGGGTTCTAGGTGAAAGAAGGCTTGACTACAAATAATCTGCTGGAACAGTTCTGTATGCTGATGGTTCCATGAATCTGTACATGTGTTAAAACTCTTAGAACTGTATTCCAAAAACAAGTAATTTTCCTGTATGTAAATTTAAAATAACAATAGCAACAACAACAAATGTAAAATAAAATAAGATAGAATGACCTTATGTCAATTTTTGAAGATGCACTATCCCAGATCACGCAATTACAGACCATAATGGAATTTTTAGATCTTGTTCCAAGTGAAAGGAAAAAAAAAAGGCAGAAAAGGGAAATTAAATGATAGCGTAGCATGATCTGGTCAACATTTGAAAAGTTTCTGACTCTACTTGCTCTGTGAAGAGGATTGGAGGCAGGCAGGATAAAACAGCACAGAAGACGAAACCAAGGACATTTACAGGGCTACTACAATAAATTTTATGTGAAATGAGGAAGTTTTAAAATCAGGTGGAATTAGTAAGAATGGGGAAAATGCCAGAAATTAGATGTAGTTTGAAGACAGAAATAGAATATTTTTAAACAAAATGCATTGATTTATATTCAGACATGTCCTTGTTTCAAAAATGAATCCATCTTCATTCCAAAGAAACCATCTCTCTGATTATTTATTCCCATTAAAAATAAGCTTTTCATAACCCAGGTACAAAACCTCCATCATCTTTTTTTTTTTTTTATTATATACAAATGGGATACATGTTGTTTCTCTATTTGTACATACAGTCAGGCATACCATTTCTGTAATCATACATTTACATAGGGCAATGATGTTTGATTATTTTTTCCCTTCCTCCCACCCTTCCCACCCCTCTTTTCCCTCTATACAGTCCTTCTTTCCTTCATTCTTACCACTCTCCTTATCCCTAACCCTAAACCTAACCCTAAACCTAATGCTAACCCCTCCCACCCCCCATTATATGTCCTCATCCACTTATCAGCAAGATCATTTGTCCTTTAGTTTTTTGAGATTGGCTTATCATACTTAGCATGATATTCTCCAATTTCATCCATTTGCCTGTAAATGCCATAATTTTATCATTCTTCATTGCGGAGTAATATTCCATTGTATATATATGCCACAGTTTCTTTATCCATTCATCAACTGAAGGGCATCTAGGTTGGTTCCACAATCTGGCTATGGTGAATTGAGCAGCAATGAACATTGATGTGGCTGTATCTCTGTAGTATGCTGATTTTAAGTCCTTTGGGTATAGGCCAAGGAGTGGGATAGCTGGGTCAAATGGTGTTTCCATTCCAAGCTTTCTGAGGAATCTCCACATGGCTTTCCAGAGTGGCTGCACTAATTTGCAACCCCTTTTTCACCACATCCTCGCCAACACCTATTGTTGCTTGTATTCTTGATAATTGCCATTCTAATTGGGGTGAGATGAAATCTTAGGGTAGTTTTGATTTGCATTTCCCTTATTACTAGGAATGTTGAACATTTTTTCATATATCTGTTGATTACTTGTACATCTTCTTCTGTGAAGTGTCTGTTCATTTCCTTAGCCCATTTGTTGATTGGGTTATTTGTATTCTTCGTGTAGAGTTTTTTGAGTTCTTTATAGATTCTGGAAATTAGCGCTCTATCTGAAGTATGGTTGGCAAAGATATTCTCCCACTCTGTAGGCTCTCTCTTCACATTACTGATAGTTTCCTTTGCTGAGAGAAAGCTTTTTAGTTTGAATCTATCCCAGTTGTTGATTCTTGCTTTTATTTCTTGTGCTATGGGAGTCCTGTTAAGGAAGTCTGATCCTAAGCCAACAAGTTGAAGATTTGGACCTACTTTTTCTTCTATAAGATGCAGGGTCTCTGGTCTGATTCCGAGGTCCTTGATCCATTTTGAGTTGAGTTTTGTGTAGGATGAGAGGTAGGGGTTTAATTTCATTCTATTGCATATGGTTTTCCAGTTTTCCCAGCACCATTTGTTGAAGAGGCTATTGTTTCTCCATTGCATATTTTTGGAACCTTTGTCTAGTATGAGAAAATTGTATTTATTTGGGTTTGTGTCCATGTCCTCTTTTCTGTACCATTGATCTACCTGTCTATTTTGGTACCAATACCATACCGTTTTTGTTACTATTGCTTTGTAGTAGAGTTGAAGATCTGGTATTGCAATACCCCCTGCTTCGCTCTTGCTTTAGCTATTCTAGATTTTTTATTCTTCCAGATGAATTTCATAATTGCTGGCTCTATTTCTGCAAGGTACATCATTGGGATTTTCATTGGAATTGCATTGAATCTGTATAGCACTTTAGGTAGTATAGCCATTTTGACAATATTAATTCTGCCTATCCAGGAACATGGGAGATCTTTCCATCTTCGAAGGTTTTCTTGAATTTCTTTCTTTAGTGTTCTGTAGTTCTCATTGTAGAGGTCTTTCACCTCTTTTGTGAGATTGATTCCCAAGTATTTTATTTTTTTTGATGCTATTGTGAATGGGGTAGTTTTCCTAATTTCTCTTTCTGAAGATTCATCACTTATGTATAAAAATGCATTGGATTTATGAGCATTGATCTTGTAACCTGCTACTTTACTGAATTCACTTATGAGTTCTAAAAGTTTTCTGGTGGAATTTCCAGGTTCCTCTAAATATATAATCATGTCATCAGTGAACAGGGATAGTTTGAGTTCTTCTTTTCCTATTCGTATCCCTTTAATTTCTTTGGTTTGTCTAATTGCTCTGGATAGAGTCTCAAGGACAATGTTGAATAGAAGTGGTGAAAGA
This sequence comes from Sciurus carolinensis, assembly GCF_902686445.1. Lineage (NCBI taxonomy): Eukaryota > Metazoa > Chordata > Mammalia > Rodentia > Sciuridae > Sciurus > Sciurus carolinensis. Next base: position 48,560,936 of record NC_062226.1, read on the forward strand.
GGGCATCCCTGCCTTGTTCCAGTTTTAGGGGGAACGCTTTCAGTTTTTCACCATTTAGAATGATATTAGCCATGGGCTTAGCGTAGATGGCCTTTATAATGTTAAGGAATGTTCCCACTACCCCAATTTGTTCTAGTGTTTTGAGCATGAAGGGATGCTGTATTTTATCGAATGCTTTTTCTGCATCTATTGAAATAATCATGTGATTCTTAACTTTAAGTCTATTGATATGGTGAATGACATTTATTGATTTCCGAATGTTGAACCAACCTTGCATCCCTGGGATAAAACCCACTTGATCGTGGTGCACTATCTTTTTAATATATATTTGTATGCGATTTGCTAAAATTTTGTTGTGAATTTTTGCGTCGATGTTCATTAAGGATATTGGTCTGAAATTTTCTTTCCTCGATGTGTCTCTGTCTGGTTTAGGTATCAGAGTGATATTGGCTTCATAGAACGAGTTTGGGAGGGTTCCCTCCTCTTCAATTTCATGGAATAGTTTGAGGAGTATTGGAATGAGCTCTTCTTTAAAGGTTTCGTAGAACTCGGCTGAGAACCCATCTGGTCCTGGACTTTTCTTTGTTGATAGGCTTTTGATGACCTCTTCTATTTCATTGCTTGAAATTGATTTATTTAAGTTGTGTATGTCCTCCTCATTCAGTTTAGGTAATTCATATGTCTCTAGAAATTTGTTAATGTCTTCGAGGTTTTCTGTTTTGTTGGAGTATAGATTTTCAAAATAGCTTCTAATTATGTTTTGTATTTCACTCGTGTCTGTTGTGATGTTTCCTTGTTCATTCCGAATATTAGTAATTTGAGTTTTCTCCCTCTTTCTCTTTGTCAGTGTGGCTAAGGGTTTATCAATTTTATTTATTTTCTCAAAGAACCAACTATTTATTTTGTTTATTTTTCCAATTGTTTCTTTTGTTTAGATTTCATTTATTTCGGCTCTGATTTTAACTATTTCCTGTCTTCTACTACTTTTGGTATTGGTCTGCTCTTCTTTTTCTAGCGCTTTGAGCTGTAGTGTTAAGTTGTTTATTTGTTGATTTCTACTTCTTTTGTTGAATGCGCCCCATGAAATAAATCTTCCTCTAAGTACTGCTTTCATAGTGTCCCAGAGATTTTGATATGATGTGTCTTTGTTCTCATTTACTTCTAAGAATTTTTTTACTTCCCTCCTGATGTCTTCTGTTATCCATTCATCATATAATAGTGTATTATTTAATCTCCAATTATTGGAGAAGTTTCTGTTTTTTATTCTGTCATTTATTTCTAATTTCAATCCATTATGATCTGATAGCGTACAAGGTAGTATCTCTATCTTCTTGTATTTGCTAACAGTAGCTTTGTGGCATAAAATATGGTCTATTTTAGAGAAGGATCCATGTGCTGCTGAGAAGAAAGTGTATTCGTTCTTTGTTGGATGGTATATTCTATATATGTCCGTTAAGTCTAAATTGTTGATTGTGTTGTTGAGATCTATAGTTTCTTTATTCAATTTTTGTTTGGACGATCTATCCAGTGGTGAGAGAGGTGTGTTAAAATTGCCTAGTATTATTGTGTTGTGGTCTATTTGATTTCTGGAATTGAGAAGGATTTGTTTGACGTACGTGGATGAGCCAATGTTCGGGGCATAGATATTTATGATTGTTATGTCTTGCTGATTTATGCTTCCCTTAAGCAGCATGTAATGTCCTTCTTTATCCCTTCTGACTAGTTTTGGTTTGAAGTCCACATTATCTGAAATGAGGATGGATACTCCAGCTTTTTTGCTGTGTCCGTATGCATGGTATGTTTTTCCCCATCCTTTCACCTTTAGTCTATGGGTGTCTCTTTCTATGAGATGAGTCTCTTGCAGGCAGCATATTGTTGGATTTTTCTTTTCAATCCAATCTGCCAGTCTATGTCTTTGGATTGATGAGTTCAGGTCATTAACATTCAGGGTTATTATTGTGATATGATTTGAATTCCCAGTCAATTGACTCATATTTGTTTTTGACATGATTTGGTTTCTCCTTTATTTGGCTATTCCTTTAGGCTAGCGCCTCCTGTTGCTGATTTGCATTGTTGTTTTTCATCTCTTCCTCATGGAATATTTTGCTGAGAATGTTCTGTAACGCTGACTTTCTTTTTGTAAATTCCTTTAGCTTTTGTTTATCATGGAAGGATCTTATTTCATCGTCAAATTTGAAGGTAAGTTTTGCTGGGTATAAGATTCTTGGTTGGCATCCGTTTTCTTTCAGGGCCTGGTATATGTTGTTCCAGGCCCTTCTAGCTTTTAGTGTCTGGATTGAAAAATCTGCTGATATTCTTATTGGTTTCCCTCTGAATGTAATTTGATTCTTTTCTCTTGCAGCCTTTAAAATTCTGTCTTTATTTTGTATGTTAGGTATTTTCATAATAATGTGCCTTGGTGTGGGTCTGTTGTAATTTTGTACGTTTAGAGTTCTATAAGCCTCTTGTACTTGGTTTTCCATTTCATTCTTCAGATTTGGGAAATTTTCTGATATTATTTCATTGAATAGATTGTTCATTCCTTTGGTTTGTTTCTCTAAGCCTTCCTCAATCCCAATAATTCTTAAATTTGGCCTTTTCATGATATCCCATAATTCTTGTAGATTCTGTTCATGATTTCTTACCATCTTCTCTGTTTGGCCAACTTTGTTTTCAAGATTAAATAATTTGTCTTCAATGTCTGAGGTTCTGTCTTCCAGGTGTTCTATCCTATTGGTTATGCTTTCTATGGAGTTTTTGACTTGGTTTATTGTTTCCTTCATTTCAAGTATTTCAGTTTGCTTTTTTTTCAGTATCTCTAACTCTCTATTGAAATGATCTCTTGCTTCCCGTATTTGGTCTTTTAACTGTTGATTGGTGCGATCATTTAATGCCTGCATTTGCTCTTTCATCTCCTCCTTCAATGCCTGCATTTGCTCTTTCATCTCCTCATTTGCTTCCCTGATCGTTTTAATTATGTACATTCTGAACTCCCTTTCTGACATTTCTTCTGCTGTGCTGTCATTGGGTTTTATTGATGTAGTATCTAGGTTTGTTTGGGACATTTTCTTCCCTTGTTTTCTCATATTGGTCAGCTGTCAGTGGGACCCTGAGATATTGCAGATTTCCGCTCTTGGCTTATAGTGTCCCGGTAGATTTCCAGTGTATCACCTCCCAGCCTTCAGTAGCCTGATGTCTTGGAGAAATTTGATAATGCGGTGCATCCGAAGAAAGCTGCCCCTAGCCTCCTACTGGTTCCAGGGTTTGGAGCTGGCTCTGTGCGGAAAGGCCGTGTGGGAGGAGCCCACCGCCGGAGTGTGGAAGGCTACCTGGGGAAGACTCTGGCTGCCCTGCCCTGCTCTGATAAGCCACCTCTATCTGTGCCTGCCACCCGGGCCGAGCTTTACCCAGTGGGCAGACTCACTCGTGGCTCTATTTCAGTCCAAGTCTCTCAGTGCCTCCCCTTCTTAACTCCTGGGTTCTGGAGCAACTGGGGATGCAGTCACCCTCTAGGCCGCCATCTTGGATCGCTCCGTGGAAAGAGCCTGCGGCCAGAGTGGGCAGAGCCGCCTGAAGAGGTCTCTGGCTGCCCTGCTCTGATCCCAGAGGCTGCTTGCGGATCGAAGCTCTCCGTTGGTTTGGGGACTTGTGGCTGGCTCTACATAGAAAGCCTCTCACTGGGTGGTCTGCTCCGAGAAGCTAACCTTGAAAGGCACCTCCCACTGCAGAGGTCCAGGTTGCTTGGGGAAGTCTCTGGCTGCCCTATCCTGGTCCCTGAAGCTGCTTGCGTGCCGGAGTACTCTGGGAGTACGCTGTGCTGGATCTGGGACTTGGAGCTTGTTCTGGTCAGAAAGGCTCTCACTAGGGGGCCTGCTCCGAGAACCTGGAGAAACTGGCTGTGTGGGCGGGGCCCACCGCCGGAGTGCGCAGGACTGCCTGTGGAAGACTAGCTGCCCTGCCCGGCTCCGATAAGCCACCTCTATCTGGGCCTGCCACCCGGGCCGAGCTTTACCCAGTGGGCAGACTCACCCGTGGCTCTATTTCAGTCCGAGTCTCTCAATGCCTCCCCTTCTTAACGCCTGGGTTCTGGAGCGACTGGGGGTGCAGTCACCCTCTAGGCCGCCATCTAGGATCGCCAACCTCCATCATCTTTAGCTTAAATTTGTCGTCAACTTCCAAACCCTCTGCCCGCCATCGTACAACAGAATCTTCTAACTGGCACCGACCCCACCAACACTGTTGACCTTCCAAACCTCATTTCTCAAGTTCTTGCATGGATCCTGTCTTCTAACTCAACTACTCCTCTCTCTGTTCTGCCAGCTAGCTCTACTTTCTTGTGTTGTCTGGTCTCAAGGCCCTGGTAATAACGTTCTCTTTGATTCTGTATGAAATAGGAAACAACTGCAGGTCAGGTTGGAGTAGAAGCGGGATGTGTTCTGACGCAAACATAGAAAGATTCATGTTAACTACAGTGTTAATATTTTCATCAGCTTTTTTTGCTGCTGTGACTAAATGATCCAACCAGCACAACTGTAGAGGAAGATGAGTTTATTTGAGAGCTCACAGTTTGGGAGGTCTTAGTCCATGGAAGGCCAGCTCCATTCCTTAGGGGTCCAGGTGAAGCCAGAACATCATGGTGGAAGAGTGTGGCAGAGGGAAGCAGCTCACATCATCAGGAAGCAGAGAGAGAAACACTCCACTCTCCAGATACAAAATATATACCCCATAGCCATGCCCAATTCCCATCTCCTGCAGCCACACCCTACCATCAGGGATTAATTCACTGATTGGGTTAAGACTTTTACAAGCTACTCATTTCTCCTCTGAACCTTCCTGCATTGTCTCACATGTGAGCTTTTGGGGGACACCTCACATCCAAACCATAATGGTTGATGGGGGGGGGCCTGAAGGAGCAAAGGTAGAAAAAATCAGTTAGGCCACTAAAAATAATCCCAGTGAAATATAATCATAGCTCAAATATTTAAGCTGTTATATATAATATCTCCAGAATACAATATTTTCATTTATAAGTAAGCAAACATGCAAAGGGAAAATTCTTGGAAAAAAATGTTTTTTTCTGTCACAACTTACATGTAATTAAAGGGTAAATGTTATTCTACAAGTTAGGACCAAATTGGATGGAAAGGAAAAGAAAAAATAAAGTTCTTTAAAATATCAAATTGTTGAGAATAGATTTTCAGTGTGTGGTGGCTTTGAATCTATTCTTTGGAAACCCTAGTATATTCCAAGCTCAAGAGAGTCTTTCTTGTCTAAAGACTGAATAAGAATTATCTTTTTTCCAATTTGCATTCAGTGAAAGTAACTCATTTGGAAATATTTTTTTTCTAATTTTAATTTTTATTTCTTAAAAAATACCTTTGGCACCTGCTGCTACATTTCCTCTATTAAACACTAGCAGACAACAGAATCACTGAAAATGGGAAAATAAATATTTTTAAGCAATAGTTAAAATAAACCACCACCAGGAACAGAAGCTCATACTTGATTTAACATTCGTTAATTTTTCATGTTTGCAGAGATTTTCTGTGATGTTTTTGAGAATAAAATGAAGTCCCATAATGGTTAATTGTTTGCCTCTATCTAAATGTTGCCTTTCAGATTGTTTAAAAATACATTATTAGAAATGTTCACTATGTATACACAGTGCTCTGAGTTACCTCTCACCTTTCTGTTTACATTCATGTCAAACCTATGTATCAGATATAATTCACTGTCCACATGTTCTGTTGGATCCCTGAGTAACACCAGCAAATCTCATCTGGTCTTGTTCCTTGTATACATATAACTATGTAGACACATAAAAACCGGTACATGTTGCTAATAATAACAACAGTGAGAACTTCTCTATGTGTAAATTTCCCTAAATACATTTGCACATATATATACGCACACATATACATATATGTATGTATTTTCTTGTATATGGGTTTCTCCCTAAATTCAAGTGCAGCTGTCTTTTATCAAAATAATTAAGAGTGGAGCTGAAGTAATAGCTCCTTGTGGAGAGTGCTTGCCTAGCATGTGCATGGGCCGCGGTTCGAATCCCAGCCCCTCAGATGGGAAAAAAATTTAAAAACAAAAAAAATTAAGAGTGATAAAATTAGAGGAATAATTAATATACAGCTTCCTTTATTCAAAATGGGATATTAAAACAGAAAAATAGGTTTAAAATTCTGGTGCTAATGAAATGGATTTTGATACACTTAACAGTTTATAAAAGGGTGGTCCAGAAAGGAAGAAGATGGAAGGAAATTCTCACCCCTTCATTCCCAGGAAATTTGCGGCACCAAGGGAGAGGGGTAAAATTTAGAAACTTCTAGATAAGTAGAGGAAGCCAAGGGCACTCAGGTAGCAGCACAGTAGCAAGGAGAAAATGAGCCTCCAGGAGTCTGCATACCAACATTGCCAGTCAGCAACAGGCTTTGGTCCTGAGCTGGTGTTGCAAGGCAGGCAGACAGGTAAAAGTGAAATAGTCCTTCCAGCTTTCCAGAATCTGTTTAAGAATCTAAAATGTCTTTGCAGAGTTGAAGAAAGGAGAGGAAGTTTTAAGAAAATTCCCTAGACCTAGAGCCAAGCGAATATCTCTGGTAAGGACCCAAGCTCAAAGATCAATGTTGCTCAAACCCCGGGCTCCACAAGGAAAACCATGGGTTTATCCAGTTAGAAACAGCCAGGTGCAGTACAGTAGGCTCCATAGAAGACCATACCAGCAATAAGCATTGAATAAACAACAGGACTACGAGAGGGCTTCATCTTCTTTGCTGTCATGATAATACATACTCAGTGCCATACATATTCAAGCATTATCTGAGAATGGAACAAGTCTGAAAGGTTTACTCCCTTTCCTGAGACACCGAAGAAGAGATTGAGTCGCATAAAAAGATGATGACATTTCTAGATTGCCATGAGATCTACTGTGGTTGATTTTATTCTCTGGTGCCCAAAAGATTAAAGCTGATAAGAAAAACCAGAGCAATTATAGATAATATAAAGAAACTATGTATCCATTCTATGTGAAAATGACAGTGTGAATAAATATGGAACCTCAGTTGTTCACTAATTGCCCTGCATGCTTGTCTGTTTCAGAACAAGAGAGGAAGAGAAAGATACACAAGAACAGAAGGAAAATGGGGAGGGATGCATACCAATATTGCTGAGAGGTAAGTTCTAAAAAATTCAGAGAATTTTATTTTAAAATCTCAAAACAACAGGACATTCCTTTTAAAATGTTCACACATTAATGTGCACTATTGCTGATTTTCAGTTTGTAAGCAAATGGCTCTCAGAAGTACTATGGGCACCTCAGGCTGCGGGAGGGGCAGGTGGTGACCCGGTAAAGGTCAACTTCTCCCTGTAACATTAAACCTCTGAATGAAAGGGCTAGCCTTCTAACTTTTGTGGAAACCAGACAGAGGATAAACTTGTAAATAATGAATTCACAGCCCCTCTGTGGCAATAGGGAGGGAAAAAGTCATTAAGAGAACTTAAAACTCACCCAGAAATGTCCATATTTTAAGCCAAAATGTCAAAAAAGACTACTGAGATCTTTTTAAATTTTTCCTTTTTTAACATGTTTACAGTAATTTTTCAGAACTGAAGACTGGCATCTGCTTCCAAATCTTCAATGTGACTGACTTTCCTCCCTCAACCTTATACATTAAACCACTGACACTTATCAGAGGATGTGAAAATGACTCTGTTCTGTGCAGCACACTCTAAAGCAATGGAAAATTCACCACTACACCCATCAAATAGAGAATTTTTACAGTAACAAATATGAACCCATAGACATGTTAAAAGAGTTTGCCTCTGTTCCTCATACCAGCCTTATCATCAATTATAGTAAAATAAAAACAGAACATACATAGAGTGAATTAAAAGAGATTTTCATGCTTTGCACTTGAATAAAATAGTCATGTGCCTTTAGGTTCTTGTTTTTCTTATTTTTTTTCTAATTAGTCTTCATCATCTTGCACCAATCTTGAACTACTTTTTTCTAGATGCTTGGTTGTACGTTATAGTTTGGATGTGAGGTATCTCCCAAAAGCTTGTGTGTGAGACAATCCCAGAACATTCAGAGGTGAACTGATATGGGAGCCTTAAATCAATCAGTGAATTAACCCCCTGATAGGGATTAATTGAGTGGTAACTGAAGGCAGGTAGGTGTGGCTGGAAGAGTTGAGTCATTGGGGGCATGACTTTGGGTTATATATTTTATAACTGGCGAGTGGAGTCTCTCTGCTTTCTAATCATGTCTGGGCTGCTTTCCTCCACCACACACTTCCACCATGATATTCTGCCTCACCTCAAGCCTGGAGGAATGGAGCCAGCCTTCAATGGACTGAGACTTCTGAAACCCTGACTCCCCATATAAACTTTTACTCTGCTAATTGTTCTTGTCCCATTTTTTGGTCATAGCAGCAAAAAAGCTGACAAAAACTGTTGTATGTAAAACAATTATAACCACTATAAAAATAATCACTAACTTGTAACAAAGACTGTAAGGAAACAGATAAAAAGGAAATAAAATAGTATACAATACAATACTGAGCTGGGCACTGTGGCACATGTCTGTAATTCCAGGGGTTTGGGAGGCTGAGGCAGGAGGATCACAAGTTCAAAGCCAGCCTCAGCAAAAGTGAGGCACTAAGCAACTCAGTGAGACCTTGTCTCTAAATAAAATACAAAAAAAGGGCTGGGGATGTGGTTTGGTGATTGAGTGCCCCTGAGTTCAATCCCTAATATCCTCCCCCCAAGAAAAAAAAATATTGAAGATATGTTGATCCCTGGTTTTATTTCCTCCCTTATTCTCTACAGAGTGAGCAGAGGATCTCAGAAGAGTAAGGGTTAAATAGCATTCCACTGTGCATGTCTACCACTCAAAGCATAGGAAGGTAGAAAATGGCAAAAGTTAGGACCAACTGACTTGGAAATAAGCTTAGTAACAATGTGGGTACAACCAGTTAAAACTCTGCAATTTTCTGGTTTAATCTCAAACTGAAAAATAATTCTCCTAGTGGTACTAATAAAGACTCAGAAGAAACAAGTTCTCTGTGGGAGGCTTTTGACTTGTTTCAGTAACTTACTACTATGGCATCTGTGAAAAGTCATATATACACATGCACCACAAAGAATTTGCTCTTTTTGCTTGGACAATATCAGTCATTGATTAGTCCATGCACAAAGATTATAAAAACCTATTTCCAACCCTTACATAGAGTCTACATTATAATATTAACTCCAAAAATATTAAAGACAGATTTTTAGTCAGAGAAAAGTCAGCCGTCAATTTTTGCTTCTTTACATTTTTCAGAAAAGTACATGTGAAAATAAACCTTATCTTTTTACAAAGAATGTTGACATATCAGAAATTTGATTAACTGGGTTTCCTTGTGGTAATTTAAGACTTAGGAAATTCAAAGATTTATGAATCCAAAACATGTATCTTCTTATTATCTTTAGTCCTGATCAAATGAACTGAGAAATAATTTTAGAGAACTAAAGATAAAAGAAAGGTTAACTTTTGTTTTGATGACTCTTCATTACATCAATTTTATCTGTATATTAACTCTAACAGGAGAAAATAATTTCTCTCCTAAATAATGAATTGGGATTGAGCTATAGAAAAGAGAAGAGTAAATTGGGCTTGCCTCCAAAGAAAAGTCCGTTTGGTCAGCTATTTTCCACATATTTCATGTAGACCTTGACCAATTTCATTGTTCATGAAAAGGGAAACATAAGACAGGATGTAAGTAAGCCATCTGCCCTTTTCAAGGATGTAAGTTGGGATTTTCACAGCTCACATCACTAACATCCACTGTCTGGTGTTCGCTCTGATGTCCACACCTACAAGGGAGGCTGGAAGGAGTACTTCTGAGACAAGCATCCACATGACCAGATAAAACACAGACCATCGGTTTCTGAAAGGAAGAAAGCAAGTTTGGACACTGGAGGATAGTCAATCTCTGGTGTTCTTTCAAATAGTTTTTAAGGGGTAGGGATCTAGTTCACAGCAGAGCGCTGCCTAGGATGTGTGAGACCGTGGGTTTCACTGCCAGTACCACAAAAAATAAATAAACAAATAAAATAAAATAAGTTTTTGAGAGGTTTAAAAAGAATCAAAAAATAAAATCCATAATGACTTTTTCCAATGTGTTTTGCATTCTTAACCTTAATTGAAACTTGATCCTCTAGCACTAAGTTATACAAATACACATGTGTGCTTTTCAGACTTTCATTTGCACCCTTTCAATCACTTGGTGGAGTGGTTGAGAGCAGACAGGAGCCAGACTGCTAGCTCCAAACACTGGCATGGCTGCTGTATCCACCAGCTGTGTGACCTAAGGCAAACTACTTAATCATCTGTCCATCAAGCTTCCTCCTCCATGACAAAGGTTAATAGTATCATCTTCGTTAGGCTATTGTGTAGATTGAATAGTTTACCCACCGAAAAACATTTATAAAAAGTATTAATGTTGGCTAGTATTATTGATAATTAGTACTTATTAATAAAAATATTTCAATAGATAATTGCCTGCCCAATCACCTTTCTCCCATTCCTTACTTAACAACAACCTCAATTTTATTCCATAATGCAAAGTATGCAATTAAAATCATTCACCTCCATGCTACCTTCAGAGTTTGGCATTAAAGTTTGAACACTGTCATTAGTGAGATGAAAACAGAAGTCATTGAGTTAGTTGTGACCATTGTTATGTTATTGTTATTTGCCTTAAAGCTAAAAACTAATATTTTTTAAAACCTTGTGTTAGAACCACACACCAAATTCAACAAAAATTGATAAAACTGGGATAAATTCTCTAATAAAACTCTCTCTCTCTCTCTCTTGTATTGACAATATTTTAAAATTCAGATTGTGGCTTCTAAAAATGATTCTCATAAGATTTGAAGATTATGTCTGTAGAACATCTAAAATCATCGTGTTCTTTCATCCAAGGTGTGATTCAAGTTTTATTTACCCTAAAACTTATTGGTTACTGTTTGAAGGAAAACCATCTTTGGTCTCCAAAAGTGACAATAACTCATTTTCAACATCAAAAAAAAAAAAAAAAAAAAAAAGATCCTGCTTATCATAGGACTAACTCTCTGTTTATTGTCATTTTTCTTCAGATACATATAAAAAACTACTTTTTGTTTTTGTTTTTATTGGGTACCAGGGATTGAACTCAGGGGCACCTGGACACTGAGTCACATCCTCAGTCCTATTTTGTATTTTATTTAGAGTCAGGGTCTCACTGAGTTGCTTAGCCCCTCACTTTGGCTGAGGCTGATTTTTGAACTCGTGATCCTCCTACCTCAGCCTCCCAAGCTGCTGGGCTTATGGGTGTGCACCATTATATCCTCTTCCTCCAGTATTACTTTTTCCAGCCTGAATAAATTCATCTTTTTTCTAAAAGGCAACTTTACTCCAGGTAAAAGGAATATTATAATTTAGAAATATGAAACAAAGGAAAAGAGACAGTTTTTATACAAAGGAAATGTTTTGTAACTTCAGCTTAGAATGAAAAATGTCTTGATTTATACTGTAGTGCTTTTCTGTGTTCTAGAAATTAGAAAAAGTCATGAATCACTTAATGAGCAGGATATGTTTTGAGAAGTATATTGTTAGAATATTTTTATTAAGTGATTTCATCATTGTGTGACATCACAGAGTATATTTACACAAACCTAAATGGTGTAGCCTACTACACACCAAGCTTATTGCTTGGAGGACACAAGATTGTGTGTCTTATTTTTCTACTAAATATGGTAGGCAATGGTAACACACTGTATCTAACCACATCCAAGCACACAAAAGGTAAATAGGAATTTTCCAGCTTTATTTTAATCTTATGGGACAACTGATATATGTGTGATGTGTCATTGACCAAAATGATATTATACAGCATGGAACTGAAGACATAGGCAAAACATATGGTTTCAACCTCATATTAATGCGAGATAAAAAGCTGAGTACTTAATTTAATAATGTAATGGCCACAGTAATAATGACTACATACAAGAAGTATCAAATCAAAAGGCACTATGGAAGATAACCAAGACCTAGGGTAAGAAAGAGGTTTGATAAGTGAGTGACATTTAAATTGAGATCTCAATGACCCCTGAAGAACTTGGTAGGGTGAGGTAGAAAGTGCATTCCCAGAAGAGTCAACAAAATGCTCGAAAGCAATGCTACAGGAATGAGCATGTTGCGACTGAGCAAGCAAGGGGCTGGCATTCACCAAGTGAAGAGGCAAGTTCTGTGGAATAATGTGTGGAGGACTTTATAATTTATCCCAATTAACACTCCATGTAAACTATAGATGATCACATATCCTGTCACATCAAAATAGGATATCTTATGCTACCTTTTCAAAGATCTCTCCAAATATCAGTGGATTAGGTTATGAATTTTGATATTTTTGTTTTACTCCCATTACATGTCCACAACAGTTAAACTGGAACCTCTCCTCACTTTCTGATGCAGAAAGCCAAAGCTGTGGCTCTCTGGAACATGTGGGTCTGTGTAGAACTGTCAATCTTCCTGCCTCAGCCTCCTAAGCCTCTGGGATCACAGGCATGCGCTACCACCATGCTCGGTGATTTTCTTTATTTTTTAAAAGGCATTATTCTGCTTTTGTACCTCCCTTCCCATCAATATTTTTAAAAACAAAAAATTAGTAAGTCAGCTTAATTCAGTTTAAATCAGTCTCTTCCATGGAAGCATTAAGATAATTCATAGTTCATAATCTTGATACAATTGGATGAAGGAAGCAGATGCACTACCATGGAAGGATGGGTGTGTTTGATCTGGAACTGCCCTCCATTGCTGCTCCATTTCACCTGATATTCAGATACTGATTTCCCTCCAGTATCCACAGGAGTGTCTGCAGCTAGGACAAATCACCAGCCTTCCTCTTGGTATGGCAAGGTCAGATGGCTGCTCACTAAGCACTCTGCCACCTTCCCTGTAGTAGAGCCCTGCACCTTACATCTAGCTGGCACCATAAATGCCCTGGAGCTAGGCAGTTCTTCCTCTTTAATCCAATATCCTTTCTGAAAATGGCTTATAGCATAGCTCTATTTTCAGACCTCCTGGAGTTTTATTTTTAATTTGTAAGGGGAAGATTTTTAGAATGTAGAAATCCCTTTTATTTTTCACCAAAGCTTAGTTTATAAAGTTGTGATGTCATTAGGAATAAAAAAATTAAAAAATCAGCTTTAAATCTCAGAGCTAAACAATGATACATTTGTTTGGGGCATTAAATTCTTAATATGTTGCATAGATAAAAATGCAAAGTATTATTATCTAAGGGGGTTTGAATATGAATCATTTTAATAATTTAAAAATATTACCCTAATATACACATCTTATGATGCAGCTTCCACATATAATAAATGCATGTAATATTTTTGAGTCTTTATTTTGTTCCAGACACTGCTTTTTAAGTGCTTATAAGTGACAATTTAATTAAGCTTACAACCTCATTCTAATTTTATAGATGAGCAGACTGAAGCACAGATAAGCTAATTGCTAAAGGTTGCACAGATAATATTGAGAGCCAATCTGGCTCTGGAGCATGTGACATCACACTGCTTTTTACTCAAATATATCCCACAGACAAAAATACAGATTGAATATTCCTAATCCAAAAATCTAAAATTGAAAAGGCTCAAAGTTCATGATGCCACAAGTAGAAAATTCTATACTATGAAAATTTGTTTCATGAATAAAATTACGAAAAAATATTGTATGAAATTACCTTCAGGCTATGTGTGTAAGGTGTATATGAACAAATTAATTCTGCACCTAGATTTGGGTCCCATCTCCAAGATATTCCATAATGTATAGACAAATATTCCAAAATCAAAAATAATCCTAAATCTAAATCTAAAACATTGATTTTTAGATTTTTCCATTCTCAAGCATTTCAGAAAAGGGAAACTCAGTCAAACCATACACAATCCCTAGTCTTGAAGTCTCCTTTAAACTTCAGCCTCGAATACTCAGTGGGAACTCAATTTCTTTTTGGATTCCTAACAGTTATCTTAAAAGTAGCTTCTCCCATACTAAGCACTTGATTTCTATGCACCATCTCCTCCTGCTGACATCTGCTTCTCCTATATTGTCTTTCCCATTCCAGTAAATGGCCTTAAAGGGGGACAATCAAAACCCAACTACAGGACGGTTGATCTACAATGTCTTCAAAAAAAAAAAATCCCTCAAAGACAAAGGGGGAAAAACACAATAATAAGAGAGTTGTCAGAATCAAAATGGAGTCACTTGTGTCAACTCCACCAAAAAATTAAATCAATCCAGGAGGTTATGAAGAAAGGGTTCTTATACGTGACCGCTGATAGTAACTATCAAATAATACTCTAACAGGACCATAAGTTTGTTCTGAGTCAATTAAAGCCTGATCTAACAGAACTGTCATTGGAGAAACTGGATCTTAAGATGTTCCCAAATGGGAGCAGTGTTATGGACCAAGGACTGGATGAAGCTGATGGTCTATGCCCATGGAGCCACCAAAACAGAGAGAGGGCCTTCCACATGAATTATTTAGTTGGATGCCTTCTGGTTTTGTCTCCCTCTGGTGCTCTACTTTATAGTTTATAATGTTATTTTACTCATAGACTTTAGCCTGTGGCTCCTTTTCAAGGTAATATTTATATGCTTAACTAATGTTTAAAGACCTACTCTGCCTCCTTGTCACCTACTACTTATTCAGCAACAAGGGTAATCTTCTAGTATTAGTTCACTACCTTCCAGGGAACCTATAAATTTTTCCAAATGAGTGCTAAAGAGTTTCATTCTTCTAACTCTCACACATGCCTCAGATCAGCAGGAAATAGCCAAATTAGTCATCACCCAAATCCCTCAAGATTAAAGAAGGAACAAAGACAAGGGGGGACTGTAACAGGTCGTTGCCATCAATGACTCCCTCTTGCTTTATTCCTGTTCCTTTCCTCATTCCTAGGCTATCGCCTTCATTCTGCATTCTGAAGCATCTTGCCCTCAAGATAGGAACTGGCCATCACTGGATTATAACCTCCTGTCAGTACCAAACTACCAAACTGCCTAATTCAAGCTCCAGGGAAATGCCAATTCTTGCATGTATCCCCTAACCTAAGACTCATATAAAATCCCCCTATTTCCTCAAAGACTAGAGGGGGTTGTCTAGAGACATAGCTTACCTTTTTCAGGTTGCTATATCCTCAATAAAGTCTACTTTCTTTTTCCAGCACTCTTCTCTAGGGTATTGACTTTCCATGTGGCAAGCCTCCCAGCCTGAGTGAAGTAACAACAGGAGGCATGACTGCAGCGACCAACATGACCAATCTCTCAGGTCCAGCAAGGAGCAAAGGGGGATTGAAAAATAAAGATTCAGAGACACAGATCTTGAAGATTAAGCTGGGATCAGATGGAGCCTGCTCTCTGATGGAGACGCAGGTCTAAAGAGTTACACCAGCAATCTTTATTTATATATGTCTATTATCAGGTTAAAGACTATGCAACCATTATTCTTTGTATTCATGAAAGTTATAGAAACTAGGACATCCTATGTAGCTTTTCATAATTGCAATCCACAGTTGCAAAGTGCAATGTTAGGAGTTTTGTGTAGCTCTTAAGAAAGTCCATTGTTTAAAGTTACTGTAAGGTGGACAGGAACTGCAGAAGCAGAGCTGGTGAAACATTGTAGTTGTCTAGCATAAGAATTCCTTTCTTCATGGGAGTAGAGTGCCAGAGATCAAGGTTAGAGCTGATAGGGCTCTTGAACAGAGCCTCCTCGTGCAGGGCATTGCTACAGCAGCTAGGCATCCTGTGCCCTTGCACAGAAACATTCCCAGGAACCTGGCATGCCACAGCCATGAGGGCATCAGAAACCTCTGATCTCAATAATTGCTCCCCCATCCTCTGTCACCGCTTTCAACACATGGCTAGAGAAACAGGAGTTTGGATTACAATGTCAGTGTTACAGGAGGCCAAGAAGTGTATTGATTGGCAGAGGGGGTGATTTTTTTTTTCTAGAAAATTCTGAATGCTGGACAAAGAATAGATTTTTTGGCAAAGACAGAAGTAGGAATACCAATCAAGATGTTATAGAATTGTCTAGGTGACCTGTCAATGTTAATTTGGAAATAATGATTTGTCCCCTCTGAACCTCCTTGAAATTTGCTGTTTTGGAAGTGTTAGAAGGTAGGGCCTTTAAGATGTGAAAAGGGATTAATGTGTTTCTCTCAAGAGTGGGTTGATTTGCAAATGAACCAGATGATTCTCACAAATGGGTAGATTCTCCTGCAGTATGCAGTTTCTCATGTGTGCTGATTTTCATATATGTCCATAGATTCTCAAGTGAGTTTGTAGGTTCTTGCATGAGTGGGCAGATTCAGGGTAAGATTGGAATGAGATGGAACATAAGACCCATTTTAATTTTTCTGGGTCTATTACTGAGAAGGCATATGATATCAGAGAGTACTCTACCTTTTTGCAAGATTTCACTGGAGTCTATGATTTTGTGGTAAGAGTCACTCCATATGGTTCATGGAGTCATTTCTATTACTTGGCTATAATGTGACCCCGATGAGCTTTATTTTCCTCCTGTGAGAAATGGGGATAAGAATGGTACATTTTTTGCAACTTTATTATAATATATAAATGAGATCATGTCTCTATCTGTATTTATTCTATCAATATCTTATATTTATTCTTTTAACTAATATTTATTGAGTTCTATTACTATCTTGGAGCTAAGTCAAAACAAATTTCTATAAATAGTAGCCATTGTTATGTTTATTAGCAGCAGCAGTAGCAACAGCATTATCCTATAATGCCATAGAGAAACATTCAGAATCAACTATTCACACTGCAATTTCAGGAGTCCCTTTTGGGCATGGGGTGATAAGCAAAAGGTCATTTTCACCGACTTAAAAAGAGCTGCTTACAGGAACAAACTTTGTTTCTTCTTTTTCTAGATCTGCTTATTAAAATTACTTGGATTAGTTTTAATTTTGCAAACAAAATCCAAGTTATACTATTCCAGAATTAGTATCTATTTGTTTATAGATTTTTTAAAAAAGGTTTCTCATGCTAATATAGGTATAAACAAACTCAGGTTGTTGTAAAAGACGAAATTTGAAGTCTAGTAAGGGAGACAAAACAAATATATAAGAATCACATATGATAAATGCCACATTGGTGGTACAAAATGCTGAAAAAGAAAGCTATATAATAGTATACACTAAAAATAAGCTTTATAATAGCTTTAGTGTCTATGACTCCAATCTAAATTTGAAGCCTAGTACTTAACCTCCCTCCCTTCTCATACAACGTGATGACATAAATCAAATCAGTTCTTCAAAATGGAATCCCCAAAGAGAAAAGAGAGGGCCTCAAAACTGCCATCCTTGGAAGCTGCTGGTATTCAGATATTCTATGACTTTTCTTTTTAAACTGATTGTGAAGCCTCCATTTTAGAGAATTTCTTTGGTTCTGCTCTTCTTTCTTTGTAACAAAAGGATAGTTATTTTTGAGTCAATCCCTTGACGCCAACTGAAAAGAGAACAATCTTGTATAGGAGAATTAGACACATTGAGAAGCTAAATATGGCACTCCTGTTAAGCAGTCTTGGAAAATTTCAAGGCAAAGGGATTCATAAGGAAATTGCAGTTGGGAAGAGAATAACAAGCATCTGAAAACCAAAGAATAGAACAAGAGGATTAGTTACAAGTGCAAGTTTAGAACCAGATAATTGAGGCAAATTGTGTGAAGTGCTCTGAGCTCTTCAGAAGAAAGTTACCACAATATATAAATTAAAAGTATTAGCTCACACCGAATGTTCCCAATAAAATTAGCATCTGAAAAAAGTTTGTAATATAGCAACAATTCAGCTAACCTTCAAAATATGATTGTTTCAAAAATTTCTCAAATTATCTCAAGGTAGGTAAGGAATGGTTAGTTTACACATTACACAAGTTATTTATAACTATCCATAAATAATCTGAGACCACAGGCTAGCCCACCTTGAAGCAGTCATACCTGAAGTCATGATCTCTGCTAGATACAGAGGAACTAGAAATCCTGGGTAACCAGAAAATATAAATTAAGTCACATATGAAGGCATTTTAAGACTTTTCCCCCATAAAATGTTTTTCAATAATACCATAGACTTTAAAACTTTATGAAATAAATCCAAGCTAGCCGTGTCAAGATCTACTCTATTCCTAAATATATAATTCCATTTTTTGTTTAAAATCTTGAATCTAAAGCCCATGATACCTTATTTTGTTCCACTACAGTTTCAGCTTCTCTCTCTATCCACCTCATGATTTAAACTGTGATTTATTTTGGAGGTAATAGTCCACCTACAAAAACTTACCACCTATCCATGTACATTCCACTTCCTACTCTTTTGTTTTTTTAAAGTACACATTTTATTTATATACATATATGTATATACAAATAAAAGTAAAGTCTTTGAAAAAGAAAAAAATAGGAATTTGAATGTTGTCTAAAAGAAAAAAAATATATACATTTGACATGTAATATGCCAATTACCCTGATTGCTTTACATTGTATATATATATATATATATATGTATTGAAATAGCACACTGAATACCATAAATATGTACAATTATATATCAATTAAAATGTTTTAAGTTGAATAATAAAAAAATGCAGCTCCTCAAAAATAAGAAGAAAAAAGAAAGTGAATTATGTAGTCACCATGTTGTATAAGAAATCTTTTTTTTTTAATTTTTTACAGACTGCATTTAAGAAATCTTTTAACAACAAAAAAGAAATTATGGGTTTCTTTATATACTTGTATTGCATTTACTTGTTTACAATGTCAGAAAGAAATATCCTTACTTTTTGTGAACTTCAAGTGTACCCCTCATGGTTGTAAACAGCTTTTATTTGAAAAGGAGTTTGGGGTCAGCTGTTGAGAAGCCCTAACGTGGCCATACCTTTCTTCATGCACCACATAACTGTCCATGCTCACCAAGAGTTCTCTGGCTTCTTTTCTCTTCTAAGACTCATCCCACACAGATGTCCTTTCTCTCCAGTGTTGAGCTACACACTCACTGTTCCTACCAGATGATGCTACCACAGTCAATAACTGTGTCTGTTTCAGGAGTGAGTACACAGGACTAAGTTCTGGGTGTTATAGGGAGGCAGAGCAAAGAAAGTCTCAGAGCAAAAAGTCTTTATACTTGAGACTTGTTCTTTAGAAAATATATAGATTGTAGCATTAACTGACTGCTTTCTAAAATGCTTCTTGAGAGTCCCATATTCTGATAAACCTATGATGCTTGTTTTAAAAGATATATAAGCAGTAGTTTTGTTGCTTTTCTAAGAGAAGCCAGGTGCAGTGGCCCATGCCTGTAATCCCAGAAACTTGGGAGGCTACAACAGGAGGATTGATCCTCAGCAACTTAGTGTGATCCTCAGCAACTTAGTGAGACCCTATCTCAAAAAAAAAAAAAAAAAAAAAAAAACCCCAGAAACAAAAACACAAAAAACAGGGCTGGGTATGTAGGTCCTTGGTAAAGCATCCCTGGGTTCAATTCCCAGTATCAAAAAACTAAAATAAATATAAATTTTAAAAAGTTCACCAGAAATTTAGAGTATTTGATTTGAAGTGAAGGGAGTTCCAAGAGTTCAATGTTGTATTAAAGAGTTCCAAAATGCTAAGTGGGTGGAGCTCAGTGATAAAGTATCACACATGCGTGAGGCCCTGGGTACCATCCCTGGCACCACACACACAGACACACAGAAGTTCAAAGTCAAATTCATTATGTCAGTGTTAGCTCTTTTTCATACCAAATACTGTTATTTACTATGAGTTCTCCCAGCAAAACCAATGTGGTTGCACTGATGAATGATTCTGTAACTATGTTTCATTCAACAGACAAGAGACTTCTAAACCAGCATACTACAGAAGCTGTCTTAAAATGAACTTAGTTTTACTGTGTGTGAGAGTGCATGCCTGGTCCTGTGTGTGTGAGAGAGAGAGGCTGAGGAACACCTTTGCTTGCCTCTGAATCTGTCTTTTCTTCTTTGAGAACCAGATTCTTTAAATTAACTGACCATGAACTAGAGGAGATTTCTCCATGTTGCCAGAAAGGATTTCATCCACACAGCAAGGATCTACCTGTTTTGTATATGTATCCAGTGTAGAAGAAATTAGAGCTGTACTTCAAGCAAGGAGGACAGTCAGAGCTGAAGAGGTGCATTGTTCTACCTGGCCCACATGGAAGATCTGCCTTGTCACTTGTCTTTCCACATCTCTTTTGCAAAAAATCTTCGAAAGCAATGAATCAAGTCAGGCATCCTGTACAACTGGGAGATAGTCTTTTCAACTTTCCCTTCCTCTTTGCTGAGGGACATCCAGAAAAGTCGCGTCCCCGGCCCCAGCCACTGCGGACATGGTGCCTTAGGCTCATGTGGGCACCGAGATGCCGCCCACCCAGTGCCAAGCCAGTCGAGGCCGTCAGTCTGGCGTCCTTGGTGCCAGAACAAGATGCAGGGTTGGGAGCGCGCCGAGCATCTACCCAAGGCGAGCCGGCCGGCGCCACTGCCCCTACTCATCTTATCTCTCTGATATCTTGTAGACATTTCATGCCCCAAACTCAATACACTTTTCAGCATTTCACTCATTTATTTTCTCAGCACAGCTTTAGCAGTTATCTTTGTCTCTCTCCCTAAAAAAACATCCTACCCATCTAACTAATCATCAAATCCACATATTCTGTTTTCTAAATGTTTTAAATGTATCTATGACTGTAATGACAATAAAGGCAAATATATATGTATATTTGCCACAGACTAAGTTATATATACATATATAGATAAAATGTGTATATATACAAAGTAAATATGTATGTACATGTGTATAAAATATATAGATAAATATGTATATACATGCATATAATTTACTCTGGCAAGCCCTGTCCTAAGTACTTCAATCAATCTTATCAGTACTCATTCAATCTTATCAGTAACTCCATGAGGTAAATATTATTATTGTTACTCTTCCTATTTTGCTGAAGAGGACTTTAAGGCAAAAAGAGATCAACCTGAGGCAAAATTTGAACCCAAGCAACCTGGCTCCAGGTTCCATGCATTTTACTCCAGCACTGCTGTTACCCGAGACAGAGATGACCCTGAACCGAGGAATTTCCCAGACCTAAAAGGGGACTCAAAACATCCTTGGAAGTTGCCAATGTTCAGCTATTGCGAAGCTTTCATTTTAGTGAATTTCTTATCTAGATTGTTCAATAGCATCCTAACTTGTCTATTCTTCTTAGCCACATGATCGGTTGGTTGTTTATGCCTACCTCACATTTATTCTCCATTGTAATCAGAGTTAGACTTTAAAACCTAAAATCAATTCAATGTATACTATGGTCAAAAAATAATCCTTCAGTATCCTAATACTCTTACGATGGAGTCCAAAAGCCTTAGTGTGACTTAGCCACTGCCAACTTCTTTAGACTCATATTCTGATATTCTCTGGCTATCTACACTAACATTTGTATTAGTTTCGTGAATTCATCATTTTCTTCCTAACACTTGCATACCCTATAGCTATAAAATAATATAATTTGGGACTGGGGATATAGGTCAGTTGGTAGAATGCTTGCCTTGTGTGCACAAGGCCCTGGGTTCAATACCCAGCACCACCAAAAAAAAAAGTAGAATTTGATTCCGATGGCTGAATTTTACTCCTTTTTTTCTCTCATGAAACTAGGAAATACCTGTTTAAGTCACAATTAGAGATAGAATTATCCCTCAGTATCTCTAGGGAACTGGTTCCAGAACTACTCTCAGATAACAAAATCCATAGGTGCCCAAGACCCTTATACAAAGTGGCATAACTATAGGTTATGGATAACCTACAGACTCCTACAGCATACTTTAATCACCTCTAGACTGTTTATAACATCTAAAACAATGTGAATTCTATGTAAATAATTATATACTCCACTGTTCAGAGGATCATGAAAAGAAAAAAGTCTACATATTCAGTACAGAGGCATTCTCTTTTTTCAAATATTTTTATAAATATTGAATCTATGGATGCAGACTTGTGAATTTGAAGAATTAACTGCAATCATCAGTATTGGTTTGTTGATTTGTTTAAGGTACTATTCTAGAAATTCAAGTTCTAAAACCTATAAATTAAATGATCTTTCTTTCTCCCAAGACCTTAAATGGAATACATTGTATAACACATGATTGGATAGAAGATCTGAAAATTTATATCAATGATCGCCATCAACTCATGAACAGACTTCTATTCCACAAGATCTCATAATCCAGTTGACAAGATGGGATACATACATGAAAATAAAACTAAAATCATAGTGTAAAATATGTTAGCTACCAAAATTAGTAACTTGAAGTACAGAAATCCAGATATTTGTGATCCAGCATAGACTGAGATAACCATGCCACACTTCACTGAAGAGAAGATTCTCTCATAGTGTTTCAAATGATGAGTTAGATTTCAGATAAACTGAATGTTTTATGAATTCCCCCCTTTCAATATTCTCTTATTTTTGAACAAGTATAATTCTCAAAGTTCTTTTTGAATTCTATTTTTCATTGTTTTCCTATACACTGGCATTTTCTAAGCTGAAATGCCAAGAATACTAGCTTCATGTGATGTTTTATACATACCCACAACACATACACATATGTGCATGC
This sequence comes from Sciurus carolinensis, assembly GCF_902686445.1. Classification (NCBI taxonomy): domain Eukaryota; kingdom Metazoa; phylum Chordata; class Mammalia; order Rodentia; family Sciuridae; genus Sciurus; species Sciurus carolinensis. The sequence continues at coordinate 48,583,673 of NC_062226.1, forward strand.
ACACACACACACACACACACACACACACACAAGATCTGGGTACAGATATGTTTGGGGAAATATATTTCAAATTCTCAAACAATCATAAAGTTCATTAGTCAACTCAAAGTTTCAAAAAGTCTCTGAGTAAAGAAACCTATTTGGAATTATTTAACCTGATGAATTCCACCATGGAAAACATCTTTAATGAGATACATATTTATATCTTAGGGATAGTATTCACAGAATAGATTATGAGAAGTGATGCAAGAGAAAAATAAACAGCTAACTACATATATCTCATAGGGTGATTTTCAGAAACATAACTGGAGACTTTTCCACAATTAGTATATACTTTACGTCTTTATTTTAGTCCAATAAATTATTTCTCTCTAGCAATTCATACTGTTGTACGTCATCTTTTTGTTTCCAAACCATTGACTTCAATCATTTTTTTAGCCACTATAAAATTTCAATATGATTTTCCATGATTCTAGTCATCCCATCCAGTTTAACTTTATCACAAAGAAATTCATAACTAAATTAGTTTTAGTTCTTTTGAAATTTCATATCTAATTATTCTATGCCACATCTTATTTTATTCTTCCTCACATACCTTTACAACACACCTAATTAAGTAAATTTACCTTTTTTGTCAGTGCTCAGACCATGTTCACAAAAGGAGAGAAAAATTGAAGTACAAAATAATTATCTTAGTCTATTTCCCTGATAACTTGTTGTTACAAACTAAACAGTTTCAAGTTTGAAGCATTAAATTAATTCAGTGACATAGAATAAAGAGGAAATATAAAAGGCTATAAATGGAAAGGGAAAGGAACTTTGTATCTAGAACCAGACTAAGAAGTTCTTTAAAAAAGAGAATGCTAATACATAGGAAAATAGAAAATGTACAAACAATTCTAAATGCTGGCTCTAGTTTCTGCTTCATAAATTTCCTCTCACTCTTCAAGGGCCAACTCAAATATAGCTCCATGACACCATAACAACACCCTTTACACCTCCCTCGCTCCTTGGCCCAGCAAGATTCTCTCTCCCTCATCCGCCTCCTCCAGCATTTTATGCACTTAGAATCTATTTTTTTATTAGCATATGTTTCAGGTTGCATTGCACATGGTAGGATGTTAACTTGCCTGACCCCACTAGATTGCAATCCTATTGGCTTCTTTTTCTCTAGTGTCCCATACAGTGTGGTAAAATGGAAATTGTGTAGGATTTGGAATAAAAGAGAACCAAAGTTAGAATATAGCTTAGTGACTTCCTAGATGCACAACCCTCTCTCAAAAGCATCAAGTACACAGTGGAGTTTATAATATCTTTCAGGATTGAAGGGAGAATGAAATGAAATGACTTGCATAAAGTTCCTGATATATAGCAGACGTTCTGTAAATGCTAGTTATTATTAGCTTTTTCATAGTAGATATATGATGGGTTCCATGAAGGACAGAAAAGGAATAGAGGGAGGGAGAGGGGGAGGGAGCAAGGGAGTTAGGAAGGGAAGGAAAAAGGGAAGAAAGAGAGAAAGGGAGAACAGAAAGGAAGGAAGGAAGGATTCTTGAGATGTTAATAGATAAGTACTCCATTTTCAATGCAGAGTTTCAGTATGTGCTGAAGTTGGGTTAGCAGAGGAGATAGGCTACCGCATATAAGACTCACCCTGCATCATAAATTCAAGACAGTACTGGCATAGATGGGGGAGAGGAGAGTCATGAAAATTAAAAGACAAGGGCCAACTTTTCCTGGCAGTGGATGAAAATGAGAAGAGTAACACAGAAGCCCAGCTATGCAGACTGGCTTCCTAATTCTGTGTCTGGGTATAGGAATTAATCCCAAGGTGGTAGGGGTACAGAAAAACTATAAATGTGTCTTTCCAGATGGGCTTGGAAAAACCAGAGTCTGTTTGGACCTATATCTGGAAGCAATCAATGTATACCATTGCAGTATGAATCTGAGAGGATCAGACATGAAAGAAACAAGATGAAGGTTTGAAGTCAAGAAATCCATGTCCAGAATCAGGTGTGAGAAGTCCAAGAATTCCTGGAGTACAGTCAGAGTAAGGAAGAGATTCTTTCCTTTTTTCTATTTTGGAAAATGAACCCCTTAAAATGTCTTTGGATACCTCTGAATTCCCAGATGAGGTCAGAGATCTCGTCTCCCATCCTATAGATTGGAGTTCTTTCAGGCATGGAAGAGCTTTTAGCTTCACGATATCAAACTAGAATCCAACAGAGTTTCCATAAATGCCCCCGGGTTTTCACAAGTCAGTCTGGAATTAGGTTGATAGCCATTCCTAAGTAGTGGTGCCAGATACCAAGGAGTTATAAACTTCTCAACTAGGGACACAAAGAGAAACAAGAGGATGTGGTACAGGATCATGGCAAGTGTTTTGCTGCTTCTCCCCAAAAGGGACAAATAATGATACTGTATAGCAGAAGCGGGAAGAAACATTTATAGCAAACTGCAGAAAGAGGGCGTACTGATGGGAAGGTTGCAGGAATAAGGTGAAGAAATGGTGAAGCAAAAAGTAATTTGTCATTTTCATGAATTTTAAATGGCAATTGGCATGAAAATATTTCAATGTCTTTGAACTATAATACTTAATTTGAGGTCATGAAATGAAATTAACTAGCTCCCCCAAACTGAAACTGAATGTATAATCAACTGCTTATTCACTCTGGGACTGGAAGAGGGGAATGAAAACACCAAGGCATGATTAACCCAAATGGAATTGGAAGGAAATAAGACATTTGCCCGTTTTAATTTGTGCTGTGGCTTAGCTGCTATGTAGTGACCTTTGCATTGCTGTTTCTTTTACAGGAACTTCTAAGTGAACAGCTCCTTTCTCTAAAGGGAAATATCAGCAGTCTTCTTAGCACCATTTTAATTATGCTTTGCTTAAAAGTATTGTGTGTGTGTATGTGTGTGAATTTTTTTGATCATGATCTTAATTAGGATCATGTTTAGATTTAGACTCAAATTGGACTGCACAATCATTTCCATTACCTGGCATTTGGTATAAAAGTCAAGTTTGTGCCAGTTGTACTGGGAGCTTTGTGCAAACAGGATCTTTTTAGTACTTAGTTCTTTCTGCCACTGCCTGGTTTCTTTCCCTTTTCTGAAACCTGTTATCTATGCTCATGAGGCACCAAGAGCGTCTAGGGTGTGCACCAGCAACTTGGGGAGGCAGGTGGTAGGCAGAGGGAGTCAGTGGTGAGAGGGAGTCAGTGGCAGCAGGGGAACAGAGACCATAGTCACAAAACATTTCTGACTCCACTGTGCTTTGATTAAAGCTACATTCTCTTTCAGGTGGAGGTTCAGTCAATGAGATGCATTGTTTCCACGGTCCTATTAGAATGAGTTTTCTTTTGAAATAAGGGTCAGAGCTTTTTTTGAAATATCGAAGTATTTTACATAAAGAAATTTGATATGGCCAGAAAAGAAATAATTGCTTCTGTCTTAAGAAAATGGAAAGGATTATGTTGCCTGAGATCATCTACTCAGGAAAACATTTCTCTAGCTCAAAAATCACATATAATTTGTACGTGGCCACTAGCTCTAAAGGGTTTTTTTTTTTGTTTTTTAACTGTATTAATGTATGATTTTTCCTTTTAAAGATGATGAAAAATAAGTTTCTAGGGGTTTGTTTTCTAGCTATTGATAGAATTTGTAACAAAAAAAAGAGAAGTCCAGTAATGCCCCTCTGTGGCAAAAGCATGGTATCACAAAGATTCTTAAATGGTGAAGAAGCAAAGTCACTTCAGGTTCACCTGGTCTCTCCATCTATAAACTAGGTGTTTTAAAACTGAACAGTCCAAACAGAAACAATTTGCATTATGCTTGGTGACATAAATGATTAATAAGAGTGTAATATGTTTAAATAAATCCAACCATTGAAAAGAGCTTGCACACATTCAAGAAATGCTAAAGGCAGCAGAATTCTGAAAGCACCAGTTTTTAATATGAAGAATGGTAACACATTACTTACAGAAACTCACGTTCTTGATGATGAAAAAGTAAATAATAAAGGGGTATGGATAATGCAAACAATGAGGTGATAAATAGTGCATGTGTATTTCTTATTTTCTTGTTTCCTAGAACCTTAAATACTAAGTAAGTAAGGGAAAAGATACTGTAGAGCAGAATGTTATTGCCTTGGAAACATTCCCAGTGTAGTCTCACAAAGCAAGCTTCATTAGGGAATGTATGGAGGTAACTCCAGACAGCCCCTTCATTAAGAGGAGAATATTGGTAGCCTGATCATTATGTCTGTTCATTTTGTCCTTGTAAATGATATCCCCTGAGGAAGGAAGGAAGGGAGTGAGGAGAGGAGGGAGGAAGACAAAGAGAGGAAGAAAGGTGGAAAAAGAGAAATATAGCTGGTAGAATGAAGATCCCAATGCCTGTGGTTTCTGTATGCTTCAGAACATCAAGCCGGCTCTGCAGAAAGTGGACACTTGACAGTCTACTGTCTCTTCAGTCCACACTTAGTTTGAAAGGAAACCAGAAAATGTAGCCACTCCACGGGCAGGCCCATGTCCAGCTGAAGCTCTGGGGATCTAATTACCAAAAAGAACAGAGGCAAGAGACACTCGAGGACAGGAGGACACACTCTGCCCCTTGGGTACAGCGTGCAAGTCCTCTGATCTGCTTCTGTTCACCTCTGCAGTTTTTTGGCCCCTCCTGGCCTGAAGAGGCATTGGATGCTGCAGGGCCACTAGAGGTCTTCATCACACCACCACCACACACTGGGTGCACACCTATGCTCCACTTTGGGGAGAGAGGCTATGATCTGTCCTCAGCTAACTTCTGCAGCCCCACCTCAGGCAGTTTTCTTACGTGTTGATATTTTCTCCACATAAAACCCATTATTTCACACCCCTAGGTCTTTGCCAGTGAATTTCCTACCCCCTTGTTTCTCTTGCCTGTTTTGAGAATTCTTCCCTGAAAACTTGGTTCAAGTATCCCATCCTCCAGGAAAGCATCGTTCACTCTCCAAGTTAAATGACAACACCAGTCTCTCTGTTCTGCCACTACCTGCCTTGTCCTTGTCACTGTACTCTCATACTATACGGCAATCTTCTGTGTAACAAATGTCTGTTACAAGAACAATAAGGTGAGAAAAGGGATCAATAAAAGAAAAGAATGTTAACTTGACCCATCAACTCCAGTCCTGGATGATGGTGCTTAGTGTAGATGTGGCCTTTAAATCAATTGTTGGTCTGTGGAGTGTGCATTGTAAGAAGCATTATTTTGTTATATATTTATTTGAAATAAAAAGTAAAATTCAAAATACAAACATCTATATTTTTAGCTTTCTACAGGATGAAAAAGAGTTAAGCTCAATCCAATCAACACAGTTCTCATAATAATTGTACATATGTCTTTGTGTGTATACATGTAAGTCATTTTGAACAAATGAACTTATGTAAGCCATCTATCCTTTAGAATCTGTTCTTTTTGTAAACAAAAAATAAGTCTATAATGAAATATTGTATTTGCTTGACTACTCTCCTTACTAATCTGCAAGCTCCTTCTTTCAAAATCCATGTCTTTTCTTCCTTACATTTCAACACTTAGCACAGTACCTGGTATGCATAGTATTTCTATCTACCTTAGAAATGCTTTCATAGAATCCCAGTAAAGTCACATTAAAAGAACTTACACATATTTTCTATCTTCTCATAGCTCCACAAATGGCAGTTTCCTGAAGAGTTTTGTTGTCCCTGGTTCAACTGTATCATAGGAGTAAAAATCTGAAAGTCAGTACCAAACTTTAAAATATACTGGTGAGATTAATTTAGTAGATATTTCTAACATTAATATACATGGTTCTGCAAATCAGTTCTTCTTCCCTAGGTAGGAGAAAGACAAAGATACTCAGTCTCCCTCTAAGCCATATACTCCCTCTAAGCCACATAATCATGTAATCAACTGATTTCCTACTGATCAGGTCATCCATGGGGGACTTTCATTCATACATGAGCACAGTGTGGGTGGCATCAGAGACATCTGAAATTTGGAAGCATCACTAGATGCATATTGAATTCCTAATGCAGAGTTAGTATTGTTACTGGCATCACTAATAGTTTCAAAAAATTCTGGTTGCTGAAATCTACTGCTTGAAGGTATCAACAAAGTCCAAAAGATTGGAGCATTGTTCTTAAAAGTTTGACCTCAAGTCTGTTCCTTCAGAACTCCCAGCAATTCTAACACAGCACCTTACTTGGGTAGTTCTATTTGCTGAAAATTCTTCCTTATACTGAGATGCTGTCTCTCTAAGACTTCTACTTATTAACCTGACTTCTCCCTATTAACCTGACTTCTCCCCCTAGATTTCCACCAAAGTTCTTTAAATGACAACAAAATTAAAATACTTTTAAATGATGGCCTATACTTGTCTACAGGTCATACAAAATACATTCCTTGAAACTCAGGGACTGAGCCCTCTTCATGCAGCAGAGTTTGAAGTGTCTTTACATCTATTCTTTTTTCAATGTATTCCAGTTTTTCTAATTACCTCTCAGTACATTCTCACTATTAAACGTACACAGCCTTTAAAAGTCAGTCCTGTGCCCATCTTAATTCCAGATTCTTTTTATTCCATTGGTGCAACCGGTAAGCCCACATTAACTTTGGGGACATATTCATCACAATGTTGATTTCTGAAGATATGACTGTCATCTAATACCTCTAAGCATTTTCACACATTCTACTCAAAACAATAACTTCTTCATCCTCTGTAAGCACAGCTGTATTGCTGTATTTTGGGGTTTTGGTTTTTTTTTTTTTTTTTTTTTTTTGACCCAAGTACAGGACCTTACATTTATCCCTGTTAAATTTCATTAAGTTATTTCAGCTCAAAATGTTCCAGCTTGTCAAGATCTTTTGGGATTCTAATACTTCCATCCAATACATTCTCTGTCCCTCCCAGGTTTGTCATCTGCAACAGTGATGAGACTTTCCTCTATAATTTCATCCAAGTCACTAATTCTAAAAGGAGGGTGTAGGTCAAGACTATGGCGAAAGCCTGAGGTAAAACTTCTCTCCAGAAGGGTACATATCTCTAAATCAGAGCTTCTGGTTAATATTCTGTCAATTACGAGTTCATTTAATTGTAATGACACTTGATTCACACCTACTCTTTATCCACAAGGATACACAATAAACTGCTTTGTGAACTACTGAAGTACAAATACTCTATGACAGTTGCTTTATCTTCAATCTAAAAACTTTATCAAAGAAAAAGATGGAGTAACTGTTTTATTTGCTTAGTACCACATGGTGATCCATAGTAACTATCATCACTTTCTATCGCTAGCTAGGATTACAAGATTAAATGATTCCTTTTAGTTACTAGTTACTTACCCACTCCAGGGACACTTTGCCAATTTCCACCAAAATAAGCCCACTAGCAGAATAATCTACATTCTCCTCTGAGAATCAACCCACTCACGCTAGAATCAACCTACCTTCTTAATGTTTGAATCACATCTCAAAGGTCCTACTTCCTAACACTGCCATAATGGAAATCAAATTTCAACATGCATTTCAGAAGGTACAAGCCATATTCAAACCATAGTATTCTTTGCTGGGGGTGTAGCTCAGTGGTGGAACACTTGCCTAGTGTGTCCAAGGCCCTTGATTTGATCCCCAACACATGAAAAAAGAAAAAGAAAAAAGAAATAGCATTTCCTAATTCCTGTACTGGTCCAGACCACCAGTATAGATCATCTAAACAGTTCTTAACATCTTGATTGGCATTACTGCTTCCACCCTTACTAAATACGGTATATTCCCTGTCCAGCTGTCAGAATTTTTTTTGAAAAAAAAAAAAAAAAGTCACCTCCTCTGCCAATCATTACTCTGCCATTGAAATCCAAACTCCTATTTCTCCAGACACACTACCTGTCATCCCCTCTCCCACTCAACTCCAAACACAATACTTTCTTGCTCTTTCTCCAATCTACCAAGCTCATGTCCACCTCAATCTGTCTCCCCAATCTAGGACACTGTATCACTCGTTGGTATGCTGTTCCCTGGGTCTACATACAGCTTGTCCCATCTCTCTATACAGTCACCCCTCAACAATCACCTACGCAAAGAAGTCCTCCTACTGACACTAGACCAACCAATCCCCCAAGTCCCCTAACCCTTTACTCTGCGTTATTCTTCTTCATAATATTTACCTAACCTAAAATTATTCTACAAATATATCTATTGTCACACTACAGCTGAAGAACCAGGAGAGAAGAGGTTTTGAATTGTTTTCTTCTGAATCCCAAAAGCCTAGAACAGGACCTGACCCACAGTAAACTCTCGGATATTTGAAGGAATAATTGATTTTTTAGAAACCTACTAAAGTATACTTGCTTTCTGAAAATACTTCTCTGGTACACACACACCATCTTGACACTATATTCTCTTTGTGAATATTAAAGGATTATTACGTCATTGAATTTTTACGTGAAAAAAAATTCAATAGAAACAAATAATCTAAATAAATAGAAACAAATAATCGATTCCACTAAAGGAATAGAGGTGTTTCTCATAGATTCCCAGGATCTCAGTTGAGGTTTTATTTATGAGCCATCACTAAGGTCTTGTTTTACTATAACTCTCAAGGTTGAGCTGTACCATCCAAAAGGGTGACCAGTATACATGTGGGGTTATTGAGCACTTAAAATGTGCTCTACACTGAGATGTGCTGTTAAATGTAAAGTTGATACATGTAATGATTACATGGATGGTGTGACTCTACATCATGTACAACCAGAGAAATGAAAAATTGTACTCTATTTGCATACAATGAATCAAAATTCATTCTGCTGTCATGTATAACTAAATAAAACAAACAATAAAAAGTAAGTTTGATAAATTTTATTATAGATTACATGTTGAATGATTATGTTTTGATTCAGTTAATATATAGTAAAATATTTATTAAAATTAGTTTGCCTATTCTTACTTTAAAAAAAAAAAAAGTGGCTACATGAAAATTTTTCTGGGGGGTGCAGGGGATTGAACCCAGGGCCTTGTGTTTGTGAGACAAGCACTCTACCAATTGAGCTATAGCTCTAGCCCTACATGAAGGTTTTAAGTTACACATGTGGCTCTCATTTGCAGCTCACATTGTATTTCTATCAAATATCACAGTTTCAAAGAGATCAAATGACTTGCCCCAAGCCCTAGTCAACTGTCACGAAAGACACAGTAGCACACACCAGACCCCTGTCTCCACTAACACTTCTTTCCTCTGCAAGCCCAGGCCTGGATTCCTTACAGCGATCACTATACCAGGGACAGAAAGAGAGGAACAGGAAGAGTAAGAATCAAAAATCCCTGGCACTCGGCCCCACACTTTCTCAGTGTGTGACTTTGAGCAGTTCCTTCAATCTTTCTTGACCTTAGTTTCCTCATCAGTAAAGTGGAAAAATGTGTTGCATGCCTTAATAACTCATAAGGGTAAAATGAATTAATTGATATGCATCCTTTAGAATGGTATCTGCCATATGGTCCATGCTATGTAATTTTACTAATATTATTATTAAATGTTTGTCTGCTATAAATTGAAGACCAGAAGATTTTTAGGTAATGATAGTTTAAGTCCATGAGTTATTTTTTTAATAGATATTTCTATAATCAGACATGAGTCAAACCACCAATTCATTTCTGTACCTGACAAACCTGTTTTGATACAATGAGTTTATTGTATGTGAAAAGCTTCATGTTACATGACAACTCACTGTTGGTGAGCAGAAAACTATGAACTGTTTTCCACCATTTTTCCCAAGAACAAACAGCAACTATTTTCCCAATTACTTCATGTCCCCAACTGCACAGAGTCAGTGTCTACCTTGAATAATCCAGGTAGTTAATGCCTCCCCTATGGTTGGTGAGTTACCACGGAAACTCATACCTGCAAAAATATAAAAACTGCTGAATGCAATCTCAATTTACTGATAAGGATCTGTGATTTCTTGACCTGCCAAAGACCGCACTGCAAATTAGAAGTGATACTGGGACTTACACCAAAGATCTATGGCAACTCATCTGCAAAGCTTTAGGCAATACCCAGCTTTCTCAGGTGACTGAAAGTTCAAAATTACTGAAGGAAAAACAACTTATTAAGAAGATGATGCAGCAAGTTTAATAAGGAATGTTTAGAATTCTGGAAGAAATACAAAGTAGAAATAATATTTCCAATTGTAACCCTAGCAAATATAATATAATTAACATAGTCTTTGCATTTTCCTATTCATCATGATAATTTAAACAAAGCCCCTTCTGCTTTAGCCAACATAATTGTCCTTAAAGAGAAGGATGACTCAAGATGAACACTTTAAACAAAAGATGATATTCTCTTGGATGATAAGTTGCTGGCTTTTTTCTGGTTTGTACCAAGATATAATTACATTGTAGATAGAACTGATTAAGTTATCCTAAGAGCAAATTCAAATTGCTTTGAAAATACTAATTTAAATTATCTGGTGATGGTAGTGGTGGTGGTGTGTGTACACATGTGCTCACGTGTATGTGAATATGTGGATATGCCAATAGAATGAACTGGTTTCACTGGGTTGTTCCTGATTGTTAGACACCACCTTTAGTGTCTAATCTTATTCTGATATGTTTACGTCCAATAAAACAAAACTTTTTTCTCATTTTGGGCACCTGCCACATCCCCTAATGCATGTACAAATCAAATTATTAAGCAAGGGAGAAAGACTTTCCCATTGAATGGCAATTTGAAAATGGTCAAGGAAAGTTCAAGCAGCTTTCGCACATGTGAACTATCTATAGGTCATCTGCATTCCATATCAACAAGATATTAAAAGAAGTAATTCAGTCAACTTTTAGAACTTTCACAATAAAGAAGCAGTATTTATACCCCAAAACTTGCTTTGCAGTTTGCCACATGGTGGAGTTTGTGCTGGACTTGTGGTTTGTGACCAAGGGCTTTATATTTCAATTGCTCTATTTCATCTTCTTCTTTAATTCATTCTTTAAAAGTTTAAAATTTCTCCTAAAAATGAAGAAATGTGTCTATTCAATATTAGACTGAAAACGTGTGTTTAAACTGGAATAATCAAAGGAGAATACAGAATAAACATCCCTAATCCAAAAATCCAAAATCTGAAATTTTTGAAATCTGAATCAGTTTTGGACATGAAGTGGAAAATTTCACAACTGAGCTCATATGATGGCACATAGTCAAAACACAAAAATTTTGAATATATCTACTATCATGTATAGCTAATTTGAACATTAAATTTTTTTAATTTTGTATAAAATTACCTTTATACTTTGTGCTTAAGGTGTATGAGAAACATAAATTACTTTCATGTTTATTAAGACCTGTATCCCGTCCCTAAGATATCTCATTATATATATGCAAATATTCCCAAATCTGGAAAATTTCCAAAATCTAGAACTCTTCTGGTCACATGTATTTCATATAAAGAATTCTCAACTTCTATAGATAAGCACTGGAAAAATATTCTGTACCTCTTAGCTCTTGAATCTGAGATATATTTTCTTTTTAAAGTAAAGTGACAGCAAAAACAATTAGATATGCTGGAGAGAAGAGATCAAAATGAATGTAGAAAATGTTGACTTCTTCAGCTAAAATTAGGAAATGGAGAAACTAGTTGTCTTGCAAGTTGGGGTGACCACAGAATAATAGGCAGTTAACTGTCAAAAACAGTGATAAAAACTGGAATAAAGGAATGAATGATGTTTTGGGTTGAAAGAAAATGTATGGACTTGGAGAATTGTCCTAAGTCTTGGGTCAAGATCATAAATCTCTTTCCAGTTAGGTTGAAGGTGAATGAGTAAGAATAAGAATAAGCAAATCAAACATATAATAAAAATACTCAAGTTAAATTTAAGAATAAACAACCAGGTATGGTGTATGTCTACAGTCCCAGCTACCTGGGAGTCTGAGTCAGGAGGATCACTTGAGCCTGGGAGTTTGAGACCAGCTTCAGCAACATAACAAGACCCTGTCTACAAAAAAAAAAACAAAAGAATAGCATTGTAAAAACTTTAAAAAGAAAAAAAAAGTGAAAGAGAGAGAGAGAATAAGCAAAAAGTAACAAAAGTGAGTCAGCATTTTTTTCGATGCTGTCCTTATTTAAGGTATTTGAATCTTATATTAAATAATTTATCAGATTTGTGACTAATTTATGAGTTGATAGCATAATATTGATTTGATTACATTTAAAAACAATACTTGAATATTTAAGAGACTAAGATTCATTTAATCTATAACCTTATGTTTATGAAATTTCCCTAAGATGACTTAAATTCTTGGCTTTTGCTTGTCAGCTTTTTCAAAAAATACTATATTTACTATTAAAAATTAATATTTTGAAATAGTTGAAGATACAAATTTATGTTTATTCAATTTAAAGTGGCCTCTATGAGTTTCCCCTAGGCAGTTATTCCCTGGTTCCCCCCGTATATATACTAAAAGATTGGTTTCAGAATCCAGAATGATAATCAGAGGCTAACCAGCTCTTGAGCTCCCAGGTTGATACTATAGAACAGAGGTTCTAAAACTGGAGCATTTATCAGAATCACCTCAAGAGTTTATTAATATAGGAATTGCTAGCTCCATTCCAGAATTTCTGATCTAAGAGCAACAATGGGGACTACAAGTTGGTATTTCCAACAAGGTCCTACAAGGTGCCAATGCTGAGGCTGCTGGTCCTGGGAGCACACTCTAAGTACACTGGTATACATAAAACATCTGTTGGTATAATTGGAAAGACTTCTGAGGCAACCTGATTCAAACCTTTCATTTTACAGGTGAGGACCCTCGGGTTCAGAGAAACTGTCTTGCTCCTGGTTATATTTCAGTAGTCTGATTTTATAAGTAAGCAACAACAGCACTCTGAACAATCATGAAGATTTGTTTTTTTCTATCTGTAAAGAGAGTGTATCAACATGCATTCACTGAAAAATATTTGATATTTTATCATCAACTGGCCTATATAATTTCTGGTTGCCAGGTATCATTCTGGCTCATGAGTGTTTATGCTATGTCATTCGATAATTGTTAAAATATTGTGCCAGGAATAATATTGGCTCAGGGGTAGGGACATAGGAACAAGACAGACACAACCCTGGTCTCATGGAGTTGTAATTTATTAGCAGGGGCAAAGTTGTAATTTATTAGCAGGTGCAAAGCAAATGTGAATTTCAATTCAGTTCCAAGATAAGATATGAAGAAAAAATTGAGCTATAGGAGTAAATGAAGAAAAGTTATATGACCATAAAATGATGAACTTTTGAGCTGAGATTGTGAAGACAAAGAAGAGTCATCATGTTCTTGGAGTGGGAGTGAAGAACAGAAAAGAATGTTCCAGGCAGAAGAAAGAGTAGGCCAAGACCCAAAAGCAATAAAAACATTGTGGTATTCATAGAACAGAAGGATGGTGGATGTGGTTTCAGTATAGTGAACACAGGAAGAAACAATGGTATTACTTGGTTCTGAGAGGTGAGCAGGTATTTAGAACTTATTCCAAGTGTAAGTATAAGGTACTGAATTTAAGCAAGGTAATCATATGATCTATTTATGATGGACTAAAGAAGAGCAAATGTGGAAAGTGGGAAATCAAGAAGACATTCTAGTAACAGCCCAGCTGGGACCACAGATTTGGAAATGGGAATAAGTTATGAGATTTAGGAAATGTTTTAACAGTAGAGACAGTACAGGTGGACAGCTTGTCGGAGTTTACTAGGGTAATAAGATACAAGTGTAAAATGCTTATATCGCTATAAAATAAATGCATGATAAAAGAACAAAGGGAATAATTAACTGCAGTACTACTAAATATGCCTTAATATTGAAAGACACTGCTTCCTTTCTTTTTCATACTTACATTGCCTGAAAACTCAGATTTAGATTTTTCTTTCAGTTTGCATTTATCAATCCTTTTAGAAAAGACCAAACTTCCTTTATAAAAGTCTCATCCTTTGGGGCTTTCTGAGCACCTATCTTTTTGGGAAAGAATTCCAAGAAAGGTAGAAGGCAGCCCAGTTCCCTTACTATGGTAGGAACCTGAGGCTAGCAAAGTTTGGCTCAATCAGCTCTGAAAATAATGGCACTGCCTATGTGCCAGGTGCTATTCTAAACACTTTAAAAATAATGACTCATTTTATCTAATTATAATAGTATCCACCTATAGTATCTACCTAATATATTTACTGTTCCCTTTTAACAGGTGAGAAAACTAATGTATATTCAAGGATGCATTCAGCTCATCAGTAGAAAAGCCTAAATTTTAAACCCAGCTTATAACCATTATGCTCACAACATTATGCCAGGCTGCTTCCCCTCAGCAACCTGGTATTTGGGTATAATCAGATGACCTGAGGCCTTGAAAAGTGACACAAGGATGCAAGTGATGGTGACAGGTGATACACAGGCTGGGGAAGTAAGTGCCCGGCGTGGCACCAGCAGCAGCTACAGTTTGGGGTGGAGTCCTCTGGCTGTGTTTTTGGCAGCCTGGTCTGATATCAAGGTCTGCTATGTCAAGACTCCTTTGGATCCTGCCTTTTTGCTGAGCCAGTTCTTCAATTCCCATTGAATTTGAGTTTCCTGCTTCCCTTAAATAAATTATTCATCTACTTAAATGACCTACAACCAAGAACCCTATCCAGCATGGTTAATTTACACATCATCACAGAGTCAATCACTCATAAGGAAAATCAGTCCTCCTGCAAAAGCTCTTGAGACCCCTTCCATCTTTAGAGCCCGTGGATATTCCATTAGCACACTTCCTTCCTTGCAGTGTTTGCAGTCATGGATGCCTGGCTCATAGGGAGCCCTGCCTTCAGGTCATCTGCACTCAAGTGACAGCCCTGTCTGTGATGTATGTCCCCTGGGCAGAATTGATGGATCCAGGAGAATAGGTTTATGGCTCATATCAGGCCTTCAGTCTGCACAAGGGTATGAAAATCAGCCTAAGAGGATTCTTAAGCTCTACAGAAGTGAAACAAAGCATGCTCATGGCTGTGCCCTGAAGAAGGGTCCCCCACTCCAGCTGCCCTGGCATTTGCTCTTTCCCAGTTTATATTATTAAAAATACTTTTTTTAATTCTATGAAATGGGCATGGTGAGAATTCATCCTATATAATCTCCTCTTTGTCTCAATTTCAACAGCTGTCTTTAGTAACATAGTAACTTTGCTACATTGATTTACTGAAAACCCTTTTCTCTGCTTTCCTTCTCCTTGCTATTCACAGATCAGAGTTCCGACAATAATATTTTCCCTTGTGATTCAGATATCATGGGAAAAGATAAAACAAAAGATGATATAAACTAGAACACAAACCTTAAAAAGAAAAAATAAAAAGTCCCTTTGAAAATTAGGATTTTTTTTTTTTTTTTAACATTGCTTTTTGCCAAACTCCATTGTCAGAAGCTTCCATTTTGTATCTGTTCAAGGGCTTAAGACTCGATTAAGCCTCAAAAATCCCATTCTCTAATGACATGCTTTATAAACTTAGCTTTTCAGGTACTTAAATATTGGTGATAATTTAAATTAGTGGACTTGATTTCTTTGTTTCAAATGGTACAGTTCTCTGCTAAATGTAAGTAGGACCTCATGGAGATATGTTTGATTGTTCACATGAGGAAAGTTGGATACAAGATGAAAATGGAGCATCTTGTTATTCCAGAAAGTAAGAAAGTGCTAAAAAGAAAAATTATGGAGACAAGGTACAGTGACACAGGAACCAGCTTGAAGGGGCTCTTATTGCACAGCTCTGGTTTAATTTGAGTACCAAATAAGTATGTATAGTAATAAACAAATAAATATGGGCAAAGGGAATGCTCTTGTAGAATGTCAAGCACCAAGAGGGAAAGTGAAGAGAGTATTAGAATTATAAAATCATCATCTTCTAGCCATCATGTTATAGCTTGGATCAGGCAGGAATAATCAATGGGTACTAAATAAAGATGGACATTTGGGGGACTGTGATGTAACTTAGTGGTAGACCACTTACCTAGAATGCAGGAGGCCCTGGGTTTGATCCTCAGCACAGCAAAAAGAAAAGTTACTAAAAAGAACATTTTGGTGAGGAACAGGATGTTTGCATCATCTCAGAAAGTTTCTTTCCACAAAATTATGATACAATGGATAAAACAAGCAACGTTTTGGCCAGCTGACCAAGTTTAACATCACCAATGGGGAGAAGATGGACCCACTGCACCTACAGATGAGATCACCCTGAGAAAAAGACAACATTCCCTGTGCAGTGTTGGAGATAAGAATGCATAGGTAACTTCCCTAATTATAAGAAAATCAGATGAATCCTAAATGAGGAGTGTTCTATTTTAAAAAGGGAGAAGGAACTGTGTTCTTCAAAAATCCAGTCACCAAAGCAATGAGAGTCTATAGAAATGTTCCAGTTTAAAGAAGCTAGAAGGACATGAGAACCAAATGCAATCCCTGAGCTTACATTGATCCCTGTACTAGAGATGAGGAAGTTCACTCAGAACATTCTTGGGCCAACTAACAAAACTGAGATATGGAGAATAGATTGAACATAAATACTGTACCAAGGTTAAATTACTGAAGTTTCATATGTGGACTGATTATATAAAACATTATCCCTATTTTTAGAAAAAAACACACTGAAGGCCACAATGCATATAACTTACCCTCAAACTTTTTCCAGAAAAACTGGAGAGAACACACAAAAAATAAACAAAATGGGGTAAAAATTTAACCATAAGTAAGCTAGGAGTGAGCTAAGAAAAGAGTATACCTGTGTGTCTTGTATATTCTAATTCTTGCATTTTTTTGTACATTTGAAAATGCTTCCTAATAAAAAGTTTAAAATAAAAGATTTGTGGGAGGAGAATAACTCCAAAGGGTCGCAGGGAACTTTGGGGGATAATACAAGTGTTTTAGATCATAGCTGTGTCTATGCTTATACAATTGTTCATAGTTGTCCAAACACATTGATTTGTACACTTAGGATCAATGACTTCTGGTTTACGTAAAATACGTCAATAGAATTTATCTGAAAAGATGCCAAGAGTAAAAGTACATTATTACAAAAGGTGCTGTATGCACTGAAAGGCAGAAAAACCAAGGGGTACTTGCAATTGCTTCTTGACAGGTCTCCAGGGACAGCTGTGTTATGGATAGAAGCAGGCCATTCGATGAGGTTGGTTTTTTCCAGCAAGGATGAGTATAAGCCACAGATAAAGCTATGCAATCCTCCTTTCTGAAGCATATTATGGCAAAATAATAGCAACAATAATTTTAAGAATTAATAGTTATTAACATCTATATTACAACAGACACAATACTCACATAAATGGTTAACATAAAACACAAAAACTCAGTAAAATATTGTCCTTTATATTATCCCAGATCCTGAGAACTTCATGTACTTATCCTCAAGGATTTCCCTAGTAGGTGGGAAAAGTTTGTGCATCCACAGGTAGATGGTCCTTAGCATCCTACTCTCTGCATACTGAGACCCAGCCCAGATGGTGTCTCCTCCAGAAGTTATCTATGACTGTCCATACCACTCATATCCCCAGTGTTTATCACCATCTTCCTCAAAATAGTACTTATGAACTATCCTCCTCCAACATGTCCTGGGAATGATTCCCTACACTGAGTGCTGTGCTTTGGAAAAAGTCTCTTGGACTGAACAAAGCTAAGGTAAAAGAACATGGGCATATTTGCCACCTTATTCCTTCTTCAAAGAGCTGGAAAATTCCACACACTGTCCCACCATTTCCTCTATTGAACTTTCTGCCCAGGAACACGATAACTACTTCTGACCTGTGATTTTGTTATACCCAATCCAATAAAACTTTTTGGGACCCACACTTTCAACACTTTAGTAATAGAAAATTTAAAATCAATGTATGACTCAGAAAATTTTAAAAGAAACTCAAAGCAAAACATTTCTGTTAAAGCACTACCAGGACAATTTAGATAAACCATTATGCAACCTACAAGTGATCAACTAAGATGGAAAATAACTTCTGCATAAAAGCACTCAAAAATGAATCAAAGATAACTAATACTAATTGAGAACCCTCTGCCAGGAAAAAAAAAAAAAAAAAAAACAGAGAAGTTAGTCCACATCCAAGAAATGAACCCAAACAGCCTGACCTAAGAATATAGGTTTTCAACCCCTACATCAGTATTATGGGCTGAATTATGTCTTCCTCCAAAATCCCTATGTTGAAGTTTCAAACACCAATATTTCAGAATGCAACTATATTTAGAGGTAACATCCTTAAAGAGGCAATTAAGATAAAATGAGGCCTTTAGAATAGGGTCCTGATTCAATAGGACTGGTGTCCTTATAAGAATAGGAAGAGACACTAGGATATGCCCACACAGAGGAAAGGCCATGTGAGGACACAGTGTCTGGAGCCAAGGAGAGGGACCTCAGGAAAAGCTATACCTGCCAACACCGTGATCTCAAATGTCCAGCCTCCAGATTGTGAAAATATAAATTTCCATTGTTTAAGCCTCCCAGCATGTGGTATTTTATGATGACAGCCCTAGCAAACTAATAGAACTGGCATAAATTAAATACAAATTCCCTTTCTTTCCAGAGAGTTCCAAGATGAGGTCTGCATCTGAAGTTAAGCTGTCAGAATTTCTGGAGACACTCAACCCAATTAGCAAGCAACACTTCACCAAACTTCTTTTAACACTAAAATCAATAAAAGATCACGTTTCCCATTTAACTGCTATTGTCTAGATTCTTTCTACACTGAATTCAACCTACCAGTGTTCTTATCAGAACTCCTTTTTGTCTTCCTTTTATCCATGGAACTGATAAGGAAGTTCTTTCTACTAAACTCATCCATATCCTTTATTCTCATCTCCTTTGGATGAAAAGGAGTCACACTGAAATCTTGCAATTACCAACCTTAACCAGAGAGCAGCTTTTATCTTTCCCTGCCGGACACTGACTCACTCTCATTGAGCACAAACAGGGTACTCTCCCCTGAATGCCCTTGGGAAACATCCTCATCCTTGTTGCAAAAACATGCTTCATCATGAAAGAGTTGGGAGCTATCTGGTGGCTTTGGGAGCTGCTCTATGCTCCACACAAGATACCAAACTCCCATTTGCAAAGTGAAGTTTTCTTCAAAGGCATTTGAGCACTGGATGATCTAATCCATTCCCTATTAAAAAAAAAAAAAAAAAAAAAAAAAAAAACGTAGTGAATTTTTCACTCATACTATATGACTTGAAACAAAACAGCGTATACCCTTTCCTGATTTCTGTATCTTCTGAGTTATTGCTTCTTCCTTGAAAAGAAGAAATGAACTATGCCCCATTCCTTTAAAGACTGAAAGAAATCAGAAAAAGTTCAGTCCATCTTTGGATTCTGGAGAGCTCCAAGAGGTTTGGAAACTGTATTTTTAACAGTAAAGTTGTCACTGAGATGATGTGCTAGTCCTAGCTAGGCATGATGAGAATCGGGGTCCTGGGAGGTCAGGCAGTGCGCTTCCAGGAGTAGAAGCATTGGAGCAATGGCCTGAGGGATGGGAATGCTTTCCAGTCCCCTGGACTAATTGTGACTTTCAGGGCAAACAACTTACCTACAAAGATTCCTCCTGAGTATAAATGCAAGCATTTCATAACAAATAGGTTTATTACCAGTACAGTGTGGCTCAGCTTACTGCAAAGAGCCAGCATTTGCTAAGATCTTGGTATATCCAGACACTGTACTTCATACACTGACACAAATCTAAGTATTTCAAAATGAACTAGGGTTCAGCCTGCCCTTGAAAACCAAGAATGCAACTAGAGTCAGGTCCACTCCTATGGTTTGTGAGGACTGGGGCCAGAATACAAATGAAGGACTGCATAAATACTTTAAAATGTTAATTGAACTAGCAAACTAGCACACAATCCTCCCTCCCTCCTTGACAAATATAGTTTCATAAGAGCCTGGAAAGCCAGGTTCAATTTGAAATTCTTAGATCCCTCAGAATTCTGGGTCAGCCCCAGCCAAAGGACAAATTCCCTTTCTTTCCAACCCAGGCTCCCTCTCTCTCCAGGAGGTTCTCTTGGGCACACCTGTGGTCCCCCAGCTCACCGACTCAAGATCCTCCACAATCTCACCTATTAGCTGCCCCTCTGTGCACAACTCAAGGATCAGGCCTGCCCTCCCTACTTGGTTTGGTCCCTAACAGCAGGTTTGGGGTTCTTTGAGCAAGGAATTCCCTGGGGACAGGTGGGGGTGCTGTGGGGAGGGAAAGGGGAGCAGGGTGGACTCTAGATGTTCACACCACTTAGACTTACAGCTTGATAGCCCTGCAGAGAGTACAGTTAGGGGAAAACCAGACGAGACCCTCTAAACCCAGGGGATGAAGCAAGGTGGCTTCTTGGCTTGGGTCTAAAAGCAACACTGACTAAAAGTCATCTGTTTTATGCCAACTAGACCAACTTGACATTCCCGGAAGCCTTCTGGGAACCTAACTACTTATACTAAAGATGAATAAACAGACAGATGGTAGAAGAGAGGGTTCCTGTCTCAAAAGGATAAAAGAAAAAAAAGTTAAAATACTAGCAACTATTTAGAAAAATAATCAACTGTTGATATCTGATGCAAAAGAATAAAAAGGCAAATATCCGGCATTTTATAGGTGGGAAGAGGTGGGATCCTTACCTTGTGGTATAAATTTAATGCCTTGAACTATTTCCTTTTTTTTCTGAAAGACTTTGCAAAGATAAAAAAAGAGCCTGATGAAGAACTAGCAGAGGTCACTGGGGCAGCAAACCAAAGCCAAGGACCTACAGTGAGCCCAGGACCTAGAGCGAGTCCAGCAAAGGAAATGTGGTTCCACTACAAACACAAAGGCCTCACTGAGGGGACCCGTGGGAGGATGGTGGAGGTCACAAGGGTCAGAAGAGAAATTGAGGGCTTCACTCCCACTACTGGTATCTACTTTGTTTTTCCTTAATCAGGGCAAGTTCTCCAACTTGCTCAAGTTCTCCATTTTTAATGTTCAACCAAACCAATAATTTTCCCCATGTGATATAATCAAGAAAGCCCAAGATTTATGGACAAAGATTATATTTCTGATAGCAACAAAAACTCAAAATAACTCAAGTGCTCAATAGGTCAAATAAATTATGACTTATCCTTAGTTAGAGATGTTATGTAGTAACTAAATACAAGGGTATATCATGAGCTCATAATGTTTTGGTCAATGATGCACTACTATATATACCAAGAGATCCCATAAGAGTATGTCTCGGAGTGACATCATAGCCATTTTAGTTTGTGTAGATACATTCTGTGATGTTCACACGTGAAAAAAAGTACCAAATGACACAGTTGTTAGAACATATTCTCATTGCTAAGGGATGCAGGACTGCATGCAAATAACAAATATCCAGAGAATCCATAGACTTTAGTAAATAAAAAAGGAAAGATAAAATACAGTCTGATGTAAATTCTTAAATGACTAAGGGATAAACACCAAAAATGTGATTTGCTCTGGGTTACAGCTGCTCTGTTAATTTCAATTGTCTGACAGAAAATTATTTGAGGAAATTCACATAACGTGATTTAGATCCCACTTTCCTCAACTGGAAAATGAGAGGGGTTCATGCTACTCTAACATTGAATTAGTTCTTTGACAGTTTTTTGTCAGAAAACTTGAAGATAATCTAAGCCTACAGTTATTGAGTATTGGCAGTTGTTGAGAATTACAAAACTGGGATATCACAAGTCAACTAATTTTATTCTACATTTTGTTTATCATTATTTCCCTTATTATTAGAATGGAGGGAGGATAGAATAATAATAACTTTATGTTATGAAATGATTTGAAATATATTTCCAGGAATAGGTAGTTTTGAAAAATTCTCTTAGGAAAAGAGAATATTTATTTTTCCAAATTATTCCAAAAATGTTCCAATTCCATTTTATTCCTCTTGTAGATTAGAGCCCAGACTAGACACAGGTTTCAGATGCCTGCTACATGTTGAGCTATATGGGCTCATATATGTCCAGTATTCCTCTGAATGATCACTGAGTCCACGTCAGCCCCTGTGCCAGGTGGTGAGGATTCAGATAGTAAGACCATTCCAACTTTCAGTAGAGCTAGAGACTACTAGAAAGAAGTAAGTCTGAGACCTTAAAATCTGAACCGACTCCTTCCTGCTCCCCGTGAGAGCATTTGTTAGTCAGCTTTTTGTCACTATGATCAAAATACCTGACAAGAACAATTTAGAAGAGGAAAAATTTATTTTGAGCTCATGGTTTCGGTCCATGATCAGCCAACTCTATTGCTCTGGAAGGGAAGTGAGGCAGACCACCACGGCAGAGGGGATAGCAGAAGAAAGCTGATCAGCTCATGGTGATGAGAAGGAGAACAAAGGCAAGGAGCAAAATATAATCTTCAAGGACACGCCCCTAGTGACTTATTTCTTCCAGTCACACCCCACCTGCCTATTGCTACTACCCAGTAATCCAAATTATTAATTCGTCAAATGGATTAATGCATTGGTTAAATGACAGCTCTCATGATCTACTCATTTCATCTGTGAATATGTCGGCACCTCATGTACAAAACATAACAGAGCACAAGCTTACCTGAGTGACTCTTGGAGCCTACAGAGAGACACAAGGGAGCCTTCAGAAATTTCTCCCCTCAGACCTGCCTCATGTCCCATCAGTCTCCTGGATCTCCAGACAAATGAACCTGCCTCTTCTCCTCACCTCCCGATCTCTGTGCATGCTGTTGCCTCCTGTAGAAATGCCATCTCTCACCCCCAGGCAAAGTTAGGTTATTTCTTTTCCAGACACATCGGTTCTGAGTGACCCTCTCCACCATTTTCCATTAGACCCATCATTTGCTGCCACCAGAACATCTCCTGTGTTCCACCTGTTTCTTTCTAATTCATGACACATGTCTTTTACTTCTAATTCATGACATCTGTCTGTTTCTTCTAATTCATGACACCTGTCTTTTTCTTCTAATTCATGAGCTACTTACAGATAAAGCTTGTCCTCTTCATCCTGTTATTCCTAGATTGCAAATTTTAGTGGACTGAATAAAAGTTGAAAGCAAGAAGAATTGATCCAAGATGAGACAGAAGAAGGTTCTTATGGTAGAGACAGTGAAAAATCAATAAGCAAGTTCATAACAAAGGCGTGCATGATTTTAGGAAGAACTTGTATATATGAGCTGCCCCGACTTGTCAATTACCCCTCAGAGAGAATGACTGCCCTGTTTCTAATTCAGAACTCCAAGGAAGCATATAACAGAAGGCTGGAAAAATGTTGTTCTCTTTTTCAAGTGTATCGCCTTGGAATTTTAATAATTAAATGAAGTAAAACTACGACCTTGAGGAAGTTCACAAAGTTAAAATAGCACTAAGACTGATGTCCCTCTTTGAGTCCTTGTCAGTATTTTTCAAACAATTGTGATTCCTTCCTGGGTTATTACCAGTAATTTTTTTTTATTACAGAAAAAGAATAAAATGTAAAGAGTGCATATCAAAGTGTGCTGCATGTACTGCTATTTCATAAAGCTTATTTTACTAGTATGTATGAGTATCAACTCTTAAGCAGATCTGTCCTCAATGGAGGGTGGCTAGTCCATATCCCAGAGAGGTGAAATTTATCCCAAATTTTCTAGTTCAATTTTCTGAGTCTGAGAAATTTTCAATTTTTCATTCATTTTTTTAATTCAATAATTTTTTTTTTTTTTGGCAGTGCTGGGGATTGAACCCAGGGCCTATGTGCTTATGAGGCAGGCACTCTACCAACTGAGCTATCTCCCCAGCCCTAAATAATATGTTCTTTAAAGAGGCTTGAGTCCTTCTTCCCCCTCACTTTTTTACCTGGCCCCCATCATTTCCAGGTTGTGGGGGTCCATGGAGTAATGATGGACATTTAGATGAAAGAATAATAATTGTGGCTGGTGACTGGTTGTGTTCAACATTCATTTTTTTAAGGCAATAAACATATCAACAAGTTGTTCTCAAATATTCTCTGCTTGAAAAATCACAAAATTATTTACTCACATGCCCTCTGTATTTTGTTTTCTCAATCAGGAATCCATTATGGGAATCTTTTTGAGTAAACTAGTTTAGCTCTGATTCATTCTTTTTAATGGTTACATAATATTCCATAATGTAAAGGACATACACTATTTGATTTTTCCCCTTTGAATGGCATTCATTTTCATATCTAGTTTGGGACCACTAAAAACAAATCTGCAACAGAATCTTTGTGTAAAAATGCATGCACTAGTATTTTTATTTATATGGGATAGATTCCCAGGAAAGAGATTGCTCTGTTGAAGAATACATACATTTTTCATTTCAATAGATGTGACCAACTTCCTTTTCCAAAAGACTAAAACAATCCCAAGTTCAAAAACTAGTAAAAATTACAATCAGGATCCAAACCCAAATAAATCCTGGTCCTAACTCTCAAGAAATCTCCTCTATAAGCAAAGAGATGGTTATATAAATACATAATTGAATAGATCATCACATCCAGAGATTTGCCCTGACAGCTCTGCTACATTTAGCCAGGCCTTTCTTCGACACACTTTAGAGAGCATGGAAAACAGAAGGGAATGCAGGCAGCAACCAGGAAAATCTGTTCCCACACTTAAGAGAGGCAGGTGACAGTTACCATCTTTATAAAGAAAACAGCAAATACATTTCCTTCGTATTATATGCTTTTGAAGTACTGTCACCTAATAGGCAGCTGTACTGAAGTATACTCACGACATTGGCTTTCAAAATGGCTTGCCAGAAAACTCTTTTTGAGATACCACTCTGAAAATCTCCACGGCTCTTGCTAATGCTATGCTTCTGAAAATGTTAAAAAGCCATTAAATCATATTTATGTCAATGGAAGCTCTTAAGGCCTTGCTTCTTTTTTTTTTCCCCCAGGCACCAAAGGGAAAGAAACAGGACCTGCTTTTGGCACCAGTACACCCCCTGGCTTCCTCATTTTACCTATGAGCCTGACGTGAAGCATTTGTAGAGGTTTTTAGCTGCTGCTGTCCACCTCTCTGCAGCTCAGCAGATGGTTAGAACAGTAGCTGAAGCAGCAGAGGCCATTTTAGACATCAGGAAATGTAGCAGGTGCTGCAGATTCCAAAGGAAAACTATGCCCAACTTCGCCTTTCCTCGTTCTCGGCTCCATTGATACATGAGATGCTTCCTCCCTAACTCTTGCCTCTGTCTGTGCTTCACGTGATGGTAGAGGATGTCAGTGATCCAGAGAAGAGGTTATACATGTGCAAAGACAAGTGCAAAGCAACTAAGGACACTACTTTGGGGTATCTTATGCAGAATGCTGAGAGAACACTGAAGATATTTTCTTCTTGAAGCTCCTGACATTTCTGTCTATGAATGTGTAATTCCATCTTCCTATGAACGCAGAGTTTGACTTGGGAGGAATCTCATGGGAGTTGAGACCACAGGTATTTCCATGAGTAGTTATAGGAAAGTTAAGGAAAGTCGTTTCATTTAAAAAATCAGAGGTAGAATTAAATTCATGAAACTAAGTATTTAAGGCTCTTGAATGGACTACTCTGCATAACTACGTGCTCAACCACAGAGTTACCCCTTTGCCTGATTTCGTCTCCTTTTCAGGGCCTTTCTTCCTGGGCATCTCATTTTTCTGACCTTCATTAATTTTAACATTACGTAGGGTTTAACCCTCGGGTCTTAGTATTTGGTGTTCTAGAGTGACTTCATATGAATTCGAATCCATGTAGTATTGATGGCCAGGGTTTTCTTTTGTTCCGGATCCACACAGTTAACTGATTCAAATCACTGAATCTCAGCTTTTAGTCAAATCTTCTCCCTTCTCTCTCAACCAAATTTAACTTTGTTTCCAGGTTCACTGCCTAATTATGGAGCACCACATTCCATCCAGGTTTCTAAGCTATAATTCCAAGAGCTAGACAATCCTTCCTCTCTTCACCCCACCGCTTGTCACTTTGAAATGTCCCTGTGAATTTTTTTGCACTTTTCATTTCTACTGCCTTTGCTCAGGCCCCTGGCTCTTCTTGCTTGGATTGTTTTTCTAGCCTCCCGACTTGACTCCTGCTCCCAGTTTATCCCCTTTGTATTTTTATCTAAAATGCAATGTAAACATACTACTCTTATATTTGTCTTTCAGTTTCCCATAACCTTCATAAACCATTTCCATCTTTTCTTCCTTCCTTTCCTAATATTCATGAATTATGTTTAATGCACAATGAAATACTTAGAGTTCCCCTTAAGTTCCAATTTATTTTATATTTCCATGCTTGATCTGATCTATAATTAGTTAAACTGATTCTAGGTAACCTCATTAGCCTGGAGTGCCTCCATCATGGTCATTAATCCTACATACTTAATTCTTTCTCTAATTTCTCTCAAACAACTTTCCTGCAGATATTCATAAAAATATATCTGAGACTGTGTGGGTTCTGAGGACAGACAGAGCATAGTTGAATTCTCAGTTGTGCTTCATACTAGCTGTGACTTGGGCAACTGTTCTCACCCTCTCTGCGCCTTTGTGTTTCTCATCCACAAATTGGAATTAATAATAATATCCACAGTTTGGGATTATTGTGAAGCAGAAATGACGTGACACATGTAAAATGCTTAGAACAAAGTCTAGCATATTCAAAGTGTGCACTAGCTGTTGTTGCTGCTATTATTTTAATGGTTCACTTACTGTTTTAGGAGCTTCTTGAAGCCCAATACTTCATATAGAATAAATATGCAATAGTTGTTTTTGTGAATGGATTAAATAGCACTCTTAAAAATGTTTTGTCAAATTCATCAAAAATGTTCAAGCGTCTTTCACATGGAAGGTTGTCATCATTTTCAGTTTACTGTCTTGATTGTAGGTCCTAAGAAGCCTAGGATATTTTATAATTTTGAAAAAAAAAAAAGATGCTATCTTAGAAAAACATGGATTGAAAAGATGTCTAGGTATCTCTCTCTTGAGCCATCATAATTTTTTTCTCTAGCAACTTACCCCAAATTTACAGATTGAATGCATTATGCCTTGTTTGGTGGCACTTGAGGGTAATGATCTCACTATGCACAGGAAAATGTACTTAGCTCCTAAAAACACAAGGTAAGCTCCCCAATACATCAGACTGCACAATATGAAACACCAGCTCTCTACTGACAAGACACAGTTGAAAATGAATTAAAAATATAGTAAGCGCCTTACACATAACCAAGTACACGGCAGGTAACGTGAACTCTGCCCAAATCTAGAGCCCGTGCAACCTGAATGACTGTGAAGGTCTCTGTCCAATTCTATGGGATAAGAGTGCACATAGCAGGTGCGCCACTTAACTTGCATTTAAAGAGCTTATTTCAATTGCTGAAGTCCACTGAACCGAAGATAGTCAACAGAATACAATTTGTCTAATATTAGCCTTCAGTGTATGTAATTAAGGTGTTGATGCTGAACTGTTGGTGTTTATCACATTAGCTGAAAAGAAAACAGATCCCGCCATTAGGATGTTAGATTGGATTAATCACTGATATAAAGAGCATCATGAGCAAACACCCTGTTAGAAAACAATCTATTGACTGAAACATTCATTTATTGAACAAATGCAAAGGTCTTCTCATACTCCATGCTAGTCTAATTAAATCTAAACTAAGCACACCAATTAGGATAGCTTTAAAAAGTGCTTATTTCAGACTTGTTAAAAGAAAATTTCCACAATATTCTTGTAGACCTTTCAGATAAATTCCTTCTCAACGCCTCAGCTAGATAATGGCAATTTTCATAATCATCAGTGTCTTCATGTTCCCACTACATAGCAGGTACAACCTTAGCATCAATTACCTTATACAGGTCCAGTTATGACAAAATGTTAAGGAAACACATCTTTAACAAAGTCTAAAGGGTCCTGGAAAAAGACTAGGGTTGATGGTCACCTGGGAGAAGTCCCACTGTGGGAAGTACCCTAACTTTAAAAGAGAAGAGCACTAAGTGAAGTGGCCACAGAGGCTCTGCCCATCTGACCAGCATTCACTTCTCTTCAACATCCTTAAGAGCCCACAGCATCCACCTCGGTGTAGACCTAGAAAAGTCTGACTCTCCAGATCTGGCCGTCAGTGCTTCTCTCTTGCCTCTGCCCCCTCTCACATTCTTAGACTTAAATCTTTTCAAGCCAGTTTGCTGAGTTAATTCTGTCTGAAACACCCCTTACCTTCTGGGAGAAACCAAAGACTGGATCTCCCTTCTTACCCTCAAGGATAGTGTGGGGATTTTAAGAGTCTCCATTGTCTCCTCTGTAGTGACTCCCCTTTAATTTCTAAAAATCACTAAATTTCATGAAGACATAGACAAAACCCTTTCAATTCTTCCCCCTCTACCACCTTCAAAAAGCCCTATACATTTCAAATTGTCTTGGGTCATTCAACAAATGGGCTAAGGAAATGAACAGACACTTCACAGAAGATCTATAAGCAATCAATAGATATATGAAAAAATGTTCAATTTCTCTAGTAATAAGAGAAACCCAAATCAAAACTAACCTAAGATTCCATCTCACCCCAATTAGAATGGCAATTTTCAACAATACAAGCAACAATAGGTGTTGTCAAGGATGTGGGGAAAAAGATACACTCATACATTGCTGGTGGGGTTGCAAATTAGTGCAGCCACTCCAGAAAGCAGTGTGGAGATTCCTCAGAAAGCTTGGAATGGAACCACCATTTGACCCAGCTATCCCACTCCTTGGCCTATACCCAAAGGACATAAAATCAGCATACTACAGAGATACAGCCACAACAATGCTCATAGCTGCTCAATTCACAATAGCCAGATTGAGGAAACAATCTAGATGCTCCTCAATTGACGAATGGATAATGAAACTGTGGAATATTACAATGGAATATTACTCAGCCATAAAGTATAATAAAATTATGGCATTTGCAGGCAAATGGATGAAATTGGAGAATATCATGCTAAGTGAGATAAGCCAATCTCAAAAAACCAAAGGACGAATGATCTCACTGATAAGCGGATGATGATACGTAATGGGGGGTGGGAGTGGGGCAAGAATGGAGGAAGGAGGACTGTAGAGAGGGAAAAGAGGGGTGGGAGAGGTGGGGGGAGGGAAAAAATAACAGAATGAGTCAAAAACTATTACTCTATGTAAATGTATGATTACACAAATGGTATGCCTCTACTTCATGTACAGAGAAACAAGATGTATCCCATTTGTTTACAATAAAAAAAAAAGTTTCCATTAAGAATATCAGCTTCACCTTGCAAACCCTCCCTTACTTCCCATTGTAATCAAGGTCAGATTTCCTTCAAAGAGGACAATCTAAGTCTTGAAAAACAATCGCATCCTCTGCAAAGGATGTGATCTGCAAAGTCAGGTAATAGAAAACCCACGTGACTATTTAATACAGAGATTTCTGTTTTCTTTGGGGATGACATCAAGCAATTTTAACTTGAAAATATTTTTTTAATATTTTAATGTGGTCAGTTTCCCCCTCAAAATGAAATTTTCAGGTTTTATTATTCTGTCTAATATTAGGAAGGATTAAACTCTTCCACATCTCACACTCAGGACTAAAATGCTCACATATCACATATTAATAAAACTCAATCATGTGGAGTGAATCAATGAATGAGTCCTTGATGTCCACTTGATCCCTAATTCCCTTTCATGCCTGGATATCTCTGGAGAAAGACAAAAATCCAATCAGGATTAACTGGATGGAGATTCAGAAATCTAATCACATATCCACTGTCTGATCAGACACTAGTAGCTAAAAAAGAGTGGTGTGATTAGAAAGGTCAATGAAAGCTACTGAGGAACCAAAAGAAAGGCCAAAATCCTGGAGACTGGACCCCTGCCTGGTTCTCCTGGCATCTATGTGCCCTGCCAATCATGTCTAGATCTGATTCATCAGAATGAGCATTCTTTTTTTTTTTTTTTTTTTTTGCGGTGCTGGGGATTGAACCCAGGGCCTTGTGCTTGCGAGGCAAGCACTCTACCAACTGAGCTATCTCCCCAGCGCAGAATGAGCATTCTTTACATGCTGACCCCCAGACTCCTGGTACCTGTGAGAACAGAGACTGCTGAGGGGCACAGCCTTGACCAATTCTGTTCAGGATCTCTTCCAGTGTGGGCTTTCACCAGGAGATGCAGCAGAGTCCTGAGTGGTGGTGAGGGGCAGGATCTTTGCCTGTCTCTTTCTGGAGACCCTGAAGAAGATGCCTCACCTGGAGACCTTACAAACCGTGCTGCATGGACTTGATGTGCTACTTATCTTTATGTTTGCCCCAAGGGGAGGAAACCAAACTGCATGTTCTGGCTTTCCAGAATGTTCATCAGAACTGGTTTAGATTTATGGTCAGTGCCTGTTCAAAAAAGGCCATGTGTAAAAGGCAAACAGTGGAGGATGGATGGGCCAAGGATGGGCCAAAGTAGCCCTTGAAGGTGTTAATAGACCTTTGCCTTGAGGAAGACCCTGAATGAGTTCTTCACCTACCTCCTATGGGTCAGGCAGAGAAAAGGCTTGCCACACCTGTGCTAAACATTTTTTTAATACCTGTCCAAATTATCAGGAAGTTTCTATAAATTTTGTAGCTGGACTGCCTCCAAAAGGTGAAAGTGAATTCCTCCTGGAAACTAAGATTTGCTCCTTATATCAGTCAGATGAGTAATACTCATAAACTCCTCCACCTCCACATCTACCCATATTTCTCCAAAGAAGAATGAGGTTTGCTATCAAATTCATTTGTCAGTTCCTCAAGTTGGGCTACCTCCAGCTTTATATGGACTCTGTCTTTGACCTTGAATTCTGCCACAGGTGCTCAGGTGCCTTCAGGCCCTTTTTCAGCTACTCTCAATAACTGAATGCTTTCAGAATCAGACTTAAATTGTTTGTTCCTCTGTGCAAACATCCATCAGCTGAAGGAGGTAGAGCTGAGGAGCATCAGATTGACCAACTTAAATCTGGAGTCTCTCCAAGTTATGCTAGAGAAAGATGCAACCATTTTCAAGAAGCTGAACCCTGTAGAATCATGAACTCAACAGCTCAATGTCCTTCTGCTTGACCTGAGCCATTGCTCCTGATTCAGGACCTGCAGCTTCTCTGGGAATACCCTCTACATGGCCATCCTGAGAAACCTGTTGGCCACACTGTCCGACAAATGAAATTAAACCTAAAGCTTTGTCCTTCCCCTCTGAGAGTTTGGAAAACAAAGGTGCTCTCCACAGGTGGAGATTTTCCTAGCTTTGTGCTGAGGAGATGAAGATTCTGAAGGACTTAAGCATCCAAAGGGGTTCTTTTTCAGTACTATCCCAACCCTCAACGTGGCAACTGTCTAATTTATAAGTTGGAGCTAGATCAATGTTGCTGTTCAACACCTGCCTGTGAGCAGCATGCGTTTTCATTTCTTCTGGAATTGAAGGTGAAGGTGTAGGTGCATCATAAAATGAACACAGAATGCATCATTTCAGAGAACTCCTCAGTGTGAATGAGAAAAGGCAAGGTGACGCAGGGAGACAAGATCACAGGGGCAAATACTGATTTAGAGAGTGATAGTCTCCAGATATGTGTTTTATGGAATCAGAAACAGGAATCTGATTCTAGAGCGGGATTCAGACTTGACAAATACATGAGGGAGTTGCCTCTGCATGAATGGTGGTAAATAAATTATCAGAAAAAAAAGGGAACCTCAGTGTAAGCAAAAATATCATTAACACCATAATTAAAATGATGATAGCAATCCAGTGGATGACCTTCAGGAGTGCTTATCAATCCTATTTCATTGGATTGTTGCCCTAGTTCTTCACATTATAATGTGGAGTTTGTCTGAAAGACTTTAACCAGAAAACTCAGTCATTGTTCAATTTATAATGACACTATCACCACCTCTGAAATTCTTCAACTAACTGATTAAAACTTAAGTTAGCAGCTTTCTCTTTAGTGAACATGAAGCACTTTCATTTTTATTTCAGTCACAGTGTTTATCACATCGTGTTATAATTTATTGATTTATCTCTCAATTAAACTGGATTATTTACTGTTGTCTGCTTAATGGACAACTCAATGCCAAACACACAGTAAGCAAGCAGTTAATATTTTGAAAGACTAAATGAAATAATCCATCAGTCTTTTTTTTTTTTTTTTGAAATCATAGATATTTTTAAAGCAAGTTTAGGTTCATAGCAAAACTGACCAGCAAGTGTAAGAATTCCAATTTGCGCCCTTACCTTCACACACATCAAACCTCCTTGACTGGCAAAATTCCACCCAATGATGATATGTCTTATATGATCAATGAACCTACAGTAACATATCAATATTACTCAAAGTACATGGCTTACATCAAGGTTCACTCTGGGTGTTGTACATTCTATGGGTCTGAATGAATGTTTAATGACGTGTCCACCATTACGGTTCATACAAAATGTTTCACTGCCCTTAACATCTTTTGTGTCTATTTATTCCTCCCTCCCGCTTCCCCCTGGCATCTGCTGATATTTTACTGTATCTATAGTTTTGCCTTCCAGAATGTCATATAGTTGGAATCATACAGTGTGAGGATTTTTCAGATTGGTTTCTTTCACTTAGTAATATGCATTTAAGGCTCCTCAATGTCTACTCGTGGCTTGATAGCTCATTTCTTTTTAGCACTGAATAATTCCTTTTCTGGATATACTACAGTTTATCCATTTATCTACTGAAGGACATCTTGATTGCTTCTAAGTTCTGGCAATTATGAGTAAAGCTGCTATAAACATCCATGTGCAGGTTTTTATGTGGACGTAAGTGTTCAACTCCTTTGGTAAATAACAAGAGTGTGACTGCTGGATCATATGGTAAAAGTATGTACAGTTTTGTAAGAAGTACCCAATCTGTCTTTCAAGTGGCTTACCATTTGGCATTCCCACCAGCAATGAATGGGAGTTCCTGTTGCTTCACATCTTGGCCAACAGTTAGTGTTCTCAGAGTTTTGGATTTGGGCCACTCTAACAGGTATGTAGTTATATCCGTTATTGTTTTGATTTGCAATTTCCTGATGCCAAATGATGTGAAACATCCTTTCTTATGCTTATTTGCTATCTATATATCTACTTTGGTAATGTGTTTATTAGAATCTTTTGCTCATTTTGTTTATTACTGTTCAGTTTTTAGAGCCCTTTCTGTACTTTGGATAGCAGTGCTTTTTCAGATGTGTCTTTTGCAAATATATTCTCCTAAGCTGTGGCTTATCATCTCCTTTTCTAAAGTCATTAGATCTTATTTAATTCTATAGGACTTCTGTGCTTCCCAAAATGTAGTCATATAAATGAAGACTTTGAGACTGTTTTATTCTAATGCTTCATGCTGGGATCTACCCTCAAATCTCTACTTTATAACACAATGGTTCTCAGTAAGAAGCTCCTAAGGGCTGGAGTTGTGGCTCAGTGGTAGAGCGCTTGCCTAGCATGTGTGAGGCATTGAGTTTGATTCTCAGCACCACATAAAAAAATAAATGAAGATATCATGTCCATCCACAACTAAAAATATTTTTTTTTAAAAAAAGAAGTTCCTGAAAACTATTTAACATATATTTTCCAGAGTCAAACCCCAAGAGCATCTGATTTGGTTGGTTAGGAATATGGTCAGAAGTTTTCATTTTTTAAGGTGGTGTTTAAGATAGGTGTTTCTAATATGTGATATTCAAATAACACTTTTCTGCAGAGCACCCTTCCTCCTAGCTTGAGTGATCCAGGAGTAATTTTCAGTTCTGATAGGAAGCATACACAGAGTTTTCAGATGAGTCAGATATACCTAATAACTCTTATTATCTAACTTTATTTAACTCTTCTTTTAATCTTTCACAAGTTCTTGAGCCTTAAGTCTGTAACTGCAGTTCAGTAGGTGCTTCTCAAATGTCATGGCAATGGATTATATTTCTGTTTCAGTGGCAACTGAAAAAAACTTCATGAGAATTAATGCAACCTATATTTCACTTTGACTTTTTAATCCCAGATCAGACCAAGACATCCTATTAAGCCTCTACCTTACATATGTGCTACTCACACCCAATCCTACAATACATGCTATTGATTCTCCACCTCTGTTCAAGGTGCTGGGGACTCGATGGTGAGAGCATCGTTCGTGTCTCAACAGCGTGTGCTTTCTAGTACAGACTTTTGCTGGACTTTATTCACTTCCCATCTGTCCTACTTCAGGAAGACAGGTTCACATTATAGATTATCATTTCCTCCAGAGTAGAAAGCACAATTTATACACTGTGTTTCATAGTTCCTTCACATATTTGACTCTTTTTTAAGAAATTTAACAATATAGATAAGTTTAAAGAATAATGCAATAAACATCCATGAATCTGCCATCTAGAATAAATTATTTTTCTACTTTTTGTTCAAGATTTCATTAATTGGAGGCAGAAAATACTGTGAAGAAAACATAGTTTTTTTGAAAATCTCTCCCAATCCCTTTTCCCTCCTAATTTTATAACCTACATTCCATCCCTATCCAATCACTCTCAGAAATTTCATATATAACCTTCTAGTCTGCTTGTGTATTCTTTCAATATAACCCGTGAACAAAATATTATGATTCTGTATATTTATAATTTACATAAGTGCTATCATTATATATATACATTTATGTATTTATCTATTTATTCATCCCTTTTGCTCCACAAAGTTAGTTAGGTCACATCAAAAAGTGTACATTGAATTTAAAAATCTGTTATGGCAGTCAAAAGTTTCACAGGCTGTCCAGTCTCCTGTGTTCTGATCATTTTATAATAGGCCAACTTTTCTGGCTCTACGTATATAAAACTGCTATACAAAACAACAACAATAACAAAAAAAAAAAAAAAACAGGATGCTATCATAGTGAACTTGTCAAGATTTTTTTTCAGCAAGAATCAAAATTATTTCTGTCTGCCAATTGGAGGTGTCATTAAACTACTGAATATTCACATCAGAAAACTTCATCAAGATCTCCTAAAATGCTATTTTTAGAAAAGCTATGTTCCAAATAAAATGAAGTAATTGTAAATGAAAAATGCAATTCCTTCAGGAAATAAAATATGCATCAGAAAACTAATGTATGAAAGTAATCATTGGGACAATTCAATGTCAAAAAACAAAAATTATCACTTGAATCCCTGTCGATTTTATAATTTAAAGAATGCATTCATATATATTATCTCACTTCCAGTCAAAGTGTTGATTAGAAGAAATGGAGCATTTACAAAAGAGTCACAACCTTCACCTGGTTGCAGGCAACTCAGCATCACCAAGCCTAGTGGGCTGCCTTCCCTTCTGAAGTCCCTATTTCTTAACTACTTACACAAGTTAATCAAGCATGGTACATGGGAGGTTATAAAAATGAATCTTTATTTTTACTTCCACTACCCCTTAAAATTAGGTCTTTAGTGAAAGATTATTTTTACCTGATCCTAGATTAACATACTCTAGGCCCCATGAATTTGAAAGTTCTACAACCACTTTAAACCCAAAGCAGAATCTGGATTCAAAACTTACAACACCCATTTCCATGTAATGATCAGCACACTGAACTTAATTTAGAATAGAATGGTCTTCCCTCCTGTACCCAGGGACTGACACGGGGCATTGGAGAAGGGGAACAGTGGGTTTCTTCTCTTTCTCCAATCCTCTTACTTCAGCACACTAACCTTGACTCCAGACCCCTGTATGATTGTCACATAGAGAAAAAGAAGGGAAAGGAGGATAAGAAGAGACTTGGTAGAGCTGAGATTCTCCTAAATGAACTTTGTGGCACCTGAGCCTGTGGGATCTTCTAAAGCTGACTGGGTCATGGAGCACTTTTGTTTACCTGGAAGTCCTAGTTACTCTTTGCAAGGATGTGTAACAAATCATTCATCATCAGCATTAGTTAGAGCGGCCTGTGGGTCAAGCAAGGTAAGATGCAACAATGCTGCAAAAATCTTCCCATACCTGCTCTCTCTAAGCCTTTCTTTGGCACATTTTTTTCTTTCTATATGTAAATCTTTAAGCGTCCCCTATTCAGTAGTAAATTATCTTTCTTCTTTGAAATTTATGAAATCTTCACAAATTAAAAGAGTCTCCAACAGAGTCATTTTCAATTCCCCATAACCATCTACCAAATCAAAATCCAGTACATGCTGGGGAACCAGGCTGCCCAACTTCCCATCTCAGCTTTGGTGTCTACCAGCAAGTGACACTGTACAAGTTACTGAAACTCTCAGAGTCTCAGTCTCCTCATCTATGAAGTAGGGAGAATGATAATAATATCCACCATATAAGGTTTTTTGAGGATCGAATATATTAAAATGTACACAGCAAACATTAAGTATCAATAAATATCAATGATTATCCCTATTGAGTGGGCTGGGCCACTATAAGAAGCATGCACAGACAGGCCACTCACAAAGAGGTTTTTACCACATTTACTTTTTTAAATGCTATTTAGAAATGCATTTTTAAAAATATTTTTAAAATAATTTTATTAAAAGTGACTGCATTAAACGAAATTGCTTTGAAACACTGGAGAATGTTTAAAGTATGTTAAAAATCTGTTAGGAGCTAGTATGCCATGTCCTTGATATCAAATTATTAGTACTAGTTGTTCAAAAGCATTTTGCTTCTCCATAAGAGCAGTCTGTATGAAATTACCATTGCAGAATGACAGTTGGATAATCCCCGGGTCATATACCTTAATCACATAGCAATAAGCATATGTACAAATGACAAGTATGTGATGCAATATTTAAAACATGTATTTACCTAAGCTGTATCAAAATGTATCCTCAAATGTATTCTCATTTAAAAAATGTGTTACTCCATTATGTTAATTTTTGTTAAAACTTTCTTCTCCAGTCTCCTACGTACATTCCACAAGTCAGTTAGAAATAGGCTACAGGTACTTAAAGTCATCAGTGTCTAAATCATCCAGTCGTAACCTCAAGGTTTGTGCTCTTTTTTGCATTAAATTGTACTTCTATAGTAGAAAGTTTATTTCAAAAGTCATCACAGTTTCAATGCAATCTTTTACAGGTAATTGCTAACCATTAAGGGGGGATAAACCTCTCCATTATAATAAAAAAAAAAAAATAGACCCTGATTATTAGTCCCAATGTAGATAAATGATCTCTGCCCCTATGGCCACTCTGGATAAAGATTCCCCTGAAAGACTTCATCCCATGTTTCAATATAACAAAGATCCCCCCAAAAGATCCAGAACAATATTTCAAGATAAGAAGCTCAGTGGCAAATGTCTGAAGGTATTAGACCCCATAATGCTTCACTGGACAGGAAACAAGGTCCAATATCCCTAACCAAATAGTCACTATGTAACACACACCAGATACCAAATTCAATTTTCTGCTTGAGTAAAATGGAATAATAGTTTGTCTCCTATACCTATTTATGGCTAAGACTGCTGATGACACTGAAAAAAATGTTAAAACTTCAAAGTGTACATAGTATTGATGATTTCAACAGTCCTCATTTAAGCAGTCCATAAATTTTAAATATCTTCAATTAATTAGCAATGAAAAAACAATCATTGCTAAACTAACTTTTAAATTGCAGGCATTCAAAAACATTCCAAAACAGGCTAATCCAACCACTCTCTGTGTCCCAATTTAACTTTTAAAATGCCTAAGTCATTACCTGTGAATTATAAAGAAAACAAAATTTACAACTCTCAAACCATTATCTTGATCAGGAGAAATGTATTAGAGTAAAATGAGTCACATTGATGGAATTCGGAAGCTTGTGTATGCCGATAATGAAGTCCTGGGACTTGTATTAATATTTCTCAAGTCTAGGCACAAGCTGATTATATTCAACTTTAATTCAGAGCTCAGAAAGCGATCCAGACTGTTTCTTACAAGTTTAGATACTTTTTCAAAACTAATATGGCACTTTTAGCGTGGGGGGGCGGGGCAGGGCAGGAGTACAGGAGTGATAGTTATCTCTGCCTTCCTACACTCAGCTTGTTACAGGGCTTGCATGTAAGCCAAAATGCAGCTGTACAGCTAATTTCAGGCCCACCAGCCTTGACAACACTCCCTTTCATAAGCAGCTGGTGATTAACCATGTGGGAACGTGTGATTGAACTCCAGATGGAGTTGACTTCTTCATATAGCTCCAGACTTTAGGATTCGGGGACAGATATCTTTAGTGCTACTGACTATTAAATCACCTATCTCTTTAAAATTAGATGCTGCTGCATTTTTTTTTTTTTTTTTTTTTTAATGTCTTAAAGAGGAAAGTGGGTTGAACTAAGACTGTGGCTCTTTTCTATCTGTTGGAAGTAACTACAACAAAGAGTGTAGAATTGAGCAGCTCTCTCCAGGGTTGACCTTAGCTAGGGCACATTAAGGTACATGTCCAGAGATAGAATTCCTAATGACACAATAAATGCTGTACTACTTGCTATCTTTAGAAGATGAACTTATGATGAGAAAGTTCAAAAGATATCAGGGAGTTGAAAAAACTATATGTGTAAGTTTGATCAAAATAATAAAATCCCTCTCCACCCCCAGGAACTCAGCATTCAATAATCAAAGGGAACGGTCTCTTACATGATCAGCCTGTTTCTTCCCTATACTATCCGGAGTAGCAGAGGAAAGGGGACAGTAAAATCAAAGCAAAACAGTAGAATACACGGAACTTTTCTTTCTTCTAGAAGAAAATAATCAGCTTACTATACTTATAAATGTTAGATTCATAGCCTTTGAATTTAAGAAATCTTATTTCCTATCAGAATTTACTCTTACTTTCTGAATAACATCTTATTTTACGTTCTAAGCATATTCACGAATGTACACAGACTCAGACTCTCAGAATTTTAAAGTTATACATTTTTTGTATTTATCTGTGTTCATCATCTATTGTATAAATAACCATCCATAATTTTGCAGGGCAGAGTTTCAGCCCTACAATAAACAAAAACTAGAAATTTTTCTTTCATTATCACTTCATTATACTATCATAGAATACTACTCTAGTTTGAAATTAAAATAATCTTTAAAGTAAGTGCTGACAGATAGCCTGGGGTCTCTCACAAAGACAGTGACCTCAAAGAACTGTTCAGAATAGCACTGCTAAAAATTCAATGCTATCACTCCTCATCATGCTAACTCCAGCATCTGTATTTTTCATACCTAATTCTCTCACTCTAAAATATCTCCTTCCAAAAATTAAATAATCTCCTTCCAAAGTCAACTTTCTAAATCTTGCAAAGTTTTCTATGAAACTTTCCATCATATTCAACCCAATATTGATTCCTTCTACACTAACCTGTCTGAAAGCATACATAGAAGTATTTGAATATATTAAAATAACAATTCAAAATTATTTGTACACTTTCTATTTACCAGAACCCAAGACAGAGACGTTAGTGCATAATTTTATTCTAGTCTTACCTCAGTCATGAAAGCTAAACACTTCCAATAGCCCCATTTTCCATGTGAAGAAACTGAGACTTAGGGAAATTAAAAAGTAAGTATAGGGTCAAATAACTAGTAAGTAGCAAACTCAAGATTCTAATCCAGTATAACCGTAGAAAAGATGTACCCCATTTGTGAACAATGAATCAAACTGCAGTCTGTAAAAATAAAACAATAATTAAATTTAAAAACAAGTCAACTAATTCCTTGTTGGGTGAATATGATCTCTGCTCAGATTAAAAACATAGAGTCTTTATGTCCCATGCTTCTTCCAGAAGGTTAATTTAGACACACGTGGTACAGAGTTAAGAAATTCTTCTTGGCTTGTATTGAATCTAGGTAAAGGAAAGTGAGAAAAACCAGCTTGTCTTCTCAATGCCCTAATTCAATCTTCTCTCTGGTCACTGCAAACTTCTTAGTATTTTAAATTGTCTTGTTTATTCCATTCCTTTTGTTTTATCATGAAGTAGACACAAGTTAAAATTCACCATCAGTGGAGACCAGTTCATGTCAAAGAGAGAAACAAATTAATTATCTTTTTTGGCAAGAATGAAAATCATAATAAAACAAGTACAGTCTAATTTGCACTTGGCTTTGGATCAAGACTTTGGTACTACAGATAGGAAGCAGTTTAGCACAGTAGTTAAGAAAACATTCTGTGGAATCAAACTGTTTGCTTTCAAATCTCAACTCTACCCTCAGTAGTTACATGGTCAAGGGAAAATGATTTACTGCTCTAACCTGCAATGTTTACATATCTACAATGAACACAATGTATCTTACCTTACAGATTTTAAGATTGAAAGAAAGGGTCAGGTGCACTGGCTCATGCCTGTATTCCCAGCTACATAGGAAACTGAGACCCGAGGATAGCAAATTGAAGGACAGCTTAGGCAACTTAGTGAGACACTGTCTTAAAATAAAATTTTAAAAAGTGTCGTGGATGTAGCTCAGTGATAGGGCACTTGCCAAAGGTCCTGGGTTCAATATCCAGTACCACCACGTACACACACACAAAACGCAATGAGAGGATTTATGTTTGGGCTCTTGAGAAAGTAACCTCTCAATCACTATTATCTATTATTATCAGTATTACAACTGCTTCATATAAAATAGAAATGGAATAGAGTGATGTTATTTGTTGAATTCAGTCAGCACCAACTTGCCTGTGTTAAGCATGAGCCACCTTGTGGAGTGATCCCAACAGATGAAGTATGGAACAGAAAATAACTTTCCCTACAGACTTGCCTGAATTTTAGATTAACAAGTAAAATTACTTGCTGTAGTTGTGTAAGCCACTTAGTTTTGTCATTTAGCAAAAGATAATTAAAATCTTGATACCAGAGATGAGATGGTGCCATAATAAAACCTCAAATATGGTTTTGGAACCATCCAGTAAGGCCAACAGTTGGATTGACCTTGAGAAGACTACTAGTGTGTGGCCACAGTGCACACCATGGAAAAATGTATTTTCTGAATATGGTTACAATAATATTTCACATCCCACATACTCTTTTTGAAGCTTTCCACTTCCCATCAAAAGGAGGGGTCTTTCACCTCAGGTAAGACAATCCATAGGCCGTGGTGGGAATGGTCCTATGTGACTCCCAATTGGCATCTGCTTCTACCTTATTCCCTCACAGTGCCCTCTCTTGACATCTATCCAATGAGGAAACTCTTGAAGACCGTGAAGAATCACACAAGGAGAAGACACAAGTTTCCTAGACCCCAATCTCGACTGAGCTCCCAGAGAGTAGTCTATATTAACTTCAGGGTCACGTGAGATGAGAAAGCCATTTTGTAAAAGAACCCTTCAACTCTCCAATCAGCTGATACTTACCCAACTCAATCCACCTTCTTCACAAAGATAAGGCCAAAATGTAGATTTGCAGGAAACATATGATTGTTATTGTTTCAAGATACTACTCTGGGAATCTTCAAAGCAAGAGATTATTGATACAAGTTTTCAGTACACCATTCGTGAATTATTGCCAAATGCAAGTTCTGTTTTTCAAGTTACACTTATCTATTTCTCAATTATTTTTTCTTCAAAAGTTTCTATATTAATTTTTTTATTTAAAATGACAAAATTAAAATAGAATTAATTGTTACATGGTAATACAAACTTTAAAGTGATTTCTATCATTTACAATTAGGTGCATGTAAAAATACTTTTTTTAAAGTTAAGTTTTACTAAAATATCCAAAATAAATAAACCCACATTACTCATACAGAGAAAAACTTATGATTTAAGATATAAAAATGGAAATTTGGGTTATTTGTTCATTTGAGTTTTATTTTCATTTGTCATTTTGTTTTCAAAATAGCTTTTAACTCTAATTCCTTTGACCAGTTAATCATTGTTTCCCCCAAACAAACAAAAAAAAATGTCCATGCAAACTACTAAATCCCAATTTCATTTGTAAACTTTTATACATGTAATTCTCTGTAAGGAATAAAAAATATGACTTTCAAAGCTGTAGATTTTGCCCTCCCCCCCAATCAACATATTGTCTACTTAGGACTTTAACGAATAAGATTTATTCACATCATAATCATCCCAAGTATTTGGGCCACATTAGAACTACTTTTTGCAGCATATTAAACTATATAAAATAATGTACATACATTATCTGCTTAGCTTGGCTATATATCTGCTCTGAACATATCCTAAAAGGGTTCTTTTTTTCAGTTCAAAATAGTCTTTAACATTTAATCTACAGAAGGGAGGGGAGATGGGAATGGGAAAGGCAGAATAAATCTAACATAATTTTCCTATGTACACATATGAAAATACCTAAGCAAACCCTACCATCATGCCCACCCACAAGAATGAAGTGCTAATTAGAATAAGATATATTCTATGCTTGTATAATTGTATCAAAATAGATTCTACTGTCATGGATAACTAAGAAGAACCAATAAAATAGCAGTTTTAAAAAAATAATAATCTACACAAAATATCTACCCAGTATACAGATTTTCCTATTTAAATTTTGCAGAAGAGGTAATAGAGACTCAGAAAGAACAAATTCATCTACTTAGTAACAAAACCAATTTCAAATCCTGTTCTATCTCAAATACAAATAGGCCACACTGACCTGCACCAACCACACTTCTTTGGCATGGTTCAAGTCTTTACTTTTTTTTTTTGCGGTACTGGGGATCAAACCCAGGACCTTGTGTGCTTGCAAGGCAAGCACTCTGCCAACTGAGCTATCTCCCCAGCCCTTGAGATTTTATTAAAGAGAGTACTGAAGTTTTTATAAGGCATTGTGAAATATGCAGAAGTCTACTGAGAAAGTTCAAATCTGTTAATGCTATATTGATCGTAAGTATCAGTGAAACACTCTAATGCCTCTTCTCCTTCCAGGACAGAAATATTACAGTTCACTTCTGCCAAAGAGTATCATTTCATATAAGCATCAGAATAAGGTTTTATATATAGATAGTAAGAAGGAAACACGTTCCATTGCTGCTCATTCTCCTTTGGAAACTAGTATTCAGTTTTTCACTTTCCCTAAAAGAGGAGTAATTATTGAACTGCTTAGGAATCTGAATTGCAAAAGATTCCATGCTTTGCCCCAGTTTGTAGAAGAAATTAGCGCAATGCTTATGTAACGGTTCTGGAACGCCAAGTGTTGTGCTTCATTTTCACATTAATAAGCCAGACTTCTCTAAAGCTCCAAGGTTAGATTCTCAGGAGAAACTGTTTCTTTAGCCAATTTCTTCTTGACTTCATAGTTTATAAAATAAAACACTTTCTGAGATACAAAGAAAATAGAAATTAATAAAACACAGGACTAGAGCTTCACATCAATTGTGCAGAGGATTTATGCATATCAACTGCCAAGCACAGGTTTTGAAACAGACCCTATAGACTTCCAGTTGCCATAGTAACTGCACAGTTTTATTGAATGTAAAAATGTAAACAGATGAGCACAGCTCAGGTAAATCATCATTGTAGCCATTGTTGGCCTGAGTGGCAGAAATAAGTAGTACATGCCGTCTCTTTCCAAAATAAAATAATCACAATCATAATTTAAACCCTTGACTTCTTGGTCTGTAAACATCTTCCCCTAAGAACCTTTTCTGACTAATTACTCATGAAGAGAAAGGTTCTAATGAATTATTAATAACTGTGTTATTGAAACAGGTAAGAGAACTGCACTACAAATAGCAGAGCATAAATATGGCAATCCTGCCAAACACTGGCAGTCGGTTCCCTCATTCTCTTGATCCCAGACTGTTCTTTCATTTACCCACAAATAAAGGAGGGTGGGGTGAGGATTAAAACTGCTACTAGAAATGCAAGCCCTCCTCTGAGGTGGTTGTAGATTATTTTCAGAAAAAGTACAAGGGGGGGAAAAAAAAGCTTTAAATAAAATAAAGGAATGAAATGTTGGGAAAGATCAGTGATAAAGAGCTATAATTGTTAAAATATTTGAAGACTAATGCTCCTATAAGGATTCTTTCTTATAAAAAATTATATATATATGCTATTATAGATAATATAAAATTATACACATATATATACATTTTATATATATATATACTCAGATATATACATATATCTGAGTATATATATTTATTTACTTATTTATTTATGTATCACTACAGCTCTAATTCCTTATTTAGGCCTACTCTA
The DNA here is from genome assembly GCF_902686445.1 of Sciurus carolinensis. Lineage (NCBI taxonomy): Eukaryota > Metazoa > Chordata > Mammalia > Rodentia > Sciuridae > Sciurus > Sciurus carolinensis. Next base: position 48,627,774 of record NC_062226.1, read on the forward strand.
AAAGCTTTGAGAGAGATAATAGAAAACAATAATTCAATAACCAAGCCCCCCCCAACACACACATCATTTTTTAGGAATGGGGGAAATAACAACTGGAATAACAAAATAACATGCACGGGGTCACCATATTAGTTAATCTCACAGCTAAGATTTATATGCCACAGTCTAATATTTCCGTTTTCAGATACTAAGTGAGGATATACAATACTTATTCTTAATGCTATGAACTTGTTAGAGAAGAATATGTTTGATTTACTCTTTGACCACAGAATGGGTAATAAGGCATTTCCTAATCACTCCATTTATGTAAGAATACATTAATAGGAAAATCTCACTGAAAGTAGTACAGCTTATGAATGCCTGTGAAAATAATGGAAAGATAGACTAAAAGACATCCATACGTTAGCAGGCTCTCAAGTCTTAAGCAAAGAAAACTGCTGTGGTATATTGAATACCCAATGAGTCAGGTGTTGTGTTAAATGCTTCTATACATTGTCGTTCACTGGTTTAGGAGCTTAACTCTTTAAGTTGATGTTGAGTTTAAATTCTATCCCACTGCTTCTGAGCTACATAATCTTGAGCCAGTTATTCAATCTCTAAGCCTTACACTTTTTGTAAAGTGAAGATAATAAAACACGTCCCCCAGTGTTCCTCTAAGTCTATTCTAGGCATTAAAATATTTACCCAAGTAAAATATTCAGTTAGAGTATTACAACACACTTGTGATTCAGTCATTTTGCATTATTATCTCATTTAGTCTTTATATAACAGCACAAATTGATACAATTATCCCCATTTCGCCAGAAAATTTAGCCTTAAAGGATTTTAACTACCATGACCAAGAAGTGGAACCCAGATATAAATTCTAAGACATTCTTTGTTCTCTAACTTGTGTTTTTGACTGTCAGGCCATCCCAAATTAAAGTGGAGGCTAATATTGAGGCCTGATTACATTTCTTGCTCTTTCTCTGTGGCCTTGAAAAATTCTTTGGGCCAACTCATATGTTTATTAAGCTATATCTCACCCTGCACAGAATGCAACTTAAAGTGGATCAAGGACTTAGGCATTAGAAAAGAGATCCTACACTCACTAGAGGAAAATGTCGGCTCAATACTCCATCATGTTGGCTTAGGAACTGACTTTCTCAATAAGACTCCTAAAGCACAAGAAGTAAAATCAAGGCTCAATAAATGAAATGGTATCAAACTAAAAAGCTTCTTCTCAGCAAAGGGAACAATCAAGAATGTGAAGAATGGGAGAAAATCTTTGCCACCTGCACCTCTGATAGAGCATTAATCTCCAGGATATACAAAGAACTCAAAAAATTTAACACCAAGAAAAAAAAAAAAATAACCCAATTACTAAATGTGCAAAGGAACTAAACAGGTACTTCACAGAAGAAATACAAATGGTTAACAAATATATGAAAAATTGTTCATCATCTCTAGCAATTAGAAAGATGCAAATTAAAACTACAGTAAGATTACATCTCATTCCAGTCAGAATGGAAATGATCAAGAATACAAGTAACAATAAATGTTGGCAAGAATATGGGGGGAAAGGTACACTCATACATTGCTGGTGGGACTGCAAATTGTTGCAATCACTCTAGACAGCAATATGGAGATTCCTCAGAAAACTTGGAATGGAATCACCATTTGACCCAGTTATCCCACTCCTTGGCTTATACCCAAAAGACTTAAAATCAGCCTACTACAGTGATACAGTCACATCAATGTTTATAGCAGCTCAAATCACAACAGCTAAGTCATAAAACCAAATGAGGTGCCCTTCAACAGATGAGTGGATAAAGAACATGTGGTATATATACACAATGGAATATTACTCAGCCATGAAAAAGAATGATTTTATGACTTTTGCCAGTAAATGGATGAATCTGGAGACTATCATGCTAAGTGAAATAAGCCAATCCCCCCAAAAAAACAAAGGTCAAATGATGTCTCTGATATGTTATTCTAACACACCATAAGGGGGAAGAACAGAAATTCAGTGGATTAGACAGAGAGAATGAAAGGAAGGGAGGGGGGATAGGAATTAGAAAGCAGAATGAATCACACATAACTTTTCTATGTTCATGTATGAATATATGTTTGACCAGTGAAACTCCACATCATGTACAAGAATGAGATCCTAATTAGAAAAGTTGTACTCCAAGTATGTATAATATGTCAAAATATACTCTACTGTTATGTGTATCTAAAAGAACAAAAAAAAAAAAAAATAGATACAAAAGAAGTACAGTTCCTGGCTTCATGGAGGTTACAATTTATCTGAGAAGACAACAATAAAATGAGGACATAAAAACTTCATGATCAGGAATGTCTAAGATTCCTAATTTAGTTACAAAAAGCAAAGCTTTAGATGAATGGACCTTGTCAGACAGTAATAGAGAATTGCTTTTAATTCTGGAAGATGAATATATATAGGTATACTTAGAAAAGAAAGGATGATGTTTTAAGTATAAGAAACAGAATGGGAAAAGACATCAAGAGTGCTCAATGAAAAATAATTTGAAAATGGATTTAGAAGCCCTAAATTAGGAAGCTGGAAATAAAAATAAGTGGGTATGTTGAAGATGTAATTGGTAGGAAATATAATAGAACTTAGTAAAGATTGTGAACAAGAAAGAAAAACAAAATGACTCTAAATGTTCTAATCTGACACATAAGAAAAAATTCCATGTGTCAGTCACAGGAGTAGAGAAATTGAGAATGGGAAGAGGAACATGTGGGAATGATATATCTAGCTTAGGACTTATTGTATTTGAGAAGTCCCTAGAATAACTGTTGACGTAGAGCAGTTGAAAAGGAATGATTAAAATAGCGTTTCCTCAGGATATTCCTCTTCTTTTAGCATCTGTACGCCCCACTCTTGAATTTGCAAAGAGTCTTAGTATAACTTTAAATGGTTTAAATTAAATAGCTTACTTTATTAAAAGTGCTCCTGTACTATCTTGTACAAGCTTAATTAGTCCCAGTGTCCCTACTATGTGAACAAATATTATTTCCTCATTAAACAAAGATAATTATACATCTCCGAAAAGGTAATAACAAGGTAGCTGAAGACAGTAGGTGTTCAAATGGTACTAACATTTCTTTCTGTTTTTATCTGAACAGAAAAAAAGAACTAACTGGGATAGCTAGCCTGCAAACTGGTACATATCAAATATGCATGTCATCTGACTTGACCTGAGCTTCAATTTCCTATGTTGAAATTTGAGGTGATAAAATCTTAGCAGATGTTTTATCTACCAAAAGTAAGAAATCAATTCCCATTGCAACCCTAGTATGTCAGAACTACTTTCATCTAAAGTGTTTCAATTGCTTATGCAATTTACTTGGGTCCCTGATCCTACAGAATTCTGGAACTTTTCTTCTTATTACTGAATATGTAAAGGGCTACAACCTTATCTCCTATTTACCTTTTATTATTCATACACAAAATTGGTTATAATGTCCTTCCCCATTGTGTATGCCTACAAATATTCTCTTTGTTCTTTCAGATTAATTGCCAAGACTTTCTTTGGGGAGACTTCCCAGCCAAGGTAGAGGTTAAATTCTCTTGTCCATGGGACTCCCTCAGCCAATCCTAGTAGTATGCTTGTTCCTCACCTTGGTAGTGCTTAGTACAGAGAGCAATTTAAAACTTCACCTTATTCTTAACATATAGGGAAATTTACTACATGTGTGAAAGTGTGTGTATATACATGTACATAACAATGCATTCTCATAAACTTTGCTTTCCATAAAAATCCTGAGTATGAAATGATGTAAGATTAAAGAGCATGTCCTCAATCAAGGAGGGCAAACCCTTCTCTATCACATATTTGTGTCAACTCAGTAAATTATAATTTCTATATCACAAAAGTGCTTCAAGAAGTACAGGCGATCATCCAATCCCCTGAAGATCACAGGAATATGTTAGAACTACTTTCATCTAAAGTGTTTCAATTGCTTATACAATTTACCTGGGTCCCTGGTCCAACAAAATTCCAGAGCTTTTTGCCTTATATATTCAGTTCTAACAGTGGGCTCTTTTTTATATTAATGATAGTCTGATTCATTTAATTAAGAAAACAAGGATGCTTTTGCCCATGGAAATAATTTTCTTAACTTAGCTAGTAGCCTTATTATAATTAGAATAATAGACTTTCAAAAGACGGTTTAGTTAAAAAAAATAAAAAGTTTAGTGACAAAATTGCTGTAACAAAAATTTTTTTTCATTTCTTCAGGTTTCTTTAAATTCTGCAAAGAATCAATTCCAAAAAATTGTGTCTATTTCTCCAGAGCTTAAGTTCAAGTTTTGAGTCCAGTAAAGACTACTGGAAGCAGACACTTGAAAATATATGGCAAAATTTCTTAACATAATTCTGTACACACACTAGGTGCTCAAAAACTTTGAGAAAGGTAGGAGAAAGGGGTTTTTAGGTTTTGTTTTGTTTTTGTTTTTGCACAAATTAGAAGGATTTTCATGCGGATTATACAAGGATGCTTTGGAAGTCAGTAACATTTTTGCACATTTCAGTCTCTGGTACAATCTCTCGTTTGACCTCTTAACACCCAAAGGACAACCTTATCATAGAATCATTGTCCTTGGAATAAACAGAAAGAATGAATAGAAGAGGGGATCGCTGAAGGTTGAATCAGGTACAAATACATAGACTGTGATTGCCATAAGACTGTGATTGCCTAAGACAACTAGATAAATACCTACAACATGTAAAATGTTCTCCTTGTTGAACCAGGCTTTCAAATGTCCTGTCATCTTTGAAATCAGATATTTATCAAGAAATTCTCTCTGCATAGCCTTTGCTTGGAGTTCATCTAGCACCCTCAGTCAGATAACACTAGTACACCTAACAACACAGCATGCTGAAACACTAGTGTGTTAGAGAAGGCTGAAGCCACCAGAATTAAACCCAGACTGCTAAAGCAACTTGCTGTTACAAATTCCCATGAGTGTGTAGATTTGACTTTATACTACATGGCAACAAAAAGCATTCTGTTTTTCCCAAAGTAAATATAGCTGTAGCTCTTAATCAGCATCTTTAAAAGTCTAAGCTTGGCTTATATATTTATAGACGCCAGCATCTTACTGTTACCATAGGTTAAACTGGATAAGTCTTGTCAAGGGACTCCTTAGCTTTTGCTATAGGCAGAACCAATAAGAATCTGCTAATGTTATTATCAAATGCAGTCCTATCAGCACAAAACACTTGGCTTGGCATTTTGATAATAACATTTTTAAGGAAGTGGACAAGATGGGATTCCCTTTTATATGGTAAATGGATAATAAATAAGAAGCTTCTCATATTGGTTTAGTAAGTAGGAAAACTAGATGGAGTTTGTAACATAAGAAACATAAGAGATGGCATCCCTGATAAATTCTCACGCTGCAAAATGAACACTCAAATCGCTGTTTCTGAATTTGCGCTGTAATTCCAGTTGAAGGGCTATTCATTCATATGACTATTTTCACAAGTGATATTTACAGGCCTCGCAACGTTAATGCGGAAAGACTATCCAGCAGTCCATTCTACTTAAACTCCAGCTCATTCCGACAAGGAAATCGAAGGAAAGCCTTATTCACACCCTGCAGAATGAAGTAAAATCCCCTACATCCGAGAAGGAGCGCTGTGCGCCGCAGTGGTAGAAACGCGACCGAAGAAGGATGGAAATGGTGGCTCGCTCTCTCTTTTTTTTTTTTTTTAAGATTTTTTTTTTTTTTTAAATTGTAAACAAATGGTGGCTATCTCTTGAACACAGGGAACGCGTCTCATTCACCAGTCTGCCGTTCTGCATTCCTGCTTGGCCTTTCACTGTGCTCTCTGGCTCATGGCTTTTCTTATACGTTGCCAAAATTATGAAAAGAGGAAAATTGGTTGCCTTCTCGTTTTTAAATCTTTCTCTCATTAATAAGAAATATTTACAAAAAAAAAAACAAAAAAACTGAGCACTTAATTTGAGAATTGTGGGATGGAGTATTTCTGCCTTGGTAACTCCTGCGCCGCTTAGCAGTGAGGTGAGTAGGTGCGGCTATAAGCATCTTAGGAGAGAAAGATACAAGTCCAGAGAGGCTGGCTCTGGTCTGAGTCACATGGTGAGTTCTCCATTACTCTCACAAGACACCTGGGAAAACCAGCTTCAAAGGAAGGAAGATTTATTTTGGCTCGTGGTCTCAGAGGTTTCAGCCGGTACCGGGTGACTTGACCCTGTTGCTTTGGGCCTGTGGAAGCCCACTGCCCAGTGGTGTTCGACTGTGACCGAACAGCAAGACTGGGAAGCAGAGAGAGACGGATGAAGGGGCCGGGGTTCCAATATCCCCTTCAAGGCCTGCCCCTGATCCCCTAGCGTCCTCCCACTGGGCCTCACAGGCTGGCAACCCCGCCTGCAACACAGGACTTTTGGGGGACACTTTGGATCCCACTACAGCAGAGTTCAAGGCAAAAGTACGCTTCCATTCACCTTTTCTGAAATCAGATCTCACATTCTTGAATACCTATATCCTGTCCTCTCCAAAGAATGCTACTATATAAGCAGGAACAGTCAGGTTGGCTTTCTAGTGATCATAATTTCTAAAAATTAAAACCTGCATTGCTACCCGTTACCTTACCTACAGTACCACCCTTCCATTCCCACTGATCTCTGTATTAGCCCTTAATTTCCTTTGTGCTTCCTGCCTCCATGAATAATTATTTTTCTGATTACTTGGGCATCTGTCCTTTATACCAGAACATAACCTCTCTGAGGGCAGAACAGCTTGTGTCTTGTTTATTGCACTTACTTTATCTGACTTCTACCTCAGTGCCTAGCACATAATGAAGCTGTAATATCTGTTCAATATGTGAATAGCTGCTCTTCATAATGTACACAAAAGAACCAAACAAGAGTTCCATGTAGTATCACTAAGAATCAAATCCTCTAAGTGCAAAAATTATTCAGTAGGAATGAAAGCTGTAGAATTTTAGAGCTGCAGAAGGCTTTAGAAAACCATTTAGATTACATATTTTGTGTAACCAGTGATGAAGCACTGGACCTCAGAGAGGTCACTCAACTTACCCAAAGTCACAAACTTATGCACAGAGTTGAAGTAAGAATTTAACTTTGTTTACATGTTTCTACCCTGCATTTACTGAAGAATGAATCTAGGAAAACTGGATAAAGACTAATAATGTTAAGACACACCCTGAAACAAAATTCAATGAAAAATTTTCTTGTAACTCGAAACACTTGATTCAGCTTCCAAATAATATTAATTTACACAAGAAAATATAATTTGTTGTATGTCACTGATGAGAACAGGCATTCTGTTTCATAATTTAATATACCAAATCAGAAAACATACTCTAGCATATTTTAGCTCTCCCTCCTTCCCCAAAATCCAACACTTCAGAAATAAAAGGATTTGGGAAGATAAGGTAGTATATCATATAAAGCTACAAATAAGGATTTACATCCAACTGTCTGATATCTGCATCAACTCAGAAATCCTTAGCCTCTCTGTTCCTTCTTTAAATGGTAGCAAAGCCTTTTCCCATTTACCTGCTCAATATGACATTTGGGGTATGCAACAAATAATATTTTGCATCTTGGAATCCAGACTGTTTAGAAATATATATGAAGGATTGTTAATGTTATTTTAAATTTACACTATTGTATAACAAAAAGAAAGAAAAAAATGTCCACACTGAAATCATCTATAGTTCACACCATAGCAAGTAGTTATGACAGCCCATATGGAGTGAAGATCACCCACAGCCAAAAGTTCCATCAGTGTGTGGCAGGGTGACATCCAGGAGTGAAGTGCTATTTTGTGGGTAGCAGCTCACTTCATAGGGGCATGGAACTCGCAATATGAAAAGGATGCACAGAAGCCGCCATGCTGACAAGGGGGAAAACTGGGGAATCAAACAAATGTTTGTGATTCAAAGTGGCTCTCCTACGATAACAACCGGCTCCAAATGGGCTGCCGCTGCGGAGAGCAAGCTGTGCTCAGAGACTAATTGCTGCACTTGTTAGAGTGTGCAAGAAGGTGTTTATTTGTTTTACATGTGTTTGGTGCCAAGACATCCTGGGGATCTGGAGCTGAAGCGGAAACAGAATGACAGTATTTAGAAAACTAAACACAAAAACAAAAGGGAAGGAGAGTGTTTTTTGTGAAAGTGACTTGAGCACTCAACACATGCAAAGCTGGAGGCTCTTATCCTAGGTGATTAATTCTTGCATCTCCTTCAGATCAACCCCGGGGGAGCCCACGCTGGAATGTATTAAGTCTAGGATTCTTTGATGTTGTTACTTTTATTTAGATGGTGAATTATTCAAAGCAAGAAGGATTGTCTAAGAGCTACCAATAGAAATAAAAGTGAATGAACTCAGGGAAAGGAAGGAAGTGAGGCACAAAGGGTGGGTGTTCCAGCAGTTCCACCTGAGGGGCAAAGTCCAGAATATGCACTATAGGGAATTCGCCACACCTGGTCTTGCCGGCTTCAAAAATCATAGATTTCCACTTTTTAAAGATTTAGTGATGAAAAGGTTTCTACTAAATAAACATGTCTATCTTCTCACATACTTCATAAGCTTCCAGAGAGTCTCCTTTGGAGAGAAATTCACTACTCCAAATCTAAACCCAAATGCTTCTGGAGTATGATTAAAAAGTAAGTTAATTCCTCCAAGCAATGCCCATGATAAGTGTTAAAAACACTCATTATTTCTCATGATTTTTCTCTTGGTACACAAAGATATTTGAGCATAAAGAAACTTCTCGAATACAAAGCTAAAATGTTTACATTTTACATGTGATTAACTTGAATTATCTATCTAAACCTAAAAAATAATATGTGTGATATTTACTGTATTACATATCATTTTGAAACACCTGTTTTTCATAATCTGTGTCACAGAAAAAAAATCAAGTTTTCAACTAGATCTTTTAAAAATTCCCTTTGTTACCTCAAAAATTTAAGCAATAAAAAAGTTTTCTATTTGCTTTCTCCCTCTGTCTGTTTTTCCAGGTCTCTCTCTTACTCCCCTTTTCTCTCCTACCTGTAAGGTATTTGAAAATTCCTCAGACAGGAGGAAGTGGTAACCTTTATTTTTCACACAAGAACAATATGGAAATCTATACCCATCTTAATTTTTAAAAAATCTCCATTTATGTCATGTACTTTCTATTCTTCACTGCTTCTTGTCATAAATAGTGTGAATTATTTCATTTATGTAGTGAAAAGCAAATGTCAAACTGAGAATCATGCAAATATTCAATCTTACACAAAAATAAAATTGCATATTCAAAAAAATCTTACAACTTCTCCAAGAGTAACCCATTAAGTCCTAGTTTTCATTTCTGTGACTACTTCCACAAAATCAACACAGGTGCATTAAAATCATGATCTAGAGCTTATATATCCATTGTATCTGTATACATATATGTAGTAAAATGTATTTTTTAAATCCTCTAGTCATTTACCTGTTACTTTTCTCAAAAGAATAGACCTCTAAAACAAAATAATTATTTCCAAGATGTCATGAGTAACATATTTGTTGTTACCATGACCTATTATTTCTTGTTTAATTTTTTTTTTTTTTGATGTTCCACATCTGTGACAATGGAACAAAATGGATTAGATTTATTTTTAACTTTGATGCTATACTAAGATCTCTGAAAAGTTGCCAGGAAGCAGATTGTCACGAGTGGACTATGCTATTTATATAGAACAGAACTATGTGTGCCTTTCCACAATGTCAAAATTTACTAAAAAACAAATTTACAAGCTATATCAATTTCATCAGTTTCAGTTTTAATTTACCAAGTACTCTTGGTTTACTTGGTAGCCATGAATAGGGAAATCACACAAGGTCCAATTTTAATTATTAATATCTACAACACAAATCATACATCATACTTTGCACAATGTTACATATACAGGGAACAGAATGACTAAGAAGGATTAATAGTGGTGACAGGGTTTAAAAGACAGAACTGAAAGCGAAGGCAGAGAGCTGATACAGTTGCAAGAGTCATTGCAGATGGTCAGATTACCTTTAAACCTGTTACCAAAAGCTCCATCCTTGTCCCCAGTGCCAATTTAATAAGGAAGACACAGCTTTGAGAAAAAGGAAAAAGAAGGTTTATTGCTTTGCTACCAGAGGAGAAGCACATGGGACGCCTATGCTAGAGGCTGTGATTCTCCCCATTAAGTCCATAAGGGAGAACAAAAGCCTTTTTTTTTTTTTTTCATTTGTTCTTTTTAGATACACATGACAGTAGATTGTATTTTGACATATTATACATACATGGAGCATAATTTATTATAATTAGGATCCCATTCTTGTGGTTGTACGGATGTGGAGTTTCACTGGTGGTGTATTCGTCCGTGAGCACGGGAAAGTTATGTCCCATTCATTCCACTGTCTTTCTTTTCCCATCCCCCCCCTTCCCTTTATTCCCCATTGTCTCATCTGCTGAATTTCATTCTTTCTCTCCCCACCCCCTTGTTGTGTGTTAGCATCCAAACGTGCTTTTAAAAACTCTTCAAAGCGACATTCCAGTGCGTTCCAGGTGTGCCCTGACTTGGGGGTGAGGGGTGCACCCTGATGGTGTGTTGAAATTCACTTGTTAATCTGGGAGGGAGTCACTTCCCAGGTCTTCCGGTGTGTACTCAAGGACAGATGACTTGGCCTAGGATGGGAAGAGGTGATCTTGTTCCCTGCCCCCAGGTTAGGAGGGGGAGAGAGAGAGAGAAGAGGAAAAGAAAAACATATACCTTTTAAAATAAAAAGCCAGGGCTACATTCGAAAGGTGAAGTGAACCACTGATACAAACCCAGCAAAGATCTTGTTCAGGGCATGAAGCTGCTCAAGATGCAGAACTTGTCCAACGCAGGCAAGTTTCAAGTAAAGCATGTTAAACAGGGAAAGGGAGCCGAGCTGAAGCCCCAGGGACAGCATCAGAAGTTCATCACGTGTTGATCTCCTTACTCATTTAGCAGGTCTTCTGATAAGAAGAAACCAGGTGGTCTAAGGAGAGGTACCATGTTAAGTGCCTCTCCTTTTTTGTGCATCAGGTGGGGGCAGGGGGTGCATCATTTTTTATTCTAGTGTATTTGAGAAGCTCATGGGCCTAGTTTCCCTTCTATAAGTTGGATAGACCCATGCATCCCAGTGACTCTCATTTAATTTGGGAAAGATCACATGTGATAATTGTTTATTAGCATGATTATTTACCAGTTTGTACCTTGTGGTTGTGCTGTGCAGCTGCTGGTTTTCTTTTTGTTATGCTCTCTGTGTTCAACAGCGGGTGGTTATCTATTCCCCCAGACAAGTTACCAAGTCATTCTGCCTTAGCACTCACATTCAAGGCAAACTGCTGCTTTATAAAATGAAGTCACTCAGGGCAGGGGCAGCCTAAAGCTGCGGTTCTATATAATGTGAAGTATCTCAGAGTAGGGCACAGATTGTTCTCCACAAAGATGTAGTTTGTACCCTCTTAGAACTACTAGCGTTAGCTCTTGATTAATGCAGAATACATTGTCAGTCACCTATATAATTAACCCAATTATTAGGGCTACATAGGGGATTGAGTATCTCAGAAAAACAGGATAGAAGGAGAAAAAAAAGGAAAAAAAGCTGTTCTCTGTAAGAGTGTCTGTGTGTGTGTGTGGTGTGTGTATGTTTACACTGGTAGTTGTAACTATAATCCAACACCACAGAATTCCTTCTTGATTTCCCATATTCTCTACTTTCATCTCTAAGCTACCTGCATCCCCTCCATCAGGACTCAGCTCAAAGAGCAGGGTATTACTCTGAGACAGACTTGCCTCTGTCCCCATTGCCAGGTCCAGGGCCCGAGCCTAAAGATTTTGCCAAGAAAATATGAGAGAGAGAGAGAGAGAGAGAGAGAGAGAGAGAGAGAGAGAGAGAGAGAGAGAGAGAGAGGGCTCCTACTCTATTCCCCAGGGAAGTTGTTTCATTTGCAATAGAATGTGAAGAAATTTAAACCTGAGGGCACCCTCAAAAACAGTGGAAGTTACAGTGAAAGGAGAATCATGGATCTAAAGAAGATACAGCCTAGACTGTGGACCAGCTGTGACACAGGGCAGCACTAGGAAGCAAGAAACCTGGGAAGTGCAGTTCTGAGGTGAGAACACTGAGCTCAGAAAACTATTCCACATTCACATTTGACTAAGTTTGATTTGGTTAGGTTTTCTGAATAATGTTGGCCCCCAAGGTATTGGTGAAAACAACTAGAGCTGTAAACTAGAAACTAGTGGAGTTTAATAGCTAGGTGTGGGCAGGAAAAGAGTCAAAGAGAATTCTACTGGTATTATTGACAAGATAAATTTGGGGACATCCAAATCTGTGACTCCCTGAAGAGCAACATCAAAGGTGTAACATTAGGAGGCAGGGAGACTAGATTTCACTAAAATAATCCAGTCACTTCATAAACAAATAACACTAACAAGCCCCAAAAGAAGGGGAAGAGTACCCAGAACACGTCAATATGTAACATAAAATGTTTATAGTTTCCAAAAATGTAATGAAACTTGCTAAGAAGCAGGAAAACATGACTCACACACTAGGGGGAGAAGGGAGAAACAAGAAAAAGAAACTGAACAGATTGCACAGAGGAAAATTTCAAAGGAAGCTTTATATGTTCGTTGAACTAAAGGAAAACATGATTAAATAAAAGAGAATATGAGAGTAGTGCTTTGTTGAGTAGAGAATTTCAATAATATGTAAAATATGAAAAAACAGAAAATATGCAAAGTTCAGAAACTAAAAGTTTTTAAATATTCACTAGAGGGATTCAACAATAGATTTGAAGAAATCAAAGAAGTAGCAAACTGGGAAGAAGATTGACAGAAATTATGTAAGCCTAAATAGAGGGATAAAAATGAAAAAAAAAAAAAAATGAGTAGAGATTCAGACAGATGTAGGCAGTATTAAGCAAACCAACGTACATATAGCAGGAATACCAGAATGAGAAGAGAAAGAAAAATGAGAAAAAAAAAAAGAAAGAAAGAAAGAAAGAAAGAGGACAGCTTGCCAAATTTATTGAAAGATTATAACATACACATTCAGAAGTCTCAATATACTCTATGCAGAGGACTATAAACAGATCTACAATAGTAAAAATGCTAAAAGTGAGAGACAAGAGGAACACCTGAAAGCAGCAAGAGAAAAACAACGTGTAATTTACAACAGATTCCCAATAAGATTAACATCTGAAATCTCAGCAAAGAATAACAAAGGCCAGATGGGAATGGGATAACATAATCTAAGTGTTCAAATTAAAAAAAAACTGTCAAGAATCCTATATCCAGCAAAAGTATCATTTCCAAATGAAGATAAAACTAAGAGTTCCCCATTTAAAATATACTAAAAACAGATAATTTGTTGCTTGCAGTTCTGCCTTCAATACATACTAACGGGAGTTCTTCAGACTGAAAGCAAGTGACCTTAGATGACAATTTAATTTTACAGCCATAGAGCATTGGTAGGGGTAATTATTTAATTATAAAAGATATAACTGCATATTTTTTCTTCTGCATTTTCTTTCTTATCTTGATGAATTTAAACAACAGTTTTATAAAATAGCATGTATAGAATATATTGTTGGGTTTATAGCATATGGAATGTATATGAATAATATATTTGCTCCTGGGCATGGTAGCACACTCCTGAAATCCCAGTGGTATGGGAGGCTGAAACAAGAGGAGCAAGAGTTCAAAGCCAGCCTCAGCAAAAGTGAGGCACTAAGTAAGTCAGTGAGACCCTTTCAATAAATAAAATTTAAAAAATAGGGCTGAGGATGTAGCACAGTGGTCAAGTACCCCTGAGTTCAATCCCCAGTACCATATATATATATATATATATATATATATATATATATATTTACCTCAATAGGAAGAGATAGAGCAAAACTATAATGGGTTAAGAAATAATGAAAGATGATAAAGTAATATTTAACATAATAGTTTAATATTATAACATTAATAGGTATAATGTGTATTATAATACATTAAAATGAGATGGGTATAGAGTTAGGTAGGAGTAATATTTTTTATATATTACTGAAACTAAGTAGGATCTGAAGCTGATTCTGGTAAGTTAAAATATATATGGTACACCTTAAAGGCACCACTAAACTCTTAACTCAAAAACGTATAATGAGAAAATTATTAATGATTAAAAATACTACCTTAGAAGCCAGGCTTGGTGGTGCACACCTGTAATCCCAGAAGCTTGGGACACTCAAGCAGGAGGATCACGAGTTCAAAGCCAGCCTCAGCAATGTAGCAAGGCACTTAGCAACTCAGCAAGACCCCGTCTCTAATAAAATATTAAAAAAAGAGCTGGGGACGTGACTCAGTGGTTAAGCACCCAAATACAAGAAAATCAAAACAAAAACAAAACCCACTAAATGAGAAAGTATTCGCTAGAAAGATTTTAAAAAGATACGAGGCACATAGAAAGCAATATCAAATGGCAGACATGAATTCAACTACATCAGTAATAACACTGAAAGTGAAGGGATCAACTAATCCATTCAAAAAGCAGAAATAATTGTCAGACTGGATTTAAAAACATTATCCAACTGAACATTCTCTAAAGTAGTAGCACTTTAGATTCAAAAACACAAACAGATTGAAAGCAAAAGGATGAAAAAGATACAACATGCAAACAGCAACATTAATATAGTATCAGCCCTGGGTGGTGGTGTACATCTGTAATCACAGCAGCTCAGGAGGCTGAGGCAGGAGGATCACAAGTTCAAAGCAACCTCAGCAACTTAGTAAGCCCCTAAGCAAGTCAGACAGATCCTGTATCTAAATAAAATATTTAAAATGACTGGGGATGTGACTCAGTGGTTAAGCACTCCTGGATTCAATCCCCAGTACCAAAAAAAAAAAAAAAAAAAAAAAAAAAATACAGTGTCAGACAAAATTTTTTAAATTTACCAGAGTTAAAGAAATATGTTTATGACAAAAGTTTTAACATAGCAGGAATGAACAACAATTACTAATGTATATACACCTAATAATAAAGGATGAAATATATTAGGCAAAAACTGACAGAAATTAAAGGAGGATTAAACAATTCCAAAATAATAGATGGGTACATCAATGAATCTGCTTTCACTAATAGATAAAAACAACTAGACAGAGATCAGTAAGGAAACAAAAGATTTAAACACCAGTATAAATCAGTCAGATCATAACAATCATCTATAAAACACTTGACCCAACAATACAATGAACATTCTACTCAAGTGCAAACAAAAGATTCTCCAGGATAGAATATATGGTAGACAAACTTCAATAAATTAAAGGATAGAAATAATACTAAATATATTTCTGACCATGATTAAAAAAAAAAAGAAATCAATAACAAAAAGAAATTAAGGAAACTAAAAAATAATGAAAATAAACAACACCCTGTTAATCAATTAGTAGGTCGAAGGAGAAATATTATAAAAGAAATCTGAAAATACTTTAAAATAAGTGAAAATGAAGACATTGCATGTGAAAACTTATAGGATACAACTAAAGCAATGTTTTGAAGAAGAATTATAGCTGTAAATGCCAACAGTAAAACGAAACAGATATATCAAATTTCTACCTTATAACAATGGGAAAAGAACAAGATACACAGAAGAAAAGATAAAATTACATTGACCATTAATGAAATACAGAATAAGAAATAACATTCTTTGAAAAGATCAACACAATTGGCACCTTCTTCTACTGTGAAAGAGAAGAGACAAGACTCTAATTACTACAACCAAAAGTGAAAAAGTAGACATTCCAATCAACCTTTCATAAATAAAAAGAATCATGAAGGAATACTATGAAAAACTGCACACTGATAAGTTAGGTAACTTTGAGGAAATGGGCAAATTTAGACACAAACTACTAAACCTGACTTAAGAAGCAATAGACAATCAGATTAGATTTAAAAATGAAGGTGCTGAATTTATGTTTAAAAATTGACCATAAAAAGCCTGAACCAATAGAGCTTCATTGATGAATTCTACCAAAGTTTCAAAGAATTAATACCATTTCTTCAGAAACTCTTCCAAAAAATAGAAAAGGAAAAAATTCCTAACTCTTTTTTTGAGGTATTACTCTGATACCAAAATCAGACAAAGATATCACAAGGACAAGAACTATAGGACCATTATATTTCTTATGAAAATGGATGCAAATATCCTCAATAAAACACCAGCAAACCAAATCCAGCAACATATATGAAAAGAATTAATATACCATGATAAAGTGAGATTTATTCCAGAACACAAGTTGATTTAATATCTGAAAAATAATCAGTGTAATATATGATACCACTAGAATGCTAAAAATCACATGAACTTCTCAATAGATGTGTTTTACAAAATATAACACCCTTTCACAATACACAAACCAGGAATAGAAAGGAAACTCCTTTTTTTTTTTTTATTATTGTAAACAAATGGGATACATGTTGTTTCTCCGTTTGTACATGGCGTAAAGGCATACCATTTGTGTAATCATAAATTTACATAGGGTAATGTTGTTTGATTCATTCTGTTATTTTTTTCCGTTCCCCCCCACCCCTCCCACCCCTCTTTTCCCTCTATACAGTCCTTCCTTCCTCCATTCTTGCCCCCCTCCCTAACCCTAACTCTAACCCTAACACTAACCCCTCCCCCCTATTATGTGTCATCATCCACTTATTAGCGATATCATTTGTCCTTTGGTTTTTTGAGACTGGCTTATCTCACTTAGCACGATATTCTCCAGTTTCATCCATTTGCAGGCAAATGACATAATTTTATCATTTTTTATGGCTGAGTAATATTCCATTGTATATATAAACCACAGTTTCTTTATCCATTCATCAATTGAAGGACATCTAGGTTGGTTCCACAATCTGGCTATTGTGAACTGAGCAGCTATGAACATTGGTGTGGCTGTATCTCTGTAATATGCTGATTTTAAGTCCTTTGGATATAGGCCTAGGAGTGGGATAGCTGGGTCAAATGGTGGGTCCATTCCAAGTTTTCTAAGGAGTCTCCACACTGCTTTCCAGAGTGGCTGCACTAATTTGCAGCCCCACCAGCAATGTATGAGTGTACCTTTCTCCCCACATCCTCGCCAACACCTGTTATTGCTTGTATTCTTGATAATCGCCATTCTAATTGGGGTGAGATGGAATCTTAGGGTGGTTTTGATTTGCATTTCTCTTATTACTAGAGATGTTGAACATTTTTCCATATGTTTGTTGATTGCTTGTAGATCTTCTTCTGTGAAGTGTCTATTCATTTCCTTAGCCCATTTGTCAATTGGATTATTTGTATTCTTGGTGTAGAGTTTTTTGAGTTCTTTATAGATTCTGGAGATTAGTGCTCTATCTGAAGTATGATTGGCAAAGATTTTCTCCCACTCTGTAGGCTCTTTCTTCGCATTGCTGATAGTTTCCTTTGCTGAGAGAAAGTTTTTTAGTTTGAATCTATCCCAGTTATTAATTCTTGCTTTTATTTCTTGTGCTATGGGAGTCCTGTTGAGGAAGTCTGGTCCTAAGTCAATATGTTGAAGCTCTGGACCTACTTTTTCCTCTATAAGATGCAAGGTCTCTGGTCTGATTCCGAGGTCCTTAATCCATTTTGAGTTTAGTTTCATGCATGGTGAGAGATATGGGTTTAGTTTCATTCTGTTGCATATGGATTTCCAATTCTCCCAGCACCATTTGTTGAAGAGGCTATCTTTTCTCCATTGCATATTTTGGCCCCTTTGTCTAGTATGAGAAAATTGTATTTATTTGGGTTTGTATCCGTGTCCTCTATTCTGTACCATTGATCCACCTTTCTATTTTGGTACCAATACCATACCGTTTTTGTTACTATTGCTTTGTAGTAGAGTTGAAGATCTGGTATCGCGATACCCCCTGCTTCACTCTTTCTGCCAAGGATTGCTTTAGTTATTCTGCGTTTTTTATTCTTCCAGATGAATTTCATAATTGCTTGCTCTATTTCTGTAAGGTACATCATTGGGATTTTAATTGGAATTGCATTGAATCTGTATAGCACTTTTGGTAGTATGGCCATTTTGAAAATATTAATTCTTCCTATCCAAGAACATGGGAGATCTTTCCATCTTCTAAGGTGTTCTTTAATTTCTTTCTTTAGTGTTCTGTAGTTCTCATTGTAGAGGTCTTTCACCTCTTTTGTGAGATTGATTCCCAAGTATTTTATTTTTTTCGAAGCTATTGTGAATGGGGTAGTTTTCCTGATTTCTCTTTCTGAAGATTCATCGCTTATGTATAAAAATGCCTTAGATTTATGTGCATTGATCTTATATCCCGCTACTTTACTGAATTCACTAATGAGATCTAACAGTTTTCTGGTGGAATTTCCTGGTTCCTCTAAGTATACAATCATATCATCAGCAAATAGGGATAGTTTGAGTTCTTCTTTTCCTATTCGTATCCCTTTAATTTCTTTGGTCTGTCTAATTGCTCTGGCTAGAGTTTCAAGGACGATATTGAAAAGAAGTGGTGAAAGAGGGCATCCTTGCCTTGATCCAGTTTTTAGGGGGAATGCTTTCAGTTTTTCACCATTTAGAATGATATTAGCCATGGGCTTAGCATAGATGGCCTTTACAATGTTAACGAATGTTCCCACTATCCCTATTTTTTCTAGTGTTTTGAGCATGAAGGGATGCTGTATTTTATCAAATGCTTTCTCTGCATCTATTGAAATAATCATGTGATTCTTGACTTTAAGTCTATTGATATGGTGAATTACATTTATTGATTTCCTGATGTTGAACCAATCTTGCATCCCTGGGATGAAACCCAGTTGATCATGGTGCACTATCTTTTTAATATGTTTTTGTATGTGATTTGCTAAAATTTTGTTGAGAATTTTTGCGTCGATGTTCATTAAGGATATTGGTCTGAAATTTTCTTTCCTCGATGTGTCTCTGTCTGGTTTAGGTATCAGGGTAATATTGGCTTCATAGAATGAGTTTGGGAGGGTTCCCTCCTCTTCTATTTTATGGAATACTTTGAGAAGTATTGGGATGAGCTCTTCTTTAAAGGTTTTGTAGAACTCGGCTGAAAACCCATCTGGTCCTGGACTTTTCTTTGTTGGTAGACTTTTGATGACTTCTTCTATTTCATTACTTGAAATTGGTCTGTTTAAATTCTGTATGTCCTCCTCGTTCAGTTTAGGCAATTCATATGTCTCTAGAAACCTGTTGATGTCTTTGAAATTTTCTATTTTGTTGGAGTATAGGTTTTCAAAATAGCTTCTAATTATGTTTTGTATTTCAATCGTGTCTGTTGTGATATTTCCTTGTTCATTCCGAATTTTAGTGATTTGGGTTTTCTCTCGTCTTCTCTTTGTTAGTGTGACTAAAGGTTTATCAATTTTGTTTATTTTTTCGAAGAACCAACTATTTATTTTGTCAATTTTTTGTATTTTTTTTTTGTTTCAATTTCGTTGATTTCAGCTCTGAGTTTAACTATTTCCTGTCTTCTACTACTTTTGGTGTTGGTCTGCTCTTCTTTTTCTAGGGCTTTGAGCTGTAGTGTTAGGTCGTTTATTTGTTGAGTTTTACTTCTTTTATTAAATGTGCTCCATGAAATAAATTTTTCTCTAAGTACTGCTTTCAGAGTATCCCAGAGATTTTGATATGATGTTTCTTTGTTCTCATTTACCTCTAAGAATTTTTTAATTTCCTTCCTAATATCTTCTGTTATCCATTCATCATATAATAGCATATTGTTTAATCTCCAGGTGTTGGAGTAGTTTCTGTTTTTTACTCTTTCATTTATTTCTAACTTCAATCGATTATGATCTGATAGAATACAAGGTAGTGTCTCTATCTTCTTGTATTTGCTGACATTAGCTTTGTGGCATAATACATGGTCTATTTTACAGAAGGATCCATGTGCTGCTGAGAAGAAAGTGTATTCGCTCTTGGTTGGATGGTATATTCTATAAATGTCTGTTAAGTCTAAATTATTGATTGTGTTATTGAGATTTATGTTTTCTTTGTTCAATTTTTTTTGGAAGTTCTGTCCAGTGGTGAGAGAGGCGTGTTAAAATCACCTAGTATTTTTGTGTTATGGTCTATTTGGTTTCTAAAATTGAGAAGGATTTGTTTGACATACATGGATGAGCCAATGTTTGGGGCATAGATGTTTATGATTGTTATATCTTGCTGATTTATGCTTCCCTTAAGCAGTATGAAATGTCCTTCTTTATCCCTTCTGACTAACTTTGGCTTGAAGTCCACATTATCTGAAATGAGGATGGATACTCCAGCTTTTTTGCTGAGTTCATGTGCATGGTATGTTTTCCCCCGTCCTTTCACCTTTAGTCTATGGGTATCTCTTTCTATGAGGTTAGTCTCTTGCAGGCAACATATTGTTGGATCTTTCTTTTTAATCCAATTTGCCAGTCTATGTCTTTTGATTGATGAGTTCAGGCCATTAACATTCAGAGTTATTATGGAAATATGATTTGTATTCCCGGTCATTTGGTTCATATTTAAAATTTTATTTATTTATTTATTTATTTTTTGACACATCTTGGTTCCTCCTTTATTTGAAAGTTCCTTTAGGATAATTCCTCCCTTTGCTGATTTGCTTCTTTGTTCTTTATTTCTTCCTCATGAAATATTTTGCTGAGAATGTTCTGTAATGCTGGCTTTCTTTTTGCAAATTCTTTTAGCTTTTGTTTATCATGGAATGATTTTATTTCATCGTCAAATTTGAAGGTAAGTTTTTCTGGGTATAAGATTCTTGGTTGGCATCCATTTTCTTTCAGAGCTTGAAAAATGTTGTTCCAGGCCCTTCTAGGTTTTAGGGTCTGGATTGAAAAATCTGCTGATATCCGTATTGGTTTCCCCCTGAATGTAATTTGGTTCTTTTCTCTCACAGCCTTTAAAATTCTGTCTTTATTTTGTATGTTAGGTATTTTCATAATAATGTGCCTTGGTGTGGGTCTGTTGTAATTTTGTGTATTTGGAGTCCTATAAGCCTCTTGGACTTGATTTTCCATTTCATTCTTCAGATTTGGGAAATTTTCTGATATTATTTCATTGAATAGATTGTTCATTCCTTTGGTTTGTTTCTCTAAGCCTTCCTCAATCCCAATAATTCTCAAATTTGGCCTTTTCATGATATCCCATAGTTCTTGGAGATTCTGTTCATGATTTCTTACCATCTTCTCTGTTTTTTCAACTTTGTTTTCGAGGTTAAATATTTTGTCTTCAATATCTGAAGTTCTGTCTCCCAGGTGTTCTATCCTATTGGTTATGCTTTCTATGGAATTCTTAATTTGGTTTATTGTTTCCTCATTTCAAGGATTTCTGTTTGGTTTTTTTTCAATATCTCTAACTCTTTATTGAAATGATCTTTTGCTTCCTGAATTTGCTCTGTTAACTGTCGATTGGTGCTATCATTCAATGCCTGCATTTGCTCTTTCATCTCATCGTTTGCTTCCCTAATCATTTTAATTATGTACATTCTGAACTCCCTTTCTGTCATTTCTTCTGCCATGCTGTCGTTGGATTTTATTGATGTAACATCTAGATTTGTTTGGGGCATTTTCTTCCCTTGTTTTCTCATATTGTTCAGGAATCAGTGGGTCATTAAGATATTGCAGATTTCCTCTATTGACTTATAATGTCCCTGAAGATTGCTAGTATATCCCCTCTTATCCTTCAGTAGCCTGAAGTCTTGGAGGAAGTTGATAATGTGGAGCTCCACGAAGAAGCTGCCTCTCTAGGAGTGGTGACCCTCAGGTGGGGTATATTCCCTGGTAGTGGGCAGAGGTGCCTCCACTTTTTGACCAATGGTCATCCAACGGGGAACTAGGCTGCGGGCTGAGGCAAGACCTGTTTGTGCCTGTATCTCTGGTTTATCGTCCCTGTGGGAAAACCTCACCTGGCATGGAAGACTCACCCGGTGGGGATGTCTTGCTGGTCAGTTCCCCTCCTAGAGATTCCCCTCAATCTACAACTACCGCGTGGGCTGGGCTGTCTTCCTCTGCAATGTTCCCAGGGGCCCGGACCTACCTCCTGGGCCTGGGAACCTCACCCTTCGCAGGCGAGTCTCCTTAGGCTGCTTCTCCCAGAGAATCTGCCCACAGTCCTGGAAACTTCGCTCCGTCCCTAGGCATGTCTCTGTGCGTCTCTTCCAGCAAGAAGCCACCTAACTCCTGGGACCCTGCTCTGCACCTAATCGCCTGGCTATGCGGCCCCTCCTCTGAGCCGCCACCTGGAGCCCCGTACAATAGCTCAGAGACCCAGAGACCTGCCACACACCTCCTCCTCCTGACAGCTGCCAGGTTTCCGACACAATCACTAGGAGTCCAAGCAACTCACTTCGCGTCTCCTCCTCCCGCCAACCGCCCGTAGCTCTAGGCAGTCACTCCAAGTCCAAGTGACCCGCCCTGTTCCTCCTCCTCCTCCTCCTCGGGGTAGCCCCCCAGGTGTTCAGGAGCAGTGGCTCCGAGACCAAGTGACCCACTGCGCTCCTCCTCCAGGCAGACCACCAGTGTTCAGGAGCAGTCGCTTTGAGTCCAATCAACTCACCACTCGCCGCCTCCTCTGGCAACCACCTGTGGCTCTGATGCAGTCACTCCTAGACCAAGTGACCCGCCGCACTTCTCCTCTTCCTCCGGGCAACCCCCCAGTGTTCAGAAGCGGTCGTTCTGAGTTCAAACAGCTCACCATGCAGCTCCTCCTCTGGCAACCGCCTGTAGCTCTGATGCAGTCACTCCTAGACCAAGCGACCCGCCGTGCTCCTCCTCTTTCTCCGGGCAGCCCCCCGGTGTTCCGAAGCAGTCATTCTGAGTCCAAACAGCTCGCCACGCAGCTCCTCCTCAGGCAGCCGCCTGGAGCCCCAGTGGTTGCTCCGAGTCCAAGCGCTATGCTGAGCCGCCTCCTCTACGATGATCCCAGTTGTCCGTGTTTACCGCTCCAGCGGGGGGAGGGGCGTCTCGCCGAGCAACTCTACTTCACAAAGTTCCCTGCGTTCCGGGGCTACCGCCCCATCCGGGACGCCTCCCCAACGGGAGAGACTCACCCGGAGGCTTTGAGTTGGTCCCAAGTCTCTCACTATCTCCTCTTTTGAATGTTGTGTCCTGGAGCAACATGAAATGCAGCCACTCTCTAGTCTGCCATCTTGAAAAACCTCCATCGAAAGGAAACTCCTTAACCAGAAAGGGGCAGTATTACAGTTTGACTCTAGGAATGTTCTCCAAAAAGTTTCATGTTTCAGGCAAAGCAGCAATTTTCAGAGGTGAAAACCTCATCAATAGATTAATCCACTTAATATCTAATCTGAATGGATTACTGGGATGGTAACTGTAGGTAGATGAAGTGTAACTGAAGGAAGTATGGTCTTGGGACATATCTCTTTTTGGTTCCTTCTTCCTTTTCTCTCTCTGCTTCCCAGCTACCATGATCTGACAGCTTTCTTTTGCCATTTCTTTCCTCTATGATGTTCTGCCTTATCTCAGGACCAAAGCAATGGAGTCAGAATCAGCTAACAATGGACTGAGACCTCTAAAACCAAGAGCCCAAAATAAACTCCTCCTCTATGTTGTTCTTTTTGGGAATGTTGGTCACAGACACAAGAAGCTGACAAACAGTCATCTCCAAAAATCCACAGTTACCAGAAAGACTGAATAGTTCCTCCTAAGTTAGGCGTAAGACAAGGTAACCACTCTGAACACCTGTGTTTACTATTATACTGATTGTTCTTGCCTTAGCAATTAGACAAGAAAGATAAATTAAAAACCATCCAGATTTGGGGGGGAAAAACAATTTTGTTCATTGATAGTATTATCTTGTATTGAAAAAATCCTGAAGAATATGCTACCAACTATTAGAATTAATCAATGAGTAGAAAAAGTTTGTAGTACACCAAATCAGTATCAAAATTCAATTGATTTTGTATATATGCTTGCAATGAATAGTTCAAACATACAAATAGGGAAACTGTTCCATTTGCAATAATATCAAAAAGAATAAAAGAGGAATAAATTTAACAGAAGAAATGCCAAACTTATATTCTGAAAACTATAAAATATTATTGAAAGAAATTTTAAAAGATCTAAATAAATGGAAAAACAAGCAAAAAAGATGGTTAGAACTCTACCTCATGACAGGTTTAAAAATTAACTCCATCAATTCCTCATGATGGATAGTGAAGTAGTTGAGCGGTCTTTAAATGTTATATATTCAACAAAATGGGTATGATCTTTTTAAATTTAGTAGTTTTTAAATAATCATAGGTATTGATTGAGTAGGTTAATAATGCCTATTTCAGAGTCTCAGTGAATGAAAAGACTGGTATTCTTTTAAATGTTCTAGCCTCTTAGTTATCAGGAGTCAATATCTGGTAAATAATTAAGGGAGATAATAGATAGTATTGCTTAAATATTATATGTAAAATATAATATATAAATATGTGATAATCTTATATATAACATATATAGCATTAAATATATATAAATATGACAAATAATATATATTATTATATGTAATAAATACATAACAAACAGTAAATATGTAATGATATCATTAATAAAATGAATATGCTATATGTGATAAATATATAATAGCCTATATAATAAACATATAATAAATTATAAATATAATTCTACAAAACAGAGACCAAGACCTTTATCTTCCATAGGTTTCTTTTTCATGTCTTTGTAATTTTTATCTTTGAATAAGAGGCAGTTTGAAGGCGATGATGGACCCTTTCTCAAGCATGTAGCAAGGGTGTCTGTAGCATTCTGGACTCTGGAGTTAAACTTCCTATATTGCAAATCATACTCCCATTGTTCTGTTAGAACAGTCAGGCAAGTTTTCTCATCAGAAAATGGTTCTGAACATCATAATAATCCCTACTTCATTAAGTTATTGATAGATCTAACATTTTAAATATTAAGAGTACTAAGTGATATTTTCTCTCTTTAAGATTCCCCAGAGGAAAATATTTGCCTGTATCCTTACCTAAGTCTGAAAATATTTTAAACAAGTATTTTATTACAAATAATTTCCATTAATGAACAGAATGAATGAAAATCTGTTTTCTTTGAAATTTCAGTTCTCTTTGTACCTTATTTGTTATGCTGAAGGTGACAGGAGACCTGGAATACGATTCTCTTTAATCATGAAGATCATTTTTCCAAGAATCATTCAATAAATATGACTTGAACATGACTAAGGTACCATGCAAAGTGCTATTGCAAGTTGCTACAATTTCAAGGCTAAAAATGTAAACTTGTATGACTCTAACATTTAAAATAATATTAAATCAATTCCAACCAAGTACTTATCCATAATAAACAAAGAAAAAGATGACTCGGAAAGATAAATTACATTTTGCAAAAACATTAGCCCCAAAATACACATTTTTCCGTAAACCAAAAGTGAAAGCATTCTGGGTAGTGATATTCCAAGATGCTATTCCAAAAAGATATCTCCTAATGCCATAAAATAAATGTCATTGGTCTTTAAATGAAATTCTGTAATTTGCCATACTATAATTACATTTCTCAATTTTTTTCTTGTCATTCTTCTCTATTGTTACTATCATCAACATTAATATTGCTATAATTACCATTATCTCCACTAACTGAGCACTTTATATATTTAAAAATTCTCCATATCCAAATTACACTTTATTCAGAGTTGCAATAAATACAAGTAATTTGTGGACAGAGTGAAATATCAAAGTATTTAGACCTAATATCTCTGGTATCATCTAATCCTAAAATCAGGATTTCTTAAATAACATTTATAGTGAGCTTGAAAATCACTAATCAAAACATACAAAAGCTTCATTTGGTAATTATTAAGTTATGCACGATATTCCTGCTGTCATCCTTCCAGGACAAAGATAGGACTGTCCTCTCCATCCTGCTTTCAAGTTAAACATGATGTTAATGTTTGTAGTAGCAAAACGTGACAAGAACTAATGCCTCCTACTATTTCCGGGTAGGAGGATGTAAGAACCAGATCTTGATCATCATACTTTTTCTCCACAGAGGCCAAAAACTTTCTACTCTGCTTCAAAACCAGCATATAGCTAATTCACTCAAGTAGTTATTGTCAAATCAAAAGACATGTGATTAAAATTAGCCACAGTGAGACCAAGTATATCTCCTGTTTTAACAAACATGAAACTTCAACTCCCCTAAAAAGAGAAAATAATGTTCAGATTGAACTATAAATATGAGCCTAGTTTTATGTTGTATGCATCGGTACTGTTAACACAGATGATTTAAAAAGCTTGAAAATAAAAACACTGTAAAAAGCAAAAAAGGAAAAGACAGGGATTGTGATGTTACTATCATATAAATCAGCTGGGGTAGAACAATTCAGCCTAAAGAATCAAAAGTCAAAGTCAAGAAGAGCACTTCATAATTTTTAGATGATACAAATCATGATAAATATATTAAAGTTGTTAATATCTATACATCTAATAACTTAATAATAGATAAGGAGAACTAGAAATGCATGCGTAATAGGATAGTATTAGACCAAAACAAAATTCACAATGAAAATTTAAAAGTACAACTAATAAATAATATTCTCCAAAGAAAACTTAGAAAAACAGAAAATAACTTTTAATAAAGAAAATAAAGTTTTGTCAAAGGTGTAAATACATACATTCTTTGATGATTTATTAATAAGTATATATCAATAACTGCATATTATATATTAATTGCAATCTATTCATCTTCTTTTATATTCATTGATAATTACAATTAACATGTTCATACAGCAAAGTACTAGAATTAAATTTAGAACAATTCTTTTATTACTTTGACATAGGCAAAATCGGTTCATCTTATACCCAAATTCAGAAGCTATACAAAAAATTATAAAAATAATTACATAAAAATTATAATTCAAAGCAAAACTCTGTAGAACAAAAGCATCACTATATGTAAAGTCAACAAACATATGACAGCCTGACCTGATGGTACATGCCTATAATCCCAGCAGCTCAGGAGGCTAAGGCAGAAGGCTCACAAGTGCACAGCTAGCCTCAGCAACTTAGCAAGGCCTTAAATAAGTCATTGAGATCCTGTCTCTAAATAAAATATAAAAAAGGACTGGGTATGTGGCTCTTTGTTGAAGCAACCCTGGGTTCAATCCCCAGTACCAAAAAGAAAAAAAAAACAACAAGACATATGACAAACTTATATACCAGAAATAAAGTATTAATCTCTCTCTAATATAAAAAGAGTTCCAAAGAAACTTTCTAAGAAAAGCAACTCAAAAAAGAGGAGCAGCCCAGTAGACAAATTTGCATAATATGTGAACATATGAGTTACAGGAAAAGAAATAAGGAAACACAAATGACTCTTAAGTATCTAGAGCAATGCTTAACTTTATCAAAATAGAAATGCAAATTAAAACTACATTGATTTAATCTTTTACCCCAAAATCCAAATATCTTTTTAAATCTATTAAAAGACGAAACATGAATAAGGTTCATAAATTGCTGCTGATATCACAAATTCCCTTAGCCTGTAGAGAATAATTTGGCAATATCTCAAAGTTGTAAATTATCTGGATTCAATTTTGTGGAATTTATCCTACAGATAAAGTTGTATACAAGCAAAATGATATTATATTCAAAGTTATCTATTGCAGCATTGTTTGCAATAGCATAAAATTTGCAATCACAAATGGTCTTCAATGGAAGTCCACTTAAATTAATTGTTACATCCACAGGCTGGAATATTATGCTTGAGTTTGATACGGAAAAATCATATATATACATAAATGAATTATAATATATATTAATATTATAATATTATTATATATATTAATATTATATGTTACATATCATATATACAAATGAAAAAAGGAAGATGCTACCTTTTGAAAAGGAGACTGAGACTAAGAAAAAATATCAATTTGCTTAGAATTCTATATTTATATAAACCATTCTGTTTACACAAAGAAGTTATCTAAGTATACCAAATAAATAAAACAGACTTAAAAAAAAAGAAAGCAAGACTGTTTTATTGTACTTTTTATGTTATTTGATTTTTCAAAATAAGTACATTTTAATACTCGAAAAATATCAACTGGTCAATTATGTATTCATTGAGCTAAACTGGTTGTCATTGCCAAAGAGATTACACATTGAGTTTTTTTGTATATTTACCCTTGGTAGGACTCTCTCTGCTTGCAATTTTCATAGAATTATACAGCTGTCTATGGAAAGAGAAGGTTATAATTTTCCATTTTGGTCTCTAGACTTTGGAAAGCAACATTTCCTTCAAAAAGCAACAGTGGTCCATGGGTACTATCAATCTTCTATGACCTTAACGTGTGAGTTCTCAGCCAGGATGTTGAATCTTAATTGGCTCATCTGTATTTGTAGAGAGGACAGCAAAGCTTTTCAAACAAGTCCATGATGAGGTTTTATATTTTTAACATGAACCCACCAGGTTTGCCTGTCATGCACAATGTGTGCGAAAATGTTTTATCCAGTTCTGACATTTCTCAAAGTGATTTCATCAAGTAGTGCCTCTGGAGGGCCAAATGAAAGCTTGTTCAACTAGAACTTGAGGCAATGACAGTAGCAAGCCTCAGGCAATTCCTGCTCTTGGAATGTTAAAGGTCAGTGTTAAAATTTATAACATATTGTTATCTAACATTAACATTTCCATTGATATATTCTCAAAAAATTTCCACTTTGATGTGCCTGAATCAAAGTTGGTTTCGTGATCTGGTTTCTTATATGTGTCCCTTCACAGTGAGCATGGACAGAATGGATGTACTGGAATATTTATGCAGACACATCCGCAAGTGATGAAGTAGTTGGATTTTTTTGGTTCCCAGTTGCAATGAAGGGCTATACTTCGAAGAAAAAATTATTTTTGTTGTGTTTCTTATTTTAACTGATTTAATAGTCTTCGCCCTACTTGCTAACACATGGCATTTGATAAATATGTTGTGGAAAGATGTTACGATTATACAAACCATCAGGAGTGAGGTATTTTTTTTAAAGTTAAAAACAAAGTAGCAAAACACACACAATCCCTCAAAATCTCTTCTGACCCACAGAAGTGACTGTGCTGAGACTGGGCATAGCTTCACTGCATCCAACACAAAAATACTCGAGGGAAGGAAGCCGTATGGGCAACTCCACAGAGGGAAAGAGCAAAGCAGTACTGCTGGACACAACTAGGCGACAGGCCCAGCAGCGGCTTCCAGGGAGAGAAATGGCCTGTTAGAACTGGCGGGGGTGGGAGATGGGCCTCAGCTTCTGGTTCTCATTTCCTTAAACTCAGACTTGCTGACCCTGCTTCTTGTTAAACTACCAAAAGGTGGTCATTCCAGGCCGTTTTCTCTCTTTAAAATGCCTGGACCATATTGACTGCTGGATGTGGCCAAGTGCTGAGCAGGCAACGTTCCATGAAATACAGACATCTAGGTCAAGGCTGGGCCTTGCTCTGCTGTCCAGCTCCATCACTGCCCCAGCCCACCCCTTCAGATGAGAATACCTTCTTCCCCACCACTGAGCCCTTTCAAAAACAGCAGGAAACATGGTTTATATACCTGCTACGCCCAGTGCTCCAGACACAGTAGGCATCCAGTAAGTGGTTCCTGATGGCGATGATGGAGAAGGTGCTCACTTACACAGATCTCAACAGGCAATTATTTCAGTGCTCTTCTCAGTTGCTGCTCTGTTAATAAGATTGCTCAAGATTGAAAAGATTGAAAAAAGAGCATCCAATCTGGACACCATTAAAAGAAGAGGTGGTGTGGCAAGCACCCAACTGAGTTACCTGGAGAAACATTTATGTTTGCATATAAATGGAATAATAATGCATATCATTGCCTTTGCTTTCACTTATGTTAGGAAATAGAAACTCTATGTAAATTAGTAGCTTATCTGCTCAGGAAATTGATCCTCTACAAACACAAATAATATTATAACCTTTACCTAATTCAATTTTGCAAGAAACGAGGAAAAGGGGAAAAAAAAAAAAAAGGTTCACCTGTTAAATGGACTGGGGTACTTTCTTTTTAGTTACAGCTACTCTGGATAACAACAAAAATATGTTTTGTTTCTAGACAGTGATTTGGTATTTTATTATAACTTGCCAATGCAATACAACAGCCGGGTGTACTGGCTCAGCTTTAGAACATTTATTGTACTGTACAGCAAGGAAACAATTTCCTCTGCAGGCAAACAGTTGTGTCCCTGTGTCTTCTTCACCAAGATATTTAATTTGGACCTTTTTTAAAATATAACCTAAATGTAATTTTACAATGTAATGAACATGTATTTTACACATATAACATGTATGTAATACTTTACATCTATTTCTAGGAATACCTTCTGTTCTTCTCCAATCAAGTCCTTACTTATATATAAATACACAAATATTATACATAATATATTTGCCTAATAAATTATAAAATTGCATTTCTATACATTTCTAGATAGTTGATCTTTTAAATATTCATAGATAATCATTTACAGAACTGTAACGCTGTTCATTGTTGGGGTGATTGATGTGGATACATTATTGCCGATCATTTAATCTACTTCTCTCCAACCAAACAATCCTCTGAGCTAAATGTTGTTATCATCTCCACAGTCAGATGAGGAGACTGAGGCATTAAAACTTCAGCTACATCATTCAAGATCAAACAAAAAGTAGCCAATTCAAGAGCTGAACCTTGGATCCTTACTTTTATCTTCACTTTCACCCACCATATTTTGCAATTCTGAAAATGAGAAAACTGAAAAAAGAAAAAAAAACTCCAGAAGAATGGGAAATGTTTCACTAACAGAAAAAAATAGACAAAAGAAAATTAAATGATAATCCACAAAATTAGAGGTTTCCACAAACCTGTCCATGTAAGTTGTCTGTTCTCTTAAGAGTTTTAACAACAAAATAGTGCAACAAAAGACAATCCCAGATGAGTGATATGCTGTGGTAATTAGTTTAGGAGTAAAACTCTTACTTGGAACACAAATATTCAATTTACATAAACAGAAAACAAATTTCTAACTGGCAAATTGAATAAACACTAAATATATATAAATATATTTTATTTTTTGTCCCTTAGAGACACACAGATTTATTTAGAAAAGCAGATGCATATTTAAGGGAGAATATGGGCTCTTTCCAGAGGGAGATCAGCTTAAGTTTATATTTTTAAGACATCAGATTTAAAGGAACTCCATGCTATTTGCCTGACTATGTACTTAAATCCTGTTTGGAGCTTGACCCGTAGTAGGTCAATGTTAATTTCCTGCCACCTGCTTTTATGTTCCAAGGTCATTTCTGCATTTATCGATAGCCCAGAATATTGTTTTATGCTTGTTGTTTATTGGATTAAAAAATCAATTAGCATTTATGCATGAAATAAGAATCTCTTCTGGTTGTTCAGTTCCTGAATTCCTGAGAATATTTTTAATACTGAAGGCTCTCACTTGCTACGGGAAGGAAAGACTGGAGAAAAGCATTTCTTGTTTTTCAAGTGCCACCCAACAAGGAGTGGAGCTGGAATAAAACACCAGGGTGACTCCTTACCTCCCACTGGGGCAAATGTTGATCTACAGGACTGAAGTCAGTGAGGTCCAGTGCTGCTCTTGTTCGGGTGTCCGATGGCCCCCGAAGGCCCGTATGCCCGAGGGTTTGGTTCCCAAGATCTGGAACCCCTGAATGGCTCTCACAGGGAGTGGAGCCTGCAGAAGGTGGGCCTATGGGGAGGGCTTAGGTCAGTGGAGGTGTGCCCTCTAAGGGGGCTGTGACACCCTGCCTTCTTCCTCTTTCTCTCTCTGCTTCCTGGCCATGAAGTGAGCAGGTGGCTCTGCCACATGTTCCCCACCATTGCCATTCAGCATCCCCATGAAACCACTGTGAGAGAAACAGACATCTTTACCACTGTCTTCCCTGTCCTAGATGTTTACTAAAGCTTTATTTCATGTTCTCTAGAATCCTTCATAATCTTTAATCCTAGGCATCTTACCATTTTTTGTGAATGTTATTTTTCATTCTATTATATTTTTCTAATTAACTATTGTTTATATGTAGGAATTCTTTTGATTTTGTGCACGTGCGTTGGGCCTATATCCAGCCATCTTGTTAAATTCTTCATTAGTTATAATGCTTCTGCTTTCTCTTAGGTTTTTTGTTTTTTGTTTTTACCATAGCATTTGAAAATGCCAACATTTATTTTCCAATAAGAATTTGTATCATCCCTGTATTTATACTGTACTGCAACTGGTTAGCATCTCTAGTGCAAAGTTCAATAGAAACAGTAAAAATAGCCTTTATTATCTTGTTTCTAGCATTAAGATCCCTCTAAAAAGTAGGATATTTGTGGTACCAAATTAAGGAAGTTGCCTTTTATGGTAGAAAATATTGGTCGTTCAGTCAATAGTCATTTCCTTACAAACTTATCTGTGACAGGTGATTAAATAAAACATATTCTTAGCCTTCCTTAGAGCTCTCCTAGGTCATGTGACACTATCCTGGACACTGAGACAAGAGTAAAATTCTGCTGAAGTTTTCTGGGGGTAGTATTCCTCTCTCATGACATGAGCTAGACCAGCCCAGGTTTGCCTGGAGAGCCTATAGTGTGCATTTCTATCCAAGTCTATTCAGAGATGTCAGTTTGATAGCTTGAAATCAGTCAGGGTTCAAGTATTTACACCATGGAAATAGACAAATGCTAGAATCAGAGCTGTTTCTCCACCACAGAGATGTTTTTACACATTTAGCAATGCATGACTGGCACCAAAAACAGATGCGATGGCTAAAACCATGACTGACATGTGATCACAAAAGCACAGGAGAATCACAGGGTCCTGAGTTCCTGCACTCTTGAATGGCCAACAAGTCACAACTTTACCTACCTTAAGTGAAACAATCATACAAGGGATAAGAGCATAAATTTGTCCTAGTTCCAAGCACCCCTGTGTACTTGCTGAGAACTTAACCCCCATGTACTTCAGTATATACTCTACAAAATATAGAAAATTACATGTATATTCATATATTCATAAGATAAAGATAGGCGAACGGTAAGCATTCAGTAATTATAAAGTCATTATTGAGTAAAAATCACTTAAATTTTCTATTTCTATTAGCTGACCCTATATACTATTCCTACTTATCTAAAAGGTTCATTATAAATTATCACCAAAATTTATGACATGTTTCCTACATGTATAGATAATATTTTTCTAATTTGTTATTTTGGAAAATTATATCAATAAATTAATGATTTTAAGTCATCTATATATCTCTGGAATATATGGTTAAAGTGTACAGGTGTCTTTGATTTTCTAATTTTCATTGATATAAGATTTCTGCCAAAAAAAAATATTCCTTTACAGAAATAAACAATGTTTTGTTATCTAAATAGACCTCAGATACCAAGTTTAATAAATGCTCTCTCTTGTTCCATGTTCTTAAGACTTTACATTAAGCTAGAAATTATCTGCTCCTTGAATGTTTGGCAAATCTTCCCAGAAATGCTTAGATCTGATGTTCTCATGGGAGTAGAGGCCTGGGTATTTTTTAAAAACTACATATCCCATTTCTATGAGGTTTCTCAATTCCAGCAATTTATAAATAAATTCTAGAAATATTCACAATTAACGTGAGTTTTAAAAAAATTAGCATTCATAATATTGTCATGATTTATTTATTCTCTGCTAAATCCAGTATTCTGTCTTTCATGTCACTTTCAGAATTATCTATTTATGCCTTCTCTGGTTTTTAGTGAGTTTTTCTTATTTATTTATGAATCTTTTATAGAACAAATTTTCTCATGGAACCCCACTGTGGCCAGAAAGATGACCTGTACAATAATCATTCTTTGAAATATTTCAGATTGCATCAGTATTATAAAATAAACAAATGTACCATTTTCCCCATTTTGGCAAATAGGAGCTCCATTCAACCCAGTTTTTTAGATTGAAGCTTTGGAGGCTTGTGTGACACCTTTCTTCTCTCATACTTCAAATCCCACACATAAGCAAAGCCTGTAATTTCTACCTTCAAGACTTGTCTACAATCTTACCACTATGAATCCCCTCAACTCTCCTCTGCAATCTCCACCTTAGCCACCATCATCTCTCATTTGGCTTATGTGGTAACTTCTAAATTTGCTTCTTTGCTCCTTTCTTGGAAACTTACAGTCTGCTTTATCCACAACACAGCTAAAAATCATCCTTTTATCATGTATCCCAGATGATATTTTCCTATGCCAGAAATTCCTATTGACTTTGCATATTGCCCTGAATAAAATTCATGCATGATCTGTGAAGTACATCAATTTTCTGATTATAATAGTGTACTGCAATTACACAAGATGTTATTTTGGGGGGAATCTTGATAAAGTGTATATGGGATGTCTCTGTAGTATTTCTTACGTTTTCGTGTAGTTTTAACATTGTTTTATAATACATAATTTTTAAAAGAATGTAAAACCAACAATAGAAGAAGTAACTAAAGACTTTAACTAGGTTTCCACTGCTATTGGGTCCCCACATTTAACAGAGTTTTAATCTTTGATTCAGAGTGATAGAAAATACTGTTTCATAAAACTAAATAGTTGAAAAACATGAATTTTACAACATGTGATATGTTTGTGTTGTGTCACCTTGTCTAAGGCTAGAAACTAAATTTCCCAGAATTTCTTCCTCTGTATGGTTCCAAGTTACAGTTAACCAAAAGAGGAAATTCTACAAGATTTACAAAGCGGAAGGGAAGCAGACGCCATTATTCTCAGAAAGTATTAAGAGGAGCCAGACTCAGAGGGGCCCAGCAGCTCTTGTCTTAACGTGTCCTCCCTTTCCTCCACACTTATAATGAGTTTATATTCTTCATTACTGATCTTACTGACCACTCCCCACTCCTACCAGCAGGTACTTGGCTGAGGACTCACAGAAGTAATAGCTGCATAGAGGAAACTGCTTTCTATAGATGCCTCCATGAGCACTGATGAGATTACCTGCAAAGGTGTTGGCAAACTGGAATGCTGAAGTGCACTTATTATATATTAACTACTTACTCACCCCTTAGTTATGTTCCTCCTGAGATGCCCAAAAGATGACCAAGCTTGGGCATCCTTGAAGACCTTTTTGGTGGCTTCTTTCTGTATATCAGCAACATCCATGAGACTTGCTGCCAACCAGATAGTCTCCCTGAGTTCAAAGGGGAGATGAGATCCAGGGGCAGGGAAATTCAAGCAAATAATTTGATCTTTGTTCACAGACAGTTCAATGCACAGTTCTGGAACAATCTGAAGTGAACAGCTGTGGCACTGTAGGTGTGACCTGGAAGGATACTAGTGAAGATAATCTTTTCAAAGGGAAGAACTTTGAGCTATGCACCTGCTTGTTCATTTTGCCTGAAAGGAGAAACAAATAGAGGTACATATCTAAACGAGTCATGAGCAGTGGTTAACAGTTTGGATGGTCAGTACATTGGCAAAAACATGATTGGAAAATCAGTGACAGGTCTACAGAAAAGGTATGTGAAAAGACCTCCCCACATGAGCACAAAAATGTAAGAATATTTTGTTTCAGATAAATGCTGACCAAAGAGTAACCTCTGAAGAGGAATATCTTAATAATCCTACGCACAAGGCAGCCCATTTTCTAATCCTAATACTTGTCCAATCGGTCTATGAAAAGAATGACCATGAAAGCAGAGATGGAGTTTATGCCTGAGCTCAGTGGCACGGGCTTCCATTCACCAAGGCCAATTTGGCTCAACCCAATTTGGCTAATAGCAAAGATCAACGCCGAACTCCTGGAATGGCGCCATGCCCCAAGGAAACCAGCCAGCCACCTGAATCACTTCCAACAACGAAGGAGTAGCTCTTTGTTCTCACTAGAAAAAAAAAAAAAAGAAAAAAAGAAAAAAATTCATGCTTGTTACAGTTTCACCTTTCCCACCTTAATGTTTCAGCTAAAATCACCATCTGTGGGTTTACAGGATGCTGGGTCACCTTCCCAATTTCCATACAATGTTATTGCTGACAAAGAGACTCATTCTACAACAAGCAAACTGCGATATTGGGCTCATGCTTGTGGAGCTCACTGGTATTGTCATGTTCCCCTCATCCCGAAACAGCTGGTCTAATAAAATTATGGAATGGACTTTGGAAGACTCACTTAAGGCACCAGATGGTGAAAGTGCTTTATAGGGCTGGAATAATGTCTTCCTGGGCATAAGATAGGTTCAGAATTGGTTGGAACTATGGAGTGATTCCTATACCCAGGACTCAGGAGTCTGGGAAATGCAGGGTAGGAATAAGAATGGTACCTTTCATATTAACCTGATAACTCACCAGTAATTCTTTTGTTTCCGTTCTCTACAACTTTTGTCTTTTCTGGTTCATAGGTGTCACTTCCCAAATGAGAAATGATGCCATCCTAGAAGGTAACAGTGTACTGGAACCTGAGACTACTATTGGCTATTCTCGGCACCTTATGCCAATGTAACAGCAAGAAGGAGGCAGATGGTCTTATTTCCAGTATGTAGGACATCCTCTAGAGTGTCACTTAATCTTTCTGATATTTGTAGTAAAAGTTAATGGAAACAGGACTGTTAATGGCCCACACTCTTCAGGAATGAGAACCTGGGTCACCCACCACAGTAAGTGACTACAATTAAGTGAGACACTTTATGGGAATAAGGAAGATATGAAACGGATAGTGGGAGAGGTAAGTTATAGATACCATCTGTGATCCCATGACCAAGGATGGTTCCACAATGAAGCATGAGGGCTCTAGTAGATAGGAGTGTTTATTTCTTCCTTGCCTGAAAGTATATTTGTGTGTGTGTGTGTGTGTGTGTGTGTGTGTGTACAGAAGCACCTAGACTTATAATATTACATCCCCCCAAAAAAACATTGTAAAGTGAAAATAAATATATTATCAAAAATGTATCTAACAACCTCTAACCTACCAAACATCATAACTGAGCAAAAAAATACACTGTAGAATATCAGTTGCTTGCCCTCTTGATTGTATGGTTGACTAGGAGCTGAGGCTCGCAGCCACTCCCCAGCAGCATCTCAAGAGAGTATTGTACCACATAGATAGTCTGGGAAAAGATCAAAATTCACACTATGACTTCTGTTGAATGTTCATCACTTTTGCACCATCATAAAGTGGGAAAGTCGTAAATGGAACTGTCGTAATCAGGACCATCTGCGTTTTAGCAATTTCCTCTGTTCCCAACTCCCTACTCTAACAAAAGATTTACTAGTAGTGGTTAACTCTATCTCAGGATTAAAGTTATAGGATATTCTAACGTGGATTTGACTAGTTGAAAAGGAATGAGCACCCCCAAACCTGGGTGGGTCACTGTATGTATCCTATTTTGGAAAGAAAGTTTACGTGTTTTTGTTGTTCAGAGTAGTTGTATCAATTTTTGGTGAAAGAACGATTTTATTTTGGTCCTTATTTGTAAGGGAACATGGGTAATATGTGAGTATGAAAGCCGCATTGACAAGAACTGAACCCGACTGTACAGTATGTGTTTAGTTAAAACTGGGAACTACATTTCCCAGAATTCCCTTCCTTGTATTGTTCAGACTGAAAGTTGGCCCAGGAAGGAATTGTGAAATTTGTCAGGTAGTGGTAAAACCCAAGTCATCAAGGTCAGATACCCAGTTTTTACTCTACACCCAGCTTTCTTCCTTCCTGCCTCACTGACACACCCACCAGGGGCCTCCTATAGACCCAAAGCTCATAACTATGCAGAGGTCTGAGACCCCCACGAATTCCATTCACTACTCCTTTACCTGGGAACTCCTTGAGTGACCGGGCAGACTAGATTTCACAAATTTCCTGAAAGTTCCCACTTGCTCACCTACACAGTGCCTTAGGCAGATTAGTTACTCTCAGAACTGCCAATTTCCCTCTGCCAGACTTTCGTTTCCCAGCTCCTCCTATTTGTGTTAGATCAAATTTCCAAAACTCCCTTATTTCCACATATACTTACAGGAACTGTTTTCTTGACAGATCAAGGTAACATGAACACAAAACTGTGGTTTTGCTGTTCATTTTCTTCAGTCTTTAAAAGAATCCAAAACATGTATACAATAATATATTATGAAATTGTAGCTCACCTATGAAAGGAACAACCAAACAGGAAATCTGGAACTCAGCCTGTACCCCTAGTAATAACTGTTCTATGGGTTCTACATCCACTAAGTGGATGAAATGAAATCACAGAGTATGCCTTGATGAGACTGCCACCAGGGGGCAAAGATAATGTAATACAAACTAATAACAGCAAGTTATTTATTTAGCACCCAATATATAAGCATTAGTGTACTTTGCAGTTTATTCAAGATACCTCTTATCTCTGGGAATCTTGCAGGTGTGATATTAATATCATTGTTTTACTGAGAATTGACAAATGCTCAGTGTAAATAACTAGCCCAAGTCATCCTGCTGTTGAATTCATCTAGAGCACCTCATCTGCAAAGATAATGCTCCTTCTAGGGAGAAGGTTCCCTGTCCTTTTAGAGCCCCCTTCCTGGTTCCATATGCCTTATGCAAACCTCTGTATCGCTTGTAAATCATACTGCTTTTTTTTTTTTCTTACCTCCTGCCAGATGGAGGCTCTCACACAGGTAAAGTTCTGATGAGCAAAACTTTTATTGACAAGTAATGGCCTAATGTTTTCATTTTCTTAGAATTTTTATTGTCTTAGACTTGAAACCTATGTACCCAACAAGTATTTACTGGTTTTGACCAGCTTATAAATGATTCTGTCCCAATATTGAAGCAATAATGAAAGATTCCACCAACCAGGTCTCTGATGGGCTTTCACTACATGGTATTTTAAAGAGGGTGCAGTATCATGCAAGGTAACCATTCTGCGGTTGGACAGTTGTGAAAGTCATTTCATTCTTCTGAATTCTCTTTTCACTAAATTTTTACCTATGTCCTCTGCACTATGGTAAGACTCAATTCATTTTGGTCACATGTTTACCCCCTCTTCTTTCCCACCCCCATAGTGGCTTAGGAATTCTGGCCTCAAGCGGCACCCATGGACATACATGTCAAGATTACAAAGAGCTCACTGATGCACCAACGTTGTCAAATGCTGCCAACATTGGTTGGTTGCTTTTTTGCACACATGATAATATAGAGTGTGAGCATCTTTGAGACTAGGTTTGTCTTCATGCAAGTATCCTCTGCATCTAGCTTAGTGCATGGTGCACAGTAGGTGTTAATGAATAGGTGTTTAGTGAATGAATTCCTAAGTTAATTCTTTAAACTTTTCTTTAACAGTCAGGGAAGAACTATTATCCAGCACTTGTTATGTATCATACACCATGCAAAAACTGTAAAGGAATAAAACAAGATACAAATCCTGCCTCAGACCTGAGAGTCTGAAATTGACCTTGGGTCTGGACAACACCACTGCTGAGTCTCACTTCCTTTCATTCTATTTACTGGTTGGACAAAAGACCTATTTTATAAGATTATTTAAGTCCTAAAAGTATGTATAAAGCACAATGTAAATTAACTGAAAATATTATAAATTATTCTTAAAATTCCAAATATTAAATAAATGTTTAAATAAATCCCTCCAAAAGTAATTCCACTTCTCCCATGGATTTATATCTATCATTATGTAAACCACATGAAGAATTCAGCAACTCTGAAATTACTGAATTTTTTATCCAGATGTTTACTATGTAACTTCCTTTAGGGCATTTTTTACATTTGACATCCTCTATAGAATCTACTGTATTTTTTAAAAATAGCATTCAATAAGTGAATTAATGCAATAGATCACCAAGGATTCTAACCCAAATAGCACTTAGGAGATACGAGAATCCCATGAAATTATATGCAGAACTGTGTGTTTGCAGGCCATTTTGTAGCGTTCTTTGGTTTTATCAGTCTCCAAGAGATCTATTATCCAAAATTATTTCTTTACTTAATATGTATTAATTATCAACTACTTGCCAGGCATGTTACTATGGCTTAGGTTCAGAATCTAAAACTTTTTTTGATAAGAAGTGAGTATTGGGTGCATCAAAATTTTACAGGATCTTCTTTATCACACATCATTAAAATGAATGCATAATCATTAAACATATAATTTCAAATCAACATTTGGTACTCTAGTAACATTATATTTGCTGGTAAAATATGATTTACAAATACATTCTATTGACTTTAGAGAAAAGATTCCATGGGAATCGAACTGACAGGGTTTTAGTATTTTAGTATGTGTAAATTTACACATACACACATACATGTAAAGAAATCTCTAGTGAATCATGCTTAAAATATCTCTAATTCATATCCCAGCTGGGTTTTCATTTATTCCTAACAATAACAATGAAGTTACTGTTCTTTAAAAAAAAAAACGATGACACATAAAGAAAACTTCATAAAATTGTTTAGTAAGCCATTTCCTCATGGATTTTCCACTGACTGAAATAAACAGCTTTAAAATGCTCCAGATGGAGAACAAAATATACTTTTAAAACCTCAAGAATATCTCTAAATTTTAATGGCAATTTTCCCCCTTTGGAAATTTCATATCTCTCTTCAATGCATTAAGCATAATATATAGAGGCAATCAATATTTGAGCAGCTATTTTAGTTTTCTGAATAAAATTATTTTTACTTTGAAAATGGGTACCATATTCTTATCTCAAACACATGGAAAAAGATATTTTCTCAGATACAGACATAAGCAAATTCAAAGACTGAAATAATCATCCACAGTAGAAACACACTTTACAATATGAAATTTTTAATGTAGCATGATCCAAAATGATTATTTCAAAAAAATGTTAGTTTCTACCATTAGGAAACAATGCATAATTCACTCAGCCGAACTGAGTTGCAATTTGTGATAGTGACCAGAAGATGGCGCCGTCCCATTTCATAAGATTCATTAAGTAGGCCTTTGTGTAATTCAAAAGTTAATTTTAAAGAGAATTTGAAATTGGTATTTGTTTTTACAAATGGCAGGTAAGAGTGAAGAAAAAAGGAATTCAAATTTCTCAAAAGTTTTGACTAACAGTTATCTACAAATAAAATTTTTAAAAGTACTTTCAATAAATTTTTTCTCTCCTGTGAACAAAGAACAAAGAAGACTTTTAGAATAGTTATTACTTAGAAGTACCTCAAGTTTAAAATTCTTCCTTTTAGTCCATTTTATATTATGCTGGATTGCTCTTTACAACTATAAACGTTTTACATCTATAAACCCCACTTTTCACCAAATATATAAACAACAGGAATTTTACAAATGATAACTTAGGGAGAAAATTCATTAGTTTAAAGTAAAAGTAGTTCATGAAAAAGCTTTATTCAAGGCACAGACAACGTTCAAATGCTTCTTTCACTTAATAAATCCTGAATAAAAGTGTTTAAATCTAAAATCTATTATATTGCTGACTAAAAAAAAAAAAAGTAACATTTTTAAGGCTTAGTAATTTACTCATACTTAATTAAGTACATTAATAGATCTCTGTGTATATGTGTTTGTGTTTGTATGTGTTTCATGATTCTAGAAATACTCCAGAAAGGGAGTGAATTACATTACAGATTGTCCTGACTGGGTCTAAAATACAGTCTACCACCAGTTATTGAGCTTTTACTAGGAAAGTAGGAAGAATCCCTAATCATCCCTGAAAAGGTATAATCCAAAGCTGGCCGAAAAGGCAATGCTGGAACCAACCCAGGCGTTACATAGGGCGACATAATACCAGACAGCCCTCTTCCTGGCGAAGAATATGCTAGTCGTAATGGACTAATAGCTAGTCTAGGATTTAAGCTGTAGAGGCTTGAATCACCTCCGTAAGAAGCAGACGGGGTTTGAAGAGGCGAGAAAGCCGATTTATTACCTAGAGTTCCAAAACCAATTCCAGCTAGACTAAAATTTGAAGCTCTCGAAAAGACTGTGTTTTCCAGTTTTCCGGAGTTTGCTAGATCCCTGGTGTCTTGCTTGCGCTCCTTCCCATTTAAGATCTGTTCAATGGCTTGGACCACATCCCCTTTGCAGAACCGAAGAACACTTTCTAACCAGCTGCGCCTATAACTTGGGAAAATCCTGGTAAGAATATCAAGAGGGTCTCTTGGTCTTGAGGACATCATGGGAAGGCTGGGTCTGGTTGCAATGCAGTCTTTGGTCCCCTCGCTCTCATTTCCTGATTCCAGATCAGAGGATGATAAGGACCTGGGACTGTCTTCACCTCCTGATTGCTCCCCAGAGTAAGAAGACAGGATGCTATCATGCTTCTTTGGGTGTTCTGAAGTAGGTGACCTGATGCTTTGTTTCCCAATGACACCATCAGCTTTAGGAGATGATCCCAGAGAAAGCTGATGGGATTTAGAGT
Organism: Sciurus carolinensis; assembly: GCF_902686445.1. Taxonomy (NCBI): domain Eukaryota; kingdom Metazoa; phylum Chordata; class Mammalia; order Rodentia; family Sciuridae; genus Sciurus; species Sciurus carolinensis. The sequence goes on from NC_062226.1 coordinate 48,670,193, forward strand.
CTGACTCTTCTTGTCCACTCTGGCATGAGTCACACTGACTCTCTTTTTGTTCTGAGAAAGAGAAAACGAAAAAAGAATCAAACATAGGAAAACTTCCCAGAACCTACTACCCACTCAAAAATATACTAAATAAGACCCATCCATTTCCTAATTCAATGTATTAGTAATATTTATTCATACTAAAACTTTTAATAGATAGCAAAAATTTAAAAAATCATTCAGAATTTGCAGGTGCTGAAAATAGTGGAATAATCCTATATCTTATGTCATTTCAGGATAACAAGGACAGACAACATGTAAGTACTTAGGAATCAAGAAGAGACTGTTGTTACTCAGAGATGTTAACATAACACCAATACTTTAGGGCTGGTTTGGTATTGGCCTAAACGTCCCAAGTTTTGTTATTTTATATATATATATATGTATATTCCCCCCACAGTCACAGTACATAAAAAGAACTAAGCATAATGATTAGGTTTAGATAAAAAATTTTTATAAAAATGTTAGTTTGAAAATGAATATTCTATTTAATTACTAATGCTAAATTTCAATAATTGGTTTTTATGCTCACATTTCAGGTTCTAATTAAGTCACTGGAATAATGTGGAAAAATAACAAATTGTTAATTTCATTCAAATTTAGAGCAATGACTTCTGTATCAATCTCAAATCATTCCAGACTTGCATATTCATTTTCTGTGAGAGATGGTACCTTTCTCATAATCTTTTGTGAAAGATATATTTTCTTTTTTAATCCCTAAAAATATTAAGTTTAAAATAACATTTTCTAAAATAAAATAAGAAACTGTACTACTGCCATCTGTATGGAACCTGAAGGAATCCTGTTAAAAAACATTAGCAGGCATTTCCTTCAAATCACATCCCTCCCTCCAATATTAAGGCACTTCTCTAAAAATGTATTTTTTAAAACAACCTGATTTTTTTACCTCAACATGTTGATCAAATGAATAAAACATTTCAATACTCTTGCCAAGCTTAGACCAAGAAAATGATAACAATGCATAATTCATTAAATTACTTTTATTTTGATTCACATTTCCTCTTACTTTACAGCTGTATTTTATCATTGAAAGGGTAAACTTTCAAGTGGGGTATCCAGAGTTCTCCTATACAACCTTCTTTTTCTACAAAGTTTATAAATGTAACTCAACAAACGTTGCCTAAAGCAGTGATCTGCAACCATGATATACAAAACACTCATGTTTTCTTCTGTTCTCTTAAGAAGACCTAAATTCTAAAATAAAAATAAATGTCTCTAGTTTATTTAAAAGTTAAAATGTGTATAATTTAGTGCTTTGAGGGTCAAAATGCTGTCATGAAATGATAAAAGAAAGGATGGTACTACTGAAAAATTACAGATTCTAGTGTTTTCAACTCTAAATACAATAACTTTTGTAGTCAATACTATAAGTGACATTGACATTTCTTATATATGTGATTCAAAGTGTCTGCCTAAACATTTAAAGTATTAAAATTTCATCTCCACAGTAACATAAAACAATCTCATTATCATGCTGTATTCATAGTACAAACATAGGTAAAGAAGTACTAATTCTGCTTAGAAACTAAGGTGTCTTTAAACTAAGGATGCCCATTTCCTTCATCTGTCCTCTCAACCTCTATTCTATAGTTTGTCTTACTTCTATTGCACTTATTTTTATAATATGCCTTGTATGATAGGATTGGATACATATAATCCTCCTTCCTTTGAATATGAGATTCTTTTGGGTACGAAAATCTTATTCACTCTGAATGCCCATTGGTCTTTTGTTTAATGAATGAATAAATTAAACAAAATACCTTACTACAGTTCATGGATAGTGAGTGAGAGGAGGCACTCAATTTAGAAGCCTTGGAGTGGCCTTTCAAAACTATTTTCTTTCTATAGAGGGTCATCTGGGGCAATAAGATAAAATAATTAGCTACAAACAAAACACCTGGGAATCAAAAACATCCCCACAAATCAATGTCATCAGCTGACCTCACTGCCAAAGAATTCCAACTTTTACTTCTCTTATAGCAGTTCTATTTAATTTCTCATCAGCCCTCTTTGATCTTCTTGAGAAATTTTAAGTCTAATTTGTCTTCTAAAATAAACTGGACCATGTGCAGAAAGTTGGCATATGTGAATACAAAATGATATAGGCCTCATTTCAGTAGAGATGATTTTTCATTTTCAAAATACATTGTGATCTGATAAGATCTACAATTTTTACAATTTAAGGAATTTCTCATTAATAATTTGTTGTATCATTATCATATAATTTCATGTTACAATCTGCTTGGAACTTAAAAAAAAAATTTAAATGGAATTCTCACTGTTAGTAGGCCCTATGAAGTTCACTGCTAGTAGGCCCTTGTGAAGGCTATGAAGTTCATGAAAATACAATGGGATTCACATTAGCAGGAAAAGTTAATTTGGGATGGCCTTAGTTAAAAAAAAAAAAAAGTCTGTACACACATGCACATGTCCTAACACAACAAGTATTTGCACATAATCTGCAGTCAATAGATAACAGAAAAAAAAAAAATTAAACTTCCTTGGATAAGTAATCTACCATATTGGGGCCCGGGCTGTAGCTAAGTGGCAAAGTGCTTGTCTAGCACGTGCAAGGCACTGGGTTCGATCCTTAGCACCGTATAAAAATATAAAGACATGCTGTCCATCTACAACTACCAAAAAAATTTTTTAAAGAAATCTCCAATATTAAACTTTGATATTCCCACCACTGTTTCACAAATCTGGAAAACTTAAATGTGTTTCCTACAGGAAGAAACAAAACTTCAGATACTAGAGTTTTCTACACTTTTGGAGTCAAATAGTTGGTGGAGGATGCTTAAAGAATTAAAGGGAGAAAAAAGATCGTTGAATAGATTTCCATCTTTCCCCCAGTTTTAGGGAAGAAAAGCACTCCCAGTGCATTTCCCACGCCAGTTCAGAAGATTCACTCTCATTTTATAGTTGAAAAAATGTACACAGCACCCCTCACTAAGCTTTTCGTTGAATGCCCGCTCGACCGAAGTTGATTGAAAGTCATAACTTGTGCGCAAGTAACTTCATTCCTAGGGCGAGTCGTTCATCGGTTATCACCCGGTTTCACCCTTTCTTATCTTTTCCTATCACTGAAGGCAACCAACACAAAGGCTTTCCAAAGTGAAGGCGCTGAGTCTCGTAACACCCTCACTGACATGCTTACTATAAAAGTTCGTTTTCAGAACTTAAGAGCTTCTTTTGAAGCCCGCCTCTAGGGCGCTACTGTTTTTTTTTTCCCCCCAAAGTTTTTCTCCAGGACAATTATTTGCAAAAAGCTAATTAAAGACCAACTCACCTTGTTTTTCCTGCGCATAATCTTGCTGGTTAACCTCGAAAGCAGGGGTTGCCTGACTGCTAGCTGGTCTCAAGGCACCCAGTCCCAGCGGGGCCACCGCCGCAGACCTGCCGGCGACCTGGGAACTCCCCGTTCTATCGCGGCCTTCGGACGCCCGACCCTCGGGCCCCGAGGCTCCAGGGTACAAGAGCCTTTGCAGTCCCCGAGCCTCGCTCTCCTCTTGCGCCTGCTGCCTGCGCAGCGCCACCTGGGCGGCCATCACGCGCTGCCGCTCGGCTATCAGGGTGCACTTGGCACACGCGCAGTCCCGCCAGCGGCAGAAGCGCTTGTGGCCCTTCAGCGCCGAGACCACGCCGTGGTTGCGACAGCGGGCGCACTTGGGCGTCCGCGGGTAACCGCAGCCTACGGTGCTCACGCCTCTGTCCAGCCCGGGAGCCGGCTGGCAGCCTCCACCTCCCGCGGTGGCAGCAGCGGCGGCGGCTGCTGCTCGCAGGAAGAGGCCGGACGGCCGCAGGAAAGCTGGAGGCACTGGTATCCCCGAGGGTACCGGTAACGCCGGCGGCGGGGGATAAGGGGTCGCCGCCACCAGCCCCGGGCCGGGGTGGGGTCGGCAGCTACCGCTGCGGTCTCGGCTGCCACGCGGTGATCGCTCCATTCGTGAAGTTTCTGGCGAGGAGTTGTAACTGGGAAGTGCGCGGTCCGCAGCTAACCCTGCCGGGACACTGGGGTAGGAAGACACCTTCGTCCGGCTGTCCCCCACCTACACGAGGACAAGCTTACACTCTTCCCCCGGAGTTGGAAAAAACCGCGTCCCAGAGCGCGAGACGCTAAGAGGCGCAGCTGCCCCGAGAGCCTCTTAGGAGTCCCTGGGGGCTAAGGAAGTGCCCCAGCGCTCTGCGCGTCTCCGAGCCCGAGGCGAGAACACAAGGCTGCAGAGGTTACCCCGCCCACCCGTGTACCGGCCAAACGCTCAGGCTAGGGAAGGGCCGGGGGCGGAGATTGGGGACCTGCTAGGAGGAAGGGCGGTGGGAGAAACTAGACACCATCCTGATGAACTGCAAATACACCTTGCCCCAAAGAAACTGCTTTCTTTCACTTGCTTCCCTCTGCGAGTACAGTTTTATAAAATAGTTTCGCACCCTCCTCCTTGAACTGCCCTCCTAAATTAAAAAAAGATTCGAAATTTGCCTTTTCCAGTTCCTTGCTTCTCTAAGCAAGTTTGAAGATCTGGATTTCGAACTCTTTTTCTTTTCTCTTTCCCAGATGAAGTCTTCATGACGACAACGTGAGCAAAGTTAGTAAGAAAGCACAGCCTAAAAAGGCTGCCAAATTGGTACTCATTGGAAAGTGCGTTATTTTTAAATGGGTGGTAGGACTGGGAGGAACCACGGAAAGAAAGGAATTTATTCACATTTAGATTCTTCTCAGCATTCTATTTACTTACACGTGCAAATTTGAATTGTGTGTAGTATGTTTGGAAACGTTGATGCTTAAAGAAATCATTAGGAATTCTTTCTCTGGAATTATAGGCAATTGTGTTAAAGCTGTTTCAAAAATAATTCATATTTCTATTGTGAAGTGTTGGGTAAGGTAATTTGGATCATTCTTTATGTTATAAAACTCATTCTTGAAATGTGCACTTAATGTCTTTAATCGTAGGAAACATAGATCTATTACTTTAAACCACAGGAGCATTGAGACAAAAAAAATTTCCGCGAGTTTATTCTCAATGAAAGAGGAGACTGCACTCTGTCAACTGTCAGTTATTCGAGTAGCCAACTGCCTTGACAGACAATTCATATTCTACCTCTAAAATGGCATATTTTTACCATTCCTTTGTACTTATATACAGGTCTGACATTGCTAATCAATCTGAGATTTCTCCTGCCTGCCCACACCAAACCATCACCACATACAGACGGCCTATCAGATGATTTCCATCCTCCCTAAACATTGGAACTACTTAGGGAATATTTAAAAGATAAAAATATTCCAACCAAGCATTCTGAGTCTTGAAGTGTAAGTCTTAAACCCTCAAGATGGCAATTACACACAATCAAGGTTTAGAAATATCACTCTAAGAATTCCTAAACTCTGTGGAGTTTATAACACCCAAACTTTTTCACAGCTCTTGGTTTTTGCCTGAGCCACACTAACATGAGAAGTTTTTAATGCCACATTAAAGTAAAATGTAGTACTAATACAAAAAAAAAATAGTCATTCCCTTTTCTATTCTTTTTACGCCTTCCTGGTTACATAAAGGAAATGCATGTTTTTAAATTTTTTCTGAGTTGTTGATCATGCTTCTTGATGCACACACAAAAAGAGCCTCCACAGATAAAGTGTTTATAATTTAATGGTATTTTTAGATTCATTTGATTATTATTATCTTGAAATTATAGCAAGTGACACTGCTTTCCAATGAACAAAGTGAAAATAATTTTAAGCAAATGTATTCAAACAAAATCTGAGCAATTTAAATGACAAATGAAGACTGATACAGATAAATACACATATGGTGAAGGAGGCATATGTATATATGCATTCATTTCTGGTTTAAAACTCTTGGCAAACTAAGAATAGGACTTCCTCAACCTATAGCAAACAACATGATTAATTGTAGATGAATAGATACTCTCTAAGATCAGAAATAATAAAGGGTATTCACTCTTAACATTTCAGGATTGTACTAGAAATACTGGCCAATGCAATGAGGCAAGAAAAATCTGTTAAATATAGTCAGTTTAGAAAGAATGATATAAAACTCTTTTTATCTATAGGTGATATGACCATCTATGTAGAAAATGTAATAAAATTTACAAAAAATATTCCTCTAAAACTAATGTGATTTTTTTTGCAGGTTTGAAAAATAGAAGGTCATTATAAAAATGTATTTCTATAAGTTGAAATTAAAGGAAATGATCAGAAACTTAGGAAACATTCAAAATAGCATGCAAAATATAAAATACTTAGGTTACATTTAATGAAATACATGAAAAACAAAATTAAAAAACTTTACTGACAAAGTCTAAATAAAGGAAGAGAGATATTGCATTTGTGGTTCAGATGACTTAACATTGTTAGGATGGCAATTTTACCTAAATTGATAATTGATCTATAGATCAATAAAATCTACAAAATTATATTCCAATAGGTTTTATTTGGTAGAAATTATCACACTCATTCTAAAATTTATATGAAAATGTAAGAAAGAATCTTAGACTAGCCAAAAGCATCTCCGAAAACAATAAAGTTGCAAGGTTAACATTACCTTACTTCAAAAATTATTACAAAGTCATCAAAACAATATAGTACTGGTTTAAAGACAGACAAATCAACCAATGTGGAAGAATAAAAAGCTTAGAAATAAACCCAAACATAAAATTACAACTAATTTTAAGCAAATGTGCAAAGGCATTTAAGTAGAAAAAGGATAGAATTTTTTCCCCACAAATTTTGCTAGAAAAATTGGACATCTACATAAAAAATTTTTAACATTGACCTATACATAACATCGCAGAAAAATTGGATCATAGACTTAAATATAATTCATAAGACAATAAAACAGCACATCTTTGTGCCCTTGAGTTATGCAAAAATTTCTGAGACACAACCCTAAAAATATGACCCATAAAAAGAACAAAGTGATGAACTGTACTTCATCAAAATTAAATACTTCTTTGAAGACACTGTGCTGAGAATAAAAAGACATGTCAGACTGAGGTAACATAATTGCAATACAATATCTGATAAAAAAGCCTACATATAGAATGCATAAAGAATTTTCAACACTTAATAAGTAAACTAACAATCTGTTAAAGAGAACTAACAATCAATAAAAGAGAAGATGCTGTACACAATTGGTCACTAGGAAAATAAAAATTAAACCCACCACCAAATATCACTATATACCAACAACGATGACTAAAATTAAAAAGATTGGCCACACTAATAATGCCAAGAATGCAGAGTAACTGTCACTCTCATATACTACCAGTAGAACTGGAAAACCAGTTTGAGTTGCTTTAAAAGTTTTTACCAGCCAGGCGAGGTGCTGCACACCTATAATCCAAGTGGCTCAGGAGGCTCAGGCAGGAGGATCCAAAGTTCAAAGCCAGCCTCAGCAAAAGCGAGGCGATAAGCAACTCAGTGAGATCCTGTCTCCAAGTAAAATACAAAATAGGGCTGGGGATGTGGCTCAGTGGTCGAGTGCCCCTGAGTTTGAACCCTGGTACTCCCCTTGCCCCACCAAAAAAAAAGTTTTTGCCATATGATACAGCCATTTATTCCTAGGTATTTCCTCAAGAGAAATAAAACAAGCTTATCTATATATAGTTATAAATTAGGAAAATCCAAATGTCAATCAACAGATGAATAGATAAACAAATTGTGGCATATCCATATAATGAAATACTAATTACCAATAAAAAGTACTACTGGTGCATATTACTACATAAATGAGCCTAAAAATAATTATTCTGAGAGAAAGAAGTAACACAAAAAAGAATTATATATAGTATGATTTAATTTATATGAAATCCTAGAAATATTTAATAATAGAAAGTTTACCGTCAGTGAGTGGTTCCCTGGAGCAAACTGTGAAGGAACATGGAAAGATGGGCTAGTCATTTATGTGCTCAACCTCACTTTCCCCATTGACAAGTGCAAACATTGTCATCCCCAAGGATGCTTTTCAAGTCTATGATTCATTTCATTTTTCAAGTCTAGTCTGAAGTTATTTTTCTCTGATATGCTCAGCTTCTAGAGAATCTCATTACTGTCCCTTTAAGGCATCAACCATTTCTCATTATAGCTTCCTAAACTTCCACTAGCAGTATCTTGGCTTTCCTGGGAGAAATTGTCTGAACCTCACCTCCTCTTATCATGCATAGGTTCCCTTCTGCGATAAGGGTCCCGTTTCAGACAAAACATCCTGTCTCCTCTTTTCTCTATTTACAATTTCTCTATGAATCTTTCATGCTAATTTGCCAGAAGTTCTAGAATAGTTCTTCCTCTACAATTTTTAATTGAATGTTAAAGAAATAGCCTTATGATGCTTCTTTATTTGATTATTGTTCATCTTCCAGATCACTTGCCAAATACAACTTAAATTTAGCAAAGATTTTAGGGCAAGGTACACACAACATTGGGAGGATGAAAATGGGCTGAGACAGAAAGTTGACCTGTGGTACCTAATTGAATACGCAAAGCAGGATTTCATAGGAAATGAGCTCAGAACATAGCTGATAGGAGCCTAGAAAAGAAGAAAGATGGTAGAACATTCTCCATCAATCTGTTGATAAAGGAAAAGCAAAGTGTACAGGCTTAGTTTGGTGGAAGGTTTTGCAGGAGATCTGGGAATTTGGAAGGAAAGTCTCTCTATTTCCTTTTTTTTTTTTTTTTTTTCTTTTTTTTTTTTCTTTTTAAGCATCTACATTTACAATTGACTTCATTACTTCAGAAAATTGGGGAACGTGCCTTTTATAATGCATTTTGTCCTAGGCTTTCTAGGGCCAGACTCTGTATGCCAATACCACAATTTATCACTTTGGGAAATTTTGAATTGCACTTCTCCTTTCCTGGATTTCTTCAAAATGCAATTGAGCATTATCATGATTGAGTGTCCACACTCTGCAGGAAAATATAAACTTCATCCCTTGGCCTGTGGCTTGTCAGGGAAGAAGTAAGCCACTTTTAGGATACAGCATTTCTGGGAGTTTATTGTTGGGGGAAAGATGAACATGTTTGGCCACACATGTATAATTGGCCAAGAAATGTCAGTCCCCAGGAACCAATTCCTATGAGTGAACATATGTTCCTGCAAGGTCAACTGGTGGGGAGAGATGATTTATTAAAACAAACCTGCAACTAACCACAGTGTTGTGGATCTTGGGAAGCAGAACCTCTTCACAGGACATCATCTCTGATCCTTGCTCAGGGAGATGATGGACATTATTCTCTCATTATTAGAAAAAAACAAAATACGAACTTAAATAGAGTGTTGTGTTTTATTGCCTTAAAAGCTCTTTTCATACAAGTTGAAGATCTTACCTGAAATCATAAGAAACTAACAAATACAGGGAATAGAGACATGTTATTCTTTTGTATATTCATTTGTAATTGCCCACTACATAGTAAATGTTATATATATATTTGGGGGTTAGGTACCAGGGATTGAACTGAGGGGAACTCAACCACTAAGCCACATTCCTGGCCCTATTTAGTATTTAATTTAGAGAGAGTCTAACTGAATTGTTTAGTGGCTCACCATTGCTGAGGCTGACTTTGAATTCTTTTTTTTTAATTTTAATTTTTATTTTTACAGACTGCATTTTGATTCATTGTATACAAATGGGGTACAACTTTTCATTTCTATGGTTGTACACAATGTAGATTCACACCATTCATGTAATTATACAAATACATAGGTAATATTGTCTGTCTCATTCTTCTATCTTTCCTTCCCCACCTCTTCCCACCCCATTTTCCTCTACACCATCCAAAGTTCCTTCATCCTTCTCTCCACCCCCCGACAACAACCCACATATCGTCATCCACTTACCAGAGAAAACATTCGACCTTTGTTTTTTTGGGCTTGGCCTATTCCACTTAGCATGGTATTCTCCAACTTCATCCATTTACCAGCAAATGCTATAATTTTATTTTTCTTTATGGCTGAGTAATATTCCATTGTGTGTATCTACCACATTTTCTTGTTCCATTCATCAACTGAAGGGCATGTAGGTTGGTTCCACAATCTAGCTATTGTGAATTGAGTAGCTATGGACATTGATGTGGCTGCATCACTGTAGTATGCTGATTTTAAGTCCTTTGGGCATAAACTGAGGAGTGGGATTGCTGAGTCAAATGGTGGGTCCATTCCAAGTTTTTTGAGGATTCTCCATACTGCTTTCCAGAGTGGCTGCACCAATTTGCAACTCCACCAGCAATGTATGAGTGTGCCTTTTCCCCCACATCCACGACAACACTTATTATTACTTGTATTCTTGATAATAGTCATTCTAATTGGAGTTAGATGAAATCTCAGGATGGTTTTAATTTGCATTTCTCTATTTACTAGAGATGATGAGCACTTTTTCATATATTTGTTCATCACCTGTATATCTTCTTTCGTGAAGTGTCTACCCAGTTCCTTAGCCCATTTATTGATTGGGTTCTTTATATTTTTGGTGTAAAGATTTTTAAGTTCTTTTTTTTTTTGGTGCTGGGGATCGAACCCAGGGCCTTGTGCTTGCAAGGCAAGCACTCTACCGACTGAGCTCTCTCCCCAGCCCCGATTTTTAAGTTCTTTATAAACTTTGGAGATTAGTGCTCTGTCTAAAGTGTGTATGGAAAGGATTTTCTCCCACTCTGTAGGCTCTTTTCACATTATTGATTATTTCCCTTGCTGAGAAAAAGCTTTTTAGTTTGAATCTGTCCCATTTATTGATTCTTGCTTTTATTTCTTGCACTATGAGGGTATTGTTAAGGAAATCTGGTCCTACTGGCTTGGAATTCTTGATCCTCCTGCTTCAGCCTCCCAGGGCACTGGGATTACAGGTGTGTGCCATGGCACCTGGCTGAATATATTTTTGAAATTAAAAAATGGATGCCATAGATGTACTTATAAGTTGAACAAATAAAAACTAATATCATATAACTTTTCCTTTATGACCTGAATATATATATTTTGTACCAGGAATTGAACCCAAGGACACTCTATCACTGAGCCACATCCCCAGCCCTTTTTAATTTTAATTTTTTTTTTTTTTTAATTTTGAGACAGGGTCTCACTAAGTTGCTAGACTGGCTTCAAACCTGCTATCCTCCTGCCTCAGCCTCCCAAGCTACTGGGATTACAGGTATGCACCACCTCCCCTGGCCTGCAGTCTGAAAATTTTGAGAAGTAATTTCTAATACACTAAAAGTCCATCTTTTTTCTGGATTTTCTCTTGGAGTTTATATAAGCCAGGTGTGGTTTCTTTTTAAGCATTGTCTATTATTCACTTTGTTCCATGTACTTTGTTTAATTTTAAGGTTTTTATGACAAAATTTTTCGTAAAGGAGGAGTTGTATGAAATGGTACAGTTACAATTTTCATGTCACTGCATCCTGGTATTTTTCAAAATATTTAAGTGTAATAATATGTAATTGCTTATAAATATGATGGACTAATGTGCTGGTATATTTATTTCTACTTTTTTTTGTACCAGGGATTGAACCCAAGGGTGCTTAACCACTAAGCCACATCCCTAGCTCTTTTTATTTTTTATTTTGAGAGGGGGTCTGACTTGGTTGCTTAGAGCCTCACTAAATTGCTAAGGATGGCCTCAAACTTGTGATCCTCTTGCCTCATCTTCCTGGGTTGCTGGGATTACAGGCATGCACCATTGTGCCCAGCTATTTCTACATTTTTCTACATTTAAAAAAATCAACTAGGACTGGGGAGATAGCTCAGCTGGTAGAGTGCTTGCCTTGCAAGCACAAGGCCCTGAGTTCGATCCCCAGTACCGGAAAAAAAAAAAAAAAAAAAAAATCAACTTATTATTGCAACATTAGCATGCCACATTTTAAACAACTTTTAGCAAATATCAACTCCAATAGCTAATTTTCCATTATTTAGCCATCTTTACTTACCTAATTCTTGTAGTTTAAGGCATTTAAATTGCTTCATTTTCTACCTGTTTTAAAGAAGAAGGAGTTAAATATGTGAACTTAAAATATTTTCTATAGTTCAAATTATCACTTTAGAATGAATATAAACACAAGTACTAAATTAAAGGTTGCTGTTATAGATTGGATATAAGGTGTTCCCCCCAAAACCCCTGTGTTAATACCACTGGTAAAATGACTAATTATGAAAGTCATAACCTAATAATGGTTAGGTTATTAGCCTAGCCTAATAAGTCCATCCTAGTCTGGATGGACTAACTTGGCAGTGATAACTGTAGGCAGGTGAGCCTGGTTGTAGAAATGGGTCTCTGGGAACATTCCTTGAGGCTTCCTCTTGGCCCTTGGCTCCTCCCTTTCTCTTTCCTCTTCCTGGCTTCCAGGAGCTGAGATGCACTCCTCTACCACACCTTTCTGCCTCACCTCTGTTCTGTCTCACCTCTATTTTGCCTCACTTCATACCTAGAGCAATGGAGTTAGCTGACCATGGATTGAACTTCTGATACCATAAGTCAAAATAAACTCTCTCTCCTTTAAATTGTTTATGTCAGGTATTTTGGTCACAGTGGTAAAAAAGTTGACTAACGTAATTGCAAAAATTTTTCAAACTTGTCATTTATGTTACCAACTTTTTTCATGAATTCAAATTCCAATCTGCAGTTCATTTCATCATCATCCCATGTATTCTTTCAATTTCTTTTAAACAGCAGTGGTTGTTTTGTTAAGAAATTGATGCTACATTCACCTGTAAAAAGAGTGTTAACTCCAAATTCCATACGAAAATAATTCCACAAGGATTTAGTACATAGAAAGGTAATCACCCTTTTGCAAATCTTTGGTCAAGTATGATTTGGAGGGAATTGAAACAAAGCATAGCAAAAGTTCCAATCGTTGTAACATACCCTGATGGTTCTTGGAGGAAATGACACATACTACTATGAACTAGCTGACTTAACTCTTTGTAAAGGAGTGTTGTTGTCTTATAGACTACTTTAAGAACTTTGGTGCCATTGTGGCTAACCACATAAAAGCTATGCTTTTTACTTGTTAGCCTAAGTATACTGTGTAATAGGGTTATGAAACAATATTTTTTAAATTCATAGAATATTCAAAGTAAATTCATGCCCAAGGATTAAGATAAACTTTGTGATTTGTTTCAAACTGAATAGGGTCCACTTTCATAAATTAGAGTATGTGTAAATATTTCTTTGGAATTCAGTCCTTAAATAACCAGCAATACAGTTTCATTCCAGAAGTATGTAAAAGTCCTTTATTTGGCTATTAAAGTCATAACAGAATGAATAGCACATATTAAACACAGAAGCATTTTAATAGGAAGTTTAAAATTGCATGCTAGATAATATAATTAAACAGAAAAAACAATAGTCATTTCATCAATAAATTTCTCTCATAAAATGTTACCTGACATGGTGTCTCACTGTGTTACCCAGGTGGGCCTTGAACTCCTTGACTCAAGCCATCCTCATGTCTCATACTCCAGAATAGCTGATACTACAGGTGTGTGCCAGCAGGTTCAGTTCTAGGGTTACCTTTTAAAAGTGGTTTATTGTGTACCCTGCAATGTGCCTGGAACTTTGGATATATTATGTCATTTAATCCTCACACTCATCTTATTGAGGCTAATTATATCATTCTTCTTTGAGAAATGAGAAAACAGATTTTCAAAAAGAATTACTCATCAAATTAGTCAAATATTCAGACTTTTTACTAAACTCATGTTTCTCTCTAGAAATCAGCTGAGCTCCCCTGTATTACAGATCCACGAAGCAGGCCTTTAGACTTGTTTATGGTACAGCTGTAAAGAAGAAGCACTGGTTCCCTTACTCACTAGTGACCTTGAAAGTGTATCTCTCCTTTGAGTTAACAACGGTCCCACTTACAAAAAAAAAAAAAAAGGTAAGAAAATATGAAGATTGAAGAGTAAAAATAGAAATCCAAAAGTTCATATTTTGCATATCTTCTCTCAGTAAACTTCAATGATAATGTTCTTACTCTTTTTTCCTCCTTCTTCCCCACATTCCATCCTTTAAAAAACAGTAAGACAGAAAACAAGGTAAAATTTTTTGCTGGTATTTACACCACTAGAAATTTGAAACATGTTTTCCTTCTACTCTCAAAAGTAAGTAAAGTTAGATTACATACATTTTACTTCTTTCCCTATATTCAGTTCAGAGTTAGTCTTGCCCTCTCAAAGTAACTGTTGTAAGATCCTATTATTTAGGTTAGAAAAACAGTTATAGTCTTTCATAAAAAAGAAATTCACAAAAAAGAAGTTCATATCTACCCATTTTGGAAACCAAATTGTTAACCATATATATAATATATGTATATTCATTCCTACTGTATTCAACTGATTGAACCCAAAGAAGACATGTAAATCCATTCTTCCAGTATACCCAAATATCTATATCAAGAGAAATAGTTATAGGAACAAAATGTATATTTTTGCTCACTTTTGTTATGAAATGTGATGAAACTGATTTTGAAAGATGTTACACATTTTTGCCCTTTTGTCTTCTATATTTTTGCCCTGCCAGTCTGTCTTTTGGAGCTTTTATTAGAAGGGTCCCAATTAAAAAGCTTGTGTGAATGAAAAATGGCTTCTATTCACAACAAGGACTCCAAACAAGAGGTATATTTGGTAAATCAGTTCCTCCCTGGCTCCTTGCCATTCACATCTTTTGGTTTTGAAATTCATTTCTTTGTAAGCATAAGGTGGTTGTTTTGAGGTGTTGTCAGGCCTCTGACAGGGTTATTGTGCTTGGTAGAAGGTGGTAGTTTTTGATCAATGTCTTCAAAGTCAAAGCCTGGAAAATAATAGCTGCACATCAAAACCTGGTGCCATAATGTGGTTAACATTGGACTCTTTCAGGTGGCCCCAGGGAATGACTTAATTCTCATGTGAAGCTTTACCATAATTAGTCATTTATAATGGTGTAGTAAGATTAATGTGAAGACATATAGCTTGAGATTCATTATCAAATGAGGTTCACAAAAATTATCACCAGAGGAGAAATGAGAAAACCTGTCTACTTTTTGATGTTTATCCTGCCTATTTTTTCTAACTTTTGAATAAATTACATTTCTGCTCTTAGGACATCTCTTAGAGGCTCACTATCTGTACAAGAATGCTTTCATCTAATTTTTGGGTCACTTAATTTTATGATACCCTGCCAAATCAATATTGATCTTAAGTCTTTCTGTTGTACTTTTTTCCTATATTCTTAGCACTTTTCCCAAATGTGCCTTAAACATATTAAGTTGCTTTAAAATTAGGAATTTTTGTGTGTCTTGTTGTTGTTCTTAGTTTTTTTCTTCTAGAAATCATTGGTAGCAAGTAAGGAAATAGGGGTATTTCATTTATATATCCATTCAAATAGCATAATTGCCATACATAAACATATATGTACATGTATACACATGTATACATTACATATAAACATGTAAGATTTCTTAAAGAGATTGTAAAATCACACTTGGAAAATACACAATAAAAAGTCAAATAAACCCACACTTAAAAGTTAAATGTGCCATATGTTTCTCTAATACTGAAGCACAATGGGGTGCATTAAGAAACTCATTAAATCAATGGAAATAGCAGCTGGGCCCCATCAAGATGTCTCTTTACTTCACTTCTGAAAGAGAAAACAGAAAAATACTGGATACATTCTGTTTCTTCTCAGGTTTGACCTGATCATGATAGCATGGACCCAGTACAATGTAAAGCATAAATGTTATCTCCTCTTGGCACCTAATTTGATAAATGACTTTTTAATATTCTTTGACTGTTTTCCCAGTAAAGCACTTTTTCACTTTTTGAATTTTTCTCATGAAAAAATGAAAACTTTCCCAAAGTACCTAAATAGTTCAGTCAAGTCACATAGCAGACAGAGACCTGATAAATGACTTAATAAAGAAGGTGTCAATATGTCCAGTTGGACTTGATCGATTTCAGAGTGAAATGAATGTCATAAAATTACGAATCCCTCCACGGCACCTGTGTATGATCTGAAGAAAGGCCTTGGTTCTCAAGGTTTTGGTCAACTCTTCTATAAAGTATAGTTTTAGATAAGTCACTTTTAAGAATCTGATGAAAGCTATGAGAATGGTCATGTATGCACACATGAACATTTTACATAGCATTTTGAGCCCACTTACATTGAAAGCCATGAAACAAAGAATTTTTAAAGTTCTTTCTTGCTTCAAAATTCTGATTCTATACCAACCTTCTAGTTTATAAATCACATACACAAAACTGAAACCAAGTCTTTGAACCCTACTGTGGGAGGAATTCAACAAAGCATGTTGGAATGTTAGAATTCAAGGTGTGCTTAGTATTGATTAGTTCTCTGTTGACAGATTAAAATTAATATCTGTATTCATGTTTTAACAAAATAAGGGCATATTCTCAAATATATATTCTTCCTGTATCACCTTCAAAATTCTCCTTGAGAAATGTGTAACAATTAAATAAAAAAAACAAATGTGTTTTCCCTGCTTGGTACTTGCCACATCGTAAATATGAAACTCTTCAAAGATCACTCAAGTTTTCAAGCATCACCAAGAGGTTTAAAAGCTTGATATCTAAAGGTGAAATCCACAATGGTAGACCATGCTGTGGTTTGGATATGGTTTTAGTGTGTTGCTTAAAGGCTCTTGAGCTGGAATTCATTCCCCAATGTGCAGAGCTGGGAGGTGGTGGAACCTCTAAGAGGCGTGACCTACAGGAAGGTGGCTAGGTCATTGGGGCACCACCCTTGGAAAAGGTTAATGTAGATCTAAGTTAGTTTGCTTGAGGGTGGTTTACTATATGAGAGCAAGCCTGATCTCAAAATCATCTTCCCATTTTAACTTGTGATCTCTGCATGTTCTCCCTATTGGTGTGATGCCATCTGTCATGAAGGCCACACCAGAGGCCAAACAGATGGAGCCACCTGACCTTGAACTTTTGAGTTTCCCCAACTGGAAACTACATAAACCTTTTTCCTTTATAAAGTTCCCAGCCTCAGTATTTTTTATAGCAACAAAAAATGGACTAATGTAAACCATCCTAAAACAGGTAGAATTGAGGCCCTGTTGTCTTTCAAATTCCAAGCTTCTCAAGGATTCCCTCTTAACATTTTTTGTATTTGTAGAACTTTTTAAAAGTCAGTTGAATGTTGCAAATTTTTGGATGCTGATTAATTTTTTTGATTTTGTGGATTTTTATAAAACTATGAGCAATTGCATTTTATCTGTGAGTGACTTCTGTCTTGTTCAAAGGCCTTATGTCTCTTCACTGAAATGAAAAGTCTATTAGGCGTCATATGCTGTTCAGGTGGAAAGACGTGTCTTTGTGTCAGTAGTTTCTGAGATTGTCAAGTTCTCAACAGAGATATAGACATTGGAAATTTGACTTCAGGTGGAAAGCAGGGGGAGAGATTGTGATGGAAAAAGCAGGTGTCCTTTCTTTGCCATCACTTCAGTCTCGTACTGACCCCATGTCATTGGCCACCAATGTGCGAGCTTGTAAAGTCCTTCTTTGTCTCTAAATACACCGTTCTTTCTCATCTCTCTCAATCACAGCCAGGTTTCAGAAAGAGTCATATGATACTCCATCTCTATTTTCTTGTCTCATATTAACTCTCCACTTACTTCAAATTGCCCTCTATCCCCTCTGCCCACCAACACACATAAGGTCAGCACTGGTGGGGTCAATAGACCGTTTTCTGTCTTCTCCTCTCTTAACCTTTCAGCAGTATTCAGCACAGCTGAGTTCAGAGTACTTAGAATTCTCTCCTCTTCACTTCCATGACACCAATTTTCCTATTTGGTTTCCATCTCACTTCTCTAATTCTCAGTCACATTTGTTCATGCTTCCACTTTTCCTTTTTTATTTATGAATCTGTCATAATTTTTAAAAAAATTTTTACAGACTGTGTTTTGATTTATCATACACAAATGGGGTACATCATCTCGTTTCTATGGTTGTGCACGATGTAGATTCACACCATTCGTGAAATCAATCATACATGTACGTAGGGTAATGATGTCTGTCTCTTGTCAACATTTTTGTAATAGTTCTATGGAAACATGTTGAGCATGCTCTCTGATTGGGACCTCTGGAAAGCAGACATCCAGAGTATTAGAGAAGCAAGATGTCCTGGAGGTGGGGGGCAACCTGTGAAGGATGGAGGGCAGTGGAAACAGTAGATAGTCCTCTATCCATAATGCAAATGGAGAGAGAAGCAGGATCATGGACAGTGTCCAAGATTGTCATGAAGCCTGAGAAAGCCTCAGTTTGAACTCTAGGATCCTCGTGGTAGGATCCTCAAGGGTGAACTCTTCCAGGAGTTCTGCCTGGGCAGACAGAAATGGCCTGCCTCTAGCCATTTGCCAGGCGATGCAGTGTGACCTCAGTGTGGGTGACTTCCTTACAGCAGTTTCTCTCCTGAAGGGAGAGCTGAGCGGTGAATTCTCAAGGCTGCCACAGTCTGAAGAATTTCATAAGTCACCTCTAAATATGTGAAATGGGTTATCTCCTAACATTACTCTATGGACAGGAAGATCTAGTCAGAATTGACCCCAAATTATCTGTCAAAGTAATTTATAAAAATTTTCCACAAATAACAAATATATGTAATAACTATTATTTGTTTTTACTTTTCTAACTCCTAAGAGTTTATTTAAAGGTTTGTGGAGCAGTAAGGTGTCAAAATTGGGCTAAGACCCAAGATGTAGGCAGAATCTCTGCCACCTTTGATTAGTTCCTTCTCAGAAAAATTTTCATACACAGGAATGAGTCAGTGAGCTTCTTATTGTATGACCTATGGTGATAACTGCTTCAGGCATTTTTTAAAATTTTCAGTCAATACATCTGTTTGCTTTTCCCAAACTATGGTTTTGTTTGTTTTAGTTGGTTTTTCATCATTGTGACCAAAAGACCTGTAAAGAACAACTTTAAGGAGGAAAAGTTTATTGAGGTTCACAGTTTCAGAGGTCTCAGTCCATAGATGGCCAACTTCATTGCTCTGGGCCAGAGTTGAGGCAGAATATCACAGTGGAAAGGTGTGGAGGAGGAAGGCAGCTCAGAACACGGCCACCTGGAAGCACAGAGACTCCCCTCACCAGAACAAAATACATGCCCCAAAGACAAACCCTAATAGCCCACCACCTCCAGCTGCACCCTACCTGCCTAAATTCCCACCTAGTTAATTCCTATCAGGGGATTAATCACTGATAAGGTTAAAGTTTTCCTAGCCCAATAATTTCACTTTTAAACTGTCTTGCATTGTCTCACACATAAGCTTTTGGGGGACACCTCACATCTAAATCATAACATGTCGCTATTTAATTCTTCACTCTTGCTGAGACAAGATGGCTGCCCTACTTTTTACATAAATTTCTCTTAGATTTGTTAAAACCACAAACATTCATCAAGTGTGATATATGCCTACCCCATGCTGTTTGTAGTATCTTACTTAATGGCCATATCATTCCTATGATATACTTATGCCCAATATATCAAAATGTAAAAAAAAAAAAAAGATGCTGAAAGTCGATATATAAATTCAGATTTGCTTCAATTCAAAACTCATGTTCTTTCTACTGCAGCTGAATATGTGTTTAAGGTTTTTATGGAAGGAGAGGAACTTGAGGTGACTCTTGTATCAGCAAATATAGAATTGAATATGAATATGCTAAAAAGGTACACTTCTTCCTAGCTCAGAGCCAAGAAAAACTCAAGAAAATCCAAAGGTGTTCCTACTTCAAGTTGCTTGGCTCTTGACCATCTGATCCCAAATATCAAAGGAATTTTTCTTAAATCAAGTTTCCTGAACAGGGTTCTTAGCTAATATAACTTCAAGAAATTGTGATGAATGTTATGATAGCAGAATTATTATCATCTACCTGAATCTTTTACTTTAGAACAATGAAATTCAGTCCTCAAAAACTTCCAGAGGAAGATTATTAACACCAAAATAAAACTAATAGCAGCAATCTTTCAACCATTAACTATTACCATTTTGCAGATTTACTTAGAATGGTTTTGGCTTAAGCTCTTATTTTACACTCCATTAGTTTCAAAATAATTATATTTTGAATAAGTTTTGAACAAGTTCAAATGAGATCTGGTTGCCAAACTATCAGCCTACATTTATATTTCTGTCTTATGATACCAGATATATCTATAATAATATTCCTACTTCAATTAGTGCATCTTATGTTATTTTAATTGAAGACTGATGTATGATTTCTGAAAGACTAAAGATCACATTCTCTTGTCCACTTTGCTTCTTGTTATTTTTAACCTCCTTTTAGTAAAACAACTTATGTTTGCAATCTCTGCCGATGGACAGAACAGATAGAAGTACCAATTAAAACAAAAACAGGAATGTATCCTTCAGTCATTGAAGATAATAAACAGATAGAGTACTTAATTAATTGAGGTTCAGTAAATGTGGATTATATTTGTCTCAAGGTGCTCAGGTCAATGATATAATTTTAGAGAAATAACTTTTACCACATGATTTTAGTAGTCATTTTAATTCCTTATTCTAAAACCATGATAAAGTTTAGGAATTTCATAACAATATTCTGTCTCTGTCTTCAGTAATCTTTCTTTTTTCCTTTCTTTTTTATTATTACTTTAGAGTTACATGTAATAATGGAGTTCATTTTGACATAATTATAAAAGCATGGAACTTTAAATTGCTTCAATTCAATTCCCCAGTAATTCCCCCTTTCCTCCCCTTCTTCATCCACTGATCTTTCTTCCGTTTATTTATAGTTTTTTTTTTTTTTAATTAGTGCCTTGTGGATATTCATAAAGGTGAGATTCCCTGTGGTATATTCATATATGTAGTAGGAAAGTTTGGTCAGATTCATTCCACCATTCTTCCATTTCCATTCCGCTCTCCCCCTCAATCCCTTTCCTCTAACCCACTGATTGCTCTTCTGTTTTCATGGAATTCACTTCCTCCCCATTTTTCCTTTTTTCTTTTTCTTTTCCTTATTTTGGTCTTTTTTCCACACATCAGAGAAAACATTTGACCTTTAACTTTTTTGCTTGTTTCACGTAGCATGATGGTTTCCAATTCCATCTGTTTACTGGTAAATGCCATAATTTTATTTTTCTTTATGACTTAGTAATACTCTGTTGTGTATATATATCACATTTTGTTTATGTGTTCCTCTGTTGCTCAGCACCTAGGTTCATTGTGAATTGTGCAGCTATGAACATGGATGTGACTACCTCCCTATAGTATGCTGATTTTAAATCTTTTGGATATATAAGAAGGAGTGGGATAGCTGCGTCATATGGTGGCCCCATTCCTAAGTTCTTTATGAGTCTGCATACCAGAATGGTTGCACTAATTTGCAGTATCACCAATAAATGTATGTACCTTTTCCCCACATCCTTTCGAACTTTTATTATTATTTGTATACTTGATAATTCCCATCCTCAGTGAAGTGAGATAAAAATCTCAATGTAGTTTTGATTTGCATTTCCCTGATGAACAGGAATATTGAGCATTTTTTCATATATTTGTTGGTCATTTGTATTTCTTCTTATAAGCAGTATCTTCTTCCATTTATTAAATGGGTTATTTGATTTTTTGTTTTTGTTTTTGTTGTGAAGTTTTTTGAGTTATTCATGTATTCTGGATATTAATGCCCTATATGAGGAGTAAGTGGCAAAGATCTCCCATTCTAAAGGCTCTCTCTGTATACATTAGATTGTTTCCTTTGCTGTACAGTTTTAATTTGATGCCATACCACTAATTAATTCTTGGTTTTATTTCTTGTGTATTAAGAGTCTTGTTAAAGAAGTCAATGTCAGTGCTAATATGTTATAGTATTGAGTCTACAATTCTAAAATTGAAGAATTTCTGGTCTCATTCCTAGGTCTTTGATCCACTTTGAGATGACTTTTGTGCAGGGTGAATCAAGTTTCATTCTACTACATATGGATTTCTAATTTTCCCAGCAGCATTTGTTTAAAAAAGGCTATCTTTTCTCAAACATGTTTTTGGTCTTTTTGCCAAGTATCAAATGACTATATCTATATGGATTTGTATCTGTGTCTTCCATTTCTGGGTGTTTTTGTTGTTGTTGTTGTTGTTTTGTTTTTGTTTTGTAGTCCTTCAAAATTTCTATTTTATTTTTTTAATTATTTTTTTTTTAATTTTTACAGACAGCATTTTGATTCATTATACACAAATGGGGTACATCTTTTTGTTTCTATGGTTGTGCACAATGTAGACTCATACCATTTGTGTGACATACATGTACATAGGGTAATGATGTCTGTCTTATTACACCATTTTTCATACCTCCCTCCCTCTCATTTCCCTTTACGTAAGACTGGAGATATAGCTCAGTTGGTAGAGTGTTTGCCTTACATGCACAAGGCCCTGGATTCAATCTCCAGCACTACACACAAAAAAATTACATGAAAAAAAATGTATGTCTGTTTTGGTACCAGTACCAAGCTGTTTTGTTAATATATTCTTGCAGTATAATTTGAGGCCCAGTGTTTTGATGCCTTCAGCATTGCTCTTTTTTCTCAGGATTGCTTTGGTTATTCTGTTCTGTTATTCTTCCAAATTAATTTTAGAACTGCCTTTTTTTCCCCCTAATTTTGTGAAGAATGTCATTTATGTCTTGAATGAGATTGCATTGAATCTGTACAATGCTCTGTATAATATTAATTCTGCCTATCCAAGACATGGAAGATATTTCCATCATCTAAGGTCTTTTTCAATTTATTTCTTCACTGTTCTATAATTTTCATTGTACGGGTCTTTCACAAATCCTTCATTAGATTAATTCCCAAGGTTTTGTTTTGTTTTGCTGTGTTGTGTTGTGCTTTGTTTGAGGTTATTGTGAATGAAATATTTTTTTCTAATTTTTTTTCAGCAGAGTCATTATTGGAGTATTAGGAAATTGGTTGATTTATTTATGCTGATCTTATCTTCCTACTGTGCTATATTTGTTTATCAGCTCTAGAGGTCTTCTGGTAGAGTTTTTTGGATTTTCAAAATATAAAATCATATCCATCAACAGAGATAATTTTACTTCTTCTTTTCCTTTTAGCATCCCTTTAATTTCTATCTTTTGTCCGATTGCTCTGGGTTGTTTTAAGGACTATGTTGAATTCAAGTGCTGAGAATGGACTTCCTTGTCTTGTTCCTGTTTTCAGAGGACATGCTTTCAGTTTTTCTTGGTTTAATATGATGTTACCCTGATTTTAATAATTTCTTGTATTCTACTGATTTTGAAATTAGTTTGTTTTTATTTTCCAGGGACTTTGAGGTATAATGTTAGATTATTTATTTGAAAGACCAAGTTCAAACCCAACTCTGTTATCCTACAACTAGCATAAACTTAGTAAGACTGTTAGTTTCTCTCGAATTACGCCCTTCTTATGTAAAAATGAGAACTGAGCACAGGGATTACATAGATAATATTTGTCCAAATACCTGGAGAAGGGTCTGATGATTTAGTCATTCAGCAATTTTGAGTTGGCTTAATCATATCAACAGTGCTAATCATGCTGTTGCTTCTGCAATTCTTTTCAAAAGACTGGGAATTCTTTGCCATGTTCTCTATGATACTGAAGTCTGGTAAAACTGGAAACATCTGCATCATGAGCATTAAATGTGAATAAATATTAAATACTTTTGGAGGCTTCCAGTTTCTACTCCAACATACAAGGAGCTTGGAAGTCATTACTTTCCTTAGTAACAAACAAAAAGCTGAACCAACTGAAAAACCTACAACTCTTCTTAGACACAATTGGGAAGTAAAATTGAAGGGAACACTGCTACCCCCCAAATTGAAGACAGACAGGCAGATACAGAGAATCATACTCACTGGATAGAAACCTAATTTCCTCCATCAGAACCAGTGCCAAAATAGGAAAACCCAAACTGCAATTGATGATTTGCTGGAGTCTCACTATGCACAAATCTAAAATTTAAAATCTCCAGTAGGACGCCACACTTTTGTGCATTTCACCTCCAGGAGCTGCTTTTATTTAGAAGATACAAACTATTTTAATACAAACTCTTTCAATGCAAACTATTTTAATCCGGGCAAACTAACTGAAGTTTTATCAAATGCAACCAAGCTGGAGGAAAGGAAATAGACAACTCGCGTCCCCTGAGGACATACTGTTCTGTCTAATGTGTGAAGAGAGTTGAGAAACACTAATGAAATTCACAGACCAGGGATGCAGGCTCACCCTGAAACTGGACCTACTCATAAGACTATAGAGTATTTCCCCCTTCTTTGCTCCTCACTGCCACATTAATGAAGCCTATGTGTCAAATTTTTTCTTACCCAACACACCATATCTCACTTTCAATGAAAACTTGTGAGTTCCAATGAATCCAGAACCATATGCAAATATGGCAGGGATGTTGAGTTATGAGACTAAAATTTAAAACAACTCTAACCAATATGCTAACAGTGCTAATGGAAAAATAGACAACATGCAAGAGCAAATGGTTAAAATACAGAGGTGAGGATTTTTCTTTTTTTTAATTGTCAATGGATCTTTTATTTTATTAATTTATATGTGGTACCTCACATGTGCGAGGCAAGTGCTCTACCACTGAGCCACAACCCCAGCCCCAGAGATGAGAATTTAAGAAAGGAAAATAAGGCAATCACAAACACTGCAGAATTGAAGACTGCCTCTGATAGACTCATTAGGAGATTGGAAAAGACTGAGAAAGGAATCTCTGATCTTTGGGTATCTCAGTAGAAATTTCAAATACTGAAAAGTAAAGAAAAAAAAAAGATAAAAGAAAACAAAAATTTTAAAAGCATAAAGCAAAAAGTTCAGGATATCCAATTGCAGTGGAAAATCTTCAAAAAAATGTAACATCACAGATAATAAGAATATCAGAAAGAGAGAAGGTGAGAGAGAGGAGAAATATTTGAAACAATGACTAAGAATTTTTTCAAATTAACATCAGAGTCAGACACCACCAAACCATAGATCTAGGAAGCTCAGAAAACACAAAGCAGGATAGATACAAAAACAAAAACAAAGAAAGTACACCTAGAGATGTCTTCTAAAATTGCAAAGAATATCAAAGATATGGTAAAAATCTTGAAAGAAGTCATAGGAAACATATACCTTACCTAGAAAGGCAAACTAAAAATTACAACTCATTCTTCAGAAACCATGCAAGCAAGAAGAGAATGCAGTAAAATATTTAGTGTCAAGAGGGAAAAAAATTTAAAAACACCATCTTAGAATTCTTAATCTTGTGGAATTATTCTTCAAAAGTGAAGAAGAAATAAAAACTTTCTCAGACAACAAAAATTAAAGGAATTTGTTGCCAGTAAAGCTGTCTTGAATGAAATGTTAAAGGAAGTTTTTCAGAGATAAAGTGATAGAATTCATAAACTCAGAGCTACACAAAGTCACAGCATTAGAAAGAGTATAAGCAAAAGTAAAATAAAAATAAAAACTTTTCTTTTTCTTCTCCTTACTTGGACTAACTGGTAATAGTTCAAAGTAATAATAGCACAATGTGTTTGATGATTATAATTTAAGTATACATAAAATAAACGACATCAACACCACAAAGGACAGAAAGGAGAAATTGGGAATATTTTGTTATTTGCAGTGCAAGTGAATAGTACTTGAATTAGTTGTAAATATATATTGCTAACTCCAGGGAAACCACCAAATAAATAGAAAAATGTAGAGCTAATGTGCTAAGAAAGGAAAGAAAATGGAATCATAAAATTCTCAAACCACACAAAGACAGAAAAAGAGTGGAAGGTAAAAATAGGAACCAAGGACCAGGGAAGTTAGCAGAAAACAGTAGCTAATATGGGAGATAATGATCCAATTATATGAAAAACTCGATGTTAATGATCTAACTGTAACCTTGAATAGACAGCCATCATCAGAGTGAATAAAAAAAATAATAGTCAACTGTATTATCTACAAGAAATCCACTTATTTTTTAAAAGAAGTAAAGAGATAGAAAAAGATATGACTGGATAACACTGATGAAAAAATTGAAAGAAGCTAAAATAACCAGTTGGTTCTTGCTGAGTGCGCCTCCAATGCCAAGCCAATTGTTTTGATAACTTTGAACAAATACTCAGAATTCTGCTCCCCACCTTGATAGAGTGACAGGGACTTCACCCTCCCTGCCTCCCCAACACAATTTAAGAAGCAGACAAAAATATATCAGTGTTTTTCAGATATTGAACAATAGGAAAAGAGGTCAGAAGGTATCACAAAAATAAAGAAAGTGAAAGTTCATTAGGGCCAAGGAAAAACTTTTTGAGAAAGGACATGTTGGAAGTATCAAAACTTTGATTTTTACTTTGAATGCCTCATTGCTAGTCAAGCAAGTTAAGAACTAAATGGGCTTACTGATTTTAGTTTTAAAAAAAATGGGAGGGAGGCATTACTGAAAAATCAGGGCTATTTTAGGCAAAATGCCATGTGTACTTTTCTTTCATAGTTTCAACCCTGACTACAAATACTACAATATCATGGGGTCAAAGAAAAGGAAGAGAAAGAAAAAACAGAAGTGGTCATTCATCAGAGTTATTATAGAAGTACCATCTGAGACATGAGTAGATTAGACCTCAGCAATGTGGTAACATCACATCATTTTTTAGCATAACCAGGTTTCATCAGAAGCCCAAAGTAGTTAAGTAGCTTCAATACTGTGGTCACCCATTTTATAATGTTATGTAGAAAAATATGTTCTTATTTACATACTATTTTCCTATGTTTGGGAGAAACGATTAACTCTTTTAAGGATCTTCTCCATTTCATTTAAAAAATTTTTATGACATTGAACACAGGTCCTGATATGTAGTATATACTCATCAAATGTTTGTTGAATGAATAAATTTGTAAGTAATAATTAGATATCATTGATACTAAAAATATTCATTAAAATATTCATATATGCTTTATTGCCAAGTCTGCAGATATATTACTCTTCTCACATTTTAATAATACTTTAAAGTATTCCTTTGAATCAGTAGTTTCATTTCATAAAAAGATTCACTAGTGTTGGGCTAGGGATATTGTTCAATTGGTAGAGTGCTTTCCTTGCATGCACAAAACCCTGGGTTCAATCCCCAGCACCACAAAAACAAAACAAAAAACCCCATTAGTGTTTATGAAAGATGCCCATGTCTCATGTAATATGCCAATCACAAAAGATAATAGTTTATCTTTTATTTTACAATGGAACAATGTGCCACTTCATTGTGTGTGTTTGTGTATGTGTGCATCTTGTTTTCTGATACCAGTTACTCCCATAAATATCAGAGTACATGTCTACCCAAATCCAAATGAAAGGTTAGAATGACCAGCAGAATTTATCACAGCTTCCAGTACAACTGTTGAAATCTACCTTAACAAAATAATGTTAGAGTAGCTTAAAATTGAGTTATACTCTGTTGAAATCCATAAAAGGAATTAAGAAGAATAAATATATTATCTGTGGTGGGAGGTAAGAATGGCTATGAACATAGACATAAAGCAGTCATGATGGCCTACTTTTTGGGGGGTGTGGGGGTGTCCCAGGGATTGAATTCAGGGGCACTCGACCACTGAGCCACATCCCCAGCTCTATTTTGTATGTTATTTAGAGACAGGGTCTCATTGAGTTGCTTAGGGCCTCCCTAAGTTGCTGAGACTGGCTTTGAACTCGTGATGCTCCTGCCTCAGCCTCTGCCTCCTAAGCCAATTACAGGTGTGTGCCAATGCCCGGCATGATGTTCTATTTTGAATGTCCCATTGCTAGTCAGCTTTATTATTTTTATTTTTTTCTTGCAGCAGTGACAATTTATCAATTGACTAGTGCGATATTTAGTAACAGCATTATTAATAGTAATCCTCAGTGTGACTACACTATGTCCCCTCCTACTTACACAGTTTGAAGCTCTACCATCTCTTCATCAATACAGACTGAACCAACTAAGGGTGGCTCCTTGCTCCCCATTGATGACAGGATTTCTGTTATGTTGATCAATCTATTCAATTATTGATTTATTTGGCTTTAAAATAGGCATGAAACAGTATTTTCTTCATTAGGTGTTTAAAAACTATCTCCAGGGCTGGGGAGATAGCTCAGTCGTAGAGTGCTTGCCTTGCAAGCACAAGACCCTGGGTTCGATCCCCAGCACCGCAAAAAACAAACAAACAAACAAACAAAAACTATCTCCATTAGTTAAAAAAGAAAAACACCCCTGGCAAAAAAAAAAAAAAAAAAAAAAAACTACACTGGATAACTGAATTTGTAAAAAGATATTCTCCTCAAAATCGTAATACAGAAATTACTTTTTTTGCTTCTTCAAGACTAATGAACTGGCATACAATTTACATTGTAGAAATTGCTGTGAGTCAGACTTTATTTCATCAGTCTTCAAATTATTTTTATGTCTAATGTGACAGATTTCTTCATAATTTCCCACAAAGTTCCCTAGAGGCCTTACAACCAGCTACATTACATTTGCCCTTATATGACTCATCTCTAATCAGTTTCTTCCAGTACCTGAAAACTGATCATAATTCAATTTAAAATTTTTAGAAATCGAAGAAGAACTAAACAGAAAGGGAATCTAAAAGCACACTAGATTGAAACCGTAGGGAATATTTCTGGCTTAAATTGTACAACTTGTTTATACTACTGACTCTCTGATGACAGTCATTCAATGAGTATAAATAGATCCAGTTGAAGGAGAACATCTGTCCATTAAACATCAGATATCCAAAAACTATTATGGTCAGGTTTGTTTATC
This sequence comes from Sciurus carolinensis, assembly GCF_902686445.1. Lineage (NCBI taxonomy): Eukaryota > Metazoa > Chordata > Mammalia > Rodentia > Sciuridae > Sciurus > Sciurus carolinensis. The sequence goes on from NC_062226.1 coordinate 48,699,015, forward strand.
TTATTTAATTCTATAACATAAAGCAAGGCTGTAAAACTTTTTGTGAACAGAAAACTTTTTGAAATTACTGAGTATGAAAAATTGGCTCAGAAATAAGCACATAAAATATTTGCATACAGTTTCCATGGGAATCAAGGACCCTCTGAAGCCCATATGGATTCTGTAAGACTACATTAATAGAAGACTTAAAAAATCTCTATTTTCAATATGACAGTATGCTAGAAAGTTGTCACATTACTTTGTTTTAGTTTGAGATGTTTCCATAGGCAAGTAAATAGTTTGGATAGATACCTGCACATGGAAAATTGTATTTCCCTCCCCATGCACACACACATTCAACTTAGAAAACATTCATGTGTGCACACACAGGTGTCTGTACTGAGCATCCCCTGGAAAATGAACTGAGAGGCAGCCCACCTGCCTTGCTTAGATATTCCTAAATGCAAATGTTCCTTGGTACACACTCCACTGGTGCTGTGGTTTATCTCTTGCACCAAAGACTCTCTTATATAGTAGGTTTAGTAAATTCCCAATATTTCATATGTTTCTATTAAATTTCCAAAAAGAGTTCTCCTTTTGGAGTTCTGTGCTCCCACACTAATCCCAAGATAGGTCATCTGTAATAAACTCAACTACCAAAAGAACAAACCAACAAAACTAGTGATGGCCATATCTGTCATGCATTTTGCATACCTAGTTTCTAGATCTTAGCTCTTCTATATGTCTAGTCTTGTCACCATTTTACAAACAATAAAAATCAGTCTTCGGAAAGACTCCAGTGTTTCTCCCAGAATCAAATCCCAAATACATAATTTCTATTAAACCACAAACCAATAAAAAATAGGTTAGGGGCATTAGTCTCTGGATATCTACAACTTTACATACCCAAACTAAATATCCTTAGTGTGCACCAAAGTAATGTGTATGAAATAATGTCAAATACGTTCTCTCTTATGTGTTAGGTTGAGTACGTCCCAGGAGGTTAACTAGTACTGACTCAATCTTTTTCCTTAGACTGCTTTCAAAATCAGTGAGTTGCAGATATTGTTTCAGGCTTGCAACAGCGATTTAGGCCACCACACTGTTATTTTAAGTCATTGCTTCTATTTCTGTAAATCAGTTGCTCAAATACTCAGATCTAGAAGGACTCTGCCTCCCCTCCCTCCTCTTCCTCCCCAACACCGACTACATCTCCACTTCTTCACTAAATGACAGACTGACAGACATGGCTAAGTGTACCTTGTCTAAACATCTGTTTTATTACTGATGAGTGATTACCCTATGGGTAGGCAGGGTTTTTTCTTATCTTTCACTCAGGAATTCAGATAGTCTGATTAGAAAACTGAACTGCTTGAAGGATCCTGACAGATGCCTCTTACTTTCTTTTAAGACCACCATGAATGCCTAGACATTCCACACAGGCAATTTTCAGTGGAGAGACAACCATCTGTTTAGGTACTTGGGTACATCAGACATGCATTTAGCTGAGGAATCCCACTTCCACACCCAAGGGTTAGTTTTCTCGTGGGAAATAATCAGATGAAGAACAATTTATCTTGTGAATGTTGTGAGTATGTGAAGGGTCAGTTGCTGTAATTGTATAATGGAGTGACTGCAGAGAGGAGTGACTATTGGCAGAACTAAAAGACAACCTAGAGAAACCTAGAGACAGAAAAAAGGAAGCAAGCAAGCCCAAAAAGTTACATATAAATAGAAAGAACAAGGAAGAACACAGATACTTTTATAATGTGCAACTGTGTCAGAACTTCTTTGTGGAGATAACTGAAAGCAAAGGATATTCTGAGATCAAGAACCAAGGATAATAATTTGGAATTTGGTGATGTATATGGAAATGAGTAAAGGATTCAAAATACATATTATTATATGCTATTTAAAATCTTCCAGAAAAGAAAAAAATATGATTCATTCTAACTTCGTGGGCAAGGTTATATTCTGAAAAATTAGTTACATCAAAGAATTCCAAACATTGTATGAAGAAATTGAGGAACAGAAGAAAGAAATCTGTTGTGGGAGATGTTAAAAATAAGTGAAAGGGGAGGGCAGAAAAGGAAGCAGCGTGATGTTACCGATGGCTTCAGGGGATGTCCTTTATCTCTTCCCTCAGTTAATGCCCACTGCTCACACTTCCCACTGTGTTAAGTTCCTGGGCTTTGACGGGATATTTTCTCCACCCGTGTCGCTCTTCCTCTAGATACTCTCCTGTGTGTTTCCTCCATGTGCGGCTATTCCAGTGCTTCTCAGAGAGGGCATCCCTAACCGTGCAACTTAAAGAGCTTCCCAGAAACTATCACGCCACGGTTGTATTTTTACCACTTGACATATTCTTGACTGTTTTTAAGTTTTAAATCTGTTTCAGAAAACCTGTCTCATTTACCACCGTATTTTCAGCACTTAGCACATTTCAGACACTCAATAACAGTTTATTGGATAGATCAAGTAAAGACAGAAGCATTTATCTTATTCATTAGAGAACAATTTCTTCCACACCGTAAGACCCAGGGGTGCACCTCCTTTGGTGAATGTATCCTCACTTCTTGAAGAAGTAGGACAAATAAGCTGTAGGACAAATATAGGCTCATATACTTTTCCAGGTCCTGGAAGAAGTTCTGGGAAATGGTACACTTCCCACACAGCAGAGTCTGCTCTGGTAGACTTACAGTGCAGCTGGTTGAAGCAGAAGTGCCTCCTTCACTCAGTGCAAAGAGATCTAGTAAAGCTAGATGTTCCTCTAGAGACAAAGCCCCTCCCCACACTGCCTTTTCATGGCCTAACTCTACTCCCTAGAATACATTGCTCAATAGAAGTCAGGGTCTCTCCAGCTTAATAACAGCAGTGACTCTTGTTCCTAACTGTAATACAAATCTGCTCTCCCCGCCCTTTCCGGTGCAGCCATTTTTCCCTGCCTCCCAACCACTTGTCAATCTGTGAACATCCTAACTAGCTGTTGGTTTATCAGTCAGCTTGCAAGTATCCTTCTCCTTTATTGGTCCCCTGTTAGCCATGCAGAATTCAACTGCTTCATGGTAGCTACCCCGCCATCTTTTCTCTTGCTTTTCTCTCCTACACACTTGCTTACTTTCTCCTCCTCACTTTTCACATTCTTTCTTGCAAGTGCCCTTTCTCTTTCCCTTTCTTTTCCTCTCATTTTCTCTCTTACCCTGCAAGGAGACACTCTGTTTACTTAATAAACTCCCTTATGTGATTTCCCGTGTCTGGTGTGGTTTTCATGGGATCCCTTACACTAAACCAAAGAAAAGTCTCCATGAAAGGATAGATATTTTGCAAGTGTGCATTCTGATACAGCCAACAGTGGAGACTGAATTAGATGTGAAGATAAGGAATAAGACTCCCCTCTAATAAATACTGGCATCTAGTATGTGTTCCATGTGGGTCAGTAATATTTTATTGAAAAATACAAATATCACCTAGAAAATTTAGGGAACAGGATCAAAAATGGAAAGGAAAGACTGTCTGGGGCCTCTGTTCCCTGATCTGTACAAACAAGAGAAAACAAAACAAAACAAAGCAAAAGCAAAATAAGAAATTGTCACATAAAAATCACATCTACACAGAATACTTCAGAGCCTGACAATTTCCTTTCAAGCATATGAATAACTGTGAGCTTTTTGAGATTAGGGACAGTCTTTCATATTTTGAATCCCATCCCTTTATTCCCCATTTGTCTGGAACATTTTAAGGATTTAATAAGCAATTGTGAATTGGACTGATTATATTTGAGAGTATGATGATCAAGACTTTCTTGGGACCTATTGAGTTTCTTCAGAGAGCTAGAAAATAGAATTCTGTATCACTTGGGGGCACATTGCCAAATGGAAAATTTATCACTGCCTATGGAAACATTCTCTAACAATTCAGGCTAATGACAAACTCAGTGGGTTGCTTATTTATGGTGTTGGGCAGTGTGTGAACTTGTAAGTACAACTGGAAGTGAACCTGTGCTGGAGCAAAGCTAGTTCTTCTCATTGCTAGATGCCTTGGCAAAAGAGTGAATATTTTCTTTCTGAAGCCCAGGAAAGAAAAACCCTCAGATGTGGTGCCTCCCTTGCTCCAGGACACAGGGATTTAGAGAAGGAGCCAAGACATGGCTGGCATTTCTTTTTTTTCTCCCCACCCCCACCCCTTCCACCCCTCTTTTCCCTCTATACAGTCCCTCCTTCCTCCATTCTTGCCCCCCTCCAACCCCCCATTATGTGTCATCGTCCACTTATCAGTGAGATCATTCGTCTTTTGGATTTTTGAAAGATTGGCTTATCTCACTTAGCATGATATTCTCCAGTTTCATCCATTTGCCTGCAAATGCCATAATTTTATCATTCTTTATGGCTGAGTAATATTCCATTATATATATATACCACAGTTTCTTTATCCATTCATCAATTGAAGGACATCTAGGTTGGTTCCACAATCTGGCTATTGTGAATTGAGCAGCTATGAACACTGATGTGGCTGTATCTCTGTAGTATGCTGATTTTAAGTCCTTTGGGTATAGGCCGAGGAGTGGGATAGCTGGGTCAAATGGTGGTTCCATTCCAAGCTTTCTAAGGAATCTCCACACTGCTTTCCAGAGTGGTTGCACTAATTTGCAGCATGGCTGGCATTTCTATCCACTGAAACTGAGACGGTCTTGTACTGATCGTTGTGGCAGCATGCCCCTGTGTGGGGCTTTTGGACAGAAGATATTCAAGGAGTGACATTTTCTGTGCTTCTTGCACTTTGGCAGCTCCTCCAGCTGTTCTTACATCTGCAACCTCCCTCCTAAATCCACCTAAATCTAGTAAGTGATGAGATGGGAGTACATGATGATATGGGCAAAGCCATGCTGTAACCATCCATCAGGACATTATTGGGGAAACTAAAATGCATATTTGTTTTATTAGAAGAGCAAGAAGAAAGACTGGTGGTACTTTCTTAATGTTTATTTTGTTTGTCACACTTATTGAGATATTAAAAATATACTGAGATATCTGACCATTTTCTTCCATGCATATAAATAAGCAGTGAACTTCCCAAGGATAAAATGGAGTAAAACACACCTTTCATTAGTGTACAATTCAGTAAGTTTTGATAAACGTATATAGCCATGTAACCACTGTCAGAAAACACCTCAAAAATTTCCCTGGTGTTCCTTTGAAATTGATCTATCGTCCCATCCCTAAGCACTGGCAAGCAATTATCTGGCTAACAGTTCTATATTCTTTCTTGTTTCAGAATGTCATGTAAATGCACATACAGAGCATGCAGCTTTGTGCCTGGTTTCTTTTACCCAGCACAATGCTTCCCCCTGCCACTGTGCCATAAATTGAACCCAAGGGCTCATTACCACTGAGCTACATCCCTAACCCTTTTTTATCTTTTTTTATTTTGAGACAGAGTGTTGCTAAGTTGCTGATGCTGGCCTGGGACTTGTGATTCTGCCTCAGCCTCCTGAGTAGCTGTTGCACCTAGTGCTGGCAAAATGTTTTAAGATTCATTGACATTGCTGCATGTACCATTAGTTCATTCCTCTTTATTGCTAACTAATATTCCATTCCATTAATATAACAAAGGATTTTTTCCACTCATTTGTTATTAAACCTTATAGTTATTCCCAGTTTGTTTCTAGTTTCCAGTTTGGAGCTATTAAGAATAAAACTGCTGTAAACATTTTCAAAACATCTTTATGTAGACATCTGTATTTTTCTCTAGAGTCAAGACTTATAAGTCATTATCAAACTGTGCTCTTTATCAAACTATACACTTTAAATTTGTGTAGTTTGTTATATGACAATTTTACCTGAAATATATGTGTGTCTATGTGTGTGTGTGTGTGTGTGTAATATATGAAATGAATGGATGCAAGAAAAAAGGGATAGTTTTACATTGTTGGCAAGAATGTAAATTTCTATAGGTATTATGGAACACACTATGGAAATTCTCCAAAAAATAAAAAATAGAGTTACCATATGATCCAGCAATCTTACCACTAGGTATATATCCAAAGGAAATGACATCAGTATTTCAAAATGTCTGTACTCCCATGTTTATTGCAGCATTATTCAGAATAGCCAAGGAATGGGAACAAACTAAGAGTCCATCAACTAATGCACAGAAAATGTGCCTATACAGAATTGGAATATCATCTAGTCACAAAGAGAATGAAATCCTGTCATTTGCAACAACATGGACGGAAGTGGAAAATATGTGCTAAGAGAAATATGCAAGACACAAAAAGACAAGAACTGATGATTCTATATATGGAATCCAAAAAAGCTGACCTTATAGAAGTTGAGTGTAGAGTGGTAGGGACCAGAGGCTAGGGAAGGCAGTGGGGAGGGAGAGATGGAGAGAAGTTGATCATTGGGTATGAAGTTGTAGTTAGAGAAGAGTAAGAAATACTGTTGTGCTACTGCACAGTAGGGTGACTATACATAACGATAATGTGCAGTGTATTTCAAAAAGCTAAAAGAAAGAATTCTGAATAGTTTCAACATAAAGAAATGGTATTTGAAAGATAGATATGTCTAATATCTACGTTTTATTCTTAATAATTCCAAATTGGAAATGAGAAACAAATTGGGTATAACTATAATGTTTAATAACAGATGAGTGGAAAAAATTCTTTGTTATGTTAATGGAATGGAATATTAGTTAGCAATAAAAAGAAGTGAACTAATGGTACATGCAGCAATGTGGATGAATTTTAAAACATATATTACATAATATATACAGGTATCAAAGCATCACATTATGCCATAGATATGTACAGTTTTTCCAATTTTATGCCTCAGTTAATTTTTTTAAAGTGGAAAAAATCCCTAACCATATTCTATATTTATGAACTCTTTAATAATATATGGTAGAAACTATTTAAAATACTGTTCTATCAAATGCCTGATTCTCAAATCTTCCAATAGGACATTACAGGGCAAATTCTATCAAAATAGAAAATGTCAAGTTTAAAACTAAATGTCTATAGAAAGTAAGGCAGGGTGTAGAAATAAGAAAACATTCTTTTTTAATATTTATTTTTAGATGTTGATGGACCTTTGTTTTATTCATTCATTCATATGTGGTGCTGATAATCGAACCCAGTGCCTCACACATGCTAGGTATATGCTCAACCACTGAGCCACACCCCCAGCCCAGAAAACATTTTTAACCATCACCTTCTTATAAAAATAAATTTTCTACACTTTAAAATAAAGCACCTGTAAAGAGACTATGATGATGATAGAAGAAAAAGTTTCATTCAAAATATCTTGTAAATGAGATCTATGACTCCGATTAGATCTAACCTATTTCTTTCCACCTTCCATGTTTTAATTCTTTTTCACTTGTTTCCACCTTTCATGTTTTAATCCTTTTTTTCACTTATTTTCACCTTCCATGTTTTTAATCTTTTTTTTTTTTTTCTCCCTTAGGGGAAGGTGGTTTGGCATTGCTGGGGATTGAAACCAGGGCCTTGCACATGTGAGACAAGCACTATACCAACTGAGCTGTATCCCTAGCCCGGAGTCTTGTGCATGCAAGGCAAGTATTCTTCCACTGAACTACAGCCTCAGCCCTCAATTTAGTTTTTAATTTAATAAACTTATTTTTTGGTTATTTTTGTTATGCCTTCCTACCTTCCATTGCTGTAATTACATTCTCCATACTCAATTGTTTTACTCTCCACTTGTGTCAAAAACTCTGCCTTTAGTTATTTCTCCAATTTTTATGCTTAACTCTTAAATTAAATATTTGCTTTAACAATATCTCGTTACAATCCACATCTCTGCTTGCCTCCTGATTCATTAAAGTGCCTTACAATTTTAATGGTGAACGTATCATGGTTTTTTTTTCAGAAGTCATATTTATTTTTATTTTTATTGGTGCATTATAATTATACATAATAGTGGAATTCGGTGGAATTACATATTTGTACACACACACAATATGACAATGTAATATTGTTTTCTAGTGTGTATGTTTGATTTCAATATCTTTTTAAACTCTGCAAATTTACCCATCATCATCACTACAGTTTTTCTAATTTTTGAAAGTCTAATTATTAATACATATTAATTGTCCTAATTAATGGAATTCACCATGAAATTTCCATACTCACATGCATTATGCATTGATCACAATATCAATTTGTATCAGTGTATTATGGGTTCACTTAATAAGGACCTCACATGCCTCTCATATCTGGCTTTATTTCCTGGATTCTATGTCTTTTTTCCTGAAACAGATCTTTTATTATTTCTTTTATTGAGAGTCTTCTAGTGCTCAGATCCGCGATAGTGTGGATCTGAAATGTCCCCTGAAGGCCTGTGTGTTTAAGTCTTAGTCTATCACTTGACACCACAGGGAGGGGGTGGAAATATAAAAGGCCCTTGAAGTGGGTAATGGGACCCCTCCCCTTGCTCTTTCTCTCTTTTCCTCCTGGCTGTGTAGTGAGCAACTTTTCTCCACCATTCATTCCCTGCTATGATGTACTGTCTCACCAGCCCAAAGAAACAGGGCTGATCAATCTTGACTAGCACCTCTGAAACCATGAGCCAAAATAAACCTTTGTCTTTCTAAATTTATTATCTCAAGTATTTATTTCAGTAAAGGAAAGCTAACTAGCACAAATTCTTTCAGGCTTTGTTTGAACATGTGTCTATTTTTGCATTACTCTTATAGACAAGTTTAATTGTACATTAAATTTTAAAGATTGAAAATATGATTCTGTTTTCAATTGTCCTCTATTGCTGCGTATGAGTGGTCTGGAACTAAGTGGAATTGTTGTTTGGTGGACAAACTATCTCCACTCTGTTTAAGATTTATTTATTGTTCTTGGTGATTACATGTCTGTCATCTATCTATTTATCTATATTATCCTCCATGAGAATTAATGCATTTCTTTAATACATTTCACCATTCTGGAAAATTTTTAGCAATTATTTCAAATATGTTCTTTCTGCCATTGAATCTTCTTGATTTATTCTTTTTATCTCAAAATCTTCTTATCTGGTTCCTCAAACCCTTTTTCAGTTCTCTTAGCTACTGTCCAAACTTTCTGTTATGTATTATATAATTACTTTGAGAGTATTTCAAATTTCAAAATCTCGTAATAAAAGATTACCTGGTTCTTTCACAAAACCGCATATATATAAGAATGTTTTCTTATTTCTGTATCCTGCCTTATTTTCTAATAACTGTATATTTATTTGTTCCCACAAATTAGTTCTGAATTTTGTGCTTTTATATGAAGAAATAAAAATCTTCAAAATAGACTTTTTAGAAATGTAACTGTGACTTTTTTTATAGTGCTATATTTTTGTTTACACTTACAGTAAACATATCTCAAAGCTTGTGTCTTTCTGGGAATCTTAATTCTATTAGCTCTTACTGGTTTATAAGAAAAATAAACACATGCCCAACAACCCTCATACTTATAGAGCAAAGACAAAATAGCTTGCCTGAGAGTTCGTAGATACTTTCACTATACCTCTTTGTTTCCATAGGACTAAGAGATTTGAAAAGTTGTCCAGTTTTCTTGGAGCTGCACAGGATTGGAAATCAGGCAAGTCTACTACAATTGAGAGTCCACTTCATGACCAGGGAAGGTCATAAAATGACCTAAAATGTAGGTCATGTTAAGGTTGTTTATAGATAACAGCAGGAAAGAACAAAGATAAGGCTTCAGGTACAGAGTAGAGGAGATGCCCCTCTGGGCATGATGGGCTGTGTGGCACTCTTTCCTATAGATGGGAGCAATACCTTAAGAATCATATTTTGTCTTCTGAAATATAGGTTCTGCTATGTAAACTTGTTTCTGTTTTGTTTGTTGCATAATAGTGAGATGGTTTAGGGTTAAAAATTAATATAGCTCTTATCATATATTAATTTTCAGTTAAAGGAAATAAGAAAGAGATCTTTATGGATAACATAGCTAATGGTCTAGGGAAATAGTTGGTAGAGTACTTTCCTTGTAAGCATCAGGTCCTGGGTTCAATCCCCAGTGCCACACACACACACACACAAAAAACACATAACTACTTATGATATTTTTAATTCAAATGCCATGTTGAAAAAGAGATCTTATTGAAAACATTATTTCTTAATCTAAGTTTGTTCTAATTCACCAATGCCCAACTACACAGCATAATTATGTGTGTAATGAGCAATAAAACAAAAATGAATTCAGTCCTTCAGATCACATGAACTAGTAGATTTCATTTCATTATCCCATTCATACATGTTTTAAAAAGACATGTACCTGACCTTTGTGTGCTAGAGATAAAAACATCTCCAATTTCAAGTACCTTGTAAATTAGGGAGAGACGTAGATAAGCAGACTAACCATTACCAAAAATAAAAAGATATTTCTAAGATAGAAATAACCTTGAGATTCTAAGAGAACACAAAAATACATACTAATGAGCCTGGAAAAGGTTAAAAGAGGCTTAGTGTGAGAGGTGGCAGTAGGGAGGAACATTTAAATTTGCAGTAATCCCTGGTAGAACACTCCTCCCCTGTGGAATTTGGAGTTTGTGTGGGGTTTGGAGTTGTCGTTTGGAGTTGTCAGGAATGTTGGGTAGAGAGCTACTACAATACAGTTGTTGCACAAGGGCCAGGGGTACGAGACATCTTGGCATGTGAGGGGGTTCTTGCACGATTAGAAACTGTTCTGCAATTCACACATTTTTAAAAAATCTGGATATTTAAATTCAGCACAGTTTCATATATAACCAGAAAATATCCTGTTTACAGCTTAAGCACTAAGTTTTGCAGAATTAAAAGTACTTGCAAATTAAAGAAAGATTTGGATTTTTTTAACTTTTCCAAGAGTACTCCAACATTCCACCAACAAAAACACTACTCATGATACTGAGGAACCGAACACAATGCTTTCTGTCTGCATTTGCAACTTTCCCATACTGTATCCTTAAGTTCATGTGTGTGTGTGTGTGTGTGTGTGTGTGTGTGTGTGTGATTTCAAGATATATTATTTTGTTAAGACTCAATTTCCAAATTTAAAATCAAATTTATTAGTAATAGATGCAAGAGTCTGACTACTTCATTATGTCTTCAAGTATATATGAGTCCAAATATTAATATATAGAAATATATATCATCTTTAATCTTTTCATTTTTCCTGTTATATTTACTTTTATATTGACTTTAATTTGTGTCGTTATAATTGCAAAGGGTAAAATGAAGTTTTTTTTAAAATTTTTTTCACTTTTTGTAGTGCTAGAAATCAAACTCAGGTCTCCTGCATGCCAGGCAAATGCTCTACCACTGAGCCACATCCCCAACATTAAAATGAAGTTCTTAGGTGCACATTTGGATGAGCTTCAGTAAACGTATACACCCATGCATTCAATACCACATCAAGATGTAGAATATTTGTCATTCTATTTGCCTCCTGCCTCTTGATTGTCAGTCTTCCCCATTCTCCACCCCCAAGGGCAATCAGTGTTCTGATTTCTAATTCCATTGATCAGTTTTGCCTGCCCTGAATTGTTACAGAAATGAAATCACCAATAACATACTCTTTTGTGTTCGAATTTATTCAACATAGTGCTTTTGAGATTTATTCTTATTACTTGAAGTATCCATAGTTTGTTCCTTTTTATTGCTGAGTAACATTTTATTGTTTGAATTTTAAAGTTTTGCATATAGATAGGTGACATTGTCCAGACATTTTATTTAAGGATAGCAAAGGGAACTTTCATATATTTGTCATAAAGTAATTGGGAGTATTGGGTCTGATAGACTGAGAACCTCTGTTACAGGGGTTAATAGCACTGATAAAAGGAAAGCTCCAAAGTTGTAGTGCGTTCTGCTTTTACTTGCTCTGCGATGGTGAGTCATCTGACCTCTGTGAGCCTTGGTTTACTCACCTTGCAGACTATGAATCACAATAATTCCTACTTCATTGAATTTATGCAAAGATTGAGTCAAATAACTCAATTAATGTAAATATATCCTGTGTGTTGGTCAAAATCACATTATTATATCAAATACCTGAAATAATTGTAAAGAGGAAAAGTTTATCTCAGCTCACAGCTTTTAATTTTAGTTCGTGATCATTTGGCCCTGTTTATTTGAGGTCTTTGAGGTGGTATGCAGGATGGCAATAGCAGGGAGGATGTGGTGAAGCAAAAATACTCACCTTGTGGCCAAGAGTGAAGAAGAGACTGGGATCCCACAATTCCTTTCAGGGATGCCCACAATGACCTAAAGATCTTTCACTGGGCCTCACCTCCTAAAGTCTCCACCACCTCCCATTACTACCACCTTAGGTACCAAGCTTTCAATATGTGGACTTTGGGTGACATTTAAGATCCAAACTATAGCAGCCTGACATACATTTCTCATTCAATTCTTAATCATATATTAGAGTAGAAAATGTCCCATTTTGGGTCATTTGGATGAATTTTGGATCTGACTCTCTCTCTGAATGAAGACATCTCCAACTAAATATGCTCACTAACTACACTCTGCCTAAACTGACCACTGATAGGATTTAGCTCCATTCCCAGAAGGAAATTTAACCCTTTATCAGATGGAACTGGAAGTGCCCCCATAAGCTCAGGTGTCTGGAGATGCAGCAATGCTCAGGGTTGAAAAGGTTGGCTTATGAGAACTGTAACTTCATCAATGTATTAATCCATTTGATGAATTAATAATTTGAATGGACTACTGGGTGATCATTGTAGGCAGGTGGGGCATGGCTGGAGAAAGTAGATCACTGGAGGTGTGCCCTTGGGGACTATATCTTGTCCCTGGATCCCTATTCTCTCCTTCTGATTTTCTAGCTGCCATAAGCTAAGTAGTTTTTCTCCACCAGGCCCTTTACCCATGATTTTTCTGTCTTGGAGCCAGTCAACCATTGACTGAATCTTCAAAACCATGAGCCAAAATAAACTTTTCCTCCTCTAAGTTGTTCTTATCAGATATTTTCATCACAGTGATCCAAAGCTGGCTATCACCGATAGATGGTTACCTCACACCACTATCACATGGCAGATGCTGCTTAGATTTCATTTTTGAAAGAAAATGCTTCTCCTCTTATGGGCTGAACTAAAAGCCAAGGTGGGCCTCAGAGAACAGGAGATAAGCCTAGGTTAGAAGCAACAAAGGGATTCTGGAGCTCATGTGTGCCATAGCCCAGTTCCTTAGGCATATGACTATGTAGGATTTGAGGCTAAAGGTCAACTAGAACTAAAAAATCCTTTTGCCTGGGGTAACCCCCTTCAATACATATCCACCAGAGGTCAAATTTAGGACTCACTCTAGTGCCAGAGTATGAGGAATCCTTTTATGTCTCTTTTGATGAATGACTTTTACATAAATATAGAACATGTGCAAAAACGAAAATTGAAAGCCACCCGCTATTACCTCAGATTGTTAGAAAACAAAGTTAATCCCACTAAAAAGGAAATTTAAGATTACAATTTGTTTTTTATCATTCCAGGAATATTACCTTACAATCCGAGAGTAGGTAGAAAAGGAGCAGAACTTTGTTCCAAGAGCTTTGACTCTTAGAAATCTGAATCTCTTCTTATTAGGGCCAAGAAGAGTCAGAATTTGCATTATGGGACCAAGAATAGAGCAGGTATAGTCACACAAGTACACGAGATATTTTTTCAGAACATTACAGAAAGAGACCATCAGATGCCCTTTCCATACTGGGATATCTGTGTTGAGCTAATCACTTTTGGAGAGAGTTAGGGTAGGCTGGGTCCACTGGACCACTGTGTAAAGACTGAGCTGACCAATCTGACCAGAGAGTCAGAAGTTGTATGTAAATAATATGTAAATAATGCATATTTAAAATATGTGTTTAATAGGTAATGGCCTATGAAGATCTGGTACTTAAGTTTACAGAATTGTGAGTAAATTCAAACAACTGTAGTATGGTTAGATCACATAGTCTTACCATAAAGGCCTACATGTGGTTACTACCTTAGAACACTGAGTTGTCAAACTCTAGCATACACTGGGATCACCTGGATGACTGGTTACAGCAGGCATTGCTGAACCTCACCTCAGAGTATATGATTAAGTAGTTTCTGGGTAAGGCCAGAGAATACGTTTTTAACAAACTTTCAGTTAATGCTGATGTCTGTATAATTTGGTCTCAATATTTCCCCACCACTCCTGGAAGTCCTTATTTAAGTCAGGAACAGTCAATCAGAAGAGAATGCTCTTCCATGGATAAAGCTTAAACTGAATTAGCTAACACAGAAAATTGTAAGAGTTGCAAGGGTTCTATCTTTACAGTGGAGGAGCAAATATTATCCACATACTCCATGAAACCATTTTTTTTTGTCCTTGAATTAATCAACAGAAAAATCATATAAAATCATTTTCTTTGTTCAATTCTTTTCAGGGTGATACAAAAATACCTCTTTCTGTTCTTCAGAACCTCTAATTTTATACAATGTATCAAAATAGTGAGGCTCTTTGGGATAAACAATATGTATTCATAGAGTCTTTTTATTTTGAAAGACACAATCAAAATCAAAGTTGTTATTATAGCATTTCTTTTCTTTCTACACAAGGCTTTATCGTCTATACTTGGAATTGCTTGACTAACTTGTGCCAACACCTACACATGTGAAAATCTGTGTTCAAGAACAAATTACATTGGCTTTGAGACAAAATGAAACAATCAGTAATTCTTAGAACTTGCTTGGTCTTCTCTGCCCTTCTTGTCTTGGAAGACACTTAAGTATAATGTTGATCTTTCTTTTGTTATTACCTGGAACCTATTTTCCTCCTTTCAGGTTGGAAGCGGCATTTGCCAAGGATAAAAATTCACTTGATCTTTAGGCCTTTTGTAATGTTGGCAAAAGTAACTTCCTGATTCATACCAATAAAAGCCAACAAGTCTACTGAGGCAGATACATATGGATTGAATTTCCTTTCAAAAATAAATATTGGTTTAAATCTTAAATGACAAAAGCCTGGGCCAAATGCATTACACTGGACTTCTGTGACATATGACAAAACCACCCAACATTTCCCTGTTCCCTTTTTACACTCCCACCTGACAAATCCCCTACTGAACAAAGAGAGATATGTTTGATTCTTTCACAAAGAATCTAGACTATGTCACCATCCTTTTAATGGAGAATGAGTTCTTTTGTGGCCCAAAGAGTACATTGAGTACATAATGGACAGATTTAAATATGATCCTTCTTGCACAGGCAGGACTGGGTGAAACTGAGGACTTATCTATCTTCTCATAAAAAAAAGTTGCAAGCCCCTAGCCTTATACTCGAGGAAATAAATAGTTTTCTTTGAACAAACCATAGAACAGATTTTAAGACAAGAAATATGTTTCATTTTATGGGAAATATGATTCCAAAAACAGAAAATCCCCAAAACCACTATAGTATCTTGTACTACATATTTTAGTGTTTTTTTTTAATTAACCCAAGAATTTAAGATTTACAAATACAAGTATATTTTCTATTTCATTCCCAGTATATTCCTTTTCTCTGATGGTGTCCTTGCAGATACTTAAGGAAAACCACAATGCCCACACACTAATTAATTATGAAAAATATTTTTTTTTCTTCTTTGAAAAACTCATACCATCATTTCTACCCTTAAATTCTGTATTCCCAATTCACACTACCTACTCACTCTCTCAGCACAGTTCAGAGAGAGACACAAAAAAGCCTTTTGATCCTCTTCTCTTCATGCCCTGGATGGTTTACCTCCTCTCCTCGTGCTAAGGTACAGGACAAAAAAGGCAAGATTCAGAACTCAGGAGACCGTATTCAGGCCCTGACTCTGCTAGACATCCTCCCCAAGTCAATGTGTTGGAAGAAACACGAAAAACAATGTCTTTTTACTGTACTTATGAATACGAAGTGCTGTGTGTGTGTGCTATTATCCAGTTCTCCTTGAGTAGAACACTATCTCACAGGGGTCATGGCATAAAAATTGCATCTGGGGGGCCAGGGAGATAGCTCAGTCGGTAGAATGCTTGCCTTGTAAGCACAAGGCCCTGGATTCGATCCCCAGCACCCCCCTCAAAAAAAAATTTGCATCTGTAGTCTTTTGAGCAGTGGCAAAGGAAGAATCATAGAAAGTTACAACAGGATCATTTGTTTTTTTCCTAGTGAGGAAACTTAAGACATGGAGGTGTTAAACCACTTACCAAGGTCCACCAGCTAGAACCAGAACCTTTAGGTCTTCCCTTAAACTTGACTGCTCACTGCCTCCCCCTCTCCCCCATTTTTCTCACCCCTAACCTGGTTTTATGGAAGAAGGATAAAAAGTAGAGAAAGAGTGACTTTACATGACAAGAAAGAAGATAATGTGGAAAGAGAGTAGATAATAGAGCATTCCAAAAACCCAGGGCTATCAGGTGCTACCTAGACCCAAGAACACCTAGGTAGCTCTGACCTAATAAACAGTAAGGAGAATTGAGCAAATCATGGTGGGACTGAGGAGAGATGGTTACTTTTGGAATGTAAAGGAATGATAAAGAAGAGAAAATGGAATGTGATCTACAAGTTGTAAATTCCATCTACAAGATGGGAACAATAACAACCCTTTGTAGACTTTATACAAGTATTCGGTGAGACCACACTGCCAAACAGAACACCTGCAACGTTGCAGAGTTGCCTGCTGTGCCTTAGCAATGTGAGGTCCTTCCTTTTTCTAGCCGAAGGAGAAAAAAAAAGATCTTAGAAAAGGAAAAAAAAAAAAAAAAATCTGAGCTCATATTTCCAGGTTTTTAAGTCAAAACTTTCTAAGCTGTGTTTCAGTCTATTGTAAAGAAATTTAAAACTATGGCCAATTTTTAACATAATTTGTTGTCTCTAATGCAACACTGTATTATAGGCACTTTTAATTTTATCTCCTTTCATCCTTACTACAAACTGTGAGGTTGTCGTTATTGTTCCTCTTTGAGGTGAGGAAACACTCAGAAAGTCTAGGTAATACTAAGTTACAGGGTAAAGTAGGGATTCCAATCCCAGTCTGAACAAAGAAGCCACTTCAGTATTTTCTTGCCTTCACCTCCTTTTTGATGTCTAACTGGATATAGTATTACATGGATGGCATATAAAACTTTTCTTTGATGGAACAGGTTGTTGAATTTTTAATTATACTTTTACACACTCTCACAGTCTTCATTCAAAAACCAGTTTCAATTCTTTCCTCTGCGATTCAGCTGCTCGCATCTGGCCTTGGCAAGGGAAACCCCGCAACTGAATTTCAGTTTCCTTCACTTTCAGCTAGATTTTCCTCTCCAGATTGATGCAGGATCATTATGAAGCAATCAATGCCAAAGATTGTTGTTAATTTTCCACTGCCTTGGCTTAAATAAACACTTCATGTAAACGAGGGAGGCCCAGATAGGGGGCACACTCACTCACACAGACACACAACTCCACAAAGACACACTTTGTCATGGTTCACTTGGAAAAATCCAAGTGAAAAAGGAGGAGGTGGATGAATAATAAAGCAAAGGAGAAAAGGGAACTAATTTAGAGATAATGAGTGTAAGACTGCCTCAATAAAGAAGAACAACTGTGTGTCATTAGGTGGCAAGCTTAGCCTTTGGGCAAGATTACACTGCTCCAATTACCTGTTCTTAAGCATAAGTGAAGGGGAAATATAAAGGAGCAGGAAAAATACGTATTCTCCTCAACTGTAGTAACATTCAAAGAGAATTAGCTATTGCTCTTGCAAAGAGATTCTGCAATTGTAATTGTGTAAGGTAGGAATCCACTGTGTCCATAGGAAGCCATGTGTTTGGTCATGCGATAGAACCCATTTCTTCCAATGGTCAAGAAATGAACAGAGGAGCAATAAAAGCATTTCCCCATATTTGCATCTTGCCTCAACATCTGGGAATCTCAGAAGGCTCCGAATAAAGCAGCAAGCTTCCATCTGAGGTGACCTGCTCTCAGCATGGGTCAGTTCCTGAGAATGGGGCTCTTTTGCCACTAGGCCTAATGACAGGGCAGGAAAGCCTGCTGATGAGAAAGCCTGTGGGCTAGGGACAATGAATACAAAAGCCTGGTTAAGGAGCGCTTCCAAAGTCACTCCTTCCTTACCCCACCAACATGCATAAAGGTAGGGGTGAGGTGGAAGGAAGGATAAAGATGATCAAGGAAAAGGAACCATAATAAGCGGTTTATCTCTGAATGACTCAGACTTCCCCCTTCCCAGATATCAACTCTATTACAACTGATTGCCTTATCTAATCCCAACTCAATTTGGGAGTAATTGTTGGTTTTTACAAAGGTAAGCGGGAGATATTCTTTTCACAGTTGCCTGCTTTTCTCAAGTGTCCAGCTTCCTAAAATCCCCTTTAATAAGGATTACTCACATGTAAGTCAGCTTCCTTTTTTGATGCCACAACAACAGTGTCCCTTGTAATCTGGCCAAGTACAGACTATTTTTGAAAACCATGTAGCTAACAGGTGTGTACTTCCTGCCTGCAGGTGAAATTGGCAGCTGCTCCTCAGATTCCAAAATATGTGTTAAGTGTCATCTCTAGGGAAGGTCAGAACATTTCCCTCACCCTGTTTCCCACAGGGAAAACCAAGTTTGAGAAGAAATGTTTCTCAGATGTCCCAGACAAGTTCATCCTCCCACCCTGAGGAAGGGGGAAAATGGAGTCATTTTAAGAAAACTTCATTGAGGGGAAATATTTGTCAACTTTGAATAATTACAAAACATTTGAATGTTTTCATAATGGTACAGCCTCAGACATCCTGGTTTGGTTCACCTTACTTGGAACTGAATCTGCCTAATATTAAATGAGACCTCTTCTGGTTCCACAACCCCACAGACTACTATATCTTGTGTCTAATGTTACTGGTATTTTCAAGCGTCTATCTCCAGTTCTGGTCTCTCTCTCTCTCTCTCTCTCTCTCTCTCTCTCTCTCTCTCTCTCTCTCTCTCTCTTGATATTAGGTTCTAGATATTTGATTCCACTTCAGTGTGTGATAGACACCTCAGCTCTAACCTCAAAAGCCTGCTCTTCTACCCTGCATTCCCTATTTTGGGATATGAAAGGAAACTGAACTGGACATGGTGGCACATTCCTATAATCCCAGCAGCTTGGGAGGCTGAGGCAGGAGTATGGCAGGTTCTAAGCTAGCATCAGCAATTTATGGAAAATGTAAGCAAACTTGTGAGACCCTGTTTCAAAATAAACAATAAAAGGGCTGGGAATGTGGCTCAGTGGTTTAATGTCCTTGGGTTCAATCCCTAGTGCCAAACAAAAAAGGGAACTGAGTCATCGTTACCTTCACATAATGTTTGAATCATGAAAATGGCGATTACTGACTTGGAAAGAATTTATGTTTATATCTAGTCAGACCCAGGTTATAATTCAACTTTCTTACTTGTAAGACTGTAATGTAGGATAATTTATAAAAACTCTGGGCCTCTTTTTCCTTAGTTCTGAAATAAGGATAGTCAACCCTATATCATTTAAATTAAGCAATTAAATGAAGTAATTTCTATAAAACACATAAATGGACATAGTAGTCTTGACCCACAAAAAATTTTCTCCCCTAAACAAATTTGAGATTAAGACAATTCAGCTAATTAACTGAATTCTTCCCAAAGAAAGAAAATTATGGCTCAAGATACACAGGCAAAGAAAAGAGTCAATTCATGTCTCCACAGCCTAGGGAAGGGAAATAGCATGGAGGGTATTCTACCATTGCAGAAAATGGTTATTGTTACTTTTTATTCAAGACCATATCTAAAAAGAATTTAAAAAGAGCCTAGAAACATATTCCTTAACTAAAAATTTGAATGACAAAGTAGCAATGTAAGCATTCCACTCTATCCTATTACACTAAATAAATTGATGCAAATTCAGTAGGTCATGCTTCATCCATCCTAAAATATAAGCATGCTTCTATTAAAAAACAAAAGAACTAGGAAAAATTGCTAGGTTATAATGCTTAGCATTTTCTCACTCTGGATATATTATTCTAAAAGACTATATTTAATCACTAATAACATCCTGATATAATTGCTATAAATGCACTGCTTATTTTTAAAATTTTAAATGCTTTGCTTTGTTGCCAGCATCTTCCCTCCCAGACTATTTTTAATGATTCAACTTAAATACTCTTGGTAGGAAAAAACTGCCCAGGAATATATAATAGTATATTTTATAGCTCACAAAATTTACAAAGCAAGCACTGATAGCAACTAATAATACCCCTAAAACAAATAAGTTGTTACACAGTGTTCTCAGTCTTCAAACGAGCAAAATGATGGCTGTGTGCCCACAAAATGAACTGATGTGATTAGCTGAATATGCATGGAGATTTAGACAATGCGTCATAAGACATACATTGGATCTAAAAATCCTTGTGTAAACCTGGGGATCAAGTCTAAATGCAATTTTTAAACTAGGATGTATTCTCCCTGGGGCCTACAACACTGACTGGTAGTTGGTTGGGCATTTAAGAAATCATATTCTGGTCTTTTAAACACCTAAATACCCAGAGGTATTCTGATGGATCAGCCTGGCTATTTATTCTGAGAGGAAAGAAAATAAGCATTTATCCAATGTCAGCTATGCACCATATGCTTTTATTTACTTATCTCATTGGTCCTTACAATTGCCCTGCTGTGGGAATGTTATTAATCCCAACTTGACAGGTGGAGAAACCAAGTCTCAATGACTTGTCCAAAGTTGCACAGTGTTTATGACAAAGTTGAGACTTAAACTCATGTTTGCCTGACCCCAAAGTTCATGACTCTATTACACAATTCCAGTAAGTTACAATTTTTAATTACTTATTTTTCACATTTAGTTTTATTCTATTTTCTTTCCTCTATTAATATAGTCTGAATCTTCTCATCCAAATACCATTTGCATTCAACATTAACAGAGCATAGCAAGAAATTTATACTGTAATTAATAAGAGCTTATATTATTTTAAAAGTCCTATGTTACCAAATCTTTTCCTACATAATGCCATATTTTAATTTTACTACAAAAAGAAAAACTTAAGGAATGAAAAGTACCCTCAGAATAGCAGAAAAAATTAAGTAGTAAGAAGGAAATGGCATTAATGTGCTGATCACTTTGCAAGTATGCATTTTTATCTTCCCAGTGACTTGCAAGTAGTAATCAGTGTTATCTGTCTTATAGATGAGGAATACAAGGCTCAGGGTGATCTAAGTGATCAACAGTGTCAGGATTTGAATCCTCATTTGTCTTTCTCCAGAACACTTCTTTTTCTCTTATGACATGCCGCTTTGCCTTCAAACTGTGTATAACCTAAAAGATAGACAGACAGACAGACACACACACACACACACAGTATTTTGAAAATACTTGACTTTTTATGTTTACCTCAAAAGATACCTCCCCTCTCAAAACTTCCCTGATTCTTCTTCTTGGCCCCTTCTAAATTGATGATTTTAGCCCATACACTTTTTCTGTACTGTAGGATCTATAAGAATCAGTAACCCATTATCCCTCTCTGCAAGAAGCTTACCAGGAAGAAGGAAAAAGATTAACATTGAATTGACTCTGATAGCTCAGAACAGATATCCAAATAAATGCTATGTGAATTAAAATATTCAAAGCAAAATAAAATATAAACTAGGAAAATATGACTAATCATGAAATAAGGAATGATTTTTACAAGCATGAAAAAAGGAAGACAGAAGAAAAAGGGTAACACAATAGATGATGACTTTCTTTTAATGGAATAAGTTGTTATAGTCATTTATAAATTCCCCTTACAAAATGGTTGTCATTTTTTTTTTTTTTTTGTATTGGAGTGATGTTTTTCCTGACTATTATTCACAAGTATTGTATGAAATATAGTTTCCCTATTATAAATTGCCATGAACATTTTATATCCAAACTTAATTTACTAAAAATGTTTAGCTATCTTTTCTGTTTCACTGGTAACCTATTTCTTCACTTCCTTCTCTTTTTCTTCTCCTTCTTCCTTCACCTTCTGTATATCCTCTCAATTAGTTCTGGTCTTTAGAATAATTTATTAAGGGGCAGTGTGTAGTTGGAAATAGGTAGAGACAGTAAAATAGGAAGGAGGGAAACAGACATGAGATGCTATAGAAAAGAGCAATCATCCAGGGATTGGGCATAACATCAAACACAGTTGATCAGAGCAGGGTTCATATTAATAAGAAATAGGGGGACTGTGAAGAAGACAACCAGGAGGAAGAGAGTGGTAATGAGATTTGGAAGGAACCTATGATTGGCAGTACATTGCAATCCTACACAGATAAATCCTAACTAGTGCCTGTGACTTTGTGATTGACTCGGTGTCAACAGATACAGCAGCACTGAAGATGCAGAAGAAAAGCTTGCTATGCTTGTGACAACAGAACAAATCTTAAATAGAAAAAAAATTTTTTTTTTAATATTTTACATGTTTAAAAAATCCCAGCCTCATTTCATTCCTCTAGCAGAATTGAAAACAACACAAGGAAACAAAATGAATACTACAGATCATGCTGTTACAGTTTAGTCTTAGTTTTTCTTTCCTTCTAGGAATCATAAGATACTATCAAACAAACAAACAATGTAACTTCCTATTCTGAATACCACTTCTCTTGTTCAATGAAAAGCTACATTTTTTAAACAGTTATTTCTCTTGAAAGGTTTTTGAGGTTGCTAAGATTATATCAAGAGTCCACAGGAAAAGGGCAGCTGGACTTCAGTCTTTCAAACCATTCCCTTCTACCAGTGCTCTGTGCTTCCTGGGTCTCTCACATGCCACCAATTTCAACACTCCTCATCAAAGTCCCTCTTCATTGAGCAGCTGCAAAGCAAGAGGAAGGATAAAGTGGGATCAGCAGACAACAGGGAAGGATAAAGAGCTGACCGACTGAGGCTTTGGGTTGGATGAAACTGTTATCTCTATTTGGTGAACCAGACATTAACATTCCATGCTCATTCAGATTGAGTTCTTTGATTGATTTGACAAAGGTTTTGAGGAATGTAATTCATTAGTATGAGGACTTTGTCATGGTTCAGTAGTCACTGAGCTCTCTTCGTTGGACAATCCTGGGTGCACCTATGCAAGTCCATGGTTTACTACAGTAACATTGTTTTGCGTCTAAAAGAAAATTCTTCATTTACACAGAAGTTCATGGATGAAAAGTTGAGCTTTTAAGTTTCTTCGCCTTCATCTCTGTTCACTGATACTGACAGATTACTTTAGTATGGCTCCCCTTATTTTCTTCTTCCTTGTCTACAATCCTCATTCATTGCGTGTGTATAATTTGTGCTTGGTTTCCTCTTTTACTCACTACCTAATTTCTCCTCTGAGTTCTTTCCCCTGAGGTATTATGACAAAAGAATTTAAAAACCATGGTCAGACCTGGGCCCTGGTACCTGCTGTGTCCCTAATCAATCAGGTGAACTTGAACGAGTACTTTCACTTTTCCAGAGGTGTTTAATTGAGATGATGACACTTGGCCCCTCCCATCTAGACCTCTATAATTCTAATTCAAGCATATTTAAAAGATACAATCAAATCAACTAATGTACCCTAATTTTTATTCACTATCTGGGAATCAACAAATGAATGAAAGTTACTTGGTTCAATATGAAAATCACTAGCCTCCTGTATCTATTTAAATTAAATGTGAGGTAATAAAAATGAAATGAATTTAAAAATTAAATTCCTCAGTTGCACTGGTCACATTTCAGGTGCTCAAAAGTTATACGAGGCTCATGGTTTCCAGATTGGACAATGCCGATTTTAGAATATTCACTTCATTATATAAAGTTCTTTTCGACAGCACTTAGAACAATCTACGATACATAGGCCACCATGCAAAATACAGACATAGGAATGATAATCCTTGCCCTCAAGAAACTTGGAGTTGAGAGTAATAATACAGTCATACGTGCAGTGGCAAAAACAATATCATTCAAGATGGTATTAAGAAGGACGTTGAAATGGAGAGTTGTGGCCTGCTTTCTTATCAGACCTCCCTTCTCCTTTTTCCCACACCTGTAAAGTGAGGAGATGGTACTAGAAAAACTCTATATTCTTTTCTGCTTCTAACTAAATGGTTTTATGATTCTACTGGATTTCTACATTTACATGATTATCTTCAGTATAAGCAAGAGGTAGGATTTAAACTGGACCTTGACCTTGAATAATGTTCAAGGTTGGGATGAGCAGAGAAATGAGAGAAGTGCATATGTGGAAGATGGTGAATTAAAGACAGAAAGTCCCAAAATAAGTTTAAGGTAACCAAAAAGATCCCCCAATACTGATAACTCTAAGAAAGATTTAAAGGATCGTGAGTCAGTAATGGGTCTCCTCCCAGACTGGGCCTGTTCTCTAAACCTGTCCCACTGTGAGAAATATGAATGCATGTAAATAGGTGTGGCGAAAGTTAAGTATGTGTGAAAAGGGGACAGAAATTATTGGCTTCTTACAGTAAACAGATTAACAAAAAGTTAGCTTGTATCCTTTACCAACTGGGAAGGAAGGTAAGGCAGAAGGAACCATGGAGAAATACTACTAGAGAAATCTCAAAAAGAAGAAGCTGTTAAGGTATCACTACCCTGTTGATGAATTATTAAAAAATAAAATAAAAGTATAATGACTTGGGGTATCTGGAATTATGGCAACTTTCCCCAGAAAAACCTGACCTTCCTTTTAGGCTAGATTGGTTCAGAAACTCCCCCAGCAAAGCTCTAATCTCAAGACTGAAAAGATGATCAAGTCATTCCAGAGAACAAAATAGTGTCCTTTCCCAAGGACAAAGAATGTGTTCCTTGCCTACATAGAAGGATGTCCTTTCAATGTCTACCTTCCTGGTGGGAACAAGCTTCAGAAGTCTGTAATCTCATCAAAGGAAGCCAAGTGGCAGAGACTTTCTCCACAGGGGGAGCTAATCAGCATGGCTTCCTTTCTTTTCTTTCAGTACCCGTTCATTGTTTTCTTGGGGACCAGCTTCCCAGCTATTGAAATTTCCCTTGATCCCCCTCGACCTTCAATCAGATTTGAGGAAGTGATGATTTCTCTTGGTTTCTTTCTTTTAAACTCACCCTTTTGAATTAAAGGGTTTAGTTAGGTCTTAGCACAATGCATGGTCAGCCTGGCATTTGGCATTTTGCAGTCTTGGTTACTAGTTTGAAATGGGTCTGGATGCAGAGGTCTCTGAAAGAGTTATCTTCAATTCAGCAAATCTTCCTTCAGCAAACTGTTCTGAACATACTGTAATTGGACGCCCTTAGGATGTATGTATCAAGACTCTTCAAGACTGAAAGCCATGTAAAGTAGGTTGTATCCCAGCTAAATAGTTCAAAGCTGAAACTCTCCTTTTCAAAAGAAAGAGACACTGTGGCAAATACCCCATGAATTTAAGCAAGTTTATTAGAAAGACAATTGAGTCTGTACACTTTTATTTCACAAATTCATTCATCCTAATAGTCCTTTTTCTTTTCATACTAAAAAATGTGGCAATCCTAAATTCTTTATTGTTCCTTGTCTTTCCAACTAACCAGAGGGGCATAGAAATAGTCCTCTCCAAAGGAAATTGGCAGAGCAGTGGGTTCTTAGCTGACTACCAATGCATGCCTAGTAGATGAGTCATGGTTTCCTTGCTCCTATCCTGTTGTCTGTAGTCTTTGGCTCCATATTCACATGCACATTAGGGAACCAGGTTAGATGGTATTGTCAGGAGTCATGAGATAGGTTGCTTCAAACTTATGTGAAGGAAAAGAGAAACACCTAAGCTTACCCTTTTGAATTAAAAGGCTCAGGCTTTTATGTATTACTCTGATAAACTGGTGCAGCATGGCAGTCCTTTTGATACTGCTATCAGGTCAGCAGTTGATTCAGCCATCACTTTCTCTAGTCAATGAGGAAGTGGTTTTTCAGTAGTGCACATTCTGTTCCCTGCTAAATGAAATGTGGAATTGTACTGTTGCTGACATGCATTATCCTGCTACCTGCTATAATGTTAGTTATATTACAACACAGTTAGCCAAGACAGGTCAGACATTGTGTGACTTCAAAGGACTTCTTATGTTGCTTTTTCAACACCCACTTAGGGAAGGCAGTGCCTGAAATATGAGAAGGCAAAATGCTTCTGAGTTGGTCAGAAGCCTCCAGAGACTGCCCACTTAATTATAATCTTTATAACCAGCACTGAGGGAATGTAACACTATCCCAGTCACACAATAAACCTTAGCAGTCTTCAAATGATAGTTTCCTCTCTTTTTTCCTATAAGTTTCTTAATGCTAGAAAGGCATTCTGAGTCATGTACATTTTCTAAACAAAGCATTGGAGACATATTTAAATACTTCTATCTATAAGCACCAGAAAACAACTATTGAGCTCCGAGTTATAGATCTTGGAGGGTGCCAGGGAAGCAAACATTGAACCACATAATGATTCTCATAAATAGTTGAATTTATCTCTTGGCAACTTTTCACAACACCTTCAGCAAACAGGGCACCCATGCATGAAAGAGAAATAATTAGGCACATGTGCTTAAGTGACAGGCATTAGCATGTACAAGAAAGGCAGCCTTTTTATTCTCCCACACTCTGCTGCCCACCAACTCTCCCCTTCCAAGGACATTTGAGAAATCAACCAGCATACAGATTCAAACAAACCTTACTCCTTCCAAAAATGTTTTTGGTACCTCAATATGGAGTTTTCTCCTGGTGAACCTCTGAAGATTCACTACAAATGCATTTTTGGCAGATAATAATAATAAATAATAATAATAATAATAATAATAATAATAATAATAATAATGTCATTCTCTTATTTACAAAAAACCAAAGAGAGAGCAAGATGTGTTGTCCTCCAGGAGTCCTTCCTAGCACTGTGTAAGGAGGGCCAACACGACTATCTGGACAGTCTTGAAGCCCTGTGCATTTCAGTAGACACCGTGCATGGAGTTTCAGTAGTTGGGGATAACTTCTGAGCTCCAGATGGTGACCTTGCATCCTAGAAACACCCAATTTTAGACTGGAGGGGTAGTTCTCCAATCATTCTAATTTCCAAATTATATACAGAAGAACTTAAATAATTTGCAGAAGAGTTCTTCCACTTATGTGGAACTGACCATACTGGAAGTATCAAATGACACCAAAATTTTAAACAATTCATGCCAAGGCAGGAAATCCCAGATTTTCTATCACTGAATGAGCCCTAATGCCAGAGAAGGACAGGGATTCACAAAGGTAGGGGAGGGGTGTTTGAAGTTGGGCTTCAGATGATCTATGCTCACTTTTGAGTACTTAGTATTTTTCCATAAAACCTATAAATTATCTTGAAAACACATTTGCTGTCCCCAAGCCTCTAGAACTAGAATTAAACAGTCTGCAATGAGTGTTTCTAGACCCCAGTGATAGTTTAAGAGTCCCCAGTTTGGGCTAACACAGAAGAATGGCCCTGAGATCAGCTACAATGACAATTTTACTAAGAAAGTGGGCAATCACAAGTCTTTGGGTCCTCTATCACACATGCTTTGGGGACATTCCTGAATCCAATCAGGATACCATTTAGCTAAAGGTGAGACTGCCTGCAGACAAAAGACTTTATCCTTCCAGTATTTTCCTCATGACCACACCCAGTGAGGATGGTGATATTACCTGATTCATATGAATGATTAGCTAAGACTAATAGACTAAGACATGATACTATTAAATAGCAGACCTAGGGGTACATTCTGTCAATTTAGCATTATTTCCTTTACCCCCAAAGCCTTTAATATACTACAACTGAAAGTTCAGATTATTTCTGACATGTGATAAATATGTAATAAATAACCAATATGTTATCACACATAGACTTAATGTCTCTTATTCTTCCCACATTTACATCCTTAATTTATTTTTTAATATGTAACTTATTGTTATGTCAGTCTTTATATGGTGAGCAACTAGCCTATGTAATTGTTTGCTTTAATATCAATAATAAGTTAGCACTATCCAGCATTTATTAAATCCCTTATAAGTGTGTCATTCATTTAATATATGCTATTCCTACGCCCCCCCCCCCAAATAACATGTGCACACATAGCTCAGAGAGCTTGTGTGACTTACCCATAATAACAGGTGGAATGTGGACCTCGGTTCATAAGAGGTGCCATTGCTGAAGTTGTTGTGTGTACTTAGGTCTCACACATGTATGTGGCTATGAAAATGATTCCGTTATTTAAAATAAAGAATTAGGAAAGGAAGTGCTTCTGAGTAAGTAAAATTGTAGGTTTTACTTAAGTGTGTTTGTTTTAAGATAATAATTAGACAATCTAATACAAACTTCAAAAAGGTCATTAACAAAATACCAAGAAAACCAATAGGACATCTTTGAGACATGCCCTGGAATGAAGTAAAAACTTTAAAATGGTATTAATTTCTAATAAATAACATTTATTGAAAGTGAAGGCTGAAAGCAAAGACTTGAAGAATATCCAGAATTATGGAAACATTAAGAAATGGAAATATTTCTTGAATGCTTCCAATCTGCCATATATTTTCTCATTATTATCATGCAGAACATTTGTAGGTGAATATTGTTTCCCCACATTTTGTAGATTGGAGAATTAAAATTGAGCAAAGTTGAGACCAAGGATATATATACTTTAATATAGGAATACCAATTATTATGTAATAACATAATATATGACTGACACTAAAACTTGTCAACTTTTTCCTCAATCCCTTCACTCTAAAGGATGAAGAAGAGACAAAGGATCCTGAAAAAAATGATGAGAAAAGCAAGAAAACAACCAAAGAGTCAATGTTATGAAATTCATAGAGAAGAGAGATTTGAGAAAGGAAATGATGAACAGTATCAAATATCACAGAGATGTTCCAAAATGAAGATAATGAGTTAGAGATGCACTTAAGCAGTTTAATTTGTCTACAATCGGAATACCTCATGTGATTAATATATTACACAATGATATCAAGGTCCAGGGTTTCATTTCTATTTATAGCAAATAACTATATACTTCCTAAGTCCATCACCAAGACGTTGTTTGCTCTTTGTGTTAGTCACTGTGATCAAAATACTTGAAAAGAACAACTTAAAGAAGAAAATTTTTGTGCTTTCAGAGATTCATGACTGTGGCTGAGTGACTCCATGGCTCTGAACCTGAGGTGAAGCAGAACATCATAATGAAGAGCATGGTGGAAGAAGGCTGCTCAGCTCACGGCAGCTGAGAGGCAGAGATAATGAGAGGAAGGGGCCCAGAATAGAGTTCAGGCCATGCTCCCAGTGACCTACTTCTGCAAGCTTTGCCTCACCTGCCTTTAGTTACCACCCAGTAGTCCATTCAAATGATTAATACATTAATCCAGTGAGGTTACAGCTCTGATAACTTAATCATTTCATCTCTGAACATTCCTGTATTGCCTAACACTTGAGCCTTTCAGGAAACATTAAAGATACAAACAACAACACTCTTGCTTACTGGGCAAGAATAAGATGTTTGATAAGTAAGCAGAAACTCATCACCAGTTCTGGAAAATCAGTATCAATAGCACATCTTGCTAGAGCTTTGTGTATGCATGACTACAAATAAATTTCTGATCTGAAACATATAAAATGGATTAGAAACAGAAGTTGTTGCAACTGCCCTATTGGTATGTGTATAGTTTAGAAAGTTCTCAGCTATAACTAATAAAATACCCATGTTAAGTTGGGCTTAAACAATAACAGCATTTATCACCTCTCATAATATGTGAAAAGACAGGATAACTTCAGGATTCGTTCAGTTGCTTGACAATGCCATCAAGAATATAAAGATTTTCTGTATTCCCAGGGTGGCATCCTTAGTAAAATCTCTTTGTCACCTCTTTTGGGAGCAAGAGGTACACCCTCTTCTAACAAAAGTGAAAGGGTCCTTGCTTGTTGTGAGTTGCTTGTGATAGGGGTGTAACCCTTTCTTAGAGACTTCCCAGGCAACATCTCTTCCAGTCTCCTGCAGTAAGTCATGTCTATATGCCAGCTCAGTAGTTTTCAAGCAGGGGTGATTATGTCACCCCCTTCCCAGAGACATTTATCAATGTCTGATGATTCTTGTGTTACAGTTGGGGAACTGATACTAGAATCTGGGTACAGGCCAGATATGCTGCTCAATATTCTATACATTGCCTAGAACATTTCTCCAAGAATTATCTGGCCCAAAAAGCCGGAGTTTTGAGATGAGACTAGGTTCCCAGTTTCCTTCTGAGTTCTTGTCTTGCAAATCTGAAGAATAAAATTCAAGGACAATCACGGAAGGGAAGAGTAAACACAGTAGGATTTGTTTACGCAAGAAGAGAGAGAATTCCTGCCATGCAGGTGGGGGCCTGATAGCAGAAAAACCCATTTTGTTGTGCTAGATTTTTCTAGGTTGAGCGTGGAGCAAAATCTACATTAAACCGGCTCTGGAAACAGCACCAAAATCATTGATCAAAATCTATGTAAAACAGGCATTGGAAACAGCACCAAGGTCATCGCCCTTGAGTTTTAATCCTTCCTATCAACTTCCATCTGGTTTCGCTTTCCACTTTCCATTTTCCTACCTTCATTTCCCCCTTTTAAGACAAAGGATGAGTTCCCACAGGTGAGCCTCAAGGTCTTTTACATTTGAAATAGACCTTGATGGTGCCCATTAATATTTCTACGGGTTAGCTGCCTCCAGGTGTGGTTTTTGCATTTGAACGAGACCTCACTTTTAATTCACTGACCATTCACTATTATTCAGTGTTAAGACTTAGAAACCTTGCCACTAGCTCTAAAGGAAAAAAAAAAAAAAAAAGTAGCAGCAGTTTGGGAAGAATGACTTCAAGATGAGTAAACAACATTGCCTACCTGAGAGTGTAACAAGGGCCCTCCCTAAGGAGTTAGAAGGGAAAACGATTGCTAAGTAGGAAGAATTTGCATATAGAGCACTACAGTTTGTTGGCTTTTGTGGGATGGGAGATAACAGAAAGAGAGAATCAATGCAATAAAAAATGGCCCTGAGGTTAAAGATCCAGGCCGATCATGTTCTTCATTCTAATTCAACCTACACATTAAATTTGGTGACTGCCATATTCCCACTAATTATTTGTCATGGATTGAACTGTGTCCTCCAGAATTTATATGGTGAAGTCCCAACCACCACGAGCTCGGAATGTGATCTTATTTGGAGGATAGGATTATTATGGAGGTGATCGGGTTACAAAATATCATCAGTGGGGTCCTGATCAATATGACTGGTGTCATACAAAGAAGAAATTTGGGCACAGAGATAGATACAGATGTAAACAATATCAAGAGACCAGGGAGAAGATGGCTGTCTCTAAGCCAAAAAGACTGGCCTGGAACAGATCCTTCCTTCACACCCCAGAGAAAGAATCAACACTGTCCTAAGCAACTTAGGGAGATCCCGTCTCAAAATAAAAAAATAAAAAGAGCTGGGGATGTGGCTCAGTGGTTAAACCTTTGGGTACAAAAAAAAAAAAACAAAAAAACAAAGCACTTTCAACCCCTTGATTTCATGCTTCCATCCTCTAGAACTGTGCACTATAAATTTCTGATATTTGAGCCCCAAGCGTATGGTTCTTTGTGACAGCAGCCCTAACAATCTGACAGATTTGTATAACACACCAGCTCTTGACTTTGTTGGTGATCTTTGTGGTGGAATATCTGAAGGTTAACTGGTTTCCTTTGCAGTAGACTTGGATAAAGATGCTAAGTATACATGTTACATGGAAATAAGTAAGGGCCCTGGTTAATATACCTGTAGCTATTGTTGTATGAAGACTGAGAAATAGTATGTAATTACTAAGAAGTCCTTGGCTACTTCCTGGCAGAGAAGGTAACATTAAAAAGTAGGTATTTTTACTATATTTGAAATGTAGCACAATATATGAGAGTATGTGATATAAGCATAAAAAAATGTTAAGGATGGACTACTTAATTTATTTTTATATGTATTGAGTGCTTTTGCCAGGCCTCTGTTAGCACCTTCATGTGTCTCCATGATCCTACATGGTGTAGCGAAATCATCAGAATCCTTTGCAAGGGATTCCATGATTGCTAGTTATATTGTCCCCATTATGTACATGCAAAAAATAAGGCTTAGAGGGTCTTATAATTCAGTCAAGGTCATTTGGTCACCTTAGTAGCAGAAGTCATCTAAGAACCCAGGCTTCTGTCCCTTTGGCCCATGTGTTCACTACAACTAGGGTGACTATCTTTCTCATCCAAGAAAGAAGAGAGTAATTTTGTGACTGTACTTGTCAGTGTAGCAAGTGCAAGTTACTGGGAACTCTGGTGTTTCTCTGAGCATGCAGAATTTTTGACGTGGACTTTCCAAGTCCTACTTCTTCCATGCTGAGTTTTATTACAGGCAATGTGACATATAGGCTTTGGGGAAACATTACAATTAGTTTTAGGAAAACATGTGAATTGTCTTCTGTGACATTTCCCAAATAACCAGACTTAGGAACTTGGTGTCTTGGGGAGAGGGTGAGCATTCTGAGCAGAGTGAGAGTGCTCTCCTCCTGCCGCCCCCTCACCTTCTGGTGCAAGGGCACAGCTGGTGTGTGGCCTGCGTTCCAGGCAATATGCTTGCTCTGACCTCAGGCTCTAGTCCATATGGCATTGCCTCCTGGAGTAGAAAAGGAAAGCTGTTTTGTTTTATTGAAAATTAGGTTCATGTATACACGGTGTTGACAAAGGCATTATAGGAGTAAGAACCATTTGTTAACTTGTAACTTAGCAAGATGCCCTAAGAGAAGGCAGAGAGCTTCAAGGAGCCAGGAGAGCGCCTGCTTGCTGTTTGCTCAATACTAATCCCCAAAATCCACTGCCTGAAACCAGACAAAAGACAAATTACATGGCTGTTGAGGGGTTTATTTTTCCAGATGGCCAACCTGAAGCTATAGTTCACTGGCAAATTAAGTCTCCTAATACAGAGAAATCCAGTCCAATCATGTGTTTAATAAAAAGCACAAAGTGTGCTTCTCAAACAAATTATTTGGAAATGTGGAAGATGCTGAAGAGAGTATATAAAGGGGAACCCTTGTCACATATTGAGTTTCATCTTTCATGTTTGGTCAGTTGGTAAGAAAACCAAGCTGTGAAAACTCCCTTCCAATTATCTCAGGGACTCCTGCTTATGTTCGTGTAAATCTTCAAAGACAGATCTTGCCCATTATGATCAAGCTGTTTTTGTTTCTGGATACATAGTGAACTGACATTCTTTAATATTTCTCAAAGGCAAGGAAATTTATATATGAAAATACATATATATATCGTAGTGCTTTGATTACATGGGGACAGAGAGTGAGGGAGTAAGCTAGAATAAAGAAAATAAAAATCAGACCATCTTACTGTTGAGCAAGTTTAGTTACTATAATCATTGTTTCCAAAGCAAACTGGCATTGACCAGTAGAGAATAGAGGGAGGAGGGAAAATGGTCAGGAACTAAGAGTCTAGTTGTCTTCATGATAATAACATTGCTAGCAATAGTGACAATTCTAATTTAATTAAAGAAATGCTTATTACATGTTAGAAAGAATGCTAAGCACTTTGTATATATTTATCACTGAACCTCACTGCAACCCTGCAATTCTTCAATTTCTATATCATGGATGAGAAAACAGGCTTGGAAGATTGTTATCCTGCTAGCAATTGATGGTAAAGCCAGAATTCAAAGCCTACTCTCATAATCTCATGCTCTACTCCTATGCTTTCATTTGTTTTCTCATTCATTTATGCAACAAATATTTACTGAATATTTTCTCTGTGCCATGAATCACATAAATACTGAGGAGTCAGAAAAAGATACTCTTCATTCACTGAGCTCTCCACCTACTGGGGAATACACACATAGATGTGGAGGATGCACATGACCCAAAATAAAGTTATAGCTGCTTACCCTCAGAAAGGGCAGATAGAATAAAAGTTTAAAGGCAGAAAATCAACATCCATAATTCCTACCTTTGTGCTGCCCCCAAACAAGAGAAAAGTTCTAAGCAGGATGTATCTGACAAAAAATACTTGTTTTTGTGTTTGGTTTTGCCTAAGATTTTATTTTTAAATTCCATGAAAAGCATTGTTTAAGATATAGAAAAACCTGTTCTATATGCAAAATTTCTCTTATCTCTGTCTTTACCCTATAGGCCCTCTTGCTCTATTTTAATACTTTTCTAACAGATAATGCCTGTCTTTCAGTTTAGTCCCCTTGAAGCCAGCAACCACCCTGCTACAAGGTAGACTTTCTAATGTGCAAAGCCAATGCCACATGTCCCAGGCACATGCCTTCCAGTGCTTCCCCATGACCCTTAGCTGAGTGCACAAATTGACCCTCCCCTTCAGCAGCCTTCCTGCTCCACCTTCATTTCAGAAGCAGCTGTTTATTTGGTAATGACTTGTTTCAAGCAGTTTATATAGCCCATCTCTAATATTCAGAGAAAATTGATAATGTAGAAGATTTTATTCTCCTTTACAAATGAGGGCATAGAGGATCAGAGAAATTAGGCAACTCACTCAACTTCATGGCAATAATGGACTACAGAACAACAACCAACTCCTGTCTTCCCCACTGAACAGTGAGCACTTGAAAGCAAAGAACTGCATCTTATTCATTTCTGTATTACCAACCATTAAGAAAGTGCTTGATAGTGAATGATGAATGCATGAATAAATGGGTAAGTTTCCAATTTGTTGCTTATAAAATTTGGGCTTGAATTCTGTATGACTTGCATCTTATTCTCAGGCTAACTGCTCTTTGTAGCTCTCCCCAAAAACCTTTTATAAAGGAACCAGTCTTTGGGTTCCTTCCCTCATTAGGTTCCAATTAGGAATATTCAATCCACCTGGACTTCTTACCCACAAGCAGAAAGCTGAGGTGTGCATGATCATTCAAGTCCCTCTTATCTCCCTTTGGCAAAGTGCTCTCAGAATCTCTGAGGTGTCAGTGTTGTGTGAATACAGATTACCTCAGTTCATGTCCCAGTTCTGCCATTAAGTAGTAAATGGATAACCATGCAGATTCGGTGTTGAAAGTTGGAGGACAAACTGGAAAAGGAAGGTGTTACAACTCCCCTGTCGGGATGTACAGTGGTGCAGATCTTTATGGTTTGTGGGAGGACAGAGTTGATGTGTTGCTCTCTCTTGTTGGCATGGCAGAGGCTCCAAATAAAAACACCAAGGTAGAATCCTCAACCAGGCTTTTGTATTAGGATATTGAAAACTTAGTTCAGACCCTGAGGACCACATGTAAAAAAGTTTTAAAGAAGTGTATTATTTGTAAGTGGTTACCCTGAATCACAAAACAAAGTGTAAAGATGGAGACAGAGGTCAGTATATGGCATCCCCCCACACACTGTGCTAATTCCATTTACTAAGCACTTTATATACATTGGTTTACTTAATCCTACTTTAGACATGAAGAAACTGAGAGAGTTTAGCTCAGTATGGATGGAAATAGGATTTAAACCTAGTGCCATTACAAACCTGTGCCCACAGTTTTCTATTACATACAGAATTATAATAACCTCTCCAACCTCATGTTTGAGTGTGAAGATCAGAGAAACATCAGTTTTATGTTTCTTGCAATTTAAGACTGTTGGTAGCAAAAGTACATTGAATAGAAAGGCAACTGTCCTCCTCAATCTATACTGAGGAAATATTTTCTCTGTGTCTCTTATTCTCCCATCCTAATTCTACCTATCAGTCATGGCTCTCCCTTAAACTACCTCCTCTAAGATACTTTTAATGACTGTTTTAAATGCAAGTATGCCCTCTCTGAATATCTACAATACTTAGAGCCCAACTTTTTATAAAAATACATTATGTTTCTTAGATTGAATTATTTGCATTGTGTTTGGTAGGTTCTTACATTTTTCTTTCATTCTCTCTTTGTATCCCTCAGTACTTACAGAGGGCAAAAAGAGGATCTTTTTTAAATAAATAAAGTTGGAAACTGTGATTGAGAAAAAGGCCCATTCAGTAATCTTGTGTAAAAATCTTCATAGTGCTCAAAATTTTCATACTGTAACCATTTCTTTGACCTGTCTCATTAAAACTATTTAAATTCAAAAGTTATCATGAAGAAATAGAGAACCATATTATTCTCAATCATTATGATATAAATAGGAGTACATGTGTAAAACCACTTGCCACTGACTCAAAGTCCTAGGCAACTGAGACCCATAACCAATAATTATAATAGCTAAAATTGATAAGAGTTTATTGAGGGTGTACCAGGCAAAATTCTGGTTGCTTCACATATATGAACTCATTTGATCTTTACTACAATTCTATATTGGTCCTATAATCAAACATTTCAAAGGTGAATAAATTAAAGCAGAGAACATTAAATACTTTGAACAGATTTACACTGCTTCTGAACAAAGGAGCCAGGATTTGGTTGCAGTTAGTCTTATCTGCAAACCCATGCTTTTAACTCCATTTTACTCCTGCTACATTTTGGTGAAAGGAGGAATCCAAGCTCTGTACTTTTGAAGAAGGAGAGGTGTGGGTACCACCAAGGGACATTAAAAGGCAGAATGAAATTCCTACATGAGTAGCCTGGGGACAGGGTCTGATGTTTGCTTCATATCTGTATCTAGTTCTGAATAATTCTGGCTACTTTTCATTCAACAGATGCTTACTGAACACCTACTTAGTGCTGGACTCTAAGCTGGATGATGGGAAAAAAAAGGGGGATGGGGGATATAACTCATAATTCAGTCTCTCTTCTCCAGGAACTCATGGTGTAGCAAAGATTTTTAACAAAAGAGAGAGAGAGATTAAAGCTTGTAAGTGACTGGTTGTTTGGTTCTCTAAGGGAAAAAGAAAGATAATCTGTATGAAATTGATGTTTTATAAAGTTTTGAATTATCTGGGAAAAGAGAAAAAAACAGTCTATTCAAGAAAAATAAAAGGCAAATCCAAGGCCCAAAGACAGGAAAGTATAAAATATTTTCAGGGAAATACAACAGAAGTATAAGGTGCATGGAGGACAGACACTGGTGACTATGTTTGGTTCTGATTCAGGGCCTGGGGACTCCTTAAGGAGTTTGGACCTGATTCAGCACACAGTGGGGAACCATCAAAGTTCATATGCAGAAAAATAATGTCTATATTTTGGAAAGGAAGTAATGCTGATAATTACACATAATAACTTTGTATATTATTCCAGGTATAAAGTCAAACTGGAGTTTGGTGAAGTACAGATTGGTTAAATGTTGCTACATTGAGATAAGACACCAAAATAAGTTAGTGTGGGTAGGGAAAAAGGGGCAAGAGTTGATTGACAGACATTTTTAGTTTAAAAATTGGGAGAAATGGATAACAAACTGGGAGTTGTGGTTTTGGGGTAGGGAATAGTACCCCTGGGGGGGTACCAGGGATTGAACTCAGGGGCACTCGACCACTGAGCTACATTCCCAGCCTTATTTTATATTTTTATTAGAGACAGGGTCTCCCTGAGTTGCTTAGTGCCTAGCTGTTGCTGAGGCTGGCTTTGAACTCATGATCCTCCTGCCTCAGCCTCCTGAGTCACTGGGATTATAGGTGTGCACCACCACACCCACTGTAATTCTGAGATTTCTAGCATTATGACCTGGAAAATTAGAATAACATACATTAACATATAAAGTATGCATTGAGCAAGATAGAAATAGGAATCTGAGTCACAATTACATATTATAGCTTTTTATATTATTCCAGATATAAAGTCAAACTGCTATCTCCATCTTGATGAATCTCTGATTCTTATATTTTGGAATTGGAACATTGACCATAAATAGTATATTAAATTATTTAACAACAAAGACACATATGATTACAACTAATATTTATGTAGCCTTCTAGTAATCTCAAGTTACTCAGAGTAGGATCCAACTCTGCCATGAATGAACAACATCTAAGATTGGGCCAATGCTGCCTTCCCAAGCATATCTGCTCCCTACTAGGAACAACTGGTTTCACTTGGGCTGGGATATAGCTCAGTGGGTGAGTGCTTGCTTGGCACGTGTGAGGCACTGGATTCAATCCCCAGTACCAAAAACCAAACAAACAAAACCTCTTACCTAACCCTTCTTAAAAGAACCTGCTATATTACCTTTCAGCTTTGTGCAGAAATTATTTTGACAACTTTAACCTAATATATGCTGTATATTTTAAAACTTCAAAACAACTTGGTGGGGGAGGAGGTTTTTCTTAATATTTTCAACATTACGGATCGTTGTTTTGTTGGTTGTATATTTGCTTACTATTAAGATGCCAGCTGGGCATGGTGGTGCATGCCTGTAATCCCAGTGACTCAGAAGGCTGAGGCAGGAGGATCACAAGTTCAAAGCCAGTGTAAGACTCTGTCTCTAAATAAAATACAAAATAGGGCTGGGGATGTGGCTCAGAGTTGAGTGTCCCTGAGTTCAATTCCTGGTACAAAAAAAAAAAAAAAAAAAAAGATGCCAAATTTTCATCATCAGTAACAAGGAAACTAAATACTATCATGTCAATAAATAAACTAAACTATATTTTAAGAATATTTGTATTATTTTCTTCCAGTCCAAGAGCTATAACATTTGTGAGAACATTGTCCCGCTGACTAAACATATGTACAACAGAGCTGGCTCCATCAATGAATTATATTACTCACTATAAAATTTCAAAACGCAATATCTCAAATGTGAAATTCATTTTTTCCCAGAAAGTCAGAAACTCCTTTGTTCATCAAACAACTCTGATGAAAGAAGAAAACCCCTGAAAAGAACAAAAAGAAGAATGAAATAATCTTTACTGAAAATAAAAAGCATAATCCTAAAAAACAAGCTTCTGCAAATGCTTAGGGTTCTTTTGTCTTTTTTTCCAGAAACATGACACTTTTGGTATCTTCTTGGAGTTTGCCATCTTCTTTCCTCTCAACAAAACAGAACAATCAAGGCATCTGTATTCTATGTTTTGTTTTTGAGGAAGATTGATAGGGTGGGATAAATAATTCTTTCACATAGGTATTTCACTGTGAAAAACAACATTTTGATGTATTTATTCAAGTTGAATGTGTTTTCTGAAAGCAGTCTTATTATCTCCTGTGTTAACATTTCTCTGCTCTTTTAATTGCATAAACTTTGTAGCAATCACAATCATTGCCACCCATCACAGGAACTACCTTTTCCAAAGAACAATATGTGCTCTGATAATCTTGACACTGAATTGTTCACCTGATAAAATGAAAATAAATACCTGTATCTTTTTGTGAGTTTTCTGTTGCTGTGTCCTGAGTTAATCAACCAACTGGCAACCCCACTAGTTCAACAACATCACCCCCCCACACACAACCCTCATTTGTGTTAAATGAGCATTGTTGGTAAAGGCTTTCAAAAAGACTACACAATTATGGCCAGATGAACACATTCCTCATACAATTTCAGGATTAATATTAGGCTCCTAACAACCTAGTAACCAAGATCATAATTACGGACTGCCATTTCCCCCTATTGTCCAGGTAACTGGCCCTCAGTATATGATCAATTTGAAACCTGGGAATCTTGGGAGAAAGCATCAGGTCTGCTGTTGGAAAATTGAATCCAAGTGCAGCCCTGCTCCCCGAACACTCATATTCTTCCTTTCTCTTTGTACTATTTGTTCGTCTCCATTGTGCAGAGCTATCGTTTGTGCACACATTCTGTGTTAGATTTTCTACCCGATTGAGCTTGAAAAACCAAAGCTTAAGTACTAAATGTTTCCCTAAGGCCTGAATGGACTTAAAAGGACATAGGTGCAAAAAGAAAAGAAAGGAAAATGGGGGGAGAAAACACGGCTTGTTAAGTTGTTGCAATAATCTCATGCTGAGAATAAAGACCTTCAGAGTTAAGAGAATGAAAAACACTCTTCTAAATAGATTGCTTGCTTTTGTTGCACAGGTGGCAAGGCCTGGAAATATACGATATGGGGACAGCAGGGCAGCCTGCTAGCATTTCATTAAGCTTAGAGAATAACAGAATTGTGGAGTAGTTTCTTCCCACTTTATAGGCTTCTTACTGCAGAGAGCTGCTTTGCGGGCATGTTTTTACCAGGAAACACTCAGAGGAAAGAGTCTACTTCCCTACATTTTTTTAGAGATGGATCCCACTCCCCTTTATTCAAACAAAACTCATTCCCAGGAAGCATAAATTTATAATCATTATTGTTTTGGACTTTCCATCATTTAGTTACTCTCATACCATTCAGATAAAGTCAGTATCAACTGTCAAACACCACAACTTGAGAGAAAATGCCATCTCTAAACACTGCAGATTAAAATTATGTAAGGCCTGCATCAATCCTATGGACCCAGATATTAAACCACCCCTCTCAATAAAATCAACAATAAAACATATTGAAAGACCAATTGCTATTGATAAGTGTGAAGAATGAGGGAAATTTAAATAAATATGTGTTGGCAACTTTCATCTGTCTCCAGCAAAATGTATAAATAAAATGAGTCGGCATAGATTTCATTTCCTCAGCCTAACTTAAAGGGGTATAGTAGGATCCTTAATCTCATGCACCACTGATTTTAATTTGGTGAATATTTCCATTTGGATTGAGTATCTCTGTTTTAATGTTATCTTATTCCCGAAACATTCATTTCTTATTTTGGGAATTCACTATGAAAATGGGAATCCAACTTGGGAAAGTGCAGTAATGATTAATAGTTAATATCTATTGAAGTTTTTACTATGTTCCAAATCCTTTGTGAAATGATTTTTAATGCACAATTTTGTTTAATTCCCACAACAACTTTATGAAGCAGCAGTCTCATACTCTCTATTTTAGAAAGAGAAAACCAACACCGTGAGAAGGCCACTTACCTAAGACCACAAGCTGTTGGGATGTTACAACTCAACCCCACCCCTATTCCAGTGCTTACCCCCAATGTAACACTTCCTTCAAATTCTAAGTTCATTTCCAAGTGTCAGAAGGTCATCAGTACTTCTCTCCTTTATTTTAAAGTCACAAAGTGTCTACTTAGCAAAAGTTTTAGTGCATGAAAAAGGGAAGAAGGGAAAGAGAGAGAAAAAAATAAACCCCTCACACTTCCTGAATACTAGAATGTGCTAAATTCCGTGATGTCTGCTTTCTGTTCATGAACTGATCTAATCTTCACCACAACCCTACTATATGGGGAATGTTTTCTCCACTTTGAAAACAAATAAAATAAGACCTAAAAGCTGCATGGTACACAACATTTCAGAGGGAACCAGGATGGGAAACCAGGTCTCCACTCTTTCCACTTACCAACCTCCTTCCCCAAAAAATCCAATTCCACATGAGCCACATTGCTTCCTCCCCTCAGGTCTTTCCCTGCAGCAGAGTAATTTTACATTATGTCCAAGGAAATAGTTCCAAGAACTCAACAACCCAGAGAATTCCTCACTCAGTTGTAATCCATCAGATAATTCATTCAGGAGTACTCAAGGACATACCTCTTGCCAGCTCCCAAAGCACTAGATTCACCTACATTGCCACTGTAAGCCTCAGAGTGGCCTTGATTTTATTTATGTAAAATAGAGGCATAAAAAGCTGATTATCTACCCTGAAGTCACATAATTATAACATGTCTCTCCTACCACACTCCACTCCAAGGAAAAACCATGTAAGAAACACAACGTCTCCATGTGGTTAACTGTGATAGCATTGCTTCACAGGTGACAAACTGTGACTCCCAAAAAATAAATGGATTTCTTTCAACATGTAGTTCAAGATCTAGAGGGAATGCTGGAATTGCTGCTCTCAAATTTTTGGTTAGTTGTTAAATTCATGTGCTTCAATATTTACAGTCTTACATTTCTCTTCAGGTTGTCAGAAAGATAATTTAAGGAAATGCAGAAGCAAAACATGGACAATGGTTTCAATTTTACACATTTCAAAGGAATTATTAAATATACACTTTGGTGTACAATGATAACTTAGGTCAAGTAAAGCGGCGCATTGTGACTTTAATACACTAGTATAGCATTGTCCCAGATAACTCCCTCTCAGAGAAACCTGAGGTCCTGATTCAAGTCAAAATAACTGAAGTTGGGGTTATGTGGAATCTCTGCCTCTTATCTTTTTTTCTACTTACTCAAAATTAGTGATTAAGCACTTAGTACATGCAAAACACAGAGTGCTAGTTTTTTTCTTACACTAAACATTACAAGCAAATTGAGATGGTTGCCCAACGCTGTAAAAATACTTTAAAAATTATTGAACTGCATACTTAAATTGAATGAGTTTTATAATATAGAGTTAAATGTCAATAAATATATTCCTTTCTGTTAGGTATATAGACGTAGTACTTCAGAAAGACATAGTGAAAAGAACATAAGTTCTGTAGTGAAATAGATTTTGCTTAAATCTCTTGGTTTGGTGGTTTTGGGCAGTTTGAATTACCTCAGTAAGTCTTATTGTCCTCATAGGTAAAATGAGAAAGACTGAGCCCCATCATAGAATAATTGTGAAGATCAAAAGAAGTAATTCATTGCTGAGCACCTAGTATGAATATACTATATGAAGTTTAGTAAGTACTCATTTTAAGAGCTGATAATGGAATTTTTGGAATAGACTAGAAAACAATGGAGATTTTAAAATCTGTCATTCTCTCCACTGCTGTCAATGTTGACCCAAGCCAATAGCAGCTTTATCTTTCTTGGATACAGTGCTCCCTACTTTGTTGACTAT
Source organism: Sciurus carolinensis (assembly GCF_902686445.1). Lineage (NCBI taxonomy): Eukaryota > Metazoa > Chordata > Mammalia > Rodentia > Sciuridae > Sciurus > Sciurus carolinensis. The sequence goes on from NC_062226.1 coordinate 48,741,684, forward strand.
TCTTGTCTCCTAAGCCAACAATCCAGTCATCTTTTCTCTCCTTCTTCGGAAGTGCTCACAGCAATGTCTCACTGACTCTTGTACTTGTTATTACATAACTTCTAAAGTTGGGTCAGGGAAACAAATTTATGTACAATTATCCTTTGAGAATCAGACCTGACGCCCATAAACTTCCAGTCCTTCCCCATAGCTGAATGAAGGTCCTGACTCTGACTCAAATTGAGCTCTATACTTGGTAAGGGTAGTTCCCAGTAGTTGCTATACAGGATCTAGAGGTTCTGGCAAAAGCTACTCATATTCAGTTTTACTGGGAACTTATTAGAAGATTTCCTTATTCCAATGACTCTACAGTTCACAAGGGGACAAGAAGAAGTGATGTCTTCCAAATAATTCCAAATTACAGATGCAAAGAAATCCCCAAAATCGTTCTTGTGATACCTCCTTGTTAATAGTCAAAGTCAATATTCAAATTCCAAATAGTGTATGATCCAAAAACTATAGCATTATTTTAGAGAAATCCCTTCAAATTAATGGCATTCTTTCCTGAAAATTTGACTGACCACTATTTACTTACCTTACTACTTCTTGGGATGAGTTGATGACTTGATAGCCAAGAAGGTGACCCTAATCGCTAAAGCTGAGAGGAGTTATTTAAAGAAAATTGCTTTCTAAAAGGTTGCACCATGACGTGCTATGTGAAGACACAGCAGATTATTTTCTAGCTTTTACCAGAGTGGTTATAATCTTGAGATAATTTTATTTTAAATCCATGCATTTGCAACCATTGAGTGCCTCTTCTGGTAAAAAGTGCTGTAAACGTGCAGTGTTGAGAAAGCTGAAACAAATGGTTTACCTAGCTTCTATTTGATGTATACTTGATTAAACATACGGTTTGTAAAACAACAGTTTTGAAAATAATACACTGCTAACCAGTCCTGTTTGTGACACAGATAGATGGCATTTGCTCATTCTAATCTGTGGCATAAGTAAGTCACTCCCTCTACATTTGACTGCCTCTTCCAGTTCTTTCAGTATTGTCTTCATTATGCGAATTATTTTATTCCTCAAATTTGATCAAGGTTATTCTTTTCTCAGAAAACATTTTTTTTCTTATTGATCTCATGGTTAAAAATTTAGGTGTTTTATTACCTAAGCTGTCTTTCGAGTTCATTATTCAGACAACCACTTGCTTAGTAAACTCCTTAGCCTCATATTAGCAGTTATACCTCAAATAAAGCATCTCTTGGATTAAACTGATCATCTTCTCACTTTTTCCCAAACAGGTTTCTCTTTCTGTGTTATGCATTTAATACCACTTTTCACAAGAGGGACGCTTCAGGCCCACTCTGGTTTTTTCTTCTCTTTTGCTAACACATTTATTTAGTAACAATGTCTTTCTAAATTTTTATCTATAAATTTCATTGGAATCTATCCTTTTTTTCCCAGTCCCCTGGTCCCATTTTTGCCTAAGCCTATCACTTTTCTCATACATTTCAAGGGTTTCTACCCAACAATGCTATTGGGAAGGTCACTTGCCTGTAGTTAGTCCTCCATGCTACTATGCTATTCATCTATCTAAAATGCCTCTTCCACAATCATGTCCCCACACCCTCCCTCATCACCGTTGGTCTCCCTACATCCTCTAACCAACTGATGCACTTAGGAAGGAAGTGATTGATGTTAGTCTTTTATCTGCATATGTGGTAGATTAAGGATGGCCACACAATTTCTGGGAATCTATATTCCTTTTCCTTGAATTTTATCAGAAAGCTAGAAGTGATGCTGTCTCTCTGGATGCAGGCCCTAAGAGACTCAAAACTTCTGCTTCCTACCTCTTAGAATGCGTGCTCTTGAAACCCAGCTGCCACGCTGTGGGAAAGCCCATGCAGCTTCATAGAAAGGAACCAGCAACAAGTCCTAGTTGATCAGCCAACCAGCAACAAACTGGCTAACAATTGGTGAAACCACTCCAGCTGAAGCTGCCTTGGGTAGAAACAAGCTATCTGTCAAGCCCTGCGCAAATTGAAGATTCATGAGGAAAACACAGGATGTTATTGTAAGTTACCACGTTTGGGGGTATTATGTGTAGATACCTGGAACAGCATCGAATAGCTTCCGTCTTCTCTGCCAGATTAATTTCTTCTCCTTCTTAAAGATACAACTCAAATGCCATTTCATTTAACAGTAGAAAACCTTCCCCAATCTGTTGAGACAAAATCAATTATTCTCTTTTGTGTTTCTTCAGCACTTATTACATTTCTTTTTGTAGTGTTTAATGTCCACCTCCCCAAAAGCACTGTAAATTCCTTGTCAGCAGAATTTGCATTAATCATTGTACCCTAGCGAATAACACAAGTGACTCACTTGAAAATTCAATGTTGTAGCAAGTCCTATACTGTGATGATTTCTACTTTTTTTTTTTTTTTTTTGGTACCAAGGATTAAACCTAGGGATGTTTAGCCACTGAGCCACATCCCAAGCCTGTTTTTTATTTTTTATTTTGAGACAGGGACTCACTAAGTTGTTTAGGGTCTTGCTAAGTTGTTGAGGCTGCCTTTGTTTTATTTTTTAATTTGTTCTTTTTAGACACACATGACAGTGGAGTGTATTTTGACATGCTATACATACATGGAGTATAACTTATTCAATTAGGATCCCATTCTTGAGGTTGTACATGATGTGGAGTTTCACTGGTGGTGTATTCATATATGAACACAGGAAAGTTATGTCTGGTTCATTCCACTGTCTTTCCTGTTCCCAACCTCCCACCCTTCCCTTCATTCTCTTTTGTCTAATCCAATGAATTTCTATTCATCCCCACCCTTTAACTTCTACTTTTAATTTTATTTTAATTCCCCAAACATTTATTGGATACTGTGTACCATGCAGTATGTCATGAGATAGGGATGTCGTATGGATAAGCTGTGGCTTCCTGCCTTTTCTAGGCTTGTCACTGACCCACCTAAAGTCACTTGCTCTTTGTTATGTGGTGCAGATTTCCGGGAAGACTTTCAAGTGTGTGAACAAGGGCTTCAGTAGAGTCAGAAATCTTTTTTTTAATATATATTTTTGTTTTAGTTGTAGGTGGATACAACAGCTTTATTTTACTTTTATGTGGTGCTGAGGATCGAACCCAGGGCCTCATGCATGCCAGGTGAGTGCTCTATCACTGAGCCACAACCCCAGTCCAGATTCAGAAATCTTATTGGAGAAAAATATCAGTCCTTTCTGTGGAAGAAAAGGGTTTCAAGAAGAACAGAGATGGTGACTGTTCTTGGGGAAAAAACAAAACAAAACAGAAAAAAGTCCCCCAAACTTCAAAACTCCAATCAGACTCCTAATAGTTTCAGAAGAGGGTTTAAAGTCTACTACCTCCTAAAATGTGTAGTATTTAAAGTCTTCAGTGAGCAACACAAGATATTTAAGACCTAAGGCTCTTTTCTCAGGAATAAACCACAACTAGACTGTGACCCAAAATTTGCCGAAGGCTCGTTTCACACATCACATCTGCTATGTGAGAAAGACAGTGTAAAAAAATAACCATTAGAGCTTTTGTGTTCTCAATTATCAATGCTCTGGGTTAAATATATGGTCTTGAATCTACTGTTTCAAATGTCCAAGAAATAATGTAGATGAATTAAGATTTAATATCATGTCCCAGGTTTATAGAGAAAAAGAAAAACGAGACCATTTGAATAGTTGTACAGTTAAAAAACAATTATGCATCATTTTAATCTATGTAGACTGTTAGGCTCTTTAAAGTTAGGGACTTTGTCTTATTTGTGTAGCACAATGCTTGACCATATACTAGGCATAAAATAAAAGAAATCTAATTCAATAACTAATTTGAACTAGTCCATACGTAAGAAGAAATAACTTTACCTTTGGTTCAGTGTCGATAAAAATCTTGCCCCTGCTTGGAAAATTGTGTTTTTCCTCTTCTCTGACAGTAAGCACTATATGTTCTAGCAGTTTCCACTTTTTGTCCTAGCTGTCATGAACCTCTGGACTATATTTTGTATTCCACCATAGCTTATTTGGTGATGTCAAATTATGAGGAAATTACAGTACACACTTAACTCATTCACCAAAGCATGCACAGGCAAATATTGTTGCCAAATGTTCTTGAATGCAGTAAAATTCCACTTCACTTAAAATAATTTCTACTTCTCAGTGACATTCTCCCCTTTTCCATATATTCAAGTCAATGAGATTCTATCATACATATATTCCCACTTAGTCTGGTTTTAGAACTAGAGTCCAGAATAAAACTAAAAACTTGAAAAGCCAATACCTAGAAAAAAAGTGTTACTTCAAAACATACCAATCTCTCTTTGGAGGACTGGAGGGACTATTTGAATGAGTCCTCTATCTGCACAGCTTACCTCTATTCCACCTTATAGGGACGTAGAATGGGATACAAAACCTCGGCTAACACATTGAGAAACGTGACATCAGCAACTTCTCCTGGAGTACCAGCACAGTTTTCCAAAATGAAAAGAGTGTTCAAACAGAAGCAAACAAGTCCATGGTCTCCAAGAAGCAGACAGAAGGTCCTTAAAGCATTAGTCTCACAAAAGCATAGGGCTCAAAATAATTCTGATGTTACCAGCTGCATATAATTCAGCACTTATGAATTATCCGATAAGGAATGATAATCTCTCCTCCTTCATAAAAGGGATAAATCTGAGTTTGTTTGCACAGACTAAGGTTACAGAGAGGGCCTGAAGTACAGAGGGTTCATAAGCTTATTCGGTTACAGATATGATCTTTAACTTTCCCTAGCCAAAGAAGCCAAAAGTAAACATTTCATAACTTTTAATGTGTGGTTAGCAAATATAGTTGGCCCATGGTCATGGCCCTGAAGCCTGGAGTCCTGGACCAGGTCAGCTGAGCTGGATCTAGTAGCCCTGTGCTTAAAGCCTTCCCCTGTAGTTTCAAAAGAACAGGGTCTTTTGTATCCACTTGGCTCAGTTGCTATAAACACTTGCTATATGTTAAATGACTTCTCAGGTCCACCCAATCTGATTTGCACATCATTAGCCTGGAGGATGAAATGAATGCCTTAAGATAGTTGACTTTGTTAAATACTGAGACCTTGGTAAACTGAAAGCCCTTCGTATAAAATATTACATCAGGTTGGCTAACATTCCTGTTTCGTGAGTCACTGGTACCTCCAAGTTGCCCTTGAAATTTCAAATTCACTGTGGTTGCTTCCAGACACGTACAGGACTTCTTTTTTTTTTTTTTTTTTTTTAATTTAATTTATTTATGTCTTGATTTGGATGCCAGCTCTGCTAGGAAAAAATGTGGAATATTTAGCATCAGAGCAAATGACCTTCATTTACATCAAAAAGGAGAAAGAAAAGCAGCATTATAGAAAAGGAGGGGAAAGCTAGACTAGGAGTCAGAAAATCCATCACAGATCCATGCTTTCCCCTGGCTGACTGCACTGTTTCAGGTGGTGCCACTTCTCATCCTCCCTAGTTCTCATTGGTAACGGTCATGTTAATATCTGCTACAATCCTTCACTTTTCATATGCATAGAGGTTTGAGTTAAAAAAAAAAAGTACTGATTAATAAGCAAAAAAGTTCAGGTGGTTGTGAAATTTTCATTTTGAATTGATTATGATTACAGATAGGACAGATGATCACTTTACTCTGAGTTTTTTTTTCTTTTTTTTCTTTTTCTTTTTTTTCCAGTGCTGGGGATTTGAACCCAGAGCTTTATGCTTGGGAGGCAAGCACTCTACCAACTGAGCTATATCCCCAGCCCCAGATAATCACTTTAAAAGCTAACTTTTATTGGAACAATCAACCATTGGTGCTTTAAAAACTGTCACCATATTATTGCATTGAGGTTTCGTGGCCTTTTCTGTGACGATGCTTTCACTGCTGCCCTGAAACCTACCTTGGCTGAGATGTCACTCGAGGAAATACACTGTGACTATAGCAGTCATACAATAGAAAAGAAGCTTGATAGTACAAACAGAGTCACTATCATTTCTTGAGAATACCTTAGTATCATTTTTCCCATGAGGTTTTCTTGCTGCTATTAGAGTACATCCATGGGGTCAAACCCATCTATCTGAAAAAATTAGTAAATTTCAGTTTCCTATCATTCTGTTGTAGCATTTCTCGTAGCAGATTTGACCTAAGAAATTTCAGACACTATCTAGATGCTTTTGAAATATCTACTTTGTATCAATAATACTCCTCCACTTTTGCACTGAAATGTTTAAAAAGGAGGTTGCACTCTTGTTAAAATTAAAGGGAGATTATTTGATACTAAGTATATTTTATTATGAGTTTAAGATTTAAATTCCAAAATAGTCTCTGAAAGAATATATCACCATCCTTTCTTTACAAATACAGAAACCAAATGGTAAAAAGGTCTTGCCACTTTCCCTTCTCTAGAAAATATTTTAAATGGCTTACTGAAAATGTGACAAAGAAGGATGCCCACAATTCTCTTGAAAGTTAACAAAAATATGGATTTTTTAAAAATCCAAACATCTGGAAACCAAAAAATGGGAGAGAGAATTCCTGAATGAGACAAAGTAGATGGGATAACGTATCAGGAGAGCAAAACCAGAATAAAGAACCAGAAGAAAACACAGTTCAAAACACACAGAAGTGAAAAACCCTGCAGAGAAGAACAGGGAAAAAGATTTCCAAAATCAGGGTCAAAAGATGCAGGATGTGACATTGGCTGGAGGAAAGCTTTAGTGAGTCTTGGAGAATTGCAGGGAGCAGTGGTATTTGAAAACAAGTTAAAGCCAGGATTATGGACACTGAGGCAAAATAAGCAGATTGCTGCAGGTAGCTGCTCTGGGTAGAAAGTCCCAAGCCCCGAAGCTATCCACTGGCAAACCTAACAACATATTCTGTACCTTCCCCATAATCTCGTAGCAACCTAAATAAAAATGTCATCCACACGCAAGTGAGTAGGGACATCTCAAACTTAAGTATGATTGTTACAACCAAGAGTCACCATGCTCAGCAATGGAGAAGCAACCATTCTCCAGAAGATCATTATAAATTCAATATGATCACAGCCAAATTCCTATCAGGATTTAAAAATAAAAACTAGATAAGATGATTTGAGAGGGACAACTGGGTTGACTTGCCATAACAGATATCAAAATAGTATATAATTATGAAAAGTGCAAGCTATATATTAGCACAAGAATAGACAAGTAGATTCTGGAACAAATGGGAGTCTAGAAGAAGAGGGAAATGTGCAAGTGTGTGGGGAGTGTTAACATGTATGATAAAATGGAAATTCGATTTAATCTGAGAAATACTGGATTGCTAAATAAGTGAAGTTGGTCCATTAAATTAGGATTATTTGAGAATTCTACTAAATAACATGCCAAAATAAATTATTGAAAGATTAAATAATAAAACTATAATAAAATTCAAACATTGAATAATAACTTTTTTTAATTCTGGGAATTAGGAAAGGGCCTCCTAAGAAAAATTTTAAAAATCACACACTCAGAAACATAATTGATAGATTGACTACATAAAAATCTTAAAACGTCTTTGTAACAGTCATTAATGATACCAATAAAAAAATACCAGAAAATATTTGCAGAAGTTTAAGAGACAAAGTAGTAATTTTTATTGCATGTAAAGAGTCTCTATGTTGATAAGAAGTGGTAAAAAAGGATAAGACACAAGGAAAGAATTCACAGATGGAAAAATAGTATTTTAATATATATGAAACTATGCCAAACTATTGGGGTTCTCTGGAGAAACAGAGCAAATGGAATGTAAATATGATTATAAAAGGAGATTTATTAGATTGGCTTACACTATCAGAGGCTGCATAGGTCCTACAATGGTCATCTGCAGGTTGGAGATTTGGAGAAAACAGTGGCTGCTTAGTCCAAGAAACTGGGATCTCAGAACAAGAGAGACCAATGATGCAGCCCCAGTCTGACACCCAAGGCCTAGAAGTCTCCTGGAGAGTTGCTAGTAAAGTCTACTTTCAAAGTCTGTAAACTCTGGCGTCTGATGCCCACCAGCAATAGCACCAGCAAAAACTGCACCCACTTGAGAAAGGGTCTAGTCTGCAAGCCTGAGCTTCCTCCTTCTTCTGCTTTTTATTCCATCAGGGGCTCCCAGACTTCTGGACAGTGCCACCCACATTCAGGACTGGTTTCCCCATCTGTTTGTTGACCTACATACCAGTCACCTCTGAAAGCTCTCAGAGGCATCCCAGCAGTGTGCTTTACCAACTTCCCAAACATTTCTCAATCCAGTCAAGTTGACAATCAAGATTAACCATCACACCAAATCTTAATAGTGAACAGGGAAATGGAAACTAAAACAATATTGCTAACTATTTATATTCATTAGGTCATATATAAGCTTACAGTTTGATGATAACCATCTGGGGGATAACATGAAAAGAAACAGGCATTTTCAAAATCCATTGTTGAGAGTTTGGTCATAAACCATTTTGCAGGACAGTTTTGTCAATATCTACCAAAACATAACATTGTTATAAGCCAAATGCATATATTTTGCTTCAACATAGATAGCCTACAGAAATAAATACACATTTTCCCAGAGACTCACATATAAGAAGTTCATTGCTGCATTCTTTTAACAGAAAATAACGTCATTCTAATTTCTGTCAGAGAGTACCACACCTGTGATCTCAGCGACTTGGGAGACTGAGACGGGAGGGTTTTGAGTTCAAAGCCAGACTTGGCAGTTTAGCAAGGCCCTAAGCAACTTAGGGAGACCCTGTCTTTAATAAAAAGAGCTGGGAATGTGGCTCAGTGGTTAAGCACCCCTGGGTTCAATCCTTGGTACCAAAAACAAAACAAAAACAACCCATCTCAATGAGTGTGATAAGGCCTCATCTGCATTTTTCAAATGTGAGAGTGTGAGTTTGTGTATTAGAGAGTTTGTCTGTAAGTACAAAGGAAATGATGAGTATAAATACCTACTTATACCATTCTCAGGAAGATGGTGGATTTCTGTGGAATAAGTTTTCAGTTGTAGGGAAAACACTAGGTTTGTGCTGTATTTAAGAGTTAAGTCAGAAAACACTATGATGGCTGAATATAGAGGTGAGGAGGTGAACAAAATAAGATGGATTCCTTGCTCTATGGCTGACATAAGTACTTGGGTAGTGATGACATTCACTGAAATTGAAAGATGACAAAATTTGGGGAGAATGTTAGTTTTTGTTGCAGACATGCTTGTTTTCAGATGCCTCTGAGGAATCCATGAAGTGCTGACAAGGATGCAGATGACTCTCAGGCCTGGAGCTGAAAGGCACAGTTGGTCCCGACAATCCATAAATACACATCGTCTGCATAAGGATAACTGAAGGCACAGAGAAGGCCACAGAGGGGACAAGGGAAGAGGAGAACCTTAAGGTATTTCGACTCTAACGCCCAGATAGAAGAAGACAACCTTGAAAGGAAGCAGAGAAGGAGTGACCGCATGACAGAAGGAAAATCAGGAAGAATTTACAGTTTAGGAGTCAAAGAAGAGAATCTTTCAAAAGAGATATCAATTTTAAAATCTGCTCATGACTTCAAGTAATATCCATTGTGTTAGTGTCACAAATTACATTAGTAACCTTAATGAAATAATGTACAGGAAGCTACTATTTGATTAGGGAGTCTTTTTTATATGTTATACAGCAAATTTTTAAATATCTCTCTGGGTACAATTATAAGGCACCAAGATACATAAACTTTCTCCCATGAGCCTAAAATCATCCTTTGAACAACAGCTAATAAAAATTCTCTCATTTTATAAGCTTCACCTAGCAAACCATTTCTTCCTTCCATCCCCTATGGAAATTACATCCAAAGAGATTACAGCATGGATGATCTAGGTGATCAACAAGTTTGTTTAAAACAACATTCGTACTTCAACATGTAATTCAATTATGTGGAATTGCTTTCTTTTTTTTTAACTTTCAAAACTAAGAGAGCAAAATATTTAAATAAAAATGAAAACATTGGTCTAGAAGAAAAAAAATAAAGACTGAAAATTCAGTCACTGAAATAACTCTTTTAAAATTTTACCCCAACTTTTAACTAGACCTTAAATCACTTTAGCACTTATTCCATGGGTAAAAATTCTAAGTTTCAGTTACTTTGAATATTTGAGACCACATGAATTTAAGGTATGAATAAAAAAAATAATTGCTAAAAACCTTCCCTCTGTTTTGGCTTGGAAAACCATCATGCTCATAGCTGGCAAGTTTTCCTAACATAATCTAATATAAGCCAGCTAATGCATTTGACATTTTACTGTAGACACCTTAATATTTTGGTGTTATAAAATAATATTATAAATGGGTAGTCTTGGAGTTTGTCTTTAAAAATTAAAGGTAAAATAAAGATTATTTTATTATGAATAGTCAGAACTTAAAGTTAAAAGTAGGTTTGTATGATTTCAGTATTAGCATTCAATATTAAAAAATAACTGGGAAAGAAAACAATAAGTATCACTCTTTTCTTAGAAAATCTCTAAAAGAAGGATTTTCTTCTTTAATTTCAATTGAAATCCTTAAAATTCTCTTTTTTGTTCGTGTGTATTGGCTTTAAAGATCTGCACAATGCTCATACCATAACTGGAATTAGGAGGCACATTGGAGCTTAGATAGAATTTGTCAAATTATTTCTCTGCTTACATTTCAATTTTTGAGCTCTTTCTGAAGGATAGAGCTAATTTCAGAACTACTCACTGAATGTTGGTCTTTGGGAGTTGCAAGAATGGGCCAAAGATAAGTACAGGTTGGTGCTTAGAAGACAGAAAGGGGGGAGTTTTAAACTTAGAGCTAGTGCAGGAGGTTAGAGGGAGAAGGTGGATCTAAGAAGATGTGAATTTTGTTTACTACATTAACTACATAATTCAGATTTATTGTTCTGAGGTTTTAAAAATTATTTTGCAAGAACACATTTTAAATGTGGCTTTTATAGCAGTGGAATAATGGCACCGAGTGATAATTTAAACTCTGAAATGAACATGATTGTTTTCCTTTGTGGATCTCTCTCCCTTTCTAGACTAAGTTCCATGAGAATTAGGGTATGGTTTTGGCATTCTGAATCCCCATGACCTAGTACAGTTATTGATACCATGACAACTTAAAGAAGGGCATTAATCAATTGATCAGTTAATAATAAGATCAATATATCCCTTTTGAATTCTGAACAATCATTCTAGCTTTTTACAAATTAGTACATTAAAAAACTTATTAAGAACTTATCATTTATTGAGGCATATTCTTAACTATCTTAAGTTTTATTTTTGAAGTACAAATCAGAGTTCACATTCTTAAGAAGCTTCAATCTAACCCAGTGAAAAGAAAGGATAACACTATGAAACAAACAAAACAAACAAACAAACAAAAAAACCAGACAGCATATGACAAAGTAAGTGTATAATGATCCAGTTTAAGGAATGTGCATAATCCTGCTGCCTATCTGAACACAACATAGACAGTCAACCTGCAGAGGCAAGAGCTAAATAAATGAGTATTGTTGTAAGCCATGGAGAGTTTGTGGGTGTTTGTTATGCAGCTGTGGTTAATCTAAGCACTCCCAATAGTCAATCCACCATAAAATTCTGAAATTTGCTTGCCAAATTTCTCAACCATGCTAGCCTAAGTCACCTGTGTCTCTCACCTTTAACTACTGCTACCAGTTTGCAATTAATCTCCTTTTTCATTTTTTGATTCCTGCATTCAGAAGGATCTTTTAAAAATGTAAACTAGAAAATAATTCTATCTGCTTAAAATTTTTCAATAGATTCCCATTGAAGTTGAAACAAAGTTCAAAATTTGTACTGGTCTGTAGGGTCCCATATGAACTGCTCCCTGCTTGTCATTGCAGGTTTTTCTCCCTCACTCAACACTCTCTAGCCACGCTGGCTTATTTATTTTTGTTTTATTTGGAGACTATACCATGTGCCTTCCTTCTTCCAGACCTTGTACAGAGGTCTCTCTGCATCCCTTAGCTGGCAGTGCTCTTCCACAAGTCACTTCCCTATGGTGATTAACTCCTACTTATCCTTCAAATTAGGTAATTGAAAAGGCTTCTTTGACTCTACACTACAATCCCTGTACTATCAGGTCCCATGGCATTCTGCATTTTTCCTGCATGTTGCTTATTACTATTAGTCATGTATGTATTAGTGCATTTGTGGATTAGTATCAGTCTACTTCTGAGTGTAGGGATCCCGTGTCTCCTGTTGACTACTATATATTCAATGTCTCTAGTACATTCTAGCCCATAATAGGTGGTTTAATTAATTCTGAGATATAATGGGCTTTTCCAGGTTCTTCTCCATTCCATGAGGAACATCAAAATGATCTGAAACATTAAAAAGAAATCTTGCCTCTAGTCCTTGTTGCTTTGAAATTGAAATGTGCTTCTAGAAAGGAAGATGTACATTTATGTTCTCATAGATTAACTCACTACCTCTACCTTCTTGCCTTCTCTCTATTCACAGGAGAATGTTGAATAAATAATATCTTTTATTTCTCTATGTGGAATTCATATTCATAAATATTTCAAGTTTTAACACACAACTGAGTTTATTTTAGATACATAAAGGAATGGATGAATGGATGGTAGATAATAGATTGATAGAAGAATAGATAGCTAAAAAGCAGGCATACAGCAAGTACACTGTATACTTAGTTATCTTGGTTTTCTCATAGAGCTTTGGGTTCACTGTAGTCAGATGATCAGGCTGGGAATAGTTGGGGTGGCATGCAAATTTACTTAGAGCTGACAAACTGAAGGTTCTACTCTTTTGTTCACTAAAAGCATATCATACTGTCAAATCTAAAGTCAGGAGTCAGTAAGGGTCAAAGTTTAAGACCAATATGCAACGTTCCATAATAGGTGAGGGAATGAAAATATCAAAGCAGAATATACATGTACTATCAATAAGATTCCACTGCAGTCTAGGATGTAGGGCTTTCATCACATTTGTAAAGAATTTGTTTCCTCTATTATTCTGTTTTATGTCAATCTGAAAAAAATCACTAATGTTAGTCCATGTTGTTTACTTTTGTTGTTGTTGTTTTATACTTATGCATTAGAAAGCTTAAAAGGAACACTGTTATTCTAGTGTTACAATTCAAGTATGATCAATCACTATTTTTATCTATTTGACACAAACAATAGCAATAAAATCTATCCCACATAATACTGCTCCTCAACCTCATATCATAATTTATCATAAATTACACATATAGTTAAAGATTAACTATAAATATCATTCATCTCCTTGGGGGAAAAGGAGTTTGTTCCCAGATGATGAGAACCTATTTACTTGACAGCATGACTGGAAGGTTGAAGCCTCTGTACTCAGTGTCTTCACAGAGTTCTACATAGCTCTTTGGTTTTCCATTTTTAGTTCACAATGACCCATATATTTCATAATTTCCAAATCAATGTGATGTTGGCCAACTACAATACATCTGTGAGATTGAGCTACATGAAAATCTTAACTGTTTTCCATTTCAATAACCATTTTTGGAATTTCTAAATTCTGTTTCCTACACAAATTACGGTATATTCCTTAGAAAAAAAGGAAATCTTAGCAATCTGAATTAATTACTTGCACTAGGAGACTCTCTAGATGGAATCACAAAAATATAAAAATTAGACAATGGTATATTTAAAAGATAAATCAATAGAAGAGAAGCTGAAAGAATCAAATGTGTGGATGTTTTAAGTATTTTAACCTGTGGGAATGTCAATTAAAGTTCAGAGGAAAGCAAATGGCTATAATTAATACCTGTTAACTGCTTTTGGCCTTCAGGCTCACCCTTCCCAATGATGCATAATAATTAGAAAACATTTCATTACCATCTGGCATCAAAGGATTAAACGTGTGTGAAATAGCATTGTAAACTGTAAAGTTAAGAAACAGGGTAACTGTTATTTCCATTATCAGTATCAAATAATGCACCAAGTGGACAGACCATTTGAAATTTTGATAAATGTTTAATGATTGAAAATTTTCAAATATTGTTTATATACTCTAACTAAGGAGATGTGTAGGTTATGCCTTCCACTAATCATAAAAGCACGAGTAAAATTTAAGATTTGACTGAGAGTTATTTTTCTAATTTAATATAAGTTCCTCACAGCATTAATATGAAGAAAAGATATATTTTCTCTATATTTTTAGATAGGTTTATGGGGTAGGAAATCTTCAAAGCAGTACCATGTGTCGATCATGTTTATACCCATTTACAGATTATAAAACAAAGGAAAAGAATTATTAATTGAAGAGTCTCAAATATTGCCTACTATAATGGAACCAGTAAATATTGGATTGTGGGTTGCAAATAAAGATTCATCAGATTTCTTAGTCCCATATGCCTCTCTGATATAACATTGATTTGGAGATTTACACTTATTATATACAGATATATATAAATTTAAAATCACTACTCAGTAACTTAAAATTCCATACAAGTGTGTTTATAAGAGTCATGAAGTCTCTGAAGGATGTGAGGTGCGAAGCTGTCAGTTACAAATCCTTTTCATCTCCAGCATCAAGCCATTAAAGAGGCTTTGCTAGGAGGTGGGGATACAAGATTGAGTAAGTCAGACTACCTGTCTTCAAAAAGCTTATATCTTAGTAGAAAGACAGTACATGGATAAGGTCTAAACAATAGGATGACTCTTTTAATGGAAAATAGATCTGCCTAGGAAGAGACAGAAAATCTTTGATCTGAAAATTGATAAATGTCCTTTCAAGAGTATGCAGACACATTTAAGAACCAAATAGGAGATTGTGGTGATCTGGGGGAATAGCAGGTGGTTCCCTAAGCCTGGTTAGAAACTAAAGTAGAAAGATTATAGCATATGAGACACTAACAGACCAGAGTCAGAAACCAAATGATGGTTTATTTTACTCAAAAGAAAAAGAAAAAGAGTAAATGAGCTATAAAAGAATATTGGATACTTCTGGGCAATATGTTAGAAAAGCAAAAGCATCCTTGCTACACCTTCCATAGATAAGCACATTTTTATAATTAAAAAGTAATCATTTTTATCAGCTATAAACATTAGAGTTTTATCCATCTGCCCACAACATAATGATTTTCTGTACATTCAGATGGAACAAGACAAATAAGACAGACATCAATGAATAGAGGAGACTCTAGTGGAACCCTGGACTAAGAGAGGTTTATTAGTGACACTCCAAGGCCAGTAGAGTGGAGTCTCCCTCAGGGTCAATGGCAGGAAGGCCAGAAGAGGACCAGAGTGGCCTGTCCCCTTTTATCAAGATGGACAAACCACAGGAATAAAGTTGTAAAATGTGCAAAGAATTGTGTTCCAAAGGAGAATGATATGAAGAATTCGACAAAATGCTTTCGGATAAAATCAATGAATTGTAAGAAAAAGAAGAATATGCAAAGAAAATTTGGAAGCATTTCCTCAGTAGTACTTAAAACACTGTTCTACTGTTATGTATAACTAAAAAGAGCCAATGTTTTAAAAAAGAAAACACTGTATCTTCTGATATCAAAGTAAGCAGTCATGAAAATAAATTTCTCAAGTTGGCCGCGGCGACACACACCTGTAATCCCAGCAGCTCCGGAGGCTAAGACAGGAAGATCACTAGTTCAAAGCTAACCTCAGCAACAGCAAGGTGTTAAGCAACTCAGTGAGACCCCGTCTCTAAATAAAATACAAAACAGGGCTAGAGATGTGACTCAGTGACCAAGTGCCCCTGAGTTCAATTCCTGGTACTGCCCCCGCCAAAGATTTCTCTCTGAATTAAAGAAGAAGACACAGAAATTAAAAACTCAATTGTAAAATTAACACAGTGAGAAGAGTAAGCAACACATATAAGAACACATTAACCTAATTAAAATAAGAGCTAATAATTTATTAAATTAATAAGTTTTAATTTATAATTTTAATTATATTATGTGTTCTTGAAATTTTTCCAGACCTCAACATTAATTAATAACTATACAAACATGATGGGAAAAAAGAAATCTGGAGGTCACCTCTAAATTGGAAACAAAAGCGCATAGGGAGACTGAGTAATGGTTGAGAATGTTGGAATAAGTACTGCAATAAAGCAAGAGAGGGGTCTTCAGATAAATTGGGCTTCCCATGTGGTAGTCAGAGATCAAATCCTAGATACACATTGGGTATAGAAAATGTTTTTTAATCTTGTATTTTTTAATAAAACATTGCATTTTAAAAGGCTTACAATTAAGCCTTTTAAAAGGCTTGAGAAGAAGCAAAATTTTACTGAGAAAAGGACAAAAGAGGAATCAGTTTGGAGTCAGACTTTTCTTCCATAGCACAAAATAGCAGGAAATGATGATTTGGGGAGGAAATTGTTTTCAAAGAAGAATTTCATGTCTGATCAATTTGTCTTGCATATTCAAACAGTGCTGTCAGACAAGCAAGGACGCAATGTGTGTGGCACCTACATGCTATTCCCAGAAATTGCTTGAACATATTCCAGCTAAGAGGTGAATCCACATAAAGAACATAAACTACGAAAAACCATAGTAAGAAGCAAGTGATAGTGATAAAATAGTGCAACCAGATACTCTTTACAATTAAAAATATGATTAATCTTGTCATTAAAATATAATTACTAACAGTGTCCTTAAACTTCAAAATAAACATCCAAATGGTATCTAAAATTGAGTCATTTGAAAGGATAACACTAATCTAGACCTAAAGGTCAGATAATGCCAAAATTGAGAAGGCAGAGAAAGAAAAAATGAGTTAATTACATTTTCATTTTGTTTAAGACATATTAAGTAATATTTTGTTCTTGATATTTATAATTATAGAAAATATATTCGATTATATGTTCTATACTTTCCAGGCTTTCCTCACCAAAAAAATGTGCTGCTGATAGCTTTATGAAAATCGAACATAACTGCAAGTTTAGTAGAAATAAAAGAAAAATGAAAAACCCTGCATTACTCATATTTTTATATTCTGTCATTTATCTGAGTGCTATCAATCCATTAAAACTTCTATACATTCTTATTTCTCCCTCTTTGCTTTCACATTAACAAACACCACATGAATAAACTGCAGATCATAACCTATCTATATGAATAATTTCTGTACAAAAAACAATAACAAAATAATATTCTAATCAAATTAAGCATCCCTGGAGTTAGTTATTTTCAAAGGGTTACTTTGATATTACATCACATATTGTCAAACATAGTGCTTAGTGGGAAAAAAAAATCCCAAAAGCAAAACTATAGCATTCAAACCCTTCTGAGAAGAAGTGATAGAGCTTTAAGCAGGTGAGACAGTGCAGCAGAAGATGGAGAAAGCATGCAGATGGAGCATACTAGTTATCCTTTCCAGTATATATACTACTGTACAGAATATACACTTTGACATCATAGGTCTCATTTTCGGAAACCAATTATAGTTACTTAGAAAATGACACTTCTTCCTCTGGGAATTAGAAATCACTACCTACAGTAATGTCATTTTATGACTTGTGACATTAAGGCCTTAATGCACTCTGTATTATAACTCTTCCCATGGGTTCTGTTTTCATTTGTTTAGAATGTTAAATACAATGTCACAAGGAAATCCTTTGTCTCTGTCTATTCATCATAGACTCATTTGTCTGCCTAAAGTTCTTTCATTAAAAAAAAAGAAACTGATGTTTAAAAAATATAAGCCACAGTTCTGAGGCTCTGTTTTCACCTCTACAAAGTTAAGATGTTGAATTAAATGACCTCTGGGTCCCTCTGAGCTACACATCTTATAATTCTACCATCTGGTCACCTCAGACCACAGAGTCCAATGAAGTACTTTCCATGCAGACTAATTGAAAAGCACTTATGAATAGCTAGAGTAAAAGTACTTAAACATTTAGATTTTTTAACTACTATAATTTTAACTAATATAAGTCTACTTTAAAAACCAGCAATATGAGGATTTCTCATTCTTCTACTTTTCTTCTTCTGTGAAACAAGGTATATCTCAAATTAAATAATCATACAGTCTATTCAATAGGCTTCTTTAAATTCATAACTGGTGGGCTGGGATTATAGCTCAGTTGGGTTGGGGATATAGCTCAGTTAGTAGAGTGCTTGCCTTATGGGTTCAATTCTCAGCACTACCAAAAAAAAATTCATAACTGGTAATTTATCAAAATATCCAAATGTAAGGCATGAAGAAGGGACTTGCGTTTTCAGGGACTATAGAAAAATAACTATAACTACAAATACTGCTTGTAAACCTGCAAGTAACGAAGTTGATTAGACCACATTTACCTTTCTAACATTTGTGCCCCAAATATGACCATCCTTTATTAAGTGACTTTGTGTTCCATCATATTGATGTCAGGCATTTTTCAATTTGAATTTCAGGATCGTTTACATAGCAATTCATCTAAACAGCTACACCCAGAGATTCTATTACATTCATGATCATCTGCTGTGGTCAGAGACTGTAACTAATATTTTCCTTAAAGGAAAACGTCAAATGCCAGGAAAACTCTCTACACACCTACACCACCTTGCTGGCACCCACATTAACTCAGCTTGCCCAAGCACCATATGTTGTAAAGCAAGTGTTAATGAGATGTCAAGTTGCACAGTTGAGACTTGTTACTTTGATGGTCCCATGTTAGGTTCTTTAAAGTGAAACTAATTAGAGCTGACCCTGAGTGTGAATTTCACTAGATATAAGGGGGAAATGAAAATTTTACATAAGATCTAGTTAGACTTTAATGTCCAGAGCTCTTGGAGCCTATAGTCTGACTTGTACAAATTAAGAATGCTTCACCAAGGATGAGCTAAAAAGGCAGGAACAAGATTAGAAACCTCACAACTCAGCCCTCTTCGTATTCTAAAGATGTAAAGAATTAGCAGCTGTGAGGAAAGCAAGAAACTTTGGAGTTAGATTTTATTTTATGATATGCATTTGGAGAACTCAGAAAATAATAAAATAAACAAAAGAAATTTTCTTTCTTCTATTTGTTGAGGTCCATCACCATGGTCTTTTCTCTTGGTTTTAGAGAAGAATCCAAGAATTGCAAGGAGCAAAAGAAAAAGGAATATGTCTTTCAAAGTTCAATTAGATTAACAATATTCTAAATTAACATTTTTATTAACATTCCTAAATTAACCTTTGTAAACTTTAAAAAGTTTGCAAACTTTTTTTGAAAGTTAGACAATACCTGTGATGAAATGGTCAAAATGAGCATACTCTGAGCTGAGGAATATCTAATGATTTTTCACAGGAAGCTTTATGATATCCACCGCCCCACCCACAATGAAAGATAAATTGTCAGGTGGGTTCCTAGGCAAGGAGTTATTGTTCTTGCTGAAATGAGTAAATGGCTGAAGGAGAAAGTCAACATGAAACAAGAAACAGGAGAAAGAATGTCATTCCCAGCTCCAAAGCATAGTGCTGGTAGTTATCCAGATCATAGAAGAATAGCATCTCCATCAAAATGAAAAGGGTTTGAACTTCAAACAATTACATTGGCAGAGTCTGGCAGCGATCTGCAAAGAATATTATGATCCAATGAAGGAAGAAGTCATCAAGTCCCGTTGAAAATAGAAAACAGAAAATAATTATTAATACCTAGGAAAAGATGAAACCAGAGCAGAATCAGTCCCTTAGTCTCAAATCACTAATTTTCCTCACCAACCTTTGCACTTTCTTTGTGAAAAAAGAACTACAAACTGCTAAAACTCCACGTCAGAGTAGGAAAATAAGCTAGCTATGTTGTAAATGTGGTTCCTCCTATGCAATATTTCCTTCTTCTCAACTGACCCTTTGGTTATCTTCAGATTCTTATCTGAAGATTTTAGATGTTTTCTTTGACTTAAAGAAGACCTTCTCTTTCACAAATGAATGTGAATGGAGTGGACCTTGGAAAATTCTTAAAATGTAAGATTTGGTGCCCTCAGTAGATAAGTCATCTTAATAAAGTTTACTTCTTTCTGCATACTTTAAATTGCCACAAATAAAATCACATTTCATCTTCACAAAAGTCAAAGGAATAGATAGGGCAGATGTTAATTCTACTTTACATCAATGTTATTAAGTGACATTCAAGCTCATATAGTTTTTCAGTATTAAGTGTTAAAATCTACTCTATGTTAGCTATTGTAAATCTAGTTCTGAAGCTAGAACTTTTAACTCTAGTCAATGCCACACTTAAAGCCTAAACTTTTCACAAGTAAAAGCAATTTAACAGCTTTTCATTCTTTCATTAAATTTTTTAAATAAACATTTGGAATTTTATTTAAAAAAAATCAAAATCATGAACATTGTTACAGTCAGAGGCCACTTGGTGCTCCACATTGATACTGAGCATGCTCACAGGGGTTCCCATTGTTAAATCTTAAGGAAACAACCTTTTTTTTTTTTTTTGGAAAACAAGAGGGCATTTTTTATTTTTGTTTGTGAAATTAAACGTTGACATCAAATCTGAGTTCCATCAATTTCACTCTGACATTTTACTGAAGAGAAATTAAAATATAGGTCACAAAGATAACATTTAGTAACATTTTATTTACAATAGATAAAAACCATAGTTTGAAGTCTACCAGTAGGAGAATAAATATACTAGGAAACGAACATTTTTAAGAGAAGGAAAAAAAACCCTCAGCACACTATCATTAAACTTGTTTTAACATTTCTTCACAAATGGTGAAAAAAACCAAAGTACAGACAAGGAATAATCATAATGTTGTGGACAACATTATGAATATGGAATTATAAATTCAAAACTTTTTTTGGCTTAAAAAGTAAATCCGGTTGTCAACGATGCTCACCTTTATCCATTTTTCCACGTCCTCCACATCTATATCCTCTTCCTCTCATCTGGTTCATCAAAGGTCCGGGCAGAGGTGGTGGCCTGGGCCTCGTCTTCCTCTGCCAAGACCATCTCAGTCCATGCCACAGCTACCACAGAAGCCACCTCTGTCTCTACCAGGACCTCCCATGTGACCCATGTGTCCCCTAGACCTCCTGTGTCCTCCACCCTCATGCCACCTGGCACACTGTTCAGTGGAGGCTTTTTTTCAAGCAAGAGAGACTTTTAGTTTGCTTCCTTGAAAATGTTTTCCATCAAACCACCCCACAGCAGCTGTGGTTGGCAGTTGCCGGGTCTTCACAAAACTCGGTGGCATCACTTTTGGACTTTCCTGTTTCCTTGTCCAGGTAGATGTGGATCATGGGTTGTTCAGCTCTCTTGTTCATCTTAACAACTCCACACTGCTTGAAGAAGTCTGTCAGATCATCAAGAGCCACGTTGTCATTTAATCCTTGCCCATAAACTGCACTGGTGTCAATCTTCATCAGGATCTACTGGAGGTCCTAGATCGAGATCTGGTTCTTCATCCATGGGTCCATGAGGCTTACTGAAGCCTGGGTATAGTGGACATCAGCAGGTTGTCCATAAATTCCATAGCTTTCTTGCCCATATGCCTGGTTGGTCTGTGCATATCCTTGAGTTGGTGGGCAGCATAAGCACTGTAGCCCTGCTGGGCTTCAGCTTGGCTGTGGGTACTGTAATCCATGGATGCTATTTTCTCTCCTTCCTCCTTGTTCTCTCGTTGTCTGTCTCCCTCTCACTTTCCCTCTAGCTACCCTTTCATTTAATTTTAAATTCCATTTTTCTCAATGCTCAGCCAAATTCTGGTGATTTTTTTTAAACCCTAATGCTTAAATTTTCTTTTACTTTAAATAATATTTTAAATAAAAATAATACAAACTCATAGAAAAATCATTGTGATTTATATGTTCTAATGTCAGAATTCACCCTTGATTTTCCCAATTGATCTAATAGAAAAAACTGAATTTTGGGAAATACTGTGACTTACCTATCAAGATGGCTAAAATTTCAATAACTGAAAAGTCCAAGTGTTGACAAAAACATAGAGCATCTATGCTGCTGCTAAATAACACTTTGCAAAATTAGGCAGCATCTATGAAAACTGACAAGGAATTTCATTCTTTACTAGGTCTTTAACAAATCACTTGTATGTATGAACAGCAAGAGATATTTATAAGAGAGTACATTGCTATAGTCATGATAGCATCAAATACAAACAACCCAAATGTCAAGGATGACTCATGAGCCAAATCTACCATATCATCTATTTTGAAAATTCTGTAACACAGTCATATTTATTCATTTATACATGTCTGTAGCTACTCTCACACTTCAGTGTCAGAGATGAGGAACTGAAGCAAAAAAATATATCTCACAATGGTTAAGATATTGACTAGGTTGCCATTTATAGAAAAAATTTGCTGACCTCTTCAGTATATTAACTTAAATTTTCATACAGTAGAATACTACACAATAATAAAAACAAAATACATGCAATAATATTGATTAATCTCACACAGATAATATTGAATGAAGACAGAAGCAAATAGTATATACTGTATTAATCCATTTATGCAAATTTCAGACACTAACAAAACTGATCTTTGGTGGCACTGGATACCTCTGGAAAAAGAAACATAATAGTGATTATAAGGGTCATGAAGTTGCTTCTGGATGATACGTGTATTCTGAGGTAAATGTTGAAATATATTTTTAAATAATTCAGTTAGGCATTTATTTATGTTTGGTGTACTTTTCTCAATATAATACTTGCTATAAAAATATAAAATTTTAAATATAAATTTTATTAAAACATAGCTAGATGAAAAAAATGTATTAGTCTTCTTAGCCTAAAAGAAGTATATTATTAATTACTTGACATAGAGGATCAAATCCCTGCCTCTACAGAGGTTTAAAGCCCTCAGCTTCATTATAATCTGCATATATATCTCCATCCTAATTTTTTAGAATTCCCTTTTTCCCAACCAATGCCCTAACTTTAACAGAAAATACCCCAAGTAGAGTGGTTGAGAATTGGCGTTGTAATTGAGCCACTTGCAGAATGAGATTCTGGGTTTTGTTTTCAGAAATCTCAACCCGGTAGCTTCAAGAGATGAGAGCTTCATTCAGAATTAATAAAGAACTCTTTTTTTGGGTGAGTTTTTACTAGGGATTGAACTCAGAGACACTCAACCACTGAGTCACATCCCGTCTTATTTTGTATTTTAGTTAGAGACAGGGTGTCACTGAGTTGCTTAGCACCTTGCCATTGCTGAGGCTGGCTTTGAACTCTCCATCCTCCTATATCAGCCTCCTGAGCAGCTGGGATTACAGGTGTGTGCCACCATGCCAAGCCAATATAGAATCTTTTAGATCATTTTGTGAGACTGGAGATAGAAACTTAGAGCTTTGAGCTCATCTTTTCATTTCCCCACTTTCTCCAGAGCGGTTAAGATCAACTGGCAATCTAATTTCCCTCCTTAATTTGACTGAAATATTAGGTAGCCACTACATGATTACCCGGAAAACTGTTTTCTATAAGTTCTTGGTTAGGTGAATCTAATGGCAATATTTTGCATTACCTGTTTTGCCACGTCATGCCACGAATATTCAAGACTTACTTTACCAGTGAAAACAGGATCAAAAAGTACAAATATAATTAGATTAGAGAACCAATTTCCCCAAATTCAGAACAAATTCATGTAACTTAAACTTATGGTTTTGTCCCTGTAGAACCACTTCAGTACCAAAACCTGTATCAGTCAAAGTTCAACCAAAAGGGCAGAACCAGTAGGAGATAAAGACTAGGAGATTTATTGCAGGGAATTGTCTTACACCATTGTGGGGACCAAGTTGGCAAGTCCAAAATCTTGTAGAGAAGGCACACTGGGAAGGATAGGTGTGGACTAAAGCTGTGGTACATAAGTAGAAATGGTTTTCTTTTTTCCTTCTTTTTGTGTATGTGTTGGGGCAGTGCTTAGCTTCACTTTTAAAGTGTGTCATCTAATTGAATCAGGTTCAGTCACATTATCTGGGATAATTCCCTTACTTAAAGCCAACTGATAGCATACTTCATTCATATCTTAAAAATACCTTCACAGCAAGACCTAGGTTAATGTTCAGTTACTAACTGTAGCTTAGACAAGTTGATGCATCAAAATAATAGTAACAGAAGCAAGCTGCCAACTGCCTTCTTGGATAGAGTGATAAACTGTTAAGATCTTTAGAATTCTTTTGCCAAGAGGTCTGTTCCAGTCCAAAGTCAAGAATGGGTTTATCTAGGCAGTAGAGAGGTCATTGAAAACCACATGTTCACTCTCTTCTCCTCCTCTGCTCCCCTACCCCAAGTGATCAGCCTTCTCTCAAATAAATATTGAAAAAATATTTAAAATCATATTGATTTGTAGGAGCATGAAGCTAAGTTACTGGATAAGATGCCCACATGTCCCAATATGGCCATGGTTCTAAAGCAACCAAGCTCTTTTAACTGGTCACAGAGAATGCAAAATTACCTCTGAACAAGGTCAACAAATAAGAAAATGATTTCTGTTAGCTCAGGCTGCCATGACAGAAGGCCACAGACTGGGTGACTTAAACAAAATTAATTTATTTTCATACATTTCTAGAGGCTAGAAGTTCAAGATCAAGGTACCAGCAGGTTTGAACCATTGTGAGGCTTTCTTCTTTCCTAGTATTTCTTCTTCTCTCTCTCTCTCTTTTTTTTTTTTTTTTTTTTTTTTTTCAGTGCTGGGCAAAACCCAGGGCCTTATGTATGCAAGGAAAGCACTCTACCAACTGAGCTATATCCCCAGCCCCTCTTCTTTCCTAGTAGATGGCTACCTCTCACTGTGTCTTCGTGTCATCTTTCCTCTGTGCGTGCCTATGACCTATGCACCCCATTTCTTCTTTTTTAAAATAAAAAACAAACTGATTGTATTATGACCATCCTAATAACTGCATTCTAACTTAATTACCCCTTTAAAGCCCAAATCTCCAAATACAATTGTACTCTGACGTACTGGAGATAGACCTTCAAGAAATGGGGTGTGGGGAAAGGACACATAATTCAGCTATAACATGATTCTTAAATTTCTAACTTACAAATTTGTAGCTTAGGCATGTAGGGTATTAATATGTGCCCATCTACTTACGGAAGAGAAAGTAAATAAATAATTATGATCTAGGGTAAAATGTGTAAGAAACACTTGTGGTGCCGTTAGAAGTCAGATAAGGAGACTTAAGAACTACTCCTAAGAGAGAGTCGGAGTTATTTGAATTCAAATGGGAATTTCAAGACAAACGCAAAAACAGCCTGTTGTTTCAACTCAAAATTCTGAACTGGCCCTCATTTCATTTATGCCTGTCATTAATGCAAGGCACACACTCATGACAAAGTATGCCTGTATCATTATTCAAGAATAAAGAAAGAAGGTCACTTAGAGGGGAGCAAAAACAAAGCTCATTTTAATCATTCTTGGTCACATGCTGGTTCCGCTATTTGTACTGATCAATAAAAATGAGAATGCTAGGTAATACCTTCTCTGTGAGCAAAGTGAATTGTAAATAGCGTGAATGTGATCTGAAGCTAACTGTAAATAGATTATCATTCAGCAATTAAGTTCAGAATTTCTGTGATTCTTATTTTTTTTCCTTTAATAAGAATTATTATTTAATATACTTAATAAGCCCTCAAGTGTGCTGAAATAACTTCAAGTGTTTATTTGAAATTTGAATTTTTTTCTCCTTCCATAGAGGTTTTATTACAAGCGTTTGTTTATTTGACAAAATCAAATTATGGCCTGCACTGACAAAATCAAATTATGGATAAGTATAAAACACTTACTGTAACTCAGGTTGAAACTGAGTAGCCCTTTGCTTCGAGAAAACTTCCTCTAAATCCTTGAGAATGTAGGTTAGGCTTAGAGAATGTCAAGGAAGCAAAAACAGGACATAATCACTGAGGACATTTCCTTAGACTACTTAGCAGCCATAGCGACTAACGCATAATTCCACCATCAGACAGTGCCTACAGCTTACAAAACCCTTCCAAAAGGTCTTCAAGAGAATCCTGGCTCTTCTCTATTCCATCTCTAAACCTTAATAATAGTCACTTACATTTCCATTAAGTATATATTTACTTGCTTTTTTCTGCCTCCCCCTCCCCTTCCCCCTCCCCTTCCCCCTCCCCCTTCCTCCTTTCCCCTCCCCATTTCCTCCTTTCCCCTCCCCTCCCCCCTCCCCTTTCCTCCTCCCCCTTCCCCCTCCCCCTTCCTCCTTTCCCCTCCCCCTTCCTCCTTTCCCCTCCCCTTCCCCCTCCCCTTTCCCCTCCCCTTTCCCCCTCTTCCCCCTTTCCCCTCCCCCCTCCCCCCACTCTGGTACTGGAGATTGAACCTGGGATTTGGGCTTGCTAGACAAGCACTTTACCAACTGAGCTATATCCCTAGCTCCATTGAGAATATATTTATTAAAGACCTGCCCCCAATATTTTTCAGGATGCTATGCTAGGGATGAATTCAAAATCAAGTGCGAAGATAACTCCATAGAGTTAAATGCCTACCAGGTAGGGTAGCCAACTGTCCCAGTATTTTCAGTTTTGTTGCTGAAAATTCTGCATCTTGGAAATCCCCTAAGCCTCAGGCAAGCCAAGACAATCAGTAGGCCTACTATCAGGAAACATAACTTCTTCACCGATTTTGTCCTTCAGATAGCAAGTATTTATCAGATAATGTGTTACTGAATTATTTAGAGGTCAGTTATCCTTTTGGTACCCTTGGGAGATAGCCACTTTTGACACAGATGGAGTTTGACCTAAAGGTGGGACAAATATCCTGAAGTCAGTCATCAAGAGAAAAGTTGAGAACCAGGCATGGTGGTGCACATCTTGTAATTGCAGCAACTCCAGAGACTGAGGCAGGAGGATTCCAAGTTGGAGGCCAGTCTCAGCAACTTGGTGAGGCCCTAAGCAATTTTGTGAGACTCTGTCTCAAAATGAAAATAAGAAGGGCTGGGGGTGTAGCTCACTGGTAAATTGCCCTGGGTTTAATCTCCAGTACCAGAGAGGGGGCCAGGGGTGGGGGTGGGGGTGGGGGTGGAGAGAGAGAGATAGAGAGAGAGTGAGAAAGAGAGAGAATATGAGAGAATTTGAAACATGTTACAGTCAGAAATCAGAAGCAAGTCTTGATAGGCACAAGAATAACTCCTGTTTGTTGTCTGGCTTCTCAAGGACATTGGGAGCAGAGCATGCTAAGAGTGGGAACCACATTGAGGAGATGTACGCTTCCTCAGGTAGATGCAAACTTTCAGTCTTCTTTTAAGTCATGACATCTGGTATAAGGGCTTGGTGCATCCTCACAGGACCTTGAATTTGTGTTAAGTCGGATTCAGACTGCTCTTTGCTCTTTGCTCTTTTCTTTTAAGAGGCAAAACATACTTTTTAAAAGTCATATACCTTCTCCACCTCCCCCAAATCACACAATCATACAATTTTAAAATATTTTTATTATGTTCAGACAATCATGAAAACAGAAGGAATAGTATCAGGAACCCTGATACTACTGATGTTTTCATTACTTCAATTTAGCAAGGATTAAGGTTTTACCATATTTGCTCAACTATTTTAAAACAGATTAGAAATATCATGACATTTTACTCTGATATACTTCAGTGTGCATCAATACCTAAAACCATGTCTATAAAAATTAGCAATAGAATTTCTAAATATCAAATCTAATATAAGTCCACAGTCAGATTTCCAAAATTGCACTGAATTAAAACACTTTTACAACTGTTTTGTTCAACCCAGAAGTTGAATGACATCCATACATTTGCATTTAGCTGAACAAAAAAGTTTGCATCCCATTTCAGGAAATTTCACTACTACCCAAACTTTCATAGCCCTAATTATATAATATATATAATATATATTAAATAAAATATATATAATTGTAAACTATACATCCAACTTTAATTTTTAAAACATGATTACTAAATCTGGGGCCTGATGAGAGGCCATTAGTCAT
Source organism: Sciurus carolinensis (assembly GCF_902686445.1). Lineage (NCBI taxonomy): Eukaryota > Metazoa > Chordata > Mammalia > Rodentia > Sciuridae > Sciurus > Sciurus carolinensis. Next base: position 48,769,571 of record NC_062226.1, read on the forward strand.
TAGTACTAAAAGGAAAAACAGCTTTTTCCCTTTGAGGCCAGGAAGATGGGGTGGCAGAAGTAGTATGAAATGCCCAAATTAAAGATCATCATTGTCAAAACTGATGGTCCCGCTGATCTTTCCACATAAAACCTTTCCTTCTAATTACAACACATAAAACAAAAGGTAATATTTTATTCAAGGAAGTGGGTCTTTTCTTTTAAAAGACATATCACAGATCAGTTAGCCCAAGGGAGGAAAATAATAGGTGGAATGAAATGAGCATTCTGAGTAGCTAAGGCGATGGGGGACATGTAATTGCAGACTCTCAAGCAAACAAGAAGTAACAAGAATGTGTGCACAACACTCCCTCCCTCCACATAACTAAAACAGGAGTTAACAAACTTGACATGACCCATGAGCAAAATAATCAATACCAAATTCCCCTTTCCCTGCTTCCATTCAAAAATATTCAGTAAGAAATAATAAACCAATATTGTTGCAAATAGAAGAGGAAGATCTTGAACTAGAACTCTTTTTTTGGTGGGGTGTAAGGTACCAGGGATTGAACTCAGGGGCACTGGGTCCTATTTTGTATTTTTTCCCCAGCCCTATTTTGTATCTTTTTTTTAGACACAGGGTCTTACTGAGTTGCTTAGCGCTTCGCTTTTGCTGAGGCTGGCTTTGCCGATCCTCCTGTCTCAGCCTCCCTAGCCGCTGGGTTTACAGGCATGAAACACAGCACCTGGGAAACTAGAACTCTTGTGAGTTACCTAAACTTTTAGCCCTGTCATGCAAATACAGAGGCAACAGAAAGTCTTTATCTATAAAATTACTATAATAAGTAAGAGTAAAAATGAGAATTTAGTACAAGAAAATTCCTCCTCACCCTTCCCCCCAAATTAGTGAACAGACCTGTAAACAAACAAAACCAAAACACTCGAAACTGAAATAAATATATATTCAACCAAGAAATTGGAAATATAAAGGAATACCCTGAATAAAAAATTCAAAACCTTCAATGGTTACAGAATAGAGGACACGGACACAAACCCAAATAAATACAATTGTCTCATACTAGACAAAGGTGCCAAAAATATACAATGGAGAAAAGATAGCCTCTTCAACAAATGGTGCCGGGAAAACTGGAAAACCATATGCAACAGAATGAAATTAAACCCATATCTCTCACCGTGCACGAAACCAAACTCAAAATGGATTAAGGATCTCAGAATCAGACCAGAGACCCTGCAGATTATAGAAGAAAAAGTAGATCCAGATCTTCAACATGTCGTCTTAGGACCAGACTTCCTCAACAGGACTCCCATAGCACAAGAAATAAAAGCAAGAATCAATAACTGGGATAGATTCAAACTAAAAAGCTTTCTCTCAGCAAAGGAAACTATCAGCAATGCGAAGAAAGAGCCTACAGGGTGGGAGAAAATCTTTGCCAATCATACTTCAGATAGAGCACTAATCTCCAGAATCTATAAAGAACTCAAAAAACTCTACATCAAGAATGCAAATAACCCAATTGACAAATGGGCTAAGGAAATGAACAGACACTTCACAGAAGAAGATCTACAAGCAATCAACAAACATATGGAAAAACTACCCTAAGATTCCATATCAAAACTACCCTAAGATTCCATCTCACCCCAATCAGAATGGCGATTATCAAGAACACAAGCAACAACAGGTGTTGGCGAGGATGTGGGGAGAAAGGTACACTCATACATTGCTGGTGGGGCTGCAAATTAGTGCAGCCACTCGGGAAAGCAGTGTGGATATTCCTTAGAAAACTTGGACTGGACCTACCATTTGACCCAGCTATCCCACTCCTTGGCCTATATCCAAAGGACTTAAAATCAGCATACTACAGAGACACAGTCATATCAATGTTCATAGCTGCTCAATTCACAATAGCCAGATTGTGGAACCAACCTAGATGTCCTTCAGTTGATGAATGGATAAAGAAACCGTGGTATATATATATATATATATACAATGGAATATTACTCAGCCATAAAGAATGATAAAATCATGGCATTTGCAGGCAAATGGATGAAATTGGAGAATATCATGCTAAGTGAGATAAGCCAATCTCAAAAAACCAAAGGACCAATGATCTCACTGATAAGTGGATGATGACACATAATGGGGGGTGGGAGGAGTTAGTGTGAGGGTTAGGGTTAGGATTAGGGAAGGGGGCAAGAATGGAGGAAGGAAGGACTGTATAGAGGGAAAAGAGGGGTGGGAGGGGTGGGGGGAAGGGGAAAAATAACAGAATGAATCAAACAACATTACCCTATGTAAATTTATGATTACACAAATGGTATGCCTTTACTCCATGTACAAACAGAGAAACAACATGTATCCCATTTGTTTACAATAAAAAAAAATTTTTTTAATAAAATAAAATAAAAAATTCAAAACCTAAGAGCAGAAAATGATCAAAAGACAAAGTAATAAAACAAAAGGTGAGTTTACTTAGAAAGTAATTGTTAACAAATCATATTAGAAAAAAGCCTAAATTACATTGCATCTAAGTGTGAGGAGATGTGAACGAAAACATTATTAAGGGAGGAAAACAATTAAGAGAATAAAAAGTAATTAAATAAATTAAAAGTTTCAAACAGAAAAATGGAAGACAGAGAAGAAATAATGCATATAAAATTGGAACTCCCGAAGAAGAAAAACAATGCAACAAAACCAATATTTTAAACTAAAACACATTTTTTTCCCTGACAATAAAAGATTACCTGACTTTGGCAAAACTACAGAAATGCTAAGTTGATCTGTGGTTGCCAGGATTGGGGATAAGAGGGAAGAACAGGTGGCGCACTAAGCATTTTTTTATTCTGTATCATACCACAGTGATGAGTATGTGACACGCATCTGTCAAAACCCATAGCAGTGTACAAAGCAAAAAGTGAAAACAATGAACATTATTGAATAATAATGTATCATTATTAACTTATCAATTCTTACAAATATATCACACTAAAGCAATATGGTAATAATAGAAAAGAATGGGGAAGGAGATGAAGAAGAAGAGGAAATGTAAGGTAACTATACTTTTTGTTTATCTGTAAACCTAAAACTTCTCTGAAAATTAAATGCCTATAATCCCACTTGCTTATGAGGTCAAAGCAGGAGGATCACATTTTGAGGCCAGTCTAGGCAACCTAATGAGACCCTATCTCAAGATAAAAAATAAAAAGGGCTGTGAGTGTAGCTCAGCGGTGGAGTGCCCTTGGATTCAATCCCCACAAAAATAAATAAATAAATATAAATTTATTACTATATCTTAACAATGCCTGACTCCAGATATTGAAAGGACCTACTGGGGACAAGGGAAAAATTGATCTGCAATAATAAATTCGAAGACATGGTGTAGTCAGAATATTAGATTTAAATATAAAGAAAAAAAGATCTTTAATCCTCCATGTTGAAAGAAGAATCACACCAGGGACCATGGATTATGCTGGCCCCAGACTTCTCAAAAACATCACACAAAACAAGGTAACTATGGAAAGGTATTTTCAAGAAATTCAAGGAATAACGTTATGAATAAAATGTTATATACAGATAGCTGTCCTTTAAGATCAAGGAAAAGTACATTTTCAACATGGAAAATATCAGGAAAATCTTGATTTTTTTTCACAGAAGACTTAACACCCATAAACCATTTTCAGTAATCTACCAGAAAACAGACTTCAGCAACCAAAGGGTGACTGATGTGTAGATTCGATACAATTCTAAAGCAAAATGATGTTGAAAATCCAAGAGACAGGCACAGACACATTGGATAAATAGATATAAGAAGAAATCAGGAGTAAAAGAGTGGAATTTCAATCCAAAGTAAAATCATTAAATATGAAAAGGAGGGACCCGCTTTTAGTACTCCAAATCACATTTCAAAATGTAATATAACATTGAATACCTATAAAATATCTATCCAGTGTCTATGCAGTATTAAATTATACAATAACATGTATTTATTTAGGTAATGAGGTTTGAACCCAGGGTTATTTTACCACTGATCTACACTCCCAGCCCTTTTTATTTTTTAGTTTAAGACAGGGTTTTGCTAATTTGTTAAGGGTCTCACTGATTTGCCCAGACCATTCTGGAATTTGAATTCTCCTGCCTCAGTTTCCCACCTTGCTGGGATTACAGGCATGCCACACACTAACCTTGAAAGAGTAAAAAATTAAAAAGCTGAAAAGAGACATAAATAAAAACACACTAAGAACAAGTCAATGTAATATGGCATGCTCAGTAAAAAAGAGATCAAATGTTCAAGAGTAGGGATATGAATGATCTAAACAATATAATCAAGGATATATACTAAATTTTATACTCTTCCAGAAGAAAGTGCACCATTTTCTCAAATACAGATGGAACTTTATGAAGGTTATATATTCAGTCATAAAGAAGATATGAGGAAGTTGATAAAATAGAAAAGGCAACATTCTTAAAGCACAAATATGAGAATTGCTTTTAAAAAATAAAAGCAAAACTGTCTTAGCGTCAGGAAATTAAATAATCTTCTCATTTAAAATCTCTGAGAAAAGGGAATTACAAACCAAAATGGCAGATTAATAAAAATAATAACATAGCTAAAACACTGCTTATAAGAATCTGTCAGACATATTTAAAGCATTAACCAGAAGAAAATCCATAGCTCTTATTACTTTGATCAATAAGCATTAAAGATAAAATAAATTAATTTAATTTGCTACTCTCAGAAGTAAAATAAGAACAAAAAATAAATCAAATGAGACAAGGCAAGAAATATATAGAGATAAAAACAAAATTATAAAGCAAATAAGATGTCCAAATTATTATTTTTTGGGAAAAATACCAAGTAGATGAACCAAAAGATAATTGAAAAATTGTAAATACCCAATGCATAAAGTAAAACATTTTCATAAAAGGTAATCATTGAAACAAACCATTTATTATGACGCTGTTTTGTTATTTCTTATGACATCAGGGTCCACAGCTGGGTTAAGTTCTTATAGGGCAAGGTAAAGATTGAATTTTATTCTAAATGTATTGGAATGACATTCCTCAATATATATTTACAAAGGTCTTTCTGGCTGGAAGATGGATCAGGACAGGGGAAAGGGTTTGGAGGAGACAGTAGAAAAAGATTCCAACTGGTTGCTAAAGTCCAGGTGAAAAGTGATAGTGGCTTAGACTGGTTTTAGCAATGGAATGCATAAGAACAGTGACTGGTCAGCAATCAGAAGTGAGTTCTTGTTCAAATGCAGAAACCACACCGGGAGGCGCCGGTAGATATTAACTACTATCAAGGCCTATTTCAAATGTTAAAGACTTTGGGGCTCACCTGGGGGAACTCTTCCTTTGTCCCTTCCTTTGGAAAAGGAAGATGGGAAGTGGGAGGTGGAGGTAAACCCAGATTGGTGCTGTTTTCAATGCCTGTTTTACATAGATTTTGATCAATGATTTTGGGGCTGTTTTCAATGCCTGTTTAATGTAGATTTGGCTCCATGCTCTACCCAGAAAAGCTAGCACAACAAAATGGGCCTGTTTTCAAGCCCCTTCCTGCATGGCAGGAGTTCTCTCTTCTTACTTAAATAAATCCCACTGTATTTACTCCTCTCTTCCGTTGATAGTCTGTAGATTTTATTCTTCAAAATTTGCAATACAAGAACCCAGAAGGAAATTGGCGAAGCAGGGAATCTTAGTTTCATCTCAAAACTCCGGTTTCAATGGAGATCAGAGAAAGTGGGAAGATTGGGGATATATTTGGAGGTAAAGGAGCAGAATTTGCTGAGAGGTTAGATATAGATTATATAGGAAGGAGGGGAATGAAAAACTCCAAGGATTTTTTTGGTTTGAGCAACTTAATGGATGATGATGATTATACCCTTCGTAGGCTTGCGGGGGTATATTCGCAGACAGATATATTACTGGAATTTCAATTTTGATCATATGGCCCTTGAAGGAAAGTTTCCTAAAATTTTTGATTTACATTATCAGTAATATATTCCTTAATAAGCCATAGCCTCCTGATCAGCAGGTTCCTTTTGCAATCCATTAACCAAATAAGTAATGCCTATCAATATCAAGGTTGCAGTGGAAAATACTGTAGTGATTGTGCCGTGGTATCCGAAAAAGACAAAAACTCAAACTGAAACATGAACCACATCCAATTTTCCAGAGGCCATGTCTCAACAAATGCTGCCGAGGTGAATACTGAACAATGCTCAAAGATCCCATGAATTACAAATAAGCTGACACTTCCTGACTTGCTGAATAATTGCTCACATCCTAAATCACATGGAAGGTAAATGTTATTGTCAACTGGGTTTGAGACACTCTTAAAGACAGACAGCTATTAACCCAGTGCAATTCTCTAGGTAGAGACAAGAGATAGGCCCACATTATTTCCTTTGAAAGTACTCCTTGACCCTTCCCATCTCCCAGGCTGGATAGGAAGCACTTTGCTCCTGTGATCCCATAGCACCTTCATCATGATACTTTATTCACTGTTTACTGTCTACTCCCCCAATAAACTGGAAACCACATGAGAGCAATAACTATCTACGCACTACCATGCCCAAGGCCATCCAAACAGCATCTAGAGAACAGGATATTGGCCCCAGGAATTCAACGTCTCTGCCATGGAAAAAGCTATCCCTTCAGTCAGAAACAGTGACTCGAACCACTTAGCTGAAAAAATAAATAAATAAATAAATAAATAAAAAGGGAAAGCAGAAACCCTTTGATCTACCCAAATCAGCTCTTTTATCCCAATTTCATGAACATCAAACAATCTTCTGATTAAATCTGATTCTCTGGAAGTTTTTTCTATTAGGAAATAATTCTCCCATCACGTTGATTTGAAATGCATGTTACATTCCCTGTTGTTTTTAATGTCAGATATTGATTATTCCCTAAAAGATGGAGTCCCTTGGAAAGGGTAATCCAACCCAGGTTCTGATTTCGCAGGCATTAGGAAATAGTCAATTGACCTTTCCTGATTATAACTTGACCTCCCTGCATTTATTCAATTCTAACTTCAACCTTATGAATTGCCATTTTGTGGTTTGTTTCATTACTGATTTCCTAACAGATAGCGAAACAGTTCCTTGTTAATGCTTGCTCAAAAACAGTGATTATTTTCCTTTGTCTGCTTTTAAAAGAATGATTGCCTTAGTAATTTTATTATGTATCGGGCCACAAATGTATACAATAAAATGTGCTTCCAATCTCAATATAAAATTTAATGAGATAATTTCATTTCATATAATGCCAATACAATTTATAAAAAGTTTTTCTGGAAAACAAGCATTCTATGAAGCGATGAATGCTTATAGTACTTTGACTGAATTTACAATTGTACTTACTTGTTGATTACACAACATAATATATATAAAACATAATGGTAGCCAAAAACTTATCTCCACCACTGACTGTGTTGCTTTACATGCAGATGGATTAGTGCTGGTTAGATAAAACCCTGAGAAATACACCACATTATACAACAATAACATAAAAACTGAGAACCTCTCTACTATCATTGTGCAATACTGCACAACTCCCCTGCCACACACATCCCTCCTTTACCAGCTTTACAAAAGTACTTGAGGCAATCAGCATATTTTAAAATTTGTGAGCTTACACCTCTAGTGCATTCTTGGTCTCTGGATGTTTAACTAAATCAGACTGTGATTACCAGTGCCAAAACTGTAATATTCCTAGTCGCCTCACAAAGCAGCCTCTAAGTGGAGTTGGACGTGTCTACTGGAACATCATCTCTCAATGCTCTTCCAGGAAGAGAATATTTGGAATGGCTGTGAAGCTCTAAAAATTAATCTGGAAATGATAGGAACAGTTTCTCTTTTTTAGAGAAGTTGGTTAAAAGTGACACCGGCCAGAATTTTCTCAGAGACCTTCAAATATATCAGAGGACTTGCATATGCATTCCCCAATACTTGTTCTTGAAGGAGATCCCCCGTTCCATTTTCTCCATCTCACCTCACCTCCCAGACTACTGCTGGTTTTGAATGAGCTACGGAAAAGCTCACCAGCAGTGTCTGAGAAGGGCATGAGCTCCCTCTTGTGGGTCTTGGAAGTAGCTTCAAAAGCTTGAAGCTCCAGTCACTGGAAATCCAAGTTGGAACATTTATATTTAAATCTTTGTCTTCAAGAAAAGAAACTGTGTCTTGTTCCGTCTTCCGCATCTCACAGTCCCCATTTCAAGTTATACTTAGTCACACCGTGGACGTCTCTAGACTCTTCAAACTGATGGAAGCATTATTATGCATAAAAATAAATATTTTGTAAAGAATTCATTTATATGAACTCAAGATCAGTAACTTAATTTTGAAAACGAATGCCTACCATTTTGCTTTACTAAATTTATATTTTATAAAATATCTTCACTTAACATTATTTTACCTGAACCACATAGTGACGCTAAAATTGTGTCATTGTCATTCTCAGTTCCAGGTCTGGAGTCAGCAGGGTACAAACATCAACCCGGATCTTCTGGCACCAAACCTCACATTCTTTCCGCCCCAACCATCCTTACCCTCCACATTTGCACTCTTGCAGGTCCTCTTCCCAGGATGCGATTCTTTCTCAAGTTTTGGAGTCTCAGATCACTGTCCCAATATCTCTTTCTTCAAAGCTTTTATGTCAGATATATGATGGCAAATTTTTTAAAAATATGGTTAAAGTCAGATGTTTCTAATCTCAAAATATTCATCAGTAATGTTGATCCTTCTCTCCACAGTGGAAATATTTTTGAACGACAATTTAAGATCATTTTGATATGTACAGGATTGCATTTGGGATAGAATGTTTGGGATAAAAAGTTCAAAACTTAAGGTTCTTACTCCTGTACTCATTTTTTGGTTTGTTTAGTTTTGTTGGTGGCAGGGATTGAATCCAGGGGTCCACATTCCCAGCCCTTCTCTTTTTTTTCACGTTTTTATTCTGAGACAGTCTTGCTAAATTGCTCAGGGCCTCGCTCAGTGGCCGAGGCTGACTTGACCCTTGTGATCCTCCTCCCTCAGCTTTCGGAGCTGCTGGACTTGCAGGTATTTGCCGCCATGCCAGGCGTTTTTTTTTTTTTTTTTAATGCAGAAACAACTACTGAATTTGTAGGAAATTAGGTTGAAATCTCACTTATGCAAATAAGGCCATTGACTGGATCTTAACTAAATGATAAATGATAGCAGGAAATGAAGACAAGGCTCATTGCAGGGAGATAAGTGACATTTTACTTATTCCCTGATTCCCACAGTCCAGTTTATATCTTCTTGGAACCAGAAACTGTCAACAGAGTCGGAAAACCATCTCTTTTTATTACTACTTGTGTCCTTGGGTTAGGATTGTCTTAACCTAAGACTTGGTTTTCTCACTTGTAAAATTAAGACAATTTTAGAACTTACTTCATAGGGTGGAAGAATGAAATTATAGTTCTTTAACTATATCTGACACAGCTTAAATAAGTCAATGAGATGGGGAGAGGGGAAAGGGAAGAATGGAGGAAAATTGGATTGTGTAGGGGGAAGATGAGGGGAGGGGAGGGACGGGGGAAGGAAAGATGGTGGAATGTGATCAACATCATTACCCTATGTACGTGTATGGTTACGCAAACGGTGTGACTCTACACCGTGTACAACCAGAGAAATGAAAAATTGTACTCCATTTGTGTACAATGAATCAAAATGCAGTCTGTTGTCATGTATAACTAAATAGAACAAACAATTAAAAATAGTCAATGCCCTAAGATTTCATCTAACTCCAATTAGAATGGCTATTATCAAAACACAAGCAATAATAAGTGTTGGTGTGGATATGGGGGAAAAGGTACACTCATACATTGCTGGTGGAGTTGCAAATTGGTGCAGCCACTCTGGAAAGCAGTGTGGAGATTCCTCAGAAAATTTGGGATGGACCCACCATTTGACCCAGCTATCCCACTCCTCAGTTTATATCCAAAGGACTTAAAATCAGCATACTGCAGTGATGCAGCCACATTAATGTTTTAGCAGGTCAATTCACAATAGCTAGATTGTGGAACCAACCGAGCTGCCCTTCAATTGATGAAAGGATAAAGAAACTGTGGTATATATACACAATGGAATATTACTCAGCCATGAAGAAGAATAAAATTATGGCATGTGCTGGTAAATGGATGAAGTTGGAAAATATCATGCTAAGTGAAATAGGCCAAGCCCCAAAAAATCAAAGGTCGAATGTTTTCTCTGATAAGTAGATGATGATATATAACAGGGGACGGGTGGCAGGGAGGGAAGAGAAGAATGAAGAAATTTTGAATGGTGTAGAGGAAAGTGGGGTGGGAGGGGGTGGGGGATGGAAAGACAGTAGAATGAAACAGACAGTATTACCTTATGTATATATATGATTACATGAATGGTGTGAATCCATATTGGATACAACCACAGAAATGAAAAGTTGTACCCCATTTGTGTACAATGAATCAAAATGCAGTCTGTAAAAAAATTTTAATAAAAAAATTTTAAAAATAGTCAATGAATGTTACTCTTCATATTACTGTCAATATTACTAATCAGCAACTCTGTAAAAATGCCTCAATTCTTGCTGCTTTTTTCCCATTTGTGATATCCAAACATCTTGTGGTGTCTTGACACATATCCTTGTCCCCTGGTCTCTCATTCTTTGCCCTGGATTTCTGCAGTGTTTTATCGTGCTGCCTAGACCTCAACAGTGATGGCCAATAATGCCCTGCTCAGCAACCCTGTCAAGCTGACTTCCCTTGCCTTGACCACTGGCCTGTCAGGTCCTCCTTAATGTGACTGACATTCCTAATCTCGACTGCACATGGACAACCTCATGCTGTAGCTTCAACTTCAATCTGTTGGTCGTCCTGTGCAAAATCAGGACAAAAATATGGGCAGTAACTCCTAAATCTAAGGTCTCTTCAGGAGAAACAGACTTTTTTTATGCTTCTCAAATATCAACCATCCAATTTACGTCAGTCCAACAGAAACCCACATCACAAGGAATCACTTAGTCATTCATTTACTGATCTATTTAGGGCACAAGTGAGGAGGAAGAGTCCTCTGTAATCAGAGTGAAGATCACTCTCACCCTACTTTCCTCCTCCTTAACTCCACATTTTAACACAGAACAGCAGAAGCAAGTAGAGAAGTAAATGCCCATGACTCAGAACACTCATGGGAGACTGAAGATCTCAAAGATACAAGAGAGGGCTGTGGACTTACTAATGTAAAAGAAAAGATCAACTGGGTGCAGTGGTGCATGCCTGTAATCCCAGCGGCTCGGGAGGCTGAGGCAGGAGGATCTCCAGCTCAAAGCCAGCCTCAGCAAAAGCAAGCCACTAAGACAAGGTCTCACTGAGGGATGTGGGGATGTGGCTCAGTGGTCAAGTGCCCCTGAGTTCAATCCCTGGTAATCCCTCTGCCCCCCTTCACCCAAAAAAGAAATGATCAAACACCAGGAAAAGAAGGGGTAATAAAGAAATTTCAGGAGCACAAAAGTAATTAAATAAGAGTTGAAAGACAAGAAAATGGGTGTGGGTGGTATTAGAAACTAAGAGGGGACAATTCTGCATAATTAACATTCATTTAGGGATCACACCAAGATCTGAACAGTGAGGTCCCACAACTTTTGATAGTGAACAGGAAAGAATTCACTAGATTAAAATAAGCAGTGATGACTAATATCCCATCCCATTCTGGTTTGGATTCAATCATTAGAACCCTTGAATAAAGAGTTGCTTGGGCAAGATCTCAAAGATGTTTACACACCTGTACTGGCTGCATGTTCTATATAATAGCCAAGAGATGAAAGCAATCCAATATCCATTGAAAATAAGTGGTTATAACATGAATATGTATTTATGATGTAATATTATTCAGCCTTTTTTTTGGGGGGGGGGAACAGGGGTTGAACTCAAGGGCTCTCGGCCACTGAACCACGTCCCCAACCCTACTTTGTATTTTATTTAGAGACAGGGTTTCACTGATTTGCTTAGTGGCTCGCTTTTGCTGAGGCTGGCTTTGAACTTGAAATCCTCCTGCCTCTGCCTCCCAAGCTGCTGGGATTACAGTGTGCACCACTGCATTTGGCTTATTCAGTCTTTTAAAAGAGGGAAATCCTATCACACATTATGATATGAATGAACCTTTAGGATAATGTGCTAAGTGAAATAAGCCAGTCACAAAAAATACTATATGATTCCACTTTTATTAGGTATCTAAAGTGTCCATTTATAGAAAAAGAAAGTAGAATGATAAGTGATTGGGGACAAGGAATGAGGTCAGTTTTTCAATGGCTATAGTTTTAGCTAGGAGCATTGCTTAGTGGGAAAGCGATCGCCTAGCATGCACAAGACCTTGGGTTAGTTACACAACACTGCAAAAAATAAAAAAATAGTGAAAAAGGATAGGGGATATAGAGTTTCAGTTTTACAAGGCAAAGTTCCAGAGATTTATTATGCAACAAGATACTTAATACTACCAAACTGTGCATCTGAAAGTGATTAAAATGGTAAATTTTATGTTATTTTTACTACAGTTTTTAAAAAGAGCTACTTGAAACTTCTTTAGCTTTGTGTGCGTAAACGCGTGTTTTCTTCTGACCAAGAGGAGGAGTAAATTGCGGTGAACAACTAGTCCAAGCAATTTTAGCCAACAAGACACCTTTATGATGGATGATGAAGTGGCAAGGGAGTTCACCCAGAGAGACGACATGGAAAACAACGTCCTCTTTCTCCCTCTGTAGAGAAGAACCTATAAGCATCCCCAGCGTATCAAAGATAAAGAGCCCAATGTAAGTTACTAGGATTCAAAGCACGTCCTGTGTAAAGTTGCAGCTTTCATTCTTTGTAATAACGTGCATGATAGAGCATTCTTAACTGTACTGTATGGTCCATCAGGGTCCAAGGTCCATGCTCCTTGCAAAGTCTTGGGCAATCATGCTTCCAAAGCTGCCACCCCCGCCTCTCTCTCTCTCTCTCTCACACACACACTCTCCATGTACACACATAATCCTAACCTAAAGTACACATTTCAGGAATCTTGGAAAAAATTTTATTTCACCACTGTGATAATACTACTGATAAATTTATAACCTTTGGGCAATTGATCTGAATAATGACTTTGTTCATTTTTGATGATATTCACTTTATTTATTCTAATGTCATACATACCTATATTTGTTTTACATAATAAGACAAATCAACTTGCTCAGATTTTCATTTCTTCTTGAATCAAGACAGCGGGCATGAATATAACTCATTATCAGCATATATCACAAGCTAGAATCTTTGGAAAAGCAAGTCATTTTCTAAATTTCTACAATTTGCATTTTTCTGTCCTTATAAAACCTCAGCTATAGATGCTGATATTTTGACTCTCTTTTGAAACAAATTCCACTTTGAGATTAATGACCTCATAGCAGATGGAAGTTTTATAAATTTTACAGCTAAGTAGCAGGCACTTTGCTAAGCACTTGGCAAACATTAACTTTTACATTTCTCATAAGGGTATTATTGTTATTTACCTTAATTTATAAATGAAAAAATCAAAATTTGTAGAAATTAGATAGCTTGCCCAAAAGTACAAAGTAATAACTCATTAGACCAAAAACTCTATGCTTATTCCTTGCAGAAAACTCAGGTTTAATTCATTATTCACCTCACCAGTGAGACTGTAACTTCCACTTATCGATTCAGTTGTTTCTTTGTTCATTCAATAAGCATTGTTCTAGGTACATCTAGTACAGTTATGAACAAAGTCCCTACTCCCATATTTAAGTGTTCTTGTTTTTGCACTCGAGAAAAGAATTCTCACAGGGAGAGTCAGAGGCTCTCTAGACATGATAATTAGAAAGCCAACACAAGACAGAAAGTTCATACAGTGCAGGGCATGGTGGTGCACACCTGTAATTCCAGCAACCCAGGGAAGCTGAGGCAGGAGGATCTCAAGTTCAAGGTCAGCCTCAGCAATTCAGCAAGAACCTCTCTCAAAATTAAAATAAATAAATAAATAAATAAAAATAAAAAGGGCTGGGGATGTAGCTCAGTGGTAAAGCACCTCTGGGTTCAACTCCTAGTACCCCTCCACCACCAATAAAAGAAAACAAGCTCCTGTAGGAGAGAAAGCAATCACTCCTTGTGAAGACTATTTCCTCTATTTCTATTTGTATTAATGGATAAAGAAACTGTGGTATATATACACAATGGAATATTATTCAGCCATAAAGAAGAATGAAATTGGAGGTGATCCAAGATGGTGGACTAGAGGGTGACTGCATCTCCTGTCACTCCAGAACCCAGGATTCAAGAAGGGGAGGCATTGAGAGACTTGGACTAAAATAGAACCACGGGATGAGTCTCCCCCACTGGGTGAAGCTTGGCCCGGGCAGCAGGCCCGGATAGGGGCAGCTTATCAGAGTAGGGCAGGGCAGCTAGAGTCTTCCCCAGGTAGCCCTACTCCCTCTGGCGGTGGGCTCCTCCCACACGGCCAGCTTCTCGGAGCAGGCCCCCCAGTGAGAGCCTTTCTGCACAGAACCAGCTCCAAGTCCCGGAGCCAGCGGCGAGCTCCGACCCGCAGGCAGCTTCAGGGACCGGGACAGGGCAGCCAGGGACTTCCCCAAGCATCGCTGCTCACTCCGGCGGCAGGCTCCTTTCATGGCTAGCTTCATGGAGCAGACCGCCCAGTGAGAGCCTTTCCGCACAGAGCCAGCTCCAAGCCCTGGAACCAGTAGCGGGCTAGGGGCAGCTTTCTTTGGAAGCACTGCATTTTCAAGTTCCTACAAGGCTTCAGGCTACTGAAGGCTGGGAGGTGATACACTGGAAATCTACAGGGACACTATAAGCCAATAGAGGAAATCTGCAATATCTCAGAGTTCCACTGACATCTGACCAATATGAGAAAACAAGGGAAGAAAATGTCCCAAACAAACCTAGATACTATATCAATAAAACCCAATGACAGCAGAGCAGAAGAAATGTCAGAAAGGGAGTTCAGAATGTACATAATTAAAACAATCAGGGAAGGAAATGAGGAGATGAAAAAGCAAATGCAGGCATTAAATGATCGCACCAATCAACAGTTAAAAGAGCAAATACGGGAAGCAAGAGATCATTTCAATAAAGAGTTAGAGATACTGAAAAAAAAACAAACAAACAGAAATCCTTGAAATGAAGGAAACAATAAATAAGTTAAAAACTCCATAGAAAGCATAACCAATAGGATAGAACACCTGGAAGACAGAACCTCAGACATTGAAGAAAAAATGTTTAATCTTGAAAACAAAGTTGACCAAACAGAGTAGATGGTAAGAAATTATGAACAGAATCTACAAGAACTATGGGATATCATGAAAAGGCCAAATTTAAGAATTATTGGGATTGAGGAAGGTTTAGAGAAACAAACCAAAGGAATGAACAATCTATTCAATGAAATAATATCAGAAAATTTCCCAAACCTGAAGAATGAAATGGAAAACCAATACAAGAGGCCTATAGGATTCCGAATATACAAAATTACAACAGACCCACACCAAGGCACATTATTATGAAAATACCTAACATACAAAATAAAGACAGAATTTTAAAGGCCGAGAGAGAAAAGAATCAAATACATTCAGAGGGAAACCAATACGGATATCAGCAGATTTTTCAATTCAGACCCTAAAAGCTAGAAGGGCCTGGAACAACATTTACCAAGCCCTGAAAGAAAACGGATGCCAACCAAGAATCTTATACCCAGCAAAACTTACTTTCAGATTTGACAATGAAATAAGATCCTTCCATGATAAACAAAAGCTAAAGGAATTTACAAAAAGAAAGCCGGCATTACAGAACATTCTCAGTAAGATATTCCATGAGGAAGAGATGAAAAACAACGATGCAAGTCAGCAATGGGAGGAACTAGCCTAAAGGAATAGCCAAATAAAGGAGAAGCCAAATCATGTCAAAAAACAAAAATGAGTCAAATGACTGGGAATACAAATCATATTACAATAATAACTATGAATGTAATGGCCTGAACTCATCAATCAAAAGACAGACTGGCAGATTGGATTAAAAAGAAAAATCCAACAATATGCTGCCTGCAAGAGACTCATCTCATAGAAAGAGATACCCATAGACTAAAGGTGAAAGGATGAGAAAAACATACCATGCACATGGACACAGCAAAAAAGCTGGAGTATCCATCCTCATTTCAGATAATGTGGACTTCAAACCAAAACTAGTCAGAAGGGATAAAGAAGCACATTACATGCTGCTTAAGGGAAGCATAAATCAGCAAGACATAACAATCATAAATATCTATGCCCCGAACATTGGCTCATCCACGTTCGTCAAACAAATCCTTCTCAATTCCAGAAATCAAATAGACCACAACACAATAATACTAGGCAATTTTAACACGCCTCTCTCACCACTGGATAGATCGTCCAAACAAAAATTGAATAAAGAAACTATAGATCTCAACAACACAATCAACAATTTAGACTTAACAGACATATATAGAATATACCATCCAACAAAGAACGAATACACTTTCTTCTCAGCAGCACATGAATCCTTCTCTAAAATAGACCATATTTTATGCCACAAAGCTACCGTTAGCAAATACAAGAAGATATAGTACCTTGTATTCTATCAGATCATAATGGATTGAAATTAGAAATAAATGACAGAATAAAAAACAGAAACTTCTCCAATACCTGGAGATTAAATAATACACTATTATATGATGAATGGATAACAGAAGACATCAGGAGGGAAATAAAAAAATTCTTAGAAGTAAACGAGAACAAAGACACATCATATCAAAATCTCTGGGACACTATGAAAGCAGTACTTAGAGGAAGATTTATTTCATGGGGCGCATTCAACAAAAGAAGTAGAAATCAACAAATAAACGACTTAACACTACAGCTCAAAGCATAGAAAAAGAAGAGCAGAACAACACCAAAAGTAATAGAAGACAGGAAATAGTTAAAATCAGAGCCGAAATCAACGAAATTGAAACAAAAGAAACAATGGGAAAAATTAACAAAATAAATAGTTGGTTCTTTGAAAAAATAAACAAAATTGATAAGCCCTTAGCCACACTAACAAAGAGAAAGAGAGAGAAAACGCAAATTACTAAAATTCGGAATGAACAAGGAAATATCACAACAGACACGAGTGAAATACAAAACATAATTAGACGCTACTTTGAAAATCTATATTCCAACAAAACAGAAAACCTCGAAGACATCAACAAGTTTCTAGAGACATGAATTACCTAAACTGAACGAGGAGGATATACACAACTTAAATAAATCAATTTCAAGCAATGAAATAGAAGAGGTCATCAAAAGCCTACCAACAAAAGTCCGGGACCAGATGGGTTCTCAGCCAAGTTCTACAAAACCTTTAAAGAAGAGTTCATTCCAATACTCCCCAAACTATTCCATGAAATAGAAGAGAAGGGAACCCTCCCAAACTCATTCTATGAAGCCAATATCACCCTGATTCCTAAACCAGACAGAGACACATCGAGGAAAGAAAATTTCAGACCAATATCCTTAATGAACATCGACACAAAAATTCTCAACAAAATTTTAGCAAATTGCATACAAAAATATATTAAAAAGATAGTGCACCACGATCAAGTGAGTTTTATCCCAGGGATGCAAGCTTGGTTCAACATCCGGAAACCAATAAATGTCATTCACCATATCAACAGACTTAAAGTTAAGAATCACATGATTATTTCAATAGATGCAGAAAAAGCATTTGATAAAATACAGCATCACTTCATGCTCAAAACACTAGAAAAAGTTGGGGTAGTGGGACATTCCTTAATATTGTAAAGGCTATCTATGCTCAGCCTATGGCCAATATCATTCTAAATGGTAAAAAACTGAAAGCGTTCCCCCTAAAAACTGGAACAAGATGCCCTCTTTCACCACTTCTATTCAACATCGTCTTTGAGACTCTAGCCAGAGCAATTAGACAAACCAAAGAAATTAAAGGGATACGAATTGGAAAAGAAGAACTCAAACTATCCCTGTTTGCTGATGACATGATTATATATTTAGAGAAACCTGGAAATTCCACCAGAAAACTTTTAGAACTCATAAGTGAATTCAGTAAAGTAGCAGGTTACAAGATCAATGCTCATAAATCCAATGCATTTTTATACATAAGTGATGAATCTTCAGAAAGAGAAATTAGGAAAACTACCCCGTTCACGATAGCATCAAAAAAAATAAAATACTTGGGAATAAATCTCACAAAAGAGATGAAAGACCTCTACAATGAGAACTACACAACAATAAAGAAAGAAATTAAAGAAAACCTTAGACGATGGAAAGATCTCCCGTGTTCTTGGATAGGCAGAATTAATATTGTCAAAATGGCCATACTACCAAAAGTGCTATACAGCTTCAATGCAATTCCAATTAAAATCCCAATGATGTACCTTGCAGAAATAGAGCAAGCAATTATGAAATTCATCTGGAAGAATAAAAAACCTAGAATAGCTAAAGCAATCCTAAGTAGCAAGAACGAAGCAGGGGGTATTGCAATACCAGATCTTCAACCCTACTACAAAGCAATAGTAACAAAAATGGCATGGTATTGTTACCAAAAGAGACAGGTAGATCAATGGTACAGAATAGAGGACATGGACACAAACCCAAATAAATACAATTTTCTCAAACTAGACAAAGGTTCCAAAAATATGCAATGGAGAAACGATAGCCTCTTCAACAAATGGTGCTGGGAAAACTGGAAAACCATATGCAACAGAATGAAATAAAACCCCTATCTCTCACCCTACACAAAACTCAACTCAAAATGGATCAAGGACCTCGGAATCAGACCAGAGACCCTGCATCTTATAGACAAAAAAGTAGGTCCAAACCTTCAACTTGTTGGCTTAGGATCAGACTTCCTTAACAGGACTCCCATAGCACAAGAAATAAAAGCAAGAATCAACAACTGGGATAGATTCAAACTAAAAAGCTTTCTCTCAGCAAAGGAAACTATCAGTAATGTGAAGAGAGAGCCTACAGAGTGGGAGAAAATCTTCACCACTCATACTTCAGATAGAGCACTAATTTCCAGAATATATAAAGAACTCAAAAAACTCTACACCAAGAATACATATAATCCAATCAACAAATGGGCTAAGGAAATGAACAGACACTTCACAGAAGAAGATCTACAAGCAATCAACAGATATATGAAAAAATGTTCAACATCTCTAGTAATAAGAGAAATGCAAATCAAAACTACCCTAAGATTCCATTTCACCCCAATTAGAATGGCGATTTTCAAGAACACAAACAACAATAGGTGTTGGCGAGGATGTGGGGCAAAAGGTACACTCATACATTGCTGGTGGGGCTGCAAATTAGTGCAGCCACTCTGGAAAGCAGTATGGAGATTCCTCAGAAAGCTTGGAATGGAACCACCATTTGACCCAACTATCCCACTCCTTGGCCTATACCCAAAGGACTTAAAATCAGCATACTACAGAGATACAGCCACATCAATGTTCATTGCTGCTCAATTCACCATAGCCAGATTGTGGAACCAACCTAGATGTCCTTCAGTTGATGAATGGATAAAGAAACTGAGGCATATATATACAATGGAATATTACTCCTCCATAAAGAATGATAAAATTATGACATTTGCAGGCAAATGGATGAAATTGGAGAATATCATGCTAAGTGAGATAAGCCAATCTCAAAAAACTAAAGGATGAATGATCTCGCTGATAAGTGGATGAGGACATTTATATGGGGGGTGGGAGGGGTTAGTGTTAGGGTTAGGGTTAAGGAGGGTGGTAAGAATGGAGGAAGGAAGGACTGTATAGAGGGAAAAGAGGGTTGGAAGGGGTGGGGGGGGGAAGTGAAAAGAATAACAGAATGGATCAAACAACATTACCCTATGTAAATTTATGATTACACAAATGGTATGCCTTGACTCCATGTACAAACAGAAACAACATGTATCCCATTTTTTTACAATAATAAAAATAAATAAATAAAATAAAACTGCTGGGGATGTGACTCAGTGGTTAAATGCCAATGGGTTTAATCCCTGATTACCCCCCCAAAATATATATATATGTGTATATAAAATATATACACACACACATATATATAATATATATTATATATTATACATACATATAATACATACACACATATAATATATACACATGTACATATAATATATACACACATGTATATATATATATACATAAAACAAAAATGAAAATATAAATTTTACTCACTGCAAATGATATGCAAATATAATGAACTGTTGACTGATTGTTAGCCATAACAAACTGACCACCTAGAATTCTAATGATAGATGTGTAACTTAAAACATAATGGTTATTGAGGACAGAATGGGATTTTTGTAAAAACCATAACTCGCTTTGCCTTGCAAATTTGTAATATGCATGTAAACAAAGAAAAAAAAAAAAGAAGAATGAAATTATGGCATTTGCAGGAATATCATGCTAAATGAAATAAGCCAATCCCAAAAAACCAAAGTCTGAATGTTTTCTCTGATAAGTGAATGATGATACATAATGGGGGTAGAGGGGTAAGAGAAGAATGGAGGAACTTTAGATTACAAAGAGGGAAATGGAGGGGAGTGGGGCAGAGGTATGAAAGATGGTGGAATGAGACAGACATCATTATCCTATGTACACGTATGATTACACGAATGGTGTGAATCTACATCATGTACAACCATAGAAACGAAAAGTTGTACCCCATTTGTGTACAATGGATCAAAATGCATTCTGTAAAAAAAATAAAAATAAAAAAATACATATATCAATGTCCAGAAATGGGAAAGGTAAAAAATTAAAAAGAAATGTTTGGGGAGTATATAAAAAAATATTTACAAGCTCAAGTTACATAATTGCATAATATTTCACAGATACCTCCTATGATATAGATTTGGTTGTGTATAGGTGTGGTTGTTCTCTTCAAGAAAACATATTATGATTTTTCAGATATCTTTTTAAAATTTTTCATTTGTTCTTTTTAGTTATACATGACAGTAGAATGTATTTTGACATACATATGTGGAGTATAACTTCCCATTTTTGTGGTTGTACAAGATGTGTAGTTACACTGGTCATGTATTCATTTAAGAACATAGGAAAGTAATGTCCAGTTCATTCTGATTTTTCAGATGTCTTAGGTTTGATTAAAATCTGTTTTTTTTATTGTTCGTTCTATTTAGTTATATATGACAGCAGAATGCATTTTGATTCATTGTACACAAATGGGGTACAACTTTTCATTTCTCTGGTTGTACACGATTAGAGTCACACCATTCATGTAATCAAACATGTACATAGGGTAAAGCTGTCTGTCTCATTCCACCATCTTTCCTTCTGATTATAGTCTGAATTCTTTCCCCCTAAGTTCTTTTTCATTTGCCCATCCATGAGCTCAGAAAATTTGCATTTCAAGCAAAAGGCTTTCATAAAACATGTAGCAAGTAGAAAGAAAGTCAGTATCTTAACAAATGGAAAATTATTTTCTCATCACAACAAATTTATTTATTTATTTATTAAGTTACAGCCACCAAGTGGAAAAACCTGAAGGGGAATCACCCATTAGTTTACAAGTCTTAAAACTTCAGAATTGCTAACTGGGCAACCTTCATGCTCCATTAAATGTGCAGACTCAAAAATCCTGGACTTACCCTTGTTTTTTATTTAATAAGGGTTGATTAGCTTTGCAATTAAGCCATATAGTTCTTAGGCTTTGCTCTGAAAGAGTACACATCTACTTACTGCCACTTAAAAAGTCTTACTTTTAGGATAATAGCCTTTTCAGTTAGTTTCAATTGGAAAGAACAGACAATATCTCACAGCACCATTTAACACGAGCTCAGCCTATGAGTACACTGAGGAACAGCAATCCTCTCCGTTTGCAGTTAATGAATCAAAGTTTAAGACGACAAATTGGCTCGCTGAGGCAAAATAGTTAATTAACTTTTAGTCAGAAATATTCATCCTACTTTCCTGGCATAAACAAGTCTCATAAACTCTGTTTACTTACTCAAGTGTATTTCTCCTCTTCTACATCCCTAGGCATCATTCAGGGTTCTTAATATATCATGTCAGCGAAGCTTCATAATGTTAATCCAATTTTTTTTTATGTTCCCATTCCAGCCTCCAAGACCAAAAAAGAAAAAAAAAAGTAACATCTCCTTATCATTAATTTGGATTCTGTAAACACTAGAGTATAAATTATTAAAAAGCTTGAAAGAAATAAAAACCTCCAACATTAAATTGTGTAGTCTCGATGACTTTGGATGCTAATTGAATCAGACTTTGTGTTTCTTAAAGTAAACACATTAATTTCAAATGTGAGGTTAACTCTATTGAGCCTGTCAGGTAAGGCTAGAGACTCGTGTTGTAGCAGTAGCTGACGTGCCCAATTAGCAAAGAGGTTTAATGGCAAGCGCTCCAGAGCCTCTTGCCTCTGGTACTTTACAGATACACCATTTCCTTAAAACACATTTTAAATATTAGCTAATAAGAAATTATGTCAACAGCTTTGATGAATATATACCTGAACAGCCAATACATTATATATTCCCTAGTCAATCTTCCAAAGTTACCTTTTGCTCATTTTTTCCCCAATTACCATGTTTTTTCTGGGGAGAGTACTTATATTTTCACTGAGAACTGCAACTATTTGTTACCTCTGTCATCAGCCCGTGTTTTCTAAAGGAAGACTGTCTGCTGCAGTGAATGCTTATATTTAATAACTACTGACAGTAAACGCTGCTAAATTTTGTTCTTTGCAAGTTGCCGCAAAGTTTACTTTTTCTAGCTCTGTGCCAGATTTCTTAAACCTCAAGTCATCATCATTTTATGAGATGGTTTTTCCAAAACTAAATTACAGGTTTATGAATTAAGTAAGTGTTGGACTAGAAATGGTGCTTATTATTGAAATGACTCGTTTATGTAGGTACAGAAAGTCAGATTAATGCCTTTCTACATACAGAGATAAACAGACTGTGCTAGAGAAGGCAACTCTCAACTCAAAAGTAATGTCCCCTAAGTTATTTAGAGGTTGGCACATTTCCCCCAAAGTAAGTCACGCATGTTTTAACTTATGTAAGTATTTATGTGAGTTAAGCTTATTCTTCCGTAAAACCAACGCTCGACAAGATTGATGTTGTTTACTTAACAACCATTTATTGGACGCATACAAGGTACCAGGTGAGGTTCTAAGAGCCAGGATGCTAAGATAAATAAGACAGAATGCTAGTCTCAAAGATTTGCATTGTGATTAGACAGACAATTTTTATGAGAAATGGTTTCCAAGTTTTTCCTTGAGAGTCTAAGCTTGTATTCTTTACTCTGCTGGTTGACTCCTTCTATCCTCCACCTCCCACCTTACTGACACCTGCAGAAAAGACTATGTTATATTCAATTTCAACGTAGTATGATGAATGCAAAAGATGTTAGTGAAGCATAAAGGGAACTCACCCAAGATGGGGTAGGGTGAGAGAAGTATGAATCCATAGAAAACTTGCCTGCTGGAGATGATGACTCGATTGGGTTATGAAGGATAGGGAGGATTTATTAAACCACTGATTTTCAAAATGTGTTATCTCCAGACCAGTAGCATCAACATGATCTGGGAACTTGTTAGAATTAGGGATTATTAGGTTCATCCTTGAGTGACAGAATGAGAAACTCTGGGAGCAAAAGTCAGAAATCTGAGTTTTACCAAACCCTCAAGGTGATTCTGATGTACAGTAAGGCACTAGAGCAGGAAGTGGGGCTGATGATTTTTCAGGGAGTTAATTAAGTAAATACTTAGAGTAGTTGTAGTGGATCTTCCAGCAGCTCTGAATATTGATTGCTAACAGCTCATATCCACATGCTTCTCCTGAGAATTATTCTCAGCCTATGAAATGTAGTTCATCTGGGAATTCCTGGGAAGCAATGCCCTCCAAAAGTGGCCCATAGCCAATGAGCAACTGGTATGGAAATATAAAATACTAGTCTCCTTACTTCAAGATAAGAACATTTTGTGATAAACTTCATACTCCGGGCTCCCCAAGGGATCAGAGGGACCCACTTTTTTTTTCTCTTCTATCTTGTTTCCCTTACTCCTTTCCATGTTTCTCCTGAGAGCATTTCTTTAATTAATCACTGTCACAAAAATCCAAATCTCAGGCTGTTTCTAGAGAACCCAACCCAAACATGGTGTGCAGCATTAGAATGCATGAGGATCTGCAGGATGTTTGCACTGATGGAGCTGAAAGCGTAAGGCAAGAAGGGCCAAAGTCTGCATGAAACAGTCAAGCTAACAAATAGTTTTGGCAACAATCCATAAAAGCATAAAAATACATACACATCCATGCCCAGATTCAATTTCATTTCATATAAAGTCTTCATGTGGGTCAGAGGAGGGGAATCATTCAGACTGCCATCTTGCATTGCCAGGAAAATATTTTCCCTATTTACAATGAAGAATAATTATATATACTTCTTCTCACCAGGCATCACAAATAAGGGGAATCCAACTATAAGCCACAGAGGTCAGGGTTTGTGTGATCATTTGTGGAGGCAGATTTCTGGAGATCTGAAAGGAAAAGAAGGCAAAGTGAAGAACCAGGGCAACCAACCCTCCAAAGTGGTGGACAACTGTGAAGAAATAGACTCTGGACTGAGGAGAGTTGGTAGAAGGCACAGGAGGGCACTTCAGCAGGCCAACCCAGGGCTTCTCCTTCTCCTCCTCTGTCATCTACTGCTTCTTTCTTGGCTCAGGAACCACCTGCTGCCACAAACTTCTATGGCCACATTTCCAATCTAAGGGAATTCAATGGTCACACATATTTTTTCCTCTAAAACTATTTACCTTCGTCTCTGCTTGTTATAATTAACTTGACATGTCACTGTGAATGGGTTATGGGAAGTCCAGATAACTGGTAAAACACTGTTTATAGGTGTGTTTTTGAGAGTGTTTTTAGAAAAGGGTGGGCTTCATCTCACCCACCAAGGACTCAGCACAAAAAGGCAGATGAAGAGCAAATTTCCTTTCTCCTGGAGGTGAGACGTCCACCTCCTCCTGCCTTTGTATGTCAGAGTTCCTTGTTCTTAGGTCTCTGGGTTTGAACTGCAGTACTCACCAGCTTTCCTGGTTCTCCAGCTTACAGGAGCATAATGTGGAATTTAGCCTCCATGATCTTAACCCAATTCCCAAAATAAATCTCCTTCTGTATACATAAATCCTACTGATTTTGTGAATATAGAGAATCTGACTAATGTGCTGCATCAATGATATCTTCTAACAGGGATCTCTTTCCAATTTTCTCCTGTGAAGTATGGGGAATCCTGTCAATCCTCCAAGCTTGGCCCTTCTTTTTATGCTCTAGTAAGCTCATGAAATATGTGAGGATGTTCCAGGGTTTCATTTTCTTTTCTTTTTTCTTGTTAGCATAATATAAAAATAGAACAAAGAGATGTTCTCAAGCCCTGACACTTGCATGGGTTTCCACCACCATTTCCAGCTTAAAAAAGAGCTCTCTTGCCTACTACACTAGATTCTGAAAATATAAACTGGGGATTCTACAGCTATTGTACTACCTCAGGTGAAGAGCATGGGTTTCCAGAGACTGTAAAAGACCTCAGAGAATAACAGTAGTGCTGAAGTTGGAGCAAGACCTTGTTTCATTCCAGAATTTAGCAGTGTCTGAAGATAAGCCTACCCTGGAATTTTTAGTAATGGAAAACATTAAATTCCTTTTTTTGTTTTAGACCTCTCCATGGCATTTTTCTATGACTTTCAACAGAGAACTAACATAGATGCCTTATGTTTTTCAGAAAGTAAATATGACTAGAATCTAATTTTTCCCTAGACTTTACTCTTTTACTGAAGGACCTTTAAATGTCTTTAGCTCCTTCCTTCATTTATACACAATGTTCCCAAAAACATATTACAAGGCAAATTAATTTGGGGCATTAGTCATGCAAAACATACAAGATAAAAGTTGTTCCATGGTCACATAAATTTGGAAATTACTATTTTTAAAAACAGCAATTTTAAACTGATTTTTTACTGCAGTACTTCTCAGAGCCTTTAACACATGATTCATGCACTAAATGTATGTTTTCTCTTATTTTCACTGAATAACTACGGGACAAGACTATGAAATATACTTCAGAAAATGGAGATCCAGCTATAATTCAAGATCTTTACCATTCCAAATATTTTAGAGATCCCTTGATTCTCCCCCATAGGCCTTTTTTGGGGAGAGGTGTTTACTGGGGATTGAACTCAGGGGCACATGACTACTGAGACACATCCCCAGTCCTATTTTGTATTTTATTTAGAGACAGGGTCTCACTGAGTTGCTTAGCCCCTTGCTGTTGCTGAGGCTGGCTTGGACTTGCAATCCTCCTGTCAGCCTCCCCAGTCGCTGGGATTATAGCCCTTTTGAGGGCTCCATCTGGTGAGCCCCTGAAGAGTTTTGCATGAGAACACACTTGGAGATCAGAATGAAGAAGAATGCTAACCAAAGGAGCAATATAAATAATTGTGCCTTCCCCATCCCAGCATGGAGCAAGATCTTGTCACCTTTGGACAGATTGTAGGTTTCCACTGTAATATGGACATTTTTATCTTCATCACTACATGTGATGTTAACTTTAAGGTGAACATGTTTATGGAAACTTTTGAAATACATCTATTAATTAAAAAAAAAAAAAAAAAAAACCGAAAACGAACCTGTACCTAGAACATGAAAAACCTCAATGCCAACTAATTATCTTGAACGCATCTGAGCAGAGTAGATTTTATAAAGTCACTTATAAGGTTTTGGCTGTACTTCCTGAAATGTTTTCAACGGGGTTTTAATGTTTTTAAAGTCTGACAGCTGTTCCTGAAAATGAAATACTGTTTGTCAGCAAGCTACAGTTAGCTCATTTCAATAAATAGGTAATTTGTTTCTTTAGAAGAGGGTTGAAAGCATTCACTGACATTTGATAAAGGAAACCTGGGCACCTTGTGTTGGGGTGGATGAAGACTCATCTCATCCTCTCTGGAGGGTAGAGATTGGGCACATGAGGGCAAACTACTTTGGTGTCTTTAGGGAAAAGGATCATATTTTAAGTAACTCTTTCCTACATTGGATATAGTGAAAAGAGGATACAATATGGAAGTCCAGTTCCTTTGTGGAACCTTTTTCATTTATTTTAAAGAGACACTTCAGCCAGAGCTTCTTTCTGGACATGATGCTTCTGGACATAAAATATATAAGAAGTGTTCTTATTGTGGATGATGTATAATCAGACGTGTTCTTCCGAGGGCTTCCTGATCAAGGGCAAGCTTCCTCTAACAACAGTCTGATGCAAAAGCAGTTTGCTGAACCAGATTAGAGACTGTTCTATTTCTTTCCAGCCTTTGGTACTCCCAATTGTCCATTTATCCACCCTTCGCTTTGAAACACAAGCATGCCATCTACATGTGGTCATGAAAATGGAAACCATTGTAACTTTTCAAAATATAGAGGATTTAATGTGAGGGAAGACAAGGCACTGAATAACTTAAAGAAGTGCTAAGATAGCCTTGGGAGGGACCAGCTACCAACCTAGGGCTAGAAGAAGAAAGGGGAGCCAGGGAGCTTCATGCAGTTAGCCAAGCGGTCACATCATCAGCTACAGCTGAGACCTCAGAGTGGGTATGAAGAGACTAGTTCTTGGAGTGGAAAAAGTCATCTGAGGATGGAGCTAACCTTAGCTTCTAGGGCCACCTACTGCCATAGTGCAGGAACTGGTACAAACAGGAACAGACAAGTCCCTTCTCCCCTCCACCCATTTTCCAGTTTCTCTCTAGGACTTCTATTGGCAGATCCTAGAAAAGAATCAACTTAGCAAAGATATCTGGAAAATGTCATTTGTATGGCCCCACAATAGTGTCAAAGGAAGGAGAACAGGAGTGTTGACTTGGAGCTGAGAGAAAATAGGGAAATGACGAGTCCTATACTGCACTTCCTCTCTTCTCCACTATTAGCTCTAGGCTCTGTTTCCATCCTCCTGGTCCAAATCTAAACAAAAAGGTAGTGGCAAATACCATTACAAACTTTCCTAAGGACCAAACATCAATGCCTTGTCCTGGGTCACATTGGTGGTATCATCATCACAACAAATTTCCCTAAGGAAAAAGTGACTGACTGGGCAAGTTGCATAAATTTACTGGGCAATAGTTTCCTCTTCTGTGACACTTACATTTACCTTGGAAAGTACGATCAAGTATAAAAATAGATTATCTAAAGGAATAGCTTAGCATAATGCCAGTTCTATGACAGACACACAGCAAACATTAGTTCACTTCCTTCTTTTCCTCTCTATTTCTCATCTTTCCTTGTGGAATAAAAGGCTTTGGACTCTATTCCTGGAACTTCAGGCATCAGCAAATACCTGTAAGGTCACTGACTGAGAAATGCTCCCTTCTATCTGGAGAAGCCAGCAGGTCAAATCCTTGAGACTTCTAAGGAGGAGATGCAGAAATTGCTTACAAGAATGAATTTACTGTAAGGATACACAGGGGAAAAAATGGGGACGTCTTGACAGACCAGTTTTCTGTTTAACAATGTGTAACAAAATTCATAAAACTCTGGACCATTCCATGTAACTTTTTCAGGCTGAACTTTACTACCCTGCCTTTGCTTTGCTCACCTGGCAATTTTTTGTATTTTCCAAAAATTATGAATTTGAAGAAGTCCTTTTTCTCACTAGGTATGAAATATTGCTACTGATCAGAGGTCACATCAACTCAAGGATTATTGGCATCCCAGGCTCAGCCTACATGTGAATGATTTTACCACGTCTTCCCCTTCCTAATCAATGCACTATAGCTGAAGTGGCAATATTCAAACTCATCTGTGAAAGGCCCCTTCCTAATCCATTCACCTCAAAGCAAAAGGTTTTCCAAGAATTTTCTCACAAACTAGAGCTCACTAGTTCTTTTCTTGTATCTTGATATAAAGCAATATTTTCTACTTTTCTTTTGCAAGCACTCTATCCCAGAATCATATTGCCATCAGATGGGGCTTCATGAATACTCTGAGCAGGGGCTTAACATAAGGCCAGCAGGCAGGTGGAATTTGAAGGACAGAAGATACTTTTTCAGTCATATCATTTCATGCAGCTCAGAAGTGGGGAACAAAGGAGAGGAGGAGGCGGAGGAGGAACTAATGCCTAGGATTCTAAATTGAATAAATGAATGTGATAATATTTGCAGAAAGAGATAAAAGAGTGTCAGAACCCACTTGGGATGAATTAGTTGTAAGAAAGTTAAAGAAGGTGCTCATGGAATGTCCAAATACATGTTTAGGCACAGATAGAGATAAATCAAAATCAGAGACTGAAGTGGCCTCTTTGTTTTATTTTGTTTTTGATATATGAGTTATTAAATGTTTCCTGCCATAGATCACTTTCAGCACTCAATGACAGTCACAGATATTCTTCTTAGAAAAGAAAAAAAGAAAAATGTTCAGATATTTCTATGATTTGAATAAGTCTCCCACATGTTCATGTGTTAGAGACTTAATCCCTAAGTTTGTGTGTTAATGGTGTTTGGAGACCTCTAGGAAGTAATTAGGATTAGATGAGATCACAAGGGAGGAGCCCTCATGATGACATTAGTGGCTTTATTAGAGAAATAGAAACTCCAGGCAGGATTGTTCTGTCTGCCATATGATACCCTCCCCCATATTATGATGGAGCAAAAAGGTGGCACCATGCTCTTGGACTTCCAAGACTCCAGAACCATGAACTAAATAAATTTCTATTTTTATAAACTACCTGGTCTTAGGTATTTTGCTATAGCAATAGAAAACAGACTAAGACAGATGTATCTACAGCCAAAATTGGATATTGTATATAAACTTTAAGAAACTTCCCAGAAACTCCTAGGTAAGTTTCACTCCCACCCCATCTAATGAAAAGTATGTGTGAGTGTATGAGTATAATTTTTAAAGTGTATGTATGTATACTTTTTTATATAGACTTTACATGGATATGTACTTTATACATAGAGAGATAGATAGAAATCTGAACATTGAATCTATATGACATTAGGACTTAACCTTTCCTCCTCTGAAGCTCATCTTCCTCATTCCAAACAAGCTAAAATTTTATGTGCCAAAAAGCTTCTTGCCTAGCAATGCTTTTCAGAAATGAGAAACAAAGCAGAGCAATTCAATGATAAGAGTTTCTAACTATTGCCAGTCAGAGAAAGACCCAAGGTGTTCATTTTCTCAATTACTGTAATGCTCATTTTCTTGTTGGATGGGCTAATGCGCCTAAGCAAACCTCAGGGCTAATTGTATATATCCTGGCATATACACTGTGCCCCAAGCCCAAAGGCAGCAGCTAGCAATTATATTCCACTGATTAATGTGCAATCGTAAATTTACAGGCTTGATGGTCCAAAGAGGCTCCCTGCAATGTGAGATAATGAATAGGAAATTGTCAGAATAATTAGCCAAGTCAGACCTCACAAGTCTACCTGTGAGTTGAAATCAACAAAGGAACACACAAACACACACACACACACACACCTGTCCTTTAACAGAATTAAAGATTTAAAGACAGAGTGTGGGAAAGAAACAGGATAGTTGCAATATTCTTTTTTTTGCTCTTTTTGCTCCTTTTCTCTCTCTGGCCACAGTGTCTGTGCAGCACTTCTCAGATCCCCTTCAGGGAATCAGGACTTATTCTACCAGCTGCTAGAAGTGCTGCCAACTTTGTGGTCAGCCCTGAGAACTTGTCCTTAGTTGGAGAGCTGCATTGCCTGTGGTCAAGACACTCCTGGGAAGGGAGGGAAGCAACCAACATTCAGTGTCTGCTCAAGGTCAGATTATAAAAGTCTAGCCCCTTTTCATAACAGAACACAAACCTGAAGGAACAACCCAACTTCATAAAAAGCTCTGGGGATGGGACCTGGGGTGTGTGGAGATGAAGCTTTCAGTGCGACTGCATTGCAGACCAACTTTTCCCTTTTCCCAGTCCTCATTCTGTCCCAGGGAACACTTCCTAGTACATCTCCTGCCAGGGCCTGCTGTAAGGAGTCTGCTTCCTGGAGAACCTAACTTGCAACAGTTTTGAAGCACATCTCTCTGCAGGATTATTACAAAGAAATATCCCTGGCACAAGAGACGGCCCATTCAGTTCAGAGTAACAAATACTTTGTGGGTGTCCAGTATGTATAAGGCAAGTCTAAAACCACATTGAAGCAAGTTTTTCCTTGAGGTTTAACCTCGAGTATTTTTGTTTGTTGGTTGGTTGGTTGGTTGACAGGTTTGGGTTGACCTTATGAACAAAATATACCTAGACAGTATCCCCAAAAGTAATTATTTTAAGTAAAGTAATATCTTTTTGGATTTTCTCTGAGCTAAAAAATATGTGTAGATGATCTTTAAAAATATCTTCAAAGAGATAATTTTAAAAAATTTTTTTACAAACTGCATTTTGATTCATTGTTCACAAATGGAGTACATCATTTTGTTTCTATGGTTGTACATGATGTAGAGTCATACTATTCATGTAATCATACATGTATATAGGATAATGACGTCTGTCTCATTCCACCATCTTTCATACCCGCCTCATTTCCCTCTACATAATCGAAAAGTTCCTCCATTCTTCTCTCATGCTCGACCCCTCTACCCCCATTACATATCATCATCCACTTATCAGGGAAAGCATTTGGTTTTTTGAGATTGGCTTATTTCACCTAGCATGATATTCTCCAATTCCATCCATTTATCTGCAAATACAATAATATTATTCTTCTTTATGACTGAATAATATTCCATTGTGTATATATACCACAGTTTCTTTATCCATTCATCTGCTGAAGTGTATCTAGGTTGGTTCTACAATCTAGTTATTGTGAATTGAGCTGCTATAAACATTGATGTGGCTGTGTTTCTGTAGAATGCTAATTGTAAGTCCTTTGGGTATAAACCAAGGAGTGGATAACTGGGTCAAAAAGTGGATCCATCAAGTTTTCTGAGGATTCTCCAAATAGAAGACAAAGGAGGCCCAGAATCTTCATCATGTTGGCTTAGGTTCACACTTTCTTAACAAGACACCCAAAGCACAAGAAATCAAAGCAAGAATCAATAAATGGGATGGACTCAAACTAAAAAGCTTTTTCTCAGCAAAGGAAATAATCATGTGAAAAGAGACCCTACAGAGTGGGAGAAAATCTTTTCCACACGCACTTCAGATAGAGCACTTATTTCAAAATTTATAAAGAACTTACAAAACGTTAACCCAAAATACAAAGAACACAGTCAATAAATGGGCCAAGGAACTGGACAGACACTTTACAGAAGAAGACATACAGGTAATTAATACATATATGAAAAAGTGTTCAACATCTCTAGTAATTATAGAAATGCAAATTAAAACAACTCAAAGATTTCATCCTACTCCAAATAGAATGGCTATTACCAAGAACACAAACAATAATAGATGTTGGTATGGATGTGGGGAAAAAGGCACACTCACATTGCTGGTGGAGTTGCAAAATGGTACAGCCACTCTGGAAAGCAGTGTGGAGAATCCTCAGAAAACTTGGAAAGGAGAAAGGTTTAATCACAATGGTCAACAATATTTCTTTATGTTGCAATTGAACTAGATAATTATGTGTATAGCTTGACTTTGGATTCAAATAGATTTGAAGAAGGCATAGAACTTTGTGGGCCACCTTGGTTTGATGTATCATTTTAAGTCATCAGTACAATAAAGAACCCCAATCTCCATAAACTGTGAAGGCCATGAGTGGAGAACTCTATGGACTATGTGTGGTAAAGCATGGCCCACTTCCCGAGGGATTCGTGGAGTTAGCTCCAAATGGTGCAGGTAGACCCCACATTAAACAAACCTGATAGCAGAAAACCCAGATTAATGTAAAAGATGAATTAGCGATTTTTTAAAAACATTAACCATAGGGTTTTAAAAATGTTTTGGTGAGGAATTTCCTGCTATAAGATCCCTTCTAACATTACAAGACTTATAATTCTTCTGTCTTAAATAAATCCTACTCTGTTTACCCTTCCCTTAAAAAATATATTTCATGAAAAATATGCCCCAGTTTTTAAATATATTTACATTAAAGTTTTATCAGTGTGTTTGTAGATTTATTTTAGTATTTAAGACTCCCTTTTGTGCCACCTATCTTCTGTAAATCTTAAAAAGTGTATCACTGCTTTCATTTTCATTACCCTATTATTTTCTTTCTTTTTTTAAAATTTA
This sequence comes from Sciurus carolinensis, assembly GCF_902686445.1. Classification (NCBI taxonomy): domain Eukaryota; kingdom Metazoa; phylum Chordata; class Mammalia; order Rodentia; family Sciuridae; genus Sciurus; species Sciurus carolinensis. Next base: position 48,802,888 of record NC_062226.1, read on the forward strand.
TTTTACCCCATTTTTAATACTCATTCCTGCCTTTTACCAACAGTGTGATCTTAGGTGGGTTATTTACCCATCCAAAGCCTCAGTTTCCTCTTCTGTAAAAAGCAGTTGGAAATAGCTAGCTATGCACTGTTGAGAAGGTTAATGAGAATTATATGAGAAAATATCTAGTACAGTCCCCAAGGGTTATTATTTGTTGTTAATAATTTAAAGTGTTTGATAAAATTTCCCACACAGAGATTTTAAAAGGAGTGTGTCCAAATAATAGAACAATTTAGAATATATTCAAATCCTTCATAGCTTTATAAGATAAGTAACCAAAAAGGAATATATACATTTTTAACAGAGTATTTTTCTTGAAATAAACCTCTTAACTGTATTTATAAATAATACTGCAATGAAGAGGAGAAACTCATTATCTCTTCTTCAAAATGGCCTTTGATAAAGGCAACGGCTTTTGGGTCAGGAATATCTTTGCGAGTCTGCTCTATTCAAATGCATTACGTGTTGGTGCGGAGGTGGGGTAGGGGAAGTCCCATGAGAGGTGGCAACAGCCTCACTAAGTACCCAAGTATTTTGTATTATAAGGATCTAGCAAGTGTAATAGGCCTTAAATAATCTTTCTAGAAGAAACTCTGTACTATGTTTAGTAAATAATTTTGACTACTGGGATCATTTGCTTTAAAGCTGAATTTGCTGAAAAGCCTGGGGCACGATTTTAAGAGTATCCCAAAGCAATATAATTGGACAATTAGTGCCTAATGATATAGAAGAAGGGTACAGCACTATCCCACATAGAATTGAAAGAAAGGTATTGCTTGAGCTGTTAAGACCGTGGAGGCATGCATTTCCCACTGTCAGCGTTACAGGGTGTGAGTGTGTATGTGCATGTGTGTGTGCATGCTTGAATGTATTGCAACAAAAACATTTCCTCTAAAGGCACCCATCAACATTTAGAAGCAAGAAATGTAAAATACAGGGAAAAAGGGGCTTTGGTTTTGATACTCAACAAATGTCCAGTTGAATGCATAATAAATTGATGTAATTGATGAGTTTTACTTTTTCCTTAGTTTTGTTTCATGTATGATATTAGGACTAAGTATGTTTTAAAGTTCTACAGTTTTAAACTTTTCAAGTTTAGGAATTTTCTCCTTTATGCAGGCCAAGGCTGCTGTAAAGTTTGGAAACCTTAGGAAATGGTCTCTTGATCCTCAAAGTAAGTAGCAACATATCAGTTAAACAGACTCCCCACTGCTATACACTGTGCTAGGCACTAGGAATGTAGAAATGACAGCATTTGCAAGCAAGAGGCATTTCTCTGGCAGTCTTGGCAATGGTTTTTATTATAACTATAACCCTATTATGCAACTAGCTCATGTGAAATTGGGTTATTCTTTTGTAAGGGTGGTGTGTAATGACCTTTCATGGACGAATTAATTCTTCTGAGAAGTGACATCAAACAGAAGCAGTAATTCATATAGAGATCATTAAAAAAAAAAAAAAAGGACTACTTCATGAGAACAGACTGGTTTTGGAGCATAATTCAGTTTAATTCTGGTTGAGAATTCATCCAAAAGATAAGTGGTTAGCCATAGCAAGACTGAAATGAGGCCAGGAATGGACCTGGGATTTTATTAATTCATGATGATAATATTACTGCCAAATAGCTATAGACTTCTGGTAATTTACCACAAGTATAAAAGAAAGAAACAGATTTTTAAAAATATATTTGAGAATTTATTCCACCAGATAAAGGTCAGGAGGACTACAGTGGAATCTCAGCTCTGTTGTTTATCAACTGTCTGTCTCAGCTCTTTAAGAACCTGTTTCATCATTCATAAGTCTGATGAAGGAATACTTACCTTTAATTCAAATTATGGTCTTGAGTATAAAAGCCTTTCATTAATTAAAAATGCTATACAAACACAGGGAATTATACCAGCTGCCATTTGGAGTATGTCCTTATAAAAACCACCTGTATTTATTTTAAGTAGGGCAAGTTTCCTAGACCCAGAACTCATGTTAGGAATGTGCTCAGCCTCTATTCCACTCAACCTAAGTTGGTGCTGGCTATGCCTGATGAAGAAAAAGAATGTGATGAATTGTAAAAATAAAATCAAGAAATTAAATATTTGGATTTATTTTGAGGCAAAAAGTGGGAACTAAATTGTTCATTTAGAAGATGAACAGAGGACATGCATTTAAAAACAAAAAATTCATGCCAGGGATGAAACACAGGGCTCCCTTCCCTGATCTAACCATTCCTGTTGTTCTTGGGGTGGAGGATTAAGGTGCCTATCCTACAGCTGAGAGCTAGAAGGACACTCCTCCAGGAAGTGGCCAAATACATCCCATGACTTTGTGCTCCTTAAACATCATTCTATTCCCAATATCCAAATTCCTTGAAAGTCTCATTTTTTAGTTAAGTTTTTGGAAACTGACTTTGAATGGAAAAATTGTATCTTTTTTCCAAGGGACTAGGAAAAGCATACATGAATAGATCCATCCCAGTGGGCAAGTCAGTGTATATATTGCACCATTGTAAGGTTCAGATTCCTTCAAACAAAAGTATGACATAGCATTCTGTCAATAACCAGGCCCAAACACTGTATTCAAAGTGGTCCTTCAGATGACTATCTCTGGGGATTGAACCCTAAGCTAGTAAGTAGCTCAGCAGCTGAAATGTGTGAATGGCAGGAAGATAGTGTGTCAAGATGCTGCAAAGTAGTGCATAAAATTTTGTAAATATGAGTAATTTTCTGGAGACAGGATCCATTTCTGTCATTAGGCTCCCAAGATGGTCTAAGAAACTCACAAAAAAGGTAAGAACTCCTGCCCTAGGCTAAATAGGACTGAGGATTTCAGGCCTGTCAAAATTCCTGTAAGAACTGCATTTTTTATTTGCCTTTATCCTGTAAAGGATAGCAAACCTGTTTTTCCCTTATGTAAGAAGTTCCTTCTTCTTTGACTTGACTCTATAATTTTGAGTGATGATGAAAAATTATGCATTAAACTGAGCCAGTCAGTGTGCACATCTGAACTCTAACTCATGCCTCCATTGAGCTTAAACTGTTTGGCATAAAGAAATGAATGTGGAGGTTCTTTTCACCCTATTTTTAAGATTAAAAAATTTTTGAAATCATTTCTCTGATTGATGTACATGGCATTTTAATGAATTTTTTAAAATGCAAGCTCCTTGCTTCCCTAGCAAGGAATGCATGACTGTAATGAAACATTCCAATTAATAAAGCTGTCTCCATTGCTTCAGCTTAGCACTGTTAAAGCATTTGTGAACTAAAATTAAAAAGAAATTCTCTGGAACAGTAGCAAATGAAGTCATTTCGGATCAGGAAAAAATGTTTCTTTCCCTTTAAAAGGCATCATCTTCTTTGCTTTTACATAAAAACTTCATAAAGCCTGAGAATTATTATGAGAACTCAAGCTTGAGTTTTAAAAAGAAAAATATTTTCAAATTAAATATAAGGGAAAATAGTTCTGCACTTTAACGTTTATATTGACAGATCCTCTGTAGCAATGGCAGCAACAACTAACATTGGAATAGGACTATCCTGTGGAAAAATCCTCTTCACAAATGGTCTCTCTCTTTGATTTTCACAGCAACATGGCATTGATATTGCCTTTGACCCTGTTCTTCAAAGGGAGAAGCATATTCCACTTGTGCCCTGAATCCTATAGCCTCATGAAATGTTTTCACTCAAGCTCTCTGTCACCAGCAGCTTATTCTCCTCAGAACTTGCGTTAGTTGGCTTTTTCATTATTTCCCAATTCAACTCACAAACTAACCCAAATTGGCTTTTTTGATCACTCTGTGACCAGAATATCTGATGAGGACAACTTAGAAGAGGAAAAGTTTGTTTGGGCTCATAGTATCAGAGATCTCAATCCACAGTCAGCCAACTCCATTGCTCTGGGCCTAAGGTGAGACAGAGCATCATGGTGGAAGGGTGTGGTGAAGGGAAGCTGTTCAACTCATGACACCTAGGAAGCAGAAAGAGCAGTTGAGTTTCCAGGGACAATATGTAAACCTCAAAGTTATGTCCTCAGTGACCTCTTTCCTCCAGCCATTACCTATAGTTACCACCTAGTACAGTAGTTCTTTCAAATTATTAATCCATCAATACATTAACCCACTGATTAGGATACAACTGTTTTAATCAAATTATTTCACCAATTGCAACACTGTCTCATGAACTTTTGGGAGACACCTCATATTCAAATTGTAACAGCACTAATAGTCAATTAGTAGAGAAAGAGCGAGTAAAGGAGGCGAAAGAGAAGGACAAGAAGGAGAAGGCGAAACAGGACAAATGGGAGGAGGGGAGGAGAAAGAAGAGAGGAAAAGAAAAGAGAATAAAGGTAAGGGTAGGAAGTGAGGCAGAAGGAAAGAAAAATGAAAGGGAGGGAGGGAGGAAGGGAGTGGAAATCCTTCCTGAATGCCAATGCTGCTTTATATTCTCTCCTCTCTTTCTTCATTTTTGATCCAAACATTTTAATAAAAAGTAGTTATTATTCTCTTTTCCTGTTCACAATTCAACCTGCACCATCACTTCTTCCAACCTCACCACTCCATCAGAACTGTTCTTACTAAGGTAAGAACATATTCTATTTAGCAAATCCATAGGGTTTTTTGTTTTTGTTTTTGTTTTTTTTTTTTTTTTTTTTTTTTTTTTTTTTTTTTTTTTTAGTTCTTTACATGCCTGATCACTCTGCAACACTATGCTCTTCAAATTTCTAACTTTTGACTCTTCTTTTCTCATTGGACTCTTCTCTATTCAGTGTTGAGTGATCTTTTCAGTTGTAATGATTTCAACCAATCTCCGTCTTTTGACAACTCTGAAATCTTTATTTGTATCACTAATCTCCTCCTACATTCTTATTTATTTATTTATTTTTTGTGGTGCTGTGGATTGAACCCAGGGCCTTGTGCATGCAACTCAAGCACTCTACCAACTGAGCTATATTCCCAGCTCCTAAATTCTTATTTATGATAGTCATCACTTCAACAATTTCACCTGTGTGTTCCATACTCACCTCAACCTCAATATACCCAAAGCCAAACTCAGATATTTTTCTTATCAGACTTCATACTCTTGCCACATTCCCAAATTTCATGAAGGACACCAATTATCCAACCATTTGTCCCAGTGAAAAATGATCCTGGACTCCTCTTTTCCCTTTTCCCCATATTTTCTTCAGCTCTCCCCATTTTTAATCAGTCATTCAGTTTGTGAAGTTCATCTTCTCAAACTATCTTTAACTACAGAAATACCTCCCTAACTTCTCTCCCCACTTCTACTCTCACTAATCTCCAAGCTAATTTTCATAATGTTGAGTGAATATTCCAAAAAATATGTTTATTAGGACATGTTTATAATCTTTCAGTGTCCCACATTAATTTTAGAGCAAAATCCTTAACTTCAGCATTATAAAAAATTCTTGACTGCCTCTCCAAGTATATCTCTCACTATTCTCGAACACATGTTGCAAACTAAGCATGCTTTATTTCCCTAATTATATTATTTTTGGCCTCTCCTTTCTGTTGTTACAAGCACTAATCCCTCTGCCTAGAACTTTCTCCTCTAGCTATAACACTTTCCTAAAGCAAAATTTGAGCTCCTATCTCTCTCTCTACCAAAGAAAAAAATCATAGCAGCAGTAAGCTGCTATTTTTTAATAAAAAACAAAAGAAAGAATTGCTAATCTACATTGAATATTCAACAAGAACCAAACCCCATGAGAATGATTTTCTCTCAATTAATTAATTTATTTCCAACTTAACTTTGAGATGAGTAATAGTGGTATCCTTACATTATAAATACAGACTCTGTGGCTTAAAGAGATTTTAAAAATTGCCAGAATTCACAGAGCATGGATGTTAGGAAGAATAAAAATGGAGACAAAGTCATTCTCCTAGAGTTCAGTTTTTGGTGAAGGTTTTGTAAGACATTGTTAGGAAATATAAGTTACATGTTATGATATAACAAAAACTCACTACTTAAAGTGAATGTGGGACTATGATAGAATTTGTTGCAAGGATTTAACTGAGGATACGAGCAAGGACCCTTCAGAGAAAACTATCAATACCATAAGAGAGCAAATGCTCTGCCATCCCATTATTGGAAAAGATTAAAAACAAAACAAAACAAAACAAACCCCCAAAACCTGCTTATTTCATTGCAATGATATTCTCCATAGCATGATCATGCAGGGCAGTCAGGGGACACTTGGGTTTCATTATGAACTGATCTTTCACAATAGTAAAAATACTAGGAAGTGGAGTATCTGCTAAAATGGACAAAGATTATGATTACTATGTAAAAAATGGATTAGGACAAAAAGAAAAAAATGACCTAGGACTCAGAATCATAAATAATTTAAAACCCCTGTCTCAGGTTCATAACAGAGGAAACCATTTCTTCAGTGGAAATACTAATGAAAACCATGGATACATTTGTGATACTCTTTCACCTCTCAGGCCACCCAAGCACCAGCAGAGAGGGAAACTCTCTGAACAAGTCCCTTGGAAGGAACACAGTCTAAGGGATTTGGTCATTTTCTGGCTCTTATCCTGGGCTAAGCTGAACTCAGCTACTATCTCAGTTGAATCTTAGATGATTTCACCCTGTGGTCAACTCTATGGACCCCTGATAGAGTCTCAAGGTTCTTGGTGTATATACATGGTTTAATGGCTTTAGAGTTTCAGTTTGACAGGATGGAAAGAGCGATCAAGATGGATGGTGATAATGCTTTCACACTACTGAATGTATTTAATACCATGAACTGTACACTTAAAAATGATTATGATGGAAAATTTATCTTATATATACTTTGCTACAATAAAAAAAAATGAGAAAAGCTGTCTTGAAAATGGTGCTTCCTGCAGCCTGAAAGTTTTTCTAATGAGAATCTCTTGCCTGCTTTTGAATTTGTATTAGCTGGTCAGATTACCATTCTAATTTGCAATTCATAAAAACCTTAATTAATGTGAAAAAATGATATCTAGTGTCACGTCTTGTCATACCCACTTCCTCCACTACTTTGATTCTATCCATGGGTCACATGGAACTTCTCTCAATTCTTTGAACATGAATTGCTCCCTCCTACCATCACCTGAGTTATTCACCAGTTCCTGTACCAAATGGGCTGCTCTAATTCACCTTTAAAATCCCAACCTTGATATTACCTCCTCCACAAAAATTCCATAATCCCCAAAAGGAATTCTTATGCACTGTTTGTGCAAATGTAAATTAGTATAGTCACTATAGAAAACAGTTTGGAGTTTCCTCAAAAGACAAAAAGAGAACTACTTCCTAGTCCAGCAATATCATTCCTGGGAATAGACCCCACAGGAAATTAAATCAATATTCAAAAGAGATACTTTCATGTCCATGTTTATTGTGGCACAATTCACAATAGCCAAGCTATGGAATCAGCCTCAGCGACCATCAACAGGTGAATGAAAAAAGAAAATATGGTATGTATACACTGTAGAGTATTCTTGAGCCATAAAGCAAATGAAATCATGCCATTTGAAGGAAAATTGATAAAAGTCGTGATCGTGATGTTAAGCAAAATAAGCCAGGCACAGGAAGACAAGTGCTGCATGTTTTCTCTTATTTGTAGAATCTAGATTTAACAAAGACAGCCAGGAGGTAGTAGAGTGACTACTAGGGAAAGGAAAGTGGACAAGGAGGATCAGAGGGAGGGGTAATAAATGGGAGTAGGGAGAAAGAACATGATCAAAGCATGATTTATGCCCATATGAAAATGTCACTGAGAAGTCCACTAATTTGTATGACCAATGTGCATTAATAATTATAATAAAGAAAAGAAAATTCCATCATCACTTACCCTAAGTTGTATTAGTCGTGTCTGTTCTCATTACTTCCCCTCTCAAAGCCCCCAGTGTGTTTGTTCTTCTCTAAGTCTGAGGTCCACCAGGGGAGGAGCTATGTCTAACTTGCTCAACACTGTATCCACAGTAGTCACTCGGTTAATATATATGAGATAAATAAACAGATAAGCAATTGACTAATTTAGAATATACAGATGGCAAAATAGAATTTTGACTAAATAACAAAATGTGACCTGGAAATTCTTGCCTTGGCAAGAACAGCTTAATATTTACATATTTATGGGGGAAAAAAGTTGCATTCTACTGATGAGGGTGTTGTGAAGAGGTTGATGCATCAGATCTCCATCAGCACCTAAGCAGAGCATCAGGGGCACTAACAACAATTGACACTGTGGACATGCAGAAGGCACTCCTTGTGGAAAGCACTCCACTTACCTGATTCTCACAACACACTACTAATATTATATTTGCTTTACAGACAAAGAGAATAAGGTGCAGAAAGGTTAGTTAACTTGCAATGAGGCACTGAACAGAGAATCAGAATTTGAATTCAAACAGGGGGCTTAGTAACACAACCCATCTCAATTAGATATACAGAAAAGAGGTTTGTCATCAGGGAAATGAGAAACATGGGTAAATTATGTCATGGCTTTGGTCCAAAATTGAGCTCCTTCTTCCATCATATTTAGAATAGAAAATGGTTCTACTTGGTCCACTGACAACCGGTAAAGAATTATGACCATGGAAATCCTTCTCCAAATGGAAGAAACTTCAATTACAAAGTATAATTTCACCTTTATTTACTACTAAGCAAATAAAATCACAGAGTAAATTCTGAGAGTTCATTCTTAGTCCTGAGGTTAAATATTGATACTGGCTAAAATAGGAAGTTCATATATACACCTATCTTGCAGAAAATTTTGGAAGTTAGAGAGAATCAGCATGATATTATGAGAAGAAAAAAATCATAGAAATTTTGGAATAATAGGTGAGCTGAACAAGAATCATTGCTTCAGACCTTCTCAAACCTTTATTATGCTATTCACTGTGAACCCTGTAGTGGTCTGGATATGAAGTGTTTCCCAAAAGTTCATGATTAGATTACAAGAGCTGTAACCTAATCAGTTGATTAATCCATTTGATGGGTTATTAATTTGAAAGGATTACTGTACTGGGTGATAGATAACTATAGGTAGGTGAGGTGTAGGTAGAAGTAAGTCACTGTTGTATGCATTTGAAATTTATATTTTGTCCCTTGTGCCTCCTTGCTCTCTGATTCCTGGCTACCCTGAGGTGAGCAGCTTACCTCTACCATGCCCTTCTGCCATGATGTTCTGCCTCACCTTGAGCCCAGCATGATAGAGTCAACCAGTCATGTACTAATCCTCTGAAACCATGGTCCAAAATAAGCTTTTTCTTCTCTAAGCTGTTGTTTGTCACAGTGACTAACAGCTGACCAGAACAATCCACATATAATATGTAATGTTTCTCATCAAATTCTTTTCTTAGGCAGTTTTCTCAGGATTTGACTGACAAAGAACTTGTTGGGAGAATCAGTGGTATAGCAGATGGTATTATTAGTTATAAACACCTACAAGGCTAGCCATTGAAAAATCAGCATTTAGTTTCTTTCAAATTAAGTACAGTGCCATATACAAATGGTATGAAAACCATGTACTAATTACTATGAACACTAAAATTTGTGAAAATATTAATAAAACTGATTTGGTTCAACATCCCCCTCAAGTCTGATGATACAATAAAAAGTTAAGTTTTGGTTCGACTTTCACAGTTAATTTTTTTTTAAACTTTCCTACCTAATGATCTTATAGTGGGAATTGCAAATATCAGAGTAAAATACTCCTCTGCAAAGAAATCATCACATACTCCACAGAAATAATTAGAAACCACACCAGTTACTCTAATTATAAAGGGGAAAACCTGGGTAACACTGTAATGAAACATGAATTTCTATTATTGTATTATTTTAATTGGACTAAATAGACTTAGTACTTCTCTTTCCTGTAATGAACTTATGCTATGAAAGTAACAAGAACTCAAACCTAAACAGGGAGCACATTTAAGGTCCCCAGCAATCCTTACCTAACTAAAGTTCATAATTTATTAGCATCTAGTAAAAGTTAAGAACGTGTGTGAGAAAAAAAGAATGGAGAACCAGTCAATGACACAGATCAAAAGAATTCAGGGACCAAAATTATGAAAAATTAAAATGAAAAATGAGAAAAAGCTGAAATAATTTCCTGTGAGATCAAAAATGTTCTCTTTCACCACTCTTACTTGGTTTAACACTGGAAGTCTTAGCCAGAGTAATTAGGCAAGAGAAAGAAATACAAGAAATCTAAATGGGAAGTGAGGAAGTCAAATTACCCCTGTTTGCAGATGACATGATCTTATATATAGAAAAAAACTAAGGACTCAACTGAAAATCTGTTAGAAATGATAAGTGAATTCATAAAGTTGCACAATACGAAATCATCATACAAAATCAGTAGCATTTTATACAATAATAATGAACTTGCTGGAAGAAAATCAAGAAAGTAATACCACCTAAAATAGCTCCAGAAATACTTAGGAATAAATAAAATCAAGGATGTGAATAAGTTCTACAATGAAAATTATAAAACTAGTGAAAAAATTGAGCAATACAACATAAAAATGGAAAGACCTCCAAGTTTATGGGAAAGTCACATTGTTAAAACATCCATGTAGGAGAGAAGATGGCAAATTAGAGGAAGGGTGCCTTTCCCAGCAGTTCCTTGGTTCAAGGTTTTAAAAGTGGGAAGACTGCTCCTTAATAAAGTGGATTACTAAGGAAATTCACAGAAATTCGATACTGAATAATAAGAGAAAAAAATAATAAAATAATAATAGAGCTAGAGAAAGTCAGAAACTTCAAATATTAGAAATAATTCTTTAGGGATGCCCCGTTTGACTGGCAGTGGAGGTGGCAGTGACTGTGGCTGCCGAGGGGAGGTGGAGCACAGGCAGAGAGAGAGGACAACACGATGGGAAAATTGTCCTTGGGGAACCTGTGGAATAGAGAGGGAGGCTGGTCTTGATGGGCCCAGAGTCGGTGGGGTAAGTTGCTAGTAAATCTCTCGGCCACAGGCAGAGTTCAGTGGAAACCCGGATGGCTGACTTGGGAACCATTTGTAAGCACCACCTGGCAGTGAGTTGAAAGAGGAGGCTGGAACCTCATAAAGGAAGTTGCCAGCCTGGCTCAGCAATTGCCTGTTGTGGGTACCAGAGTGTGTCTAGGCCAATGACTGAAACAGGAGCAAAGAGAATTTTGCCTAGGGCAGCCGGGCTTGGGATACCAAGGAGACAGAGTTCCCTTTGTGGCTGGACCCCTCAAATAGCTACTGGGAAGATGCCAACAATGGCCACACAGGAGCATCTGCACTCCAAGGCTGATGCCGGGTAATTCACATCCCTAGTGGTGAATGCGAAACCTGTGGAGGTTCAGACCCTGTATCCAAAAAGTGGAATTTATGAGAGGCCCTTGAGACCCAGATGACCAGCAGAGATCAGCAATACAGGGGGTGGATCAAATCTCAAATACCCACCAACAGAGTACCAAAGTTTAGCCAAGACGAAATCCCAACAGCTGGGTCTTCCAATTTAGAATTCTGTACTAGCTTCATTGTGGAAGTTCACCACTTTTCAGCACTCCCCAGTCCATCCCATCCGATAAGTGGAGAAGGGAAGCTACTACAACCAAGCTCCCGTTTCTAGTCACATGGCTGGAGTCTAAGTGAGGCACAGGAAGATGGACTTAACAACCCCCATCCATTGACCCAGAGGTTACAGAGTCCAGAAATAAATACAAAGAATGAAAATCCATTCTTGCCAATAGTTTTTTTTTATTATTATTGTATACAAATGGGATACATGTTGTTTCTCTATTTGTACATGGAGTCAAGGCATACCATTTGTGTAATCATAAATTTACATAGGGCTATGATGTTTGATTCATTATTTTTTTCCCTTCCCCCCCACCCCTCTTTTCCCTCTATACAGTCCTTCTTTCCTTCATTCTTACCGCTCTCCTTATCCCTAACCCTAAACCTAACCCTAACCCTAACGTTAACCCCTCCCATCCCCCATTATATGTCCTCATCCACATATCAGTGAGATCATTCTCGCCAATAGTTTTGACCTCAACGGAAACAAGCCCTTCATTTCTAATTAAGAATGTTTAGCTTTTTCTTTCTTATTCTCCCTCCCCCATTTTTACTCTTTCATTTTAATTAAAAAATTTTTTAAAACTATCATTTCTTTTTTTATTATCACATTTTTCCCCCATCCTGTGGGGGGGCGTGTTCCAACTGCACAGACTTTCACTTTAATTGCTTTCTTCTTCACCCATGTATTATTTAGCCTTGGTTTGACTTAGGTGGGGGTAATATTATAAGTGGGTCTGAGTTGTTTTGATCTTACATTTGCTTTTTGTACATTGGTTTTGTTCCTCTTATTGCCCCTTCTTTACTCTCTTCCCTCACTAATAATCAAATTTTTCCTATTCCTCTTTCCTCTCTCTCATGATTTTATTACTTTTATTTTTTACTCCTTTTTTAGAACTGTCATCTGCTACCTATCTCCTTCCTCTCCTCTGTTCACTTTTTAAATATTTCAAACTTTCACTTGTTTTCCTACCCAATTTTCTCTTCACTTCAGAAACTGTAATTGCACATCTGATGGAATTATATAGTTTATGTAATATCTACCACATTCATGTTGTTGCAATTATTGATACAGTGAACAATATAATAGACACCTGTGGTTTAATTTCTGATCAAGTTCCTGGTTGTTAATTGTTGGCACTGATGTTAAATGCTGACCCCACCTTTTGTACACAGTGTTATAGATGTCAGAGTAGACACTGAACATTTATCTTACGGTCATACATCTGTTGCTACCATCATTGCTTATTCCTGGCTTCCACTTCCTCTAGGAAGGGCTGGAAAGTGATTTGGACACTTCAAGTTCACAGAGTTGAGAGCCTATTGCTGAGCAGTACACACAACTCAGTCAAATAACAGTGAGCTTCACCTCACACATGATCTAGTCACCTTCAAGCCTCAACAATACTTCCACACAGAATATGAGAGACAAAAACCCCAAACCAGTAACCAGGCTTCAAGTACAAACAACCAGAGGGAAGCCTCAGGTCTCACTCCTGGACTCATACATCAAAAAAGAGAGAAGTCCCCGATCAAAAAGATAACTACACGCAAAGGGCACACATATAAAAGAGGAAGGGGAATTCATCTCAACAGATGCACCTTAACCCTACCCCTAACCTCTGAAAACATGATAAAACAGGCATATCAAAGAGATACCTGCACTCCCACGTTTATTGCAGAACTATTCACAATAACCAAGACATGAAATCAGAAAAAGTGTTCTACAGAAGATGAATGGATAAATAAAATGTTGTATATGTACAATGGAATATTATTTGACTGTTAAAAAGAATAAAACCCTGTCATTTGCAGCAAAATGGATGAAACTGAAGGACATTCTGTCAAATGAAATAAGTGAAACACAGAAAGATAAATACTGGGAATGCTCTTATGTAGAAGCTTTTAAAAGTTGATTTAACTGAAGGGAGTAGAAGATTAAAATCAGATGCTAAGAACTAAGGAGATGGGGGGAAAGAATGTGGTTGGATAACAGGCACCAAAATAGAGTTAGATAACAGGAATAAGTCCTAGTCCTATAGTACAGTAGGATGACCAGAGATCACAACTTACACATTTTATAAAGAACCAAAAGAGAGGAGTCAAAGACTCCAAACACAAAGAAATGATAAATGTTTAAAGAGATGGAAATGTCCATCACCCTGATTTGAGTTAGTTTACATATTAAATTCATATCAAATCATCATACTGTACCCCACAAATATTCAATTAATAGTTAACTTTTTAAAAAGGAAATAAAATGGAATTGGATCTTTCAAATCAATATTTGTTTCTGAGATTTAACAGATGAAAAAAGTCAGGTGCAAAGAGGACAGATGATATACCGAGATCACCAAGTGAAAGTCAGAGCATAAAAAAAAGAAAACAATCAACAGAATGGAGAGACAGTCCACAGGGAAAAACCAGGAGTTAACGTCCACATAGTATAAGGAACTCACACAACTCAATATCAACAAAACAAATAATACAATTAAAAACGGGCAATGGGCGATCCAAGATGGCGGCCTAAAGGGAGACTGCACCCCCTGTCGCTCCAGAACCCAGGAGTTAAGAAGGGGAGGCATTGAGAGTCTCGGACTGAAATAGAGCCACGGGTGAGTCTGCCCACTGGGTAAAGCTCGGCCCCGGGGGCAGGCCCAGATAGAGGTGGCTTATTGGAGCCGGGCAGGGCAGCTAGAGTCTTCCCAAGGTAGCCTTCCACACTCCGGCAGTGAGCTCCTCCCACACGGCCAGCTGCACGGTGCAGGCCCACAGTGAGAGCATTTCAGCACAGAGCCAGTTCCACATCGTGGAACCAGTAGGGGGCTAGGGGCAGTTTTCTTCGGATACGCTGCTTTATCAGATTCCTCCAAGACATCAGGCTACTGAAGGCTGGGAGGTGATACACTGGAAATCTACCGGGACACTATAAGCCAATAGCGGAAAACTGCAATATCTCAGGGTCCCACTGACAACTGACCAATATGAGAAAACAAGGGAAGAAAATGTCCCAAACAAACCTAGATACTACATCAATAAAACCCAATGACAGCACAGCAGAAGAAATGTCAGAAAGGGAGTTCAGAATGTACGTAATTAAAACGATTAGGGAAGCTAATGAGGAGATGAAAGAGCAAATGCAGGCATTGAAGGAGGAGATGAAAGAGCAAATGCAGGCATTAAATGATCGCACCAATCAACAGTTAAAAGAGCAAATACGGGAAGCAAGAGATCATTTCAATAAAGAGTTAGAGATACTGAAAAAAAAACAAACTGAAATACTTGAAATGAAGGAAACAATAAACCAAGTTAAAAACTCCATAGAAAGCATAACCAATAGAATGGAGCACCTGGAAGACAGAACCTCAGACATTGAAGACAAATTATTTAATCTTGAAAGCAAAGTTGGCCAAACAGAAAAGATGGTAAGAAATCATGAACAGAATCTACAAAAATTATGGGATATCATGAAAAGGCCAAATTTAAGAATTATTGGGATTGAGGAAGGCTTAGAGAAACAAACCAAAGGAATGAACAATCTATTCAATGAAATAATATCAGAAAATTTCCCAAATCTGAAGAATGAAATGGAAAACCAAATACAAGAGGCTTATAGAACTCCAAACATACAAAATTACAACAGACCCACACCAAGGCACATTATTATGAAAATACCTAACATACAAAATAAAGACAGAATTTTAAAGGCCGAGAGAGAAAAGAATCAAATTACATTCAGAGGGAAACCAATAAGAATATCAGCAGATTTTTCAATCCAGACCCTAAAAGCTAGAAGGGCCTGGAACAACATTTACCAAGCCCTGAAAGAAAACGGATGCCAACCAAGAATCTTATACCCAGCAAAACTTACCTTCAAATTTGACGATGAAATAAGATCCTTCCATGATAAACAAAAGCTAAAGGAATTTACAAAAAGAAAGCCAGCATTACAGAACATTCTCAGCAAAATATTCCATGAGGAAGAGATGAAAAACAATGATGCAAATCAGCAACAGGAGGCGCTAGCCTAAAGGAATAGCCAAATAAAGGAGAAACCAAATCATGTCAAAAACAAATATGAGTCAATTGACTGGGAATACAAATCATATCACAATAATAACCCTGAATGTTAATGGCCTGAATTCATCAATCAAAAGACACAGACTGGCAGATTGGATTAAAAAGAAAAATCCAACAATATGCTGCCTGCAAGAGACTCATCTCATAGAAAGAGACACCCATAGACTAAAGGTGAAAGGATGGGGAAAAATATACCATGCACACGGACACAGCAAAAAAGCTGGAGTATCCATCCTCATCTCAGATAATGTGGACTTCAAACCAAAACTAGTCAGAAGGGATAAAGAAGGACATTACATGCTGCTTAAGGGAAGCATAAATCAGCAAGACTTAACAATCATAAATATCTATGCCCCAAACATTGGCTCATCCACGTACGTCAAACAAATCCTTCTCAATTCCAGAAATCAAATAGACCACAACACAATCATACTAGGCGATTTTAACACACCTCTCTCACCACTGGATAGATCGTCCAAACAAAAATTGAACAAAGAAACTATAGATCTCAACAACACAATCAGCAATTTAGACTTAACAGACATATATAGAATATACCATCCAACAAAGAACGAATACACTTTCTTCTCAGCAGCACATGGATCCTTCTCTAAAATAGACCATATTTTATGCCACAAAGCTACTGTTAGCAAATACAAGAAGATAGAGATACTACCTTG
This sequence comes from Sciurus carolinensis, assembly GCF_902686445.1. NCBI lineage: Eukaryota > Metazoa > Chordata > Mammalia > Rodentia > Sciuridae > Sciurus > Sciurus carolinensis. Next base: position 48,819,225 of record NC_062226.1, read on the forward strand.
TACTCTATCAGATCATAATGGATTGAAATTAGAAATAAATGACAGAATAAAAAACAGAAACTTCTCCAATAATTGGAGATTAAATAATACACTATTATATGATGAATGGATAACAGAAGACATCAGGAGGGAAATAAAAAAATTCTTAGAAGTAAACGAGAACAAAGACACATCATATCAAAATCTCTGGGACACTATGAAAGCAGTACTTAGAGGAAGATTTATTTCATGGGGTGCATTCAAAAAAAGAAGTAGAAATCAACAAATAAACAACTTAACACTACAGCTCAAAGCGCTAGAAAAAGAAGAGCAGACCAATACCAAAAGTAGTAGAAGACAGGAAATAGTTAAAATCAGAGCCGAAATAAATGAAATCTAAACAAAAGAAACAATTGGAAAAATTAACGAAATAAATAGTTGGTTCTTTGAGAAAATAAATAAAATTGATAAACCCTTAGCCACACTGACAAAGAGAAAGAGGGAGAAAACTCAAATTACTAATATTTGGAATGAACAAGGAAACATCACAACAGACACGAGTGAAATACAAAACATAATTAGAAGCTATTTCGAAAATCTATACTCCAACAAAACAGAAAACCTTGAAGACATCAACAAATTTCTAGAGACATATGAATTACCTAAACTGAACGAGGAGGACATACACAACCTAAATAAACCAATTTCAAGCAATGAAATAGAAGAGGTCATCAAAAGCCTACCAACAAAGAAAAGTCCAGGACCAGATGGGTTCTCAGCCGAGTTCTACAAAACCTTTAAAGAAGAGCTCATTCCAATACTCCTCAAACTATTCCATGAAATAGAAGAGGAGGGAACCCTCCCAAACTCGTTCTATGAAGCCAATATCACCCTGATACCTAAACCAGACAGAGACACATCGAGGAAGGAAAATTTCAGACCAATATCCTTAATGAACATCGATGCAAAAATTCTCAACAAAATTTTAGCAAATTGCATACAAATATATATTAAAAAGATAGTGCACCACGATCAAGTGGGTTTTATCCCAGGGATGCAAGGTTGGTTCAACATTCGGAAATCAATAAATGTCATTCACCATATCAACAGACTTAAAGTTAAGAATCACATGATTATTTCAATAGATGCAGAAAAAGCATTCGATAAAATACAGCATCCCTTCATGCTCAAAACACTAGAAAAAATTGGGGTAGTGGGAACATTGCTAAACATTATAAAGGCCATCTACGCTAAGCCCATGGCTAATATCATTCTAAATGGTGAAAAACTGAAAGCGTTCCCCCTAAAAACTGGAACAAGGCAGGGATGCCCTCTTTCACCACTTCTATTCAACATCGTCCTTGAGACTCTAGCCAGAGCAATTAGACAAACCAAAGAAATTAAAGGGATACGAATAGGAAAAGAAGAACTCAAACTATCCCTGTTCGCTGATGACATGATTATATATTTAGAGGAACCTGGAAATTCCACCAGAAAACTTTTAGAACTCATAAGTGAATTCAGTAAAGTAGCAGGTTACAAGATCAATGCTCATAAATCCAATGCATTTTTATACATAAGTGATGAATCTTCAGAAAGAGAAATTAGGAAAACTACCCCATTCACAATAGCATCGAAAAAAATAAAATACTTGGGAATCAATCTCACAAAAGAGGTGAAAGACCTCTACAATGAGAACTACAGAACACTAAAGAAAGAAATTCAAGAAAACCTTAGAAGATGGAAAGATCTCCCATGATCCTGGATAGGCAGAATTAATATCGTCAAAATGGCTATACTACCTAAAGTGCTATACAGATTCAATGCAATTCCAATTAAAATCCCAATGATGTACCTTGCAGAAATAGAGCAAGCAATTATGAAATTCATCTGGAAGAATAAAAAACCTAGAATAGCTAAAGCAATCCTCAGTAGCAAGAGCGAAGCAGGGGGTATTGCAATACCAGATCTTCAACTCTACTACAAAGCAATAGTAACAAAACGGCATGGTATTGGTACCAAAAGAGACAGGTAGATCAATGGTACAGAATAGAGGACATGGACACAAACCCAAATAAATACAATTTTCTCATACTAGACAAAGGTTCCAACAATATGCAATGGAGAAAAGATAGCCTCTTCAACAAATGGTGCTGGGAAAACTGGAAAACCATATGCAATAGAATGAAATTAAACCCCTATCTCTCACCCTACACAAAACTCAACTCAAAATGGATCAAGGACCTTGGAATCAGACCAGAGACCCTGCATCTTATAGAAGAAAAAGTAGGTACAAATCTTCAACTTGTTGGCTTAGGATCAGACTTCCTTAACAGGACTCCCATAGCACAAGAAATAAAAGCAAGAATCAACAACTGGGATAGATTCAAACTAAAAAGCTTTCTCTCAGCAAAGGAAACTATCAGAAATGTGAAGAGAGAGCCTACAGAGTGGGAGAATATCTTTGCCAACCATACCTCAGATAGAGCGCTAATTTCCAGAATCTATAAAGAACTCAAAAAACTCTACACGAAGAATACAAATAATCCAATCAACAAATGGGCTAAGGAAATGAACAGACACTTCACAGAAGAAGATGTACAAGTAATCAACAGATATATGAAAAAATGTTCAACATCCCTAGTAATTAGGGAAATGCAAATCAAAACTACCCTAAGATTTCATCTCACCCCAATTAGAATGGCGATTATCAAGAATACAAGCAACAATAGGTGTTGGCGAGGATGTGGTGAAAAAGGAACACTCATACATTGCTGGTGGGGTTGCAAATTAGTGCAGCCACTCTGGAAAGCAGTATGGAGATTCCTCAGAAAGCTTGGAATGGAAACACCATTTGACCCAGCTATCCCACTCCTTGGTCTATACCCAAAGGACTTAAAATCAGCATACTACAGAGATACAGCCACATCAATGTTCATTGCTGCTCAATTCACCATAGCCAGATTGTGGAACCAACCTAGATGCCCTTCAGTTGATGAATGGATAAAGAAACTATGGCATATTTATACAATGGAATATTACTCCGCAATGAAGAATGATAAAATTATGGCATTTGTAGGCAAATGGTCGAAATTGGAGAATATCATGCTAAGTGAGATAAGCCAATCTCAAAAAACTAAAGGACGAATGATCTCGCTGATAAGCGGATGAGGACATATAATGGGGGTGGGAGGGGTTAGCATTAGGTTTAGGGTTAGGTTTAGAGTTAGGCTAAGGAGAGCGGTAAGAATGAAGGAAAGAAGGACTGTATAAGGGGAAAAGGGTGGGAGGGGTGGGGGGGAAGGGAAAAAAAAATAAACATCATTACCCTATGTAAATGTAAAAAAAAAAAAAAAAAAAAAATGGGCAATGGATCCAAGTAGATGGTTTCAAAAGAAGACATATGAATGCCCAACCGGAATATGAAAAAATGTACCACATCACTAACCATCAGAGGAATGCAAATCAGGAGGAGATATCACCTCACTGAAATCAGTATGTGGAGGGACGTGTGCGCTCTCATGATTGTTGCAGCACTACTCACAACACCAAAGACACGGAAACATCCCAAGTGACCACCAAACGATGAATGAAGAAAATGTGTACATATACACACCATTCATCCATTAAAAAAAAAATACCAAAATCCTATCATTTTAGATACCATGGAAGGAACTGGAAATCATCATGTTAAGTGAAATAAGTCAGGCATAGAAAGAAAAAAACCACAATTTCTCACTCAAGAGTAAAATCCCAAAAGAGTGACTCTTATAGAAGTTGAGTACAGATCGGTGGCTCTCCGAGGCTGGGGAAAGTAAGGGAGGGGAGAGATGGGGAAGAGTTAATCAATGAGTACTCAGTTATGTAAAATAGGAGCAAAAAGGTTTTTTGTGCTGTTGCCCAGTAGGGTGACTGTAGATAGCAATTATGTTCTATACAATGTTAAGGAATGTTGCCACTATCCCTATTTTTTCTAGTGTTTTGAGCATGAAGGGATGCTGTATTTTATCAAATGCTTTTTCTGCATCTATCGAAATAATCATGTGATTCTTAACTTTAAGTCTGTTGATATGGTGAATGACATTTATTGATTTCCTGAGGTTGAACCAACCTTGCATCCCTGGGATAAAACCCACTTGATCGTGGTGCACTATCTTTTTAATGTATATTTGTATGCGATTTGCTAAAATTTTGTTGAGAATTTTTGCATCGATGTTCATTAAGGATATTGGTCTGAAATTTTCCTTCCTCGATGTGTCTCTGTCTGGTTTAGGTATCAGGGTGATATTGGCTTCATAGAATGAGTTTGGGAGGGTTCCCTTCTCTTCTATTTCATGGAATACTTTGAGAAGTATTGGAATGAGCTCTTCTTTAAAGGTTTTGTAGAACTTGGCTAAGAACCCATCTGGTCCTGGACTTTTCTTTGTTGGTAGGCTTTTGATGACCTCTTCTATTTCATTGCTTGAAATTGATTTATTTAAGTTGTGTATGTCCTCCTCGTTCAGTTTAAGTAATTCATGTCTCTAGAAATTTGTTGATGTCTTCAAGGTTTTCTGTTTTGTTGGAATATAGATTTTCAAAATAGCTTCTAATTATGTTTTGTATTTCGCTCCTGTCTGTTGTGATATTTCCTTGTTCATTCTGAATTTTAGTAATTTGAACATCTCTAGTAATAAGAGAAATGCAAATCAAAACTACCCTAAGATTCCATCTCACCCCAATTAGAATGGCGATTATCAAGAACACAAGCAACAATAGGTGTTGGCGAGGATGTGGGGAAAAAGGTACACTCATACATTGCTGGTGGGGTTGCAAATTAGTGCAACCACTCTGGAAAGTAGTATGGAGATTCCTCAGAAAGCTTGGAATGGAACCACCATTTGACCCAGCTATCCTACTCCTTGGCCTATACCCAAAGGACTTAAAATAGCATACTACAGAGATACAGCCACATCAGTGTTCATTGCTGCTCAATTCACCATAACCAGATTGTGGAACCAACCTAGATGTCCTTCAATTGATGAATGGGTAAAGAAACTATGGCATATATATATACAATGGAATATTACTCCGCCATAAAGAATGATAAAATTATGGCATTTGTAGGCAAAAGGATGAAATTGGAGAATATCACGCTAAGTAAGCCAATCTCAAAAAACCAAAGGACGAATGATCTCGCTGATAAGCGGATGATGACATATAATGGGGTGTGGGAGGGGTTAGCGTTAGGGTTAGGGTTAGGTTTAGGGTTAGGGTTAAGGAGGGGGGCAAGAATGGAGGAAGGAAGGACTGTATAGAGGGAAAAGAGTGGTGGGTGGGTTGGGGGGCAAGGGGGAAAAATGGCAGAATGAATCAAACAACATTGCCCTGTGTAAATTTATGGTTACATGAATGGTATGCCTTGACTCCATGTACAGAGAATCAAAATGTATCCTATTTGTTTACAATAAAAAAAAAAAAACTGGAAAAAAAATTATGTTCTATATATCTTTTTTTTTTTTTTTTTGCAGTACTAGGATGTTCTATATATCTTAAAAACCTAGAGGAAACAAGATTGAATGTATTCACCAAGAAGAAATATAGATGTTTCAAGAGGCAGATGTATTTAATCTGATTTAAACATTATAAAATGTATACATGTATTGAAACATTACATAGTATCTTATTAATATGTAGGATTTTTAGGTGTCAGTAAAAAAAAAAAAATTCAAAGGTAGAGTCAGAACTATCAGATTGAACCGGTTGCAATTGTTGATATTCACCTATAAAATTGTTTTAACCTACGAAAACATTTTTATAAAAAGAAAAAAAAATGAAAAAAAATAGAAAACTCCCCACTGCTACTTCAGAGTTTGTGTTTTATTTCACAACATGACACATCTTCCGTGCATAACCACGCTGTACTTTTAAAAAGGGAGGGATATTCAGATAAAAGGTAAAGAAGGATGTGAGGTGTTGTTTCATCTACCAAATAAAGCTTTTACCTAAATATTTAAAACTTTGGGAATAAATATTTAAATAAATAAATATTTAAATAAATAAATATTTAAAGTTTTGGGAAATTGGAAGAAACAAATTATAAGACCTTTCCACTTCAAAAATAATAAGATAAGCAATGAAGCAAAAAATGCATTGGGGAATAAATGTAATTACATAAGTGACTCAAATAATACACACATTTGCAAATCTTTGTTTTTTAAAAATCTTTAAATCTTTAAATTATTTTGAGCACAACTAAAGAGTCAGTAATGATAGTTCCTGCCTCTTTTGAGCTTCCTTGTAAAGCTCCTTGGCTCCACCTAGTGCCAACCAATCAATGATGAAATCATTAATATGATGGAAATCCTAACTATACTGCTGGTTTCTTCCTTTCTATAACAAAGCCAGTTACCACCTGGGGAAATTTTAGCTTCTCCATAAATAGAAGCTGTGAAAAATTTTAGTTCATTATAAACTTCAAAGTTTATGACCATCATACATAGTTGGGTATTTATACACTCATACACACTCATATCCTGAAAGAAATTTCAGCCCAACACACGAGTCATTCACTCCACAGACTTTTTGAGTACCTCCTTTGTACTAGGCACTTCTCAATGGACCAGTGATAGGAAACAAGATGACATTCTGGTGGAGAAGAGAAATATGTAATTAAATACAGTAGAGTATCATAGGTGTTTGTTGTCTGCATGGACCTTGAGGAATAATAGGGTGTGACCAAGTGAAGAAAAAGGGGAAAGGCTCAAGATGCAGAATAAACAGCCCTATGTTTGCTTTTAAGCACAGAGAGGGCCTTCAAGGATTTGAGAATGGCAGGGACTCTGAGGGATGCAAAGGTTTAGAGGTAGCCTCTGAATCACAGACATCAATTCTCTCTTCCTCCACTTTCACGTTGCTTAAAATGGAATAATAAAAGCATTTAGTGCATAGGGGACTTGTGAGGATGACAGAAGTCAATATAGAGAATCTGCTTAGAGGGCCCCCAGGTGCATAGTGCACCAACATTTCCTGGTTGTAGCTCTTTTACCTGGAGTATAAGAGAGTATAAGAGTTTCTGGGCTGGAGAGGGGAGCAGTCACAAAATGATGCACAATTAATTGCTTAGGAAATAAAGGGAACTGAGACTCCCTCTCCCTCCACTTGCAGTTCTGTAGTGGAGCCAGCCCAGCGACATTTACAACAACGTTTTACTCTATTTATCCTTAGGGATATGAGTGGGGAGTCTAGGGAACCAGGTGCCTCAGAGGTGGTGCCACCAAAACTCCCTTTAGTCCTTCTGTGACCACGGGTTCACTGATTGTATGAAGCTGAGAGTTTCAGGATGGAGATGTCTGTGGTTCCTCAGCTTCTCTGTCAGAACATAGGGGGAATGACAGATGGACATAGAAGTGTGAGAAAAAGACCATGGCTCAGACTTCACCTTCTGGTGTTTCTTCTATCTCCTGACGCATTCTTTTATTTACTTATTCATTTATTTATTTATTTTTGTAACAGTGATTGAACCCAGAGGTACTTAACCACTGAACCACATCCCCAACTCTTCTTAAAATATTTTATTTAGAGACAGGGTCTCACTGAGTTGCTCAGGGCCTCACTAAATTGCTGAGGCTGGCTTTGAACTTGTGATCCTCCTGCCTCAGTCTCCCAAGCCTCTTACAAGTGTGCACCACCATGCCTGGCTCCTGGCACATTCTTAACCATCAGGGGACTCAGAAGGAAAAGGAGAAAGAGAAGAACAGAGATCAGTATTTATTTAGTGCTTTTGTCTGGAGACTTTAAATGTAGTCATCTCATTTCATTGGCACACACTGTTCTGAGATGATCCTATTATTATCCACACCTTACAAATGAAAAAAATGGAACTGAGGCCCCGGGAGGTCATATAATGTCCAAAGTCACATAGCTGATAAGTGGCGAAACTGTGATTCTACTACATCTTAACCACCACATTTACTATCTCCTGTGAACATTGAATTTCCCAAAGAGTCTCAGAATGATGACTCAACCAGGCTTCTCTTCCCCCTGAGGTGCTCCAAGCTTAAAAGTATCTTCCCCCTCTCCACCCACACACCTGTCTAGACAGCTATTCTTTCAAAGTACTGAATTTATCTAGGCAATAAAAGCAATCCATATGTATTTTGTGTACGTGCACATTTGTGTTTGAGCAAACCGACATTGAGATAAAAAAGAGCTACAATTGTGGCAGTATATGCCACAATACATACACACACACACATAAATCTAATATTTCCAGAAACATGTCACTTTGAAAATATTGTTAATTTGAATTCTTCTTGAACAAAACATAGATTATTTTTCAGACTCCCTCACCTCATTTCTGCAATCTTATCTTTACTCATACAACCAATACCCTTAAGATCAGAACACTCCTCTAATATCAAATACACATATTAGTAATTTACAATTTAATTTACAATGAAATGTCACCTCCCTTGGAGATTTATAAGTCACAAGTTTACTATGAAACGTAAACTTTCTCCCCTCCGGTTAAAAAAATTCGACACATCTTTCAAACATGTGCAATTTGTTTTTCCTATAAGGACTAAAGAGGCCATTCTTAAGTGAAAGCAAGATTCTTTGAAGAAAGGAGAACGGGTCATAATTCAAGGGGATGATTTATTTTACATTAAGAATTTTATTTTTAAACTTATCTCTATCGTAGCTCTGTATATTATTTTTCCACTAATAGAAATGTAACTTTATATTGTGAGAGCATTTCAGATCCCATCAAAACTGAGGTATAAAAATTTAAAAAAGGAAAATGGAACTATATATTAAGGATTGTGTGAAAACATAGGAAACCTGATAAAAGTTGTTATAATGCAATCAATTCAAATATGTGAGGTCACTCCCTTTAAAATATGTGAGGTCACTTTCTTTGGTTGACCAAACATATGTCAAAACAACATTGTTTTGTGGGTACTTCTAAATATAGTAGGAGAAATCCTGGACAGGTATGACTACATAGGTTTTGAGAACTAGTTTCTTGTCATAAATCTAAGTTGACTCATCTAGTGTATAATCTGCATGTTTTCTCATTTTTCACTTCTGTTGAAACAGCATGAGTCACTGTTTTGATTTAAACTTTTAAAAAGAAATGCTATCTGCAGACACTTAGAAACTTGAGTCACAGATGTTTTTATACCTAGAGTTTCTTAAATAGAAATGCAATCTGGTGATGCCCAACAACTTGAGTCAGAGATGCTTTTGTAGCCCTATTTTCTTACAGATGCAAGAGATTTTAGGGGTTTTCCCTTAGCATTCCACAAATATTCTTAAAGCATGTACTCTACAAGTCATTGTGCTAAACTCTGAAATACAGGGCTGAATAAAACAGAATCTTGACTCTTAAGGAGTCAGATGTCTAGATGAGGAACTAAATTTAATTTTATTGAATATGTATTATGTGAAAGCAATGCTACTGAGAGCTAATGAAAACAGGTCACTTTCCCTTGACAGTTATGTTCTTGCAGAAAGAAATACACTAAATTGGAAATTCAGTGTAGCCAATGCCACAGCAGAGATGCATGGGTGATCTGCGTGTGCCAGGAAGATGATAGGGCAGGAGACGGGTCACCTGGAGAGTTGCCCAAACTAAATCTTAAAGGCTGAGTTTAGTAACTAGGAATCAATCAGATTTTAAAGAGGGAGGAAGGTAGTTCAGAAAATAGAAGCATCACAGAAATGATAGCCAAATATCTGAAAGATATACTCTGATAAATTCTCATAAAAATACTTCACAAAGGACTACAAAGTTGAAAAATGAGGGAAGAATACTTCTGACTGGAAGTATCTGGGAAAAACTTGCTTGAAATGTGGTATTTGAGGATGGGTAAGATTATATAGCACAAGCCAGGGGTGTGAGATCAACAACTGTAAGGGAATTCTGACTGGTTTCAATTGTAGGAAAATCATGGTTGTGCAAATTATAACATTTGAGGGCAAAAGATTGCCAGGCTCCTACACCAACTATTCTGACCTTCTAATAAAAAATAATATTCAATAACAAGAAAACTATTGCACATTCTAACTTATAGGATTAGTTATGTATACATTTATTTTATCAGTAGAGGTATATAACTAGCAGCCACTTCCAGTACCCACAACAGAATTCCTGGGACCACCTCTGATTTCAGCCCATCTCCAGTGGACTGTTCCATACAAACCCAGATTCATCAAAACCCTGTGGTTCTTTGTACTTTCCGCCTCAGACTGTCATTGATCCTCTATTGCAGAGTCCAGAAGTGTGCTAAAGACCCTGGTCAATCCTCATATACAGTGTGATTTGGGAATTCGGTGAAGGTGGGGATGGAAGAAATCATCTGGTAGGTTGCCCAAGGTGAGCTTGGGAGTTCTCAAGGTCACCAGGAGACCTACACCTGGATAATCACAGTAGCAACCTCTGTAGAACACCCTCACGTTGAACATTCCTCCTTTCCTGTCACCCTCTTCTTCTCCCCTCACTCCTGAAATCACTCCCCAAATAATCTACTTGTGCAGAAGTCTTTCAGGCTCTGCTTTCTGGGAAGTCAAATCAAAATAGAATGACTCGTATCTAGAGCTAAGAAAAGATAGTGATCAAAACATTCTGTAAGGTTATCCAAACAATTTACAAAAAGTAAAATTGAAAAGCATTAAGCCCAATGAACAGAAATTTCTAATTTTAAGAGAGCAATATTAGCAGGAAATGAAACACAGAACAAATTTCAAAACCACACCACAGTAGTTAGCACTATATACCTCTGAAATTTTCAGTTACCTGGGAGTTTTACTATTGTCAATATAGCATGCCAGTCAGATATTTCAAAAGAAGGAGAAATTCAAATCTTTGATAAACTTCATTAATGCGCTGGTATGGATACTAGATATTAGCAATCCTTAGTACCTCCCTTAATGACTCATGAGAGGTTAGGCTTGGTCACATGTGAAAGGTTAGGTCTGTGGAATTGTGCATTATTCACTGACAAGACTCTCAGGATCAGGCTCAGACCTTTTGAATCAGTCCTCAGCTCACAAACTAAGGGCTTGAAAAATCTTTTCATTACACGAAGATATCCTTTGTGATGGGAATTTTTCCCCCATGGGATATGAGCAACTAAAAGTGTGCACAAAAAAGTATAGCAGAGCATAAATTGAATTGCCTGTTTTAAGAAAAAGAAAAAAGATTTTCTGAATGCTGGAAAGATAATCTTATAAAGAAGCTAAGAAACCAGTTATTGTTCATTTGAAACTCTCAGCCACCAAAAGTAGTATCTGAGGAAAAGGGGATTCCCCAGGAGGCTGATGAACAAAACAAAATCTTTGTCAAGGGAAATGTAGGACATGTTAGTGTGTGGAAATGAGTCATAGAGCCACAGACTTTTATCATTATAAGGGCTGGGCTTAATCTTACAAATGCCCCGTATGAACCAGACACCTTGCTAGTCACAGGAAACAAATTAATAAAGCAGGCATGTCCCTGTTCTTATTGAGTACACATTATGAATAGACACATAAATAATTTTATTTATAAATAAAGCAAAATAAAAGCACATAATATAAAATTATGGAAGGTGATAGGAAGGAAAAATAAAAGAAAGGAAATAAGGGAAGAGAACGAACTTAGGTTAGGGTCAGGAAAGAACTCCCTGAGGAAGCAATAATTAAGCTGATCCTTAAAAATGAGTAGGAAGGACTAGAGGTGTAGCTCAATGGTAAAGATGAGGAAAAAGACAAAGATAATAGGTGACTCACCAAGGACATAATCAGAAAGGAAACTTCAGGCCAGGATTTGAAGACCAGGCCTTATTCTTTTAATCAAGAGGATACCCACAAAAGTGCAAGGTCAAACAGAACAAAGAGGTCAAAAAATCCCTGACAATTAAATCTTCAGCTTATCTTTGCCCCTCAAATGTCTGCCCAGGGGCTGAAATTGGTAGAGTGCTTGCCTCACATGCATGAGGCACTGGGTTTGATTCTCAGCACCATATAAAAATAAATGAATAAAATAAAGGTCCATCAACATCTTTAAAAAAAATTAAAAATGTCTGCCCAAAGCGGACTACCAATATCTGTTCGTTAATTGATGAGTTGACCAGATTATGAATATTCTGCAAAAGGTCTACTTTTGTTTATTGTGGAATAAACAATGAGCTCCTTGGAACCCATTTGTGAAGGGAATTTTCTCTGAAGGGCAGGAGTAAGAACTCAATCCCATGATCTGGCAAGGGCCTGTTTGTTACCCTGGGCCATAGCAGTTTTGTCTCCAGGCTTAAGGAAAATTCCAGCTGTCCGTTTAAAAGTTGAGAAAAATAGGTTGCCCCACCATTACTACATCCTGAAGTTTCTTTCATTTTCCTTTGGAGAACGCAGACAATAACCTGCCACTAGGTGTCCTCAAAGTAAAAGTCATCACAGAAGCGACCGTGCTTCTGCAATTGGAGAAAGTGAATTGACCTGCTTGTGGGGCTCTTTGAGCCTGGGCTTCTATGGATAAAGAGTGGTCTGTAGTTAAAAGAGGAACACCCAACCTCTGTGAGTGATAAGAAATTACATAAAGGAAGAAGCATCCGGTAACTGCTGGTTTTCCTTTTTGATTAGGATTTGTATTGCTGCTGCAGGAAAGCAGGCTAAAAGAGACTTCAATCAGTGGAGATGAAAACACTATCCTCACCAAAATTTACCGGTGCCTGGAGAACAGTGTGTGGGCCCCCTGAGGCCAGCTGCACCTTGCTCCAGCTGCCCAGCAATGTCAAACAAACGGAAACTCGGTGCAAATTGTCAGCATCTAATGACAAATTTTAAGTTAGTTGAATTGCTAACTTGCTTTTTTCTTGAAGGAATATCTGTGATAAATAGCCCTTCTTTTAGATCACACTTAAGCAAAGGATATCCGCAGTTACTTTTCACCACTAGGCTGCTCACCCAGCCCCTTGCCTTCAGTCTCTCTGTTTTCAAGTTCTTTTCCCTGTCTCCACCTCTCCTGTCTCTTCTTTTCCATTTTCTCCCCAACTGTATCTAAGTCTCCCACTTTTACAAGCAATAATAATAATTAGCAATAATCAATTTTCCTGACTATGACCTATGAAATAATAAGTTTTGCAGAGTCAAGAAAGATGAAAAAAGAAGAATGAAGGAGGGGTAGTGAAAGATTAGAACGCAAATAACTCTATCTGGACCTATCCTAAACTTAATAAGGGAAATAAAGCTGTAGGATTGAAAGCGGGGGACAGGAGCCATAGAGGGCTGCTTCCCTTCAACCTTTCTGCCTTAGACTCTGGACTCCTCTATCATGTTTTAGGAATTTCTAATCTTACCACAGCCACATGACTCATACCCACTGACTGACTCTGTAGACTTCTACAAAACACCTGCAAAGATAAACCCTACCCAACAAAACAACGCTCGCTCCAGGGTAGCCTTTCAAGGTAGGCAGGGGAATTTTCAGCTTTTATTTCCATTTTGTTCCCCAAAGACTCACAAGCCTTAATCTTAATTGCAGACATAGTTGTGTCTGACAGTCAGGGACTGTTTCCAAATCAAGGGATAAACTGCTAAGGACTGAGGCTTTCTTCTCCCTAGGCCAGGAGACTGAAATGAGTCAAAGATGACTTTATTTGGGACCAACAAAGGACTGAGGTTGCTGTGGGAAGGCACCCGATCTGCTTGTGGAAGCCAGATCCCCAGCTTCTCAGGAGTCTCTCCCTGGCCCACCTCTCTAGCCCCAGGCTGACCTTTGAGGGCATTTTGTTTTCTTCGTCTCCCTCAAGGCTGACTTGGATCATCTTTCTAACATCTCTGAGTGTAAGCCACAAGAGAAAGAGGAAAGCCAGGTACACAGGGTCTAATTAAAAATGTAAATGTTAACTAGACCCATAGAAATAATTACATATCATCCTGTGTCAGTATGAAAATGAGAAAAGAAGACTCAAGATCTTTTCTAAAAGCATATACAGGAGTAATAAATTTAGAAACTCTGCATATAGAATTAAACCATATATACAAACAACTGCCTATCTAATTCTTGTTTCTAGGACAATAGCTAGCATTACTTGAACTCCAATTAGTTCAGTTAACACTCTGAACAACCCTGTACAGTGTACATAATTATAATATCCAATAACAAATAAGAAAACTAAAGTTAGCAGAGGTTTGGAACTTTACTGAAAGTAAGTAGAAATTTCTTCTGACATAATTTGTTCACAACCCTGAGCATGCCTGAGAGCTAGAGACAGGGAAAGTAGAAAAAACTGAATTAGAATTTAAAATGGGAAATTAAACTTTTAATAATTGGAGGTTTCAGAAACTGAAGTGTCCGGGATTTCTCACCTGTATCTAAAATTGAGATTAAGGCCTATGAGTCTTTGAGAAACAAAACTGAAATAAAAACTGAAACACTCTCTGACCTTCTCCAATTTTTATCTCTTTCTTTCTGTTCCAGAAGACAATCTATATTCTGTTCCAGTAGATTCCATTTCCCATTCAGAACCAACTTGTCTCTATTACTATATCTTATTCCCAAAACATTCCCTGATGTTCTTTACCTCAAAATGTGTTTGAAGGGCCTCTGACAATCATGAATTGTTTGTTAACTGTCAGCCATGAAATAGAAACAAAAATTGGGGATGTGTAAGAACCTCTTCTAATACCACATCAACCAATCAAAAGTGTCTGTGTGACAGATTGAAAAACAAAAACAAAAGCAATTGGTCCTTTATGACAAACTGTTTAGAAAGTACCAGCTTGCTTCGTTAGCCTCTTGGCTGGTGTCTTGGCTAGTGTCTTGGCTAGTGTCTGCAGGTCTTCCTTATAAAGCTCAAGAATCATTCCACAAAGCTCAAGTTCATTTTCTTCTTCCCTAGCTAGATGCCCAAAGACCTGTCTAGGAGTTTCCTAGGAGCACTTTAAAAGCTCAGAGACCACAAAACCCAGTGGTGGTCAATTCCTGTCCCCAGCCTGCCTCCTCACCTTATTGTCATCGAAGCTCCACCTTAACCAGTCCATACTTCCTCCTCCCCAGAAGGAGAAGTGGTAACTTTATTTCTAAATAAATAAACTTTATTTATTTTTCCACATGAGCTTCAAATTCATTTGGACACATTTTCCTCAAAAAAAGTTCCACTGAGATTTTGATTGACAATTACTTTAAATATACACACATATGTAATATATATTTGAAAATAAACATAGCATTCTTTCTTACCCATCAGCATAATATTCCTCTATTTTCTCATTTTCTTTTAAAACTCATAGTAAAATTTTGTAGCTTTCATATAGTTCCTTCATATTTATAGTTAAGCTAATCTACAGAATGTTTTAATTTTACAGTGGCCATCTTGTATTAGAGTTTTTCTGCACCCTTTTGATTTCTAACTGTTGGTATCGAAGAAAGGAATCAATTTGTGGATGTTTATTTTCTATCGATTCACTTTAACTAACCTTATTAATTTTGGCAATTTTTCATTTGGGCATAATATCAGATTGTCTACAACTAATCATTTTCTCTTTTTCTGTTTCCTTCCTCTACTTGTATCTGTTTCAGTTCTGTTTCTTATTGCATTCAACCCAGAATCAGTTCTTCTTAAATGAACTTTTTGTTTTTTTTTTGAAAAATATTTAGGACAAAACGGAATATTTCAAGAAGAAAATCATGATAATGCCACATCTCAATCTGGAATTCTGACAGTGCTGCACTCAGAGATGAACTGCTCTTGAAACTTAATATTAGCAAGGGGGAAAAAGAGAAGCAATAAATCACACCAGGCTGAGGGTAAAGCATTAGCCTGCATGCATGAGGCCCTGGGTTCAGTCCCCAGAGCCCACAAAAAGAATAATTAATTTATTAATTAATTACATCAATACCTGATGAACTTTGTTCTTGGTAAATTAAAACCAAGACTAAGAAGAAAAATAGAGAAATAAATAAAATGGAGGATGAAGAAAGAGAATTGATTAAAGAAAATGAAAAGTGACCTCTTAGGACCACAAATATCTTCTAAAAGCACCAGTTTACTTCACAAGGGTCTTAATAGGCATCCCTGGGTCCCCCTTAGAAAGCCTAAGAATAATTAAACAAAAGCCAATTACAAAGAGGTATTTTCCTTCTGTTAGTATACCACTTTCTGCAGTTCTTAAGCCTATGGGCCTTGAAAATAAAACTAATTGCATTTAACAGTACTTTTTTGGGTTTAGGTGCTAATGCTAGATTCAAAATGAAATATAAAAGTGTGATTGGCTGTTATCTGCATATTTTTTTAAAAAGAATGGTATGTTTCTTCAGCTCAAGCTGCCTGGCCACAGAGTACCCTGCCCTTTCTGATAAGAGTCAGAGCTGTACAAGAGGAGCCCTGTGAGCATTTCAGTTGAACCAAAGAGGCTAACTCCGAGATCTGCCTTCCTCTCCTGCCTGAAGAAAGACTGACCTGCCTTCTTGGAGACACAGAGGCAGTGGAAAGATTCTACTCCTGTTTCTCTACAATGAGCCTTCACCTAACCCCTAGTAAAGTGTAAGCAAGTATAATTTGTAACTAGTCTTTCTCAAGTCATTGCTCAGTGAAGAAAAATTTCTCCCAAGAAATTTAAAAAATCTCATCCTCATCAGGAAGGGGGTGGGTTTAATTTATTCTTCTGGGAAACCTGGGCCCCCCTAAGCCAAAGTATTAAGTTAAATGTGCTTCTAGATTGATAACACCCCAGAATCTTGTCAAAAAGGTCTTTTCTGGAACTTGGGACATCCTCATTCAAGTCCCCTCCGTAGTCAAAAACAGGTGATCAGACAAATACGAGGCAAAAGAAGCTATCAAAAATGAGCAAAAGGGTGGGAGAAAAAAAATACAACTTCCAAGAATGAAAAATGTAATTGCCAAACATTAGAAAATCACTAGATGATTTACATAGCAGATTAAAATGGACCGAAGAAAGAACTGCTGAACAAGGAGCTCAAGTTGATTGAATTACACTTAATGCTTACAGGCAGAGTTGCAAATGATAGGGTAAGAGACTAGAAGACAGATCAAAAAGATCTAATGATCCAAATTAGAGTAAATGCAGAAAATGACATTGTGCTAATTATCTTTTGCCAAATAACAAATTACCCCCAAACTTAGCTGCTTAAAATAAACGAAGTTGCTCCTTGTTCCAAAGCATCAGGAATCTGGAAGCAGTTTGGTAAAGCAGTTCTGCAAAGGGTCTCACAAGACGTACTGTCAGCCAATGCTCCAGCCATGTAGGGCTTGACTAGTTCAACTCACCAGGTTCATATGAACATTCTAAACTTGTATGTGCTTGCCAATATAGCTTCATCGTGTGTGTGTGTGTGTGTGTGTGTGTGTGTGTGTGTGTATACGAAGTTGCAAAGAAAAGTTGATAAAATCCACCACTAAGAGGGGGATTAGTGGTGGAATTTTAATACGCTTTCTACAAAATCAGTAAATAAAGCAAACCAAAATAATAGATATAAAATATTTTAACAGATTAGTAATTTATCTAGCAAATAAAAATTACCTATCCAAAAATTAGGAAACACATTTTATCAAGTATACATAGAACATTTATGAAAACTGGCCACACCATCAATCCATAAAAACAAAAATCTCAGTAAATTGAGCAAACAATTCAAGCTAAGTTGTATGTCCTCAATGCAATTATATCTGGAATCAGTGAAGAGAATATTATAAGAAAATGGATCATGAATATATTTTATCAAACAACTAAAGTAATAAAAATATTCTAATTAAAGTTAGAAAATACTCAGGACCGATTGAAACATTTTCAAGAGCAAGGCCTATTTCTCTTTCAAAACTATACACTCTGGCATTCAGTAAGGCTATCAAGGATAATTGCTGAACAAATATATGAATAAATTTGAATAAAGTTAAAATCTTTGTATATAAATTTTAAATTACCATAAAAAGCTGAAGTAACTTTTTATGTAACTAGAAAGAAGAAAAAAATGTTAGTTATAAAATAAAATAATGATAGTAAGTAATGGGTTTTCACCAGCATATAACAATAATATAAGAATACTATTGTCTCAGAAGGAAATTCATATACCAAAGTAAGTTAAATTGAATGGAAATGCTATGTCCAGCTAAACCCTACTCTAAACCCAAGATGAATGAGGATAAAAAAGAATAAATGCCTTTCTTAGGATCTGATGACTGTTTAATGGAAAAGACATATATCCTGATTCCACTTATGTGTCATTACTCCATGCCCAGATCACGTGACTTCCAAATCCATGATTCCTATTTCACACATCATTCTCCTCCCCCCATACATCTTGCCCCTCAGCTGATCCCTGAAGAAACTGACCTAAGAGGATAAATAATAATCATAGTCTTTTATAGGAATGACTTGCTATGCATGACTAAAAATTATAACAAAATTACATGTATTACTGGGGAACTCTCAAGTAAACACAACTGTAAATTGTATTTTATCACAAAATTATATTTCCTGGGTACTTGTTCTTCATACATGGAAATATTGTCACAAATATTTCTGCACTGGCTTCCTGTGTGATCCTGAGAGGAAATGGGATACCAGAACTGAGTAATTAGCAAGATAGTTGAGAAGAAGTTATTTTAGTCTCTGATCTTACCACATATTAATTAAGATTAAAGAGCCATAGTAATTTTTCTGCTTTATAGATTAATCAACTCATCTATTCATTTATCCTTCCCTTCATTCTGAGAAGTGTTTATTGAGTATTCATGAGTAAAATGTAGGTAATAGTTTAGGCATTAAAAGGAGTATATCGAAGAATATGAAGTTCTTCATACACTGCCATCCTGTCTTATTGGGTTTGCATTCTAATAGAGAATACAGACAATATGTAGGTAGACGAATGTTAAGTACTACTTCATTTTATAGAGTAAAGAACAACAGAGCCAGAGAATGTGGGAGGTGATACTGTAGATAATGTGGCCGGGCAAAATCTTCTAAGGAGGAGATGTTTAAAGACATCGAGAACCAAGTCACAGGAATATCTCAGAGAAAGGGATTCCAGATAGAAGAAATGACAAGTGCTAAGGCCCTGAAACAGGAACGTGAAGGATACATTTGACATTTAAAGATGCACTTAACCTCTTATATTTCAGTGATATTTTGTCTATATCATCTTACATTTTAAACACAGGTTGATGCACACAGCCAAAGAGTACTAACAGAGTACCTGCGATGCCAATGACAGCAGCTGACGCTGGAGACCTCATATCAAGGAACTTAAGACTCAGAATTGTAAGGGAGTTCTGAATTTGAGTTCTGCCACACACCTAGAATCTCTAAAACTAGGAGGAAGGGGAGTCTTTGTTTCACATCATATAGTACAAATTTAATTTTATGAAGGGACAGCGGGGCTATCACTAATAAAAGAGAAATAGAAGTTTATCTTTCACAGTGTATTTTAATAAATCATAAATCAACTGGTTATTTCTCTATTTAATGATTCACTGACTTATCAAAGGCATCTCCTTATTAACTTTTTATGAGATTTATCATCTGAAGGCAACCTCCAAAATTAGAGGCCAATAAATGATTAGCTACATGTTTAGATGTGCAACAGCTGATGGAGGAGTAATAAAAGATCCCTCCCCATCATTCACCTGGGTGATTAGTCTGTGTCACCAGTGCAATCTTGTAAAGGCCTGGAAATGATACTGTTAATGTGTTCAATTCAGATGGCTGAGGGAAGCCTCTTCAAAGTGACTTTGGAGAAGCTCAGTAATCTGACTTGACTGCTTATACCAATTTCACTTGAAGAACTCAAGCCCATACTTCTTTCAGTCTTTTGTAGACAGGCAAACTTCGATATTTTGATTTTGATTTTCAATTTTGAAAGTCAGTACCTTTTAAGGGTGCTATCAGATTATATCCACCTGCACTCAGATCTCACTAATTTTGGAAGTTGAAACGATGTTGGAAGTATCTTTGAAAAGGACACCTTTTTAAAGTAAATCCTCTCTTTTCTCATAAAATGGAGTAAATTATGTAAAAAAAAATTTCATCAGGGGTGGAGATGTTTTCACATTCCTTTACAGAGTAAAAGTTTTCATGTACTTCAGAAATATCCTTTCTAAGAACTTAAAATCAGCATACTACAGTAAAGCAGTCACATCAATGTTCATAACTGCTCAATTCACAATAGCTAGATTGTGGAACCAACCTACATGCCCTTCAATAGATGAATGGATCAAGAAACTGGTATATATACACAATGGAATATCACTCAATCATAAAGAAGAATAAAATTATGGCATTTGCTGGTAAATGGATGGAGTTGGAGAATATCATGCTAAGTGAAATAAATCAATCCCAAAAAACCAAAGGCTGAATGTTTTCTCTGATGAGTGGATGATGATACATAACAAGGGGGGTTGGCGGGGGTGTGGTAAGAGAAGAATGGAGGAATTTTGGATTGTGTAGAGGGAAATGGGGCGGGAGTGGCTGGGGGAAGGAAAGTCAGTGGACTGAGACAGACATTATTACCCTATGTACACATATGATTACAGGAATGGTATGAATCTACATTGTGTACAACCATAGGAATGAAAAGTTGTAACCCATTTGTATACAATGAATCAAAATGCAGTCTGTAAAAATAAAAATTAAAAAAAGTGAAAAAAAAGAAATATCCTTTCTAGCTTGGGTATGTACTAGATATACAAATACATACCGCACTGGTAAATAGAGTAATAGTTTAGACATAAACAGATGATTGATAATGTTGAGTTCACATAGCACGAAGAATCTATAACTCACAAGTTTCTAGGCCTAAAATCTGATATACTTGATTTTCTTAGAATTGATCAGCTTCCTGGAAATTGATTCATTCTAACAACCTCACATGAGACTATTTTCAAAAAGTTTGTATTCACAGTCATTTTTAGATGGCACTAGAAAAAAAAACCTCCCTGGCTAAGACACAAGGCAATCAACTTCCGCCTCATGGGAACATGCATTTAGCAGTGAAATTTGGTGGAGAGAGGATTCAAACCAAAGGAGCAGAGGTCAGTATCAGTATTATACAAAGCACAGTAAAAGGAGCTAAAGTGGTGAGCTGATAACTCAGGCAGAAATGAACATGTGGCACTATGTCCATGGAGTCACTATATTCAGGATTCAGTCCAAAGATATAAAAACAATTGAACTCAATGCTGTTAGTAAACTCACAGCAGATCAGAGAAGGAATAACTCTGATAAATTTAATTCATAATAGGTGAGTGTAAATATTGGCTATTAGGATATTCCACCAAATATTATTGGCTCTTCACTTTACTACTGCATGATAGAATTACATTTCCTCATCCCACTGATATTAGACATGGACAACTACTCTATCCAAAAAAAAAAAAAAAAATAGAAAGGAAGAAAAAGATGCATTAAAAATGAAATTTATCCATTTATCCAGGTAGAGTCTCTAAGAGGCCGTTTAACTTGCCACATCCTTTGCTATGGTTACCATGAAAACAGTTTGAGATGATTGCAATAATCAAAGCCCCTTGTCAACTTTTGTGGAATGTGTGTGATAAAGAAAGAAATAGCTGTTTGGTTTAGCCACTAAGATATTTAAGTTGTTTCTTACTGAAACATCACTTCGCCTGTGCTTCCTGTTGTGGTATACAGTCCTGAATCCTAAATTACTTGTTTTAAATTAAGGCACCACCTTCTTGGAGTCAGGATATGTTGACAAACTAATTGAGACTTAAGTTGACTTAACATTTGTATAACCAGAACAATGTAAAGTGGAGAACAAAGGGAAATAGTGTTTGAGATATGTAGAAAAGCATGATGAACAATTGTTGCATTATAATAACACATATCTTCTGGTAAGTGTATTAGACATGCCTGTCAATCACCATGGTTCATTCACTAAATTAGCTACTCAACAAATATTTATAGAATATTTACAATATGCTGGACACCATGCTGGATCATTAGGATACAACCATGAAAAACTGAGACAGTCCCAGTCCTTATAAATGTACTATTATTCAGTCTCTTTGCTTCCATTCTAGAATGCATTACAATCATGTACTTTCCACCAACATGTATTCTTTTATCATTATTGTTTACATTTCACTTTCTTTAGTTATGTTCTTATTCTAAACATATACTATAAATCAGTGCTCCTCAAACAATTAAAGTTTTCTTTCCCCAAATCCATCACAGAATAATACATTTGTAAAATATGATGAAAATAAATTGTTGGAAAACATTTCATATTGAATATCAAAACAATGTCAATAAGCTATAAAAAGTTTCTAAATGATTACTTGCAATTTCTACACTTATCTCCTTCTAGATGGGCTAAAAGTTCATAGACCATCATCACTGATCTATGGACCCCACGCTTTAAAGATTATTCTTCTGGGCAAATATGTAGGTCTCACACAACTGTGTTTTCTGTTTTTGTTTACAAAATTATCTTCCTCTTAATCACCAAAGTTATAAAGTTTTCAGGGCAGACCTGTTTACTCAACTTACCACATACATTATTATTTAGTTAATATTTTTAAAATAACTATATATTTATATTTCATATAAGTACATTTTAAAGTCTACTTCGTGTAAATGGAAAATCAATTTCACTTGCCAGAAATAAAATGTATCTGTAAAAAAGAAGTGCTATGAATAAGTTGTTATTCAAGTCTAGGTACATATTACAGCTCCGTGAAGAGTCAAAATTTCACTAACACCAAACTGAAACTTTCTACTTGGCAGAATTAGATAATTGAGAGGGATTTAAAAAGATTTTTCTCATTATGTATTTTGATGCTATTTAACGCCCAATTTGTGTTCCATGCAAAATCATTTTAAGGACAATACAGTAGTGTCTCTATATTAATAAATAGGGTTTCATTTTAACTCTCCTAATTTGGGGAACAATATGTATTTGTCATCTACGACTGTCCATCTATGGTCACCAGTCAGTTGCTCATAATCAAATGGATAACAGTAACTGAGCACTGGTTTTAAATGCTACTCCTTTCTTTCCTAGTATCCCTGTCTTATGGGTCATTGATATTATAAATCATAGGCTCCCTTGGATTTATGAAAGTAATATTTTTCCCAGATCTCAATGCTCTCTGCAATATTTGGGGGACCTAGTTCAGCATCTGATATACACTAAGTACCCAAACTAACTTGAGTTTTCTTCCATCTTCCATTAATAATCAGTTTCTTTTACTGATGAGATAGAAAAAAATATTTATGTTTTGATTATTAGAAATCCTCGGTGGTTCCCTTGAGCCTATGAGAAGAAGAATCTGTCAATTCCCATCCATTTATTCTTTTTACAATGATTTTATCACAATCCATGATTATATTGGTGATAGTACCCCACAGACTTTAGAGGTGTGGCTTAACCTCTTATGATTTCATATACCGACAACCCTATCCAACTTAAAGCATTGATTGACGTTAAGGATAGGAGTCATTTGTTTGTTCTCTGAGAACTACCTGAACTAAACATCAGATCAGTGAGTGTTCCTGCATCCACTGGGTCAAGTTGAAATATGCACAAGCATTTTTGAATTTACATGATATTCCCAGAGTTGTAAACACAAGCAGAATCTTTATAACAATGAAGGTCCTTCCACAGGCATTTCTCACCTAATGCTGAACTTTTATCAAAGGACTTCCCCCACCCCTCCAACTAGCTGTTTCAAATAAATGCTAACCATACAGTGTCTTCTCTCTCCCTTCAGGATATACAAACCACAGAATTCCGATGACTCACCCAAAAATAGCTTATGAATATGCCAAGGACGGAAGGGCATGCTGTTTGATTCTTTAAAACTTCCTGCCAAACTGAAGAAACTGAGAAACTGAACATACACAGATATTTGGGGACTAACTGTGAGTAATAACGAGAATTTAATCCCGTATAGTCTTCAGGGTTAGCAACAGCTTGCCTAACATGTCCGGTTACATCCTGTTTGCTACACATGTGACTCCTCAAAGAAATAATAATATCATATTAATAGCACAATGTTTCTTTGTTAAAACTGCTATTATTTGTGTAAACTAGATTGCTTCTTGGAAGAACTATAAATGAGAGGCCTTATGAAGCAAACATATTGCCATTATGTCTTTAAAAAGACAAGACTTCAATACATGGAATTTTAAGGCAGCCTAAGTCCTTAAAAAGGAAAGGTAGTAATGTATATTGATTAAAATCTTGGGTTTAAATGTCAGTGTTTATACCAACTATGCCATTGTTAGTTGGTACTTGACCTAAGTTCTAATTTCCCCATATATAAAATCAGGTTGATAATAATACTATATATGTCCAGGAATATTGTGAGGATTAAATAAAGGTATGCTTGAAAACAAGGGCTACTGCGTAGAAAATAAAATATCCAGAGCATTCATTGTTTTTTGAATAATGAATCTGAAGATCAAAGTCATTAAGTGATCTAAGAAAGGCTATGAGCCTCATCAGTGCAGTGCTGAGACAGGGCATAATTATTCTGTGGTTAAAAACAGGCTCTGGAGTTAATTCATCCAAGTCCAAATTCCAATTTTCCAACTTGCTAGCTGTATACCCTTAGAACAGTCATTTAACTTTTCTGTGCCTCAATTTTTTTTAATCTATAAACATCGGATAAAAATCTAACTTATTTTATTATTTTATCATGGTACTGGGGATTGAAACCAGGGGTACTCTACCACTGAACTGCTTTCCCACTCCTTTTCATTTTTTTTTGAGACAAGTTCTTATTAAATTGCTGAAATTGGTCTCAAACTTGCAATCCTCTGCCTGAGACTCCTGAATCACCAGGATTCCAGGCATGTGCCACTGCACCTGGCAATAATATTAATTTTCTCACAGGATTATTGTGACATTTTAAAAGGGTAATACGTGTAACAGTGCCTTGCACGTAATAACAAATCCATAAGTACTACTGCAATACAAGAAAACTAGGGAGCTGGGGTTTTCCAAAAGCAAATTTTAAAGCAAAATAAATGTCAACAATATCAGACTTTTCAAATCTATATCCCTAAAAGCAGCCCTAACATAATAAATAAACAACTTAACAATATATTCAATATAGCTGCAAACGTTTCACATGTCTTTTCAGATCAAGGTACATGTCATTTTCAATTATACTTATGTGTCATATTTCCGTTTTATTATAGAGGAAGGATATAAGCAAACAACTTAAAAATATTTCAAACAACAATCCCTTGATGCAGTCACTTTGGAGTTTTAAAAGAATGCCAGCAGGCAGCTGCACCTGACGTTCATGCAGGAAATGCAATGCAAGAGGAAGAACAGCAGACTCCCCTTCCCAGATCAGGCTCTGCATCTTGACCAGCTACAGTGAAGTTACCCCGCCTTTGAGTCACCATACACAAAACAGGGACAACAAACCATGCCTGCAGAATGATAGCTACTACCTGGAAACAGGATGTGACATGCTTCATCCGATATAAGATACTCTTCTCACTCTTCCCGTGTTAAAGACTATGATGGACTAGTCTGAAGCAGTTGAGTCAGAAAATACTTTTTTTTTTTTTTGTCTGTTATGTACTCAAACGGCAGAGACTCTCATTTAAAAAAAAAAAAACTGTGAAGAAGAAAAACAGGAAAAAATATTCAAATTGCAGAGAAAGAAAGATCATGTATTTTTACAGCTCTTGACAAGAATGAGCACAGAGTACCTCACATAGTAGGTGCTTAAGGCATATTTGTTAGAGAGAGACACAGAGACAGACAGAGAGAGAGAGAGAAAGAGAGAGAGAGAGAGAGAGAGAGAGAACATAAATTAAATGTTTTAGGATTCACGGTACCCAACCTCCAGCTGACACCTCTATATATCCCTACTTCCACCTGTTAGGGCCTAAATTGAAAATCACTAATTCAGACCCAGCCATTGAAGGCCTCCTAGAGTTATAAGTGCCAATACCTTCATAAAAATACTAAAATTGTGACAGGCATAAAGAAGATCTCCCCAACCCACGATTTTTTTCTGTTAATTGATGACACTTTGTCTTTGCTTTATCTTGAAATTCTGCAAGTGATTGAAATTCCAAATTGAAGCCAACTAGCCAAAGGACCTTAAAACCCCTATTTCCTGCCTTCAATGAATATCATTTGCAAAATAAAAGAGAAAGTCCCCACGTGGTGTTTGTATTCCGTAGGTAACCTGAAGCACCATAAGAAACACATGGGAATGTTTTGTGATTTGGAGGATAAATGGGGACCTGGACAGGTCCTGACTTCTCACAATTCCTCAAACCTTCCAGGAGAGAACTGTCCCCGCAGATGTCAGCTTGAAGGCTTCAAGGAGCACCACAGTGCAGACTGCTCCCTCCTGATCATATCATAACCCAGGATCAGATGGAGACTACCCTCCAGGATTCCTGTGTCTGCTGGTGGAGCACTCCCAGTGTATCAGAGCCTCGGCCGAGCCTGACTCAACTATGGATGAAAAGCCAAGATGTACACATGACATGTTGATCGTGTGTAACTTACTATTTCCAGCTCTTTCAGAAATTGTCTACCAACTTCCTTTCCCTAGGACTCTGAAATATTCCTAAGCACACAGCCCCTGAGCCTCTGGTGTTCTCTTGTCCCTGTGAGTTTACTCCTACCTCCTCTGATGCCTCCTCTTCCCATTATTACAGCCCACCTCTGGATCAACCTGTTGCAGAAACTGGAGGCTCTGCTTAGTGGGCTCTTAATAAATATTAACGCAACTCAGTTCAGTCATACTCAGAGATCACAGGCTGCCAAGATCACCAGCTTTCCTCACTGTATCCGAAAACCCTTGCCTGGGGTCAGGAGATAGTGGCTTGTTCCACTACAGAAAAAACAACTTTCTCAAATGCACTGCCTTAAGCCTTGGTTCAGGTACTATTTCTTACTCAAGCTTTTTGAAAATGTAACATGTCTATCGCAGTTCAAGGCTCCAAGGCAGAAATTTGAATCAATAACAAAGTTCTCTCAAAGTACTAGATGATTCACAGACCTTAAATAAAGTTCTCAATTATAAATTGGCACCCTGACCTTGTTTTTGATGTATTCAAGCTGCTTGTTTTCTCATTCTCCATGGCAAAGTCCACACTTTATGAGTATGTGTATAACCCCATGCCTGTAAAGTGCAAGAACAAAGATAATTTGGAATATTTTTTGCTTTAGAAATTAAAACTAAATGAATATATAATTGCAGAATGGCAAAGGAAAGGGAGAAAAAGAAAAAAACAGACCTCTGGCAAATCAATATTTATTCTATAAACCTGAGCATATTAATATTATTTTGTGTGTATTAATATCTTAAATCTAAAAATAGATGAAGCCCAACTCTTGTACAATGACATACATATTCTATGTAAAATCTAATCCTTGCACTCAAAAGACTTAGGAAAAGTTTCACATATTAAAAAGAAAACAAAAATTTTCAAGAAAAAATAGTGGATTTGTAGGAGGATCAAACAAGTAATTTACAAAGGACTGGTCTATTTGTTATCTTTTTAATGTGAGAAGCAGAAGAGTCCCTGGGAAATAAAAGTACATGCAACTAAGGGCATAAATAAACAAGCAAACAAACAAAAGTAGGTGGGCAGCTAAGAACTGTTGGAACTTGAATATATTAAATAGAACATTTCAGGAACAAAACTTGGACTCCTGGGTACATGAATGTGGAAACACCTTAAAGTAATACAACTGATGGTCAGGACAAAGGAGGAGGTAGAAATAGACCTCTCTCCCCCTGGGAAACAAAAGGCTCTTCAGCATAAACAATAATTAGTAATATGAATTAATAGTAAACATAAATCAAGACTTGGAGGAAAAGTATGAATAGAGAAAAAAGTGTTGAGAAAGACTGTCTGGCAAGATTGTTCGGGGGTACCTGGGGAAGGTAAGAGCAGCCCCAACTCAAAATCAAGTGCATGGAGCTATCTCTGCTCACACCAGAGGCAACTATTCTCTGCTGGATATTCCCAAGGCCGTTTCCACGTGTCAATCCTAGCAAATATTCTTTTGTATTATTGATATCCTTATTTTCCATGACAATTTTGTCATTTCCTGGCATGGTTAATAGCAGGTACTTTTAAAACAGTTGTTGAATGGGGAAAAAAAAATCAACCAATGGTATGAACTCTGATAATGAGATTTCTCAAGCAGCTTCTTTAGGAGCAAAATCAGCTCAGGTACATGTTTTTTAAAAAACCCCAGACCTGTCAGTAACTTTGACACTACACTACAACAACCCAAACAAGGAAATTCAGTAAGAATGGTCTCCCAACCTGGACAGAGCTGAACTCTTATCTATTTTCTGCACCTGTAACCGCCTGACTTATAAATAGTTTGCCCTTTTACTTTGCTTCATGGTCAGCTGCACAGCAGAAGAAATGCCTAAGATCACATTTCTGTTGTGGCTAATCTCTACAAAGAATACTGCAGGAGATGAAAGGGAGACACCTGCAAAGCTCACAGGACCCACTGTGGCAAGTTGAAATGCTGGGACTTCATGAGGTGACTTGATTAAAATGAAATAAAACCCTGAAAAGGAATTGACCAGCATGGGGCAGAGCCAGTAAAAGAAAAGAATTGATCTACTTCTGAGAATTTTCTCACTTAAAACATGGATATTACAATGACAATCAAAACTGATAGAACACATAATGAAACCAGCCCTGATTAATGAAAGTCAGCGGAAATAATAAATTTTAATCAACAAAGTATTATATAAAGTGATAAATTTTTACAGAAATAAATAGGTATAAATATATAATCGGAAACAAGACACAAATCTACCATCTATATTTCTAAAAATAAAATAAAATTCCTAGAAATTAAAAATGTTATTATTGAAATTAGAAATGCATTGCAGTGCTGACTGACTAACACTGGAGGGCTTTGTTTATTTTCTACAAACCTACAGCTTGTATTCTTGGACCATTATTTTTTATATTAAGATATATAAAAATTCTTTAAAGTTTGTTAAGTGGGTCCCCTAACACCTAGAATTCAGATGGTTTGTGAACTTGAACAGGAAAAATTTACTTTTTTTTTAATTAACTGAAATCTAGCCTTTCTTTCAAATATAGTGTACAACACATAGTCATGATTAACTCTGATTTTTCTTTTATATAAATCTCAGATATTTTCATATCAGAAAACAATTATTTCAGATGTGACCAAATATTATTTATGCTCATCAGAATCATGTTACTAATTATAAAAGAACTAGAGGTTGGATTCCTTGTTATTTAATGTGCTCATCTTAAAAAGTGAATATATTACTACATCACAATGGTTTTACTTCCATTTTTTGGTAACTATTCAATGTAATTGATTGCTTTTGTAATCTTACGTTTTTTTTTTATTTTATCCATTTAAAAATTATTCTTTGAAGCATCCCTAGGGTTCACCTAACAAAGTCATCCATGACACAAAGAAGTTTAAGAACAATACTCCAAAAACAAACTCAGAAATGTATGCATATATCAAAACATCACATTGTACTCCATAAATAAATACAATTATCATTTTAATTATAATTTTAAACTCAAAATATAATGTAATGGCTACTTAAAATTTTTAAATCAAAATTAGTTTTCCCTTTTATTTTTTAATGCTAAAAATTAGCCCTGAAATATAGTCCTTTAGCAAGTTATACTAAGGATATTTTTATTTTGACTTTCAGACTTTATTTTAGATGTTTATTAAAACTTTAATAGTGAAAGAGGAAAAGAATGAAGAGAGAAAGAAGAAGTGGGAGGTGTTTTGCAATTTATGGAGCTATATACTCTTACCACCTGTCTTATCCAAAAAGAAAAAAATATATTTGAATGTTCTATACTTTCTCTTTGTTAATTTCAACTCACTCATCTGAGAATTTATATTGGAAATTTGGTCTTTTTTCCAAGTTTGCGAGGAAGTAAATTCCTTCTGACATTTAAAATATAATTAGTTTTCAGGTGTTTCTACAGAAGAGTTTGAGTTTGGGTGTTCTGTTGTTTGTTTAACAAGGCTGCTTCATCGCATCCCATTTTAGATCTCTTTCTAAAATACAGAAGTGAAGTTTCTACGTGTTTGTGTCCAGGTTTGTTACACTGAGCTGACCCACCACACCCTAGGCAGAACTTCAAAAGAAGCCGTGAACAGTAGTGCTTGTTCTAGCTGTAAGATCATCCTGAGTCCCTCCCTGTTGACTCTTACAATGTTTGGGCCTCCTTTCATCTTTAGTTCTCAGATTCTGGCATAATAACCCAGCTCTGACGTCTGTACCTAACCCTCTGGGTCCCAGGCTGTCACTGAAATTTTTATGCTTTGCTGATTCCATGGCCCTGCTTACTTGGCCAATTTTGTAGTCTCCACTGCTCTGGATAAAAAAAATCTCCCTGCCTAGGGTCAGTCTGGAAATCCCCAGAGGACAGGGATTTGGACATCTGCAATCCCTCTATATGCAATCCCTCTGTATGCAATCCAGTCAGACCTGGAAGGATGCTCTACCTCTTAACCACACTTGAAATAGGACTTTCACATGACTCACAATATGATATTGCTGATGGTCTTCTGTAACTCAAATCCAAACTTCTTGTTCTACTTTCAAACGTACTTCACCTAAGTGATATAACCAACAAAACGAAAAAGTGACCTTTTGGGAACATTTCTAAGGCAATGGGGAAGTACAGTGAATTGTAGAATTGTACCTCACAAACCAGAGAAAAACTTTCAAATTTTTTTTATTCATCTTTGTCCCCCAAGTTCCCACATTCTGCAGCAGTAGCTTCCCTCTCTCTTTGAATGTCTTGCTTGCTTACTCTTCTCTAAGTTCCATGCAGTTGTAAAAAAAAAAAAGAATAAGATCTCTGTGAACAGATGTGAAATAATTTCTCAGAACATTAAGTGGCTAAAAGCACAGGGCAGAAGGATATATGTTGTATGCCACCTTTTGTGTAAGCAAGATGAAGACATAAGACCTCATATACCTGCACATCTTTAAAAAAAAATCAACAAGGAAGAAGAAATCTGAAGGGTTGAGGGGAAAAGGGAAAAGGATACAGAAGGCATGACACTTCTTTGATAATTTCTTCTGATAATTTGACCTGAAATTATCACAGTATTCTACATATTCAAAGAGTAAAGAAAAATTTTAAAAGGATAAGAAAAGGAAAGAATTCAAACTGAAAACAAACTGTAACAATGAACCCAAAGTTTTATTTTTTTTTTAATGTGACAAATCTGCCAGGATAGGGTGGCATTGGAGGCATGATTGAGGAACGTAGGGTCATAGCATTGGACTACATGACTTCAGCCTTGATGAGATGAAGTGTAGGGTAGGGGGCAGAAAACAACAGAACATCCTGACACCTTTTTAATAGGTGAGCGAGGCAATTCTGAAATTGTTTTAGATCTATTCCAGTACTGAGCAATGAATTCCAGTACTATGTATAAGTTTAATGTAGCAATAAAATTAATTAAAAATAATAATACTAGATTTAATTCCTGTGTTATTGGTAGAAATTTTTATTAATAGTGATTTAATCTGGATTATGTGATATCATGGATGCTACACTCTTTCGGTACCCTTTTTTTCTAATGCAAACACTCTGGTTATTCAATATATTATTGTATGTAAATAAAAGAATGGATGTTAAAAAAAAAGATTGAACAAATAAATAAGTGTATCAAAATTCCTGGCAGCCAGAGTTTTCTCACTGTGGAGAAGAAGACAAATTAATGTGAAATGGGAAGGCAAGAAGCCAGTGAGTATAGACCCAAACTGGTAGTATAAGGATGGACTAAATATTTACATACACTCGCGCGCACACACACACGCGCGCGCGCACGTATATGTGAACATATAAATGTATGTATAAATATGTACGCAGCAAGTACATATACATGGATGTCTTTACACCGGCATATATCTCTTAATTCTGTCCACCGAAAGACCTAAACAAGATATCATAGCAGCAATGAACACATGTACTGCCCAGATTTTAGTCTCTAATACCATGCTATTGGGGACCAGGAAACCCAGTTTGTTTAACACCAGTCTTCACTCAACTGGTCAAACTAAAACTTTTCAATTAGCTGTTAAAAATAAATTATTAATCATTAAAATAAATGATTAATAAATAAATAAATCATTAAAATAAAATCAATCATTAAATAAATTATTAATCATTAAAGACCATCAAATGCTTTCCAAGTTCTTTTTCATGGTATGTAAGACTTCTCAACTTTAATATTTTTAAATCAAATCAAATTCATAGAGTATTTTGGCAAATAACTTGTTAAAAATCTTTGAAGAATTCAATTTTATAATTCAAAACAAGAATGAGTTGTTATTTTACTGGGTTTTAGGATATCAAAAAGGTCACTATATGCTTAGATATGTACTATTCTGTTTATACTGATGTCATTGAAGAAACTATTTAGGAAATAAATAACTGTAAGCAGAACTGGAGAACACATCTGTCTTTTGCTTCAACAGTCTTTTTATGGATTAGGTAGACAGTACTCAGGAAAATCTCTAGGCTATGTGTAAATTGCAGGTTTGTCATTAATGCTTTTTCTGACCTCTTTGAGAATAGTTGAGTGTTTTTTGTTTTTTTAAACCCAAGGAAGTTGACCATATAAGGAGGTTCCAGTTGTTGGTTTTTGTTCACCCCAGGCAACCTTCTGTTTTTGCATTCTATCACTTGATTAAAATTTTTGGCTCTATATTTAACAGTTCTTTGTTAACAGTAGTTAGCAGCCTTAATAGATTAGTGGATTTTGAAGAATGGTTTAATCATGAAGGGGGATGTCCACGGTCTCCCATGGGTGAGACCACGGTTCCCTTCTGGAACCTAGATTTGATGGCATCAGGAAGGATGCTGCAAACCCTACCAACCTAGCAGCAAGTGACTTAACTGTTTCCTATTGATAAGTTCAAAGAAAAAAGGAGTGACCAAAGTCCAAGGGGAATCCTCTAATTGGCCAAACCTATACCCAACCCCTGAAGCCTGTGTACCAACCAGTAAACATGGTGATGTCAGTGGTTGTGGGGAGAACAACTCAGGAAAGAGGCCTGGATTTCATTTGTCTCTGCTAGCATGTTCTTCAGAAATGAAAACTGAGGTTAAATGAATTGCTTAGCATAAAATGTTGGCACACCTGGAGTTAAAACTCTAGTCTTTGGTCTTGATTAGACTTTTCTCCAGAACAGAATCTTTGTGATGCTTAATCAGCTAATGATGAACACGGTATTACCAAAAGTATATTTTTACAAAATTGTTGAAGCAAATTTCTTAGTTTGTGAAAATCATGACATCTGGAAAAAGAAACACACACACGCTCACACACACACACACACACACACACACACACACACAAGTAGCTTGTTGTTTCTAGGCCTTGAAATGACAGTGAAACAAAGAAAAATTCGACGCAGGGCATGTTAGTCTTAAAAAAGGCTGAAAGATCTCCTGCCTCAGTGGTTTTACCAGATTTTGGAGTGTTTGGATTTTTGTTTGTTTAGATTGTTTTAAGCAGTCCCTACCTGAGGCTACTTTTCATTTCTAGGGATTCTACTCCAGTTTGAAAACCTCCATTTATTCAGTCTCCTTGTGGGATTTAAAGGCAATTAAGGGTCATATACCATGGACTTCCACTATGAGGCGATGGAGTTACTTAATCAAGTAATAAACCAAAACTTCTTTTTCAGTCCATCCTGTCAAACTGCAAAGGTTAGGCAGGGGAGAGGAAGGGAATCAGGAAAAGGGTCTGTTCAGATACCTCTTCACATTCAGCCCTCAGTTGAGTTCAGTGAGTCCCCACCAATTCCCCAAAGAACCTAGACATGTCTGGCTGAACATAGCCCCAGAGCCCCAGAGACTGCCAACATTGTGGGACTCTGCCACCTCTGGAAGCAGGAAGGTGGCCTCAAGGCCTGAGATGGGTTCTGCAGCCAGTGAGAGAGAGAAGACTACAGGGGGTGAGAGCTCATTCTTGCCACAAGCAGCTGCACAGCGTATGCAGTTCTGCAGGAAGTGGATTTTACATAAGAATTAAATATATAAGTATATTTAAATATATATCAAATATATAAAAATAACTGTATGGGTCAATGCTAGAAGAGAACTTCCAGAAGCAAATACTTTAGGAGAATTGCTATTGAGAGGTTCCAGACCTGGGTGGGGAGTGTAGAAATCTTGGTAGATTGACAAGACACTCCAATCTTCAAAGGTTTTTTGCAAAAGGTGTCTGCATTACTAGGGTTTGAGAAATCCTGGCTCCTGCTGCATTCCATCTGTTTTGAAAGCATATTGAACTAAAATGCCTTGGATCTGAATTTTGGACCTGATTCTAAGGCCCATAAAAAGGTAACTTGATGCTCTGACTTAGGAAGTGACAGTGTCTGAATAGTTAAGTGAAGGGATTATAAACTGGAAAGGTCATTAAAGAACCCGTCAGGCCCTGCACCCTTGTTTTCCAAAAGTCAAATATTTAAACCAGTCAAAACAGAGCATTTATTTATCTTAAGTTAATAGTTTTCCAGGGGTATCAATTACTCATTAATCGTTCATTTTGAACAATAAATTTTTATGGCTGCAGTGTTCTAAGTACTGTAGGATATAGAAGACTAACACTCTATTGGGGAAAGACTAAACAGAGAGCCTATTTGCATGCAAATCAATGCACTGTTATATGCCAAAGTGAACAAAAGTTTGTGTATGATAAAGTTGCTATTAAAAATCAGTAGGGAAAGGAAAGATTAGTCACCATATGATTTGGAAATGAAATAATTGGAAAAATTATCAGTGTGTCTCTTAACACCATATTCACAAAATTAATTCAGAAGGAACACAGAGGTAAATTTTTTTTTAAATCACAAATCAACATGAAGCAAATATAAGCATACATTTATTATCTTAGAATGGGAAGGACTTTCTAAATTAAATCCTTGAAAGAAATAGCAATTAAAACCCCTACAAAATTCTTTTTCTGGAGGGAGTGTTGGGGATTGAACCCAGGGCCTTCTGCATGTGAGGCAAGCATTCTACCAACTGAGCTATGTCCTCAGTGCCCCTACAAAATTCTTTTTAAAAATTGTTTTTAAAAGAAAAAGGTAGGAAAATATTCAACAACCTAAGATATATAGAATTTGTATCTTTTGTAGATAAGTCTTTACAGAAAGATGAGCCCAGAAATAATACTTGGGCAAACATAAATAGGCAAAGAGTTATGATGATAAGCACTTGGAAAAGAATATTAATTCTCATAGAAAGTTAAAAAGACAGGAAAGGAAAACAGAGATTCAATTTTTTTTTTTTTTTGGTCCTGGGGATTGAACCCAGGGGCACTTAACCACTGAGCCACATCTCCAGCTCTTTTGTATATTCTTTAAATTTAGAAATGTGGTCTCGCTGAGTTATTCAGGGCCTCACTAAATTGCTGAGACTGGCTTTGGACTCTCGATCCTCTTGCCTCAGCCACCCAAGATGCTGGGATTACAGGCACCCAACCATTAGATTCAATGTTTGTACATAATCAAATAGTAACATGTTAATATTTCATACCGATACAGTTGAATTAAAATAAGTACTCATTTTCTGAACTTGAAGACAATTTCTGGGAGATAATCAGAAAATATATACTAAAAATGGTAAAAATGTTTATATTTTTTATCATAATAATTTAGGGAATTATGCTATGGAATAGATAGGAATTAACACAAGGGTTTATGCAAATCTTAAGATTTGTCCAATGACTTGAGGAAAGTATAAAATAAAACGTAAATTGAAATAAGTGAGTTACAAAGAAACCCTGAGCATGTACACATAGTGCACTCTTCTTTATGTCATATCCACCTGTGCACACAAATGCCTGACGGAAGTATTCCAGGATTTGGTGGTCATCACTAGGTCACGGAATCAGGATTGTTTTTCCAAGATTTTAATGAAGAACACATATTGTTTTCGCAACCAGAAAAATAAATATAAAATAGAAATCAAAAGAACAAAAATAAGTTATTCAACATTCTCAGCAAAACAAATGAAATTTTATAAAAATTTTAAAAAGCAATAACTTTAAAATTTTTTAAAAATATTGTGTGACTTAAAACTGGGGTTCTTAGGTAGACCAATGGTACAGAATAGAGGACACAGAGACAAACACACATAAATACCTCATACTAGACAAAGGTGTCAAAAACATACGATGGAGAAAAGATAGCCTCTTTAACAAATGGTGCTGGGAAAACTGAAATCCATATGCAGCAAAATAAAATTAAACTCGTATCTCTCACCCTGCACAAAACTCAACTCAAAATGGATCAAGGATGTAGGAATTAGACCAAAGACCCTGCACCAAAAAGAAGAAAAAGTGGGCCCAAATCTTCATCATGTTGGCTTACCACCAGATTTCTTTAATGAGACTCCTAAAGCACAGAAATAAAATCAAGAATCAATGAATGGAATGGATTCAAACTAAAAAAGTTTTTTTTTCTAAGCAAAGGAAATGATCAATAACATGAAGAGAGGGCCTACAGAGTGGGAGAAAATCTTTACCACACACACTTCAGATAGAGCACTAATCTCCAAGATTTATAAAGAACTCAAAAAACCTAACAACAAAATACAAATAACCCAATCAATGAATGGGCTAAGGAACTGAGCAAACACTTCACAGAAGAAGATATACAATCAATCAGCAAATATATGAAAAATGTTCAACATCTCTAGTAATCAGAGAAATGCAAATCAAAACTACCCTAAGATTTCATCTCACTCTAGTCAGAATGGCAATGATCAAGAATATAAGCAATAGTAAGTGTTGGCGAGGATGTGGGGAAAAGGATACACTCATACATTGTTGGTGGGAATGCAAATTGATGCAACCACTCTGGAAAGCAGTATGGAGATTCCTTAGAAAACTTGGAATGGAACCACAGTTTGAGTCAACTATCCCACTCCTCAACCTATACCCAAAGGACTTAAAATCAGCATACTACAGTGATGCAGTCATATCAATGTTTATAGCAGCTCAATTCACAATAGCTAGAATGTAGAACCAACCTAGATGCCCTTCAATAGATGAATGGATCAAGAAACTGTGGTATATACACACAATGGAATATTACTCAGCCTTTAAGAAGAGTAAAATCATAGCATTTGCAGGATAGAGTTGGAGAATATCATGCTAAGCGAGATAAACCAATCCCAAAAAACCAAAGGCCAAATGTTCTCTCTGATAAGTGAACGCTGATACATAATGGAGTAGGTGAGTAAGGGAAGATTGGAGGAACTTTGGATTGGGCAGAGGGGAATGAGGGGTGAGGAGGGGGCAGAAGGGTGGGAAAGACAGTGGAATGAGAAAGACATCATTACCCTATGTACATGTATGATTGCACAAACAATGTGACTCTACATTGTGTATAACCAGAGAAATGAAAAGTTGTACCCCATTTGTGTACAATGAATTTAAATGCATTCTGCTGTCATATATAACTAAATAGAACAAATTTTAAAAACTGGGGATTTTTGCAAACTGATCTAAGAAACAATAATTATTTTTTGCTACAATAGATCACAGGTCTAGCATTATTATCATCATCATCATATCATATCATAATGTAACACACACATTTCTTTAAATAAACATATTTTGTGATTTCCAGTTACTAACTTCCCATATCATCTTTACTTAATTATAATCAATGCTATATACTGTTGAAAATATGAGACAATCAAGTTAATTTGAATATGGATTTAATATTAGATCATATTAAAATATTAGTAATTTTGTAAGTTATAATAAAGATATGGTTTGTACCTAACACATATTCTTTCAATTAGAAATGCTAATGAAGTATTTATGTACAAAATGTCTAGAATTTACCTAAATATTTTAACGCCCTCCCAAAAGGTGGACAAAAC
The DNA here is from genome assembly GCF_902686445.1 of Sciurus carolinensis. Taxonomy (NCBI): domain Eukaryota; kingdom Metazoa; phylum Chordata; class Mammalia; order Rodentia; family Sciuridae; genus Sciurus; species Sciurus carolinensis. Next base: position 48,857,091 of record NC_062226.1, read on the forward strand.
AAAACAAGTTCATCAAAATATTGCTAATTCTTAAAATTGATAAAGGCTTAAGGAAGTTTATTACATTTTTAACTTCTATTTTTGTGTATGTTTTATATATTTTTCACAATGAAGTATTTTAAAATGCCAATGTAATAGTTTTGGCAGCTACTAATAAATATACTGTATTTTACAGATAGATTTTGTCTTAGAGATATAAGACAGGATGATGCCTTGAAAGGTAGTAGAATTTTTCTCAATATCCCTTCTCCTATTAAAGAATAAAATATCACCTGCTTTCCAATACTGCCTTTTGAGTCACCTCCCTTCCTCTAGACTCCTCATATTTTCCTCCTTTCTACTAACATCAATTCCAGGAGTAGGTCAGGAGTCATGATGAAAAATCAAGATTTTAAAAAACCTCACATGTTTTTAAACGAAATACAGAGTCATGGTTACACTTTATATTTTTATTAGTTTTTTTAATTAAACAAGTAAGTCCTCCCTATCAGTGATAGCTGAGAATAAACAATTATTTGTATAATTGGTGTAAATAATGGTCTACAAAATGTACCATCTCCAAATTGCTCCTACCATGGTGTGCCCTGTCATAAGATCCTTGTTGCCAACAGCTAAGGACAGGATTGAGAGGTCATTAAGATGGGATGGGATACTTCGCTTGGGTGCTTTTAATTTTGGACTTTCATTCTGCAATAGATTTGGGATGGGTAGGCAGTGCAGAAATATCTTATCATAAAAGATGAAACTCTTGTTCATGAAATGCCTCATCACTTTCAAGCTGATCTGAGTCTTCAGCTTACATAGGGCAAGACCTCAGTAGATAAGCTGCCCTGGCTAGAATTTAAAGTCAATTGGTCTGTTTTAGTGGCAGATTTGCTTGTGTGACCTGAAAACACAACGGGATTTGAGGCCACTGAACTTGTTTGATTGTTACATTCTTGTAGTCCTTACCCTGCTCCAGATGCTCAGCTTTTTTTTTTTTTTTCTCTTAACTTCTTTTTGTTGTAGATGGACACAATACCTCTAATTTATTTATTTTTATGTGGTGCTGAGGATCAAACCCAGCACCTCACATGTGCTAGGCAAGCACTCCACCACTGAGCCACAACCCAGACCTCTCAGCTCTTTAAACTGGTCTTCATCCTTGCCTGGCCTGCTTTATAAGTTCTTTCCTTAGTGATTGTGCCCTCAATTCCCCAACAGAGCTTGATTCATCATGCTTTCAGTTATTCTCTACTGCCTTAACCTTGATTCTAGTGAATTCCACATAATTCCCCACCCCTAGTCTTTCTAAACTTTCCACTTTCTTCCCCTCTCCTAACACCCCAAAACAAATAGAATTAGACCTGGGTACCTGATGGTGCTCAGACTACAGAGTTCCAGTTATCTCATCTACCAACTCTGAACATAGAGCTAACACAACAACGTCCCGTTGACAAAGGTTTATAGTACAAATGCTTGTAAAACGTATTTTCTGGTGTGTTCTTACTATCACCTTGGCCAGAAGGAAAGGATGTGGGCATTATTTACAGTTGTGGAGACAGCAAAGCAGCACCTTAAGAACTGGGTGTATTTCGAAAGTGTGACTTCCCCCTCACACTCTCAGTGCTGGCACTCCTTGACAAGAAGGAAAATGAGTAAAACGTAAACCTGAAGCTAAAACCAAAAGATCGATTTGAGTCAATAACCTCTAACTTTACATAATCAAATTCAGACCAGAAAAGTTGACTAACTTCTTTTAAAAACTGATTTCTTTCACCTGATTTGAACCTCACTCCTTTTCCCCTATTTTGCATTCAACCACTGTGTAATTTGAAATATCATTTTCCAACTACTCGACTATTTCATGAAACCTGTTGTCCTTGTGACCTCAGTAGTCTATTCCATTCAGAAAATATTTGATAGACATATTATGTTCAGACTCCTGGAAATGTAACCGTCAGTGATCATAGTTAAGTTACTGAATGCTAACAGTTCCATTATGCTAAGCACAATTGTCTAATATTATTTATTTAATTCTCACAGCGCACTATCAGGGAGAGCTGCTAATATTTTCACTGCAGAACTGAAAAATCCCTATAAACTTATGAAATCTTATAGAAAATGAGCCTATATTTTGAAAACTAATAAATAACATGTAAAATACAAATAGGCAATTATATAATCCTAACAGTATATATACTGAGAACCAATTCTAACTGAGAGTTGGAACTTATGAGCAATCCCTGCCACTGATGTCCTACTATAAATGATTCATTGTTTGTTAACGTGTCTTCCAGCAGTTGGGAAGGTGGAGGAGTGGAGGAGAGAAGAGAATAATGGATGCTGTGGTGAAAAGTTTGCTAAAGTACAATTGGAAATGACTAGTTTAATCAAGACTTTGAGTTCAATGTAATGTTTCAGTCCAGTAAAACCCATCTGGTAATACATGAATAAGAAAGCATCCACATTTTTGAGCACCTACAGACTCCATAACAATTACAACTATGTTGTCATTAGCATTGAACACTAACAATTTATAATAAATGACTTACCTTTGATAATATTCATGTTGTTGAAACTTGATTTGAAAGAGTTTTAGAGTCAGAGCTTAAACAAATTTTTTTGATTGTTTTTACTTTGAAAAAAAACCATAAAGTGTCCTTTAAATTTCCTGTAATTAAGCAAAGTAGTGAGACATTTTTCCCCTAAGAAACTAGATTTTTGTCTTGTCATTCTTAGATGATATTTAATGAGCTTGGGACAGTACACATATTCTTCTGTTCATTGGTCTATTTATCACCAAGGCTCCAAAATGCATAGGGAAAGATTTTTTTTAAATTTCATTCCATTTTGTCTTTATTTAGAATTTTCTTTATTTTTTTCTTTTAATTTTTAAAATTAAAAAAAATATTTATACATGCAGTAGAATGTATTTTGACATGTTCCTTTTTCTTTTAAGTTTCTTTTCTTTTAAATTTTTGAATTTTTTTTTTTTTTTTTTTGCAGTGCTGTGGATTGAACCCAGGGCCTTGTGCTTGTGAGGCAAGCACTCTACCAACTGAGCTATATCCCCAGCCCTAAATTTTTGAATTTTTTATACATGACAGTTATACATGACAGTAAAATATATTTCAACATATCATACAGATAAGGGAAAGATTTTTAAAGCTAGAAAATAGGAAGAAAACCCCACTTTTTTCTGCTGTCAACACAAATTGTTAGGAATCCTTCAGAATCCAGTCTGTTTTCATCTTATTTAAACACGATCGTTGGAGTTTTGTAAATATTGTCTCCTAAGAAGAAAAGTGTGGTCATTAGAAATGGAGGCATTCCCTTTTTTGAAAAATGGCAAATTCCAGTTAATTAATAAGACATTAATTAGTAGGTTTCTGTAATGTCGAACATGAAGCTAAGGGGCCTTAGCTTTTATCACCAGGTTGTCAATACAAAAGATTGTGCGACAAAAATCAAAAAAGGAATAGTGCAGAAAGAGGTGCTTATCACCTTGCAGTTCCCAGAGGCTGTAAAATGCTTTAGTTCCCTTAGCCTGCTTTTCCAAATGTGAAGCAGAGAAGGAGAGATCTCTCCCTGACTGACTGTGGACCTAAAGCAAAAATGTTCCCTTGACTCCTGGACTAATAAAGTAAACTCTGAACTAAAGACAAGATCATAAATTCTTCATTATCGCACTGGTTAATTTTATATGTCAACTTGGCTAGACTATGGTGCCAAGTGTTTGTTAGAACAACAGTTAAAATGTTGCTATAAAGCTATGCTTTCGATGTGATTAACATTTCATCAGAAGACTTCATTTAAAGCACATGAACCTCCATAAGGTGGGTAGGCCTCAGTCGATCATTTGAAGGCTCTAACAGCAAGGACTGAGGTTTCCTGAGTAGAAAGGAAATTTGCTTCAAGACTACAATACAGAGATCCTCCCTGAGTCTCCAGCCTACTGCCTGTAAAATTCAGACTCAAGACTATAGCACCAACTCATTTCAATTTCCAGCCTGCAGACTCACCCTTCACAATCACAGTGAAGCAGTGTGTGGGGGTGTGTGTCCATTTGTTTCTATTTCTGTGGAGAATGCTAATATGCTGTCCAAAGCTCTGGAGTGGAAAGCAAGTGACCCTGTATATAACTCAAAATAGTTCAAGTAGATGATTTTTCCAATTTCATGTTTTCTAAATCTATAAATAGCACATTTTCTCTCACTTCTTTGTTTTAAACCCACAAATGGCTTCCCAATCCCCAAAATCCTTAGCCTGACTTACAAGGTTCTATGTGATCTTCCCCAGATAGAAGATTCATCTGACAGGATTGCAGTCATCAGACATATTTCTACAAATCACTTCCTCCTGTTGGGTATGAACAACCAGTAGAACAAAGTGCGCCTCAGCCTGTGCCTTTGTGAGCACAGAGTTAAAACAGCTGGGTATCAGTGCTCCTAATCAACAGTGTCCATCTGTGGAGGATCCAAGTGGATTGTCTTTTTCCTTGCTACGGGCTCTGTCCTGTCAACTGGGGCCTCAGATCAGATCACCTTCTGCTCAGATCTACAGCCTTCAAAGAAGGTTTTAGCCATTGGTGCTTAGTTCTCTAAACTCCATTTCCAGATGGAAGGTGACAATACATTACCATCGGTTGTCCTATTTCCTAAAGTGTGTGCCTGATCACTTTGACAGGACTTGAGAAATACCTGGTGCCTGTGACTCAATGGGAGGGACAACTTGGACTCAGCAGCAGCATATTTTGCAGTCTCTTAGGTTACTTCCCAGAGAAGTGCCTTACACCCACTTTAGATCTATCTGTATTTCAGTTCGCGTGGGAAATGTTTTCTAATCCAGCTCCTACTATCTGAAAGTAATGTCCTCAGTTGGGATCCAGTGCTTCCTGTACACAGATTAGGCACCAGATTCCTTGAGTAATGTGATCATGTGAACTGTCCCTAACTCAGTCATTCAGCAGTATCTCCTTAATCTGTCTAATAATCCCTCTGCTCTCAAGATAGTTTCAAGAGCTTAGGTCATCATGTTCCCACCCTTCACCAAGCAGAGCACAATATTTACCTTTTAAGAGACATGTTAGTAAAATGTCACATTACAGAAGCCATAATCTATAGAAAGAGTTAGTTATAAAATGATGTCTGAAGTTTCAGTTGCACCTAAATGTATCAGGTTGACAGTATTCTTTTGTCTCAGGACCACAACACACACACACACACACACACACACACACACAGCCACTAGGAAAGGGGAAAATCTTCATATAATGCAAGACACCTATAATAACAGGAAGAAATCTTGACTTAATTAAGCAAAATCTGGATTGCATAGCTATGAGAAGGAAATGTATAAACAGAAGGAAGAGGGTCTGTATAGGACCTAGAAAAAGAGAAGTAAAGAGCAAGAAGTGGTCAGTGTATCGCATGCATCATCCAAAGGGGAAGTGCCTTGAACTTTGAGCTTGGAAATTTCATTCCATTAGGCAGATAATAAAGATAGTAGCTTAAACTCATGCATTCTATGCCAGGAAAAGTTCTAAACACTGTACATTTACTAGCTCATTTAATGTGTGTGGCAGTCTATAAATAAGCACCATTAGTATTCTTCATTTTCAGATAAGGAAACCAAGGCACAAAGAGCTTATTTGTATCATTTGGCCAAAGCCAAGAATGGAACTGGACTTGAATCTAGATGGCCTGATGTTGGAATCAGCTCTCTAATATCAGAATATAAGAAAAATGGAGGGAAACTGCTTCCCTTGTTTTTGGGAAAAGAGAAAACTATAATTTGTCGAGAACCCATCATTTCCTAAGGATCGTACCAGGAATTTCACAGACATTTCCCCAGAAACAAACTTTTGAGTCAAATCATCTGATTTTCATTTTACAGAGGTAGAAAAGTACGCCTCTATGAAGTTTTTAGAGAATCAAATAGTTGTCTTGGGGATCACCAATAATTGGTGAAAATCAAAGTCAGTGTGTTTGTTCCCTTTTATTCCATCCTGAAACGAAGCAAAGAGAGGGCTTGGTTGTATTAAATTGGCCCTGACAAGAAAACCAATCTTTATATTGTGGTCCATCTGTTCATCTGATAAGGACAAGTGGGCCATTTGGTAAAATACATGCGTGCGCACACATACACGCATACTCACAAAACAAAGACGATTAAATTCAGCTGTCTTTTAAACTGGTCAAACTTAGAAAAGACCCTGATTTGTTGATCTTGTGAGTCAACAGAGAGGGTTCTGCATAGTGAAAAAGATGTCTCAGTATCTAAAGAATTGAGGATGTTTTCAATCCCTTTGGTTTTTTAGAATCATAAAGACTAATGTTAACACAGGAGAGAGGGACCAAAGTAATAAAGGAAGCCAATCCCTGAGCCAAGATCAGCGTGCATGAATCTCTCTATGTGTGACTTGTCAAGAGACCTGTCTTGTTTTTTTTTCAGTCCTAGGGATTGAACCCAGTGGTGCTTTAGCACTGAGCTCCTCACCAAGTTTTTTATTTTATTTTTGTTTTTGAGACAGGGTCTTGCTAAATTATCAAAGCTCAAATTTGAAATCCTCCTGCCTCAGCCTCCCAAATCACTGGGATTACAGGCATATACCACCATATCTGACAAGAGACCTTTCCTTTAAACGAATTTACATTTCCTTTTAATTATAAAAGTGATATGTCTTATAGAAGGATCTGCCTAAAATAAAGATAAAAATTGGAAAGCCCTAAAACTCACCATCCTATGGTAATCATGTCAGTATTTAAGGCTGAGACAGTATTTTTACAAGTCTGGGTTTTAGATAATATTTGGATCACATTGTATAAACATCTTGATTTGTTCTTTCATTTAATATTTCTCCCTGAATACTTTTTGCTATTAAACATTTTTTGAATTTAAAGATGGCACACTATTTATAATATGGGTCTATATCATGGACACACCACAGTATATTTTTGGGTAGTAGTGCTGTTACCAGCTTTCACCATTATAAACCAATGGGATGGCGATTGCAAGGGCACCAATCCATTACTCTGAAAATTCATAAATAAGAGGAAGAATCAAGTTTGTTCATGCCTTTCCAGCATGAGATTTTTAAAGGGAATCAACTCGTTGGAGAGGACAAGTTTTTCGTTACAAAAAGTAACCAATTAGTTAGTGCAAAAGAATTGGTAGAATAGTCCTGAAGTGGCAATGCACACCTATAACCCCAGCCACTCAGGAGGCTGAAGCAGAGGATTACAGATTTGAGGCCAGCTTTAACAATGTAGTTCTCAAAATAAAATTTAAAAAGCTTGGGAATGTAGCTCAGGGGAAAAGTACCCCTAGCTTCAATCCCCAGTACCAAGAAACAAACAAATGAACAAATAAAGAATTGATAAAAATAGAAAAATAACATTTCATAAATTCTGATGAAATAATAGATCAAGGCAATCAACACTGATGAATATTATGATCACATTATGTAAAACGTCAAAGAGAGACTTGTTCTTGAGAAGTCACCATAACTTACTAACCAATCTTGGCATCACTAAAATTGGGACAACCAAAACTTGCATGCATTCTGATGTGATACAAGTATACAAGATCACACTCATAGCATACTGCCAAAAGATCAAAATAAAAACAAAATTGATTTCAATCAAGCATCTCACCGTATTAATATACACGAAATAAGAAAGAAAAAAAGTCAAATGATACCATGAAGCAGGCATCAGCTAGATCTGGAATGTAAGACATCCTATAGGACAAATGATCCTGTTCATTTATAATATATAAATAGCAAGAAAGAAGGGAGAACTGTGTGTAGTGTATAGATGTTGTTTGCTTTTAATGCAAATGATTATAAAAGGACATCCTTGAGACAATTAAGAAATTTGAACAAAGCTAGGTCAATCTCTTAGACTCAAAGAAGGGCCTTTGGCTATGTTTTATACCTTTATCACACAGAACACTTTACAAATAAAATAATATGATGCCTTGGATTGGCTTTAAATGCTCACTGAGAGAGGGAAAGAGAGAGAGAGAGAAAGAGAGTGAGGAGACAGGCAGAAACAGATGAAACAAGCCTAGAAAAATGTCAGTAATTTTTGAAATTGGGTAATAGGTACACAGATTTATTATAATACCATCTCTGCTTTTATGTTGAGGTAAAATGTTCCACAATAAAAACCTTTCTAAAATATGATGCAAAATTTTTTAAATATATGTCTGTTTGAAATTTTTACTAAAACCACAGACTATGTTTCTAGACAATTATGTAGTCTAAGGCATGAAATTCTTTGAAGTTATTCAAAACTATTTTAAAAATATTTTTCAGAAAGTGCACTAATTTATAGCCCCAAGAATATGTCTGTGTCAATTTCACCACAGCATCACCAAAATTGAATATATATTTTGAAACATTCATCCTATTTGATAAAGTATCTTATTTTAATTAATATTTTCTTTACAAAATTGATTGAAATTTTTTAATCATAATCCATTTCTGACTCATCTGAGTTTTTCGTTTTCTTTTTCTTTTTGGCTTCAGTTTGTAAGGGCTTTTATATACTAAAAATACCAACCCTCCTTTATCTGATGCCAAATATTTTCTCTAATGTTGTTCAATTTTAACTTTTTTAGCATGGTATGAACGTTCAAAAGTAAATTTTTTACATAACTGCGCATCTATAGATGTGTCTGTTTCCTTCATTGCCTTTCTTCTTAAAAAGTCTACTCTCACTCTCAGAAGTATTTATTCATGTTCTTATAGTTTTTTGATAATTTAATTTTTACTTTTACATTTTAATCCATCTGAAATTCATTCTGGTGTGTGGCTGATGGTGTCAAATGGGATATAACTCTATTACTTTACAATACCAGAACAATTATTTTTCTTTTTCTTCCTGATCTAAAATACCACCTGACACATAATAAGTATCTCTATATATTATGCTATACTTCCAACCTTCTTGATAAAAAAATTGGTAAATTTTGTGTTTACCATATTATGATGATTTTGTACTGGTTCATAGAAATAGACCTGTTAGACCTAGAGAGACAACGTCTCATTAGTCTCTGGGAGTCTTGGGGTCTCACTGGTGGTTTTCTGTTTGTTCTGTTCTGTAGGGGTAAGTACAGTCCGTGCTGTACTCCAGGAGTTGGAGAAGATGGGTCTATGGAGAGTCCTCTGAGGGCTCCCTGATGTTTTGAGTACCCACCTTTTAGTTGAAGAAACTGTGATGTGGAACACAGTATACCAGTTAGCCCAAATAGCTTTAAAAGTGGGATCTAGTAAGTTAAAATGCAAGCTGAAAGAAATAAGAAAGAGATGTCTCTCTTTATCCAAGTCTTTGCTCTTTGTCCCTGTCCCCACTTCCCAGGGCACCTCCACTCATCCACCCTTGCAACACACCAGGCTGGGCATGAAGCCAGCCTTGCTTAAATAAACACAATTGAGGTTGCCAGGTCCGGCGCCTCCACTGGTCCCCCAACTGCAGCCCCAGCCTCCTCTCTCCTGGGAGATGCAAGGGTTTCTGTGACTCAGGCAGGAGTCACAGAATCTGCCTCTTTCCTTCCAGAAACATTAGTGAGACCACGGTGCACATCTGAGATAACTGTTGCTCAACTTGCCATGGAAGTCTGGAAGTTTCTGCTCCTCAGTGTGGAACACTGCGGAAAGTTTCTATTCCTCAGAACTGAACAATCCTCTAGATCTACCCACTTATTTTGTTCTACTATAGACCTGTTGAACAAATTTCAAGGTCCCTTTTTGGTGCTAGCTGAAGTTAAGGAGAAGTGGGTATTTTGCAGAGGAACTAATATTTATAAAGTACTTAGGATGTACCAGTTATGTACAAGTTGTTTTGCACATGAATCTTACTCAAGTCCTCATGCTAATCTTGGAAGGAAGTGTTCTTAACCTAATTTTGCAGAGTAGGTGACAGAGCTCAGAGAAGATGGGTAGCTTGTTGAGGTTCCATAACTGCTACATGGTTGTGACAAGATTTATGTGTAGAATAGGCTGGTATTAAATAAAGTGTTTGGTCTTTCTGCTGTAGCTTGCTACTTAGGGTTTTGATCAGCTGCCTCTGCCAGGTCAAGAGAGGTGACAAATGTCTTCAAATTTTCCTTCTTGTCTTCTACCCTCCAGCATGTTAGTGTGGGGGTTTCAGTCACGACCCACATGGATGAGGGACGGGTAAGCTGCCAGAGGATGGCATGCCAGCAATAAAGCAATTAATTACCCATAAATTTATCTAGCCAATAAACACAAGAGCCAATATTCTTTTCAAATGGGAGGGGTCGTGACAGATCAGGCCACACCAGATTTGGCCTCTAACAAGATGGAGTAGCCCACCTCTCTCCTTTATTTGTAGTTGCACAGGTAAAGGGACCTGGACCAGGAGGGGCTTCTTCTGTGAGGAACAGGATGTTGTGGAGCTACGGAAGCCATTTGCTCAAGGAACCATGAAATGTGCGTAACTTAGTGGTAAAACACACAGGCACAGAGCAGACAGCCTGGTATAACTCCACCTCTTCTGTTCACTTGCCATGGCACCAGGGACAAATTGCTTAACTTTCTGTACCTCAGTTTCTCCTCTCTAAACTAGAGATCACAAAAAAGAAAAAAAATAGACTTATTAAACTAGAATAGGAAATGTAAAATCAAGGAGAGGACAAGAGTCTATGACTGAATGAACATTAGATACATTTCAGCATACATTTTCTATATCACCCAATAATTTATCAGTAGTTATACAAAAACTGTGTGCTCTAAGAGAAAGAACAAAGATTCTGGAGTCAGTGTACAATGATTCAAAATCTAGTTGCATTTATTTAATGACCGTTCATTCTTGGACAAAGCACGTAACTTCTCTGATCCTGTCACCTCCATTGCAGAATGAAAATAATACCTATTTCATGAGGTTCTTATAAGGTGCAAATACAAATAACAGGTAGCTGATAAATCCTTGTAAGGAATAAAACAGTACATTTTCATTTTTTAAACAGAAATTTTGATAATGTCCATGATATGGGGGCTAAGGGAGCATTAAACAATAAGTTCACTAGCAAGACCCTGGAGATGTTTCCTTTGTCTTTTTCAGTGATTTCTGCAATAAAGATGTTTGCTTTTAAGTCAGCTATGATGAAAGGAGTTTAAAACATGCCAAAGATCTTTGAGCTTGTGGGAGCTGTGCATCATTAATGGAATTAAGACTTCTTGCAATTAATCTTAGATCTATGTGGTGAATTTGACTGAAGCTTGGGATAGACTAAAATCTAACTTCACTATGTTGTAACTTTGTCAACAGCCAACTTGGATTCACCTGAATAATGAGAAATCATGAGTAGAAAGAACAAAATCCTCACCATACTAATAAGCAAATAAGGCAGATGTTATGCTGAGAATAAGTACTTAAAAGTAATTTCAACAAGAAAACATTGAATAAATGATGTTGATTCCAACAGATCTGTGCTCCTGGGCAGATGTTATCAGAAACTGTGCTCTGTGCCTTACAAAGATAGAAGGAGTACACAGTAGGGCAACAAGGAGGGCTGCAACACAGTAGGGACCACAGTGGCCGTGCTTCCTATGGTAATTTGAAGTGCTAGCCCTCCCTCCTCTGCTCTAACAATGTCCCCACTGCCTATAACTCAGCACCTGCTCCCCTGTGACTATCAATCCTCAATTCTGCCACACTGGCTTCTCCCCTCTCCAATCTAAACAGGCACTGACTCCTCATGGGCCTCCCCAACATCTGTGACCTCCCTTCTTGTGCTGGGCTTCATCCTTGTGTCAACAAGAGGCACACAGCACCTGGCACATGACTAGGAACACCCTTTCAATAAACATATTTGATGAACAGAACTGAATTGCAAATGAATAGTGGGAAAAAATGCTACTAAAAAACTAAAGTGAAAAATGCCAATCTCACTTTGAGACCTTGCAACCTCAGGCAGTAAGTGGTGCCGAGGTTGAGTTCTAGCGGAGCACCATTCCCTAACCCCTCACTTGGCATTTTTCTCAGATCTGAGAGAGGAGGTTTCAGAGGAAAGAACATGTGCAACAATAAAGCAGGTACAGATAACTTCTAACCTAGGTTGACTTCTTTAGCTTTCAGCCATGATATCTCCACAGGAGTTTATTACTCTTAAAATGAGAGCAATTGAAAGGAGAAATTGTATAATGTGAATATTATGTAGGTGTAAGCTATCATTAAAAAACTGAATCTGTATACCACCCCATATGTAAATTGAATTCATTCAGTGTATTCCCCATTGATCTAACTGGATTCATATCTGTAAGCAAGAATTAATTAAACAAAACACTGGCATGTATACCCTCTTCAAAAGACACCAAGAACAAACCAGAGTCCTAAACCAACTTCAGTTCAAATAAATAAATTCAGACTTTTCTTCTCATATACTTGTCTTGAAATTAGACATTAACTATATTTCACTATAAGCAACTTAGTTATATTTTCTTCTGATCTCAAATTTCTAAGTGCCTAACATGTGATAAGCATAACTAGGCATTTGTCCATAAATTTTCTCACTTAAACCACATAACTCTGGGAAGTTGATAACAACATATCAAATTCACCAAAGAACACAAGGTTGAAAGAGGTCAAGCAGCTTTAACGAGAGGAATTGAAATTTTAGCCTAGTCCTCTAAAACTGCTCCATCACTTGGCCTTCTTTACCTAAATCCCTCACTAAGTTCAGCAAATAGCAACAAAACATAAGGAGAAATATCATTTTGTACTTGAACATGTAAAATATAGTTTCTGGGGCAGGAGGATCAGAAGTTCAAAGTCAGCCTCAACAACTTTGCAAGACCCTGTGTCAAAAAGGGCTAGGGATGTGGCTCAGTGGTAAATTGCCCCTGGGTTCAATCCCCAGTACCTAAATAAAATAAAATAAATAAAATGAAATAAAATAACATAAAATACAGTTTCCTCTCATATTTAAACTTAGATCATTGGTTTTAAGTAGAAAAAAGAAGAATCAAAATCCAGCCATGCTCACCACCATGTGCAAGCTGAAAGTAAATGCAAAAGTCCCATAAAATCAGAAACCTGGGCTCTGAAAATGAACAGAAGTCCATAGGGCTACTCCTACCTTTGCCTGCACTTACTATCACCTTCCAGGTCCTCAGTTGCCTGCTCTATGCAGTGGGAAGAATAATTGCTCCCACAGAGCATTGGAGCAAGGATAAGCCAACTCTAGTACATGCCCAGAATATGGTAGCCGGTGTGGTAAATTTGTGCCTTTTCGTGAGCCAGTTATCTGATTGGAAGATTAAAGATGGATTCAATAAAAAACCCATTCACACATATACTGTGAATATAGTTTATTAGACACAAATACAGGTTAGGAGACCATGCAGTGAAAAATCATGATTATTATTGTTGAATCAAATATGCAGTGTTTTCAACTACATCTCTCTCCCCGCTGGCTGCTCAACCTCCCCCACTGCTCTGTCCGAGGCATTCCACCATGCCTCGCCTAGTCCTGGTTAAGACTTGGTCATTTCTCTCTCCTTTATAATCTGCTATCTAACTCTCTGCTCATATAATTCAAAAGGAGGAGACAAGGATTCAAGTCCTTACCATAACCAACAACAAGTAGGTTGTCCTCAGATGAAACTCACTTTCTGTGGTTAAATTCACAGATTATTTGAAATTATTTGTTATCATCTCATACCTTGCCCCATTCCACCTCCCTACCATACACCGCCACCATCAACAACACTTTTTTCTCAGTTAATTTATATTTGATTTTTTTTCCTGATGACTTGTTAGCTTATATCTTAACACCCTGTGGACAGGGAGGTGCTTTCCTCTTAAAGCTACATCCTATTTAATAGTTCGATAACACTGAAAAGAATTCCTCTATCATACTAAGTCGAACTCTTCTTTTGGATAATAATTTATCTGAATTTTTTCTTTCCCTTAATAATACAAAAACAAAACAACAACAACAAAAAGAAAAACTCTCTCAAATTTCTTTTTCATGTAATCAGAACTTCAGGTAAGTTTCTAGGACACCAGTTTGTACCACACTAGTGAAAGGCACTGTACTAAGTGAAAGAAGCCAGTCTCAAAGGATTACAAACAAGAGGATACCATTTATTCAACATTCCAAAAAAGGCAACACTCCAGGAACAGAAAACCCATCTGTGATAACAAGGGACAAGGATCTGGTCTAGTAAGTGGTATGTCTGCCTGTGAACAGACAGCAAAAGGAATTATTTGCGGTATTGAAATTATTCTGCAACCTGTTATGTTGTTACATTGCTTGTTACAGTAATCTATGCCTATATTAAAAGGAACTGTTTACCAAAAAAAAAAAAAGTAAATACTATATGTAAATTTTTAAAAATCACATTTATTGCTGTCTCACTATCACCAAATGCTCATTAAAATCATTCTTTGATTTTAGTCCCATGACCTAGGGAACAATATCATTATCATCCAAACTTTGCAGATGAAGAAACTAGAGCACAGAGAGTTTCACTAACTGGCCTAAGATCACAAATCTTGATAGAGGCAGAACCTGTATTTTAACCCAACTAGTTGGACACCAGAACTAAATATTTTTGCCACTGTCCTATGCTGTCTCTGAAAAAAGTGAAAAGGACTTCATTTTTCATGAGTAAGGAGCAGAACACCAGATAGAAGTGGATCAACAGCTTAGTGTGCAAATGGAGCAAATGCCAATAAGACAAAAACATGTCCAGGCCCACAAAAAGTCTTAGTTGTTGCTTTAAAAGTCTATATCTAAACTTTCCAACCCTCAGCTTCATTACAAACAGATTTCGTCCTACTGACATACTAAATAAATTTCAAAATCAATTTCTTCTTTTTTTCATTTTGATTCATTGTACATAAATGGGGTACAACTTTTGTTTCTCTGGTTGTACACAAAAGAGTCACACCATTTGTGCAATCACACATGTACATAGGGTAATATGATGTTTGTCTTATTCTATTATCTTCCCCCCACCCTCTCCCACCCCTCATTTTCCTTTATACAATCCATTGTTCCTCCATTCTTGCCTCCTCCCCACACATCACCCCCCCCCATTCTGTATCATCATCCACTTATCAGAGAAATCATTTGACCTTTGGTTTTTTATTTCACTTAGGATGATATTCTCCAACTCCATCTTTTACCTGCAAATGTCATAATTTTATTCTTCTTTATGACTGAGTCATATTCCATTGTGTATATATACCACAGTTTCTTTATCAGTTCATTGATTGAGGGCATCTAGGTTGGTTCTACAATCCAGCTATTGTGAATTGAGCTGCTATAAACATTGATGTAGCTGTGTCACTGTAGTAGGTTGATTTTAAGTCCTTTGGGTATAGGCCAAGGAGTGGGTTAGCTGGGTCAAATGGTGGGTCCATTCCAAGTTTTCTGAGGAATCTCCATACTGCTTTCCAGAGTGGCTGCACCAATTTGCAACCCCACCAGCAATGTATGAGTGTGCCTTTTTCCCTACATCCTCACCAACACCTATTGTTGCTTTTATTCTTAATAATAGACTTTCTATTATTAAGATGAGATCTTAGGTGAGATGAAATCTTAGGGTAGTTTTGATTTGTTTTTCTCTTATTACTAGAGATGTTGAAAATTTTTAATACATCTGTTGATTGCTTGTAGATCTTCTGTGAACTGTCTGCTTATTTCCTTAGTCCATTGATTGATTGGTTTATTTGTATTCTTGGTATAAAGTTTTTTTGAGATCTTTATAGATTCTGGAAATTAGTGCTCTCTCTGAAGTGTGAGTGGCAAAGATTTTCTCCCACTCTGTAGGCTCTCTCTTCACATTGTTGATTGTTTCCTTTGCTGAGAAAAAGCTTTTTAGTTTGAATCTATCCCAATTATTGATTCCTGTCAAAATCAATTTCTAATGCCTATGGGCACTGATAAAATCTTTCCTCTACTGCCCTTTATGAAACCCTGATTCAAGTGTAAAGAAGTTGGAATATATCAGTTGGAAGCTCAAAAAATATGTTTTAAATTTAAAAAATCTTATTCTATTCCCTCTCCCCATTTACTTCCCCAAAGCTAAATCCTCCCGGATATTTTTTAGAACTAAAAACTCTTAGTAATGAGGCAAACGGATAAACACCCACGTCTGGTGGCTTGTGGTCATTCTCACATATTCATTCAGGTCTCTCATTGCCTGCAATCTATATACCCACAAACTCCATTCCATGCATTTTGCAAAAACAAAGCTATCCTCTGCAGAAGTGGTGCATGGCAAGCTTCATAATTCAGCAGGAGCAGCTGGAAAGAGAAACAAAAGAAAGAATTATGATGCCTTTTAAAACTAAGATTTACAAAGAATTCCTAAATGCATTAAGTACTATCTGGAGATGATAAAAGCTGCCTAATTTTAATGAAAAAAGTTGGTAGAAGAAAATTTGCTTCTCAATGTTTAATAGTCCATATTTTTTCTCAGTGGATTTAATCATTCCAGCATGACACACAACTCATGTATATTAATTTTCCTTCTCTTGGTGATACTAATGAGTGTCTCTGTGACATTTGTGATTTTGATCCAGTTTCTCTGATACATTCAAGAGTTTGATGGACATATCCTCAGTTCTCCTTCCTAAGATTCAGAAGTAGTTCTTCTAATGAGCTCTACTATACCTTATGTAACCTACAATTAAAGTGATATTTTAAAAAGAAATGAAAGAGAGATATTAGTGCAATGCAGGACATGTTATTTGAATTCTCTGGTGTTTTCCCTCTGTCAACGTACTATATTTACCTTTGAAGACCCCCACTAGAATCAAATACAATGATGCAAGCCTAAAAATAAAAATTCTTACCAGGGATGATGTTCTATATAAATAGTAGTTTCAATTTAGATTTCAAAACAGAAATCCTAGAGGCCATTTACAGCTGTATTTTACACTATCTCCTTAAGTAAATTTCCCTATACTCTGCCTCATATCAGGTTTGATCTTGCTATGAATTTGTAGGCTTTTCAATGTTAATCATTAGTTACCAGCCCACCCCTCATGGAATACAGTGGTCTTCAGCTTGTGAAATACGAGGCTCACTAGAGGAATACTTAAGAGATGTGAAATGACTTTGCAACCTGATGCAGCCAGCAGGGAGATTGCACAACCACAATTCACAGGCGCAAGCAGCACACACGCCCACACACCCAGGAAGTACAGGGGTCTTGTGGAAGTCAGTTGCTTATCTATTATGTACACTCCGGAGCTGTAAACAAGACCATGTGAGGACTCAGCTAGAATGCTTCCTCTGAGTCAGTATTAAACAAACTTCCGAACTGCTAGGGAAGGAAATAAAGCCACTTGTACCCCAAAGACACCCAGGACAGAGTGCCAGGGAGTGTGGGAGTTGCAAGCAATGTTCTGTCAGAAACTGATGCAATAATTGAAATAGGCTTTGAAATAAAATATGCCTTTTAGTAATCAATATCTGTCATGAATTAGTATAGATTGTAATCTCATTGGAATCTCACCAGAAATTTACATGACATTACATAGAATGGGAAAATATTTTGAAAGCCTTTTATGTTTTGTTCCATAAAAATGCTAGCACAACTTTCTACTTGGCAATAATGACTTTAGTTTCATATTACCTAACATTTTATTCAGGATGAAGGAAGCAACACTCCTTAATAGTGAAACAAAATTAATAAACTCCTAGGAAATCTGATTTTCAGCCTAGTCATGTACAGAGAAAAGATGCAGGCTTTGAAGCCAGCAGAGTTCCATCTTTATATTTTCTAATTTTGTGATCTTGAACAAATTATATCTTCTTCTGAGATTCCATTTCTCATGTACAACATCCTGACATTCACAGGGTGTTTTTTATTTTAAAGATCAAATTAGATATTAGTTTAGTAAGCAGTCTGACAAATATGCAGAGTTATATGATGATGTATCTTAACCTGTGAGTGTCCCCAGGACAACTAAAACAGAGTTTGGAAGAAATTAAGCCTAGAATAACCCTGGAATTATTTTGCCTGAAGTAGATAAGGAGTTCTAATATTTACATCCCTTTTGGTCTGGAGTATTATGGTTTTTAGGAAGAAAAAAATAAAAGGTAGTCATCACCTATAACTAGAAATCTGCAGTTGAAAACTGAATCCAAAGAATAGAGATCCTCTTACTTATACAAAATTTTCTTTCTGAGTTTTACGAGACTGAATAGAAAAATCATCAATCACAAAGAAAAGGAAGCAGCTAAAGCATGTTAATCCTTACCAATGTCCACAAAGTAGGAGGTTTCATTAAGTGTCGTCTGGCGCTCAGACGGTAAAGGACATTACTATTTCCGGCAACCCACAGTTTGACCTCTACTTGGACTTCTGAAGGTAAAACTTCCTGAGAGGAAATTGAACGCAGGGACCCTCTTCCAGTTTGGGTTACTTGTCCTGCCAACAACACTGTGAGAAACACTGAGACTAAATTAATTTTTTAAAGTTTATCTTTAAAATACTGAAGCCAATGAAAAGGGTAATATTTACTTTAAATTTAGAATAGGATATGAAATCAAAATCAGAGATGTCCAAAATATCCTCTTTTCCTTCCCTCTGTTCCTATAAAAATATGCTCCAAAGTAAGATTAAAGAGCTCCTCTTCCACTCCCTATAACGTTTTTTTACTTAAACCCTAATCTCCAGGCCTTAAAAATGAAAACAGTAGAGCAAAAGAAAAAGAACTGTGGAAGTTATAATTTACATATATGACATGTATGAATCAAATTAAATATGAAAAGTGTTCACCTTATTTTCATTACTCAAGCTACCCAAGATCATTTGAGCTCTTTCTTCCTCAAGGTGTGGAACACCTTTTGGACTCAGGAGGCACTTTCGAGGTCAAATAGAGTCCATTCTTCAGGCAGATGAGACACTGTCCTATTTTTAAAAGACCTCAAGAGAAGGAAATTCCACAGGCCTCCCCCAGATACACATTCCAGTGTCTATCAAACCTCACTGTCTGAAAATTTTTCCTTTTCTCTTATCTAAATCCCTCATGCTGCAACTTAAGCCTCTTGCCTCCTGTCTGGTCCCTAATGAAGATCATCATCATTCTTCATAGATCAGCCTCCTCACACTGGGCTCTTTTTAAATTCTGCAAGTCAGAAACAACTTGGTTCATAAATCTCTTTGTTCACAACTCTCCAGTCATCATTGTTACTCACCTGTAGTTTTCTCGCACATTTTCTTTCTCCCATCTTGTATTTATTTAAAGTAACTTTTAAAAATAGAAGCATAGTGAAAATTATTCAGTAATTTTATGACATTGAAACAATCTATTTACAATTCTCTTTGTTCTTCCCTCTCCTTTGTACACATACCTACATCTCTGCAACCATGATGTGAAATTTTATGGAATTTATTCCAAGCGTTTAGATTCATTCTTATGTTTCACAACCAAGAGCATGCTAAGAATGAGCTATCTAATCATTGCCATTTTGACAATGCTGGTAGTTCATGATTTGAATAATTTCCTCTTTTATTCAATAGAATTAAATGATTGATTATTTAGTACTGAAGCATTCTGCTAAGGTCTAAGGATTCAAAGCATTTAATAAATAGCCCACAATCAGCTTGTAACATAACAGACAGCCAATTAATTAGAATGAAAAGAATACTCTACAAATGATCCTGGTATCTACTTATTCTGTGCAAACATGTAGGTACTTTGAAAGAGCTGGACTCCAGGAAGAGCAGATCCTGCAGAAGTCTGGCAGATAATGAGGTGGGGAATGAAGCAGGGATAAATTACCATAGTATGTAGCATCTACTAAGAGGTCAAAATACCAGAAGACAGAATACTTGATGCAATCAAGTTTAACTAAGTCCTCAGTGGTAGGATATGTGGGTAAAAGTCTGAGGTCAGTATAGCTACCAAATCTTTACTGAACTATTTTTTTATAAAAGAACTTTGGTTGTGAGAATGAAATGGCAAAATAGTACAAGTAGAAAAAAGGTTGTTAATCAGCTTTCTGTCACTATGATGAAATTCTTGAGACAATCAACTTAATAAGATAAAAGGTTTATTTTACCTCATAGTTTAAGAGCTTCCCATTCATGGTATCCTGGGTCTGTTGCTTTGGGCCTATGGTAGTACAGTACATCAATGTAGGTATGTGTGGTAGGATGAGCTGGTCCCATCATGGCATCCAGGAAACAAAAGAGAGAGAGGAAGTGACTGGGGTCCCAAAATCACATCCAAGAGCACACCTCCAAATGATCAAACTTTCTTTCACTAAGTCCACATCTTAAAGGTTCTATCACCTCCCAATAGAGTCACAAGCCTTTAACACATAGTCTTTTGGCAAATATTCCAGATCCAAACTATAGCAGATGGGTAATAGGGCAGAGTAAGTCTTACCTAAGAACTCACTTGGTATACAATGGAATATTACTCAGTCATAAAGAATAATAAAATTATGGCATTTGCAGGCAAATGGATGAAATTGGAAAATATGCTAAGTGAGATAAGCCAATTTCAAAAAACGAAAGGACGAATGATCTCGCTGATAAGTGGATGATGACACATAATGGGGGGGTGGGAGGGGGGCAAGAATGGAGAAAGGAGGGACTTTATAGAGGGAAAAGAGGGGTAGGAGGGATGGGGGAGGAAAAAATAACAGAATGAATCAAATGCCATTACCCTATGTAAATGTATGATTACACAAATGGTATGCCTCTACTTCATGTACAAACAGAGAAACAACATGTTTCCCATTTGTTTACAATAAAAATAAATAAAAGGTTAAAAAAAAAAAAAGAACTCACTTGGTGACTGATGAAACAGTCTAGTCACATCAAGGGAGAAGAAACCTGAAAGACACCAATGTCTGCAGTACCATAGTGTCCTTGGACAACTTGCTCTTCAGGCCTGGTCTTCAGTTTCTTCATTTGTAAAGTCATATGTTTATGGTATATGCAGATTTCAGGAAATAGAAAATATTAAAAATAACATCATCGTTCTAAAACCTGAACATACAATCTTTTCTTTAAGAAAATACCTATCTTCGTTGAATTTTATGCTGAGAATTTTAAATGGCATAGACACAACTTCTTAAAAAGCTTAACTTCTAAGATTGAATCATGGTTTTAAAATATTAAGGGAGTTTACAGCTTAATGAACTGAGGTCGAAGAGCAAAGAACCAGTCACCCTTTTGTTCAACCAACACATGCTGAACATTACCATGTAAAGGTTCTGTGGTAGGTACTGGCAATACTTTGAAGAACATTTATTTAGGGTCCCAGAAAGGAAGAAAGATGTAGCATACTTGACACAGATAATTGAGAGTCTCATGAAAGCTGAATTCGTGAAAGGTGTGAACACCACCAGGAAAAACAGAAGCGCCCTAATGCCACCACAGTGAAAAGGATCAGGGAGAGAAGCCAAGTAGCTGAGCTTTACCCGCCCTAGACCCAAATGATCAGGCAGAGCAAATCGTTACACAGCCTGAGCTGTAGGAGAGGCCCATCTGAAAGGAGTTAAGGGTTCTCTGGGAGCATGCAGTCACCAACAAACCTTTCCTCCAGTCCTCTCATCTCCAGAGTTGAATGCCGTTAGAAGCTGGAGAGCAAGGAAGCCCAGGTGAAGCAACTTCTAGAGGTGAGTAGGATGAGGAATTATAGCACATCTTTTGCTTTTAAAAACATGATTCCTTGATGAGAAATCTATCACACAAACAAATAAATAATATAATTATAATTATAAGCATTTTTGAGGAATTTGAAATAAAGATGTGACTGAGGAGATGAAGGCCCCTCTGAGGAGATGATATTCTTGCTAAGAACTTAAAGAAGATCTTCCTTAAAGAAGTGGAGTGTTCTGGGAAGGAAGAACAGCATTGTGAATGTCTTAGGGAGAGGTGCTTTTGGGAAAAGTAACACGCAGGGCCTCCACCTTACAGATTTGTTAATCATGGAGAGGATCATAATTTAAAGAAGTGGCCCTACTTTAGGGCAATGGGAAACTACTGGTTGCAGGAAAATAATGTTGTTTTGTTTACATATTCTGAAGATCACCTTAGACTGCAGTTAAAGGGTAAAGTTTGAGGACATAAGAATGAAAGCAGGAAGACCAATTTTAAGGGTGTTTCAGAAGTCCAGAGAATCAGCAATGATTTGGAATAAGACAATACCAGGGAATTAAGAGAACAGACTATGTCTTAGTCTGTTCTGGCTGCTATGACAAAGTACCATAAACAGGGTGGCTTATCAACAACAGAAATTTATTGCTCATAATTGTGGAGGCTGGAAAGTCCAAGGTCAGGGTAGCAGCTTGTTTGGATTCTGGTGAAGGCCTACTTCCTTGTTCGCGGATGGATATCTTCAGGTTGTGACCTCACATGGTGGAAGGGGTGAGGGTGTTTTCTGGGGTCTTTTAAATAAGGGCACTAATCTCATTCATAAATGCTACCTCCATGACTGAATCACCTTCCAAAAAGTCCCAACTCACAAAAACATTACTCTGAGGAGTGAGTTAGCATATGAATTCTCAGGGGACATAAACATTAAATCTATGTAAGATAAATTTGACACAGAAGGCAACAAAAAGAGAAAGAATGAAAATGACAACTCCCAGATTTGTTTTTACTCACTCATACAGCACTTCTTATAAATTATGTAGGAACATTTGCACTTCTCTTAAAATGACAGTGTTCACTCATACCTTTCTGCATTAAAATTTACATTTTTATCTTTCAGGAATGTTCCTCTTCTCCTGGTCCACAAAGTTAATTCGAATAATTTATTGCTCAAGGCTGAGGTGGTTGAACTTGTTAGAGCATGTCTGTATACACACCCAGCTACTCAGGATGCTAAGGTAGAAGATTGCAAGTTCAAGTCCAGTCTGGGCAACTTAGCAAAATCTCATCTCAAAAATTAAAACAAACAAAAAAAAAAAAGGTAAAAAGGGTTGGGGATGTAGCTCAATAGTAGTGCATGTCTAAGTTCAATCTCTAGTGCCAAAAAAAGGTACTGGAATGTACTTCTTTGGTACAATGCCTGCCACTGGCCTTAGGTTTAATCCTCAGTACAAAAAGAAAAGAAAAAGAAAGAGAGAGAGAGAGAAAGGGAGGGAGAAAGAAAGAAAGAGAGAGAGAGAGAAAGAAAGAAGAGAGAGAGAGAGAGAGAAAGAGAGAAGAGAGAGAGAGAGAGAAAGAAAGAAAGAGAGAGACAAGAATGGGGTCTAGGAATGCTTGACTCAAGAAGCTGCCCCTGGTCTCTCTAGATTGCTCTTTCTAGACTGGCCTTCCCTCTTCAAGACCTCTTCCCCCACCTGGCTGCTTTCACTCCCAGTACTTATCACCTTAGA
Source organism: Sciurus carolinensis (assembly GCF_902686445.1). Classification (NCBI taxonomy): domain Eukaryota; kingdom Metazoa; phylum Chordata; class Mammalia; order Rodentia; family Sciuridae; genus Sciurus; species Sciurus carolinensis. Next base: position 48,880,407 of record NC_062226.1, read on the forward strand.
ACTGAATCTCCCTACCACTGTAAGAGCAGAGATTTCTCACAGGTGGGCACTATAACTTATCTAACTATATCTTATCCATCTCTTAATCCCTTGTGCTTCCCATGGCTTCTGGCATGCCAAACAACTTACTAAATTTGCAAAACAGTGAAGTGTAAAGTGGTTAAATGGAAATTTAGGTCATTTCAAACTGGGAAGATAAGTATCATTTTCACAGAGGAGTTGACTTTGTAGTCAGAACTTGAAGGACTTGAACATTCCAATACAGAAGAAGTGATATTGGGGATGGGGCGGGAAATTGCCTGAGCTTAGGAGCATAGCGAAATGAAATATTTGGAGAACAGTTTGGTTCAGGTGGAATGTAGGTCTGCTGCATTCATACAAGAGAACAATGAAAAATAGAATGGATGCAATCTAAGGAAGATATTTTTTATTTTGTCGACAATGAAGAACCAGGAAAGTTTGTTAGAGAGATATGTGACAAGGTAAGGCATGTGACATCAAGAGTAAGTTTCAAGAAATGACAGCTTACTTACTTTGTGTTAGACTACCCCCTACCTCAGATAACAATGATAAACTCTGACCTAGTAATCAAAATAATTGTTTGAAGTTACTCAAGAAAAACACATGTCTCCCAAAAAGAGGTGATTTGATTTTTAGTAAATGGGAACTGTGTTGGGTAAGATTTGTTTTTATGTAGTTTTTCTCCTGCGAGCACTTTCCATGCCACATGGTTCAAGGTAGCTAAAATCCATGTAAAAAGACATTGTCTTTCTGACTTGAGGAGAGAATTTGTTCAGGGAATCCAGTAACTGGATACTTAACAGACAAATCCATGAAAGGAGGAACTCACAGACAAGGAAGGCTGCCAAATTTGCAAATAAATTTCCTTCAAATCCTTGAACTGTGAATTCACAGAGGAGACTCCAAACAGCCTGGCAACAAAAGGCTGAAACACTGGACGGACCTTGACTGATGTCCCCTTGCTACAACAAACATCAACAACCTTCAGGGTAGTCAACAGACTCTAAGATCTCTATAAATTCTCTTCAATGCATTGTATATAATTTTAAAATCACTAGAAATTGAAAGGAAAGAGAAAATGTGACCTATAACCAAGATACAACATAGTTAAAAGAACTTTAAAATGATACAGATGTCATAACTAGTAAAAAAAAATAGAGAACTTTAAAGCAACTATCACAAATGTACTCAAAAACAAAAGAGAAATTATAGCTGTAATGAAGAAAGAGATATGGAATGAAAACAAAAAAATGAAAAAATTTTCCAAAAAGAACAAAATGGATATACACTATATATTATTTGAAGTGAAAAATTTCTGAATTAGCATACAACAGATTAGAGTTTTCAAGAGGGGGACAATGAATGTAAGACCTACTTGCAAAAAGAAAAAAACTATTAAAAAGAAGATCAAAGCCTTTTGACCGTGGAAAATATCAACAGGTCTATGTGCATAGAATTAGAGTCCTGAATGAGGAAGGGAGAAAGAGGGAGAAAACATATGAAGAAATAATGACCTGATATTAACAAACTTGTTGAAAGCATCAATCTGCATATTTGATATTCTAGGGAACTATATAAACAAGATAGATGTAAAGAAAACTAAGTACATCACACTTGTTATTGATAGATGTGATATGTGAGACAATGCAAGAAGGTTTAGAGGTGAAATCATTGGGTTATAAAAGCCTTAACCTAACCATTGAATTAATCCCCTTGAATGGATTGACTAGGTGGTAACAGTGTGCAGGTAGGGTATGGCTGAAGAAGGTGGCCCCTGGGGTTTTGCCTTTGGAGTTTACATTTTGTCAGTAGAGAGAAGAGGTCTCTCTGCTGACCATGTTCCCAGATGCTTTCTTCTGCCATACTTTCTACCACGATGTCCAGCCTCATCTTTGGCCCTGAGGAATGGAGTTAGTCATCTATAGACTGAGACCCATGAAACCACGAGCCCCCAAATAAACTCTTCCTCCTCTAATTGTTCTTGTCAGGACTTCTGGTCACAGCAAAGAAAAAGCTGACTAAATCAGAAATTGGTACTGAGAAGTGGGTCATTGCTGTGACTAACCTGACCATGTGGTTCAGAAGCTTTTGAAGCTTTTTGGAATTTGTGGGAGGAATTTTGAAAAGTTTAGCAATACAAGCTGGAAAAAGAATGTTGTAAGTGAACCTGAATGGGCAATTTTGGTGGGAGTTCAGAAGACCAGAATGCCAATAAGACTGTGTGACTGAGCTCATGAGGTTTCAGAGGAGAATGAGGACTTTATTGGAAACTGGACTAGAGGCCATTTGTGTTATGTTCTGGCTAAGAAGTTGTCTGAATTTTGCCCAAGTCCTAACATTTTCTGTGAGGCTGAATTTAAAGGCAATGGACAAAATAAATTGTCAGAAGAAATTTCAAAACAGCACAGCCTTCAGGAGATGCTATGGATATTGCTGGTAGCTTTTAATCAAGTTTATGTGATAATGAGGAGTAGAAAGCAGAACAGAAAGATTAGAAAAACTTGAACTTGAAAAGTGCAAATAAAATCGGGGCTAAGGAGGTTGCGGTTGTTAAAGACAATACAGCTACAAAAGAGATGCTGTTAAATACTTTACCCAGAAATCATAGTAAAGACAGCTTGAGGACATTTCAGCAATTAGCAAGACCACTCCCATCTCTGTATCAAGGGTGTAAAAGTAAAAATTCCTTTGGGAAGAGGCCATGGGTCACCCTGCCTGCACAGAGTGACCTAGTTAGTGGTTTCATCATGCTTAATCACCCAGGCATGTGGAAGCTGCTTCAACCAGGGTTCCTGGAAACTTGGCTACTGCTTGAGATGGCAGCAGACCTTGGCGTCAACCAAATGGTACTGATTCTGCAGGAATACAGGATGCTGGAATGAGTCATGGAGGCTTCCAAGATTTCAAAGGAAGGCCTGGGAGGCCAGGCCAAATGCAGCAGGGTCAGAGTCCCTGTGGGCAGCCCTTGAAAGGGCAACATGTGTGGAGACGTGAGAAGGAGGCCCAAGCTGCTGTGGAGACCCCGGAGATGAAGTGCTGGTACCATGGTAAGTCTGCTGAGGAAAGCGGCAGGAATTAAGCAGAGACAAATCAACAGAGAGGCCATGTGGGCTGGAACCAGCAAGGCCACAGGGGCAGCACTACAGAAGCCCTTTGGAAGAGAATATCACAATGTCATGTGGCCAAGATATTGGATGTGGAGCTACAGAACTTGTTTTACCCAGCTGGATTTCAGTCTTTGTGGTCCCAATCCCTTCTTTCTGTGCTCCCTATTTCTTCCTTTTGGAATGGAAATGTTTACTCTGTATCTTTGTATATTGGTTACATGTAACTTGTTTTTGATTTTTGCAGGAGTTCACACTGAGTTTGCCTTGAGTCTTGGAGGAGATTTTGGACTTGAACTTTTGGCAAACCTGGAACTGTTAAGACTATGGGGATTCTTGGAAATGGACTAAATGTATTTGCTTTGTGAATAGGGATCAGCTTTTGAGAGTCAGGGGCAGAAATTTATGGTTTAGATGTGAGATGTTCTCGACAAGCTCATCTGTGAAACAATGCAAGAAAGTTTAGGGGTGAAATGATTGGGTTATGAGAGCCTTAACCTCATAAATGCATTAATCCCCTGATAAGGATTAACTGGGTGGTAACTGTAGGCAGGTAGGGTGTGGCTACAGGAGGTGGGTCATTGGGGGCATAACTTTGGGATTTATATTTTGTCTGTGAGGAAAAGAGGTTTCTTTCTGTGCTTCCTAGTTCCAGGTCCCTGATTACTTTTCTCTGCCATGCATTTCCACCATGATGTCCTGAGGAATGGAGTTGGCTGCCTGTAGCCTGAGATCTCTGAATCCATGAGTTCCCAAATAAATTTTTTCTCCTCTAATTGCTCTCATCAGGTCTTTTGGTCACAGTGGGAAAAAAAAAAAATGGTTAAAACAATACTCAAACTATAGAGGGAAAAAATAAAAGACAAGGATAAAAGGAGAATCTTGAAAATATCTGGGGGGGCAAGGAGAACATATGACACACAAAGAACACTGATCCAGAGTCTGACTTCTCATCAGAAGCAACAGAGACAAAAGACAATAAAACAAATGTAAGTACTGAAGTGAAAAAACAATCAAATTTTTAAGAACCATCAAAAATTAGAATCTATATCCCACATAGTTCAAAATACCTTTTGAAAATGAAGGTAAATTAGATTTTTTCAACTAAATGGAAACTGAGAAAAATTTATCACTTGTTATAACAAAAATTGTTTCGGTCAAAGAAAATGACATCAGATGGACACTTGCTGAATGAAGAACAACAGAAATGGCAAATACACAGAAGTAAATACAAAGATGGCTTCAAAATTTTTTCTTTTAATTTATTTATAATACAATTGAAATTTTAAAGACTTTCAAGAATTACCAAAATCTGTGAAAATTTTTAACATAGAGGTCAAAAATAAAATAACAGAGCATTATTGACATAATTCATTTGAAATTTCAGAACACTGGGGAATAAAGAAAACCACATGCCTCCAGAGAGGGAAAAAGAAACATGTATACAGGATTATAAAAAGAATTCCTCAGGGACCTAACGGCTACACTGCAGATAAGAAAATTTTGCCTTCAAATACTTGAAGGAAATTATTTCTAACCTGTAATTCTGTATTAGTCAATCATATAAAAAGAAAAAATGAAGACTTTTTCAGGTTTTCAAGGTCTCAAAAATTATCTCATCTTTGACATTTATTTCATATCATTATTTTTAAAAAGTATATTACCCTTTATGTTGGGTATTTGAGAGAAAAATTGGTTTTGTCTAAGTAGGATATGAGGAAAAGGTACACTCATACATGGTTGGTGAGACTGCAAATTAGTACAATCTTTGGAAATCAGTATGGAGATTCCTCAAAAGACTAGGAATGGAACCACCATATGATCCCACAATCCCACTCCTTGTTATTTATTCAAAAGAACTAAAATCAGTATCCTAGAGCTATACAGACACATTGATGTTTGTAGAGCATAATTTACCATAGTGAAGTTATGGAACCAGCCCAGTTACCTTCAACAGATGAGAAATTGGAGTATTAGCCAAAAAGAAAAATGAAATTATGGCACTTGTGGTTAATGAATGGAACTAAAGGATATCATGCTGAGAAATAGCCAGACTCAGAAAGTCAAATGTCAAATATTTTCTCATATGGGAAAGCTCGAATGAGAAAAGGGAATAAAAATGGAGGAATCTCATGAAAATAGAAGGGAGATTAGTGAAGTGGAGGGAGAGGATTGAAGGGGAGGGAGGAGCGACAGGAAAAGGGAGTCACAGTGGCATGAAACCCAGTTATGCTAAGTACATATATGACTATACCACAGTGAATTCCACCTTTATGTATATCTACAAAGCATCAATTGAAAATAAATAAATAGAAGGAAGATCAGCAGAGTAGAGGAAGGGAAACAGGGGGATGGGGAAGGAGAAAGAAAGGGAAGGTTCTGGGAACTGAAATTGAGCAAATTATTTTCCATTCATTTGTGATTATGTCAAAATGAACTCCACTACTATGTATAATTATAATGCACTAATTAAAAAACACTTAAAAATTACTTTCTATGGGAGGTGCTCCAATAAAGAAAGCATGGAATATACAAAATAAAAATTTTGGCCCAAGAAAATAGTAAAGGGACATTTCAGGAGGACAGCTGTACACCAGATGTAGAGTAAAACAGTCTATTTATAAAGAAAAAAAACTACAAAATAACATTTTTAACCACTTTCCAAGCTACTTATTGGTCTATGTGGTGTGGGGGCTCAGACCCAGGAAATCAATTTGGGATCCCAGAAGATGGAAGAAGATTCAAGACACAGTTGGGATAGTAGACATGTGTTATTCAGAGGGAGCAGTAACCCATAGCCAGCCCCCAGCTCCAGCTTCAGCCCCAGTCAGTTCCATTTAGCCCCTTGAGTCTTTTCCATAGGCCTTTTTATATGTAGGCTAGACAAAGAAGGTATATTGCCAACAGGTTACATAAGAAGGGACATGCTCACAAGCAAATGTTTATGACCTCAAGGACCCATTAAAAACATAGTCCACTAGAAACCTCAACAAGGGAGTCTATCTACAGCCATTTTAGGCCTCAACAAGAGAATCTATCTATAGCCATTTTGGGCCTCAACAAGGGAGTCTATCTATAGCCATTTTAGGCCTGCCCTAAATGGACCTTTTCAATTTGGTAGCATAAAACCTTCTGGAAATTCTACTGAATTATTTGTTGAAAGTCTCATCCTTCTATTTCTCTATTTATTTACTCAGCACATATTGCGGAAGCAGCAAGGAGAAGCAGCACAAATAGAGAACAGAAAATAGAAGGCTGTTGGGAGTTAAGGTCTTTTGTTTTAGCTTGAGTTTTCCCAAAAGCAGAACCTGAGGGAAAAAAAACCTTATAAAGGGGGAGCAAGAGTGAGAAACTGAGAGGAGTGAGGGAAGTGGAAAAGCAAATACATAAATGCATTATTAACATCACCATTGTGGACAACCTACAGTAAAGTCTGGAATCTTCTATAGTGTAGGTGGACTGCCTTTTAAAATTGATTACCTGAGAGTTGACCATTTTTGTCCATCAGGATACATCCCTTATTAGTTTAGGATTGCCTTCAGATGGAAGCTCTGGTATACTTCCAGAATGACCATGCCCATTTGAGCCGAGGGCATCCCCATAGTAATTATTGCACTGGAAAAACTAGAAGGCAAAATTACAAAACATCTAGTGCTCAAGGAAAAATATCAGCATGACGCAAACCAAACTACCCACTGCTTCTATTCTGTAATCAGAGATGAGGCCAAGAGGATATGAGTCAGGAAGCCAAAAACAACTCATACTATCCATGCTCTGTACCACTCAGTTGTCCCTGTGCTCGACAGTAAATCCCATACATCTCTAAGTCTTCAAGATGGTGGTCAGTCACAATCTCTACAGGTGACTATAGACAAATATTAATAGAGAAAGATATATCTTCAATGCTACAACTGGTCCTGAAGTTACATTTCATATTTATCAATTCCTTTTTCCACCGCCCATATTAGATTTGCCTCACACTCAGCCAGTGTCTACTTGTCTGAATTTCTTACCTAATGGGCCAACTCAGACCTTCAACCTGAGCCCATGGTTACCTTGCTCTTATAAGGCTCTCATTTCTGTAATTCTCATGATGATTTATTATGAATACATATTAATTATACAAGTTAATGGAATTCATTGCAATGTTTCTATATAGCCTGTGCCGATCAGATTCACCCACCCTTATCCTACCCTCACTCTGCTCCTGACACCCTTCCCAGGTCCAGTAGTCAACCTTCTGTTTTCAAGTCTTTTTTTTTTTTTTTCTTTCAGTTTTCACACATGGGAGAGAACATATTGTAGTTTTTCTGTGTCTGGCTTATTTGCTTATCATATTATCTTCCAGTGCCATTCATTTTTGTTGCAAATTATAGAATTTCACTCTTTTTATAGCTGAGTAATGCTCTATTCTGAATACATACCATATTTTCTTTATCCATTCATCTGTGAATGGGCACCTAGGCTGATTTCATATCCTAGCTATTGTGAATAGTGCCACAATAACCATGGGCATGCAGACATCTCTTTTGTATGCTGACTTTATTCCTTTGGGATGTATACCCAGGAGTGGTAGAACTGCATCATATGGTAGTTGTATTTTTAGTTTGTCGAAGGACCTTTAAACCATTTTCTCTAGTGGTTGTACTAATTTGCATTCTCAGCGACAGTGTATAAGAGTTCCTTTTTCTCCACATACTCGCCAATACTTGGTTTTGGTTATGGTTTCATTGTTATTGGTTTTTTATAATAGCCTTTCTAAATGGAGTAAGATGGTGTCTCACTGTAGTTTTGATCTGCATTTCCCTGATGGCTAATGATATTGAGCATTTTTTCATTGATTAATTGGCCATTTGTACTTCTTTTGAGAAGTACATGCTTAAGCCATATTTTGCCAGTGCTTTAGCTATCTGCAGTTGCCCAGAGTTTCAATTTCTAACATCTCATCTCCTCAACCTAAATCACTTCCAGTGAGAGTACAGCACTGTAAGTCTTAGCTTGGATTCTACCAGAAAACAAGGCCTTGGTCAAGGAGATGACCCTAGAGATCACAACAGGAATAGAAGAGGGGAAAAGCCTACCAAAGGCGCATTTTTATATTACATCCTTGGGACACTGCAGCTTAACTCTGGTATATAAGGAACATACAGAATGTATCTCAGAGCTGTGTGCTAGAACAACTTGGGAAAGCATTAATCCCTAAGATTCTATCCCTCATTTATTGAGGACTGCTGTCAGTTTACTTCCATAAATTTTAGGACTCCATGTATAAGCTTAGTAATTAGAATCCCACTCCCAGTTGTAGTACTGGAGAAGCCCTGAGGTAAAAAGTGAACAGGACATGGTGTTCACCTGAGAAGATTCTGTTGCAGTATGAGACGAACCCCGAATGACCATTGCACGCAGGCTGGAATCTGAAGTCAGGCCCTGAAGGTGTAAGTCAGGGCAACACAGACTCCGATTCAACCTGTTTGAGCTCCTCCAGGAGTTTGGACTTAATTTGGTAAAACATAAGCAAGTATTAAAGATTTTTAAACAAAGTAGCAACCTAATTATGTTTGTATTTTGCAAAGACAGAAACTGGGGTAGTAAAGTACAGAAGATCATTTTGGAGATTTCACCTAGAGCTGATGGAGCACTAAGGTAAATCAGGTTGAGATGAGGGAAGGAATGATGTAATGAGTAGTTCTGATATTGAATCAATAGGGAAAAATTGAGAAAAGCTTCACTTTGTAAATTTGCCCAAAAATATTGCAAAAACAAAGTGTCAAAGTTAGCCAATCCTGACAATTTGTAGGTGGTATGGAATTTATTGATTGAATCAGTGTGATTTCAAACTTAGGCCAATGCATGATTCATAAGGTCAGTCACAGCACATGCATAGAAATCAATTGATCGATCAATTAATTCATGTGTTAACTGTGGGTGGGTAAATTATGTAATTTTCAGTTTCACTTTTTGGATAATTAATTTTGTGACTTTATGTTTCAGAAGAAGATGTTAGTCAATATTAGCTTCAAAAATTAGGGAAGGAAATGAAGACCTTCAAATTTAAAAAGAAGTAGAACTTCCTCCTTAGGGACACATGTATGCAAAAAAAACCCAACCTGTCTCTTATGTCCAGAAAATGTAGTGTACACTTGAAAAAGATGTTTTTTAATGACATAAAGGGAAATAAAAAGTAATATATGGAAAGGACTCTGAAAGAGCAAACCAAATGACACTAAAGTGATGAAAGCACCAGTCTATCCCTGCACACAATAGTGTTGTAAGTTGGAAGCAAATCTATAAAATCCTATAATTTCAGTTTCTCACTTCTGATATGTCTTCATGCTAGTCTCCATATCTCTTTAGCTTTTATTTGAACACTTATTGAATAAATATACCTTTCTTCTCTTTTGTAGAATTTTTATTCCTCCAAATTCCTAGTATTTCCCTTTTGGTTTTTCTTTTTTTCAATAGGATTTAATGAGAAATTGCTATGTACCACAGTGCATGTGTGTTGATACCATCATTAGTAACATGGACATGGTTCATACCCTTCTCATGATTAGGCCTAGATCTGTGTTCTGACTTAAACAATTAATATTCTAACTTTAAATAATTCACTTAATCTTTCTGAGCTTCAACCTTTTCATTGTTAAAGAGGGAAGGTATTATGGTTTCAATATGAGGTGTCCCCCAAAGGCTCATGTGTGAAGCAATAAAAGAAAGTTTAGAGGTGAAATGATGGATTATGAGAGTTTTAACTTAATCAGTGCATTAATTCTCTGATAGGGATTAACTGAGCGGTAACTGTAGGCAGGTAGGGTGTGGCTAGGGTAGATGGGTCATTGGGAGTATATATTTTGTCCTTGATGAGAAATGTCTCTCTCTCCTTTCTGATTGTCATGTACTGAGTTGCTTTCCTCTAGAAAGCCCTTCTGCCTTGATGTTCTCCCTCATATTCGAACACAGCAATGAAATTGGCCATTGATGGACTGAGACCTCTGAAACCATGAGCTTCCAAATAAACTTTTCCTTCTCAAATTGTTCTTTTCAGATCTTTTGATTGCAGCAACAAAAATATGACTAAAACAGAAAGATACTGCATGTGCTGCCTAATAGTGCTGAGGAAGATACCATTCACTCATACATGTGTTTATTAAGCCAATCCACAATGAATCCCTTCTTATTCTAATATATGCCAAGCTCTGTGTGTGCTTTGTGACTCAAAAATAATATGGCAGCAGTGTGAGTCACTGTTGTGTGTATGCAATGAACTGAAGACATTTTTTGCTTATTGGTTTCTACATTTTGTTTAAAAAGTGTTTTCAGCCATTGTATAGCATAAATTTAAGCATCAAAATGTTTTTAGTTAGGTATAGCAACTATTTTAATGGAGATACACAACTAATAATTTATGAACTTGATAAAGAAGATGGTATGTTACTTCTAAATAATCAAATAGACACTCATCCAAGAAAAGTAGCCAGTAAACTGAGGCAAGAAGAAAGATAAGGAGTAAAGAGGGCAAGAAGTGGAACAGGGGATCAGGGAGTCTGATTTGAACCGTGCTATCTCAGAATCACCTGTGCTCAAACTCCTTCCCATCAGCCTTCTTAGTGTGAGGACGCCCCAAGGAAGACGGGATGCTCCACTTTTGGCCTAAGTCCTGTGGAGCATTTTAGGAGGTGAGTTATCGCGAGATATTTGTGATATTATCTCTTCTTTTATATGTGCATTACCTGAATTTTGAAACAAAAATCCCACATATACCTTTACATTTGCAATACAATATTTGTTCCCAAGAGCAAGCACAGCTGAAAGCTAATGGTACAGAAGTTATTTATTTTGCTGAGAACAGACAAGCAGCAAATTTAAAGAGAGAGAAATGCTTTATTATTATGCCCACAGTTGCTAGCCAACTTTCTTCTTCATGTACCTTGGAAGGTGTAATAATTCTACATAACCTTTTTCACATTATTTGCTAGTGGCAATGCAATTATTAGTTTTTCTGATTGATAAAGGTTTTATTTTAAATATATGCACATAACTTACATCTTATGATCTCAAGGAATTTGAAATTTCTCATATATACCACCTGTTCCCTTTGTCACTGTGTCAGCATCAGGACTGACAACTGGGGACAGGATGTAACCCTGATGTAAAATGCAATAAAATAGAACCTAAAATCAGTAAACAGCACTAAATAACTCTGGAATCAAGTCAAGTCTCTGAGACTAAAAGTAAAAGGAGCTACATGTAAGCACTGTACTCCCGATGATAAAGTTGTTACCACAGGGCTGATCCTGTTTTACCTGTATTGGGAACTGATAGGTGGTAGGAGCAAGGTTCCCACCACGGGAGTGAGAATTTACAAATAAGCCAGAGAACAAGGCTAAAATGAGACGAGGGTCAAGGGACATCAGGATGAACTCAGGTTTAGTTCAATATTGACACAGATGGTTGCATATAGAGGTGTGTGTGTGCATACACACACACAGCTACAGCTTAGCATATGCATGTTTCCTTGTTTGGTCAGATGAGAAGGCCTAGAAACAACTGTATTCTAGTAACAATAAACATACTTAGTGTCCAGATCTTGTTTTTTACCAAAAAAGAGAAATGCCGATTCTAGGACTAGGCCAGGAAAAATGCAAGATGAGCCAGAAGCCACTTATAGTGTCTTAAACGGGGGAAAAAATGTTTTAAAGGAACACAATGCATGCACACACATACTCACACACACCAGCCAGGCATGGTGGCCGTGCCTATAATCTCAGCTGTGGAAGAAGGATCGAAAGTTCGAAACCAACCTCAGCCACTTAGCAAGACCCTCAACAACTTGAGACTCTGTCTCAAAATTTTTAAAAAATGTAAAAAGGGCTGGGGATGTTGCTCAGTGGTTAAGCACCCCTCAGTTCAATCCCCAGTACCAAAAAAAAAAAAGGAAAAAGAAAAAAAAAGAGAAGAAAGAAAGAGAAAAAAAAAAAGAAAAGAAAAGGAACACAACCAAAACCCCATATTCCCAGAGGGATAGCAAAAGGACACAGGAGTCAACTGAAAGAACTCCCAAAGGCCAAAACCATAACAGCTGACTTTAAAATAAAGTATCATATTATAACCCAAATTATAAAATAAATAATATTAACATAAATAAATTATTGCATAAATAAATACAAAGAGTGAACACAAGTCTTCTAACACTTCCTCAGTCAGAGCCCAAGGTCAACATCAACAGGGATGAAGGATATTGACAGCATGTTCCCTTGATATGATGTGATGAAAATGGTACTTCACCTCAGTGGTCATTCTCCCAATTACCATCACCCTAGTACAGCCATGAGAAAGGTACCAGACCGAGGCTAATAGGTAGATGTTCCACACAATGCCTGACCAATATTCCTTAAAACTATACAAATGATCAAAAAAAGGAAGTCTGGGAAATTGTCACAAGCCTCAAAGAACTTAAGAAGACATGAGAACTAAATGTAATGTGGTGTCCAAGAGGGACAGAAAAAAGTATTGCAGACAAAAGCTAAGGAAATTCCTGCAGAATATAGACCTTAGTTAATGGTAAGTTATCAGTATTGGTTCACTAATTGTAATGAATATACAAACCTAATGAAAGATGTTAATAATACAAGTAACTGGGTGCGATATATATGGAAACTATTATATTCTCAATTTTTTCCTGTAAATTCAAAATAGTTACAAAAAATAAAGCATACTTTAAAAAATCAGTACACATTGAATAGGTATTTGACAAAATATCAATCCTTATACACTTGAAAATTAAAAATAAAATAGTTCCTAAATATAGTATTTTAGATAAATTTCTTTTTTTAATTATTTTTTTTATTTTTACAGACTGCATTTTGATTCATTGTACACAAATAGGGACATCTTTTCATTTCTATGGTTGTGCACGATGTGAATTCATACCATTCTTGTAATCATACATGTACATAGGGTAATGATGGCTGTCTCATTCCACCATTTTCATACCCCTCTCCCTCTCATTTTCCTCTACGTAATCTAAAGTTCCTTCATTCTTCTCTCACCCCCACCCCCATTATATATCATCATTCACTTATCAAACTTAGCTTTGAAAGAAATCAGAGGAGATTTTATATGGATTAAACAGTTTCCAGGGAATTTCACTTTTAAGCATATGTAGAAAACACCATCAAAAATAAATAAGTAGGTGGGGTGGCAAACACCTCTAATCCCAGCTACTCTGGAGGCTGAGGCAGGAGGACCACAGACTCAAGGCCAGTCTCAGCAATTTAGCTAGTCCCTACATAACATAGTGAGACCCTGTCTCAAATAAAAATAAAAAATAAATAAAAAGACCTGGGGTGTGACTCAGTGATGTCACTGATGGAGAGCCACTGGGTTCAATCCCTGGTATAATCAATCAATCAATCCATCAATAAAGGAAAGATCAGTACAGCAGAGGAAGGAGAAAAGAGAGAGGGAGGAGAGAGGGAGAGTAACAGGGCAAGGGGAGAACAGGAACTGAAAGGGAGCATATCAAATTCCACACATGTATAATGTTGTCAAAATGAACCCACTACTATGTCTAACTAGAATATTCTAATTAAAAAAAGAAGAAAATTTTAAAAAACAATTTTCAAGGGCTGGGGAGATAGCTCAGTTGGTAGAGTGCTTGCCTTGCAAACACAAGGCCCTCGGTTCAATCCCCAGCACCTCAAAAAAAAAAAAAAAACACAATTTTCAAGTTTCAAAAAACTTCCCAAATTAAAAGGCAAAAAAAGAAATAAAAAGGCCTGAGAAAACATATTCCAAGTAAAAACAAAGAATAAGAGTTAATGTTCTGAATCTATATAGAGCCCTTACAAATTTAATTTTTAAAAAATCACTATTTAATTGTGGCCAAGAACATATTAAGGCAATTGAGAAAAGAACAAACCCAGAATTGTAGAATTGTTTTGTCTAACTGCTACTCAAAGAAATAAATAAAAATTAAAACAAAAAAGAAATATAGGACTATTCTATGTCTATTAAATTCCAAAATTATATGTATTATATAAAAGTAAAATTACACATGTAATCTATATATACGTATAAATGGTTATCATATACATATAGTTGTTTTATATACACATATATCTGATTATAGGCAATAAAATATGTAGGTAGTTTCATCAAATGATACTGGTGAAAGTATCAATAGACACATAAACTTTTAATATATCTTTACAAGATCCTTAAAAATGTTGTTCACATGCGACTCTAATAATTTATCCTAGAATTTGACAACCTATTTGTGTAAAGGGCCCAAAAGTAAACATTTTAGGTTTGTGGGGCCACACAGGCTTTGTCGCAACCACTTGTGCTGTTGTACGTAAATAAGTAAGTGGGACTGGTTTCAACAAACAAGCTGTAGGCCAGATTTGGCTTCTGAACCATTTTTTCTAACCACCGAGGAAAGAATAACAAAAGTGAAAGAAAATGCACGAAACAGTTACATACACTGTAGGCCCTCAACTACATAAAAAGTGTTTGTGGAAAAAATGCTAGCAGAAACAGCATTAAAATGATAATTAGCTTTTTCTCTAAAGAGTGGAATAATTTTCCCAATCATTCTGTTTGCAATTTTTTTATGTATTAAAAAATAGAAGCTGGACACAGTGGCACATGCCTATAATCCCAGCTACTTGGGAGACCAAAGCAGGAGGATTGCTTAAGCCCTGGAGTTTGAGGCCAGAAGAAGTAACATGCCCAGACCCTGTCTCAGAAGAAGGAGGAGAAGAAAAAAAATGAGGAGGTAAGGGGAGAAGGGGGAGGGGGAGGAGGGAGAGGAGGAGAAGAAGGAGGAATTCTAAAACCAGTTTCCTTGATTTGTGCTTTTATCAGTAAGCTACAGCTTCCCAGGACAACTTAAGATTTGAAAGCATCCTTATTTGTGATAATCATGTAGATTTAAAAAAAATAGTTCAGGGACTGGGGTTGTGGCTCCATGGTAGAGCGATTTGCCTAGCATGAGTAAGCACCACATAAAATAACTAAATACACAAAACAGGTATTGTGTCCATCTATAGAGAAAAATATTCTTAAAAATAGTTCAATTGGCTTTCACCCAATTCTCCATAAAAATGGACTTCTTTTAACATTTAGAAATTATACTTTGAATATTCCTTTTTTCTAATTCAGATTTTGATTCTACTCTATCATTAGTTATTAGTGAACTGCTTCCCTTCTTTCAGAATTTCTGATACTTTATGAAGATCACCTAAAGACATGGTTATGGAAATTTTTGCCTGCTTTTCTAAAGCTCTTTTTAATGACTCATGGTCTTAACAGCCTCTGTTTAAGTGACAAAAGAACCACTGTTGTTAGGGGGGATGTACAGCGCATTACACAAGTTTACCCTGGCAAGCCACAGGGACTGACCTGCAACCTGTGTCAGCACTTTTCAGTCCCACTAATAGGGATGCAGATGGGTGTGTGAGCGGCTAAGGCCTCTCATCCAGCCAATCAAAACATGGGAAACAAAAGCCTTTATCAGCTCAGTGCTGACCACAGCTCCCTACAGTATTGCTAAAATCACATTTTTCTCTGAACTTTCCATATACAAAATACCTCTCACCTGAAAGAAATCAGATTTTGTTCACAGCCTAGGGCTTAAGTGTGTTGTTCTAGTGTGTATGTAATTACTCCCTTTGGACCAAGGAAAATGAGCCTTTTTCAGTCTTACTCTAGGAACTTACAAAACCACCCAATAGCTTTCTGAATATGTAGGATGCAAACCAAGGACAACTAGCTAGCAAGGCACAGAGTTGGACTGATAATACAAAAATAAAGAAAACCAAAGCTATTATCCAAGAGTATCCCAGGGAGGGAAAGATTTACCACTTTCTAGAAGCATCTGCTTAGTTTTTCTATCACTCCAGGAACCCCACTCCCCTCACCTTAAAGTGGTCATCTTCTTTCCTTCTTCCCACCCATTTCTATCCCTCAGAAGGACATTTGTGCTATTATAAGAAGTTGTCATTTTCTGTGATTTAAATTTATTTGTTTGGTCTGTTTCCCTCGCTAGAAATATGTTCTCTCTAGGGGCAGAGTCCATAGTTTGGTTTGTGTTTTACTCTCTTGTCCATAGTACATATAAATTAAATATTTGTTGAATGTGCAGAATAATTTAGTTGAAAGACTTTGGATTACCATTCAGACAATTATGTCCTAATTCTGGCTCTCTCGTCAACTAGTTAGGTGTCTTGGTGAGATTTCTACAGTGATAATGCTGTGTTACTATCACCTCAAATCTCAGTAACTGTCATCAGAAAGCATTTATTCTGTTTAAAAATCTGTAGGTTTGCTGTGCCTCTACTAGTCTTGGCAACACTCAATCTTCAGTTTGGATTCAAGTTGAATCTACATTGTGAAATTCGTTCTGGAACCAGCAGCTGCTCAGGGTGTGTTTTCATGAATGATGGGAGCTCAAAGAAGAGAACAGAAACACACGGGCCTCTTAAAGCTTCAGTCTAGAACTGGCATGACCTCACTCCTGCTTAATGTTCCATGGGCCTAAAAAAAAACAAAAACACATGATCAAGGCCAAGATCAGGAAGGCAGGGAAATAGACTACTAACAGTATACCATGGTGAGAAGGAACAGGGAAGAAAGAATTGTGGGAAAATAAGTTGCCACTTTAAACAAGTGAATCCCATAAAGCTTTAGCTTTTATTTTATAAAAAATAAAAATTCTAGTCCTGTCTGTGCCAAGGCTCTTATGGGGGGATCAAATATTTTTCATATCAACTTTATTAAATTAAAATTCAATTTGACCAAGAGTTAGGCATTGCATAGGCAACAGATAATAATTGAAAATGACCAAGTCATTTTCTTCCCTTCTTTTTCTTCCCAGGGGCACTTAAGCACTGAGCTACATTCCCAGTCCTTCCTTTTTAATTTTTTTTTTTTATTATTTTAAGACAGGTCCAACTTTAATTTGCTTAGGGTCTCACGCATTTCCTGAGGCTAGCTTTGTACTTGTGCTCCTCCTGCCTTAGCCTCCTGAGCTACTGGGATTATCGACATGTGCCACCATACCCAGCCATTTCATTTTCTTATGGAGACTATAATTGAAGTAGAATATGATCATTGCTATAAGCTTATTTGCTGTAAGTATATAGTATAAAATATTTGGGAACAGGTAAGAATTAATTCATCTTGGGTGATATCAGGAAAGGTTTACAACCAAAGTGATGTTCAGGGTGCTCCTTTAAAAATAAGTAAGAATTAGGGATGAAAACTGGAGTGAAAGGTGGTAGGAAGAGAGGAGGCTTTAGCTTTATCAGTAATATTTGCATTTTAGAGTAAAAAGAAGAGATTTGAAGTAGATGTGGCAAAAAGTAGTCATCTAATGAATCCAGATGTTGGAAGAACTACTGTCTGATATGCTATTGTTTGTATATGCTTTAAAAATTTCATGATCGAAAAAATTATTTTAAAACAGATGGCTGACAAAAAGAGAAGAAGCAGGGAATTCTGGACAGGAAGAGCACAAGCGATAGGAAAATCATTTGGTTTTCATGGACCATGGTGTATGAAGGAAAAGAAATTGTGGAAAATAAAAGGGCCAGAGGACTAGGAAGGAATGGTTTAGTTTTCTAGGGCTGCTGTACCACAAATTGGGTGACTTAAGAGAACAGAAATTTATTGTCACACTGTTCTGGAGAGTAAAGGTCTAGGGTAAATAAAGTTACTAGCAGGGTTTGCCTCTGAGGGGGAATCTCTTACATGGGTCCTTCTTAACCTCACATGATGCCTGTCAGTCCTTGGCATTACTTGGGTTATGCATGCGTCACTTGAATCTCAGCCTCCAGCTTCATGTGGCATTCTCCTGTGTCTCTGAGTCTCCACTTGACCATCTTTCCACTATGTGTGATTCTGTTTCCAAATTTCCTTTTCTCGTCAGGATACCAGTCATTTGGATTAAGGGCTCATGCTCATGCAACTCCAGTATCATCTCATCATAATTTAACTAATGGCATCAGTAATGGTCCCTTTACCAAATGAAATCACATTCTGACACACTAAAAATTAGAACTTCAGTGGATCTTTTCAGAGGACACAATTCAACCCGTAATAGGGGTCAAGATATTGCTATTATTGTTTGGTTATTACTGGTAACAAATTTTCATGTTTTCTTTAAAAATATTCAAAGGAAAAGTATGACATACTATTAACCAATTAAAGACCTCAGGGAATGTATGACTTTGCTCACTCTGGAAAAAAGGAAATCTTAAGAAGGATGGCGTTTGTTTCTTCTGTCTTGCTCTTCAAGTACCTCCCAGGCTCACCCACGCAGTGCTCTGTCTTAAACCAGCCCACGCTGGGTGACTCACTACCCTGTTCCCCTACCCATTGCAGAACCATTTCATCACCCAAAGGAAAAACCTTCTGGCTACTACCACCACTCTCTTGGACTGCCCTGTCTGGCCTTGAAGCTGCTTTTTAATCTGGGACCTTCAGAAACTAATTTATACACTACAATTTAGCATAAATGGTCTGACTTACGTTTCCATCTACTGTTTTAGATGTTTTCTTAGCAGACTCTTTACAAAGTATGGACTGCTTACCAGAATTTTTAGTCCCTGAAATCTGTTTTCCAGTTTGCAACTATAAAAACAATGAATTAGTTCATATCTCTTCTTAGAACAGATTAATTGGCCCACCCCTTACTCCAGCCAAGTAGCTTTTCCCCTCCAACTGTATGATCTGGCTCCTGCCATCTGTCCTCACTCTTGTTCCATTCTCCTTTGTCGATATATCCAACCCCAGTTCTTTGTGAGCCTTAAAGCAAGATCTAGGCCTTTCTCACCTCCAGTAATTTCTAATTATGCTCCCTAGGCAGAGATTCCTTCAGTTCCTCAAATACCTGCTCATTCTCAAATCTATTTTTTCATTTCTTAAACATGATGTCTTTGGAGTGGATTTACTGACTATCTTGTCTAAAACATCACCATATATGAGACTCATCACCCTGTTTCTTTCCCTTTGGAGTTATTTGTTCACTTCTCTATGGTTTATTGTCTATCTCATTTATAAAAACATACCAGTAAAGCTAGTTCACTAATGCAATGCCAGCACGTAATAGATGTCTAATAAATATAAATTGAGTTTTAAAAAGATCTGTTAACTCAGGCCTTCCAAAAATCTTCCCAAGTTTGGTCACAAAGCAGCAAGTATAGAAATTCTGACCTGGGTCACTGGTAGTGCTGGTGCATGGGCCCCTTGCCTCGATTACTGACACTTTATTCTAAAGTCTCTTATCTTGGGTTCTTGACTTAGCGCCAAAGTTCTGATTTCCAGATTTTGTTTATATAAAATAAGGACCTAGAATATCAACTGGCCTCCTCCCTGACTCTTCCTGAACTTGACCTCTTGTGTACTGAATACTATAATAGCTTTTGCTCCTATTTGCCTTAGTTAACAACTACAGAATTGACCACAAACCTCTGAAAATCCTTATTTGTCTCAAATTCTGTCCTTCCTGTCTCTTATCCTATCTTCCTACTCTGAATCCTTCTTCTCTCTCCACACCTACCCTGGCATGACTAAAGCACAGAAGGGTGCTTTAGACATGAACACATGTCTAAAGCTAATCACTGCCATTCGTGGTAGCCTCTTGGCAGCTTGTGCAAGACTGCAAGGGCATCTGCCCCAAGAATACCATCAATCTCCATGTCAACAATTAGGATTTAGGCATTTGCCAACTTCAGTGCAGATAGGCACTAAATCTGCAAGGTTTCAGCTTTGGGAACTTTTAAACCACTTGTAGATACAAATTAGACCATTCAGAGAAATGGTCTATGATAGTAGGTATGCCTTGAATATCCTCCTCTTGTTAACCTAATTCTATCACTTTCCTTAAATGCCAGTATCTATAAAGCATTTAAGAAAAGCCACTGTGAGTTGCCTGAATGTTTTCCATGCTCTGGATACCATAGCTAGTCACATGGAATGTGGAATGGGCTAGACATCTTGGAATTGTTCTCATTAAACTGGTGTAAGAGATTGACCCAATCTCTTTAATAATCACTATTTGTTTAACAAGCTCCTGTGAGGAAAGCTATGCAGTTGTCTTGTGAAGTAGCTTCTTAAAAGGCTTTTATTTTGTTTGGATATGATAAGGATCATTACATGGTATGTCTAACTGATGACTTAGTGCTCTTTTAGCACAGAGAAACTTCTATGGGAAAAAGAATTAGACAATAAGTACCAATGACTTAATATATGCTATGTTTCCAATTCAATTTGCTTTGATAAAAATCAAATAATCCCCAGAAAAACAAATATTTGTCCACAGTGATTGGATAGTCTGTTAAAATTGGCGTTCTCAGCCCCTCAAAACATTCATTTGTCCTTTATACAACCCACACATTGTCAAGAGGTTAATAATGTTGAAAAATTCCTGTGGTATTTTTAGTTTTTTGTACTATCTGGCAGAGAAACATCAGGATCCTTAGTTTTCTTTTCAACATAGCATTTTTTTATTCATAATCAATGTTTTTCTGTCTTAAAATAGGAAACAGGTTCTTAAATTCTAAAAGTGCTATAAATTCACAGAATTTTTTCTTTGAAGTAAAATGTTTTATATGACAATTAAATATGAAAATAATTCATATAAAAAGAAGGCTTAATAATGAAAAACAGATTAATTTGTCCCCAGTGGAATCCCAGTGGACTAGATCAAGATTTTAAAGATTAACAGGTATTATTAAAGAGTTTGATAAAGTTATTTTTAAATGCAATAGTTTTTACATTTTAGAGTATATTTCAAAATATGAGTCAACTCTAAATACCCTAAATACAAGTATATGTGATGGTAACTGTATGCAAACTTTATTCTTTCCTATCTAAAATATTTTTAAGTATCATGTTTTACTTTGGTGTCTCACCTGGTACCAAGGTGAAATGTACCTTTAAAAAAGATAAGTTATCTATTCCAATAAAACCATAGTGGATAAAACCTTTTATCAAATGTGTTGACTACAAGTTAAATTATAAAATATCACAGGATTAACTACAGAGGACACCTTCATACTTTCAAGGTTACCACCTTTATATGCCTACCGAATGAGCTTTCAAATAAGATTTCAAAAAAGGAGAACTTCTGATTAGTAAGATATGGCAATAACTATTATTCACCAAAATCAAAAGCATAGGTGGGGTTCACTCCCCTCAATCAGTCTTGGGTGTTTAGAAAGAAAAACTTAACAGGAAAATAATTTCTCAAATAACAGCATCAGGAAAGGAAGTTCAAATCCAATTCTAATCTATCTGAGACATAGGAATCTCAGAATTTATAAATTGTATAGTTTTCCATTCATCTTTTTGAGACTATTGTTACTATTAAAAAGAAGGCAATAAACCATCTTCTAAAGTGATCCATATTGAGAGTGGGTATTTTTGTTGTTATCCCTTGTCCAATCTCTTTTTTAATACAAGAATCTCCCCCCACTATGATTATCTGCCTAATTCACTAGCCACCCATCCTCTCCTCTCTACCACCATTTACCAATTCCTTTGCCACCTTCTCCCTGATCTTGGCCTGAGAGCCATCCTGACTAGCCCTTCCTGCCTTATTCATGCTATCTCACCCCAGTATTACAGCTTCACTCACACACAAAAAACACAAAAAAACAAAAAGTCTTCCTAATCCCAGGAGGGAGGGGCCAGAAAACAGATCAGAGGAAAATATAGACTTATCACATGAAAACTGGATCTGAGCAGTTGATAAAACTAGGACTCCTGTTGACAAAGAAAAAATGGGACAGAAGGGTTATGGTGCCCTAAAATCTTCAGTGATTGTATCTGAAGATGAATTTGACAAGGGCTTTCAAGTCTATTAACAAAATTGTTTTAGAATTTCCCAATTTAACTCTTAGAATCTCATCTGCTTAACTGCAAATTTGTCAATATTTGAAATGTGTGTTTATATTAAATAAGGACCATAACCTTTTAAAACTCTGCCATTAAGGTTATGAGAGAGAGACAGAAAGAGAGAGACATAGAGAGAGATGTGGCTGAAACTTTTAAGCTTTATAGAACAAACAAGCAGATCCTACAAGGTCGGATCACAACAGATGACTTCTTTAAAGAAATGGCCAGAGCGGGCACACCCCCTAGACAAATACCTGTATCACAATGCATTCCAAAGTCAAATACAAGTCGTTTTTATTATCTTCCATATTTTCTAATACATGCTCTTGCTTCGAAGCATTTATGTGGATAAGTGAAAAACGACAGCATAACTTTCTTTCTTGAATCTCCATTTCTCCCAGAGCACCTGAGTTATGATACCTAGAATAGACACTCCATGGGGGCAAAGGTTACCTGTGTCTGTGAGGTAATCCACTTGTCTCAATCTGGGGCTTATGTTCTTTTATTGCCCCTGCCAACCTTGAATGGAACCAGCACACACACACTTATGGAGACAGAATGGCTCCCAATGGCCTTTTAATTTCTTGTTCCTAATCTTCATAATCTTTACACTCTTCTGATTTTGATTTTTTTCCAAGGTGAAATATTTATATCCCTACTTTATCTTATTTTGATAATGTATTGTTGTCTCTCCTATTGGGCTTTTAAAAATGTGCCTGCTAATAACCCATTAGAGATTTTCTATTGGAAGAAAAACATCCATCCTGTACCTGGGTAAGAACTAGGGCTTAAAAAGAGAAGTACAGAGCACAAAATTAGATAAGAAATTATTCAAGTCAGATTTAGGTATCCAATTTTTCATTATACTATTTTCTCTACTTTGTGTATGCTTGACATTTTCCATCATAAAAAGGCATTAAATTTATATGTGACCAAGAGACAGAAAAGGAAAAGGAAAAAAGAAAAATGCTCAAGGTTCCTCTCTTCAACCTTGGGAAGCTCATGAGAAGAAGAGTTGCTAAGAGATTACTTACAGTGAGAGAGAAGCTACATGTTTGACGTGTCAGACTAGATGGAGGTAGGGAGAAGAAAAGAATGAAGACTTTTAGTGGAGGACAAATTAGACTGAGTCCTGCTGTCTGCATAGTTGGGGAGAAATTACTAATTTCTCTGACTTTTTTTTTTTTTTTTCTTTTTTTGCAGTGCTGGGGATTGAACCCAGGGCCTTGTGCATGCGAGGCAGACACTCTACCAACTAAGCCATATCCCCAGCCCTTCTTTGACTTTTTAATCCCTATAATGCTAATGTCAGCTTTACAAAGTTACTGTATGTAAAGTGCCTACAAATTTGCCTGGCAAATAATAGATGCTCAACGCATGTGCATTTCCTTCCTGCGGTAGTTTCAGTTGCTAATTATATAACATGTTTGAGAAACTCCAAACACTTTTTAAATATAACTTTGGAAACTTTTTTAGTTCTCTAAAACACCAGATACATCTCAGCATATCCAATGCCACCACACATTATTAATAGAAAGGTTATTAATATACAAGAAGCTCAGCTGCTTTTAGACAGCTTAGACACAAGGTACTGGGGAATATTAGAAGATTCTGCCTTTGAAAAAGATACCTGATCATTTCTTATCCTTGGTGAAGGAGTTCTGCAAAAGTCAATTTAATTCTTTCACTTTGAAAAGCTTAGACAGTGATAGGCATAGAGACTGACTAAAATATGTAAAATTAATAAACTGATATATCACTAATTAAGCAGAGATCAGTGCAGTGTTCCTCAGATATGACAACTAGCTTTATTTAATTTTGATCAACTTATATATTATGCAAATGGATTTCAGGTAGGAATCAAATGATCTTGGCCAGAGGCCACAGCGGATAATTGTGAAATTACTATTGCTTTACTATGAAAAGAACCAGATTATGGATTTAATGTACTTAGTAGTTGAAAATTAATGGCAACCCCCTTCAGAGTGTGTGATCTCAAGTACCAGAGACACCAGGTACGTGGCATCTCCTTACCACCTCCTTTTTACCGTGACTTAGGCAATTTACTTCATATACCAGAACCCCAATTACCTCTTCTCAATATAAGGCATCCCTACCTTTAAAACTTGTTAAAAATTAAATGAGAAATGCTGCTACAAAGTTCCTGGCATTGATGATATGATCTTATATATAGAACAGCCAGAAAACTCCACCAGAAGACTTCTAGAGCTTGCCAATGAATTTAGCAAAGTAGCAGGATACAAAATCAACACCTATAAATCAATAGCATTCCTATACTCCAACAGCGATTCAGTCAAGGAAGAAATCAGGAAGTCCAACCCATTCACAACAACCTCAAATAAAATAAAATACTTGGGAGTTAATCTAATCAAAGAGGTAAAAGAACTCTATAATAAAAATTACAGGACACTGATGAAAGAAATTGAAGAATAGAAAATGAAAATACATCCCATGTTCTTGGATAGGCAGAATTAATATTGTCAAAATGGTCATACTATCAAAAGCAAAATACAGATTCAATGTAATTCCCCATCAAATTACCAATGGCATTCACAGAATTCGTGAAAACAAATTAATTAATTTAAAAGAATTAAATTTAATTAATTTAAAAGAATAAAAGACCCAGAATAGCCAAAGTAATACTAAGCAAGAAAAGCAAAGCAGGAGGTATCACAATACCTGATGATCTGAAATTACACTACAGTGCTATAGTAATAAAAACAGCATGGTGTAGGCATCAAAATAGACATGAAGGCCAAAGGAATAGAATAGAAGACAGAGACAAATCCACAAACCTACAGTCATCTGATATTTGACGAAGTTGCCAAAAACATGTCTTGGAGAAAAGACAGGCTTTCTAAGAAGTAGTGCTAGGAAAAACTGGGTAGATTCATGTATAAAAGTGAAATTAGACCCCTAACTCTCAAAGACTTGGAAATTAGACCAGAAACTTTGCAACTGCTAGAAGAAAACACTGGGTCAACACTCCATCATATAGGTGCTGGCACAAACTTCCTTAAAACCGCAAAGCATAAGAAATAAAACCAACACTCAATAAGTGGGATGTCATTAAACCAAAAAGCTCTTCAAAGCTAAGGAAACAAGAACATGAAGAGAGAGCCTAGAGAGGGGGAGAAAATCTTGACCAGATGCCCCTCTGATAGAGGATAAATATCCAGAATATATAAAGAACTCAAACATTTTCAATAATAAAAAGAAACCTGAATAACCCAAGCAACAAATGGGCAAAAGAACTAAACAGAAACTTCTCAAAAGAAGAAACACAAAAGGCCAATGAATACATGAAAAAATTGTATCATCTCTAGCAATCAGGGAAATGCAAATAAAAACTACACTAAGATTTCATCTCAGTCAGAATGGCAATGAACAAGAACTCAAACAACAATAAATGCGGGTGAGGTTGTGGGCAGAAATGAACACTTTTACATTGCTGATGGGACTGCAGACTAGTATAACCACTCTGGAAATCAGTTTGGAGATTCCTCAAAAAACTAGGATGGAACCACCATATGACCTTTCTACCCCATTTCTGGATATTCTCCCAAAAGATCTAAAATCAGCATACTACAGTATCACAACCACATTAATGTTTATAGTAGCATGATTTACAATAGCTAAATTATGGAATCAACCCAAATGCCCATCAATAGATGAATGATTAAGAAACAACTTGTGTGTGTGTGTGTGTGTGTGTGTGTGTGTAAAATGGAGTTCTAGTCAGCAACTAAAAAGAATGAAATTATGACATTTGCTTCTAAATGGATGGAAATAGAGGATATTATGCCAAGTGAAGTTAGCCAAACTTAGAAATTCAAAGGTCAAATGTCTTCTCTCATATGCGGAAGGAAAGGGAGAGGGAAGTATAAGACTACATAAAGAACCAACCAAATACAAATTAGTAGATGAGTGAAAGGAAGTCTAATAGAGGAAGGAGAAGGAGAGGGGAGAAGGACAGGTGGGAAAAGGGGGAGGGAAAAGCAGGGATCATGAACTGAAATAGAATTCAATGCATTTATGAGTTTATTGGGATGAACCCAACTACTATGTGTAACCCTAAAGCTCTAATAAAACACACACACACACACACACACACTGACCAAAAAAAAGTTCCTCACATTTAGTAAATACTACAGAATAAACTTTCTTCATGAATTTCCACTTTTAGAAGCATCATACCAGATTTTAATGAATAATGATGATTTTTCTCCAGTGAAAATTCAAGTTTTTACCTTTTGTGCTTACAAGTCACACATTGTGTGTGTGTTGTACATGACCACACATTAATATAATATTTCCAAATAAAAAGCTAAGTCTTTACTACACCACAAAAGAACAGTATTCAGCATAGCCAAGCAGTCCCGGAGGTAACAAGGGATGGGGGAACAAACAGGCATTGAGGACTGAATGACTCTTAATAGGAAACTGACTTTTCCATTGACAATTGTGGATGTCTGTGAAGCCCTCCCCAAAACAGCCCTAGCCACAGACAACCTGTGCTGGCACATTGGCCACCATGCTTTGAAAGCCACCCTTGAAGAGCAGAGGAACCAAACTTCCAGCATGTCACATGTCTGGAGAATTCAGAGCTAGAAAAAGAAATAACCTACACAATACCTATAAGTATGGTTTAGAGTCTACATTTAAGACATTAGACTCTGAACAACCACAGGATATAGAATTATCTCAAGTGGAAAATCAGCTTCAATTCAAGCAAGACTAATAAACACACACAATGCAAATGTGACCCAGCACTCTGACATACACACAGATCCTCAGGTAACTTAAAACCCAGATGACAGGAAGAAACACACAAATGGAACAACCCACACAATCATTCCTTGGGACCACATTGACCATCATCCTAATGTGTTGGAATAGAGGAGAAACTGCCATTAATTAGAACCCAAACTCTCTGTGGTGTCAGGGGCTTTGCTGTATGCAAATTAAATGTACAAATATATATTTTTTCATTGCTTAGATTGAGTTTTTCTCAAATATGACCAGCAGTTCTCAAAAATCAGTAGACTCATGTGATACCAAATATTTACAAAGAAACAGCACCCATAACAGAAGGTGACTAGAACAGCTCTAATCCTATTTGAGGACACCACCTCTTATACATACACTGTGAGTTTTGATCCTGGTTATTACAATTTTCAAGCCTTTTACCACCAGATGGGATTTAAAAGACTTATGTGACTGGGTTAGGGATGTAGCTCAATGGTGGAGTGTTTGCCTAGAATGTATAAGGCTTTAGATGAAATCCCTAGCAGTGGGAGCAGGGAACACTTATATATGTTATATGTTGGCTATCTTTATTTGGGGACTCAATATAACCAACGGTGCTCCCAGAGCAGAACAGACACACGGAATTTATTTTGCTTGAGTCAGAAGAGATTATCTTAAGGTCTCCATGTCAACTTGAAAATTATCTGCCTTTGCACCTCATTTGTCTCATAAGTCTTCCTAAATGTCCAGGTCCTTCTTTCCTTATATCCTTATAGTTTCTTTCCCTCAAATGTTATTCCTATTTTCCTCACTTCATATCAAAAGGAAAATATTGAACTGATGAGACTAGTTACTCCAGTTTCTTTAAAAAAAAAAAAAAAGAGAGAGAGAGAGAGAGAGACAGACTTTCCCCACAATGGAATCCATGCCAACAAAACAACTCCACAACCACCACCACCACCCCAACACCACCCCCTCCTCACCCTTGGAGTCAGAAAACCCAGACATTTATCTGGACTTAAAACGACCCTTGCCTGAGAAAGTATGAACCTCTGAGACAAGAGAGGAAATGCTGTAGACAATAGTAGAAGCTGCACAGTCCACAAGCACTCAACTTTATACCACACCCATTGGTGGAATCTGTTACCAGTAAACACACATTGCTCTTAACACCATTATTTATTAGAGATAAAAGAGAAACGTCATCTGTCTTAAAAGTCAGTTCAGCTCTAAATATGATACACATGAAAGCACAATGCTTTGCTTCTCTGAGTCAGAAACCAGACAAGGGAAGCTCTTTGCTCTCAGAAAATTACTCTTCCCATGTACCCTGAGCACAATCTCTCTCTGGGATCTCCAAGATGGGCAGTAATTTTGGATGGAAATATGAAGTAGTAAGGCAGGGATCTTGATGGCAAACCCCAGGAACACTGGAAATCTTAAAGTACTCTATGAAGTACATCTATAAATGAAATCATAGTGTTTAGTCTTATAATTAGAAAAGAAAGTCTGACAGAGCAATAAGAAATGTAACGTCTGAAGATAATAATGAAAAGAATTTTGAAGAATTAGGAATGAGAACCATGAAATTACCAGGCATACTTGAGAGGTTCCCTGTCCCTCACCCCAGCCAGTCTCCTTGCAGGTGAAGCTGCTCTAACCCTAAGAACTTTAAGAAATCTCTGAGATTTTCTTCTTGCCCAGCATGGTATGGCTCAACTCTGTCTAGTAGCCACACATCAGCCTCTCTCCAGTACTACTTAGCCACAGGGTCTGCCATAGCTCACCACTGGAGTATGTGGTGCTCTTGTGGCTTCATGCTTTGCTGCCTACTGGCCATGCTGATGCCCTCTCTGTCACTTTGGAACCTGGACCATTTCCTTATGTTTTGGATATTTGGAAGAGAAAGTGAAATCATGCAGCTATTTACTGCTAACCTTACCTCTCCAGATTTCAGTTTTCCCATCTACAACATGACCTATCTACTTCCGATGTTAGATTTAGAAATATTTCATGTGATGTACTACAGCAAAGCTTAAAACTTACTATGCATTTCACGAACAATAGTGATAACAGTAATAATAATGGTCATAATTGTAAATTAGGAGTAAACAATACCACTTTATGAAACAATCACTAACTCAAATAGTTTTTTTTCTTTATTGCAAAATATATTTTGATCCAATGGACTATACAGTAGCCAGAAATTTTTTAATCTTATTTGTAATCTTTACAAATAGATGACAAGGTGATCAGCATTTTCCAGATGAGGGAATGGAGGCATAGGACTAAAGAATTCACCCAAGGCTAAGTAGTTGTAGTGTCTTAAGCCTCTTGAGCAGAGTCTGCCTGACCCCAGAGCCCATGCTCTTGCTCCGGCAGACTGTTTCCCTCACTGAGATACATGCCTTCTCTTTAGTACTAGAGAAGTAGACAGAAGGCTTCTGCTGTTGGAAGGGTCAGTCTGAAGTGAGTTTTCACAGACTTTTCATGATTCTACATCACACAATGAATCCACAATCTTTCCCTTCCTGAAGACACCCTTGTCGTGACCATGTTGAAGTCAGTGTTGGTCTTTGGGTTGTTTCTGTCTCCATTTCTTACTCTTGTTTCTGCCTCCTTTGTCTCTGTTCCAAGATCCTCAGGGTACTTAGGTAAAATACTGGATGGACTCAAAGTTCCCCTCCAGAAACAAAAAACAGAGCTCCCCCAAATACTCTGTCCTCTTAAAAGAACTACTTTCCTTCCCCCATTAAAACTCTCATAAACCCAGAGTCTTGCCAGTCCACCAGCCATGAGAAAGGGAAGCAATTTAATGAAACTAGTTCTCCCTCAAGAACTACTAAGTGACAATGCATCTAAAAGTACTCATTTCACTTTGAAAGAAAATATTTATTTAGCTTCAGTAGGCTACTCATTGGTTAATGTCAAAGTCTTGTTTCATTTTTAAGTAAAAGATATCAAGCAATATAAAAGACAGATTTGATCTTAGTGTCATTCTTCTAGGTTTAATAACTTCACCTACAAATAAAAAGTTTATAACACCTTCCCCGCCTTCTAATTTGATCACTTTCTCAGTAATCCCCAGCACTCGCTCTTTCAATCCCCACTTGGGCAAAACCAAAGAGCAAGAATCAACACAGTGCATCTCTTTTGACAGAAGACAAAAGCTTTTTCTCAACCACGCTTTAGTCAATACATTCCCCTATTGTATATCTTATCTTTCTAATTTTTTTTTTATAATTTTGGAAAGAATATATGCACATGATAAAAACAATTTTTAATCTATAAGACAGTATGCAATAAAAGGTTTTCTCACCTATAACAGAACTTGTTTCATTCTCTAAAGGCAACTACTATTCACATTTTTCTTATTTTAATCTTCCAGATACTTTAGCATGAACATGCATATAGATACATATTTTTTTCCGAATTTTCTTGGGATAAGGGACAAAAGAGAAATTTGTATAGTCTTTTACCTGGTCTTTTCATTTAACAGTATATCTTACAGATCTTAGCAGATCTGCATATATATTCTATTTTATTCTTTCAAACGCAGTTCATTATTTCTTCAGATAAACATAATTTATTCAACAATTTCCTTCCTGATGGACATTTGGTTTGTTTTTACTATTTTCTTATTATAATACTGCCATAACATAATTTTGCATTTATGTTTATGCATATTTGAAAGCATATCTATAAAACAAAAGCTCAATTCATATTTATTGAACAAAATAAAAAATGCATTTTGAATTTTTATACTCTCTACTTATTCTGCAAAATGTTTAACCAATTTCCATTTCCTCCAATACTGTATAAACGTGGCTGCCTCTGCATACATTCATCAACACAATATTTACCATCTATCTTCCTTATTTCTGGGTGTGGCTGCTTTTGAACTGTTAGTCATGTGTTCAGTATAAGGGGGTGACAGTAGGTAGTGACCATAAACTCAGAATGAAGTGGTAGCATAAGGAGTGTTACACACAAGTTGGGATTTGAAGTAGATTTGGATAATTTTAATTTTATAAATATTTTAGTAATAAAATATTTAAACACATCCTTAAAATAGCATCTTGGAAGGTCATTATCTCTTCTAAGACTACTACTAATATTCCAAATGTCTCTGCGGCTCTTCTTTGAGTGTAGTCTTTGGAGTCACCTGTCCACTCTTTTTCTACTTCTGTAGTGGTAATACTATCTTTTAAGAATGGATTTGGTTTTTCTGATAGCCAAAGGCATTCACTGCCAAATCATCTAGCAAATAAAATTAGTTATCAAGCTAGACGAAATGTGTTCGGTTAATAATGAATTGTTTTCTAAAATAATCTGTGTATATGAGAGAAAGACAGAGAAACTGGGTCTGAGGATATTTCTAGTGAAAAATTTCATACTAGCATTTGTGAAAAGTTTCCCAAGGTCACAGCTCTGAAGGACAATTCCCATTTGGATGTAGACATTGTGGTATGTTTGCTTTAAAAGATTGATTATTTTATAGCTACAACTCATAAAACCTGTGGTTGTAAAACACCTAACTCTCTCTTGGAGGCAGACCATTCTGTTGTGTAAATAATGGTGTCAGATTCTAACTTAGCTAAGACGACTTCTGACCCTAACATGGCTATATTCCACTCTGCCCAAGTACAGACCACTTCTAGTCACACATAATAAATATACTTCTGTCTGACCTAGAAAAATAAAAGAGAAAATTTAGATTGTTAAGTGATGAGAAATTGCTGAAACATAAAAATATTTCAGAAGACAAAAATAAGCATATTTGGGGACATTTTTGTTTGTTGTAAAGGGTTTTGAAAGTAGAAAGAGAAGGAGAAAGAGGCACAAAGAGGAGAAAATCTATCTTGATCCTCCATCTGCTGCTTGCCGGAATGACCACACCCTGGCTTCTTATTCTCCAATAGCTATATTTCTGTCACAATTTGGGTCCAACTGACTTAACTGTCCTCTTTGTCACTTTTCAGTGACACTCCCCAAATAGGCTGTTCACTCTTCTAGAAGTTCCTAATCTCTTATAACTCTGTATTCTACACCTACTACCTCCACATGTTGTCTGCTCATTTTTCTCTTAATCCCTTAAAATGTGGGATTGTGGTTTCCCAACAAAAGACAAGGCTTTAAGTCAGACAGAGATGGATTCAAATCTTGGCTTTTAGTCATGACCTCAAAAAATAAAATTAAGCTTCCTAAGCTTTTCCAAATTAAAAAAAAATCACTGTTTAAGTTCTAAATTAAGTAATATATGCTCATGAAAATCTGAAAAATAAAGGTTTAATAAGACAAGTGTTTATCTGTTTGTTATATTTGTATATGCAGATGATATATATGTTTTGTGAATTAATACAATATTTATTGTTCTGCATTTTTAAAATTTCCCTTTACATCATTTCCAGTAAATAATTATCCAGCCTCTGCTTATACCTCTGTCCATGTGACTAAGAGCTAGATATTGTAGACATGGTTTTTTCCACTGCTATCATGGACTGTCATTATAGTTGATTTGGGAAAGTTCTTCTCCATTTGGGTTTTAGATCTTCCTCACCCTACTTGCCCCCATTTGTACTATTTATGTCCTGAAGAACAACAAAGATACATCTATTTCTGTCACCACATAATAGCCCCTAAAATATTAAAAGTAGGCATTCATATCTCTCTGATTCTTTTCTTCTTCAAGCTAAACAGTCTCCATTGTCTAGTTCGTTGATTTGCTTTTGTTTTTCTTTATTCGCTTTCTTATTCATCATGATTTCTGGGTCGGTGGCCACCCTGGCAGCAGCACCTGCTGACTCAGGCCTTTCTCACTCTCACCTCCTCAGCACAAATCCATCTCTTTCCCCAGCTGCTCCTGGACTGTTACTCTGTTGTCATTTTTCTCATCAGCTTGACTACGAAAGAAATATCTCATCCAGCTTTCTGAACAATCTCTACTCTCCTGTCCTCTGCCCCTGCCGTCATTGATCCCCTAGAAGAGTACCTCAAAACTATCCCCAGATTGGTTTTGTTGACTTTAGAATCATTAGTTTATGAAATCAATACATTTAATGTTCATTGTTCCAATCTTTAAAAACATTCTCAAAGGTTAAGAAATTAATCAAGAAGTATTGCAAAGTGAAAAAAAAAGTTACTATAACATTTAAACAAAAGAACTGCATTAATTGTCTGAATCCAGTTTCATTTTTTAAATGTGTCTGCATACAGAACAGTTGTTAAAGTCACTACTCTGGGATCAGACTACTTAGATTAAATCCCAGTCACTTAATAATGGTGTGACTTCTTGCTTTTGTTTCTTCATGTGTAAGATGAGGATAACACTAACCACCTGATAAGGATTATGTGAGTTAATACAAATACATGTAAAATGCCTACATCAGCACCTGGCACTACGTAAGTGCCATGTGTTTGCTTCAGTGGTGATGATGATGATCATGATGAGGACTATGACGACCATGATAATAGCAACAACAATCACAACAATACAAGACAAAATACTAGCAGAATATACACCAACACATCATTGCAGGGTAATTTTAATTTTTCTCCATTTGGCTTATCCACATGTCTACCTTTCTTGGAGGGAGTGT
This sequence comes from Sciurus carolinensis, assembly GCF_902686445.1. Lineage (NCBI taxonomy): Eukaryota > Metazoa > Chordata > Mammalia > Rodentia > Sciuridae > Sciurus > Sciurus carolinensis. The sequence continues at coordinate 48,913,801 of NC_062226.1, forward strand.
AATATTTTTGAAACTTAAAAATAATAACAAGATCATTTCTTTGAAAAGCAAGGGATTGAGAGGTATAGATATATTCCAGTGTGGTTCTGCATGAACATTGATCTATGTGCTTGGGCAAATCACTTTTTGTCTTTCCAGGTTGCAATTTTGTAGCCTCTAAAATGAGAAAGGAAGGCATGCATCCTGACAATAGTGATGGTAATACTGCTTAATCCTCAAGCCCTTGACACACTCTAAGTACTCCATATACCATAACTCATCAGACACATTCCTTATTTCCTGTGTTCTCAGCAGACCTTGAGTTGCTGGTACAGATGACCACGGTGCTACAAAGTATAAAGACTGACTCTGGTCCCAGCTCCATTCGAAGAAAACTTCAAAGTCCTCAGTAGCTTATGAGTAGCTTGTGCCTCCTGGAAAGTCTAACTTGCTTTCTGTAAAACAGTTTAGACCTGCCTGTAAAACTGGCCTCCCAAACCATCCTGAGAGAAGGGAAGGAAGAGATGGGGAAGGAATAAAACAAAGGCATTTCTATTTATGAAGCCTCTGCAATGTAGATTGTTATAATGTAAATCTCACTGACTCCTCACAGCAAACTAAGTGCCCATGTTTCAGAGATGGTTTTCTAATAAAAAAATATCAGTGCCCAAGATCACACAGCTACTAAGTTCAAACCAGGAATGAAAGTCTGGCTAACCCTGAAGCTCAAGTTCCAGTCTTCCTCATTGAGATTTAATATCCACTGGGATTGGAATATTGGTTATTGGTTTAACTTCACTACTAAACTTCAAGCCCTCTGAAGAGCTTTACCTGATGTTACCAAGAACATGATGTGGGAAAAGAATTTATTTTATTACGAACAACTAGCCTATAGATGGCGGTATCTTTTAATCATGACTGACTCAGGCTGGCACACGTGAAAGCTTTAATCCAAGTCTACCTGGTGAGTGACTGAAGCAGCTGTTAAGCAGTGCTAATTCTTCAGTATCTACAGTACAACAGAGAACAAACACATCTGAAGCATGGTCATTGTTCCAGGTAATACATTTTGGCAGTGAATAAGCATATGACCCTTTTTTTCTCCTTGTTCTTCCTCATTTATTTTCCACCAACATACTCTGTACTTCCCTGATTTGATGGATTATAGCCCTGAGGGCATGTGAGAGAAAAGTCAGCATAATAGACACTGCTAAAAAGTCTTAGCCGGTCAACCAGAACTCACTTGCCTCTCCAAAGAAAATAGCACAAAAATGGGGGAAAAATAAAGCTACAGTCTTGGAATCCAGGAGCTCTTATTATGTTTGAACAACTCTGCTAAATTAGAATATTGAGCCCTGAATAATAAAAATCATTATTACATGTTAATTAATTGCATCTCCATTACCTTCATCATCATCTTAATAGATACTTTATGGCAGGCATGGTATATAATGTATTATTACAACTGGGTCTCACAATAATCTTAAGAAATAGTCACAGTTATCATACTCATACATACATATCTATACTCATATAAACCCATATAACAAGGAAATTTAGGCATAGGATTATTATGTAACTTCCCCAATGTCACAGAATAAAAACAAGAAAATGGTGTCATAAGAATTCTTATCCCAGTGGTTTGACTCCAACACTGACACTTTCTCAAGGTAAGTTTCTGATTGCCTCTGAAAAATGGTGAGAGAGGCAGGTATGTACCACTAAACAAGATGTGTTTAATTGTTATCATGGATTCCCCAATCCATTTAAACAATCCTATATCAAACAGTTGATGTGATGAAATGAACCCTGTGATTGGTGATCACACATATGAATTTCAGCAACAGTCACTCATTGTTGGATCACAGGCCACACTTGAGCTGGAACTGCACTGAGTTAATTTATGAGGCATATACTTAAAGGATAAGTTTTGCTCTTATTATTACTTGTTCTCCAAGTCTTTTTGAGATAAATAACCATTAAAAAGCACTGGTAAGAAGAAATTCAGCCTATGAAATGACTGTCACTGATTTCAGAGGTTATAGTGCACAAACCTTCCCTCTTAACTCCATGGAGGTCCTTCTTGTTCCAGAAAGTTCCCACTTCCCAAAGCCAAGGACTGATAAGAAATGAAGACAGAAAGGCATGCACCTTGTTGTCTCAAGTGGCTTATTGACATCTCTGAGATTTTTCAGACTGGGTGACACCCATTTACCTGGTTATGCCCTTCATAGCAATAATTTTTTGGGTACTTTCTCCCTCTAGAGGAGTGGAGTAGGGTGGGTCAGGGAACCTGCCATAATAGGAGATTCTTTCCTCCTCTGTCTCTTCATTCCCACTTTCAGTATAGCTCTATGGTGTCACTTAAGGGGTGACCCATTCCTGGAGCTAATCGAAGGTAACTCTATGGTGCAACTGAAAGGTAACTGGGGAGAGCAGCTCACGACAGCGGGAAGCTGGGATGGACAGCCCACCCTGGGCTGCTCTCCTCTATGTTACACATACCTGCAGGGAGGTATGCATGGGATGATCCCAAGAGGCACAGCTCTAGGGGTCAGAAGGTCAGGATCCAAGCACTCGTCTCTGGGGTCATAGGCAAGCTACCATCTGTGTTGAGTCTCCAGTTGCCTCCAAGATGGTTGGAGGAACTGATGAGATCTCACACAGGCAGGCCTGCTGTGGCCCAGCTCTGGAGCCTGTGTGGAAGGCTGGTTGTGAGTTTATTTCTCTGAGGTTTGATCTTGCCTCTCTAACCAGGAGTTGGGGCTTGATCTTTGAACCTCTTCCCAGGCCAGGAGAGGTTAAAAATCTGATAGTGCTGTGGGTGTGACCCCAGTCAGCCTTTTTAATAAACAGTCCTTCCTGTTTCTCCACAGTGACAAAGGAGGAGGGAAGCAAGGTCGGAGGGAGTGGCAGGGGCCACACCAGTTGTAGAACTGGGCAGGGACGGCAGAGCTGGATGGACCTGAGTCAGTCCCTGCTTTTTTCCTATTTTAATGATTCGCTTGTGGAGGCAAATCAGTCTGAGATGTGTGAACTCTTCCCTATCTCCCGGCTTGAACTTCCTAATGGGTTGATGCCTTGGTGTTTGTTTTCCCTGTTACCCTTCTCTTCCCTTGGAAACACGGTATCAGTCTTCCACTTCAGGGTGAAGATTCCCCCCTCATTTAAATTCTCCTGAAGAAGGAATTCTCATATCAAAGTAACACTGTGCTGATGTTCTTAACTATGGAAGCTTTTAAATGGCCACATTAAAGCCTTGTTCATACTTCTAAAATGTGTCCCTGTGTTTTTTGGACTCAAGTAGATTGAATTATAAATACACAAAATTTCTTAATATATAATATACAATGAAGTCTGAGCTCTATGGAAATCAAGCTCTCTATGTGCTTAGCAGGCACAAGGCCCTGGGCTCAAAATCCAGCACTGATAAAGATTAAAAAAAAAAAAAAAAGGGAAATCAAGCTCTGGATATGTGAATTTTCTATGTGTCTTGTTTTTTTTTTTTTTTTTTCTCTAATCCCACAGTGCTGGGGATTTGAACCCTGGCCCTTGGGCATGCTAGGCAAGCACCCTACAAGATGGGCTATATCGTCAGCACTTTTATGTGTCTTAAATGATTGATCTTTTTTCTTCTCTTCTTCCTGATTGTCATGTTCTGAGCTGTTTTCCTTCACCACACCCTTCCGCACTGATGTTCTGCCTCACCTTAGGCCCAGAACAAGCCATTTGTGGACTTAGACCTAGGAAAGTTTGAGCCCCAAATAAACTTTTTCTCCCCAAGAAAAAAATCAATCATTTTAAAACTTAAAATGCTCAAGGTATTTTTTAATTATTTTAAATGGAATTCTTTTTGTATATATAACATACATAACATTTTCTTCAAAATAAAGTGTAGCCTTTTGTTCATTATTAAAAGACATTATCCTTACATCATTCAATACTCCCAGTCCCCATTTGGTCCTCCTCCCATATTTAAGTGAGGTCAGTTTTATTTGATTTTTTTTCCCATGTCCTACTTAATCTCCATGCATAGCCATAGCCATAATATAATTTTTAGCCAAGTTATTCAGGAAGAATTGGTTTTACTATTTGCCTAATTCTGGACAGTTTTGACATTCTCCAGTTACTTCTCTGTCATTAGCTTAGTAACCAAACTTCTTTCCCCAGCCACAGAGCCATGTCTGGCCTCTCTGCTGCCTGTAACTCCAGTCTCCCCCTCACTCACTGTGGTCCCTCACTGGCGTTGTCTGTGCTTCCAGTGGGCCAAGTTGTCCTGCATTCTTTGCACTTGCTGTTGCTACTTCTCTCACTTCCATCAATTGACTCCTCTCCTCATTTAAGCCTCAGGATAATGTCACCGCCTCAGAGGCAACCTCTGTTTTCATACCAAACAGGCTGGAAAGATTTTCTGCTCCATTTGAAGTCTAACAATTACATTACCATCTGAATGTTCTTGTTTTATTTTCTTATTTGCTAACTTTTGTGAACATTCATTTTTCGTCAGATCTGTACTCTCCATGAGACAGAAAGGCTTTATCACTTCAGAGCTGTATCATGGTTTCCAGAACCGTGCTGAGTACATAGGAGACATTCAATAAATACTTGCTGAAGGAATAATCTTGCCTCATCTTTACTCTTAAAGTTCTTCTCCCCATCAAAAGGAGTTCTGGCTGCCTTAGGACTTTTTACACACTGGGTAATCCAGCCTGAATTATGAATTACCATGATATCCTCAGATGGTTTTCAAAACAGTAAGAAGTTCATAGTGTCCAATGTCATTTGATCCAGTTTTGGAAAGAGACAAAAGAGGAAAGAGAATGTTGAGTACTTGCTAATTCCTTGTTCAGTTCTTTTCAAACTTTTCCAATAAGATATAACTAATAGCTGAAAAATAGTGAATAATAATTCTTAGTGGGGGATCTGAGGTAGCCCCCCACCGCCAAAGGACAAAATCTTTGAAGTCCTATGATTTACTTTTAAAATTCAAATGAATGTTGAATACTAGTCCATTATATATCTGGGTTTGATTTAATAGGAAAGAAATTTACCCTGAAACTGTTGGAGAAAAAAATGTGCCCTCCAAGAAGATGTGCCCTGTTTACCCTGGAAAACCACCAAGAATCCCCAAGAATATGTGGTCCAAGCAAGATAGTCATCTAGAACTGATTCTAGAGAAATCTTAAAGGGAACACAGCCCTTCCCACCCCTTCCGTCTGCCCATTTGCCCTCATCTTCACCCCAAGGAGGAAAAGCTCTGGAACAATTCCACATGAAGGGGGTGTGAAGTTTTGAGAAAGGGAGAAAGCTAAAATTCTATCCTTTCAGACTTCTCTTTTGAATCACTTCACTGCTCTCTTCCCCCTGCTCCATGTTCTTGATGAGAAAGAGATGTAAGTCTCCCTCACTCTTGAGAGGAGAGACCCCAGACTGACCAACATCCCCACCTTCTCAGGACCATCCTAGTTTTTGCACATACACAGATATAAGTGTCAATAATGGCCTCTTTTCATTGTACAATCTATGATCACTTCTCCACCCTTCTTCCCTTTAAAAGGACAAACAGGACTCAAACTGAAGAAGTCAGAGACACCATGATAAATATCACCTTCTAGCTTAACTTCAAGCCACCTAAGAAAAGGAGTCCTTGTGACTCAGATCAGTGGTTGTCCAATTTATCCATTAAAGAGGTCACAGAAGTATTTGTACTCAAACTTTGATGCATCCTAATGAGGTTTCCTGATGTATTTCTACAGTCTGGAATCTGTAATCACAACTTACTATTGATAGAAGGGTAGTATCCCAGTATTTTACATATATTGCAAAATATATAAGATCAGGCATCTTGCATATATTTCAAAAATGTTTACACTGAGAAGACTGAAAAGGCTTCAGAATGGTAATGATGAATTAGGTTAACTAAATACCATCAGGGAAATTAATAAAATTATTTAAAAATATAGTATGCAGCCAGGGATGCAGCATAAATTTGAATAATTAGCCCTTCCAATAAACTGGCACTTAAAGGCATGAAAGAGAAGACTACTATCTCATAAATGATCTGGTAGTCTTTATGGCAGCCACTTCAGGGAGTGTAGTAAACTGATGGTCACCGCTGCTTCTTCTTGGAATTTATCAGTGTTGGTCTGAGGCCACGTTTTTGTGGCTGCTCCCAGTCAATGACCAAGGACAACCAGAATGCCAAGGCAGGCCCATTCCTACAAGATGCAGGACTCTCCTGACTGACCAACTTGGCTTAAGTTGGTCAACTCTGCCAAAAGTTTCTTCTAATGGAAACCTTAAGGCCTGCCTTCTCTCCCTCCTTCACAGGGCTCAGGTCTGCATGGTGGTCTGATGGACTACCCAGCCTAATCCTATTCCTTCTGTAATTTCTCCCACAAAGTTTTCTTCAACAAATCTCTCATATAACTCTTCCCATCTTGTTATCTGCCTCACAAAGATTCTGAACTTACACAGTGGTCGAATTGAATATATATTTAGGAGATAGGAAGAATTAGGCCATTTAATGATTTAAGATAATTTGGTCCAAGATGAAGAGGGAGATTCTGGTAATCACAAAAGAAGTTTGACCCAGATATGAGGAAACTTGGTGAGAATAACTAGGTCATGTCAGAAGTGGTTATGATAGTGGGGGTGAAGGTGAGAGTATTATGTCTAAAATTACTCCTTTGTATATCTGATGCTCCACTAATTTCCAAGGCCAATTAGAGAATCCAAAGATATTCCAATGTTTTTGGCAACATTAATAATACAGTTGATATATACACTCTGGATCTTTTTTAAAGGACTCTATATTTTTATTTAGATTCTATAGAGTCCTGTTGAGAAGACTCTATAAACTTTAGTTTTAGGGGTATGTGGCTTGCAGTTTTTTAGGTTTCTTATTATAAAGTTTTTACATAACTAGAAAAGTTAAAAGAGTACATTTGTATCAGATATTAAATTTTTCAGCCAATGGTAACATGCTTCTTATAAAGACAATAACATATTTTTATATTCCTTCAACATCCTCAAGTATGTGAAACTCCGTCTCCCCAAATGAGAAACAGTAATGTTCTTACAGCTGAATTGAAAAAAAATGTTGACATATTATTACACTTGAAATTAACACAAACCCTGTGAAGTAAAGGAGGCAGATAGCATTAACACTCACTTTTACTAGTGATGAAACTGAGGTCCGGGGAGTTAGATGGTAAGTGGGTGAAACCTGGAACCAAACTGTGGCAGGCAGGATTTGTAGGAATGGCCCCAGGGTTCCACACCCTAATCCCTGATATGTGATGGGACCTGGCTGAGCTCTACGTGGGCTCTGTTACACAGCAAGTTGACCTATTCAGATGAAAGTCTTCCAGTCACATAAGCAGTTAAAAGCCTTTTCTGCTCATGGCAAAAGAGCAAAGGAGACACAGTCAGAGAAAATGTGGCAGAAAGCGATGTCAGAGAGTTTGAAAACACAAGAAAGATCTGATGGGTCATTGCTGTCTTAGAAACACAGGGGCCACGTAAAACCATTGGAAGGAAATGAATGCTGCCAACAACCTCAGAGCGTCCAAGGGGAGCCAAGCTCCTGGTCATAACTACAGCTCCTGCCCAAAGTTTGACCTCGTGAGACTCTAGAGAACCCAGCTGAGCCACACTGCCCAGACTTCTGAACTGCAGAAAGTATGAGATGACAAATGGACATTGTTTTTAGCCAAGACACACATGGCTGTTACACAGCAACAGAAAACGAATACACCAGTTTTCTGGTTCTATCACTATTTTCACCACAGCCCCTTAAACTTAACAATGCTAACAGAAATAAACCCAGTAAACTGAAAAAGTACAGTACTTACCTTCTAGCTTTGCTAGTCCAATTCTGAGTAGAATTTTAACTTTCTTACAGTGATTTATTTAGGCCTTACCTTTGGTTCTTTGTGTTCTCTGTATTATATTTGTGTTTTGGTTCTTTGTATTCTCTGCTCTTTGTGTTCTTTGGTTCTGAGTCTGTGGGCTTGATCTCAATTTCCAAAAGGCCAGAGCTCTCCTTTTCTCACACTGGTTGCTTATTTGAAAACGTTTCAGGTAAATTATAAATATAATGATTTGAGAAAAAGTATTATGAGATTAATTTTGTTGTAATAGTTCAGGAACATTTTTAAAGCCCTTTTGATAATATACTGACAATATCATGGGATTTATTTGAGCAATCTAGTGAAGAGTTCCTATTTTACCTGTCCATTCTACCTCCTTCTGTAAAATGCACCCCTTTTCTTTTGAGAATGTGATTTCCCCAGTCGATTCAATATTCAAGATATCTTGCAATCTGACATAACTTGCCTATGAACATATATAAATATACAACAGTGAATCTCACCATCATGTACATCTATAAGAAATTAATTACAAAAATAGCTAGAGGTAAATGGCAGAAAAATTAGTAGAGAGAAGGGAACTGGGGGTCGGAGGAGGGATGGGAAGGAGAGGTACTGGGGACTAAATTAGAACAAGATTTATTTATTCCATGCTTTTATAATTATGTCCTTAAGGATCCTACTGTCATTTATAACTAAAAAAAAGTCTTAAAAATTAAAAAAATAAAACTAATAAAAGACCAAAAGAAGATATTTTCCACGAAAATCTCCATAGACTCCCATCATACCCAGAAAATATTAAATCTAAATAATCTCATATCCAGAGATTGGCAATATCTCCAAACTTCAGCAATTTGACTCTTCTGGTGGTTTTTAACTTTTCACCAGAGAAAGCATAAATTAGTTCGTCATGTGTGGAAGACAATGTCATAGGATGTAGAACTTGGGCAGGGTTGGCAACAACGTTTTGTGCCATATGCAAGGAGCCAATCTACAGTGAAAGAGAAGGGAGCCATCCCAGGGGGAAACGCAGGAGCAAGAGCTGGGAAGAGGCCCCCAAGGGGGTCCGGATCCTTGTTTCAGTTGTTCTGAAGTCCAGCTGCATCCCTATCCTTTCTGAGGCTCAATAGTTCAGCCCTTCCTGGCATTCTATGAACCTGCAGTTTTCTCCTTTTACCTAGGCCAGTTCAAAATGAGTTTCAGTCACTTAAATCCAGCAGAGTTGTGACTCATAAAACAGAGAAATTTTATTTTGTTTTCCTTCGAAAATGTCATTATATGGTGGGAAAAACTTCTGGCCAAGAAACTCATCCAAGTTTATCCAGGACACTGGTGATTCAGAGGGGCTTCCATTTTTATTCTTTTTAAGTCAAAAGCAGGGATTTAACACTGATTGCCACACTCCTGGTGTGGCTCTTGCTTACTACACTAGCTGCTCCTTCCCAAATGCTTTGTGCAGACACTTGTAAGTTGTTAACGTTATCTTGATGCTAGCACAATAGTTTGTCAGTGGCATAATTTAGGTATTATAATGACTTTTGAATATTTTTAATTGGAACTGAAATGAAATGTCTACAAGTATTACATATTGTTAAAAAGATCTGGCGGACTTTAAAAGAAAACAAGAAAGAAAGAGATCTGTTTCACTGTAAATACAGTTTTCATTTCAATTCATATTCTTAAGGAGAACAATGATATAAATTTATATCAAATATATATTATGGAGGGTAAAAATTTGTAGTTTTCACATTTTATGTCTGGTCACATAAAAAAGAGATACTAATGCCAAGTGTGAACTGTCATGTAATTTTTTAATGTTTCATCACAAAATTTGCTTTGGACAATAAAAAATAGAAAGCATAGGTCAGACAAACTTTTGATGAATCTCTGCTCTTTAGGCAAGTTATTTTATTTCATTTTTTATTTGTTCAAATTAGTTATACATGGGCTGGGACTGTAACTCAGTAGCAGAGAACTTGCTTTGCATGTGTGAGGCACTGGGTTCGATCCTCAGCACCACATTAAAATAAATAAAAATAAAGTTGTCTCCATCTACAACTAAAAATAATTTAAAAAACTCAGTTGACCCTTTTTAAAAAATTAGTTATACATAACAATAGAATGCATTTTGACACATCATACATGAATGGAGTATACATTTTCATTCTTCTGGTTGTACATGATGTACACGGGTCGTATAATCATATATGCACATAGAATAATAATGTCTGATTTATTCTGCTATCATTCCTATTTCCATAACCCCTCCCTTCCCTTCACTCCCCTCTCTCTAATCCATAGTACCTTTGTTCTTCTCTAGTTCCCACTCCCTTATTGTGAATTCACATATCACAGAAAATATTTCGCCTTTGGTTTTTTGGGATTGGCTTATTTCTCTTAGCATGATATTCTCCAACTCCATCCATTTGCCTGCAAATGCCATAATTTTATTCTTCTTTATGGATGAGTAATATTCCATTGTGCATACATACCACAGTTTATTGATCCATTCATCTATTGAAGGGCATCTAGATTGTTCCATAACTTAGCTATTGTGAACTGAGTGGCTATAAACATTGATGTGGCTGCATCACTGTAGTACGCTGATCTCAAGTCTTTTGGGTATTGACCAAAGAGTGCAATAACTGGGTCAAATGGTGGTTCCATTCCAAGTTTTCCAAGGAATCTCCAAACTGTTTTCCAGAATGGTTGCACCAATTTGCCATCCCACTAGCAATGTGTGAGTATACCTTTTCCCCCACATCCTCGCCAACATTTATTGTTGTTTGTATTCTTGATCCTTGCCATTGTGGCTGGAGTGAGGTGATATCTTAGAGTAGTTTTGATTTGCAGTTCTCTAATTACTAGAGATGTTTAACATTTTTTCATGTATTTGTTGATATATGTATATTTGTCTATCTTCTTCTGTGAAGTGTCTTCTCAATTCCTTAGCCCATTTATCTACTGGGTTATTTGTTTTTTGGTATTAAGTTTTTTGAGTTCTTTATATATCCTGGAGATTAGTGCTCTATCTGAAGTGTGTGTGGTAAAGATTTCCTCCCACTCTGTAGGCTCTCTCTTCACAATATTGATTGTTTCCTTTACTGAGAAGAAGCTTTTTAGTTTAAATCCACTTCATGTGTTGATTCTCGATTTTATTTATTCCACTTTAGGAGTCTTGTTAAGGAAATCAGGTATCAATTCAACACGATGAAGATTTGGGCCTGCTTTTTCTTCTATTAGGCACAGGGTCTCTGTTCTAATTTCTAAGTCCTTGATCCACTCTGAGTTGAGTTTTGTGCAGGGTGAGAGATAGGGGTTTAATTTCATTTAAGATTCTACATGTTTAGCAGCAGTTACATATTAAACTGTCAATTAAAGACCCACAATGATGAAGTTATGAGATATAGATATTTAAAATGCCAAAAAGTATATCTTTGTCTGATTATGCCATTGCATCCCAAGGTCTCTTGGAATCAATGTGAACCCCACAGTGTCATTAGAAAACCCAACTTGAAGGTTTTCAGACTATTCTCACCAAAGGCCTAGTACAAGCAAGGACACTTAGATTTTCAGCCACAGCAAAAAACTCAACTTAGTCAAATATCAAGCACCTCTAGATATCTGCACTGACAAATATGAAGTGTTCAAATGCCTAATATCAGAGAATTAAGACCAGTCTTTAAGGAAAATAATGATCAATTAATTACTCTTCTTAGTAGAGAAAATAACACACAGGACCAAATTCCTACTTCCAGTTATTTTTAAAAGGGCTTATTTATAAATGATAGAAATGTAGAACTTCTACAAAATGCAATTTTTGTAGACATTTAAAAATTTTTTAATTTGTTCTAATTAGTTGTACATGACAGTAGAATGCATTTATATATTTTGATAGCTCTTACATAAATGGAATGTAATCTCTCATTTTTCTGATTATACATATTGTACGATCACTTTGGTCATGCAGTCATATATGCACATGAGGTAATAATATCTGTTTCATTTGACTATCATTCAGAATACTTGACATCACCTCATTCAATTATTTACTTACAGAAGAAGAAGCTAAGGCCCTGGGTCATCACTGACTTCCTGTAGGTCAACAGTGAGTTTGAGGCACAGTCAGCACTAGAACAAAAATCAGGATGGAAGCTGCAGAAAGTGTCTTAGTGTTGATGTTCACCAGACAGAGTAGAAGGAAAGTAGGGGGAGGTAGATGGGAGTGGAAGGAACAGCAAGTGAGATCAGGCATGGAAGATCCAACACTCAGTTTCTGTCAAGGGACCAGAACCACTGTGATGCATTGAAGTTGCCCTCACAGACCACTTTTTGGGGGAACACTTTGAATAAACCCCTTTTGTACCAAATTCCTGGGAAGAATATAGACCCGGGTGATACTGAAGAGAAGATAGCAACCCCATGCTCATGTCCATCACCTACATGTAATACATTTGTTGGACATAAAATACATTACTTGCTCTTACCTAATTCTCTGCTCTTAAATCATGTTTATCCCTAGCCAAACACCAGCGTAATGCTAAGTTTATAAGTATTCCTTCCACAAGTAAAAAATCTACAAATTCTTTAGGGATTAAAAACTCTATACTAGGAATTTGAAGAAAAGTTTTTAAATGAATTCCATTTACCCTGTCCAATCAGGAGAGAGAGATTTATTTGAAAGGAAAATGGACCAACCAGAAGTAACTCTGTACAGACTAATCCCACCAACTCTTAGGACACAAGGACAATTAAATAAAAGTTTATAAAGAATGTTTGCTTACTTCAGGACCTAATCAGTTCAAGCCAGCTGATAGGGAAAGTGGGTCTTATGGCTGAACTCTTGAACCAGGAAAGGATCAGTCCAAAGTTTCTGTCAGGTGACGTGACCTACAAAAGTATTTCCCTTCCTTGGCTTATCTTTATGACTGACAAATGATTGCCTCTTATTTGCTCTATATACTTGGAAACTGTGGTTAAATTGCTGAAGCATTTCCAAGCAAGAGGCTTCCTTCTGAGAAAAAAAAAAAGAAAAATAATCTCCTCACAACAAGGTTTAACTAACAGAAGAGAAATTTAGATGATTAAACTCTGGATTATTTGTTTTGTTGTTGTTTTGTTTTAGGTCTAATATCAAATGGTTTTGGACCCTCTTTAACAAGGGAAAAAAAAAAGAATTCCAAATAAAACCCGTGTCTTCTCTAACTTTTATAATCTAATTTGTTGCTGTGCCACAGTATTTGTAGTAGCCCATGACAAGAAAGTATGACCTCATCAGTTATTCACTCATTGCCATTCACCTATTGAGTGAGCTTCTTTGGAAATGTCTGATTAAATATAATCAATTGATGAATTTCTAAATCATAAATCTGCTGTTTCTCCTTCCCCCTTTGTATATGAAAAAGTTGGGCTGTAATTGAGGTTTAGCAGATGATTTCTCTAAAGGAATGATTCAGTGTGCAAAGCCAAGTTTAACACCCCCGCTGATGAAGGGAGGTTAAATTTGGGGTGTTCGAGCAGGACTGTAACCAGACTGACTAAGTAAGTGTACCTGGCTACAACTAGCTTATAATTGCAGAGACTATAACTGCAAAGGAGAGATTCTATAACTGTTGAATGACTAATGTGCATAGACTGAGATGTCAACTATTAAAGTAAAACTCCCTTCTAAACTCAATTATTTTTGGAGATTAAACAGAGCCCACAGGAGAAGCAGTGATTTATTTAAACTGTAGCATCAGAATAAAGTAAAACTGCTTTTCAGAGATCAATCCATATTAAAAGCATATGAGATAAGAGAGGATACATACAAATAAAAAACAGGAAATACATCCATCAGACAAAGTCACAGAAGTTTTTTTTTTTTTTTTTAATCTCATGAATTATACCAGCTAGAGAAAATAATCTAAAAAGAAAATATCAAATCAGAAAAACTAGATATCTGGGGTTATCAGTTGGGTTTTTTGCTCTTTTAGTTAACTTTCCCATTGGCAACTGCTTTGTTTCTCAACTTTGACCTGGCAATAGATCATAGGTCTTCATCAGAGACATGGAATGCCTTACCTGATGGTGCATGTTCCTGCTCTGTCCTTCTCACTAAATAATGTCCTCCTAAATTCACCATGAAACTAACTGATACAGTCAACAAATACCTCATATGGTGATTCCCCCAGGCTGCCTGATGACCAGACCATGGCACCGATCTCTGATGGGATTGGGAGACTGGGATGACTAGTCACTCACCTCCTACAACAACCAGCCGACTGATGTGTAGTTGCAGTGCTGGGTGGAAGAAATTAGAACAGGAGAAAGCAGCTGTAGTTCACCTTCCCAAGGCCCTAATGTGGAAGGCACAACCATCTAGGACACACAATGATCATTGTAATCCCCAGCACAAGGACTGGGGGTGTGGGAAAGGAAGTTCTGCATGGAATTTAAAAGTTAGAATTGCAAGGTGAGAGATCTGAGAGCTTCAAGTGGGGAGGGTTTCCAGCATTTCAGAGGAGTCTGCTTTGTTTGTTTTTAGTCTAGACTGAGAGTGCAAAGGCTTAGGAAATATGCTTCAGGCTAGAAGACACCCTGGGGTTGTTTTTTTCATCCACTTAGAGCCCTGGGTAATAATGCACATGTCAGTGTCAAAGTTGACTAATGGCTACAGATGTTGTCTCTCTCTCCACACCTAGTAGGAATCAAGGATGACTGCCACTACTTTCCTAGACCCCCTTCACCTCCTCCGCAGTACTGATTGCTTCAATAATTCAGATATTGCTGTATCTCTCATCTTCTGTATTTCCTGCTGTCAGTCTCTGATTCACATGCCATATTGCTTTCTAAAGGACCAGGTTGACCACAGGAATTCCCTATGCAAACTTTTTAATGGCTTCTGATAGTTTTCAGTTTCAAATGCAGACTCTTCATTCATCCCTTGAAAATCCCCTAGTTTGGTTCCTTAGCTTGGCCATTGTGAATTGAACTGCTATAAACATTGATGTGGCTGTGTCACTGATTTTAAGTTCTTTGGGTATAGACTGAGCAGTAGAATAACTGGACCAAATGATAGTTCCATTCCAAGTTTTCTAAGGAATCTCCATACTGTTTTCCATAGTGTTTGCAACAATTTTCAGTCCAACCAGCAATGTAAGAGAATACTCAACCATAAAGAAAAATGAAATTATGGCATCTGCTGGTAAATGGATGGAACTGGAAAATATCATGCTAAGTGAAATAGCCAAATCCCTAAAAAAACAAAGGCTGAATGTTTTCTCTGATGTGTGGATGCTAACCCCAAACAAGGGAGTGTGGGGAGTGGAAGAACAGAAGTCCATTGGATTAGACAAAGGGGAACAAAGGGGGGAGGTGAATAGGAAGAAAGTAGAAATAATCAGACATAACTTTCCTAGCCTTCTCTTTGAATACACAAACAGAGTAACTCCACATCATGTACAACTATAAGAATAGGCTCCTAATTAGAATAAGTTACACTCCATATATGTATAAAATGCCAAAATACTTTCCACAGACACATAAAACTAAAAAGAACAAATAAATTTTTTTTAAGTGAAAACTAGGGCTGGATATAGCTCAGTCGGTAGAGTGCTTGCCTCATAAGCACAAGGCCCTGGGTTTAATCCCCAGCACTGCATAAAACAAATAAATAAATAAATAAAATAAAATGCAGACTATTCTAGCTCAGGTTCTGATAAAATTATTACCTTGGTTCATATCCTGTCTTTGCTACTTACCAACGTGAGAAAGTTTCTTAACTTCTTTCCTCCTAAATATCATCTATTAAATAGGGTAATAATAGTCCTTCATAGGTTTATTGTTAAAATTCAGTGAGATACTGCACTTAAATACTGCACTTATTTTTGTAACTTCTGGTTATAATTACTATTATTTCACTAACTTACTATTATTAGCTCCAAAAGCTTCTCACAGTTTGGTCCTCTTTCTTTCTCCAGTCTTGCCTATCAATAATTTCAGCATCTGAAGTACAGTGTTTTGTGCCAGCTCCTTAGAGGAATTTATATATATTATTAAATCTTTAACAGCTCTGCAGGATCAATACTAGTATCCTCATTTTACAGATAAGGACAGTGAGATTCAAAAAAGTGAAGCCTTTGGTCACTTGATCGAAATAATTTAGCTAGTGAGTGATAGAGCCCATGGTTGAAATCAAAGCCTAGCACATTCCCAATCTGTTTTATGACTATGCTCTGCTGCCTTCATATCACCTGATTTCCAAGAGCATTGTTACAACAGTGTTTCTGGTCATGCATGTTTTTCCAGAACCTTGCCAGTTCTTTATTCAGAGGTGTGCTCTATGCCCCTCCTATACCTGGGCAGATCCTTATAGCCACCTCACTGTAGTCCAGCACAGGTGAGGCTACGTGATCTCTAAGGTTAGGAGATCACAAAGGCAACATAACTTCTGTGTGGCTCACCCTTTTGGAGCATGCACCTTTGGAGGCCTAAACTGTGACATAAGGAGCTCTGCTACCTGAAGCTGCCATGCTTGAGAGACCATGTGAAGAGATTAGAAAAAGACAGAGAGGCACAAAGAGGTCCAGCTGTTCAGCCATCCTTCAAGAAGACCTGGCAGACATTATATTGAACACAAGGGAGCTGTCTCAGTCAAACCACGTCCAAATTTCCAATTCATGAACTAAATAAATGAGCCACAAAACTTTGGAGTGTTTTGTTATGCAGTAATAGAAAACCAGAAAACCCACGAAAACCTCCAACACTGATTAATCGCTTTCATTTCCCCCATGATACACGGTGCATGGTCTTCACATGTGCAGCTGCCTCTACCTGCAAGTCACTGTCAGCCTTCAGTACCCTAGCCAACATCTGCAACCCTCATTTAGAGTCACTTTGCACTTAAGAGTCATTGTAGATGTTGCAATTTCAGTCATCTTTCCTCAAATGTGCAAGTAGGTGGTTAAGGACCCAAACTTCAAGTCAGAATATCTAATTCTTTTCAGTGGGAGGATGTTGATCACATCTTCCAAGCTGTGGGTCTTAATCTCTTTAGACCTCTGTTTCTTCCAAAAGGGAGTAATAGTAAGATCTCCATTCTAGCCATACTGCAGAGATTAATTTATGGTTCCTAGTAAAGTTCTTGGTGTTTCATAAGAGTTCAATAAACAAATATCTATTTCTTTGTTTCCTCCTTTGAACCATTAGTCATTTGAGAACAATAACAGTATATCCTCAATATCTACTACCTAGAATATGTCCCAATTCCTGGTACCTAGAATATACAAAACATACTTTTGAATGAATAAATAAATGAACAAGCAAATGAGTGAACAGATGGGTGAACAGGCAGCCATAATCTATATCCTGCATGTAGGAGACATAAGATGGTAGAGGTCTCCAGGCCTACAGAAGCAACCTTGGTTCTAGCTGTATGCTTTTCTTCAATCTGATCTATTTCTTCTGTCTTTCCTAGGGGTGCTACACTATCACAGACATCATTTATTAGACCCCCTCATTTTCAAAGCCATGCACAGGGCATCCCCATTTGGTTGAGTCAATCCCCCTTTGCTTCTGTCAATTCAAATCAGGTGGCAGGACTGTAAGGAAATCAATGCCAAAATCTCATATGGCTTCCAACTATAAAGCCCCTTTCCACTTCTAACCATTTTATAGCATGGCATCCAGATGCCTGACCTTGCCAAGTAAAATCTAGTTAATCTTTACAATGCCATGCCCCTTTATGGACTCCATGATATGGCAATACCATATGGTAGCAATGCTATGGAAGGGACTCTGCTCTTACCTGATGAGCAGGTTTGTGCTACACTAAGCAAATAATTTACCTTTTACCTAATGCACACTATTTCCTCACTGGTTTCTACTCAATGGGAAAAAAAAAAATAGAGAAATCACTGAACAGCAATGCCATCTTGGTTTTAATAAAATGAGAAGAGACATTCTACAATTAATTTTTATTTCAGTATAGAATTTACATATATGCATACTTATACATCAAAGTCTCATGATAACAGTCAACTACAGATATGTCTGCTGAATTGCAGTAAGTCTTAGAACTTAATGCTACCCAGTACATCAATGTCATTCCAGTACATCTTAATTTCAACAGTATATCTCAGGGTATCAATTAGTGCTTCAAGATGCCCTGTTGCCTCCACATAAAAGAAAAAGTTTAAAATATTTTTTTAATGAGTAAAGTCTAAGGAGTTAGCTAACTACAGCCATAAATTGCTTTAAAAGAAAATGTGGAGTTTATCTTATTGTTGCTATTATTCTAGGTTCTGTGATTGTTGTAACTTTAATCATCTCTACATTCTTTCTCGGAAGGAGCTGTTTGAAGCCTGCAGAATGCTGAGGTTTGGAAAGATTTCTGAGGCATGGCACCACATCTTCTGATTGGGCAGCAGCTCTCGAACGATGTGAGCCTTTTGCTGTTGACTCATCAGAGACAGCAGCTTGAAAGTTTGATGTCAACATGCAAGAATGTCAGGCACTTTCTGGCAACCACCCTCCTTCCCCTCCTCAACCCTAGCTGTAACCCAGAATTAAGCAAAGTTGCTTGGGTTTACCCTCTGACCAGCCTCCTGCCTGGACTTCTTGCTGCCCTGGCTGCAATGTTCCAGCAAAGAAAATCTAAATCTTATCATAGTATCACTAACTTCTTTCAGCTATATGGTGGAACACTCTGTTGATGGCAGTATAATTGGCCAGTTGCAGTCAGGTATGTGGGAGACTAGGTATGGTTATGTGGGTGCCCCTTTCCATCACATGCATGTACACACATTACTTCTCTAGAAAAAAAACACCAGAATGCAGAAAGTAATCTGTCAACAGGCATGAGCAAGATTTCTGGATTCAGAATGGTTGTGTGGTGTTTTATATTCCAGGTTATCTGATCTGCCTCAATTCGCCCACAGTTCTGACCTTTCCATCTGAAGTCTCAGATGAGAGCCAGGACTGTCTCTGGGGTCTTATATGATTCCATGAACTTAGATAACTAGGAACTCTCTGAAAGGATTGACTTCCTCATGCTCGTGAGGCATGACAAAGTTGTCTGCCACAGTTTCAGGTGTAGCTCTGTATCTATTTTTGTATACCACCTAGTTTCATATCCCCTTTCCTACTCTCTGCATCATCTCCTCATTTAGCAGAAAAGAGATCTAAGCTGCAAGTTAATTAAAATGTTCATATTTGTAGCATCTTTTACATGGTTCTTGTGGATTTAGGCAATTGAAAGCAATAAGCTGATAAGCAATATTATATCCAGGTAAGGACTATGATCAAGGTCAAGCCAGCAATTACAGTACTTTAAACCAAGATGGAATTGATGATTCATGGAAACTAAGTCTTTCCTCATTCAACTTACTAAAATGTGCTGGTTCCAGAGTTTAAGGCTGTTTGATAACCTTGGCACACTAAGATTTAAGATATGATTAATTCTCTGCTGTCTTGTTCTCATTCCATTTCTTTATTCTAATGAATGATACCAACTTCAACTCCCTGTTCTGTTTGAATGTTTTCTAGGACTCTCCAGTCTGGTTGCTATAGAGTGGGCTAACGTTGACTGCCCCCTCAGAAAAATATGTTCACATTCTAATCCCCAGACTTTATTTGGGGATTATTGTAAATGTGACTTTATTTGGAAAAAGTTAAGGACCTGGATTTTCTAGATGATCCAGATGAACAATAAATCCAATAACAAGTGTCCTTATAAGAAACACACAGAGGAGACACTAAGGAAGAGGAGAAGTTCACATGAAGATTGGAGTAATGTAGCCATCCTCAAGTCAAGAAACACCTGAATCCACCAGAAGCTCAAAGAGTGAGGAATATTTTCCTCTAGAGCCTCTTTGGGGATCAAGGCCCTGTTGCTATCTTGACTTTGGCCTTACTGAGTCCAGAGCTGTGAATGGATTTCTGTTGCTTCAAAGATATCAAGTTCATAGTAATTTGTTATTATAGGTACAAAAAATGAATACAAATGCAAATTCAAATGCCTTGTAAGGAATCATAATCATAACACAATTAGCAAACCACCTGCCTGGGAAATTCTGCTTTTTGTTTCTTATGTAATTGTTCATTACTAAAAATGATAGTGTCAAAGGCAGAGGAACAACAGAAAGTACAAATAGTATGTAGCAAAAGTGAGAACTGATGTTCTAAGCAAAATAAATGCCATCACTTTGATTCATCCTATTGTTACCATGGGAAAACATGAGGTCAGTATGACCAAGTCATCCCCATTTTATTGAACTCTTATTTTATATCTTCTACATTTTACATGTTGATTCAAAAACCAAGTAGCCAAATGGCACTTAATGAGCACAACTGAACATGTTTGAGGACTGAATTATGATCTAAGTGGCCAGTTGTAGCATATGAAGTCAACTAACCCTTCTAACAGTTTTAAAGATAGTTCATGACAGAGTCAGGAAGACAGCCCGTTGGACATTGCTGGTCATTAGGGAAATGCAAGTCAAACCCATAGTGAGGTATTACTTCAGTTTAACTCTGTAAAAAAGATCAACAACAACAAGTATTGGCAAGGTTGAGGAGAAGTGGGAGCCCTCCAGCATCGTTGACTGGAGAGTGAAACAGTACAGCCAGAGTTGAATGGTTTCTTAGAAAGTCAAATATTAATTTTCCATACAACATTCTACTCCTAGGTGTATACCCAATAGAAGAAAAATACTTCCACACAAAGATTTAAACGTGAATGTGTATAACAGCCTTATTCATAAAAGCTCAAAAGTAAGAACAACTGGTGAATGGAAAAACCAATGTGCTGTATCCATCTGCTAGCATATTAAACATACAAGGGGAAGGCACTAAACACAGAGCACCACATATTGATTCCATCTGTTTTATTCCACTAATACAGTTCCATTTATATGAAATGTCCAAAACAAGTAAAGGCATAAAAAAGGGCAGTAGATTAATGGTTGCCCGGGGCTGGAGGAGAGAATGGGGACTAACTCAGTGAGCATGAAGGATCTTATTAGGATAATGACACAACATTTTAGAACTATTGTGTTGATGGTCACACTACTAAATTCACTAAAAATTATTGGACTGTGTGTTTAAAATTGTACTATGTAAGTTATACCTGAAACATGCCCTATAAAATACTCTCCTTTAACTCCTAAACATCAGCCCACAAATTTTCCAATTTTCCCTACCAAATATCTTACTTTTTACATTTTTACATATTTTAAGTGTGTAGCACATAGATTTTGAAGCAAAATACACAAAATGGGACACAATTGTTATTCTCTCTGCCACCCCCAGCCCTCCCTAAATGCAACCAGTGTTATTAGTTTCTGTGTGTTGTTCAGAGTCATTGTATGCATCCACATAAACTTTATGAATACATAGATGAATATTCTACACACACACTTTTTTTCACACACCTCTTCTTTAACAGCATATAGAAAACTATAAATGTGCAGGAGTGTTATACACATTCCTTTTTTTTTCTTTTCTTTTTTACTTAATAATCAATGCAATATAAAGATCTAACTATGCTCAAATATTTTTCCTCTTTACCAGTTACTTCAGAGACACTGGGTGAGACTCAGAGCACATCTTTCCTGGACTGGTGTACTTTATCCAATTTGAGATTTCATCAGTTATAGCACACATTGTTATTTGAGGGGCCATTAAAAGAAAAACAATGCTGCCAATTGCATTTTGACAAACCACTGATTGCACAATGCATAATAATTTCAAAAAATGCTAATAAAGCACACATATGTGCATCTAAAAACTATCAAATGTGGTATAATAACAGGCTCCCAACCAGTTTTCCAATATCAAGCCTAGCTCCCTTTCAAGTCATAGTCTCCTATTCTGCCAGAGTAATTTTTCTAGATTCTAGATTTTCATTCTTCTTTGTTCCTCTCCTTCAAATCGCTGTTGTCTCCCATTGCTTCAGGATGAAGTCCAAATTACTTAGTTCTGCATACAATTTGCTTCCCATTTCTGGCCTAATTTCTCTCTACTACCCTATGTTCTAGACAAGCCCAACCATTGGCTATACCACAAAAATGGAGAGGTTTTTAAAACTTTGTGCTTTTGAACATGTTGTTCCTACTGCCTGGAAACACTTGACTCCCTTTCCTCCTGGCTAAATACCATTTGTCCTCCAAGACCCATCTCTGGGAAAATTGCCATGAACTTCCCCAGTTCAATGAAATGTCCTTTCTGTTCTGCCACCCTCACTGCTTAATTCTATCCAGAGAAAGTCTTCCGTAGTATTAGGCCTCTTTCTTTCCTTGCCTGTCTTCACTACTCTTATTTTTCTTACATCACAAAGGATTGTCAGTCAGTGCCTGGAACATGATAAGCATTTGGTGCTATGTGTTGAATGAATGTGTCCTTTGGCCCCTGGATATAATCAACCTATCTCAGTAAGGAAGGTGTGGTCCACATAGTATAGGGGAAGGTACGCTGGCTCTGAAGTCAGAAGGGGCCAGATATGGGCACTGACACTTCTTACTCTCTGACATTTGGTTAGTTAATGTTTCCAAGATTTGGTTTCTTCATCTAAAAACATGGACAGTATTGCTGTTCATGAAAGATGCTCATGAAAGAATAAATGGGAGAAAAGATCTAAGGTAACTGGCAGAGCTGGTATTCCAAACATGGCTGCTTTCACTAGAGTGACTGGGATGTCCTGTACTGGAGAATGGATTCTGTGCACCCAGAAATCAAACACCACCAACACATGTTGCAATACCAAGCGGACTTTGTTTTTCTATTTTTACTTTATTTTTGAAAAATAAATGATACATATCATATTTTAAAAATCAATGTGTAGGGCTGGGAATATAGCTCAGTTGGTAGAGTGCTTGCCTTGTGTGCACAAGGCCCTGGATTCAATCCCTAGCACTACACCAAAAAAAAAAAAAAAAAAAAGTCAATGTGTTAACTGGGCACAGTGGCACATGCCTATAATCCTAGCAGCTCAGGAGGCTAAGGCAGTAGGATCAAGAGTTCAAAGACAGTCTCAGCAAAATCAAGATGTTAAGCAACTCAGTGAGACCTTGTCTCTAAATAAAATACAAAATAGGACTGGAAATGTGGCTCAGTGGTTGAGCGTCCCTGAGTTCAGTCCTCGGTATCAAAAAAAAAAAAAAAAAAAAAAAAAAAATCAATGTGTTAAAAAGCACATCTTCCCAATTCTTGCTCACACCATCACCCCAAGCCCTGTGGGTAGTTGCTTTTAATATTTTCTTTTAGATCCTTCCAGTGTTTGTTTTATTGTTCAAATAAATACAAGCACACAATGACATATTTTTCCTCTTTTTAACACAAAATGCACCATGTTACACGTATATGGTAATGAATGCTGCTTTTTTTTCTTAATATCTAAATGGACTCTGTGACCCTCTGAATTTTCCCAGGATTCCAATCAAGGAGACAAGTACATGGAGAGAGGGATTTTACTTACTGCTTCCCATCTGACCCATAAGTGAGAGGTAAAAGCTTTGACTCAGAGCCTCAGCTCTTTCTAAAGGGAACCACAAAGAAGCTTCATGACTAAAACAGTGAAAGAGAGTTGGAGAGTTATATCAGGCCACAGTTAAAAAAAAAAAATGGCAAGCAGGCTGAAGGGCTGCAAAGATCTTATCTCAGTACACTGCCTGGAAATCAGACAAACGTTGCACAGAGCACAAATATTCTGATGAGTAAGTCTCCAGCACTACTGTTTCCTACCTGTTTTTCATCACATAAAAGGCATGCCTCCAGTGAGACTTCACCTTTAAAAGAAAAGATTAATTTTAGAATTGTAAACAAGTTCCATCTGGGAGTTGTGGCTCAGTTACAGAGCGGTATTTTCTTTTTTTTTTTTCAAGTATGTCTGTATAGAAAAATCAAAAGCAGGTAGTATAAGGAGGTGGTTTGGGCTTTAAACAGTTATTATTCTTTCAGTTATGTTGATTGCAGGAAACGATAAAGTTATAAGTACAGGGTATTAAAGGTCTAGCAAACATGGATATTAGAACAATAGATCTTCATTTTGTGGACAAGTTTGATTATGGCCCAGGTTTCTCTTATTCTCTCTCCCTTTCTTCCTTTCTTGATTTTTTTTCTCAGTCATCACCTAAATAAATGGCCTGCAGTCCTTAAACTCACATCTGAATAGTCCCAGTTTATCACTATGCACCCTACTTCCAAATTGTCATTGCCTTAACTTTCATGTCTACAGAATGTGGGCAGGGAAACAAATTAATTAAGAGAAATCCAATGGGTCAGTCAGCTCAGGCAACAGGTCCGCCACCTCACACTCAACAAATGACTGTCACCCAGACTCAATTTGTCATGTATACAAATTGCAAAAAAAATTGTCAGGAAGATTGAGAAAGGGCAAGGGGATAGGACAGGAATATTCTGATGGTCTTAAATGGAAATGAAAGACAGAACTGTGTCTGTCCTCGGCACATGCCCAGAGAAGTGGGAGCCTACATCTACTTCCTACATTGCACAGGCCATAAGTACTACAAACCCCACAGGCAAAGAAAAGGAAGTGCAGGGAGCTCTGAGAGCCAGCAAGCAGAGGCAGTGAGTACAGCAAAGTGAGGCGGACTATGAAGTATCATAAGGGCAAATAGATGAGGACTGAGTCTCACAGGCTCATGAGTGCACTGGAGATAGTCAGATGAAGAAGGGCAGAGGCTAAGTCACTAAATATTTAAATCTCAAACTAACACAGGGCACTTTCATAACTCCAGAGAGTTCAGTGTAATAGGAGATGAACAACAGGCCAGGGAAAAAGTATTGATAAGAGGCTGGAAAAGTGGTCAGAGTTGGAAGACATAGGACCTTGTGAGGTCATGCTGCCGATCTTGGATCTTAACCTGAAGCCACTACTAAAAGCCACTGCAGGATTTATTTCAGTAGTAGAAAGGTCATTCATAGGTGTGCAGTCCATGAATTTCAGTGTTGTTTCCATAAGACCTCCCATATTAGAGTGCCTTAGGCATTATCTGTGTCCACTCTGGACTGTAACCTCAATGAAGGTCGAGAGCAAGTCTGCTTTCTCATTATTGCATGTAATTTCCAGTACATAGTGATGAATGAATGAATGAATGAATGAATGAATGAATGAATGGTATACAATCTCATTCTTCTTTTTTTCTCTAATGCTGATGCAGTAGGTAGCACACTGTAGGTAATGGATAATGGTCTGTTCGATGAATGCTAACTTCTGCCTAACTCTCCAGACTCATCTCTCCAACATTCCCCAAGACATGTCCTATAACAATAAAATTGTATGGTTCTCCAAAATGCACTATAGTTTGCCTTTTGTGTGCTATATCCTCTGATTGCAATTCCATGTCCCTATCTCCTGTCTATCTTGTGAATTCCAATTATGTCTCAACATTCAGCTCAGATTTTACTCACTGAGGGGAAGCCTTTTATAATTCCAATGCCCTGCACTGCCATGCTGGCCCACAAAAGACTTCTCTCAACCCACTTGCTCCTTGGTTTTGCTTATGCACCTTCTCATATAAGGGTTTTATTGCATTTGTCACATTTTGTATCATAATTTCTTTGTAGATAGTTCTGAATTTGTAATTTCTAGAGGACAGAGACCATTTCAATTTGATTCTTCGAACTGGATTCCAGTCTAGATCTAAATCATAAAGGACACTCAAAGTCTTTGTGAAATTTAATTGTCTTATTTCTTGAATCTATTTTTACTTTATCACATCTGCAGTTGTTTGGTTTCATGGTCTACTCTAAGCAGTTCTTCATTTTTGTGTTTTAAAATCATCTCTAGCTACCTTTAGCATGTGCCTTTGGGGATTGGTGAATACCCTGCATTCATGGACTCCATTGCCTTTGTGATCTCCTCTCTGTCCTCTTAACTTTCATGTCTGCAAATTAAGTCTTGAGTCTAATGAAGTTGCTACTTAGTCATTTTTAAAATTGCCCCTCAGATCCTGTCTTTATTCAAACTATCCTGTAGGAATCTTATAGAGGTCAAAGCCATATATAGTATTTTAGAGACAAACACACACTTTCTATTATTGTACAAATAAGGGGTAACATTTTGTTTCATTGTCATTTTTTTCTAGTGATAATCATGATTTTCTTAGCTTCTAAATTAGAAGCAATAGTTGAATCTGAATCTTTGCAGTGACCTCTCCATCCCCTTCTTTTCATAGACAAGAACTCAACACCCCATGCAGTGAGTTCTTTTTCTCCAAGCATCTTTTTTTCCTGAGTTTGATCATGACCACCATTCCTTATATGCAAGGGTTTTTTCCAATTCTTGTTACCAGCATCCTGTCCTACATCACATGGCACACAATTCACTTCTTCCAACAAGTTTGTGGAAAAAACACTAGAAATTTTTCTCTTTCAGTTTTCCCTAAGGTTACTCATTTTACATTTTGCATCTAATTTCCATAAGGTTTAATAATTATTGATATTGTAGGGTGCTATATTTGTGAAACATTTATTTAAGTGATATATTCTATACACACAGTCTGACAGTCATACTACATTATCCCTATTTGTGAATAAACTGAGGCCCAGAGAAGTTGAATAATTTGCCATAACTTACAAAACTAGCATGTGGCAGAATGGCGATTTTAACTTACATAGTCTAACCCATTGCCTAAAGTTGAGATCTGGTGGAAGAGCAGGAAAAAGAAGGAAAGGGGGTCTTCTCTGATCCTTTCTGTCATTAGCAGTGTAACTGTGGGTGGTTATTTAAACTTGCCAAGCTTCAGTTTTAACATCTGTAATATGAAGATAGAAACAGATACTTCACAGTTTGTTAAGTGCAGCAAATATAACTGCCCATGTAATGAATCTGGTTGGCTGAAAGTGCCAGTGTTGTTTCTCTTTCCCCTCCACCCAATTACTCCTGTGACTAGTTTTAGGTCATTGCAACCATGGAAGAGTCACCACTGAAAACCTTATGGTTTACTTCTCTGTCCTGTGCTGTGCCAGCTATATGAACTTGTAGCTCCTGCTTTCTGTGTTATAAATTGGCAATCATAAAACTCCTTGTGAGGGTTAAATGAGATCATGTTTGAGAGGCAATTAGCACAGTGCTTGGCATATGGTAAATGCTCAATAAATAGCAGCAGCTATTGACAAACTGGAGATAAGGAAAAAGGAGTTACGAAGGGTTATGATGGCAAGTTTTTTAGAAATGGAAAAGCTATTTACTGTTATTTCAAGAGGAAAATGATTTGATTCTCCAGACACTAACCTTGGGTACAATGGTTTCCCTTTTCTAATGCATAAAGTAATATGGGAGACAAAAAATTTCAGATAGCAGGGAAACACTCAGAAATTCTGAGCAATAAGAAAGTCGTCTGGTCTCAAGAGCCAGAGAACTAGACTTTAAACTGACTCTAGTGTGAGTTTAAACTGGGAACCTCAGGACCACACTAAAGCACTGGATCAAATCAGTGTATTTATTATCTTGAACCAATGCAACTTCCAAGAATCTAAGTGGAATTTTTAGTGACCTTTGCTTTAAGGGAATTATTTATTTAGGAAATATTTATGGGTGCTCACCATCTAAAAGCATTTGTGCAAATATCCCACAGTGGAATTATTGAAAATAAAATAGACACTCCTTACACACACACACACATGCACACACACACACACACACACACAGATACATATGTATACATATACACATGAGAATATTCATCTCTGTAGCTGGAAATTTCCATAAAAGAACTTTCTATCTGTTTTCATGATCTCACATAGTCTATTCTTAAATTTTAGTCTCTGCTTGGTCACATCAAATATTTACCAATTGTTATATACAGGATAATGAATTTGTATTTCCTATAACCCAGAAAGAGCTAATCTTGTTTTATTCACACTATATTCCTCACATGTTCTTCAGGAATGTTTTAATGTACTTCACAAAGTTCACCCAATGGATATTGCCAGTATTATTAAGGAAAACTTACCCCTGGATGGTCCCACGTCACAGGTTAAGCTGAAGAAAAAAAGAAAGGCCATAAAGAAAGTCAACATAACTTAATTGTCATCAAATTGATTCTGCATCCAAATCACTGGAAAATGCCTCCCATCAACTAAATTTGGTCCATTGTTTTTTTGCTTTTGGAGAAAAGATTTTTCAAAGATAAAAAAAAAAAAAGATGTTCATATTTCACTTGTGGCTACTACTGCTACATGGTATTATTAGCAAATTAAATCTAAAAACACTTCCAGAGACAAATTTAAACTCACAACCCAGTACAGCAGATAACTTCATCACTAGTGGCCTTAAAACAGCATTTTTGTGACATTTGATAATTTTGAGATATCTCTAGCCAAGTCATGAGTAAACTAGAAATCAGAGGAAAATGGTGGGTGCTTCCTAATATAAAACAAGTACCTTCATGTGAAAA
Source organism: Sciurus carolinensis (assembly GCF_902686445.1). NCBI lineage: Eukaryota > Metazoa > Chordata > Mammalia > Rodentia > Sciuridae > Sciurus > Sciurus carolinensis. Next base: position 48,942,053 of record NC_062226.1, read on the forward strand.
TAATGAACATCTGACTTTCTAAGCAATTTTTCTAATATTCTTCTAAGATTGGTTATATAGGGATTTATATCACACAAATATCACCAGTTTAAAAGTTTTCTTTCAACATTACTTTAACTATTTTTAATTCAAGCTTTCTTTTCAATGTTTGGAAATAATATGTTTGAAATTAGCCATTTACAAATGTTTGAAATTAAATATTGGCTTAATCCAATAAGTTTAAAGGGAAAGAATTTAAGAAATGTATCAACTTTGTGATTTCATAAGCCCATTGAAATTTGTTCTGAAAAAAATTCTGGGTCTAATTACATTCATAATGTGTTAGTTGCTACAGTTGAATTTTTAAATGCTATCTTTCAAAATTAGAGATTAAAATGGGCTACTTCATCTAAAAATAGGCTACTTCATCCAACAATAGGCTACTTCATCCTATGCCTTTTCAAGGAAAAAAATCAATTAACTGGAAAAACGTGAGGGAGTATTCCTAAGGACTTAATGGGTCGTCATAAATTGCAATTATGATATTTTTGCTCAGTTGACAATGTAAGAAACAAGAACCTGTTTGGGTTTCTCTTTGGTTTGACAAGCTGTTGTGTGGTAAGCTGCTGTTGCCGATCCACCCAGACACTCAAATTCAGACACAGGCAATCCAAAGGTCTCAGTCACTTTTGTTTACTTTAGCTAAGGAACCCATGTGAACTCCACCCAGGCCTGAGAGTCTGCTTACCCAGGGACAATTTTACTAGGTACACTCAGTGGTGTTTCAAAGTTCAAGAAGATGACTTTATAGGGTTGGTTGATTTTCTTTTTATAGAGTCTGATCTCATGTCTTAAAGCCTCCTGGAAGGCAATATCAGTGAAGCTTATGACTATTCAAAGCAGCTGTTGAGGGGAAAGTAATTCTCCAGTTTAGTACAGTTAAATTAACACTTCACTCTTACTCATCAATACATATATTTAAAAACCATGTTTTGCACTCAACCACAGTTTTCAGTGAACTGAATCACACTGTGAACTGTGGGAGGGCAACATGTAAAACACACAGACTGCTGGCTTTTAGCCTAGTGCCATGGGCCTTCTGAACTTCTGTGAAAATTGTGTGTGTGAGTGTGTGTGTGTGTGTGTGTGTGTGTGTGCAAGCAGAACTGTGCTTTCTTCTAAACAGAGGAACCATAGCTTTCCAGAAATTCTTAAGGGGCACATGATTCCAAAAATTGAAACACCACTGGCATGAAGAGAATAATAAATGACTATCTTTTTTTTTTCTATCGAGTATAATAAAACATTTCAACATTCACTTCTTATGACTTCCTATAACCCCAGCAATCAAGGGCTGATTTTTAGGCCTGAGTCCTTTCCTTGGGATTACTTTCAGCTTTGCTCTGGTAGGCACTGATTGGGATAACATGCCCTGGAGAGAGGTCTCTCTGTGTCTGCCAGTTCCACAGAAAGCAGAGCAATGGTGGTACACCAGGGGAGTTTAGATAGAATGTACATGATATGTAGGTAAATTCCTCTTTGACATGTTCTTTTAGTTCTTCTGATTACGGCAAAGAAATAGACCCAGCTGGTGGAAGGTTCATTTTACCACTTCTGTGACACTCCCTGGTCTCCTCTTTCAATAAAGAACAAACCCCAAGCTCAAAGTCTTCTTGGGTAAATGTTTTCTGACAAGAATTAATAATGTTATTTTGTTCATAGTATTTCTTTTGAGGATCTTCTCTTTAAGGCAAATGATATTGGATTTCAATTTACAAAGTTTCTTTTTAAAATAAATGATCTTTTAAAAGTAAAAGGGAAAAATTCAGTACAGATGATATAAGGATATGACAAAATTATAAAAGTGGTATGTAATGATAGCAATTTGAGAAACACAGAATAAACAATTGCCAGTCAAGGCACATTTTCTTTTCTAAAGACGTTGACAGTCTTGGGAAAATTCAGTTTATTTAGAACAAATATAGCCAGCAAGAGAAGCTTCTACTAAGCATTTCTAAAAGATAAATATAAAGTGTGTGACATACACTTGACATTGGTTAGTTAGGAAGCTTTTTGATTCTTGTAATAGAAAACACAACGAAAAATATCATAATTGTTAATGACTGCCTCCAACGGCTCCAGGGCAGATTCAGTCAGTAGTTCAAGGACTGCATAGAGGACACATGTTCTTGCCATGTTTTCTTCTGCCATTCTTAGCATGTCAGTGATGTCCACAGACATGTCTCCTCAGGGTCTCTTTCTTCCTTGGCACCAGCTCTTCCCCCAACAATGACCTGATTCATGAAAGTAAGAACCACTCTCTTTTCCCCTTTCTTCCCCTTTCCAAGAGCAAAGGAAGTTTACCCCAAAGTTTCCCATATTTTCCCTCCCACTTCATAAATAAGGTTGCACTGCTAGTCACAACTCAATCAAACTTTGCCAAGAAAAAAGGAATTACCAGGACTACCTTAGATTAATCTTGATTTACCTATTGGGGTTAAGCAGAAGCCAATGAAGATGGTGGGCTTAATAAAGGGAAATATCAGGGTTCCCTTAGCAAGGAATCATGAAGGGAATGACTGTTGGATAGGCAATTCACATTGCTTGCTCGGATCCTTCAAACAGGAAAAAGATGCAAAAGGAGAAACCAGAGCAATAAAACAGTAGGTGTTGTTTTTAAGAATTTGATATTTTAGCTGGACAGGGTGGCACATACCTGTAATCCCAGAGGCTCAGGAGGCTGAGGCAGAAGGATCACAAGTTCAAAGCCAGCCTTAGTAACCTAGGAAGGCTCTAAGCAACTTAGAGAGACTCTGTCTCTAAATAAAATATAAAATGGGCTGGGGATATGGTTCAGTGGTTAAGTGCTGGTACTAAAGTGGTGGGGGGGGAGAATCTGATAGTGTTTTAAAGTCATTATGTGAAAAAAATAAGGACTTTATTAGACATTTTACTTTTATTTTAATCAATTTACATGTGGGATATCTGAATGGGTATCTTTATCTCACCTCATGCACAGGACATGTTGTTAGCTTCTTATCATTGCAACCAAAATCCTGACAAGAGTAACTTACAGGAAGAAAGATTTATTTTGGCTCACAGTTTCAGAGGTTTCAGTCCATAGCCAACTGGCCACATTGCTTTTGGCCTGAGGAAAAGCAAGAACATCATGGCAAAGGTTGTGTCCAAGGAAAGTCGCTCAGCTCATGGCAGTCCAGGAGCAGAGAGGAGATGGTGGGGAGAAGATAAGCCCAGGGCATGTCCCAGGGACCTACTTCCTCCTACTAGGTCCCTCCTTCCAGTAGCCCATCTAGTATCAATGGATTTTTCCTTCAAATGGATTAATACACTGACTCATCAGAGTCCTCATGACCCGATCATTGCCTAAAAGCCTCACCTCTGAAGCTTGCTGCATTTGGGACCATGCCTTTAACATGTGAGTTTGGGAGGAAAATTACAAATTCAAATATAACAATCTTTGTTCTAATATGACCCTGACAAGAAAATTTTGCTCAAAAAACAATTGAGGCAGGATATAAACCTCCAACTCAACTCTTCAGTTATTTATACTTTAAATGTTTTCTAAGCATAGTTCTTGGTTTATTCCCCAGTTGAGAATAAACAGATTCAAATAAATGGCTGAGAAGGATCTGTTCTGAGGCATGAGGGTACAGTCATTAAATAATTATTGATTGAGCACCTAAGGAGTACCAAACTCTTTGTATCTATTCTGACTTTAATCACAATAAAAATAATATGATAAAGAGATATTTGTGATGATTCTTTTTTTGGTACCAGGGATTGAACCCAGGGGTGCTTTACCACTGAGCCACATCCCCAGGCCTTTTTTGTATTTTATTTAGAGATAGGGTCTTGATCAGTTGCTTAGGTTCTCACTAAGTTGCTGAGGCTGGCTTTGAACTCACAATCCTCCTGCCTCAGCCTCCCCAACCCTGCGATTCCAGGTGTGCTCCACTGTGCCTGGCCTTTTGTGATGACTTTAAAGATGTGGAAATTAAGGACCAAAAAGCAGAACAATTTGCTAGTGTTTTAAAAGATGGTAATTAGTGGGGTGAAGATTTGAATTCAGGCCTTTCTAACCCCATGGCCTATATTCTTTCCATTAAACAATCCTGATCCCTGAGAGTTTGTGCAGTGAATTCTGTAAGGCAAAATCAAGAGGTTATGAGGTGGAATCAAGGTATTGAGGCTTAGAGATGTGAAGAATAGTAAAATAAGGGTCAAATCAAATTCACAAGCTGGGGATACAGCTCAGTAATAGAGGGCTTGCCTAGAATGCACAAGGGCTTAGGTTCAGTCCACAGCACCACCACACACACACAAATCCAAAATCTGCATATTAAGCAACTATTATGTGCCAAGCATAGAATAGACAAGTGAGTGGGTGCCTGTCTAGACATGGTAGGGGAAGGGAAGATGATCTGGGACCAATGTAACTTCAAGATACACTGAAATCTAAAAAGAAGACTTTTTAATATGTTCTTTGTATGGAGGCACAACAGGGAGTAAGAGTGGTTGGGACATGGGAGTAACAGGTAATGTGAGGAATAAGGAAAGCATTTGTTAGGGTGGGGTGTGGAAAGCTTACCTCTAGGGTAAGGCAGTCGTTTGAGAGGTTTCCTCTTACTTCACACTGACATAAATCTGGGAGAAAAGTAGTTACCCACCTCTTAATTAACTGTTAGGCTTTTTTTTCTCTTTGATTATAGCCTAAATATTTCTATATGCTGATAGAGGTTATTTTTTTTTTATCATGAATGATAGTAAGTACAGTTTATTGGTAATTACTGAAGTTGTAATTGTGTTACCATATTTGAAATTCCTTTGCAAAAATGATCATCCTATTAACATTTTTTCTGTTCTCACACCAAAAAGCTGGGCCAGTATAATTTGAATTGTCATCTGGGTTTCTGCATTATCTTAGATATCTGTCACTTAAGGAGATTAAGTATCATTATTTGGTTGTTGGTCTAGATGACACCACAAAGTTTCAACTGTGTGAATCACCTTAGGAAAAAGAACTCAGATTCTTTTAGTGTACTGATTTTAACATGCTAGTTTTCATAATTGTTGGCACATTTTTCACCAGTCCTTCTTATTCTTTTCAGAGCTACCAAGAAGACATGGGAGATGTCTGTATTTATCTAAAGTTAAATAAAAACAGGGTTAGTGAGCCATATTCTCAATTTGGGTTTACCAAGAGCACATTTTAGTTCTAACCCAAATTTGGATATGCCTTGCAAACAAGCATATTGGGAAACCAAAACATGCAAGAGAATTTTCAGAGACAAAACACCAATTCCATGCCCCTCCCACTCCATTTCTCAGAAAGTATAGAAAATGTAGACTACCCTACTTGTTGCTGGACAAAGGTAGAAAACTTCTTTGATCAGTTCGACCCTACAAATCCCTGGGAAGAATATATAAACTCATTAGCTAAATATGATTTACTAAGCAAGGCATTTCTAAAAAAGCATTGAACTAATTTTCAAATTAATTTTTCCAGTATTTAAAATAATTTGGAATTACCCTGCAAAATGCCCTGGCCATTTGTTGCACTGCTTCCTTTACATTAGAAGTAAATGTTGACTGCCTGACCTGGGAACAGCTGATGATATAGCCTACAAGTTTCAAGCTTGGAGTCAGGTCCAAATTCTGGTTCAAGAGCTGGGGAAATAGCTTGGTGATAGAAGTGTTTTCTCAGGATGGGCAAAGCCCCAAGTTTAATCCCCAGTGTCAGGATAGATAGATAGATAGATAGATAGATAGATAGATAGATAATCTCCTGGCTCAATTCTGTGTTGCATTGAGTGGGTTACATGACCTCTCCAAATCTCTTCATCTAAAACAATAAGGATAATAAATTTTACCTTAAGATGTTGTTGATTTGAATATAATGAGATGGTCCAAATAAGTACTAATAACAGTGCATGACCCTAAAGGTACTATAAAGAAATGGTACTATAAAGAAATTCAGTTTAAAGCAATAAACTGAATCAAGGGTCAGAAATGCAATTACTTAAAATGCAGAGTGAGTATTTAATGTGATTGAGAGAAAATTGAAAGTTTGGGTAGTTCACAAATTCCATGTAAAATATAGAGCAGTTATCCCCCAAATATCAATACTCTCCATATCTAGATGTTCATTCTCAACCTCTACTCCAAGATTTAGACTGTTATCCAACTATCCACAAGTCCAGTCCATCTCAATATCTCAAAACTGAACTCTGAACCTTACCCTCCACGTCTATTTTTATTTTCTAGCTTACTAAAGGATGCTTACTATTCACTAGGTCACAAAATTCAGAAACTGGATGCTATCCTAAAGTCCTCCCTCTCTATCTCATGTTCCACCCCAAACACCTAAATTAAGGACAATAAAGATGATCTTGAACACACAGTTCTTGACCTGGAAGAACTTCAGCACTACCTAGGGTGCTCTGTAAGAACACCAAGCCCTATCTCAGAGATTCTGATTCAGAAACCCTTTAGTATGCCAATAGAATCTACACTAAAAAATAAAACTCCATGAGAACTGGATACTTAGGGCGACTTGGGAGTCACTGTTGGGATGTATGTTATTTGCCTTCCTCTCCCCTGTTGTAGTACTGGTAATTCAGACTCTCTTTTCTCTTTTTCTCTCTTGAACTGAAATCACTCTGTAAATGGGTACTTTATATCCAGTCTCCCCTAACCCTACCACGTTAATCTTTTCTTCTGAGGTGACCAAATTCATTTATCTGAATTCAGGCTTTAACATAAATCTAATTACGTAATTCTTACATTTCATGCCTCCTTGTGCAACCAGACTCCATTTCAGTGAGCAAATCACCCAGTTAGGCATTTCTGATTCACTTTTCTTTCTCTGGCCTGTAAGAATCACTGTTGTGAAGCATCCTCTGAGGTTGCACCTGTCAGTTCAGATTTCTTTCAATGGATCACACACAAGGCCTGCCAAGATTATGTGGCCTAGCCAAATGGGAATATTGAGTCTGATTTGGTTTACCTTTTGCCAAAGTATGACTTATCCAACTCTCAACTAACAAGTGTTCTACCTCTAAGTGGAGTTAATAAACACTGTCCTCTACATGTTTTGTATAGTGCCTAATTTACCAGGAGTATGAAACACAAAATTATATGTTCTTTCCCAAAAATAAAGTTCTGAGTGACTCTTTACTTTACCATTACCTGTGGTTTAAGCTGAGACATAAGTAAATATTATAATTCAGAATAATGATATGGTCCTCCATTCCTCTATTTAACAAATTTGGTGTGCAGTTGGATATAGGTATTATAGATTCAGTTCCAAATCTGGTTCTGTCACTTTCCACATATGTGATCTTAGACATGGTACTTGATGTCTGTGAGTCTCCATAGAGGGCCATGCATCTTATTGATAGGAGGAAATAATATTCCCTCAAGAGATTGAGGTACCCTAGTACACTTGTGTGTCTAGCACAAAAGAAACATTTGGTAAACAGTTTTTCTGCTATTATAAAAATCACAATAATGACAGTGATGGATATGTCATGACATATCACTGCTTCCAATACATGTAAGAGCAATAGTGTGAGAAAGGTATAATCAAACCAGTAAGACCAGAACTGTAAAAATAAATCCACAGTTAGACTGGTCTATAAGGAAGATGACTCATCATGTAAATTGAATTGTTTAGAGGAAGCTAGAGACCTGAGAACTCTACAGAGAGAAGAAATTTCTCAGGGTAGATGGATCTGGTGGGCCAGCTCAGTAAAAGGTCAATATCTTTATCAGGAGGTGAAATATTTTTATTCAAGAAAGGTACATTGTGGTTGCAGCAGAATGACAGTTAGTGGCTAGGGTGTTTGGAGGACAGGAATAGAGTGAAACTCCTGTGAAAGCAGATTAACAGGACACATTGGCAATAATGATAATGATTATCACTAGGATTTATTAAGTATGCATTATGAATTGGGTGTTATGGTAATCCTTTTATATTTTCTCTTACAACCACCACAACTCTACGAGAGGTTTCTTGGGTGTTGGGTGGGCAAACTGAGCCTGGGAAGACTTGCCCAAGAATACCCAATGAGTAAGCAGACCCCCAGGCAGGGACCCAGTCAAGAAACCCTTGGAGGAGTAATTTAGCTCATAGAATATGGGCCTATCCAAGGACTCACTTGAATCTGTTTGCACACTGCTCAGACTAGCATCTAGTTCCTATTTATTTAAAAACCAATTCAGATAAGGCAGAGCTGAAGCTTGCTAGTTACAGATGGAGCTGGAGCCAAGAAGGATTTAAATGACTCAAGTATCAACATTAGGTTGATATCACCACTTCTGATACTGGCCTGGATAATCCTATCCTTTCAATTCATACAAGAATTCACTCCTAAATCCAGTAGATTCTATCCCCTTTTCAGTAAAGAACTTTCCTAAGGATCAATTTTGGAGAATTAATCCAAAATACTCAAGACACATTCCTTCATCAGTTATAATACAAAGAAAAAAAAAAAACTAAACAACAAACTACCTAGCAACACGGAACTGAATACATAGCTTTGGGCACAAATGCACAAAAGCAGCCATTAATTGCACGACAAAACCAACATGGAACTTGGAAACAACAAGAAATGGACTATGATAGTTTTAAAAGGAGTCAAAATTACATCTACCATATACACATGATTTTTTTGTTTGTTTGTTTGAAGCATGGGGGAAAAAACAAAAAGAAGAAAAGAATGTATCACAGTATGAATGGGAGTTGATTCTAGGTGGTGAGAATGAGGTTTACTATTGGTTTTACTAATTGACACTTTATGATAATTTTAATGAGCATTTTAATTCTCAATACAAAAATTTTATTATTAAAACAATAAAAAGGGCTAACTCCCTGGAAAGTTGTAGTGCATTTTTGGAATTGTTTCTGAGTCTGACTCAGTCCACCCCCCCATGTTCTTTGTCATGTAGCTATGATTCCATGACACTGCAGTCTAGTGGCCTGTGGTCATCAGAGCTGTTAAGTAACTTCTCTGAAGTGTTGAGGGCTTTGTCATTTTCCTCACTACCTTATAAATAGACTTTAACACGTTTGTTGGCTCTATAAATTGTCAAAAATCCAGATTTCCTCCCAGCAGTCCATTTCCATAGAGTGATGTGGTGAAACCCAGGACCACACAGGCAAGGGCTGGTTTTAATTGTTAAATATTTCTGGTTGTGTTTGTTTCCTTCTTCTCCCTAATGGACTTCACAAGTACTTATCTGAAAACTGCTGCTCCTTAAGGACAGCCAATCCAAATAAAAATGCCCCCCACCACAGTGTATCCTCAACAGAAGTGTTCAGGTCACCAGCCTGCATCAGCCAATGGTGTCTCAGAATCCTTACCTAAGAAGGAAATAGATGCCAGCACCATCACAATGAACATGGGAAGTATCAAAGGACCCTTGTTAGTGTCTTCCAGTGATCAGTACATTTTTACGTTTCTGTTCCAAAATACCTTGGCAGCCATTTTACTCCAGGGAGCCAGGGAGGGGAAAGTCTGTTCTTGCAACATTACCCAGGGCTTGGGGAAAACCCAATTCTTTCACACACAAACAGGGTCAGCTGCATTTGACTGCACAGAGTCAGACAAGCTGGGATTCTTTAACATCTCATGCCTTCTACGTAATTAACTCAGCACTGCCTGTGAGATGATGTTGTGAGCACTAGGAACCCAGAGGGTTCCTCTCAGAACTCCAAGTGTGGGGCACCTGCCTTTTCCCACCTCCTGTTACCCCTGCTTTGGTGAACAGACAGATTCAGTCTAATTCATTTCCATAAAGCAATGTGGCTCTATATGACTGTACTGAAACCACATGAAAGGCGTCGGTTGAGGGGTATCTGAATTACTAGAAAGACACTTTGACAAACTGTCGTTTTCAAAGAACTGTGACAAATAAAATAGGAGGCCAAATGAACACAGGAAAATTAGAAGAAAAAAACTAATGATAGTGGAGGGATAGGGCATTTAAGAGGAACATCAACCTTGGAATGGTAAAAAAAAAAAAAAAATGAAGAAAAGGGTAAGAAAATTTGAAATAAATTTCTGTTCTGTAAAACCACTTTTGACCCACTTTGGGTCTTCCTCTGAGGATGCAAACAATGTTGAGGGGCCCAAACCATTTAGTAGGCCTATATTCACTTCTCCACAAATTTTCTTACCTAGGATAGGAACCACCCACTCTCTTTCAGTCTTCCTCCAATAAAATGAAATAATCTCTAATGTTTATGTTGTTCACTGGTTTCTTTTTAACGTTGACACATGAATCTATCAGAACTGAATAAAATGGAAATGAAATCTGATTCAAGGTCAATTGGGAAAACATTTTTCAGATTGTCAAGGGCTTCAGAATTGACTGTTCCTCTTTGCCTGATGAGGCTCACACAACTGTGGTCTTTTCCAGATGTCTCAGAAGATGCAAACAAATGCAAGTCAAAATCAGCACCATTCAGTAACACTCTTCATCTTACCAGACCACGGGGAAACCCACAGAAAATGATACATGGCTCCTTCTCTGAAGATGAGAGTCCCAAAACTCTGTGTAAGTAAAACCCGGCTAAGATTTTAAAGGATCTCAGAAGGTTTTACAAAGTGAAAAAATTCACGTTAAACTGGATAATGAAGAAAACATGGAAGCAGTAACAATTTTAAGAAAATCCTTTGGACACACTGAGAATTTGTTACTCAAAATATAATCAATGGAAAGTCATTTAAAATGTAAAATCTTGTACTCTTCCCTGGACTTTGCATTTTAACAAGATCCCCAGTGGAGTTGCTGCTTACTAATGTTTGACACACTTCACTAAGATTCCTCAAGGGCTTCTACTCGTTCTGCTCAAAATGAATGCAATATGGCTTTAAACGATACACAGGATAAGAAAATGGCCTAACTGCCCCAAATACTGTGTAGAGCTAGGACCAGCTTTTCTTTGCCCCCTGCCCACAAAGAAAAATGGCATTTCAAGAAAGTGCAACAACACTAGTCCAAAAAGTACAAGAAGAGAGTAAATGGAAGCTTCAGCCACTGATGAGTTTGATATTGTCAAGTGACTGTGCCTACCCCCTAAAATGGGAGAAAAACTGAAAGCAAGCAAATACAAAAGCTAGGGACTCCATTAAGAGAAACACGGTGCAGGTCAAGGAAAATGCCTGCCCCACTCAACTTACACTGTGGCGTCATATCTGGAGCACAGCCAGCTCAAGACATCACAATGAAGAGGGACAGAGACACACGAGAACGTGTCGAGTAGAGAAGGCCCAGCAGAGTGAAACTGAAACCATGACTCCCCAGAGGGATGAAATAATTGAAGAACTTGGAGAGGTTAAGCCCATTGGAGAAAAGAGTTGATGAAAAAAGTCTAAATCTATAAAGGAGTGTTCATGTGCAAAAATTCGTCTTTGGACAAACATCTAAGAACCATTGATCAAGATATTCAAGGACCTCTGGGTGCAGTGGTGCACACCTGTAATCCCAACACCTCGAAAGGCTGAAGCAGGAGGATCACAAGTTCAAAGCTAGCCTCAGCAATTTAGTGAGGCCCTAAGCAACTGCAAGAACACTGTCTCAAAATAAAAAATAAAAAGGGGGCTGGGGAGATAGCTCAGTTGGTAGAGTACTTCACTTGTAAGTACAAGGCCCTGGGTTCAATCCCCAGCACCGCAAAAAAACAAAAAAATAAAATAAAAATAAAAAGGGCTGGGGAATGTGGCTCAGTGGTTAAGACCCCCTGGGTTCAATCCCTGGCACCAAAAAAAAAAAAAAAAAAAAATAGAGAAATTCATTTTTTAAAGATCCCATTAGATCTTCAAAGTAACTTTAGCAAAAACCAAAACTACAGGAAAGCAAGTCTTATCCTCTTCGAATTACAGGACAGGAAAACACCCTAGAGTCACATCGAGATGAAGCTTGGTGTAGATTAAACTCTCTGTGCCCTTGTCCAGTGCACTGTGATCACACAGCTTCCTGAGCAGTTCTTACCTTTGTAATCATCAAGAAAGGAAAGGATCTACATTTGCCAGTAAATGGATGGAATTGGAGACTATCATACTAAGAGAAATAAGCCAATCTCCAAAAGCAAAGGCCAAAGGTTCTGTCTGATATGCAAATGCTAACACACAATAAGAAAGAAAAGAAGTACTTTGGGGGGAAGAATAGAAGTACTTTGGATTTGACAAAGAGGAATGAAGGGAAGGAGGGGGGTTGGGAATGGGAAAGACAGTAGAATGAATCGGACATAACTTTCCTGTGTTCATATATGAATACATGACCAGTGTACCTCCTCATCATGTACAACCACAAGAATGGGAAGTTACACTCCAGGTATGTATAATATGTCAAAATACATTATATTGTCAAGTATAACCAAAAGGAACAAATAAATCTTTTTATTGGGAAAAAAATTAAAAAAAAAAAAAAGGGGGCCTAAGAATGATCAATAAAAAAAAAATTTTTGATTTTTTTCTTCCACCCTGTGATTCAAATAAAGTTGCTACTAGCCTCATGTGCCTGTTCTGTACCTGAATCATGGCTAATAGAAACTGAAATTTTACTTTTATTTAACTTTAATTATTATTATTAATCTGAGACTCAACTCAGTTATTTATGTTCTCAACTTTATGTTGAGAACAATTTGGACATATGAACCTACTTTTTCAACTGCAAATGTTATGAAATCTTAACATTATTTAAACAATTTAATGTCCTAATTGATATGTGCTTAAGAAAATACACACCAGATGCCAAATATTTATGTGGAAAAAAAAAGAATGCAAGGCATCTCAATACATGTCATAGGTTCCCTGTGCTAAGACACTCCAGACAATAAAATGGGGGCATTTCTGGAATATATTTAATGCAAAATAAATTTCTTCTCATTCCTACTCCTTTATTTTGTAGGTGGAGATCCCTTAGGTGTTCCTCCTCTTTTGCTGTTGCTGTTTGCTCATGGGTGGGACTGCTCCTTCCTTCCTTTGCCGGGGAAACAATAAGCATCAAGCAATACACACTTACAAGCCTGTTTGAGGAATGAAGTTATGGATAAGCTGGTTCTTCTCACCCTCACTCCACCAAATTAAAACTCAAAAGTTCGCAAACTACTGAGTCACAAAGTCCGTTTCTCTACTTTGGTTGTACCCAGTAATGTCCAAGAAAAGCAGAATGGTCCCAAGAAATTCATTCCCCATCCCACTGTACTCCCAGCTTCCATCTCTCAACAGAGGCATCTATGTGAACAGTATACTGAGACTATTGTCCCAGATAAAAATTTTAACTAGGAAATAAACCCATGATATTAGAAGTTTAATTACAGTGTGTTATGCATCCTGGAGGGACCAGATACATCTCTGAAGGGCTTCTCTGCACCTCTCCACATCCCTTTCACAAAAGAATTTATTTAGGGAGAGACTCATAGTCTCCCCCTTAAACCAAGTTCTCCAGATAAAATTAATTCAGTTCGACTTTTACTTCAAGTCCTCTTTCTTATTTGGGATTACTGTTTGCCAGCATAATAAGTTGCCAATTGAAATAAAATGAAATTCCTTCCTTCATAAATGCAATCTTAATACGCTAAGACCTCAAATACTATTCAGTCCCTTCACTATGTACAATGCCTTTAGATCTACACTACATTGTACTCTCACTTATAATGATCTTATTTCAACTAACCCTTAAATTGAAATAGTAAAAGCAGTCAAATAAACACTGGTTTAAAAAAACGAAATTCAAACAGATTTTGCTTAATATTTTCACAGGGATTTAGGCAGTTAGGGTGGTACACTGGTTTCTGATAGTCAAATGGATTAACTACATAATGGACTAAGTTTTCTTCATAGCAAATAAAACTAAGGGCGCTACAAGCAGGTTATTTTGGAGACAGTTTCCACGAACTGTCAATCATTTTGAGTTAACAATTTCTTAGAAATTTCTCTGTCTGCCATCACCAAACAGTGCTTGGGTGGAGATCTTCCTCTTTGAGGTGGTGTATATTAACTGCACGTGGCTTGATGTGAAAATGCTAGGGGATTTTTGCTAATTTTGCATACTTTCCCAGATCAGAAAAACAAATGCCCTTAGAAATATTTTGCAAAGGTAAGTAATGGTTTTGCCCATGCTCAGATAATTTTCTTGAATAGTAAAAATATTGACCTAAAGATTAATAATTCTTTATAGAGAATTAATTATTTTCTTAGTAGAAAAAATCTTGAAATTAGCTATCAATGTTCAATAGTATAGTTATTACTTTTTACTCATTTGCCTGGAATAGTAAGTAGACAAGTATTGTTTATCTAGGTCCCTTTACAAACTATTAAGGCAGTATTAGTTTCACAGAAATTAACAAAAATAATAATGTTTTAATATGTTACAGAGGCAAGTATGGATATAAAATAATTTATACCATGCAAAAAAGGAATGATCTGTAATAATGTTAACTTCCAATGTCAATTGTACCACATTAGCATGAACTTTCACATTCGTGTTTTCTGTTCTCATGAAGATTTTCATATTTATTATCTCCTTTAAGTTCCCATGAAATAAGGTGAGAATAATATTCCTAATTTAATCGTGAGGAAATATGAGTGTAGAGAAGTTAATTTTCCCCAAATTACCAAGAAATACAGTTATTTTCCAGGCACAAATCCTACCACTTCACCTTGTGTTCATCTGAAATTATAAATCTGTGTTGTATCTTCATACTGGATATCAACATTACAAGTTAGATTGTAATGCTCTTGATGTTTTGCTTCTTTGGAACCTAATACATCACACAGTACAAAGAAAATTTTACTGTACATTGTCTGATAGTGTAGGTTATGCAATAAATAATTACTAGGTTGGACAGTCCTTGGAGGGAGATATCACTCTTCTCACTTTACTGCTGACAAAACTAAGGTATAGAGAGAGCTTAAATTATGTGTGAAGGGTCACACAGGTAAAAATAAGTAGAGAGGAAGTAGCACCTGGTTCTAGTAAACTGCTGAGGCAGCATTGTAGCCCCTTCCTAAGACTTTTCAAGTGAGATTGTAGTGCTCCAGGGTCATTTTCCAAGAAAGAAGTTACTCAAATGTAAACAGACTAAGAAATAGACCAGAGCTGGTCTTTACACAAGATAGAAAATTGCTTTCATGAATCGAGTTAATTTTTACATTACAAAAAATTAGCCAAAAGAACTCACCAAGTACTTTAATGTTTACAAGGTCATGCAGAGAAAATTGTTAGTTGTTGTTATCCTGAGGCACCCACTATCAGTGGACACACGTTACCCACACAAAGCCACAGATCTTCCGAAGATTTATGATCTAAATCCAATTCTATTTAGACAAGAATGTGCTCTTGTGCACATATTTGGTTCCTGATCCACCTATACTTCTTAGGATTTTGCTCCTATTCCTTTTCCTGCTGCTGAACACTTACAGTATTGCCTCTCAGAGTGATGTAAAATGGCAGTCTAACCCTCTCTCTAGTCCTGCTCTTATTTGTGATCACACATTCCCAGAATTAGAAGACATTATTTAATGCTTTGGGGTTACAAACAATATGAAATGCACTAGAGAATACGAAAGTAAGAAAGAAGCCAAATAAATTAACCATTCGCGTTTGCAACACCAAGCCCATAATTGGTGTTCAGTAAGTACTTAGGGAGCTGAACTCAATAATATCAAAAATAATTCAAAAGATATGTTAGCAGTGTATAAAATCCACAGTGAATAAATCTTAAGTATGTGGTTACTGCAAAATAGGTATCTAGGTACTTGTATATCTAGACCCTCACATGCAGGCACTTTAAAAAATGCTGAATACTTCTAGGTCTGGTCTCTGAGTCAAGAGACTTGGGTTTGTCTCAATGACTAGTCTCAAACTTTAACTAGCCATTTGGTGGTAAGTCATTTTGCTATACTAGGTATTAGTCTCCTAAATCATAAAATGAAGAGACCAGATACATCAGTTAGGTTGCAACTGACCAAAGAAAAACAATCAAACTGACTTCAACTAAGAATTCAAACTAACATATCTCTTGTAACTGAAAAGTCTATAAATAGACACATTTCAAATGTGGCATAAAACCAGTAGCTTGAAACACATCAACAGGCCCTAATCTTCAGTCTGTCAGCTGTTTTCCTCAACACTGGCTCTGCTTTCAGGGCCTACATGTCACAGAGGGTGCCAGCTTCTCGGGGTCTATGTCCTTCCAAGTCCAAGTTCTTTGAGTTGGGCAAAACCCACCCACATCTACTGCACTAGTTGAACGTGCCTCTCAGGTCATTTACATATGCAAAATTTAATTCTGTGTGTTCCTATTAATGTCTGTGTTAACTTATAAGGACATTTGAACTGTTCTGAGGAAGCTTAACACCTCTCTGTGCACCAGAGGCATACAATTGTCACACAACTGCCTTGATTGGAATTTGGTCATGTACCCAACATTTCAGCTCTGCCTGATTGTAGTTTCCTTCATGTACTGTGTTGTCCCACATCGTTTTGCCTTATACACACTCTTGACTCTACCTGGGATGCCTTTATCCTTCTTTGCCTCTCTGGAAAATATTACTCACTGACCCAACCATCACTTTCCCTGGTAAATCATCCCTGATTACAGTCCTCCTCTCAAGTGAAACTGATACTGAATTGTTCTTAAACCTTCCTATCTACCTCAACTGAACTATGTATCATACTATGTCATATTCATTTGTTTACATGTCTTCTCTCAAAGACTGTTGGCACATGGAGAGCAGGAGCTGTGCATTGATGCATCCCCAGGCTCAAATACAGTATCTGATATAGCAGGCATTCAATATATATGAAAAAAAAATCAATCAAGTAATCAGTGAACTCCAGTTCCTCTTAACTGGAACATGACTGACTTCCACTCTTTCACCCAAAATGCAATTTCAAACAATGCATCTGCCTCTTTTACTCTACTCCAACTACCTGGCAACAATTAATGGTTTTGCATTCTTATATTTTCACAAAGTAGAATTGATCTTGCTGTCTATCATGAGAACAAGAGTATTTATTTGGTTGTCATAAAATGGATGAGAATTCATTATCACTAAATCTGAGGAACCTGGCCATAGAGTATGTACTTTCCAATTCTTGTACATTCATGTATATCTCAATGAATCATTGTCTTGGAGTCTTCGGTCAGAATTCTGGAAAACTTTTAACGGCATTTCGATGCATGTACAATTTGTGTCACTAGCTGAAATTCCTCTACTATGGTGGTTAACTTGAGAAAAGAAAAGTCTGTATGCCTTGGGAATTTGGTAACTAATCATAATATTCCTACTATTCTTCTATTACCCATGGTTTGCCAGAGGTAATTATGCCCAAAAAGTAAAGGATCAAAAATATTACTTATAGCCAGATGTGATAGTGCATGCCCATAATCCTAGTGATTTGGTAGGCAAAGGCAGGAGGATTGCAAGTTCAAGGCCAGCCTAGACAACTTAGTGACACCCTGTGTGAAAATAAAAAAATTAAAGAGGGAAGGGACCAGAGGGAGAGAAGAGAGAAGAGAAAGGGGAAATACTGGGGAGTGATGTTGGCCAAATTATACTGTTATATTATGCACATGTATGAATATATAACAACAAATCCCACCATTATGTGAAAACTGAAATGGACCAATAAAAATATGGAAAAAATTAAAAATAAAGAAATAATTAATTAAAAGGACTAGGGATATAGCTTAGAGGTAGAGTAGCCCTCAGTTCAATCCTCAGTATGGCAAAAGAAAAGAAAAAAAAAAACAGAAAGAGAGAAAGATAAATATAGATATCAAAACAGACAACTTATAGGAGCTAAAAAACACAGACTCAGATTGGGGTTATCATTTTGTGTACCCCCACCTGTTCCCACCTTATTATTTTTATACAGGGAAATACATTTTGAAAAAGGAGTTTGAAAAGGCCTAGAAAAGGAAAAGAAAGGTAACGTGCAGTGAGGAGGAGCAGGCCATTGCCTTTGTCTTGGTTACAGTAATGTGTAAATGTACATCTGATGTCACAGAGCTGCCAAAGCATGGGTCACTGGGATAATTTCCAGGCAGGCTATACTATTGGCTCAGAGGTGGGTACTATTTATTAAAGTCTAATTAACAAATTGGCTACCAGTTCACTGCCAGTCTTGTTTAAGACCAATGAACTTCATAGAAGATACTATCTGCTGTGGTTTGGATTGGACCTGAGTATGTCTCCAAGGTTCACGTGTTGAAATTTAATCTGCTTTGTGAGGTATTAAAAGGATAGAATTCAATTACGATGTTTAGAGGTGGGGAGTTTAGGAAGTGATTAGAATTAGATGAAATCATCAAAGAAGAGCCTGATGACCAGGGAGGAGTCTGACGAATTGTTCCTGTTTTATAGGAAGAGGGAAAAAGATCAGAGGAAAAAGAGGGAAAAAGATCATACAATACATGCACACTCCTTGTTTTTTGCCATGTGATGTCCTGCATCACCGCAGGACTCTCACAGCAAAAAGACCAGCAGTAGAGTAGCCCCAAAGCTCAGACTTCCACCACCATGAGTGAAACTAAATCTCTTTTCTTTATAAAGTTATCCAGACACAGGTATTTTGTTATAGTAATAACAAGTTGACTAATATACTATCCATATTTGATGATGTCTTATTTGCTTAATTCATTGCTCATAACTTGGAAACAGATTCAGAAAGCATGTATCTATGTTAACTGAAAGAGTTAATTCACTATTGCAATACTGATGTTATTAGCGTTGCAAAGTCACTTAGAGACCACAGATGACAGCACTGTAAAAGGTTCAACACAACTCTCCAAAGAGTAACACTCTTGTGCTTCTGCTACAGAATCCACACTTTCTAGTTTCCTTCAGTGAACCATGCTATCTCTTAAACTTAGGCTTGTCATATATTGTCCTATCTTCCTGAGACACTTTCTCCCCCCTCATCCCTCAACTTCTCCTAGTCAACTTCACTTTTCCTTCACAACTCCCCAGGGATGCATCCCATGATCTCCTGGGTTAGATATACCCCCTTGAATCCTGAACTTTTTCTTATCACATCAGAAGTTATTCTTACAATGTTTGCCTTTACTAATTGGGTATAAAGTGTATGAGGTCCAGGACCCTTTCTGTCTTGTTAACAGCTGTGAACAAGGAAGTATGAGGATGGAGTAGTCTCATTAAGCTTTGAAGAATGAAGAGGAAGTTTTCTTTATGCTTATACAAATATAGAAAAGGGGAAGTATCTGAAAAAGAAAGATGACCAAGGATAAAATTAACTTTTAAATATATATTAAGCCGCTCTTATGTGTCAGGAACGGAACTATGATGTTTGGGGGCTGCAAAGACATGGTTGCTGGCTTAATCAATGTAGTTGTAATCTTACATGAGTCAAAGAACAAGTCTGAGGAAGCAGAATATTTGGATTCTGAAATAGAAAACGGGGAATGAGGGAGAGACAAATTGGGGAGAAAGGGGACTTTGAGCATTTGCAGATTTCATTGATTCCTTTTGCTTTCCTTATTTGAACCCTGGCATCTGCTTTTAGTTTTGTGTTTCATAGTTGAATATGGAACATAAGGACCTACTTCTTAAAATTTATGAAGTCATGTTGGGCTCTTAATTTAGTACATCATTATATTCTTTAAAAGTGAGTTCAATCAAAGAACAATTATGGAAGCTGTACTATGTCGCCAGCACCGTGCTAATCCCCATAGGCTGTGTATTTTCAGAGATGTCTTAGTTCATTCTCGGGTCTTAGCTCTTCACATCCTTCCAAGACACAAAGCTCCTTGGGTTCATCCTTTTATTCTCCTTTAAATCAGCATGCTGTCATCCCAACACCTTCTGGTGCTGAGTTAGGCAAGGAGAACTGAGAATTGCCTATATGACTCATTCTCACTCATGTTCAGAGCCTCACTTATTTGACATCCCACCCTGGTCCTGACCACACCATCTTGGCAGCAGCATTGAGTCCTGAGATGACAGTGAGTAAGTTCAGTCTCCTGAATAAAAGATAAAATATTCTAGATCTATTTTCCTTGGTAGGGAAAACTATGTTAATCTCCATATGAATAATAGAGCCTGAGCAATTCCACAAATAACACTCATATTTAAGTTTTCGCTGAACAATCAAAAATAAAAAAGGAGGATGATTCCAAAAAATTATTTATTTTTGGCAGTTGGGGTTTTTCTAAAAGAAGCTGATTCTGAAGAGGGAGGCAGTAAGAAGACTTCTTTCCTCTCAAATCTCTATGCTTTATTAAGGATGTCCCTGGAGTTTGGAGTGATATGATAAAGGATAAACAGAGTTTGGGAACTTCTCAAGAAGTCAGGAAATAGCATTCCCCAAGGCAGAAAATGTAAGATGAACAAGAATTTTAAACAAGTTAATGTTTATGGAGGATGTCAGCTCTTCATCACCCAGAGGGTGCTAATTCTAGACATGTAAGGAGCTTGGGGTGATTCAAATGGATAAAATCAGAGAACTGGAAGAAATTCAATATGAGCTATTAGAGGAAAAAGGCAGCAAGGAAAATCAGCCTCCCAGGGAAGCATTTACAGCCCCAAACAAAAGCAGCGCAAGATCAAAGAATGTCCATATCCAGGGGCTGTTCCTGGGGCAAAGTTTCTACCTGAAGCCAAAAAGTGACGCTTGGGCTCAGAATAAAGAGACAGGAGCACAAAAAGGCTGAGCAGAAAGACACTGTCACACAACATTGTAAATCAAGTGATGATAGATGATGTACAGTATAGTTTTTTTTCCTCCCAAGATCGAATCACATTTTACTAAATATATTGTAAGGGCATCTTAGTATGACCAGGTGTGTTGTGTCACATGGAACAATGGAGATAGGTTCACCCAATTACTCCAAGGGATGTGGTTTCTGTAGAACAGTCTTTATGACCCAACCCATATATCAAAAATCAAATAAACAAAAAAAATCACTGTCAGTAAAATAGTGATGACAGAAAAAAGCTAATAAAACAGCTTGGGAACCACTTTTACAAAGCAAAAATAAAAAAAGTCATTCCATAACAAAAACTTCTTCCTTCCAAGAAAATCTAAAATCCAAAATTTCAAGTATAGTCTCAGTGAAATTTTAAAAGCTTATTAATAAAGGAATTTGTATTTCATGGTTCTAATCCAATCCACATGTCTTCAAGAAAGTCTGAAAGGCTTTGGACATTGTAAAAGTGCATTTTTCAAAGTCAAGAGGATATCTTCCTGTTGAATCATCAAGGGGAAACTGGAAAACTAGACCACGGCAAGCTGCTTAGAGCACGTCCAGTCAGCTGCATTCTGCAAAGGAGTCAGAGGCTGGAGACATCCTTAGGACTGGGAAGAGAAACCTGGTGGGTGGCCTGGATGGGAAGTCTGGGCTTTGTAATATGAAGACAGAGATGAAGCTTCTGGTCATGAAAAGCTGCTGAGAGAGGTGCTCAAATCCCAGGGAAAGATGCCAGTCTACATCAAGACCACATAATCACAAAAGAAAATCTTCCCAAGTGCCCATTTGGCTGTGTTATAGGGAAATCCTCATTATCCTAGGAAACATTTTACAGATACACTGAGGAACACACAGAGAAATGCATCGAAGATGTAACAACAAAATGTAGCTTACATATGGGTGATTGACAGTTGTTAAAGTGCTTTCCCACACATGATTGTGTTGACTTTTCATAATTTCAACAATGGAAGAAAAGCAGATATTTTATCATTATTGTTGTGTCCACCTTTCAGTAATATCAAGAGATTAGAAATGAGATGTTAAATGAAACTATCTTCCATGTGGTCACTCAGCACATCCTGAGACCACCCCAGGGAGATCAGGCCAGATCCCTCCACTCTGCCCACAGGAAGAGCCCATGTGTCTCCATACAACAGGCCCACCCAGGATCTCACCTCAGACCCTCAGACATCTTTGTCACCAAGTGACTCACTCCATCTCTGGAATATTTGTGGTCGACTAATTCTAATTAAGGCTTTCATTCCTGTTATCTTCATTTGCCAGAAGCAAGTTGACTTACGGCCCATCTTTAACCCCTTATTGCTCTCTTTGCTCCATTGACTTCTCCTCTCTTTAAACCTTTATGCCCTCTGGTATCTTATTCCTGTATGTAAGAGCAATACTCCCCTGTAAGTTCAACATCCTCTCCCCCACATAATGCTCTATATTTCATGTATCATAGAACAGATAACAATTTATGGATCCTTAATGCCACTCTGGGACCTCCACATGTGATACTCCATGCCACCTGCCTATACCACCACATATGCATCTGTGTTTTTACCACCTATTGACACTCTGGTCACATTCCAAACCTAACAGTCCTCTCTCTTCTCCACCCCTACTTCTGCCATCATTCTAGAAAACTTTGGTATCTTCATGCACAATCCATCCAACACCCACAATCCCTTTCTTTGACCTACAAGACTCCTTGACTGGAACAAATCTAACCTTCACTCACTGTACACTTCCACACTGTCAGGGACACATCCTGAAGTTTTTCACAGCCCAAATCATAACTGCAAGTATTCCATTCTCTGACCCAGCTGCCTTTCCTCCTATGCTTTCAGGACCCTCAGTTGCTCACACTTGCTCTTCAAGCTCATCGAGTCCTCCAACTCCTAGATTCTAGTTTCCCCACAGGCTATCAGTCTTTTTTGAAACACACTACAAGTATTTGGCCATCAGAACTACTCACCCACTAGCACCTACAAATTCATTAATGTTTCTCTATTGCACTCTCTTGGCAAACTCCCAGCACAAGATCAATGTTTTTTTGGCACCTACAAAGATGACCACTCCTAAGGAAAATGTTATAGCCACTCAGATTATTGTCACAACAAACACAGTGTCTGATCTCAGGGCTGCAATAAATCTTCTCAATCCTGTTACTTGACCAACTATATTCTCTACTCTCTTAGATAGATGTTTCTAATCTATACATATGTATTAAGGAATCCTGCAAAAGTTTGTCCCTTTTATTCTAAACAGACAACTTAATTTCTTCTTCATTAAAAAAGAAAATGATATTCTCAGAGGTAAGAGGAAAGTAAAAGGACTATGGTGTCTTGAAAGTGAGCTATTTTTTTTTTCAAGTCTAGGGGCACTTCCACTGAGTTATAGTTCCAATCCTTTTTATTTATTTTTTTAAATTTTGAACCATGATCTTGCTAAGTTTCAGAGGCTGGCCTTGAACTTGAGATCCTCTTGCCTTAGTCTCCCAAGTTGCTAAGATGTGGTTCTAAAGAATTCTCTACCCCTCTGAGACCATTAAATAAAGATGTTCTCAGAGCTTACCCTATGTACTGCTTCTCAGTTTCAGAGGTATTCCTTATGTGATACTATAGGTCACATTACCTCACATACATAAAGGACTTTGAAATCTCTATTACCAATCCAGACCAAGCACCCTTAAAACTTCAACTAAAAATGTCCACATCCTCTAAAAAAGCACTTCAAAACCACACATCCAAAATTGATCTCTTTTTCTCTGTCTTGCGCACATGCACACACACACATGCACACACACACACACACACACTCAGATCTTTTCCCTTATCTCCCCCTCAGCAAAAGATATCACCACACAGGTGCTTGAGATAGAAACCTGGTAGTCATCCTTGTCCCGTCCCTCTGCCTCACCCAATTCATCGATATCATCTACCAATATTAACTCCTAACCTTCTCTGAAGTCCAATCCCTTTTCTTTGTTCAGATAATGAACAACGACCCTATTCAAATAAGGAAACTAATGCTGGAAAAGGTTGAGAAATTGCACAATGTCACACAGCAAGTAGGTGGCAGAGCCAACTCAAACTCCCATTTGCATCAAAACCCAAGGTTGAAATCAGAGACTCACTTGGTGGAGGCATTGGAGCCAAAGATATCTCCCAGAAACAGATGAGACGATCTCACTTCAGGATGGCCACAAACCCAAGGAAAGGATGGTTAGAGCCTCGTAAAGAAGAACCTCCTCATCTAGCACCAGTAAGGACCGCCCAGTCACAAGTGACACAGTCCAGTCTCAGAAGAGGAGTAAGGCTTTCAGCAGAGCCAGACCCAAACATGATGTCAACCTAAATTTACTTCTGACAGACCACAGACTAAGCCTCCAAATCAAGATGTGCCAAGAAATGAGGTACTGGGATTAGGGCTTGTGTGCAGTTAAGTTATCATTTTCAAGAAGTATCCTTTCCATACCTAAGAATCTTTTTGAAACTTCTTTTTGTCTCCTGAACAAAGAGAAACTCATTCACTATGCTAACAAGAATGCTGTGCATTTTTATTGCTCGGGGATGTTATGGAAACATCTGAACCAGTCCTGGAACAGAGAAAGAGAGAAATACAGAAATACCAGGGCCTGCTGGAGACACCCTCCACAGGCCAGTTCACCCAGAACATCTGTGGCAAATGTCTAGAGACTTCAAAGAACTCTTCTAAAATTCATTCTCTAGTGGGTTATTCTCTATCTTCATTTAACTCATGAGTTCCTATAGGGCTTTCACTTTCAATGATAAGAGTACTGTGTTGGATCATAATAATCAGACAAAAAATAATAGCTAATAATTTTGAGCACTTACTAAATGTCAGCACAAGGCTAAATATTTCATATGAACAAACAAATTCAATCTTCCCAACAACAATGTAAGTGATGCTACTATTTCCCCCCTTTCAAACAGGAGAAAACTGAGGTAGAGGGGGAATAACTGTGGTCATACAACTTGTATAGGTTGAAAGAAGTAAACATCTAATTTTTAAATACAGTAGAAAATATTCATTATACAATTCTTAATTCTTGTTTTCAAATAAAACATGCTGTGAAACACAGAACTACTACCAGCCTGACAATAATTAGATGTTTTTTAACAGATGAATCTTTATAGCTAACAGGCTTGATATGTTTTAAACATAATTCCACTTATATTTTTGTTTTGTTTGCCATTTTTTCAGTACTAGGGATTGAACCCAAGAGTGCTCTCTACCACGGAACCACGTCCTCATCCCCTTTTATTTTCTAATTTGAGAAAGGGTCTTGCTAAGTTGCCCAGGCTATTCGGGAGGCTCCTGTCTCAGCCTCCCAAGTCATTGGGATTACAGGTGTTCACCATCACATCCGGCTCAGATATGTATTAATTAATAATCCATGTTTGTGGCCCAATAGGCTTGATTTTCAATTCTTGCTTCCTTAAAAACATAGAATTCATTTTCAGATTTAAAATATAAAATGAAAGGAAATTGAGTTAATTTCTTTATTGTTTTCCATTTTGGCTAGTAAAGGAAAGAATATCTTCAGATATATAGGTTGTTTCCAGAGTTCCAGAAATGGGAAGCCTGGAAGGAGTGACAGACTGAGCCTACAACTATAATGACCATAGGTGCTATTTTCAAATATCTCAATTCTCCCCCAGACCCTGTTGGGTAGGGCCATGTGTCTAGTCCTGACCAATCCGTTGTAGTAAAGGAATGGGTTTATTTCCAGACCAGACATAAATTATAGTATGAGACTCTCCAAACCTTTTTATTTTTTAATCACCATAGTATAATGATTAAAAGGTGATTGCTCCATCAGCTTGAGCTCCCGAGTGACTTCAGGGAACCAGGTCCCGTGCAGATCACAGATGGATGGATCCATGCCACACATTTTTTTTTTTTTTTTTTTTTTTTTTGATGGTGCTGGGGATTGAATCTAGGGCCTTGTGCATGCGAGGCAAGCACTCTACCAACTGAGCTACACCCTCAACCCCTTATCCTTTGTTCTTTAAGAACAAAGATTTTGAGGTTGATTTTTACCTCCACATAACTTGGTGTTATGGTTTGGATATGAAGTGTCCCCCCCAAAACTCCGTTTAGTGCAGGAATATTCAGAGGTAAAAGGATTAGATTATGAGAGTTGTAACCTAATTGTTCCATTCTAGTTTGAATGAATTGACTGTGTGGTAATCGTAGACAAATGGGACATGGCTGGAGGAGGTGGGTCACTGGGGCATTCGCTGGAAGGGTTGTTCTTCCCTGTGACCCTTTCCGACACACACACTCTGCTTCCTGACCCAGCCATGAGCTGAGAAGCTTACCCTGCAGGGACCTTCTGCCCCCATGATGTGCTGCCTCACTTTGGTCCCATCTATGGACTTAGACCTCTGAAACCATGAGCCAAAATAAACTTTACTCCTCTAAGTTGTTCTTGTAGAGTTTTCTGGTGACAGCCACACAAAAGCTAACTAAAACACAAGGTTTATCCTGACTGATTCAACCTCTTCCTGTTTATTTGTGGGCTTCTGTGTTACCTTCACTGTCAAATTCAGAAGGAAAGTAGAGTCCTCCTAGAAAATGTCCTTTTTTCCTTTTTTTCAGTTCATGCTTCTCTCTGGTTTCTCTCTCTACACTTCTGATGTCAGTGAAGGTATTCATTGGAGAGATTGAGAGGAAAGGACTCTAAGGGGAAAAAATTAAGAAATGTATCACCCCCCAAGTGAACCTACTTGAATCTTAAGAATAAATAATGAATCCCAGTGGCTCAGGAGGCTGAGACAGGAGGATTGCAAGTTCAAACCCAGCCTCAGCAAAAATGAGATGCTAAGCAACTGAGTGAGACCCTGTCTAAATAAAAATACAAAATAGGGTTGGGGATATGGCTCAGTGGTTGAGTACCCCTGAGTTCATTCAATCCCTAGTATCCCTGCCTCCAAAAAGAAAAGAGCAAACAATGAAGCAAGAAAGGTCATGTAAATAGAATTCATTTTGTATACTATATCATCTTTCTAGAGATATTTTTTGTCTTCCTGAGTGTGACTAGCCAAATATCACCTGCACTAGAGATGACATCTATCTCTATTCAGTAGTTCAGGATTTCAAATGAATTTTGATTAAAAGTATGAGTTTGGAAGATGACAAACAAAGATTGTTACTTTCACAATATGACAGATACGTAGGAACATGTATTCTGCATCTAATTTATTGGGCATGGGTCAGCTACTAGACAAAAGAATGCGCAGGTTCTTGCGAAATGGGGAGAGAAAATTCTAACACATAAACTAAAGAATACATGACTGATCTTGACAACTTATAAGTTAGCTTCTGGAAAGGAATCAGAATACAATCTCTATAAAAGTAATCTTTTTAATTTAATATTTATTTTCATTAAAGTAATCCATGTACAGTTGGAAAAAATAGTGCTACCTTAAAACAAAAGACCAGTCACCTGTTTGGGGTTGGGTAGAAGGGGACTCAAGGTAAATTATGGTATGACAAGAGTGAGAGAAAAGGCTAAATCTAGCACGACTCCTAGTTGGGGGACCTTAAGCAACTCGGTAGGTGACAGGCCCATTGACTAAGATGCAGGGGTGGGGGACAGAACAGCAGTCTTTCCAGAGGACAGAGGAAAGCAAAGACTCCAGAGTTACAATTTGGACACAAAAACTTAAGACAACAACATGATACTGTTGAAAAGGCATTTTGATAAATGTTCTGGAGTTTAGGACACAGGTCATGGCTAACCTGTGTTACTCTGAAGTTTGAAGGTCATGGACACAGACAATATTTAAGCAAATTTAAATGATATCACCTTAGCAGAAGAGAGTTGGGGGGAAAAAAATAAAACAATGCTGACATCATTTAACAGCAGGACTCCAGGCCAAGGAAGATGAGCTAGGAAAGAAGACTGAGAAACTACAGCCAGGCAGACTGGCAAGGAGCCAGGTGGGCATAGTGACTCTGGAGTAAGCGGTAGTTCAAGAGGAGGAAACGGTCAACCATGCCCATGTGGCACTCCAGTCACCATCTGCTTGGCCATCCTTCCCTGCCTGTACCCTAAATGGCAACACTCATGGTTCCATTCCATTTTCTCAGCCCTGTGCCTTTGCTCTTTAAGATGCCTCCTTATCTGTCAAAATCTTATCCACCCTTTAAGATCCAAAAATAATGCCTCAATTTTGTAATGCATTTCCCGACTCCACTAATAAAATAAGCTCTCTCTCCACAGTATCTGGCATACCATTGTCTATTCAATTTTATTCTGCTTTGTTCTATGATTATGCATATTTTTTCTGCATCCTTTGTGTATCCCAATTGCACTATATTACAGGCACTTGATCCCTCATAATGTAGCAGTATGTCTGGCATGCAGTAGGTGCTCAACAAGGATTTTCACTAAATCAAATTCAAAAGTATAACTCTCATGGCTGGCAAAGTGTATTTAAAAGGGCAGCCTCTTCAAACATTTTAGATTTCTGTTTGCCAGCCCGTGGATCATTTACACCAAGCCCAGGACTTATTTATCTGTTTTCCTGACCCTCTATAGAAAAATAATCAGAGCAATTTTGTTTAAAAAATTAAGATTTTTAAAAATCATCTTTTTTCAAAGACTGTGGGGGGGGCAGATAAAACAAGGTAATGTGGCCAATGTCCTGTCATATGTCTACGTCCTAATCCAATGATTATTTTTAAAACCATTTAAAGTAATGTATCCCCCAAATCTCACATTTGAAAATACAGCAAGTTATAAAAGTCCCATGGATGAAACATCCTTTAAGATCCCTAAACTCCAAATTATCAAGCTGCAAAGACCATCCTAATCCAAACCTTGGGTTAGAATTTTTAAAAATTGCTATGAGAGAGGCCTATAAATGCTCTCACTACAAAATAAATAAATAAGTACATGAGGGGATGCATACGTTAATTAACTTGGTTTAAGCATTTTACAATACATACATATAACAAAATATCATATTGTACTCCATAAACATATACAATTTTTTCAACTATACCTTAATAAAAAAGTGTCTAAAAGGTAAAGTGGCAGAAGCATCAGATACATAATATGAGTTTATCATTAAAAAAAAAAACTCAAAGAGCAGAGCAGAAAAAAAGTGAACTTTCACATAGGATATCTCTGGAATTGCTGTTTATGTAATCCTGAACAACTTCTTAGCCTTTCTGAGCCTTAGTTTCCTCATTAGAAAAAGAAAGATAAGAATAATTCTCTTTAATAATGATTCAACAAATTACTATTAAAATAAGTGCCCAACACAAGGTAGGCTCATAAGATGCAGCTCTTTGTACTGTGACAAGTCCTAAGAAATTGTGGCCTTTAAAACATTGCCTAGTGATTATTTATAAAGTCTGATTTAGAACTAGTCATCACATACTGATGAGCACCTCCTGTTAGCCTCATGTGGTCTAGATTTATAGGTATCACAGTGACTAAGATACACGCTGGCATCAAACTGCCAAGTTCACATTCCAGCTGTGTTACTTTGGGGAGGTTACTTAGCTTCTCTCCCTAAGTCTGGTTTCTTCATCTGTAAAGAGGAAACGATAAGGTATCCATCTCATAAAATTGCTCTAACGATTAAAGAAAACAATGCATATAAATGGCTGATCACCAGATATAGTATGTGCACAATAAATATCAATGTTGTGATTATTATTTCCATGGCATATATTAAGAACCTGATCCTCTTTTAAAGGAGGTAAGTAACTTATCCCTGGCCATGGGTTGGTTTGCTTTTGAAATCGAAGTCTGCCTGATTCCAAACCTGTGCTTTTTCACTATGTCATCTCATCTTTTGTTATGTGTTAGGTAAAAAATGCTTATTTTTCCCTTTGGTGGCTATGACAATTAGCAAAGACAGTCTACAAAAACATCAGGAAAGGCCTCAGGAAGAAAAGAGCAATTGAGTTTAAAGTGAACTTGTGTTATTTTATTTCTCCTTTTTATTCTCCATACCAGTAAATTTCTATTAGAAGTTTAGATTAATAAGGAAATTCTTGAATGTTTTTGTATCCAACATTACCACACACTTACAGTCTCTTACAATGGGGAGGGGAAGAATGATAGAAAGAACTAGAAAGTAGTTCTGGATTAGTATTGGAGGAAGCGGAGAGAGAAAAACAGTTATCAGTTATAACTATGTCAAAGTCAAAACTTTATGAACAAATAGAATTTCCACAAGCCTACTGATCAGTAAGAATTTTTGCCAAGCTACTATGTGCAACATGCGATAAAAATGGTGAGGGCTTATGCCAAAAAAAGGTAAGCCTTATGGTTTCCTTTATCTCCTCTTCTGTCTTGCACTATGCTGTGCCAAAATTGTCTTCCATAGTCAATTCCACAGTCACTTTGTCTTTCATAGTCAATGTATATTCAGAAACATAGATTCTCAATATTTTGCTAAGAAATCAAAATCTTTATAGATATTTGTAGATAGACAACTAGCCCAGTGACTTTTTAAAAAAAGAAAAACATGTATCTCTGTTATTTTCATATTCCAGATTCCACACATTAACTGTGCAATAATCCAAAGTGATTATTTTATATCGACAGTCCTCCTTCCTGCACTTTCAGACCCACATATTCCGCACCCGAAAGCTTTTGAGAGAGATGGCAGTGAGTACTATACTTGCATGGTAGAAGACCATAAAAGTAGAAATAGCCCACCTCATCTCCCTTTACTTCTAACATTTTCTCACAATACCAGGAACTCCAGTAACCTTTTCTTAATGATGGTGCCAGTTCAGTCACACTCTGGAAGTTACTGGTTTCTTTAAGTGCAATGTGAAACCATCAGAAAAAAAAAGGGAAGCGTGAGGAAAATGACAGCTTGGGGTGTGTGGTCTATAGACTGAGCTGCTCACACAAGAACCTGAGAAGGGAGAACCCCCAAAAGATTAGTCACTTCATTTTGTGTGGCGGAACTCAGTTCAGGGTAACAAAGCTCTCCCCGACAAAGGGGATGGAAGAATGGCAGCATTCACTTGCTCTGGACTGAATAAACAAATGTGAGATTTGTGGGCTGACTAATGTCCTGGGACAAACCAGGCAGTCAGCCAAATTCTAGGAGTTCTGGAAAAAACATCAAGCCTACACTTTTCTTTATGGAAAGTGCCCTGGGGAATATTGACATCTATAAGATCAGCCTGGGCCTTCAAAATACCTTAAAGATTCACCCATATTCAGCCATAAGGATTTCTCAGTGCTTCTGTGATTGAAAACCTAGACCAAGTGAGAGGCTGAATTTCTTCTTGAGAAGTATTAAATATATTAGTCATCTCCTCACTTTTAGAAATGTGTTACCACTGTCTCTTTTTAAATACTACATTACCCTGAAAATACACAGATAGCTTACTAAAACGAGACACTATTTCTATCTATACATTCATTTTAATTTCATTCACTGAGTGCCTACTCTGCTCTAGGGACCATGCAAGGCTCTGTGGATAAAACAGTGATTCAATCAGTCAATCATAATCTGTGCCCTCTGGAAGCTCCCAGGGCAACCTTAATTTCAAAGACACTGGAAAGAGTAACAAAATGATTACAATTTTATTTCTTTATTGGAAGAAACTAATACAACTTACAATTTTAGTAAGAGATGAAACACTTCTTTCAATTTATGCCACAATGTAAGATTATAGGAAAGTCAGAAATAAGAATAAAGGATTTCCTTTATCTAGACACCAGCACCCCCCATGCCGTGAGAACCACAGTCACATTTAACCCAAGACTAAGGTTTATTATAAAATACACCTAGCAAAACGTGTAGTGATATTTCACAGGATCTTAACTAATTCAAGAAAAACCTTCTGGCAGCACCAATGCTCATCCAGGTGACAAACATATATGGTATATACAGGCTGAAAACAAAATCCCTGGGATGTTTCAACATGAGTATAATATAATCTAAAGATGTAACCCATAAAAGGCAGCATTTTATGGATCTCCCCATAAATCTCCAACCTTTCTTGAAATGGAGAGTCTTAGTAGGGTGTACCTAAGTGGAACTCACATACTTGCAATATGAAGATCTAATCACCATGGCTTATTAGCCCTCTATGTTCCAATAGGAGGCAACCAACTGCAAATTCGGAGAATTAATGTTAAGAGACCTTGTATATAACTGCCTTTACAGGAAATTCAGGCAGATTAGCAGAGATTTTCAGCAAGCCCTTCCACAAAAAACCTACAAACTGTGAAGTTATCTGAGGTCAATGAAATTATCAAATCAAGTTTAACACATTCATGTTAGTCTTAAGAAGCATAACTCTTTAAGAATCCAGGCATTACAAAATCAAGGTTCAGAAAGGGAGCCTAACTCTTGCTTAATTGGGTGAGTTGAGAGAGAAAGCTCTAGACAAATTGGAAAAGAGTTATTTCAAGGTTTTAAAAATAGGGAAAGAAAACCTGAGATGGATTGGATAATAAGTATGTAGCAGAAACCACAGAAAATCTCTTTCACCCTCAACTGGCTGTGCCCCTTAAAGGAGCAAGATGAAGTGCACAGCCCACAAACCAGAGGAAGGACTGCACAGGAAATGCAGAGGGAAACACAGAACTATGGACTCCAAAACAGGATGAAGCCAGTACATGTGAGGTTCAAGAAAACCAAGCAGGCAGTACGAGCATCCAAGTGTTTCCTGGAGTCCTTAACTCGAGACCACAGTATGATTTCCAACACAACAGAACAGCGGATAGAAAAGCTGTGAAAAGCAGGCCACTTTTCAGTATCTCTCTGGTTTTTCGTTTGTCTGGTACCACCCATCAGACCTCTCTTTGAAGATTTTCCAGGTCACACACTGGATCCTACTGTGGTGAGCAGTTTCATGGGTGGCACCAGCTTTCCCAGCAAAATTAGACCTGCAGGTTGACTTGACAAGTAGCATGAAGTAGCTTCCCCAGACAATGCCAGGGAATTCAGTGCCAAAAGCCTGAGGTGGTTATTAGAAAATGGTTACCGCCTTCAATTGTCTGGCTACATGCTCTTCACCACCAGAAAATTGCTACAGCAGACTCCAGCCAAAGCAATCACTGCTCCCTGAGGAAGCATCCACTAGGAGCTCTTGCTAGCATCCCTACTGTTTGCAAAGTGGCTAGACAGGGCAGTGACAGTGAATTCTATTGTCAACTAAGGAGAAATTGCCCAACAGGATTTTAACTGTTAACTGGATTCCAGTCATTCTGCTTCCAAATACTTTTCTCCTTTGGTTACCTGTCAGCTGGAACTTCTTTGACAGCCAAGTTCTAGTGTGCATATACATGCACATCGTGTATGTGGATATGTGCACATTTTAAATGTTTTCTAATTTCAAAAAAGTGAAGTATGTGTTTGACAATTATCTGCTTACATGATATGTACAATCTGAATATTTTAGAACAATTTCTCCTTTTGTTTGAGGGGGAAAGACAAAGAGTGTGTCTAAATGGTTCATGCCATTTTTTCTCTCCATGTCCTAGTCTTGGAATCTGTACATATGACTGACTTTCATGATTTCTGAGAAATCAAAGAAAATATTTCCAGAAAAAAATAACTACCAGTTATGTGTTTGCCATAGGCTAGCCAATCTACACAGAACTTTATGGACATTATTTTGCTTCCTTCATTGTGGTCCTGTGAAGCATGTACTGTTCAAGGAAGCCACGTTTCTCTTCTGCCCCTCCTCCAGGCTTGACATTTTGCCTTGCTCTTAAGAGTTGAACATGTGACTGGTGTGTGGGCTAGTCTCTGTGTAGCCCCTTGTTACAGATGGCAGATGGTTACTGGAAGGTGACACCAAGGGAGCAGTGTGAGGGAAGGCTTCCAAAAGCAGAGAACAAAAGCATCTCATGAGAAAGGCACCTTTGGGATTATGCCCCATTGTGAAGGGCTGCATATTTTGGGGTAACGTCAAAGAGGTTTGTATTTAGACAGAACAGGAAGGGACTTTTCCTAAACTCTTCAGCCATTCCACTCAGACTACAACTATTCTTCAAGTGTGGAAATAAATTGATTGGGAATTTTTAGTCATCTAACATTCCTGTCTGAAAGGTTGTTGCTTTCCATCTCCCACCTGTTATCCCAGGTGGTTTATTTGGAGTTAGAAACATTCCAAATATGTATCTCCAATTTTGTCCTAGAAAGCAATACTGGGGAACTTTTTTAATGTGCTTAACCATAATACTTGAACCCTAGAAAAACCACACAGTATAACAGCTTAGTCATTAGGTATTATTTAGAAATACCACTGGGGACGTTTAGAATTGAGATTAATAATAATTGGTGTATAGCTAATATTGGTTGAACCCTTACAGAATTGCAAGCTTAGTTCTACTCTCTTACATGAATTATTTCATGCAAATCTTATAATATCCTGTGGGGTAAGTACTGTTGCAGTTTTCATTCTCCAATCAGAAGACTAAGTTTGTCATCACATATTTCTCATTATTAAAATGGCCATCAAAATTACAAAGAAGGGTAAACCTGAGACAAGAAGAATGGAACATTTTTACATATCTGTCCCTCCCAATCTCCTCACTTCTTCATGTTCTCCAAAATATCTTATTCCACCATCCAAGGTGGTTCCAAAATCCACTCATTAGTTGTACTGATCCCTGACACAGGTTGATGATGAGTTATATGAAACATAAAAAAAGTGAGATCTCAAAAGAAGTAATGGAAGATCTTTAACTTAAAAGAACCAAAGAATGAGCTATGACTCCAAGAAAAGTATATATATAAATGAATGAAATTGATTACAAAACCTAAAAATCCAATGGAGAGCCATAACTGTCAGACTAGCACCATGAACAGATTAATACAATTCAGTGGAAATTGTCCCACTGGAGTTATGCAAAAGAAAAGGAAAAAAGAGATCTTGTGGAGAGATGCAGGATTGGGAGAGGTAGGCCAACAAATGGGGAGCTTTGTTTGGTCTGAGCACATTGGCTGGTCCTCTCCTCCACAGACCCTAAGAGATTCCACACCAGCATCAACCTTAGAGGTAAACACTGCTGTTGACTGCCTGGGCAATTGCAGACATTTACAGTACAGTGGCAAGCTAGAGAATAAACCTAACTCTAAATGTAGTCAATCAGGGGAGCATCGCCAGGAAGTGGGTGGCTAGGTGTAGAGTGGCTGAGATAGCCTGCAGTGGGCAAGGGAGCTGAAGGTCCTTCATGATGAGAGATATGGGGGTCCTTCTCTCTCTCTGTGTAGTTAATAGTCTGGGTGGTGGTGAAGTGACTGACAGTGTCAAAACCTTTCTCCAGGACCGTAGCAAGGGAATCGAAGACTCCATTGGGGGCATTTGTACCATCTCAAAGCTAGATACTCGAATCCAGAAAAGAGAGGAGCAATATAGAAGAAGGGCAAGTAGTGTCCTGAAGCAGTGGAGAGACCAGGGTGTAGAGCAGAAGCAAGACAGTGAGACATGTATTGTTAGTAATTTTCCAGTGCTTGGAATGGTGGAGTATTCCAGTTCAGTCTCCTCCTGTTTTATCATGTGTTTATTCCTGTGCTTCAGTTAGTAAGAGCCCAAATTACTGGTAATCATCACTACATGGAGATGTTTGGCCATGGTTAGAATTCTTCCTCACATCAATTTTCAGCACTCAATGGGTGCTCCCCCTGTTTGTGCTTAGCAAAGTTGTGAATCTCATTTCATTTCAAGATATTGTGGACCTAACATTTGAGGTAAGAGGGAGGAAGCCTCATCCATTCCTATGCATCAGCAAGGTAATTGCCCACATGCTCTTTGATCTTTTGCTATAGGCTCTTTTCCTCATCCAGGGGATGTTTGTGAGTATCCTTTCCATCCATCTTGTTGGTCAGCTGGTTATTTTACTGCTTATGTCCCTTCTCTACTCACTGTACTGTTTGAATGTCATTGGTTCCGTAAAGGAATTGAAAGGCGTCAGCGACTGTCAAACCTAGAATGGAACTGGCCTTAGTCCTTTGGATTTGGTTTGCCCTGGGCTTTCCTCACAGCAATGCGATCCTCATACATTTGTCAGGGGCTGCCTCTTCTCTATCCTCTCTCCTATACTCATCATCAGAGCCAAAGAAGCAAAGCTTTTCTCACTGGTGCATTTAAAGTTCTCCACTATGGGGAGGCCCCTCTCCGGGACAAGTGCCACTGTAAAAACAGAATGCTCAGAGAATGGCACTTTTCAACTCTCGCAGGTGGAAATGCTGTTGGTCACTGCCAGGTCTGACTGGTATTTTCAAGGAATAGTGGGTGCTGCAAATAGGAACTAAAGGGGTAAACTTATTAAACCTGTGATTGGTGATGTTTTCCTGTCATTTTAAAAGACTAAATATGGGCTGGGAAGGGCAGACATCAAAATACTTGTGTAATTTTTAAATGTCACAATGAAATGTGAGCTGGTTTTCCACAACAAAAATAAAATGTACTCAATCACTTACATCATCCTTCGGTCTCCAACTGAATATTTGCTCATCCACAGTGTCTAACTACAGCAAACCTTATCCAAAAGTACTTAAAGGGAAAATATTTAGAAAGGAGTTATAGTAGGCTCTTGACATTAATTAACTACACACACACACACACACACACACACACACACATACAAGCACACACACAATACAAATCACTATACAATAACGAACTTTGTACAAAAATGTAAAATTGAGCTATAAAAACCATAATAAAGAATCATCATCATCACAACACACTTTAGCATTTTTGATGTGTTATAGATTAGTCACTTCATCCTTTTTCGTCTGATTAATCCATGACAAGTGCTAAATTATTCAGCTCATCTGCCCTTGGCAGTATGTAATTGTCAACAGTTGAGAAAGGTGCCTCCTCAAAGATCAGGTCTGAAATAATTGCAACAATAACTGCTTCTTTCTCAACAGTTCACCAGTCTCTATCCTTCCCTTCTAAGACTTACGAAGACAAAATGCTTATATGACTATGTAAATGGATGCAAAGAATCAGTGTCTCCTTTATACATAGATGCTACAACAATAAGTATACAGAGCTCTAATGCTTGGGGAAAATTGTTTGGTGCAGAAGAGAGAAGAAAAAGGGAAGGAAAGGAAGGAGAGGGATGAGAAGGCAAGAATAGAAGAACATGGGCAAAGACAGGAGATGAAAGATGCTCCTCGTTTGTTTTGGGCCTATTAGTTTGCCTGCCTTATATCTTTACTATAACTAGGTCATATTTTTTGTCATTTTTAGTTATCCATGACAGTAGAATGTATTTTGACATATCATACATACGTGGAGTATAACTCCCATTTTTGTGGTGGTACATGATGTGAAGTTACAGAGGTCGCGTATTCATATGTGAACATAGGAAAGTTATGTCCAATTCATTCTGCTGTCTTTCCCATTCCCATTCCCCTCCCTCTTCCCATTCCCCGCTTCAATCCAGTGAACCTCCACTCCTCCCTCCTGCTCCTACCCCATGGCGAATTGTGAGTCAGCAACCACATATCAGAGAGAACATTCAGCCTTTGATTTTTTAGGATTGACTGATTTCACTTAGTATGATAGTCTCAAGTTCATTCCATTTACTGGCAAATGCCATACTTTTATTCTTCTTTAAGAAGAATGTGTATATATACCATATTTTTTTTTATCCATTCATATATTGAGTGGCACCTAGGTTGGTTCCAGGCTTAGCTATTATGAATTGAGCTGCTATAAACATTGACCTGGCTGCATTGCTGTGGTATGCTGCTTTTAAGTTCTTTGGGTATAAACCAAGGGGTGGAATAACTGGGTCAAATGGTGGTTCTATTCCAAGTTTTCTAAGGAATATACCTACTAGAGTGGCTGCACCAATTTGCAGTCCCACCAGCAATGTTTGAATGTAACTTCTTGCCCACATTCTCCCCAACATTTGTTGTTACTTGTCTTCTTGATAATTGCCATTCTAACTGCAATGAGATGAAATCTCAGTGTAGTTTTAATTCGTATTTCTCTAATTTCTAGTGATGTTGAACACTTTTTCATATATTTATTGACTTTTCATATTTCTTCTTCTGTGAAGTATCTGTTCAATTCCCTTGCTGAATGTATTTTTGATCACTCTCATTTTTCATAAAAATAAACTCGGGCTCAGAAAAGTAAAATAGACTGCACTACTAAAATGTGTCAATCCCAGGACTTGATCCTAAGTCTCTGTGATTTTTAAAATCCCCATTCTCTTTCATAGCATCTCATCACCTCTTTTTCCAGAGGAAAGATCTTCCAATGTGTGCTTTTTAATTCTTTGAGTGCAGATAGTATATATCTGGTGGCAAGAAGACACAAGTCCTCTCTTTAATTTGTGCCATTGAGTCAGAATTATGTTTATTCTTATCAAAAGGGAGATTGTATGTAGAAGAAAGGAGAGGCAGATGTTAATGCTGGAATTATACTATGACCTACATATAGTAAATATGTCCTAATTCCCCATAATAGATTTTTCATCACTTTGGAAATGTGTAGAATAAACACGTTGAATACAATTTACCTGTACTCACTAAATAGAATGCAGTAGTTCAACTTTTCAACTCCAGAACTGAGGACTAGTTTAAACCAATACATCAGATTCTCTTTCCTTTTCCTCTCTTGAAGTAACTATTTACACACAGTAAAGACTTTGTAATAGCCTTAGCATTTCTTTGAGGGACAAGCAGTCAGTCCAGTGGCTAAGTTTGTGAGTTCATATTCATCAAGGTCACTGCTTCCATCAAAGTTGTGACCTTGGAAGGGCAAATTATGTCATTTCTTTAATTTTTATGTGGTTTCTCAACCTCTAAAATGGTCATTTGTTATCATGATTTATTTCATAGAGTTGTTATTAAAATCAAACAAAAACATATGCATAAAGTTCCTAGCATAGTGCCTAAGACATAATGAGAAGCAGTGCATTTTTCTTGAATTATTGCTATGATCTAACTCAATAAACTATCAAGTAGATAAACTGCAGAACTTCAAGATTGCTTTAAGGCCTGAGGAATCATTCTGATGACTTCCATTTGCTATAGGGACATTTATTTGGAGGAAAAGAAACTATTCAAAGAAGCTGAGTTTTCTCAGAAGATGTGAGATATTTGTTCCTGTGTTCTATGCTGAATACAAATAAATCATTGCCTATTTAATATTTAATGTAGCAGATGAATTAATTTTAGGTCCAATTTGTGATGCTATAACATGGCATTATATAATTGTAGCATAAAACATTGTTTAATAAATGTGCACTCTAGTTGACGAACATTTCAAAGAGCTCAGACTAAAATTTTAAGCAGTATATATTATGGCAGAATTTTATAGTGTCTACTTTTATGACATATTTCTAAGTCTGTATGGTTTATTTAACAACAAGTTCTAAGTAAAAGTATAACCCCCAAGGAAAACTTTATACTTTAAATGATCTACTTTTTGACCTGAATTGTGGCAAAGAGCATGGACAGTTTGTGTCTCTCACCACTTCCTCTATCAGTACCACAAGTACCACCAAGAGTTGAGTTACTGCTCCCCCAACCTACTCTGCTTCCTAAGCACTGGCAGTTGAAAAAAACATTGACTAGTAAAGCTAAGCTACTTGTACTTTTGCTGATACAATGTTCTGTGTCACCATTCGTAATAAATGCCTGTGTCAAAAGATAAGGTACAGGTGGTGTAGGTAGTGCATCTCTGATGAGACTACCAGAGAATTCAAATTCTACTTCTGCCACTAATTAGCAGGGTGGAGGTGAATAAACTAACCTCTCTAAGTCTTAGTTTCTACATCTACAAAATCTAACAGATTTGAAACTGTGACTATCTCATTAGATGTTTTGATTAATGTTAAATGTCTGCTATATGATAAACATAAACAGTTGGATTTTATGCTGGAATACAAACAATTAATTTTCACTTTATAATTTTATTCATATTTCCTGTGCTTTTAAAAAAACTACCTATTTTTTCTTTTTTTTTTCTTAATGGTAGTATATTATTTGTGTTTGTAAAATAAATCCTATGTAGAAGGAGACTGCATATTAAGAAAACACACACACACACACACACACACAGACACACACAAATATTTTCTAAAGTAAAAATATTTCCCCTCAAAGAAAAATAAAAGTTCTAAAATCAGTAATGATCTTGTGAAATGTATGCATGATAAAAAGTGGATCATTTAGCACTCTTTAACCTGAAGGCAGAGTTGTGTTCTCAGGAGAGGATCAGGAAAATCCAGGATCAGGCTCCTGAATGAAACATATTCAGGCACCTTTGCCTTCAAATCTCTTTTCCCAGCCAAGACAAAAAATGTGGGTTAAACATTTCCTCTCTAACTGACTCATTTGGCAGAAAAAGAAGTCCATATGCCAAGAGGAATAGAAAAAACTTGTTGGGAAAGAGGCACAGGAAGGAGGGGGAGGTAGGAGAAGCATGTCCTATTTCATCAAGCTATTTAAAAAAAAAGCCAGAGAATTAAAAAGGAGCATGCATTGACCTTCACAGGTAAAAGTCAGGATCTTGAAATGCAATATTTCTTAAAGTGAACCTCACTTTAGCATTAATAGCTAGAGTGAGGTTATACAGAATTATTAATAATTCAGTTATCTGTAGAATAATAACAAAAATATAAATTAACTTACACAGCAAAACTAAGTGTAAAACTCCTCAAAACATTTACATTCAAGTATACTGACAGATTCAAATCTACAGCTTAATTAGACCACTATGAAAAATAAGTAGAGCAATTGTTTGATAACTTAATTGTAGGAAGAACCAAACATATTTTCATCTTTTCCAAGCATTTTATAATCTTTAGTAAATTTGTTTTATAATAATTACTAAAAAGAAATTAATGATGTTCTTTAGCTCCTATAATTTATGCAAACATGTAATGAAAATATTTAATTAACATAATCTATGTAATTTTTGATTTGGGATCTTTATTTTGATCATTCCAAAATACATTGTCTTCTCTAAACATACATATAAATGAAAGTAGACAGCATACTGTTCCAGATTATTAAGTCTTTATTATTCACTGAAATATCTCTGAAATATATCATTTTTAAAACCTTGGTAGGGAAAGTAAATACCAGAATGCTAAATGAGGTTTACAAATCTAGAAAGTTTGTGAGAAGAATTGCAAGGCAGGTTTATAGGGTCTGTTTGTTCCATTCAGTCAAAAAATGATTATTCAGTACCAACTAAGTACAAGACATTCTAAGAAAGATGAAAGATGAAAAATAAATAAGGTATGATTTGTACTTGGAGTCTACCATATACTGGCAGCAAAACTCAGTAACATATATAAAAACTAACACCAATAACAGAAACAGAGAAATTTTTCTAAGTTTTTGCTTGATTTCAAAGTTTTTCCTCTGTAAAGTGAGAAAACTTAACATTAATACCTCTAATATTTTATGATAACTTATTTATAAAAATATTTTTACTATGTTCTGAGCAAAGAGCTGGAATATTATAATAAATTAATTAGGCACTATTCCCAGAGAAAGCAAAGACTTTGGAGCAAATGTCTTGGTTCAGCATGACAAAGGTAACAGCAAATAACATGATGAAAATGTTTACTCTGCCACCCCCATCACACCCCAATTTTCTTATAATAATCAGGTGTGAAATCTCAACTGACTAAAGAAAAAGAACCAATACTAAAATATCACATCACGTGCTAGTTACAGTTGCCAGAGGCAAAATGAAGTTTCACTTCCACTGTCCCCTTTCCTGCCCTTTGCTTCTTTTTTCTGTGATATACATGCCTGTGATTGTTATCATGAAGATGAAATAAAGAGGCATATGTGAAGTCCTCCATAAATAATAGCTCTTGTTACCATTGCTGTGGTTATCATCATTTTTTTCACTTTCCACAGCAAGTCTCACTCTCAAAAGTGGGTCTTACAGGTAGACCCTCCCCAATTATATACGTGTAGTCTTGAGGGCAAGATTTAGGGATGAATACAGACAAAAGTATTTAACTTAGTAGACATACATTTATACTAAAGTATATTTGAAATTTGTATAACTAGCACATTGACCAAGTGATTTAACATTATTATTTCTATTATCACAGAAATTTGATCATCCCTTACAATTCCAGGAGAGAAAAGGAGCTTAAAAATTAAAAGAAGCAGATAGAATTTCAAGTCCTGTGTAAACAGTGTCATAATAGTGTTATAAAGACAGTCTACTAATGGGAATGTCACAAAACCATTGTGCAGAGATTTTCAAAGCATATACACTTTTCATAGCCATGACAATGCATTACCCCATGATGTATACTAGGGACATAATCGATTAAGAGAGTTTAAACACAGTCCTTCTTGTGTGATTGTGTAAAAAAAGTTGAAAATAATAGTACAAATGATGTGTGAACATAGCAGAAATCATGAAAATTATTTATGAATGCTGAAGTTGGGGAAACAATGAAATAAAGCACAAAAAGCTGCTTTCACAACCTAAGGACTGAGGAAGTGGTCTCACATTTTAAAAGAGGCAGATCTCTCACCTACTGGATTATGAATTCCTTGAGGGCAGAGTCTCCATCTAGATTAGTATATTAATGTGTTCAACAACTGAATGCTGCACTAGAGTTGAAGAAAACCCAAACAGAGCACACACTAACACACCACGAACACACACACACATTCTTCAATCAGAACACTCCCCTTATTATCCTCAGATAATTTTTCATGGAGAAAAAAATCACACGAAGGCAGGAAATATGGAAAAGTCTTAAACTATAATCAACAACTTATTCAATATATGACTTCTTACTATAGAGAAAAAAATCTATGAATATGATAAAGCCTGCAACAGGGATTCAAATGCATGGAGTAAAAAGATCCTCAAATCACTAATAAATGTGGAGAAACTTTAGCCTATCACCCTTCACAACACTACAAAACTACAAAAGTCAAGCACAGAGCAGCTCTCAAAAAAAATTTAAATGAGTGATTATATGGGTATTATACCTAAAGTAATTTATAGATTTATAACCAAATAAAATATAAACCTGACAGCCCCTTACAATTCCAGGAGAGAAAATTAAAAATTAAAACAAGCAGATAGAATTTCAAGTCCTGTGTAAACAGTGTCATAATAGTGTTACAATGACAGCCTACTAATAGGAATGTCAGAAAACCATTGTGAAGGAGAGTTTAAATGCAGTCCTTCTTGTGTGTGTAAAATAAGTCAGAATCCAGGCAACTTTTGCAGAAACATAAGGGCATTGTAAGAAGTAAATGCAGGGATATCTGTTTTGCTTTCTTTAATATGACAAGGCCAGGGTTAATATTATTGTCATTTTTTTTTTTTTTTTTTTTTTTTACGTTACTACTAATTCTGAGTACTTGTGGGAACATTCTGAAGACACCCAGAGACAGCATGGCACAAGATCCGCCCGAGTGGTGCTTCCATAGTGCTGCAGTGCAAAGTAGCTACTGGGTACAGTGGGAAGGATTCACTCAACTTACCATGAAACAAATGAACCAGTCTTTATATATTCATTAGTTTTATGTGTTGAAATGCACAAATCCATTTCTGTATCCAGAAAAGTATTTGTGTGCTTTCTGCCTTTTCTCAGAAATAGTAAAGATTTGAATACATGAGCTCTGTGAATTGTAACATTTTTTATGGAGAATTGTAATTATTTGTTTATACACCCTTGAAGGCAGGAAATGTCTAATTCATTATTATATTCCTAG
Organism: Sciurus carolinensis; assembly: GCF_902686445.1. Taxonomy (NCBI): domain Eukaryota; kingdom Metazoa; phylum Chordata; class Mammalia; order Rodentia; family Sciuridae; genus Sciurus; species Sciurus carolinensis. The sequence goes on from NC_062226.1 coordinate 48,985,490, forward strand.
GACCCTGGTTAGTGCCTGAAACACTGGGTGGCATTCAATAAACATTTTTTAATGAATTAATTTTTAACTTATTTTTATTGGTTTGTTTTAGTTATATATAACATTAGGATTCATTTTGACATAATTATAAAAGAATGGAACATAGTTTGTTCTAATTCAGTCCCCAGTACTTTCGATTTCCCTCCCTTCCTCCCTCCCCACCGCTGCCCCATTTCCTTCCCTTCACTGATCTTTCTGCTATTTACAAGTGGATGGAAGGATCTGGACACTATCATGCTAAGTGAAATAAGCCAGTTCCAAAAAGTCAAAGGTCAAATGTTTTCTCTGATATGTGGAAACTAATCCAAAAATAAGGGGAGTGGGGTAGAAGAAAGATCAGTGGAGTAGATAAAGAGACTGAAGAGAAGGGAGGAGGGATGGGCTAGGGAAAGACAGTGGAATGATCTGACCTAACTTTCCTATGTACATAAATGAATATACCACAGTGAATCTTACCATTGTGTACATTCACAAGACTCTAATTAAAACTGCGAGTTAATTTATAAACCTCCTAGAGAGATTTTAGAAGGAGTATAGAAGAGGAAATAGGAAAGAAAACTTCTGATATCCATAGACAAAGCATTTATTTCTCTGTTACTTTTGCCTGCCAGGCCCAGCAAACATCTCACCTGTAGAACCTGCTGAGCCGGGCCTGCCAGCAAGGGCGGTGAGTCTGACAGCTCATATAAAGCACAGCAAACTTGGCTAACAGATTCCCAGAACAGATCTGCCCTGGTAAGCTGGATCTCATTATCCACCATGGAATTTGGCCAGTTACACTGACATTATAGCATGTTGAGAAATTTGAACTTCAGTTGCCCATAAGTAAAATCACAGGACTCAGGGCCACTCCCTGTGGTTTCTGGGTGATTAGTTTTCCCCCAAAATGAAAAGTTGCTTTGAAATTTGTGAATTTTCTTCTCAAATAGAGGAAAACATTAGTCAAATTGCATCTCTTTTTTAATGTGAATGTGGTCTTCAAATATCTTTTAAAAATAATTTAAATGTATTGAATACAAATATCTGGAATCTAAATAAAGTATAGCATTGTTTACTAGTCCTCAAAAAAAAAAAAATTTGGTATAGAAAAAGACACAACATAAATAAGACACATTCACCCAGTGTGATTTTCTTCAGTCAGATGTCAACTGAAGAAGTTCAAAGTCCCAAGAAGGTGTTACCTTTCACCCTTTGGCAGTGGATTCAGAGAGAGAAACTCCCATTTACAATAGAAGGTCATCATGCCCATTATCCCATGTTCGTGCAGAAGAACTACACTCAGTTTTTTGTTCCTTTTAAGCAATTTTGGCTAAAATCGCTCCAGGGTTGCAAGGCTTGTGTCAAGAAGTTTTCTGGGTACAGTGGGGTAAAGTCTTCTCCACAAACCATCAAGGGATTGACTGGAATTTTCTTCACTTTGAAAAATGATTCACAGCAGAATTTCAGCAGCTATACAGTCTTCACAGTGAATTTCACTTTGTTCTCCTCACCCCAGCTTCACAGGACCACAGCTGCTGAAGAGGATCAAGTACATGTACCACATTTGCTCTTCTCACCACCTCAGAGTGCCTTTCTTTTTCTTTCCTCCCAATATATATTTTCTCTTTTGTAGGACACTTTTGTATTTTATCTCCTCTACTCTCACTCTCTCTGCTTTGTTTGTTTTCTGTTTTCATGGAAGTTTTTGCTTTGGCACAGTTATTGAGTGAGAGAGAGGGAGTGGTATAAAACCACAGAAGTGACTAAGAAAAATCAGAGAAAGCAAAGCTGATTCTACAGGCAGTGAGAAATGATAGAAAGAATGGTGGACTGAAGTCAGAATACCAGGGGACCATGCTGGTACCAAGGCTTACCTCGTGACCTGGGAAGTCAGGGAACCTCTTAAATGTTTTTGTTTGTCCATATACATAATTAAGATGCTAATACTACCAGTATTACCTGAGAAAACTCACAATAAAATTAAATCAGACTACATGAGAGTTTAGGTTGTATTATGTATCTCTGTGTTCATATGCATGCGGGTGTTGGAGAGTTTAGACACTCAGCTACATTGGAGGCATTCAGGCAGGTCCATTGTCTCCAACCTTTTGCTTCCTCTTGCCTGGAGTGGACTAACTCTGATATATCTAGGATGTCATTGTTCATGGGTATAGAGAATCTATACCCATGAACAATCCCATTTTTTGTGTAGCTACTTGGATTCACAAAACTTCTCCCAGCCTGTGTTATCACAGCATGGTGTTGACCATGACTTTCTCAGCACACAAGCACCACCTGCTTAAATTTAGCTGCAGCCTGGTTGTGAGCATCTGGACTGCACTAGATTTGGATGGGGTGGTGACACTTTGGAATCAGATAGACTTGGTTTCAAAAACTGACACTATAATGGAATAACCACAACATCTGAACTTGTCACTTGATTTCTCTGAGGTTCAATTTCCTAATTTGCATAGAGAAGTCACTAATATCTATATTGTAGGATGCTAATGAGGAATGAGAGCGATGATTTCATGGTTACAGAATCTTACCTTGATGTTAAAATGATGTAGTAGTTTTCTAAGGTTTTCATAACAAAGGACCACAATCAAGTGCTTAAGAATCAGAAGTTTGTTGTCTCACAGTTCTGAAGACTACAAGTCTTGAGATCAAGGAGTCCGAAGGGCCATCCTCTGTCTCAAGGGTCTCAGGAAGGATCTGTTCCAGCTCTCTCTCCTAGTTTCTGGTAATTTCTTGACTTGAGCAGCATAACTCCAATCTTCAGAGACCATTCTCCACTTGCATGTCTCTAAGGTCAAAATTCTCCTTTTTATAAGGACACTAGTCATATTGGATTACAAGTTCATCCTACTCCATATAATATCACCTTAACCAATTACATCTCAATGACTCCATTTCCAAATAAGGTCATATTCTGAATATTCAGGGTCAAAGCTTCAGCACAGCAATTTGTGGGGAACACAATTCAACTCATAACTAATGAAGTGAAAAAAATTTGAGGTCCTAAAAACTTGATACATTTCCTTCAGGAGTTAAGAGCTCAAAGAAACTACATAGTGTACCATTTCTAAATACTCAGTCACCTGTTTTCATGTAATCTTTTTTTTTAAATCACACTATAGTATCCAAATATATACTGTAATCTACCACTTCATTTTGAATATTGTGACCTGTATTTCTTTACTCAAAAAATGGAGAAAATAATGCTGGCTTCTACCTCCTGGAAACTTGTAATCAGAAGATTATAACAATACTGCTAACACTGAGATGTTGAAAAATGGATTAAACAGATGTTGTACAATTAAAATACATCCAAAATAGTAAGGGAGGATTTGTTATATGGAGAATTGAATTGTGTTGCCCCACGAAAGTGAATAGGACAAGAGTTAAAAATTATATTGGGCCCTTAAAGAGAAGCCTACTATAGGGATGTGAGGTGGTCCTTGCAGAGAGAGTACACAGGAAGCTCAGAAGAGATTACACTGCAAAGATGGCATGGCCTTGTCTGGGTGAGATATTAATGACTCATTCCATTGAGCAACTAAGTCTAAAACTTTGGATCCCCTTTCCTGACCTTAACAAATTAGATGTGGTTTTGTTTTTGTCATTTAGAATTTTTTTATTTTTAGTTGTAGATGGGCACAATATCTTTATTTTATTTATTTATGTGGTGATGAGGATCAAACCCAGTGTTCCATGCATGCAAGGCAAGTGCTCTACCACTGAGCCACAAGGAAAATTATCCATGTCCTTATTAGAAACTTTCTCATATACGTGAATGTCTGGATCTCTTCTAAAGCAAGTCTCACTCTAAAACATTCAAGTCAATAATGAAACCACCACTTCTTGAATACTTGCTATGCATACAATATGCCAGATACTGCTGGTAATATAAAACTAGAGGAACAAATTTGTTTTTAACTTTGGAAATAATTGGAATACAGATAAATGGTATACACACAATCTTTACTAAATGGTGGATTTATCCTAGATATTATCTTTATTGTTTGAGATATATCAGAATTGGACTGGCAATGTAGAACTCTAAGCAACTGCAGTACTTGCCTAGCATTTGCAATGTCCTGGGTTCAATCCCCATCACTGCAAATAAAAAAATAAATAAAATGAACCAGAATTGTTGGTCTCCATCACCAGTCTACTATCATGTGGGTTCCTTGACAGAAGAAATGACATTCTGTCCATATTAAACAAGAAGAAATAACACTTGTCCATATCAAATTTACAAATTATTAAAAAAGATCTGAGTGTGATGATGAATGCCTGTAATCCTAACTGCTTGGGAGGCTAAGGCAGGAGGATCATAAGTTCAAGGCCAGTCAGGACAATTTAGCAAGATCTCATTTCAGAATAAAAATCTAGAAGCCAAAATAATAATAATAATAAAAATAAGGACTGGGTTGTAGCTCAGAAGTAGAGAACTAAGTAGCATGCAATCCCCAATACTGAAAAAAGTTTAAAAAGTAAAGGGATAGGATGAATGAATGAAAAAGAATAGAGTTTTATTCTAGCCCCCAAAGTAAAAGTCATTTTCATTTCAAATGTAGATATTTAGATTTTTCCTGATAGTTGGGTTATATCCTCTTAAATAGATTTTTAAGACAGGTAGTTAAGTGATTAAAGTAAGATACACTTTGTGATTTCTTTCAGCTCCTAGCTGAGCTCTATTTTGAATAAATTTAATAAATCTGAATTGACACAATGAATAAGCCTTGTAGATACTTTATTTTTTGAATGTTTAAATGAGTAAATAATTAGCTGAAGGAATAAATTAATGAATTCTACTGAATTTGAAGAAAGTTGAATTTCACATCTCTCCTCTAGGTGGCAAACTCCTACCTCCAACAGTGTACTGCATTTCCTGTCTGTTCTTGAATGTACTTATGAAAACTGTACTGAAAAAAATCTGTGGTTTTATGTCTATCATAGTGCAGAAGTAAGTAACCATAAAATGTACATTTTCTTTAAAGTTCTTACCTTAACTTTACCTCTTTAAGCTTGTCAAAAAATTTGCTTATAGAAAGTCATTAAGAAATATGATTGTATAAGTACCATAAAGTATAGAATTACACAAGAGAATTTCAAAACACTGGTGTAAGACTGTGTTGATTACTTTCAATTTCCATGGTCTGCTCTTAGGAAAACAATATTTTGCTCAAAATTTATTATTCTTCTTCTAAGGTATTAATTTCTCCCAAATATGAAAAAAGAAGTAGCTCTATTAAGTCTTATTTTTTAACTAAGCCTCAATATATGTATGTTTTTCAGATTCACTGTAATAGAAACAGATAAAAATTAATTAAAAGCTGAGTGTGTTGTCCTGTAAACTGGATATAAGAAAATCAAATGGTATCACTTAACCCAAATACCTTGCTTTAATTTCCCTTCAAACCAGAATATCAGTTCTCTGAATGATTAAATAATGTCCCCCCAGTCTCCACTTCTCTCTGTGGCAACATGGTCTCTCTTTTCTTATATAGGAATATGGCTGGAAAATATCTTGGATATCCTGAAAGCTGAAAAGCAAGCTAAAATTAATCTAAGAGTACACCAAACAGGAACAGCAAGCACCAAAGATGCCAGTCCTGTTTCCAAAAGTAAGGGGAGGAGATAAGTAAAAAGAACAATGACATGTTATATAGCCCAAGAGCTAAAATTAAACGCATGTAAACAATTCTTGTTGAAACTAGAATTCAATGTAGATTACGCAAACCAGGTAAAGTCCTGCTAAAACATGCCAGGCTAAGAGTCACCCAGCACTAGGCATGGCTAGTGATAGAAGTGAGTTTAATACCACAGAAGATTATGAGATTGTGTGGCAGCAATTAAATTCCACATAGAAGTATAGTATATGCGAAAAACTTCTATTTCTTCTTTGTTCCACCCGAAAAGTGGTAAGTGGGTTGTTCAGATTCAAAGATCTGAATACTCAATTCTAGCTTATATATATTTACTTCCCTAACACACTTCTTGAGCAATCTTTATGGGCCAGGTCCTGCAGTAGAAGCCATGAATAATAAGAAGATGAATAAGGCAGAGTCCCTGCTCTCAGAGAAGTGAAGAAGTCAGACATGTACACAAATAATTATGTGAGAATAATAAAATGGAAGCAGCAGAGAGACAGGAGCCACAGCCAAATGGATGAATCAATGTGAGGGTGTAGAAGAGCCACCTTTAAATCCCATCACACAGCTGGATTAATGGTAACTTATCCCATCAGAATTCAATCATAGCATTCATTTTGTTTTTGTTTTTGTTGTTTGGTAAATTTCAAATGATACCTATTCAACTGAGTCTGTAATACAGTTAAGTCATGGAAACAGATCCTGGGTAGATAGGAACATCCATGATACCTCTCCAAAGTTATTTCAAGCTTACATCAAGATATTATTCTCAACAGCATACATGATGCCAGAGGAGGTATGGAAGAAAACATCATCCATTACGTGAATGTCTAACTCCTAACTGTCGTGAGGAAGCAACTATAAACCCTTTTAAGTAAACTAAGAAACAAGCTAAACATACATTAAAAATGGAGTGTAAATAAATTACGGAATATCTCATCATTTTAAAAGAACAAGGTAAGTTTAGCATACCTCCATATGAGCAGAAGTAAAAGAAAACAGAAGGAAATAATTCAAACTATAGACTAATCTTAGGTGCTATATTATACCTACAGAATTGACTTAAATTGAAATTTTCTAATTTTTATTTTCTATGTGCTTGAATTGGCCATTTTACCTACCAAAAAAATTGCCTTTTTGTATGCATATGTGCAGTGTATGAAGATATTTAATGTTGTGCCTATGTGCTATTGCTTATTTCAAGCCCTTTCTCAGTAGACACTTCATGAGTATTATCTTCATGTTTAGAGCCTTCAATGTAATTAGTTCAAGTACACTTAATTTCAAATCAAAATAGAAAAGTAAATTTGACCCAACTTTTATTATTAAGTAGATTTACTGCCCTATACCAACCCAAAACAGATCTGCTATCATTTGTCTTTATTCTTCATTTTATGAAAAGAGAGGGAGAGGCAGAAGTAGGAAAGGAATTCAAGAAAAAAGAGAAGGAAAGAACTGACCATCCCTTCCACTAGCAGGGATTGAAAGCTGTGTGTTAACTGTAGCACTTACATTAGGGTTAAGTCAACGACCTAGGCCTTATTCTGTGACTGCTTTTCATCATGATAAGTACACTTTCCTTCTTTAGTCGAAAAATTCACTTTAAATTCATGTCTTTAATGGCTTTTGACACGCAGAGGTAATTGTGACCTTCTCTCCTTCTAGGAAAAGTCATAAAGATAAAAAACAGAGACTCACTTCTGTGAACCAAACTTATCTCTAGAAATGAGGCAGAATACCACAGAAAGTAAGCCAGTGTGGCATACTCAGGATGTGGGGCTCAGCCCTGCCTCTCAAATCAGCCAGTGACCTTTCACAAAGAAGACAAAACCAAATATGCAGAAGAACACTTGCAACATTGGTGCCAATGCTCCACAAGTAGAACAGGTGCAGCCACCCCCTCCTGGCGCCACAGAGAAGCCTCACACACCCAGATGATCCCACTCACAGAGCTACAAGGGCTGGTCCAAATTCAAGTCAATAGAAGCTTATTGCCATGGGGATAGTGAAAGCCATACTTGATGCCAATCAACATATGCACAATTACCCAACAAAGAAACTAGAGAAGAAAAGCAAACACATGCACCCATATCTACACAATTCTTTCAAACAGGACTTGAAGTACAGAAACTAGAACTGAGAGAGAGTGGTATTCATTTAATGGTATGAAATAAGCACCAAAAAGCTCTAAAGTGATTTTCTAGTTCTAGTGATGAATCAGCAAAATGGTTCAGTTGCCCTCAACAGCACTTATTAGTTTACTGTAAATACACTAGTTAAACAAACATTCTAAAAAACTAAGAAATTAAAATAATAATACAGTAATGAGGATAATTACTATAGTTACCATTTATTAGGCACCTATTAGGTGCTGGATAGTTTGCCACATTTAGCTTCATACATGAATCTTCATGTGAAGTTGGTTTTACTATTACTCTTTCACAGAAAAGAAACCTATGTCAAATCTAAATAAAGTATTTTTCCCACACATACCCAGCTAGAGTGGCAGAGCCATAATCAAATTCCATTTGAACTCTTTCCACTATACTAGCAGTCTAAAAACTATTATTATTCTGTCAAATCTGTTCTGCTGCCTGATTTTGTACATAAAGTTTCTCTGAAACATAGACACTCATTTACTGTGTTGTCTGTGGCTGCTTTGTTGTTACAGCAGCAGAGTCATTGTGACAGAAACCATATGCCTACAAAGGTTAAAAACTTACTATCTGGCCCTCTACAGAAAGCAGATGTACTGTAGTATGCCATTAAGAATTTTTGGCACTGGATTTTTTAAAAGTCAAGTATAAACAAGGCCTGGTGGTACATGCCTGTAATCCCAGTGATTTGGAAGACTGAGGCAGGAGGATCACAATTTCAAGGCCAGTCTGAGAAAATTAGGGAGAACCTGTCACCAAAAAGTATGGGGGGTTGGAGCAGGGTTTGCTGGGGTTGTAGCTCAGTAGCACAGCACCCCTAGGTTCAATCCCCAGTACTGGAAAAAAAAATACTGTCGAGAAAATTATGAAATTCTAAGAAATGGGATTACTCTGCAATCAATTTCTTTGCTAAAAGCTACCCTAAGACAATCCACCTATGCACCCTTCAAAACCTGAATTGGAGAAACAATGTTTGTGTTTCAGAACACAAGAATCTAAATTTTATTGAAAAATTCTCCCATCTCCTCCCCAATCCCACTTCCAGCATTTCCTCACCTCAGTTCCTCACAGGATGTCTCGCAAAAGTAGGCACCTAAGAGAAAAATTCAAGGAGGAATGCCTTGGAAAAGTAGTGCCATAACTTCATGGAACTTCGATTCCATTTTCAGTCTCTGATCCCCTGTCACAGGGGCACTCTGAAGGAAGATGACAAATCCCAGGTTTTAATAGTGTATACTTGTTAGATTGACACAAGTTTGGATGGATGAATTTATAGATTAGAATAATAGAATTTTAATATGGAATACATAGCAAGTGATAACCAATTGAGAATAAGATAAGATAGCAACAGAGAAGCTTCTCTTTTCCTTTCTACTGCATGTTCAACAGGATCTGGCTTAAGGCCACAACTGTCTCCTATTCACCGGTTTCCATGAATTCATTATTTTCCCATTCTTTATCCAAGCTATACCTTTGATAAAAAGAGCACTGTTAACGTTGGATTATGTAGAGGGAAATGAGGGGTGGGGAAGGGGGGGGAGGGAAGATAATGGAAATAGACAAACATCATTACTCTATGTACATGTATGATTACACAAATGGTGTGACTCTACATTGTGTACAACCAGAGAAATGAAAAGTTGTACCCCATTCATGTACAATGAATCAAAAAAAAAAAAAAGAGCACTGTTTGGGAAGTCAAGGGACTTAGGTTCAAACCCTGATATGGCCACTTACTACTTGAACGATCTTAGAAAATCCAGGAAATCACTGTAAGCCTCAGTTTAATATAAATGAAATACAATTGTTGCCAGAGTAAAAAGAGGATGAACTATACCAACACATTCTGTGCCTAACCAAAATATCTGGCATACAGTAGGCACTGTCAATACATAGCAAACACTAATATTGTTCCCACAAGACAGGTAAAACTGCATCACTTCAGTCTCTGGTTGGACCAAAGTAATCAGGTACTGATTGTTGGAGTAAGTAGCATCTCACTGATCACCCTCTGGCTGCACTGGGGATAAAGAATTTTTACCTGTGAAAATATACTTTAAACTTTCTAATCAACTCTTGTACCAATTGCAAATAATTGTTATTATATGTTATGCTTTATGGACAACCTTGTTTTTAATTATGAGGTTTTTATTGGGGAGGCAGGTTTCAGGGTAAGTCTGCCATTTGACTTGCCAGCACTTGTTAAAAGTTTTTATAGTGTGACTTATTTGCATATGTGTGTGTGTATGTGTGTTTAAGAGTGCTATTATTAAATTTTGCTGTCATACAGTGAGGGATTTGTGATTTAAATTCATTCAAATATACATTCCCTTGGCACTTGTTCTATCCCTCCATGGATCAAAGGGCTTGCTTTAGCTACTTGTGCATGGAAATAGGAGCAAACCCAGTGCAAAAATTTAAAAAATTAGGTAATATAGTGGTTAGGGGAAAAACTAGGGTAAGTCTTTTAAGACAGTGTGAAACTTATATGTTATGTCCACATGGCTAATGTTTTAATTTTGTATAAGGATACACACAGGAAAAATCATCTTCACATTTAAGTAAGCAAGTGGTACTAGCAGATCAGTGCCATAAATTGCCTGCAGAGTAAATGAGAGAAAATATGAGTTCACAACTCTCTAAAAGAATAATGACACTCCCATATGCAGAAAAATGAAAACTCAAAATGACATGAACAGCAATAAAGCAACTCCTTGATGATTCAGTAACACCAACGGCCAAACCTTGGCTGAGCACCTCCTGCATATTCACTTCTCACACATGATCTCTGGGCAGGGTTCATGTGTGAGAGGTTTACATGCTCCCTGGGCTCAGATACAATGTACAAATGACATTTGGTAAATGTGGGAGTTTCCTTTTGCATTGCTATTGCCTTTGAATTTCCAACAGGAAACAGCAGAATGAATAAAGGCAAGGAGGGAAAAAGGAAAGGTAAAAGAGGAAAGAATGAGAAAGTGAGGAAGAAAAGGTTTCCAATATTAGATGTGAAAGTCTATTAAACCTGAATGTGTCTGGGGCCTGTGGCCAGCAGTGTTCACACTCTTCCACCTCTACTGAATCTTTCTGCAGATGACTCTGTGGGCTTGTGTCACATACCACCAAATAACAAATTGCCCCTTTCTTCACCTAAAAAACTATCAGCTTAAAACACTTGTGGGTCAGGAATCAGGAAGGGCTTACTTAGCTGGGTCCACTGCTTCATTCAAGATGTTTACCAAGGCTGTGGGTTTATCTGAAGGCTGGCCTTGGAACAGATCTACTTCCAAGCTAAAACTCAAGATTGTTGGCAGGTCTCATTTCTTTGAGGAATGTTGAACTGAAGGGTTTGGTTTGCTGCTGGCTGTTGACCAGAGACTACCTTTAGGCTCTTGCCACAGGAGTCTCTCCTCTGCAGCAGCTTGCTTTGTCAAAATCAGCAAGATAGTCAAGCAAGATAGAAATCACAATCCTTTGCAAACTCATCAGTGAAGTTATATCTTCACTGGTTACCATGTTCTGTTGGTGGAAGCAATTTGTTCAAGTAAAGGGGATTATACAAGGCCATGAATAAGGGGACTCTCAGATAATCAGGAGCAACTTGGCAGTCCACTGTTTGTTTGCTAATTCTTTGATGATCTACAATCAAATTACCACTAAATTCCAAAATATTCAGGTATAAATATATAAAATCCTACTTTTAGTTCTAAGGTTGGCACTTTTTTTTTTTTTTTTTTTTTTTTTTTTTTTTTGGTACTGGGGATTGAACCGAGCCACATCCCCAGCCCTTTTTGAAATTATTTTATTTAGAGATAGGGTCTTGCTGAGTTGCCTCGCTAAATTGCTGAGGCTGGCTGACTTTGAACTCTCAATCCTCCTGCCTCAATTTCTCCAGTAACTGGAATCACAGGTGTGCACCACCAAGCCCAGCTTAAGGTTGACACTGTTTAGAGGGTCTGGTGTTACAGTAGGAACATTGGACTGGTATAGAGAAAGCATGATATCAAGACCAATGCTGATCATTTACTGACTGTAAGATTTTATTCACAAATTTGATTTTCTCATTTTTGAGATGGGCTAAGTATGCCTTCTCTATTTACCCCATATAACTTTTATGAGGACCAAGGGGAATAAAGTAAATCAGTGTTTTCCAAAACATGCTAACACTGGAGGTACATCAGTTTTGCTCACTTTTTTCACTTGGTAAGAATGAATATAAAGAGAAATTTTTTATTTTGTTTCATTCTTTTGCAGGCTGGGGATTAAACCCCATACATTCTAGGCAAGCCCTCTACCACTGGACTACATCCCCAACCCTAAGAAATTTTAGAAGAGACTCTTATGAGGAATACTAAGTGGTGATTTCTTCTTCTGGCATTGTTTTTGAGTGTTTTGATCTAATTCTCCCAATTTTATTGCAATGGATCCTTTTCAGTTTGAAGTTGAATTATATTCATTTCTTGGAAACTGATTATTATATATAAGTAATCCAAGAAATTTTGGGAACAAAAATATATATAAGCAATCCAAGAAAATAGTTGACTAAACCATTTCAAATAAAAAAGTATAAACAATGGAAAGAAATATAAAAAATGTTTTCAGAATGATTAAGCTATTGATTGATTGATTGGAACTGGGAATTGAACCCAGGGGTGCATAACAACTGAACCACATCCCCAGCGCTTTTTATATTTTTTTATTTTAAGATGGGGGTCTCACTAAATTGCTGAGGGCCTCATTAAGTTGCTGAGGCTGGTCTGAAACTTGTGATCCTCCTGCCTCAGTCTCTCAAGTTGCTGGGATGATGGGCATGAGCCAACATGACCCACCTGATTAAGCAATTTAAAGGAAAGAGAAGTGAGATCAACATATCTTCTTTTTTTTTTACTAGAAAGGTTTTGGAGTTAATACTTAGGCTTAAATATTATTGCTTATACAACTATTCTTTCTCTGGAGAAATAAGTTAATTTTCCATACTTAATTTTCTCTCAGAAAACTACATTACTTCATTTGTTAGTGTAAATCAGTCTAAATTAGGAATACACAGTTTTCTCCGAGCTCCAGACCCCTTTCTACCTTCTATTAGACACCTCCACTGGATATTTAGCAAAAGTGATTTTACTAAATTTAGCTGAAAGTCTAATCATATCACTTCTCTGCATAAACACATCAGTAGCTTCCCCTTTTCTTAAGATAATGATGGAGATCCTTAACATAACCTATAATGCCCCACAAAATTTTGTCATATTTGCTTTGCCAACCCCAGTTAGTCACCACATTCTCTCCCCCATCCCGCGCTTCCCACATCTCCTTCAATGTATCCAAACTTCTTCCAACCTCATAGCTTGACACATATGGTTCCTTCTACCTGGGATGTTTTTCCTTGAAACTACTACCTTGATTAATTAATACTTCTATTATCCTGCAGACTTCAATACAAATATCCCTTGATTTCTTGAGCAACGGACTATCAGCCCCCTCACTACGCATTCACATAGCACCCAGAACTTCTATTTTATGGTGCATACCTTGTTTCATATCTGATATTTAAAAATATTAATATTAATATTTTTAATGGACAGGAAAATATATTAGAGATAGTCAAAAATTCAGGATATTGTATTAGCATTGTTGCTAACAATACAGAAAAGTAAAAGTAGACTGAAATACCTTTTTAGGAGGATGTAAACATACTGTATTATTTATATAACATCACATATGTCATCAGTAATATATGAGAGTATGGTTTCATGACAGACAAGAAGGTTGACAGAAACAAGGGAAAAAAGGTCATCCAGATCCAAAGCTGCACAGAAGAAACTGCTTGTGATGAAGACAGTTATCTGAATGTAGCAACAAGATACTCATTGTTTATTTTGGCTATTAGTTACAGAGATTCTGAATGCAAACTGAACTATATATTATTGAATAGAAATGGAGATAATAGATAAATATCACTCTCCCAAGGACCTTACACTCCAAATGTATGCTTTATTAAGCTGAGCACAATGGCACACACCCACAATCCCAGCAACCTACCAGGCTGAGAGAGGATGATAAAAAGTTCAGGGCCAGACAGGCAATTCATTAAGACCCTTTCTCAAAATTTAAAAAGGAGTAAGGATGTAGCTCAATGGTAGAGTACTTGCCAGCCTGCACAAGGCCCTGGGTTCAATCCCTCATACTGCAAAAATAAATATGTAGTTTTTTAGCAATGCAAAAATTAATTTTTTTCTGTGCTAAGCAGTTGGCTCTAAGTAACAATAATTTCAGATGAGAAAAAAAATCAAAATGATCCCTATTCACAATGATTTGTTAAGATGGAAGCTTGAATGGAGAACAAAATCCATGGCATGTCAGGTTAATTAAATCTTAATGCCAAGCGATTCAGTTTAGATGTGTATATGTATATGCACACTTTTTTTTTTTAACAAAGAAGCTTCCTAAAAGTAAAAAGGGATTTAAAAATCACTAAACTTTATAGCAAAAGCTCTGAAGAGGAAATATGGCTCATCTGATGCATATGAATTGTCCCTAAAAATTTTCCATTGAATAGGATTGAAAAATAACATTTCTGAGGGAAGAATGAAATTAAATACATAATTTATGCTAAATAACAATCTTCAAAAGAAAATAAAGAAAATTCCTAGTTCTTTGATTTTTTTCAGCTTATTCCTCAATTAAACTTCCAAAAATTAGCTCTACTGAGAAAATGTTTTAATCTAACTCAATGCCTCACTTCCCCTCCTGATCCATCTATAATAGTTACAGTTGTCTAATACATTGGGCCCTAACATTAATGCTAGATACCAAAAAAAGAAAGCAAGAGAGAGGCAAGGAAGTCTGGACACACAACTCAGTTTCACAAATAGTTATTAATCCCCACATTTCTGTGTTATTCAACATATCTAATTTGATCAAAAAAGTCATTTCAACAGTAGCTTAAGTTTGGTTACTTATGCAACAACCCCTTTGCATGTAATGGCTCAATAAATTCCCTTCAATTGTAGAAGTTTCCTTTGTTTTAAAATTAAATTAACAAGAACATACCAGGCTGGGGAGATAGCTCAGTTGGTAGAGTGCTTGCCTTGCAAGCACAAGGCCCTGGGTTCAATCCCCGGCACTGCAAAAAAAAAAAAAAAAAAAAAAAAAAAAGAATATACCAATATATCAGCAGAATTCAGTAACTAAATAATTAGATATATTGTTCATTAAGAAATTTCTGGCAGTTAAGAAGTATATACTATTGATATTTTAAGGTTCAAAGTCAATGTTGTCCTAATTTTTAAGGATGGGATATCAGGTTGGGGATTTAGATCAGTGGTAGAGCACTTGCTGAGTACACATGAGTCCATGGGTTTGAACTCCAGCACTGCAAAACAAGTAAATAGATAAAAATGGTACTTTTACTATAATTGAAGTATATATGATAACTTTAAAGACTAAGCTTCAAGGGCTGGGGTTGTGGCTCAGTGGTAAACCATTTGCCTGGCATGTGTGAGGCATCACATATGAGTAAAAAAATAAAAACAAAGGTCTATTGACAATTTTTAAAAAAGAAAGACTGAGCTTCAATGATAGAGCTAAATTTGATAAAATGGGGAAATAAAGTATATATGCCTGAGTGTGATATATCCTGTATGCATACCTGAAAAAGTTCAAATTTACCTAATATATAGAGAACCTGAACTGAGTTGGAGTGTGTGGAAGCAAAGGGTAGCCTGAGCACTGAAGAGGGAAGCAGGTGAATCATATAAGTACAGAATTCCCAATTTTATAATTAAATCATCTCATTGATTCCATCTCTATCTATCCATGCATCATTTAAATTGGATTTTTCAAAGACAGGAATCCTATGGGACATTTGGATATTTTTCAGATATATTTTTTGGTTGTAACAATAATTTGGAGACTAATGGCTCAAAGATGAGCTAAAGACCCAATTTTTAATAATCCTCTGGATATTCATGTAGAATGAGAATAAATACAATTATTCTGAACAAAAGTAATAATTATGTTTTGCATATAAATATAAACACCTAGAAATAAAAGAATCTTGGGAAATTAAGAGCTCCATCAGCATCCAGATTGTGGTTTTGTAAATACATTTTCCACTAAAAGAATCAGCATTTCCTTGAGAAAGAGTTAATAATATATTTAGGTCAGGAAATGTACATGATAAAACTGGAATATTTTTGCAGACCAGAAGTCAAAGATTCTGATAAAGACCACAGGGGTTATGTCAATAAAGACTCAGGAATGAAACTGAAGAGACTCCCACTGTCAATAATATGGATTAAACATCAATAGGAATAATAGCTATGGTGAATTGAAACACACTATTTGTGTTTAAAACCATAAATTTATAGTAATAATTTTAAAATCATTAATCATCTTTGGAAGATTCTATAGATGCAATTCATTATCTTGAAAACTTATAAAGACATTTGAAAATAAAATGTTAACTTGATCTTTCTAATGCATACCTGGAAACTAAGTAGATAATGAAAAACACTTTCTCTTTATGGAAATAGTCCAGCTAGTAAATAAAGAAGTAATGATAAAATCCAAAATCATCATTTTGCAACCCTTAAGGAAATAACATCTAAAATTGTTAATGGCTACTGGGACCATAAAAAGAGAGACAACTGGGTGATGTGCCTCTTGATGGAAGTACAATGCCACTTAAGTAATTTTTGCCAAAATATAAGACCTGAGTCACAGACTCTAGATCTATATATTAAATCACAAAAAATACAAATGATGGAGAAAGATGATAAATGCCATAAAGAAGGAGGTTTCATTATCCCTGCTCACTTTCTGCCTACTTGTTCTATTACTGAAAGGAGTCTTGAAGTCCCTATTCATGTTATGGATATGCCTGTTTTCCTTTACATTCTATCAGTTTTTATTTCATGTATTTTGTAGCTCTTTTGTTCAATATATACACCTTTAGTATTATCATGTAATCTTGAGGAATTCCAAAGTCTATTCTGTCTGATATTAATATAGCTGCCCCAGCATTTTATTGATTATTTACACCATGTATATTTTCAAACTTTATTTTTAACCTGTCATACCTTTATATTTGAAGTGAATCTCTTGTAAACAGTACAAACTGCCAACTTGCTTTTTAACCAACTTGATACTCACTGCCTTTTAATTGGTGTATTTAAAGCATTCACATTTAATGTTAGTATTGATATACTTGGATTAAAGTCTATGTTATTTCTGGTTGCAAAAAAAGAAGTAACAAGTTGAATGATTTTATCAAAATAAGATTTAAGTATATGCTTTTTTTCAAGAAATATAGTATGTTCCTTGCTTAAAAAAAAAAAAAGAAGCTTTCAGAAAAACCCAAACCTCAGAAAACTACAAAACAGTGCAATTTACACAAAAAATAAATTGAAAGAAAAAAAATAGAAAGCAAAAAAATTGGAGATTAAGAGATACAGTAAACTGGTATCAATTTCAATGAGTTAACCTTATTTCCAACCTTACTTAAAAATAAATTATTAATAACAGCTTTAAAATAAATAAAAAGGCTATATGTATAAAAATTGGAAGAGACATTCATATGGGCTGATTTTCACCTCCTCAAAATTCATGTTAAAGTTCTAACCCCCAGTATCGCAGAATATAACTGTATTTGGAGTGTCTTTAGTGATTAAGGATAGGCCCTAGGTCATTCTGACTGATGTCTTTTTAACAGGAGGAACACACAATAGAGATTGTGGGCATATGTGCAAAGAAGTACAATCACAGGAAGAGGCAGCAGGAGGGTGGTCATCTGCAAGGCAAAAAGACAAACTCCAGGAGAAACCAAAACTGTGAGAAAATAAATTTCTTCTACTTCTTCTGCAAGACTGTAGTATTTGGTTATGATGACTAATACAGATGCTTAAATGATGAGTACATCCACATTTCAATTAAACTTAAGAAACCCATGTAGGGGGTTTGGGGTGTATCTCAGTGGTAGAGCATTTGCTTAGCAAGTACAAGGCACTGGCACAAAGAAAAGAAACAATTTATAGATGTGATGTGAACCCTGGAGCAAGAATTTTCAACTGATAAAATGGAGAGAATCAAGCTTCTTGGAGAGGAGATGGGTCATATATAATTGGAACAGCCTCCAAATTGATTCTGAATTGTCCAACCACACATGAAAGAACACACAGACGAGAACTGATGTCACTAATTCTCTTGGCTACTTAACTAATTCTATTCATATTTCTCTATAAATTCATACGTAGCATCATCAACTAGAAAATAAACATTATCACTAGTGATCTGCATTATTGTACAATATTAGAACAGAGTCTATTCATTTCCTCCTACTTAACTTTAAAATTCAAAGTCAGCCTACCATTTACTTTTTCTTCTCACTTAGAAATTTTCCACCCTATTAAAAGGCACAGCTGTGACAATTACAAGTTTCAACTGTGTTCCCATACACTTCATCTCTTAAATGTGTTTCAAGCATTAACATCAGGTTGTGCCTCATCCCAGAAACAGCTGGGTTTCAGGGAGAGGTACAATGTTTCATTATCTCACTCTATTGTATAATACAAATGTGCTATTGTATTACATGTGAAATGTCATCGTTGAAGACTACTAATGGTGTGCTGTGAGATGAGCCATTTGGAAAACCCAGCGGAGAAAATAATTATAAGAGTTTATTGGTTCCCCCGCCAGTTTAGCCTAGCAAGACTGCTGCTGTACACTTTTCATGTAAAGAATCAAGGTTTTGAAGCCACACACGTTAGAACCAACATCCCACAAATGGTTAGGTAGTTTACAAGTTCCTTAACTTATCTGATCCTTAGGTTTTATCTGTAAAATTGAGGTATTAATGCCTGCTGTATAGTTTTTGAGGATTAAATAAAATTGCACTTCTAAGGTGCTGGATATAAGGTATTCAACAAGTGTGATTTTTCCTCTCTTAAGTATAGAGAATGTTTACCATGCCTTAGAGAAAATATTAGGTAACCCAATAATCTTTGGAAAACAAGTCTGATATATTGGTTTGGTTTGGTCAAAAAATAAAAAAGTCCATTAACCTTCTTTGTGGCTTCCTTCTTATTTCAAAAGATAAAAAAGGCATTGAAAGATCATATTTGAAGTTTCTAGAATTCCCCATTTGGAGCTCTTTAGGACCACCCAGACATGCGGAACAGGGAGGTGCTGTCCGTGGTGCTAGTAATCACAAATGCCCCTACCAACATTTCTTCCGCCCAAAATTCTTTTGGGTCAATTAACATTTAGGGAAGCTTAAATACCTGCCTCAAGGAAAACTCTCCATCATATTGCTCACTTAGTTTTCCCCACCTCTTGTACCATGCTTTTTCTCTATTCCTATCAAATATAAACAAATCTCTTCCACTTTCTTATCAACTTCAAATGACTTTTCCCTCAGATGCATTGATCATGACTGCTTCTTAAGAAGGTGGCTCAGAAATTGGTTCAGATAATCATTTCCTGGTCTCTTTTGATGGACTTCAGAGAAATTCAGAGCTCACAGTATGGTCAGAGGAAGCAGTTCGTTTCTGATGCATCTTTGAAAAAAACATCTCTTCAGTTGGCTCCTCTAAAAAGTTCCCTGCACCCTCACCCTGAGTTGTTTCCCTCGTGCTTAGTCCGCAAGGTCCCTGTTTATATATCTCTCAGTAAAGTTTTCAAATTAAATTGAAATTCTCTATCAGTTTTGAGTGCCACTACAGAGACTTTCTTAAAAACTCGGGATCCATATCTTAATCAACTGTGGACACCTAGAATATAGGATATGTGAAGTAAGTTTTGTTGAACTAAATTTAATTACTGGCTCCATAAGAAAGAAGATCTCAACAACATTCCTACAAGACAGCTTGTGTTATGTATAAATGTGCACTGAATTTTAGAGTAGCTAGGATTTTCTGAGGAAAGTGTCCTGGGCTAAGTTCATTAACATAAATCTGGAGAGTCAGCCTCTCAGATTACTGACAATATACCAATGCCATTCATTTCAAACTATCCATCTTTCTTCTGCCTTCCCCTTTCTCCCTTAAACCCTTGTAATCCTCATATACTGTCCAAGGGAACTGGTTCTCAAGTAAGACAAAAAGGGTGAATCCATGTTTTTCACTCATAGATAAGATTTCTATTCTTCTGTCCAAACCTAAGAATGTGGTGGCCATCAACAAATAAAAGGCCATTTTCTCCAGAAAAATATGGAAGTTCAAATAAAAGACAGGTAAATGAATCAAGAAACTAAGAAATGGGGATGGGGTGGGAAAGAGAGAGAAATTGTAACTAACTGTGCCTCTTTCCCTATTGTATCAAGGTGAATTTTAGCCCCTTTGAAACTCAGTCTGTAGATCTTCATCCCCAAATTCCACTTCTGTGCCCTTCTGTCTTAAGGAAAAAGCTTTTCCTAACTTCTAAAGGGGAAATCTGAGCTAAGGTATGCTAGAAGAAATGCATTCTGAAGTCTCTTGTTTTTTGAACATGAAAGCAAAAAGCTTCCCCTTTGAGACTCTTCCTCAGGACTCTGAACTTAATTTGCAAATAACTCTTTGGTTTTAGGAGATGTCCACTGTCAAGCAGTGTTTTTAGCAGATGTATAACTTGTGATTCTCTTCCTATTTCAATGTAGTATCAGTTGTAATATTTTAAGCTGTCAAGCAATAAATGTGTTGATTCAAACTCAGGAAGATTAGGAAGAAATGAAGCACTTGATCTTTAAATCTTCAGAAGTGGATTTAATGACAGGTTCAGCCAGTTTAATGACAGGCCCAGTACCACACCCATGTTTTATTATGCTTCATTATTACTGCATAAATGTCCTTTATTACTCATGATAAATAAAAATCAAACATACGCTGAGGTGGGTTTATATAGGTTAGAGGGCAAAGATACATTGCACAAATATCATGAAACCGGGATCTTAAACTTTTTGTTGTTGTTTTGAGATAGGGTCATTTTATACTGCTCAAGCTGACCTGAAACTCCTGGACTCAAGTGATCCTCCTGTCCCAGCCTCTTGAGTAGCTCAAACTTCAGGCATGTGTCAGCAGGAGTCTCAGATTCTTAAAATATAACTCTATATGTGTTACCTATGCCAGGTTGCTAGCCTTGACCTCTTAGTTCTAAAAAGAAAGTTATTTATTTCAGAATCATATCCACAATTCAAAGATAAAAAGAATTTAAAAGACATGCAAAAGAGGATTCTCAGATTTTTTTTTCACTATTTTTCTGGATGACTAAGTCAAATAGGCACACCCAAAAGAAAACTGCTAAGGTTTCTGCACGATGTGAAACTAGTGAAGTTTAAGTACTGCCTGGGGATGAATCTACCCTGCATTGACAGGTGCAGAGCTGTCATTTTCAGGCATCTATAGAAAGTAGGAGTTATTTTCAAAGGTTTTCTCTCAGCCACTTGATTACAATGCAGCGACTAATGTCTCCAGACCTGTTGGCCTAGGACTAAAGGAATACAAATCCTTTGCTCCACCTACTGGGGATTAGGAGCTGAGCTCAGTGGGTCAAGATTTTCAAACACGAAGCCTTCACTTTACCAGACACCCAGCCAGCAGCTCGCGAGCGTTCCACGTTAGAATCTTCTGGGCTGGCTGCCCGACTCCCTCCGCCCCGCCCCTCTCGCTCCGCGCTCTAAACACCGCCCCCATGGTCTGTGACGTCACCGGCCCGCTGCTGGACGTCTCCCCCAGCCCCAGGGACGCGCCCTAGCTGGCCTGCGGGACAGGAGGCGGAGCCTAGGGGGGTGGGGAGAGCCGGGCGGGCAGCCCAGCTGGAAACGGAATTCATTCGCAGCTGGCTCCCCACTCCGCCAGAGTTAGGCAGCGGCCGCGCCAGGCGCTTTTTCCCAGGAGCGAGCCACGAGCGTTCGCTGGTTCTCCGGCTCCAGAAAAAATCCGAAGTTAACCACTCCACCATTGCACCGGCCCCAAACGGCAGAAGGACAGAGAGAGGGGGGTGAAGCTAAGCCTGGCTCTGCTGAGGAGGGAGGAGTGCGCCCCAGCAGTGTGGAAGAAAGTGGAGGGTCGCTAAACTCAGGGTCAGCAGTGGATTATCCGAACCGCTCAGTGTCTGGAGGCTGAGGAATGCGAGAAGAGGACAAGGGCATGCTCGGCGGCAGCGGCAGCGATGCGGGCCTGGCCAGCGCCGCGGCGCGGGGACAAGTGGAGAAGGTGCGGCAGCTTCTGGAAGCCGGTGCAGATCCCAATGGAGTCAACCGCTTCGGGAGGCGCCCGATCCAGGTAGCTGGGGCCCCGGGGCCCGGCCGGCAGGGGGCGCGCGAGCGCGCGGCGCGCCTTCCTTGAATCTGGGCCGCGACTCAGATCTCCACTGACACAGACTTGGGCTGCTGTCTCTGGCTCTGTGCTCTCTTGCTGAAGCAGGTGCAAGGCAGAATTTTACCCAGAAAAAAATCCTAAAGAAAAAAAAAGTAGAGTTCGAACAAACCACTGCTTCAGTTTGCTTTTCTTTTTCCCCTTTGCGATGCTTGGGGATCGAACTCCGGACCTGGTGAATACTAGGCAAGTGCTCTATGACTGAGCTGCATCCATAATCCTCGCTTTTCTTTTTTATAGTGAAAAATATCAATATTTGCTTTGCATCTCATAACCAGAGATGCAAGTAAGAAATTCAACTGGAGAGAAAATGAGGGAATAAAGGCCAATTAGGGAAGACTGTTTTGTCCGTCTACTTTCCAGAACAAAGAAAAATTCCAGGTTTCACAATCTGGACTGAATTTAAGGAATTAAAATCATAGTACGTGAAAGAATTCACTGTGAACTGTGAAGCGACTGTATAAAATCTTTTATATTTTTTCTCATAGAGACAAGTTGAATTCAAAGGAATGAGACAGGATTCCCCAACCACAGTACTTAATGCCTTTTATTTTATGTTAGCAGTGTCTCTTGAGTGATGCATGATAGAAAAAAAAATGCTTCTTTTTTTTTAATTGTTTATCATACTCAAAGCTTGGGTTACAAAATCATTCCTATAACAACTATTAGGTCCTTTTAGAATAGCTAAGATACAGTTATTCAATTTCTAACCCTACTATAATTAGTACTGATTTTTAAAACTTCTTTAAAATCTAAGATGATCCTTTCATACTTCACTGTTAACTATTGTGATCATGTTTAGTATTAATCTCACCATCACACTTTAAAACTAAGCTAGGGGCTGGGGAGATAGCTCAGTTGGTATAGTGCTTGCCTTGTAAGCACAAGGCCATGGGTTTGATCCCCAGCACCCAAAAAACAAACAAACAAACAAAAAAAAAACTAAGCTAATATTAAGAGATCTTGTTAATACTGCAGTTTTTAAGAACGTGTTCATCCCTTTTAAATTATTAGAAAAGTGGTATAACAAATGAGATATTTTAAAGAAGCAAAGATACTTTAAAGTGGTTCCTAATGATTTAAATTTTTATTAATAATTATAAAAGCAACTTTTTTATTTGTAATATTAATCACCATTTTCTGAGATACTAAAAACTACTTCCCCCACTTCTCTGCATCAAAATAGCCTTCACATCATTAGAAGAAATAACTTACAGTTATCATAGTTTTAAAGGGAGGAAATGAATATTTCATTTTTTATAGTAAATTTTATTTTATTTTATTTTATGGTACTAGGGATTGAATTCAGGGGCACTTGACCACTGAACCACAATCCTAGCCCTATTTTGTATTTTATTTAGAGACAGGGTCTCACTAAGTTGCTTAGTGCCTGGCCCTTGCTGACACTGGTTTTGAACTCTTGATCCTCCTGCTTCAGCCTCCCAAGACCCTGGGATTATGTGCACCACCTGTAAAGAAAATGAATATTTCTAATATTTGTAAATAAACCAAAAAGACTAGGGTGCATGCGATGCCTTTCGATTACAAGGTATATGTCAAAACACATTAAACCTACAGGAACAAATAACTGTTTTGGACATTTAGTTACCAAAAATTATTTTATTGTTATCTTAGAATATAAAAGCAAATGCTTCCATAATGCACATGTACATAAATGGCTACTAGGATTACTCCTCCAAAACAAAAGCATCATTGTTTCTAAGCTATGCAAGTTCTACTTTTACTGCTAACATCCATTTTAATACAGCAGAATGTTTACTACTTAACATTATAAAATTCTGTGCAATGTAAATGTAGTTTTAATTTTGCTACATTAAATATATTACACTCTAAATTTTAGCCCATGTCTATAATATTAAGATATTAAATATGGTGAACCATATTTGCTTAATTTAAAGCAAATCATTTGGTGTCACTTATAAGATGCAAGGTATGACTTGATTTACTTCTTCCCTTCTAATCTCCAGTTCTGGCACAAATTATCAGAAAACAATTCGTGTGAGTACAGATACACATAACAATGAAAAAGTAAAAAAGCCTTTCACGGGGAATTTGCTAAGAGAAATAAACAAACCTTTTTTTTAAAACTTACTTGTTTTCTTATTTTCTCCAACTATTCCAACTTCTAGAAAATACTAGTTGACAACCTACTAAATATTTTTAGACCTAGATTAATGAGGGATGGGGGAGCAACAACTGAAACAATTTAATACTTTAAAAGCCTTTTAAACAACTCCAACCATAAATCATTTAACAAATTCCCATGTCCCCATGAAAATCAAGGATTTTTTCCCCCACAGTGATAAATAATCATTTTACTATTAACTCTTTCTTGTCTCAGCACGTTTGAAGAATAAAACGGAATTTAATTTGAGCTGAGTAGAGTATAATGGTGGGGGTGGGGGAGCGATGGATTGCATCAGCAAATAGAAACCAGACGCCAGAAGCTTGTACTCACTTCGGCATTTGGTTGGATATTTCACAAATGGTACAAATTTCTTTAAAATGGCTCTACCTTCCCCACCCCAGCCGGTATCTCTCTGCTTACTCTTGCGAACTGACCACTCTGCTCTTTACCGCAGGTCATGATGATGGGCAGCGCCCACATGGCGGAGCTGCTATTGTTCCACGGCGCAGAACCCAACTGCGCTGACCCTGCCACCCTCACCAGACCAGTTCACGACGCGGCCCGGGAGGGCTTCTTAGACACGCTGGTGGCGCTGCACCGGGCAGGGGCACGGCTGGATGTGCGCGATGCCTGGGGCCGCCTTCCGGTGGACCTGGCTGAGGAGCGGGGCCACCTCGAAGTCACAGCATATCTGCGCGCCGCTGCTGGGGATTGATTGCAAGTTCCCCCAGCCGCCCACAACGACTTTTTTACCCCCCAGTACCTTATCCCCACCTAATTTAATGCAGGTTGCATACGTGGAGCGGCACAAAGCCTGCAAGCCTGTCTGAGCAACTCCACTTCCCAGAAGAAGGAGGAGCCAACCCGGAATAAGTTCATATACGTTTTTTTTTTTTAAATCTGGATCCTACCGTACACTCACCGTGAAGCCAAACGCAGAAGCGTGGGGCAAATGGATCACAGAGATTTAGGAGAGTCTGAAGTTCCAGGTGTTCTTTACTCTTTAGGATTTCCTGATGGAAAGTGCATGTAAAAATCTTCAAGGACCTCGGGTTCCTCTGAATCTTCCAATGGATGACTCTGGGATCAGAGCTGGAGGTGACAGGGATTTGCGTTTGCGCACGCGTCAGTGGGTACAATTGCCCCACAGACCTGGGAAGAGACTCCTTTGAACCCCAGATACGGGTGGTAGGACCCTGGAGGATATACCCCAAACTAGAAAACTGAAGACCAAAGGAGCAGATTTGAGGTGTGCAGGGGTCAATGTATTTTTGCACTGTGCATTGCATGTCAAGTCATGTGCAAAACGGAAGCCCGGGGGATTCACGCCCAGCTCCACCAGAGATGGAGAGAGAAAAGAGGACATGGGAACGATGGTAGATCTGCCCCATATTTTAAAATCCCTAGATCAGGATGATGTAAAGGTGCTGGCTCTTTCTATTATTCCATGAGGTGTGGTTGCCTGTTGCGTTCTGAATATGGACAGATTGAAACAGCGCAGGGAATTAAGTGATGGATTGTAGTGAGAGCAACAATAGCGGTTGACTGTAACTGTTTGCTTCATGTACATACCATAGGATACAGAAATCCCCCTATGAATTGTCACTTGAAAATATTAGGAGATGATTTGTACTTCTGAGGTGTTGTGTAGTAACAAAGTAACTTCTGGTCCTCAATAAAGTGGTGAGGCGGAACTAGCTTTTTAATGAAGCTGTGGCACTGTGACAAACTCAGTGCCAGTTTCTAGATTGCTTTCATCCTTCCTATTTATTCTTTGTTTAAATTGTCTAATTGTTTTCTTTATAAAGTGTCTCAGGGGAAATATTCCAAATGTCTTTTAGAAGATAGATGCACTTATCTAGTAAATTATCTTGGGATATTTCCCAAAAGGTAGCTGAAAAAATAGATTAGGAAACTGTTGAAAATACATAATGATGGCTTGTGGGATGTCTTAATATCTGCTGATCAAACAGTGCACTGCTTTGAGATTTAATTTCCAATGTTGCCTAACCCATTATAGCATTAAACAACTGATAATTCACTGTTTTAGTGAAGAATAAACACTGACTGAACTCCAAGACATGAATGATTTGGTTTAAAAATGCATTTCCACGGACTTACCACTTCTGAGAAATGAAGGTTCAAAAGGATTCATTTTTCCCCTTTGTAAAATAATTGTTGATGATTCTAACAATAAATACTGCTTACATATACCGTAGAAGGTGAAACACAAAATTTGTATATGTATTATGCTTCTGAGAGTTGTCTCTACTAAATATAGATTTAAAAGAGAAAAGAGGGAATAGAAAAATATTTGTGAGTAGAAACTTATAAGAAAGGTTGCTTTTGAACTAAATACAAATTGTTACTTCTCTATCAATTCATTGTTCCCAAAATTAACATATTACTGGGGAAGGTTAGTGGAGAACTGAACCTTATCTAATTGGGGAAGAGATATGTAGGTTTTCAAATTTTTTATTTGTACACTATAATTATATATAATAGTGGCATGCATTATGACATATTCATACATGCACAAAACACAATTTGGTCAGTTTCATTCCTCAGTACTTCCCCCACCCCTTCTCTCCTAATCTCCTTCCTCTAATCTATTGGTCTTCCTTCTATTTTCATGAGACTTCGCCTCTCTTCTTTCCCCACTTTTTCTCACTAGTTTCCACATATGAGAGAAAACATGACTTTATTCTTTTAAATAAATACCAAGCAGTGGTATGGTATGGTGATTTCATTACTAGTCTTTTGAGAAACTTCCACACTGATCGTCAGAGTGGTAGAATTTACACTTCCACCAACAATATATATGTACTCCTTTTCCTTCACATCCTCAAGAGATATATGTTTATTGACACATAACTTGTAGCAAGCATGCTTTACATTTGTTCATTTAACACAGCCCTGGGAGGTAGGTATTATTTTCCTATGATGAGGACAATAAAGGAGAGAAAAATCAAATAACTTGCAAAGTTTAGAAAGTATTTGTTTCATGATGTGCAAAGTAAGTCCATCTGGCTCCAAAGCTTTTGGGTTTTCATTTTTTGCTTTGTTTTTAAATTTACAAACAATAGGATTTGATTTGGCTCATTAAACTGGAAGCTGGAAAGTCCAGGAACCACGTCTATGGAGGGTCTTCTTGCTGCTTCACAACATGGTGGAAATCATCACCATGGGGATGAGGCATTTCAAACTCCAAACCCTTGCGTCCTTTCAGTCTTCATTAATCCATTGGTGAGAGTGAAGCCCTTACTGTCTCAAAACATCTCAGTTGGCCTCACTTCCCAACATTATTGCATTGGGGATTCAGTTTCCAGCACATGCTTGGGGTTGGGGAAGCACAGTTAAACCAAAGCATAGAACTTTTCTCATATAGCACTTTATCATCCAGCCTTGCTAATATTTTTGGAGTCACCTAAACATGCTAAATTCTTCCCTATGCACCTTGGCACATAGTTTTCTTCTGATATCTTTGCTCCTACATTATCAGTCTAGGCATCCTTTATGTATCCTGCTAGGCTCAGCTTAAGGGAACAAGTTTTCAAGGAAACCTTTCAATAACCACTGAATATGTGTTGGTTGAAAACTTACCAGAATAACTACTTCATCCTGAAGTTGAACTGGATGCCCTCCTCTATGACACTGTACTTGTTCCTCCAGCATAGAGTTAATCAAACCATATGATGGTGACTGATTTCTTTCTCTCTCTCCTGCAATAACTGTTAACTCATCAATGGCAAAAAGCTTATCTTATTTTTTAGCCCCTGTGAATCAGTGTCTGAAACAAAACACTCTGGATAAAAAGAGCCACTTCATATTATTAGTTTCAAAGGAAAAAATTAAATTCTGATGTAATATCAATGTTTACTGATAAACAATCAAATATAAAGAAAGGTTAATGAAGTACTTGCTTTCTACTCAAAAAGGAATCTTCACTTTAGGACTCTAAAAGTAATGTATTGCTGGGAGAGTTAGTGTTGTAAAATTTTTATCATAAATAATTTCTGAGAACACAGATTGCATAATGCTAGGAAACTTTTTTTTTTTTGTACCAAGGATTGAACTGAGGGCACTCAACTGCTGAGCCATATCCCCAGTCCTATTTTATTTCGAGACAGGGGCTTACTAAGTTGCTTAGGACCCTGCTGTTGCTGAGGCTGGCTTTGAACTCTGGATCCTCCTGCCTCAGCCTCTTGAGCCTTGGGATTACAGGCAAGCACCACTGTGCCCCGCTCAACCACATGCTTTTAAAAAACTGGTTTCACAGTATGTTGTAGTTAAAGAACATTAGAAGATTTTTTTTAAGGACATGATTCAGACAGTGGGATACATACTTTATGAAGCTACGATATGTGGAACTTTCAAGTGTAATGAAGACATGTTGTAAAAATGAGAATGTACCATTACCAGTAACTGCTACATTTGTAGTTAGTACTAATTTAGCTATAGAGAAATGGCAGATGAACTGCAGAGAACAAACAATTCATCAGTCCTGGATGAATCTCTAGGTCAGTCAACAGAGGAAGTGTTCAGTGCCTTGAGAAAGGTTTTAATTCACGAGAATTTCTCAGTCACCCTGTGAAATGGTGTGGGGTTTAAGAACATGTAGAATGTGTGCAAAAGGTAATCTACCTCTCTCCTTTTTTTCTTTTTTTTTTTAACTGTAAATTGACAATTAATATACACTTATATGGGGTACAAAATAATGCCATGATTTATGAAGACTGTGGAATAATTAAATCAAGTCAGTTGTTAACATAACTATCACCAGAAATAACTACACAAGGTGAAAGTCAGATACAGAAGGACAATGCCAAAAGTTCTCATTTACATGTGGAATCTAAATTGAATTTATTGAAGTGGAGACTGGAGAATAGGGATGATGGTTCAATTAGTACAAAAATCTGCTAGGAGGAATACGCTCCCCTTTTATTTCTATTGAATAAATTGGTGAAAATAGTAACAGAGTATCATACATTTCAAAACTGCCAAGACAGTTTGAATGTTCTCACCACAAAGCTTATAGTTTTGTTTTGTTCCCATTGACCATCCTGTCCTCTAATCATGAATAACACATGAGGAAAAAAAGCCATTAAAATTTTTTTAAGCAGAAATAACACAATGATCTCCCACTTTAAGTTCTCAGGGTGACTTTTAAATTCTGGTAAATGTAGACAGATTGTTTTAAATCTATTTTCAATTTTGCATTATGGAGAAACCCCCCCAAAAGACCTCAAAACTTTTAAAAGAAAGATAATGGAACCCTCATTTTAAAATTAAGCCATAAGGATAGACACTATAATTCTAGTTATCACTTAGGCTCTCAATAACTATTGGCTATAAGAATATTATTTTAAAAGTCTTTATTATTCTACAATTACTAAGAAATATTCTGCATAAAAGATGTCAACTGCTAAATCTCCTATTTGATTTATAAAACCCTATTTGTCCTTTAAGTTCCAAGATGTTTGCATTTGCCAGTTGCATGAGATAGAGTAGCATGAGACTCTTGAAATATATATATATATAAACATATATATATATAAACACCCACACACATATAAAATATATATTATATGAAACATATGTTCCTTCTTTCCTGATTTATCGAGGGATCTTTGTTAATGATACCTTGATGTGAAGAGAAAATAAAAAGGAAAATGTGATTGTGAATCCCATAGTACTATATTACATTATTATATCTTATAAAGCAAAAGCAAACATTATTGTAAATCAATTACTATTTGGTGGTACTGAAACAGTAACTTATTACTGCTATGTAAAAGTTAACTCAGTTCAAAGCCACCTTGCAGACAGTTTTGGTTGATGGGTTTTATCAGCTGCACAAGGAGATAACCCTGTTGAATTAGTTAAGGATTTCAAGTGGAAGGATACATACAAACACATATGGTTACTTTATTCGTGAGTCTTGCTTCTGGCTCCACTAAATAACTCCAGAAAATTAAATATACCTAGTAATTTGTGTAACTAAGTCTAAAATATTACCATGATTTTAACAAATCCTACTACCTGACCTTTACTGAGAAATTCAATAATTCACGCATTTGACCTTACTTTAACTTTCTTTCTTCAGTTACAATATGTACAATCAGAAAAATTAGAATGTATACTCCATTTATGTATGATTTATTAAAATGCATAAATGCACTGTCATGTATAACTAATTAGAAAAAATTAAAAATAAAAAAATTTAAAAAAACAAGGGCATTTAACTATGAAAGAAAATCTGTTTAAAATTCCTGCCCAGCAGAGTGTAATGCCTATAATGTTAGTTACTCAGTAGGCTGAGGCAGAAGAATCTAAAGTTCCAGACCAGGCAACTGTCTCAAGATATAAAATAAATAACTAAATGAATAAAAATAAAAACGGCTGGGGATGCAGCTCAGTAGTACAGCACTTGCTTAGCATGCGTGAGGCACTGGGATCAATTCCTAGTAATATAATAAAATCAAAAGTTACTGTGATTTAATGGTTAAAATTAGTAATTTCAGAACTAAGAAATGAAACAGGTTCAAACCAGTTACAATAAAAATGTGTTTTGGCACTGGGGTTTGAACAGGCATGATTTTATGATAACTTATGTCCATATTATGGCAAACACAATATACTGTCCAGGATCACTAATTTATCTTCAGAAACTAGGTATTTGAACCAAATATTTGGCCAAAGGCCAAATATATTACAACTAATTTCACTTGCACATGCATTGAGATTCTATACTTTCCTTTATTGGAAATATTAAAAACAAATCAGGTATACATTATAATAGTTATACAATATATAATGTTAATATTATATAACATATAATATGCCATATATAATATATACTATATAAAAGTCAGTTTTTTACTGACTTTATAATCATCCCTCAGTTATTTTAAAAAATGAAAGATATGCTCATTTTCCTTTTATACTTTACTAGAAGTTGGTTGTTTTTATGAGAGGATATGATCTTAACAATGTTCAACACATTGCTATTCTACCCAAAGCAAAGCAAGTAGAATTAATTATCTACAAACTTGTAGACATCATCTGAAGAAGCACTCTTGGACTACCTTCTGAAACCAATGCAAAAGTCAGTGACTTCTAAGTACAGGGAGGTTTGCTCTTATGTTTACATCAGCTGATAATCATAACCAACTTCTGATTTGCTTATTAGATTTTTCATTATCAGCAGAAACTATTTGACTATCTGATAAAAACTAGAAGAATAATTATTAGGTTGGTGTAATTTCACAGCATTCAATTATTAAGCTACAGGTAGATAAATATAATCACATATTTTAAGAAGATAATTTTAATTTTAGAAATTACTTGAGAGAACAATAACAGTTGAGCCTCAATACTTTCAGTATATTCTCCTGTTCTAATTATAATTCCAGAAAAGGGAGAGGAAATGAAGGAAAGAAACTAGGACTTGATTGAAAGAAGGCATTGGTTCCCATGTTCTCTTCAACTTTTTAAATATATGCTGCTAAATCATGTAACTTTCATTAGCCACAATTTTCTTCATGTGTAAAAATGGGAATTGGACTAGATTATTCCTAAGTTCCTATCACCATTAAAGTCTTATATCTTTCTGAATTTGTTGCATACATGACTATGGTGTATAAATATTTCTGCATATACATGCCTATTTATATATTATTTTATTTAATTATTTTGCCATAGTGTGAGCTAAGGAAAGATATATAGATCAATGGAGAAGATATATAGATAATAGAGGAAAAACATATTTTTAAATTCTGGAGCTCAGGGAGTAAGTACTACCTCTACCACTTCATCAAAAAAAAAAAAAAAATTACAGAAGTTTGAGAAAACTAAGACAGAAAAGATCCTGTGGAAAATACTTAAAGTTTTAAGATCTTTCTCACTTCATCTTAATTCTGATTTTTCCTGTTATTTTTGCATTTCCACATGCCATTCAGATCACTAGAATGTTTTTTTTCTTTTTTTTCCTTTTCATCTTTGGTGTGTATGTGTGGAGAACTCAGGGAACTCTACTACTGAGCTATGCCACCAGTCCTTGCTAAGTGGCCAAAGCTGACTTTGAACTTGCAATCCTCCTGCTTCAGACTCTAAAATCACTGGGATTACAGGTGTGCACCTCTATGCTTGGCTTAGAACTGTTTCTTAAAGTGAGCTAACCAAGTAAATTCAACATATAAAATATTGAGTAAATAGGTATTCATATGCTAATGTAAGTACTCTGAAGAAAAAGAAGCGATTTTTTTTCTTAATTGGGGGGACATGGTACCGGGGATTGAACTCAGGGGCACTAGACCACATCCCCAGCCTATTTTGTATTTTATTTAGAGACAGGGTCTCACTCACTGAGCTGCTGAACACCTCTCTTTTACTGAGGTTAGCTTTAAACTCACAATCCTCCTGTCTCAGCTGCTGGGATTAAAGGCAGTGCCCCCAACTAAGAAGTGATTCTTATATGAGTCTACAACGAGGCTTTTGACTTAACTTGGGTTGGCATAGGGGTTTGGCTCAAGAGGAAAGGATGAAGATGTTGGAAGAAATTGAAAGTGTAAAGACAAGAAAAGCTAAATGATGTAAAAGAAATCATTAGAGGCTAAGAAACTCTGTGAACATCTGTCATAAATTTTACAGAACTACTCCTAAGGGGTCACTTTCTGGATTGCTACCATCAAATTCCTTGAAACTTTAAGTCTGTAAATCTTTGCTGATTGGTTGTAGGAACCAGCTGGTTAGGAAACACGTCTGTATCGACTAATATATAAATGCAACCATTTCAGGAGGGCAGAAATGAGATTAAAAGAGAATAACTTTAGGCACTGAAGGAGGAGGAACCATGGTGTTATTTTGTGGAAGATGGGTCAGCAGTTCAACAGATTTACTCAACAAAAACATTGTCTACGTGCTGCTGGGATTTGTGAAAAAATTCCAGGCTTCAAATAATAAAAATAGAAATAATAGAAATGTGTTCACTCCCTAATCCTATCCTGATTTTTTTAATAAAATTTTTCTCAAGTTCAGCTATTCAAATGGGATGATTCCATTCTTGTCTCTTCAATTCCCTACTCAGAAGATTTTGATATCACTACATGCATAAGGGAACTTCCATAAACTTAAGGAACTTTCATATATCCAACCCTATTAATTACTTAATACACAAAGATTTTCTCTGAAACCAGTACTGCTAATGAAAACTATGTAACTGGCATGGATTATAAAACAGTAATGTGAATCAATGTATGTGTCAAAATGAACACCAATTCTGATTTACTAATTTGAGATTTGAACTAAAAATGAAACAAAGACTTTGCTGGAAAAAGAACTATGAACAATGTACTAAGGTGAAATGCTGGTTGGGCTGGGGGTGTAGCTGAGTGGTAGGCACTTGCCCAGTATGCAGAAGGCTCTAGCACCAAACAACAAAAACAAAAACAAAGCAAAACAAAACTGCTAACAACCTTACAGCTATACTAAAAGCAATATTAAAAGTCCCGTTCTCACTCAGAAGCCCCTAGCTTTAGACTTCTGGTATACACATACAACCCATCCCGGTATTTAAAAAAAAAAAAAAAAAAAAAAAAACTTCCAACAGAGTTCAAGTTAAAACTTTATGACCAATTACAGTAATTGAACTATGCTCATTTTCCTTTCATATTTGGCCTGACCTCAAATGCATAATCTTTTTATCCACTTGTTAACAGAATACTATTATCATGTGGTTAGAGCTACTTCCTCTGAACTCTGTCTCCATTTCATTTTAAACAAACTTCTGCTACCTTCTATCCATTCACAAATCTCTTCCATCTCCTTGACTTGGCTAAAAACTGAATCTTTCTGAGAATTTCACTTTCTTGTGCACCAGATACATGGTTCTGAGCTATAGATAACACAGCATGATTTAACCAGAGTTGTGAGTCTGGTATTTAGGTAGTTTTTGGTGTACTCACAAACCAAATATGTGAAGATTATCCATTATCCTTCAGGTTTTTCTATTTTCTTAATATAAATAACATAATTACAGTTATGTAATTAAACTGCAAATGTCACTGCATGCAATTATGCCTTTTATAATATAAGAGATAATATATGAACAAAACACTAAGCAATTTCTTCTGTTTAAAACCCATAGACCAGTCTGCAGGTTTATTGCTAACACTTTGAGTTTTCTTCTAAATGGTGTCTGCTGGAAAAATTCATATGGAATGGCTTCTCATAGAATCTGAGTTGAGTCCCTAGTTCTACAACTTTTCCTAGGGCACAAAAGTACCCTTCAAAATCCTGTGTATCCCCTATCAACATGCCACCTAGAATTACAATCTATAACCTTTGATTATCTTCTACTACTCTCCAATCTCTGTACCACCTTTGATACTTAGTTATTGCAATAAACCTTTCCAGCATTTCACAGTGGCATCTGATCTACTTAAACCTTACCATAAACAGAAATATTTAATGTCATATCCTTTTTAGTAAAAAATTAAATGACTATTCCACATTTACCCTCCAGGTATTTACTGTGCCTATACAATAAGCGTGTTGGTCCCAGTAGTCACTTGAGAGCAACACGTTTAAAACCATTACCATTTGAGGCAATTGGTTCTCAACCCTGGCTCCAAGTCAAAATTATCACACAGGTTTGTTGTAAAATTCAGATTTGCTGATCAGCTCTAGGTCGACCAAATTAGAATATGTATGTTTGACCTCTCAAATGTCTGTACTTGTTAATTTAATAATTCTTGCTTATAGTAAACTTTCAAACAGTCCAGAAAGCAGAAAACATGCAATAAAAATGTCCTGAAACTTCCTTCCCCCATTTTCACTATCCAAGGGTAAACACTATTTGAAAATTATCAATTATCCTTCCAGAAATATTGGTATATATAATTGTAAACACCCCTCCCCCAACACACATATTTGAAAATATACAATTATATATTTGAAAATACACAATTATACTATTCTATCACTTACTTTCTTTGATTAGCAATAGTTCTTTGACAGCTTCCATTATCAGCACATATAGATTACTTCATTTTTTCTAAATGTATAGTTTCGTATTTTATGGATGAGTCCTAATTTTTAAAAATCACTCATACCAAGTGTTTCTTTTGTCTTGTA
Source organism: Sciurus carolinensis (assembly GCF_902686445.1). Classification (NCBI taxonomy): domain Eukaryota; kingdom Metazoa; phylum Chordata; class Mammalia; order Rodentia; family Sciuridae; genus Sciurus; species Sciurus carolinensis. The sequence continues at coordinate 49,020,954 of NC_062226.1, forward strand.
TTTTTATAACACTACTAACACACTATATTATATAATGAACATTTTTTGCACATTTATGTGAACCATTTGAGTAACAGGAGTAAAATTGTTGCTTAAGGGACACCTCTATATATGTATGTGTGTGCACGTGTTTATAATCTTTCCATACTTATGTTTGTGTGTTTATATATATATATATTCATACTTTTAGATAGGTACATATGCATATATATTATACATACTTTTCACACTTATGAGTTATTGCTAAGTCACTTATTGCTAAGACACACACATGTATGTCCATACAAACATGTATACAACATATTTTTCCATACTTGTATATACAGCATTATGTATACACATATTTATATAGTGCATGTGTACACATGTATATTTCTACACATTATCTGTGTATATTTGCACTATTTATTGAATTACAAGAATGGAAAAGATGAGTCAGAGGGAATATATATGCACATACAATTTTGATTGATACTGTAGTTACCTTGCAAAACAATTATATTGTTATAAAAGTGTGTATGAATGACTGTCTCTTTGCTGCTCCATTTTATTATTGCCAGACTTATATGAATTTGTTTTTGCTTATATATCTTTGTAATAAACGAGATTCAGTATTTTTCACCTTTTGTATATAAACTATAAACTGCCTCATAATTTTGCCATTTTTTAACTGGGTTATCTTTTGATTGGTTTATGTGTTTATTCATATATTCTAGAAATTAATCTTTTGTCATATATGATCAAATAATTGATTTTAAGTCTTTCCTATTGTGTCTCTCATGCCTTTGGGTTTAGGATTTGGGCATTTGTGATGTTGAGAAAATTTCTCATGAAGTTGTGCAAATCAAGAGTTATAAGGGCAGAAGGAGAAAAGGACAAGGGATAAGCAGTGAGATTTGCCTCTTCTGTACCTGACTGAGAGATGACAAACCAAAACAGAACATTCTTTTCCTTTATTAAAAGACTCAAAAAGTGCCTGCCAGATTTTTAGGCCAGTGGAAGAGAGCAGAGAAAAGCTCTCACATTTAGTAATCTGCCTGCATGAGTGATTCACAGACAACTTACTTGCTGTTAAACCACACCTTTGGGACAACAGAAAGAGCGCAAGTCTAAAGATCTTCCTGAAGCTGGTGCACTGGTACATGCCTGTAATCACAGCTACTTGGGAGGCTGAGGCAGAAAAATAGGAGAATTGCAAGTTTGAGGCCTAGGCAATTTAGCAACCATGTCTCAAAATTAAAAAAAAAAAAAAAGACTGCGGATGTAGTTCAGCGGTAGGATGCTTGTTTAGTGTGCTTGAGACCCTAAATTCAATCCCCAGTGACACTACAAAAAAGAAAGAAAGAAAGAAGAGAAAAAAGGAAAAAACACCTTCTTGATGATTCCAACCCTGGCACTTGCTGACCATGTAGTATCCACAATTTGAACCTCTCTGGACCTCAGTCTTCTCACCTGTAATATTATAGAAATAATCCCAAATTCAAAGGGCCACTGAAAGATAAAACAAGTGATTCAAGCACATTCTCAACTCCTAATTGTTAATTTTTTGAAGAGCACATAACCTAACCAAAAGTCTCTTGGAATTCTGAAAGTGTCTGAAATACCAAGTATTCTATTAGTTACTTTGCTAGAGAATCACCTATATAATTACATTTTGCTTAGACAACTTAAAATTAGAATTCCCCACACATGCAACTGAAAGAGGACAGATGCTAGACAGCAAGGGGAAAACAAAATGGAATTTAAAAGTTTAAATTTCTAAAAGTTACATTTTTTGAACAGAGAACCTACTAGAAATCATCATCTTACTCAAAAGGCATTCCTCTGAAAAGGGCAACTGCTTTTTTCTCCTAGGCAAGTTGCCATAGAGAGAAAACAGTTTAAGCTATACAGGTTTGCTAAATACAGACAGATCCCTGAATTAAAATTTGACTAAGAAACTATGGGTTACTCTCTCTCTCAAGCAGGACAAAATAATATGATGGTGAATTATATATGTCAACTTGGGTAGGCTGTGGTACCCAGTTTTTTGGGAAAGCACCTGTCTGAATGTGGCTGTGAAGGTATCTTTTAGATGTAATTTACATTTCAGTCAGTAGATTTTGTATAATGCATACAGGGTTCATAAACTGAATGGGTCTTATCCAACCAATTGACGGATTTAAGAGAAAAGCCTGCAGTCCCTCAAGCCTGCAATACCCACTCTTCCCTGGGTTTCCAGATTACCTGCAAATCAGCTACATGACAGCCCGCCATTTCCTGAGTCAATCCTTAAAATATATCCTATCCTATCCTATCCTATCCTATCCTATCCTATCCTATCCTTTTATCGTATCTTACCGTATCCTATCCTATCTTTTATATCCTATATCCTATTCCGGTTCTGTTTCTCTGGAGAACACTGGCTACTATAAATAACAATTTCAAGAAACGAATAATGGCCTTCTCTCCCCTCGCCACCATGGTTTATTAACACAGCTAATCACCTTGTCTGGGTCCAGGAAACTCTTCACTCCTCCATTCTAGAATCCTTAAATCCTACGCTGATATTCAGCAGCAGTGTTTCCTGCAGAGGATTCTTTCTCTGACCTACCCCTTCCTAAAGTGCCCTTCCTTTGTGGTCCCACAGTTCCTCTCTCCCATGAAGTTCTTTGGAGAGGGTGCTGAGAGACCGACACAACAAACAAATGCATAATTAAGGTAACTTTTGCAACTTCAGCACTGTAAGGGGGTGGGGGCTGCCGTGGTGTGAGGGTGCCCTAAAGGGAAAGCGTTTCTTAGTAGAGATTGTGGATAACAGAGCAGAAAGGAAAGGAGCCAACCTTGAGAAAAAAACAGAAAGAACATTCATTCCAGGCAGAAGAGAGGCAAGTAACCCCCTTCACTGAGCACGGTGGTGGGTGAATTATGAGTGAATCCTACCGGAAAGGTGCATTTGTAAAAGATATTCAGTGAAAATTTAAGAGTAATCGCTAAGTCTCACTCCATCCGACTGGCCGGTTCTTGGGTCCTAAGGGATAGCCGCACCATCAACGTCACGTGATGGGGCGGAGGAATGGGAGAGGAAAGCACCCTGCTGCTGTGCCCGGCCTTTCAGTTACTGAACAGCTTTAGGTGAATGGCTTGGCCAACCCAGGCCCCACGTTCCTCCTCCGTAAAGTGAGGGGACTTGGTGGCTGACACATAAGGCCCTGTGAGCTCTCACGCTTAAGTGGAAGTGGTTCCACTAGCCAGGCCACTAGGCCCGAACACATGAACGGGAAGCCGCTGCGAGGCGGCCACATTTCCAGGCGCGGAAAGCTAGGCCTAGTCCCACGAACTCTTGCACACGTTAGATCTTCCAGGCCGCGGTTCTTGCCTGAAAGGCTCTGGACAGATCCAGACAGACCGCAGGCCCAGGGAGTCGGTCACCCGGTCAGCGCCGCGCGCCTGAAAGCCGCGTCCGGGGCTCGACTTCCCGCTTTCGGAGAGTCGCCGAGCCCGCCGCGGAGCTCCAGACCCAGAGCACAGACTCGCCGAAGTGCGCTCTAGGACTCGGCTTCTCCGTGTCCTCAGGCCGCCCGGTGTCCTCGACTCACCCCGTCTTTATGCTGCTCCTTCCTTTCCTTCCCCCGCTTTTCCTGTTCTGAGTGGACCACCGCGGAGGAGAAGGGAGGGAGGCTCTCTAAAAAGAAAGAATCAGTGATGTGGAAGAAAAGAGAGGGCGGAGGGAGAGCCAGCGCGCAGAGTTGTCGGGCAGCGGGAGAGCAAGGTGGCGGAGCGCAGGGCGGAGGAGGCGGCGGCTGCGGGAAGCTGCCGGTGCCCGAGCGACAGCGAGCGGTCCGTGGGGGAGGGGAGTGCCGGAGGAGGAAAGAGGAAGAAGCGCTCAGATGCTCCGCTGTATCTTGAAGCCAAAACCGAAAATAAAAACGGCCTAGATGAACCGGACTCGGTTCTCACCCTTGTCCGATAACTTAGGCGAGACCGGGTGCTGGTAGGGGAAGGGGAGCCGTACTCAGCTTGGACCCCGGGATTGGCTCCACCTACCTGGTGCCGAGCCCGGCCCTCAGCATCCAGATGTCGTGTCGGTGCGCGCAGCGGTTTCTTTTAATTTCGCTGGTTTCCCAAATCTAGAAACCGAACGGAGCGGCATTTTCATTCAAAACTGACATTCAGCTTCCTGATTGGCGGACAGAGCGAAGAGCTGGCCTTGCTTTTCTTTCTTTCTTTTTCTCTTTTAAATAATCCTATTTGGAAAAACGGAACACTCTTGTCGCTGGGCGCGAGGAATAAAGGAAGGGAGACAGGAGCGGCACCCAGCAGGACCGGGCCCGCGGGAGCGCGGCGGTTCCTGGTAGGGCCGTGTCAGGTGACGGATGTTGCAGGGGGCGGGCTGCCTGGAGATGCGTCCAAGCGTCAGGCCCTGGGGCTGTCACCGCGTGGGGCGCCCGCGTTGAGGGTGAGAAGGTGGTGGGGCGGGGGAGCGGTGGGGTTGCGGATAAGGCGGGAAAGAGCGGGTAGGCCGGAGGGAGAGGAACCCAGGACGCCAGCCTCTCCCGCGCGCGCCTCCCTCTGGGCGCCTCGGCCGCCTTTCCCGCGCGCACTGGGCACCGAACGGTTCTGCGCTCTTGGGCTGTAGCGGGTGGGGGGAGCAATGGCGCGCGCGGGGAAGGAGGGTGCGCGCCTGCGGGGCGGAGATGGGCAGGGGGCGGTGCGTGGGTCCTAGTCTGCATTCGGGGGATAGGGGCGGTGCTGCTTACCTCCGGCGCTAAAGGGCGGAGCGGCGGCTGAGGAGCTCGGTGGCTGTGGCAAGAACATGGTACGCAGGTTCTTGGTGACGGTCAGAATCCGGCCAACTTGTGGCCCACCGCGAGTGAGGGCTTTCGTGGTGCAGATCCCGCGGCTGGCGAGGGAGTGGACAGTGCCGCGTGAGCAGGCCGTGGCGGTCCTCGTGCTGATGCTAGTGAGGAGTCAACGCAGAGAGCAACAGTCGCATCCTAGAAGACCAGGTAGGAAAGGCCCTCAAAACACCCTGGGCGCAACACTTGAATGATTTTTGTTGGGTACGATTTAGTACACAGATAAGTCATCTGCACGAGGCGAGGAGGAGATTACCGGGTTAGGGACTGGACGCCTTTCCCCCATTCGTGTTACAGACACTTAGGAGATACGGTTCTCCCACCACGTTGAGCCCAGAGCCCCCTTCGCAACCCTCGATCCTGTGAAACTCCAAGGGGAACCGAGGGCTTCTAAACCCATCTGAGAAGTCAGTGACTTCTGAATTGGTGGAAGTCAGTGAACTACACACACACACACATACACATACACACATAAACACACGGTAAGGTGTATTTCTAGAAACTTTATTTCACCCTGGGGGAAATTACTGCTAACGGTCATAGATTTCAAGAGACCGCCTTTTTTTTTTTTCCACCCAGCCTCCAGGCCGGGTGGCCCTCTCCCCCTGTCCAGAAATGGTGAAGGACTTGAAAGAATGTGGACGTGCACATAGTTTGACTTGATGAAATACTGCCACAAGGAGCAAACACTTGCTTCTTGGGGATTTTGCAGCCCAGAGGGAGATGAGTTTTACGTAGGTGAGATGGAGGTTTCAGAATTGGCGGCCTGTGTGATCGAACTGCTCAGGACAAAGCGCCTGTGGTTAACACAAAATAGAACTACAGTGGTGTCCCTGAGGAATCACAAATGATCATTTTTTAATCATGTCAGACCACAATTAGCATAATTATACAATGAGGCCTACTTCTTGAAAAATAGAATCTTTGGAAGTGTTTTCCTCACATGGGATAAATCTTATCAACCGGTGTAATTTCTTATGACCAGGAAAATTGAATAGATATGTAGCTATAATATGCAAAACCTTAATTAGAACTCGGAGGAAGTCTAAAATTAATTTAGTGAGCTTTTATTTTTGTGACCTTCCTTATTAATCTCTTTTCCGGAAATACTTAACTCCAAAAAGCAAAAGGCTGGTGGGGGGGTGATTTTTTTTTTTAATTGCAATGTCTTTTTGACATGGAAATGTAAAGCTGTTAAAACTCTCAGTTTTTTTCTGTTAGCAAAAATCTACAATTTATAGTAAAAATGCACTTTCTATTTTTATTTTTCATATTACTATAAAAGTTAACTTTTTTAAAAAATCAGTATAAGGAGCTTATAAAGAATCTCACGGCTTGTTGCTAGATTTGATTTTTAGTTGATTTTAAATAATTCACACGATTCTGATTAATTTTTTTGTCCAATGGTGGTTTTTCCTTATCAGCAAATGTTTAGCTACTGTGCTATTAAGTTTGAAAATACTAGTTAATATTATTCTCTTAAAAACAGTTGTTTTATTTTTCTAGTTAATATTACTCTCCATAAAATTGTTTTATTTAAATTATTAGGATGATTCTAGAAATCTATAATTAGAAAATAAAAATCGCTAATATTTGTAAATTCTCTAATAACATATAAAACATATTTGGCTACTTTAAATTAGAGGAAATACTTAATAGTATGTCTGTAGTATAAAATATGAAAATAGAAAAATAGGTTTGTTGGAAGTAACCATTTATTTCTTGATATTTAGGAATAAACCAGTTTTCAGGAACTATGCATAATGGTGCTTAGGAATTCAGTAACTATGTGAAAGGCCCAACTTTCAGCAAGTAGAAAGATAGAGCACATGATTGAGCACATGGCTCATGTAAAATGGAATATATGTCTTGAAAAAATGCATAATTTTAAAATTTTCTATTGAAGTTATACACATAATGTAAACATCTGATATTATAAATGATGTGTAGTTAAATATTTCACCTATAGTTATATTGATTTAGGTATATGGTGCTAATTGAGATTCAATTCCTTGAGAGGTACAAGTTGTTAAAAACTACTTGCATGATTATTTAATGTCAATACAAATATGTAAAGTGCCATTATTTTAACATATTTTAAATTATTTGCAAATGTGTCATTATTTTATTTATGTATGACTGGAAATGTATGTAATAAAATTTCACATTGGGCAGGAATGTAGCTCAGTTGTAGTACAAACTTAGCATGCAGGAGACCCTGAGTTGGATCCATAGCAACGTGCACACTACTGTCTTACATAACTAGTTTTCATCTACCAGTACTTGATGAATTACTACTGATTTGTTACTTCTATTCTGATGTGTTTACAAAATTGTCATATTTTCATTATGAAGTTAAATATTCATTTTTCATAGCAATTAAGGAACTCTCAGGGTATTTGTTTTTAACGTGAAGTCCTCTCATGGTAAGCACTGTACATAAACCATTATTCTCCTGTGTGCATGATCCCAATTGGTATTGTGTTCTAAATGAGTAGTAGTCCTTTTAGAAACTCAGACTTCGTGTTATTTTACTTCTTTAAAGGCTCTTGAATTTAAAACATCTATTGTCATTCTAAGATAGAAATTGTATAGTCTACTGCTGTCTGTTTCCTTATTTTTCAGGCCTGCTATTTCATGCTAGTTCATGACTAGTAACTCCCATGATGGAGTTAAGCTCAGCCATTTTCCAAACATTAGAATGACTCCTGTTAGTAAAGTGATGCACATCATCTGAAAAAAAAAAAACAAAACTTTCTTATAGCAAAATCGAACATTTGGCCTAGTGTTTTCTCTTTTAAAACTTCCAGTCAGCTGGGTGTGGTGGTGCACGTCTGTAATCACAGCAACTCAGGAGGCTGAGGCAGGAGGATCACAAGCTCAAAGTCAACCTGGGCAACATAGCCATAACCTGTCCCAAAATAAAATAAAAAGGGTTGGAGATGTAACTCACTGGCGAAGTGCTTGCCTAGTATGTTTGAGGTCCTGGGCTCAAAACACAAAAACAAAACACCTTTTTGAGAAACATAAAAATCTCACTTGCTCCCTCCATATTAAGACACACTGGGCCAATATGAAAATGAAGCTCCACAGTATAACATCCTAGACCCTCTATCAGCTGTAAAACCCAACCTGATACAAAGGTTTTATGGTGCTGTATTTCTGCAGTTTAATTTATGCAAACACAGATATTGCTTCATTTTCTAAATACAAAATTATAATATTGAAAATGAATTTTTCTCTAAATTTGGTTTCTGACATACCAAATCACTAATTTTGCCTGTTTGTCACCTGATAAGATTAATGCACTTCCTTAAATACTTCACATGCTAATAATAATAATAGTACAATGTTGTAGTGGTATATATCAAGAGTTTTAAAACTACTCACACGTTCATTCAGCTATTCTATATCTAGGCATTATCTAAGGAAAAAAGGTTCAGAAAAAGACCAACACAGTGTCCTGTGCACTCTTGTAATCCCAACTATTCCCAGCTACTGGAGAGGCTGAGGCAAGAGAATAGCAAGTTCAAGACTATCCTGGGTCACTTAGTAAGATCTTGTTTCAAAAAATAAAAATAAGAAAAAGTTTTGCCTAGCAGTTGCAAGGCCCAGTACTATGAAAAGAAAAAAAAAGTTCAATTTCCAGGACTGTAAAAAAGTTTTAAAAAAAAATCAACACAGATGAACAGATAACTGCAAGAAATTAAAAATTTCCTAAAATTCTAGCAATAAGGTGTTAAATTACAAGTCAACTATCCTCTGGGATATTAGAGAATTTGTTTTTGCAGAATGTTTAATGGAATATAAAATGATTATATTAAAACGTTAATTTTTAAATTAAGATTCAAAACAAACAATTATTACTTTCTTTGTCCCCTCTTCCTCCCCCCCTTCCTCATTCTTCTCTTTCTCCTCCTCCTCCTTCTTCTTTTTCTTCTTCTCTCTCTCTCCTTTTATTTATCATCGTTTCCTCAGGATGGGGTGATATTTAACTCCTTCGTTATACTTTTGAATTTTCCGAAGTGGGTCATCATCATTAACTATACATTATTTTCAGAGCTTTTGACATTGCAGAAAAATCGTACATTACGGATGAACTAAGAGCTTAATTGGCATTAGATGGGCGAAGAGGAAGAAAAGCGAGGAACCGAGTTGTCAAAGTAGGATGTATAAGCAGGTGACTGAGGCGAAGGCGTGAGAGGCCTGTGTAGTGCGAAACTCTCCACCGGTTGCCAAGCTCTTGCGTGTTAGGCCCTGGTCACAGCCATCTCGTTCTCCTCGCGGTTCCTTCGCTCTGCTCTTCATGACCCCACCCCACCCAACACTCACCTTCGCCTTCTTCGACTTCAGGTTGGGGCTCACAGCCGGGCGGAGCTAAACTGGGGATACAGGAGGCGTCCCTAGGCGGTAAGAGGTGAGCCCGGCTCTACTTAGATCACGCTCCTCCTGTCCCACCTCTCAGAGCACGCACCTAGACCCATACCGTCCGACCCTCGGAATTCTTAGAGACACTTCTAAAGCCAGGGATTTAACTGGCAGCAAGGGCAGGACCACCAGCAAGAGTTTAGACCCTTGATCCACTTTCCGCAGCACTCCAAATACGCAACCCTTTCATTTTTAGCCCTACCTGGGCCCCGCCTCTCACCTGTTTAAGCAGGTAAGATTTGATCAGAGGAACAATCGCTGCAGATAGGGTTTAGACGTGAAGCAGGAAGGGGGGCTTCGCTGGTCTGGGAAGGAGATGGGAGCAGGCATAGTCTGGGTGCACCCAGAGGATTCGCGAGGTGGGCAGGGCACCCGCAGAAGGCACCTTTCCAGCTCAGACCTGGCGAGGCCTTTTTTTCTTTCTTTCCCCACCCCCAGGGGGGTAAGAGGGGACTGAGACATGTTCATTAGGGGGGAATCTGGGGGAAAGAATACTTCCAAGACTCAGTGGCCAACGCTTCTTTCCAGGGTGGAGCCCCAAGAGTGTTGAAAAACCTCACTTGCCCACTCTCTGCTTTTCTGTCTTGATGTGCAGGGTGATGTGGTGAATGGCCCAACAGTATTTCTAGTGAGGGTGTCTCTCAACTGTTTTTTTTTTATTACACCTTTTTATATTGCAAATTTCGCCCTCAGTTAAAGCATCAAAATAAATCGTTACAGGGTGCGGTGGCACGCCTGTAATCCCAGCGACTCTGGGCCTGAGGCAGGAGGATTGCAAAATCGAGGTCAGTCTCTGAAAATTAGCGAGATCTTTCTTCAAAATAAGAGATTCCGATGTACCTCAGAGATAGAACTCCCCTAGTTTCAATCACCAGTGGAGAGAGAGAGAAGAAAGAGAATCGTTGATTATAATGGGAGAGGGGAGTAACTGTTCAAACAACACCCACTGCCATGACACCAAACCAACCAACGGATAAAAAGCGTGGGAATAAATGAAGTTTTTGTTCAGTAGGAGAAAGAAGTTTCTTTTAAATATTCTTTCTTTAGAAAATACCCACCAAGCTGGGCGTGGTGGCATACACCTGTAATCCCAGCCACTCCGGAGGCTGAGGCGGGAAGGTGGAGAAAGTTCCAGGTCAGCCTCAGCAACTAAACAAGGTCCTAAGTAACTTAGCGACCCTATCTAAACTCAGAGACCCTATTTTAACTTAGAGACCCTATCTAAAATAAAAAATAAAAAGGGCTGGAATGTAACTCAATGGTAAAGAGCCTGATACAAAAACAAAAACCCCAGCAAGTTTATTTTTATATTATTAGTAACACATTGACTTTGTTTATGAAAATAAAATCATTTGACCACAAAGGACTTTTAATTTTTTCTTCAACAGATTCTCAGTTTTCTTCTTCACCTGCAGAACTTCATAAATTATTTAAATGATTATAAGACTAAAAGGGAGAAATAAGGGAGTAAGTTTTTATAGAGATTCAGAATTATGTTAACGAAGATATGTAATCTCTTAAGCAAATGAAATTAATACAGGTGTGCAATAGAGGAATATAAATAAAATGTCTTGCTGGGCATGGTGGTACAGGCCTTTAATCAATCACAGCTACTCTGGAGGCTGAGGCAGGAGGATCACAAGTTGGAGGCCAGCCTGGAAAACTTAGGGAGACCCCCACATCACAAAATAAAAAGGGCAGGGCTGGAGGATATAGCTGAGTATTTTCCTAGTGACTATGAAACTTTGGGTTCCATCCTTTGTACCAAAAAACAAAAACAAACAAACAAAAACAAATGTCTTTACTTTCTTAATTGAAGTATTTAAGTAACTAGAAGCCAAGGAAGTATGGTAAAGGTTAGCAGCAGCATCATTACTTGGTCTGCTGTTAGAGTACACATTTCAAGGGCTAACTCTTAGAAAATTTAATTCCACAGGTTTGCTTTTGGTAACAGGAACTTGAATTTTAAATGAACAAGATTTCATTTAAATGAGGATTCTGTTATAAGTTGTCCATTGAAACACACTTTGAAAAATATGTCCAACATTGCTTTTTCTAAAACTTGTTGCATATTTATTTTTAAATCCAGATATAAGCTTATAGGTAAGATTTTAAATTTTAGAGGCAGTAAGTTAAATTTTGCATCCCAGGAAGGACAGTCTGAATAATAAAAGAAGAAACTATTTTGCCACATGAAGAGAGACCCCTGTTATTAAGTAGTCCATCTGAAATAGAAAAGATTTTGTCTCAGATGACACATTTTTGTAATCAGAACTCATTTTAGGATGAAAGACATAACAGGATATATTGGTCTTTTAAAGCTCACAGCCCCAGACAGAAAATTTTCACATAGGACATTTACAATATCTTTTAAAAAATTTTATATATACTTAACTTCTGTTTGCACAGAAAAAAATCTTGTTCTCATTCTCTCTCTCTCTCCTCTCTCTCTCTCTCTCTCTCTCTCTCTCTCTCTCTCTCATATAGCAATAAGGGTTTTTTTTTCATTTTATTTTGTAATCTAAATCAGACTTGTAATAAACATAACAACCTAAAGTGATGAAGAGAAAAAACAAAGAAGATATGTTCCACAGGTTTACATTTTGTTTATCTGAAATCAAGACAAGCTTGTAGTGTCACCATAACAGAATAAAGCACTTATGGAAAAAAATGATGGGTCTTTGTGTCTCTGTAAAAGCACAGTGACAAGGGGGGAAACAGATGAATAATTTAAGCTTAAAAATGTTGTAGAGTTATAAAATATGATGCCTTCCAAATTATAATCATAGCTTTTCTGCTTTCAAGCTACCAAATGTCTAATATTACACCAATAACTTTGGTGATGTTTTAGGAAAAAGCTTATGTTTTGCTTTCTTTTCTCGAGTGCCACCATTTTCTTGCTCTGACTCTCTCAGGCTGCCAGATCATCTGACTCAGCAATTGTTTAACTCTTTCACCCAATTTAAAGGAACAGCAGCCATCCACATAAGATGACTCCCCCAAATTGAAAATCTTTCCCACTCTGTACAAAAAAGTATTCACTTTTAACTTTGAAATAATTAAATGCCCATGTTACATGAGACACTTTGAATCTTACTTCATGCAGTTTACATGCTGAATAGTTGAAGTTGAATATATTTCATGTAACATTTTATTTTAAAAAGAAACTTATTGTAACTTTCTTCCAAAAGTATGTGGTCAAGTTCTCTTTCCCCTTAAAAATTAATTATTATGAGTTTAATAGTCACAGAGTACTTCAATTTTCATTATCTAATTTAATTATTACAGTATCATATATGTGTGCATTTATATGTATATTTGGTTGTCTCTGGAGATATTTATAAATATGCAAATATATATATTTGTGTGTGTGTATATATGTACATATATACATGGTTTCAGTTCCATCTCTTCTAGTTAGTTGCTGTTTTGTGAGTTGCTTAACCCCCTTGAGCCTTTCATATATTCAATATCAGCTGCATATTTCCCAGGAAATATTTATTGACTGAGTGATTGAAAAAGTTCTGAAAAATAAGGCAATATAATAATACCTGAAGTTCTTATGAACTCCAAAATTTCATTGGATAGCCTGAAGTTAATTGATACCTCATAATTATAAATTACTTTTTTTTCCTACTTTCATTTAAAATTAATAAATGGGGAAACACCAATATAGGACCACTTGATGCATGCAATAGAAAAATCATTTTGTGGACATTCACATAATCTGATTATCCATTTTCTTTATTAACTAGCTATTGTGGTTCCAGGACTAGTGATAATGCTTCTATTTTCTCATCTGTAAATCTGAGACAGTAACCTACCGTGTTTTTGTAATAAGAACTACATAGTATATGTAAAGATTCATTTTAAGCTTTCAAATAGCACACATCCGTCAGTCACTGTTAAAGTGCCTAACTAAATCATGATCTCAAGAAAGTACATGGGCCCAGGGTGGGGGTGGGGGAGGGTAGAAGTTTATTGGATTAGACAAAGGGGAATGAAGGGAAGGGAAGAGGGATGGGATTAGGAAAGACAGTAGAATGAATCAGACATAACTTCTCTATATTCATATATGAATACACGACCAGTGAAACCCCACATCATGTACAACCATAAGAATGGGATCCTAATTAGAATAAGTTATATTCTATGTATGTATAATATATCAAAATACATTCTACTGTCATGTTTTCTTTAAAAATCAAATTTTTAAAAGTACATTGGTTTACTTTTATAGTAAAAACCTTCATCAGTTATTCAAAATAGTTCACAATTCCTGAACTTCATTTTGAAGAACATATACATCATAATAAAAGTATTTTAAAATTCAAATCCCTCATACATTTCAAATTGTTGCATTAAGTCAGTGTAAATTTGCCTACTTTCTAATCCATACCTGTACAGAAGAACCATACAAAGTCTTTGGGGGTACTTCTGCTTAATACTTTATTTTTATAAATATTTGACATTATTCATAAACTTCTATTTCCTAATATAGGAAATCAAGCTAGTTTTAAAAACAAAAAAAAAATTTATTAACCTGTCTTCAATATATAAAAAATTCAGTAACCCAGAATAATAATTTTTGAAGGGAGCACTAAGGCAATCGAATTCCTGATTCCTTCAGAATGGTCATCACCATCTGAATATCTGCAGCAACATTTTTGACCAGAACAATTGTCTAAAACCTCTTTAGTATAAAAAAGTGTGTTGTGGGATGGTGGAGGGAAGAGGGACAGGGTCATTAAAGTCAACCTCAAAATGGTCACAATGTCTGGAAGGTAACCTTCAATTATATTTTTGAATAATTTAATAATACTTGGAAGAAGTTATTTAGGAAGAGCATGCCAAAGAGGTAAAATATGCTAAATAGTATTCTTCCTCTCAATTAGCAATTGAAAGGGCAACACACTTTTTTAAGGAAAATCTACACCATCAAAGAAGAAAGAAAGAGGTTGACAATAAAAGTTTAGAGAAGTAAACTTTCAATTTTTCATTTTTGTCCAATTTCCTCATCTTCCACCTGAAAAGAACTCCAAGAAGTTGGTGGCAATTAATGGAGAGAAAACACTAAACATGATGATAAATTCCAGAGTCGCTTCCTATAATTTAATATTTTTTTATAGAACTTCTTTTGTTATGACACAGGCAACTTTGTAATGAAGACACTATTTTCAGAGGGTCAGAATTCAAAGGGGGGAGAATTACACCTTTTGAAAGGGAGTTTCCTTGTTGAACCCACAGAAACCTGCCAAAATGCATAGTAATGAATAAAAAAATACCCAAGAGGAAATTGACTTTGATGGCCTACATGAATAACATGTTAGCAAATGTCATATGAACCCTCAATATAATAGGTTCCATTTATTGAGGGCCTACTGTGTGTTCATATTTTTATATACCTGATGTTCTTTATTACCTATAATAACCTTGTGAAATCTTTGAGTCTTCCTTACTTCGTGAGGTGAAGAAACAGAACTCAGAACTTTTACATAATTTATTTGAACCTTAGGTGAATAAACCAAGGCCTAGAAAGTTTACATAATTTATTTAAGCCTGCAGTGCTGGCAAATGAAGGGTTAGATCTCTGAGTTCTCTGACTGGAATCATCCCAATTCCCTGTACTATACTTGTGTACCCTTCACCACTGTGATTGTTTTAGTCAGCTTTTTGCTGCTGTGACTAAAGGATCTGACCAGAACAATTGTAGAGGAGGAAATGTTTATTTGAAGGCTCAAAATTGCAAGAGGTTCATAGAAGGCTGGCTCAATTCCTCAGGACTCAAAATGAGGCAGAACATCATGGCAGAAGAGTATGGCAGAGGGAAGCAGCTCACATGATAATCAGAAAGAGAGGGAGAGGGAGAGGGAGAGGGAGAGAGAGAGACAGAGAGAGAGAGAATCCACTCTCCAGATACAAAATAAATACCCATAGCCACGCCCTCAATGAACCACTTGCTCCAACCCACCTGCCTCCAGTTACCACTCAGGTAATCCCATGGTGGGGGGTGTCAAATCACTGATTAGGTTAAGGCTGTAACCCAGTCATTTCTCCTCAGAACCTTCTTGCATTGCCTCACAGGTAAGCTTTTGGTGAACATCTCACATCCAAACAATAGCATTCAGCCCCTGGTCCCTGCAAAATACATTTAGTCTGTTCCCAAGAATCCTCATAGTCTCAACAGTTCAGAGATTGCTCGAAGTACAATTTCAAAGTCTTATGTGAGGTTCAAGGCAATCTCAAATTGTGAGCTCCTGTAAAATTAAAAGCAATTTACAAATATCCAATATATAAAGGTACTGAGTAAACATTTCCATTTACAAAAATAGGGGCATAGAAAAAGAGATAGGACTAAAGATTGAAATCCAGCTGGGCAAACAGGTCCTGTAGTTCTGTGTCCAGCATTTGGAGCACATATCTTGATTTCATCTCCAAAGATCTTCTATAGTTTTGTCCCTGTGGCCTTGTTTGTTGCAGCCCAAGTGGCCTTTCTTGTTGGCTTGTCTCTGCTCAGTTCTGTAGCTTTCCTAGAATATGTCCCTGTTATTGGCATTTCTTAATCTTGGGGGTCTTCACTACAGCTTCAGCTTCTTCCTCATATCTATACACTTTGACTTCTCAGGGAAGTGCCTACAGGAACTCTGACCCTGCTGCACCTGCACTTTGTCTGGGCTCCCAGACCTTCCTTTGAAATCTTGGCGGAAGCCTTCATGACCCTCTAACTCCAGCATCCTGCATTCCTGTAGAACAGCACCATGTGATTGATGCCAAGGTCTGCTGCCATCTAGAGCAGTAGCTAAGCCTCCAGGGACCCTGGCTGCAGCAGCTTCTGAGTGTCTGGGTGGCTGAGCACATTGAAAAAACTTCCTAGGCCCCTTTGTGCAAGAAGAGTGCTCCACTGGTATCTTATCAAGATAATTTTCACTTTTACCCCCTTGAACTTGAGATGGGTGTGGTCCTTCCAGTTCCTGAGATGCCCTTAAGTCATCTTTTTTATTGTCTCTGGGCAGTCTTTAGCATTCTTCAGTGGCAGTAATGTCTTTAGCAACTGCAACTTCCTGAGCACTAATTTTACTGTAGTCTTTCAAGTCCATATTTTCTAAATCTTTCTGCCCCTGATTATCAAAATAAATTTGGCTAAAGGCCACCAGCAATACCTATGACACTTCCTGAATGCTATGCTGCCTAGAAATTTCTTCCACCAGATTAAGAAGTCCATTGATTTTTAAATCAGCCTCACAGAAAGTCTCAGGACATGGGCAAAATGCAGATAACTTCTTGCCAGAACATAACAGAAATGACCTCTTTTCCAATTACCAATAGTGTCGTCCTTTTCCTCTAAACCCTCTTGAGCCCTGTTTTCACTGTCCACAATCCTAGGCATTCTGGTCTTCTGAGCTCCCATCAGAATTGGCCATTAATCCAAACTTTACAACAATCTAAAGCATTTTCAACTTGCACTGTAAGCATCTCAAAATTCCTCCCAACAATTCCAAAAAGCTCAAAAAGCTTCTGAACCAAATGGTCAGGTTAATTACAGCAATGACCCCTCTCTCTTTCTGTTTTAGCTCTTTGCTGCTGTGACTAAAGGACCTGACCAGAACAATTGTAGAGGAGGAAACATTTATTTGAGGGCTCACAGTTGCAGAGGTCTTAGTTCATAGAAGGCTGGCTCCATTCCTCAGGGCTCAAAGTGAGGCAGAACATCATGGCAGAAGAGTGTGACAGAGGGAAGCAGCTCACATGATGCTCAGAAAGCAGAGAGAGAGAGAGAGAGAGAGAGAGAGAGAATCCACTCTTCAGATACAAAATATATACCCATAACCATGCCCCCAGTGAACCATTTCCTCCAGCCACTACCCACCTGCCTCCAATTACTACTCAGTTAATCCCATGGGGGGTGTCAAATCACTAATTAGGTTAAGGCTGTAACCCAATCATTTCTCCTCAGAACCTTCTTGCATTGTCTCACAGGTGAGCTTTTGGGGGACATCTCACATCCAATCCATAATAGTGATTGAAGATATGCATGGCATTCCCATTACCCATATCCCTCCAAGTCAAAGTAAGTGCTGTGGGCACAGGAAGAAAACAGAGAGAGGAACCAAGTTCAAGATCAGCAGAATATATTTTAACTGGGTAACCATGGCAGTGTATCACCCTCCATTTTGTTGGCTGTAAATCAAAGGAATGGCTCTTTGAAAAGTAGTTTTGCGATATGGTGTAAAGAGTCATAGCTAGAGCTGGGGATGTAGCTCAGTAATGGAGCACTTGACTAGTATTTATGTAGTGTTCTTGGAGAAGTTTGGAAAATGCTCTAGTGATAAGTGAAAGGAAAAGTTTCTTTCAATACTATAGTACAATACTCACAAGGTACAGATTGAGCAAAGAAAAAGAAAAAAAAAATACCTCAAAATGTTGCTGGGCAGAGAAAGTGGAGCACATCTCTAATGCCATCAACTCCAGAGGCTGAAGCAAGAGGATCACAATTTTGAGGTCAGTCTGGGCAACCCTGTTTCAAAATAAAAAAATAAAAAAGGTTGGGGTTGTAGCTCAGTGGTAGAGTGCCCCTGGACACAATCCTCAGGTTACTCCCCTCCCAAAAAAAGTTAATAGTTACTGCTTTTGTGTAATGTGTTTTTCTTTTTATTTATGAAGCTCATTCCTCAATTTTTAAAAACATGTGAGCTATAATAAGGGAAAAATCATTAAAAAACAAGAGAATTGAATTAAGTAACTGAGGACTCTTGGAGATCCAAGTATCTATCCCTGAGTATTACCACTGAAGACTACAATAGAAGTATCATAATTCCTAAAGTAGACACCCTGTCACCTAGGTTCAGCTTTTGCAACCTGTTTGAGAGTACAGTTCTCAAAGAAAAGGAAGCACTACCTATTGCACACCATTCGCAGTGGAAATTAGTCAACAGGGACATATCTCACAAGGGAGAGTGTGGACCTCTCAGAACTCGGAAACTTACCTTGAGTTTGAACTCTATCTTCTTGTACATTGTTGCTTAAGCTTTCTTGGGTTCTTTTTTTTTTTTCCTGCTTTAGGAAGAAAGGATAATACTTTCTATACCATGGGACAGCTGTAGGATTAGAAATCATGTATATAAAACTGCTTAATGCTTGTCACATAGTTGGGGTTTACTAAATGATAGTCATAATGATTTTCCTGGCAACTTTGAATGAATTTATTATTGATGTTATTTCAGTCTGTCTGACTTTCCTCTAATTATATGTCTTGCTTTGTATTTTGTTCCTCAGGATGACATTTATTTATCAATATCAGTACCCATAAACAACACACACATATATATGTGCATACATGCACACATACTTAGTTTTTCAGCTAGTCAAATAACTACAAACAGATGAAAGTAATTCATCATATGAAAATTTTCAACAAAAAAGTTGGTAATAGTTGTTAAGGAGTGATTATTCTCATGAGCTGCAGAGAGTTCTCATTTCATATGAGTCTACTCTGAAGACATTATTAATAGTAAATTATTTAAATAGATGTTAAAATCACATTTGTTTTACACACTAATTTTAAAAAGGCATCTGGTTTATAGCATGTAATACACTTCTAAGTTTTTCTCAAAATGATCTTGTTAAAATGATGATAGGTACTGCAGGGTTTTCTTCTAATACTAGAACTTGAACCCAGTATGTCACAAGTTTTAGTCAAATACTGTACCACTGAGCTACACCCACAATCCCTTTTATTTTATTTTGAGACAGAGTTTTGCTAAGTTTTCCAGGCTGGCTTGGAATTTATAATCCTCTCTCAGCTTCCCAAGTAATGGGGATTACAGTCATGCACCACCACACCAGGCTGATAGGTACTGCAGATTGTATGCCCAATTGACAATTTGGAAATGAAGATTGAAAAATTGTGACTTGCCTATAATTACACACAAAGTCTGTAATAAATTAAGGCATTTAGAGTTTTGTGCTCCTTGCTATGGTCCTGTTCAAATAGGAAAATAAATTTTATGATCATTCTGAAAAAGGAGAGATAGCATAGAGGACTTGAAAGAGTGCCTTGATCATAGCAAATTATTATTCTCAATAATTGTGATACATTGAATTCAATTAAATAAAGAGCAGTAAAAGGAAGAAGGAACTATCCTCCATCTTGGAACTTCTAGAGATCTCCTTCTGGGGACAGGCACATATTCCTTTTATTGCAAACCTGTTTGGGAGTCTGCTCTATGTTCTCAGAGATCTCCCTTTCATACTAAAGCTATCTTTTCTCCTTGATGAAAATAAACAAATTCCTTGCCACTTTTCAATTTAGAAAGTGCTTCCTTCCCATTTAAAATATTCTCATCACTCAGTTGGACACTCAGTGCTCAGATTCTTACTCAGGGACACTTTGAGGAACACTTTTCTTGGTGGAGTCGAACAACATTCTTTAAGGCACAGTTTGTTGTTAGGTCCACTTGCAGAAGAGGACACTGGAGAAAAAAGTGTCACTTTTAAGTAACAAAATACATGATTGAGTTTTACTGGGAACCCTTGTTTTCTTACATTATTGCCTTTCTAAACTAAAGGGTGTATGGGTTTATTCTTCCATTTCTATTATCTTTGAACAATTCTCCACTGCACCCAGTATCTTATCCTAGAACCTGTCTATGCAGGCTTAATACAGCTATGCCTAGAAACTTCATTACAGCATGTACACCTTGCCCTGGTAAGTTATTTTCTAAGGAATTCTTCTGTATTATTGGATTTTTCCAGACCCTGAAATAAATAAATGAATAAATAAGTAAATTACACACACACACAATTATTCCTGACAGCACAGGTTTGAAGTATCAGTTATCAGAATACATCATGCCAGTCTTCTTTCCCCTATTAATGTGGATCTGTTTCTACATATTCTTGGACAATCAGCCAAACTGGAAAGTGTAGTTCACATGTAATGTCCCACTGCCTTGCCTGGGTTTCCTTCTGACTCTCTGAGTCGTCCTTCTCAAGCTCCTCATCCAGAAGTTGATTTTTACAGCTTCTTGCCATGCCAGCAAATTGCTTTCTGTTTTCCTAAACCTCTGTGCCCTTGCACATGCTCTCACCTCTTCCTGGAACATCTTTCTCTTTGTTTTCTCTCTTCATCCTCCTGCACACCTTCCTCCAAGGCTACAGTCAGCTCTCAGCATCCAGAAGATTTGCTTCCTCTTCATTTTCTTGTGTCATCCTCTGCTTCCTTTTTCTGCTGGACAACTTGAGGCACATATCATTAATTACCCTAACCAAACAAATAAGAAAGCTGAGGCCCAGAGACTGTTAAGTAACTTGGTTCAGAGTAAGAAAGTGGATATGTGGGAAAATCCAGATTAGAACCAGGCAGCCCAACTCTAGAGCCCATTCCTTTAATCTACCCTCCCAACACACTTTACTCTTAGCCTCTGAACTTACTGGATGAATTAACAGGTGGTACTCTTTTTTTCCCTTCAAAGACATAAGAATATCATAGTATAGATGTTCAAAGCTACAAAGTTGGCACAGATCTAAAAAGAAGAAGGCCATGGCATTCTCACAGAAGAAGAAAAGCAAGTATAGAAATAATAATAACAATAATAAAATAAAATTTCATAAACCTCTTTGACAAACATCTTATTTTACAAACCCACAAACTACATCATAGTCCCATTTTACACATGTGAAATTTAAGGGATGCAAATTTGAGGAATATACCTGGATCTTGAGCTTTATATTTTAGTTCATCTGGGGATTGGACTCCAGTCTGAACTAAGAGAGTTGAGTAAATTGGGAGTGTGGTAGATTTTTAAAAATGGAAAAGTTTTCTCACTATTATTAACTATTCATAAAAGACTTATCATAGATAATGTAGTCAACTTCCAGAGCAAAAGGACCATACATAAGATGCCATAATATTTTGAGAATTCTACCCTCCCCCTTTTTCCTCCTGTCCTTCCTTCTACTCTCCCATTCTCCTTCCTCTACCCTGCCCGACTTCTTTCAGTTCCTCTATTTATCTATATTTGATTGGTTCTTTATACATAACGGTACAATGCCCTGTGGTATATTTATATATGCACATAACATGATTTTTAAAGAATTCATTCTGCATTGCCTCCCCTTTCCCATCCCTCCACTTTGCTTCTCAATCTCCTACACTACTGATCTACCCTGTATCTTTATGATGTCCTATACTTCCATCTTTCTTTATTTTACATATGAGAGAAAACACTGGACCTTTGAATTTCTGGGTCTGGCTTATTTCACTTAGCATGATGTTCCCCATTTCCACAAAAGATGTTTTTATATGGTTTCATCTCCTATTTTCTCCCTTCACCAGTAGTTTGATGTGTTGCATGAAAACTGAAAGAGTTCCCAGTATAGGAATCAGTGATTGAATTGCAGAGCAATCCCTGAAGCCCCTGAGTTTTTTTTTTTTTTTTTTTTTTTTTTTTTTTTTTTTTTTTGCGGTGCTGGGGATTGAACCCAGGGCCTTGTGCTTGCAAGGCAAGCACTCTACCAACTGAGCTATATCCCCAGCCCCTGAGTTTTATTTAAAAAAAAAAAATGGGCAAATGAATACATATTTTCAAAAATCATTACATATTTTTTTCTCTTTTAAGGAGAGGGCCTGTAGCCTTGAATAGGTTCGAAGAAGCTAACTCTTTCCACTCACCATTACTGAATGAATTCTGATATTGGTCTAAAAGTGATATTCTGATATTAAAGGGGAAATGTGCATTCTCCCTTTCATCATCACAACTGCTACTTCCTCTTTCCCTGTCATAAAATATCTTAAGCTAAACATTTTTAAATTCTTTATCCACGGTTTGAATTTTTCACACCATTGCCACCCAGATAATTGAGATATGCCTGAAGGAAAACAGATGTATTATGGGTTTTTGTAACAGATTTGACAGTCCATCAACATTTTATTTGGTATTATTTTAATGTTTTGTGGATGGAACAGCAACCAAAACTACAGGGTATTCTGGGTCTGCAAGTGAAGTTAACCAGGGATTGAAATAACTTGTATACAGAGCTGGGTTATTCAATAAACAGATTAAACATATACTTAGGACATCAGCAAAGGTTGAGCACTCTAATGTTTAAAAAATATATTATAAAGTAACATATATATGTAAATTTATTGCATTTCCTTTTGCTTGTTATACTCTTTAGTTCTGTTTAACTTTTCCTTATATGATGTGCATTATATAAGAATGGCAAAGGGGAGCCAAAATCTTTTTGATGATTAAGAGCTTCTTGATCTACTCTCTCCATATATATTCTATATCTATATTGATCAACTCTAATATATGTGTATATATATATATATATATTATATATATATATATATAAAGCATTTTCTTCTCCGTGCCTCACAAGATTGTAAGTGGATCTTTCAATTGGATAATTTCATAGCTCACACGTATTAGCTTAGGATGTGTGGCATTGTTCTTAATGCTCATATGTATAACAATTCATTTAAACTCACAACATCTCTATAAAGCAGGGACCACTCTTAGCTCCCTCTTTTATATCTAAGAAAAATTCAAGGTATTTTCAGTAGGAAAAGTGTGGGAAGCCGAAGGAGACCCAGGAGTGGCCCCAGGACAACATATGAGCCTGGTTTCTGAATCACTGCCTCTAGAACGCCGAGCATTTTTCTGGTCTTGGAACAATGACTTTTTAAGTGCCGACTCTGTCCCTCCAATGACTCCCTCCCCCTCTTCCCTACTTGCTTAAAGGTAGAATTCTTCCTCATGGGCGTTGAATAGACCCCCCGCTTTTAAAAGCCAGCCCTTATGCTACGCCTTGCGCAGGTGTAAGAAATACCCTCAACCAAATATCCATTTTAAACTAGGGAGAGGGTTGAAGGCTGGAGGGCAGGTGAACTCTCCAAAATGAATGCTTTGAGCTGGAATTTCTGGCATCCCATCTCAGCGTGGACCTAGCGCGAAAGTAAGTCGTGGGTTTGAAGAGACAGGCGGCGGTGGTGTGTTATGTAGGGGTAAGGTTGTCATCTAAAAAAAGGGAAAGTCTTATAGTCCTGCTATTGCAATCCTCAGTGGGGTTCTTACCCCGAGAAGGGGATGGCTTTGGCATTTCTTCAGATTAATCCATTTCCCCCATCATCCCAGTTGTGGGACACCTATAAAAACTTGAATATAATATATAATGCAATTACACCATAATGATTATAACATATGAGTTCTAGATTATTATTTCCAACCTATTTTAATGCACCTGTGTCAATTTCGTTGAAATGTTCATAGAATTGAAAACTTGGGACTTAATGGGTTAAAAATGAAGCAATCTTTGCCTATGACTTTACTAGTTTTTTGGCAGTAAGGAATCCCGCCTAGTTTTCTAATGGCAGGGTGTTGCACTGGGGAAGAAGGAAATGGGAGAGAAATGTAGCCTTAACCCGGGCGAACTAGCTCAGAAACCCACGTGCGTCTCTTTCGGGAGGCCGGAAGACGCAGCAGTGAGGAGGGGCGATCTGGGCGCCGCGAGGGAAGCAGGTGGGGAGGGAACCTGGGAGCTTTTCTCCCACCGCTTCCTCCGGCTTTAGGCTAGGACCTCTGGCTAGCACAGGAAACGGCGAATTCAGGGGTGTCACAGTGGCACTGTATTCAGGGCGAATGGCGCCTCCTGGGAGGCAAGTGAACGGCGCGCTGCCGCGGTGGAAAAGACAGTGTCTTTCTGCCTGCCTGCCTGCCTGCCTTTGGAGGAAGAAAGAGGAGGGGCGGGCAGATCATCATAGGGCGGGGCGGCAGCCCGCGCTAGACCCCGGCGGCGGGGGAAGGGAGCAAGCCAGAAGCTAGAAAGCCGGAGTAGCATGGAGCCCTCCGCGGACCGGCTGACCAGCGCTGCAGCGCAGGGCCGCGCCCAGGAGGTGAGAGCGCTACTTGAGGCCGGCGCGCCGCCCAATGCCCCGAATCGGTACGGTCGGAGCCCGATTCAGGTAGGTAAGAGGGTCTGCAGCGGGAGAAGAGGATGGCGGGCAACTTCGGCGGACGAGGTTGGCAGTGGAATCCGAACTAGATAGCTCTTCGTTTCAACGAAAAGGTGACGCTTCCCGGGAAATTTTTAGATGGGGTTTGGTATGGCAACCTCCTCCTGGCGACGCCCTAGGGGTTCGGAAAGCCCAAGAAGAAATGGGAAGGCCCACGAGTATGGATCACCAGAATGCTATGAAGATGGGGGAGTGTTTCTATTAGATTGAGATACAAATTTTACAAACGTTTGTGATAAAAGCGAGTTTTAAAGAAATGTATTTTTTAAATGATTTGCTAGAACTACTTAGCCCGGAACTCACAGACCCCTGAATTGTCTTCCTTGCTAAGGGGGGTTTCGTTGGAAATCTACTACTGCGCATGTTTGGAATAAATACCGACTAAAATTATTCAGAAGCAACTACACTTTTTGCTTATTTTAACTCAGTAGGGAGATATATACTTGATGTGGGAACTTAGAAAATAAAGACAAGTATATGAATATAAACGTTAGTGTGATCTGGCCTAAGATGTCCACTTAGTTACGTGCTCTTTTGCTATATTTAACTTCTCGATATGGTTTAACTTATTTCTGATAGAGTTTTCAATTCCTCATTGTTGAGAGACGATTCTCATTTCTTCCCTTTGTGCTCCAGGTTTATGTTTGTGGGGGAGGGTAATGAATTTGTTGTTTTCTTTCTTTCCTTTTTGCCTTCACTAACTTCCTAAATTTTAAGCTAAAAACCAATTCTGGCAGCCAACTTAGTTTTTATTCCGAATGGTGACCATTATTTCTGATCTGAAAAAAGAAAATTTATATGAAATAAATGCACTTTGAAAAAAACACATCTGCATAACAAGACAAAGGAAACTAACTCTACTTGGAATTTCACAAACTGCCCAAATGACTTCCTTCCCTGAAACTATGAAAAATAGAATAAATTTTATACACTTTAAAATATGAATATACAAATACAACCAAAATGCTTTAAAACTTGAGATTGTTTGGAATTTTAAGTGTGCAGAATACATTTTGAGGCTGGAGAGGTTGGGTTGTTGGTTGTTCAAGATAAATGTGAGTCCTTTAAAATTATTTGTGCACATGAATAATAACATCTCTGAAACTTTTCCAGCTGTTTAGGGAGGTTGACTTTGGAGTCCTAGAATATATTAGGAGACCTTATTTGATTCAATTAAAAGAAAAAGAAAATTGGATAATTAGTTAATAATTATTTAGTAGGGGGAAGAAAGGGGAAATGATTTTGAATTAGAACCTTAACCAAATTGTTGCTTAATACAGAAATACTTAGTTTGTAGAAAAATTTAAAGTACTGAATTCAAATTAATTTCTTAGGAAATGGATTTAGGCATCTTTGAAATATTCCTTTTCTTTTCTTTTTGCTTTGGGTTGCCATTATGATTTAGATATCCAAATGTGGGTCACTTTTCCTCTTTTTCATACCATAAAATATGTGGAAAACGTTTAAGACCAGTTTTATGACCAAGATGAAGGACTTCATCATACACACAGTACACTGCAATGTATTTTCTTTCTTTCTGTAGCTATAATTTAGATAACTTATATTTTCTCCTTGTCTTTTTGCAAACTAAGTCAGTTTCACTTTCTTCCAGGACAGGATCCAATAACCATGGTATTATGTGTTATGGTTTCTTGATTTAGAAAAATTAATTTGTGTTTCATTGATACAGAATGTAGCTAAAATAAGTAATTCCTCTTTAGACAGTCATTGTCCCTGAGCTAATATAACCAGATAATGGAAATCCTAAAAAGGATTGTCTACCACCACTACCCACCATACAACACTCACATTACAAGGTTGCAATGGTTGTAGACAACATTTTTAAATTCTTCTTCGGGAATGCCTTTATTTCTAAGAAGATTCCGGAATCAGGATTCAGGATTCAGGTCCTTTTTCATGAACTCTCAAATCATAAAGTTGGAAAGTGTTTTAGTTTCCTATTACTACTGTAACAAGTTGTCACAAATGTAGTGGCTAAACAAACATGAAATTGTCCTTTTACAGTTCTGGAGGTCAGAAGCTCAAAATGGGTTCATAGGACTTCTTTCTTTTTGGGGAAGCTCTCAGGAGGAATCTGGTTTCTTGCCTTTTTCAGCTTCTAGTGACTGTCAAGTTTCTTGGCTCATGGCCCCTGAATCTTCTCTTTTACCTCTGCTACCCTTGCTTATATCCTTGCATTGATCTTCACCATATTGAAAGGACATTTGTGATTTCATTTGGCCCACACTAAAAATCCAGAACAATTTCTTTCAAGATCCTTCATATCAAATCTGGAAATTCTCTTTTGCTCTGTAAAGTAACATATTCACAGCTTTTGAGGATTAGGACACTGACATCTTCTGGGAGCATTATTATGTAGAGGGGCATTTAGGGTTAATTAAATAAGCCTTCTTATTTTATGCTTAAAGAACCTGAAATTTAAACCTGTGAGGTGGCACAGGCCTATAATCCCAGCTACTGAAGGCATCTGAAGCAGGAAAATAATGAGGTCAAGGCCAACCTAGACAATTTAGGGGACACTGTCTACAAATGAAAAATAAAGTGGACTGGGGATGTAACTTGATATTTGAGCACTTGCCTAGCATGTGCAAAGGTCTGAGTTTGAGCCCAAGTACTGCATAAATAAGTAAATAAAATTGAAGTTTAACATTCTGGGAATATAAGATTAACAGAGTTTTGTAAGAATTAAGAGGTGTATATGTGTGTGTGTTTAAATTTTTCACTTTTTAATAATTACCACATCTGAGCTTGAATGTCAGCAGTGAACTGCAGTCTTTGAGCCTAGCATAATTTCATCTCTAATGATAGGAAAAATACAGGAAATTAGGTTGTAGTAAAAGCCAGTTTTTCTTTCACACTTTTACTGTTGCCTGTGTCTCTGGCAGCGTTCTGCCTGTGGTTAGGGCGCCCCGAAAGTTTGAAGAATATACTGGAGTTCGATGCGCACTGAAAAGTGGAATCAGTAGAACAGGAGAAAAAAAGTTGGTAACTGGAAGCAAATGAAGGATAGACCCCGCTGGCTTGTGCCCTTGATTGCATGGGATGGCGGGGAAGTTTCATAAATAGTTTTTTTTTTTTTTTTTTTTTTTTTAACCCTAACCAGTCCTGCCCATATTGCCCTGGCTCGCCCTAATCGTTTCTCCCCGACTCCTCCCTCTCTCTTCCTCTCCCAGGTCATGATGATGGGCAATACGCACGTAGCCAGGCTGCTGCTGCTGCACGGCGCGGAACCCAACCGCGCAGACCCAGCCACCCTCACCCGACCAGTGCACGACGCGGCCCGGGAGGGTTTCTTGGACACGCTGGTGGCGCTTCACCAGGCAGGAGCGCGGTTGGATGTGAGCGACGTCTGGGGTCGCCTTCCGGTGGACCTAGCTGAGGAGCGGGGCCACCGCGACATCGCGCAGTATCTGCGCGCGGCGGCAGGGGACACCGAAAGCGGCAGCCGAGCCTACACGGCCAGGAGCGGAGGGTCCCCCAGGTGAGGACAGGTGGACAGCAAGCACTTGAACCCAACCCGAGAGCCTCTGAAGCTCTGCGAGCTCATTTTCAAAAGGGATAGTTGGCCCCGGGAGCGCAGTATCGTGTCTCGCCTAGATTCACCTTATACAGCTAACCCTTGGGACAATCCGTCTCGAAATCAAGCTGCCTCGCGGGAGCTGTAGAGAAGATATAACCCGAAATGGACTCGCTCATGGGATGGAAACCCACCCCATAAATCTTTTCCCTATTCACCACCCAAGTACCCTGCCCGCTACTCAAGGCCTTACCTTTTCTAACATCGATGACTTAGAAGGTTAGAGGTTTAATATGTCCGATTCCGCTCCGAACTAGCTGGTCATTTGCATACACTCACCTAGCCCGTTTCCCCCACTGTATACCTACCTTGCCGGGATACAATTTCTAAACCCACTAGGCTAGGCGTAATCTGAGATCTGTTAGTTCTAGCGCTTTTGCATGTATACATGCAAATCTGGCTATATGCTTTATGCAGTGGAGATTTCCAGAGCTCAGCTAAGAAATTTTGAGGGTACCGAATGGAGACCTCTGTACTGTGTAGAAGTTTGCACCGTGTAAAAGGCAAAGACCCTTTATTTTCTCTCTAAGTTTTCGGCTTTGCTGAGCAAGAAAGTGTACGGACGGTTCTCCTTGCCTTCCCTTCTGCAACCGCAAAGCTTTTCTTTTCCCAGGGTCTCATCTCCTCCTGTAGGCAACGCTGTAGGACGGAAGGCCAATCGCAGCGCTGCTGCGACATGAAGTAATAAGCAAGCGGAAGAGCCAAGGAGAGGAAGTAGGTTGCTGAATTGGACCAAACGAATAAATTCAGCAACCCTTTGTAACCAAACCTAAGATATTTACCCCAAGCACCTCATTTTCTTTTCCTTCCTCTCTTCTTCCCTCCCTTCCTTGTTGGTTAGTTCCTTCGGTTCCTCTTTCCTTCCCATTCTCTCTAACCCCTCCTCTGCACAAATGTACGCAGTATCCTAGATATCCTAGGGGGTTGTTCCAGAAACTTAAATGGATACCAATATTCTCGGATGTATAAGGGACTCGGATACAGTCCCTTATAATGAAATGGCATGGTGTTGCATGTAACTTATTCCTCTCCCCTCCATATAGTTTATTTATTTTGCGGTGCTGGAATGAAACTCAGGGCTTCACTCTTGCAAAGCAAACCCTCTAAAACGGGGCTATAACCCCCACCCTCCACCTGTTTACTTTCAATCTCTAGTTTGCTTATAATATCTATTACAATGGAGATGCTATGTAGACCGTTTTATTCTGTGTTGTTTAGAGAATAATGACCCCCCCCCCAAAAAAAAAGTCTGTACATGTTCAGTACACAAGCAATCATGGTATACCTAACCACACTTTTCTTAGGGAATTATTTGAATCCAGATAGGGAACCCATGATTAAGGAGGATCAACTGTAATTCCTTTTTTCTTGGCCGTTCCTGAAATTGAAACCAGGTCTTTGAGCATTCTAGGCCAGCACTATACCACTGAGTAGCTACTGACTAGAATTTTTAAATGAAGATTCTACTACATGATCCCAACCCGAGAGCCTCCTGCTAGGTGCAGGGTACACAAAAATGAACAATACCAAATAGGGGTCCTGCCCTCATAGAGCTTACATTTGGGGAAATACTTAGGTAAGATAATAAAGCATTTTCAGCATTTGTCAAACCATTGTGATGTATAAGTGAACAGGAGAGACTTGATTAGAGAACCTGAGTGATGAGAAGAATATAACCGGAGAGGAGGGGCGTGGGGGCAGAGAATCAAGTGCAAACACTGGGGCTCCTATGATGGTGGAGTGTTGGTGGATCTAGCGAGCTGGGTGTGTGTGGAAGAGAGAAAGGCAAAAGCTAGATCGTTTAGGGATCTTGTGGATAAAAGAATTTATTTAGTTCTAGAAACAATAGGAAGCTTCCAGCAGGTTTGGGGGAAGAACTATGGACTGAAGCTATAGAACTGTAACTGGAGCTTCTCACCCTGTCCAGCGAGGAATGCCAGAACCTGAAATGCCCTATGGTCACGCGAGCTTGCAGGCTCGCTTTGCAACCAAAGAAAAGTCTGGGGACGAGGCTGACATCTTCACGCCTGGCTCCTGGTGGTGTGTGTGTCAAGGCCTTGCCATTCATTTTATACTTATAGGCCGCTGACTGCCTTTCTCCGCCCTTTTGGAGCGGAGCACGCCCGACCCACAGTCCATGCACTCCTGGATCGCACAGGTTCCGAAGTGTGGCGCGGGGTGACAGGTTTTAGAACTCTTAGGCAAGCCCTGTGCCCGGAGTTGATGAATATCGAGAGAAGGTGTGCATGAAGACGAAGCCATTTCGAGAAACTTGGTCATAATCGCCAGAATGCCTGGTCTGGGCTGCGAGAGAGGTGGGAGGCACGGATCACAAGTCTCCGACTGGTTTCTAATGCCAATTTTCTCTTTATCCTTTACAGATAGCGCCGACTTAAAGAATCATTGAGGCTGAGACAGAGCTTCATTCTACGAAGTTGGAAGAAAGCCCTACACTGCACCCAATTTTTCCCTGCTTTCTTATTTCCAACTTTTTAATAAATACAGCTTTTTAAAAATGTGAACTGCTTCTTTACATGAATCTGCCTTCCCTCGCCCCAAAATATTCCTATTTACATTTATATATCATTATGAGGTATCTTCTTTAAAAAAAAAACAAAAACCTGCCTTTTCATTAGGCAGGAATTTTCATGAGTGAGTACCCAGGCCCTGAGGACATATCTGTGTAAGTACTTCCTCTTTTCATGCCTCTTCCCCAAATCCAAACCAGGCGCGATTACCCCAAATGGCGTTGTTACAGCCATTTACTAAAATGAGAAAGCTCCAAGGGGCTACATGCCTTTTTTTTTTCTGGATCAAATAGCTGGTAAATGGCAGGAGAACTCTGGTTTAAAAAAAAAAAAAAGTTTTCATTCGCTCACATTTATTCAATTTATTTAGAATCTACTATGGCACTGCGTCAGAGGCATAGTAGAAGTAGGGGACACCGATATCAGCCAATCGGCTACAAAATACATAACTAGAAAATTTGATTTCAATTTCATTGAATTGCAGAGAACATTGTGAGATTCATCATTGTTTCAGATAAACGCTGTCTTTAGAGAGCGACACAGCCATGGATTGTAAGACATCCGGATCTCAGAGATGATAAAACATAAAAAGGGCTTAGGATGGATGAGAGCGGTTAAAACGAGGAAGGAAAATTCCAGGGACACCTCAGATTGCTGGACACTGGTACACTCGACCTTCGGTTATGATTCGCTTACTTCGCAAACTTCGCGAGGTTTAGGGTATTTCGCTCAGGAGCTAAGTAGAATTTCTCCCCCAGCCTAGAAGTCCGCCTCCACTGTTCCCTGATGTTCTAATGTGGCTGATTTTCCATCCCGGTATCTGCGCTCCGGGACCCTGCGGGTAGCG
This sequence comes from Sciurus carolinensis, assembly GCF_902686445.1. Lineage (NCBI taxonomy): Eukaryota > Metazoa > Chordata > Mammalia > Rodentia > Sciuridae > Sciurus > Sciurus carolinensis. The sequence goes on from NC_062226.1 coordinate 49,052,209, forward strand.
ACAGGCAGCGGGGTGTGGAAGTGGGGGTGAGGGAGCGGGTAGTTGAGGTCGCCACAGACCTCTACCGAAAAATGCAACTCGTGCTTCTCCTTAAAGCAGGGATAGTACAGGGATGTGGCTCAGACTTCAGCTATAGCCAGGAGATTCTCCTGTTCACGCAACTGCCTCAGGTTGGAGCACTATTGCTCCATTATTTTTTTAAATTGAGCTGTAATTCACATAACATAAAATTAACGATTCAAAAATATACAGGTAGTACAAGCCAGCGGGGGTGGCGCATGGTTGTAATTCCAGTTACTCAGGAAACTGAGGCAGGAGAATGGGGAGTTCAGGGGCCACAAAGCAACATAGTAAGCCATTTAATTCATTCAGTGTTGTACATCCATCAATCCATCCCTCTTATCTACTCCCCAAATCATCTTCATGATCACCAAAGGCAATCCCATTAAGAATATCCATTAAATCCTCCTTGCTCTTCCCTTGGTAAGCTACAAATCTTATTTTGTCTCCACAGATTTAGCTATTCTGGACATTTCATGTAAGTGGACTCATACACTCTGTGACCCTGTTTGTGTCTAGTTTCTTTCATTGAGCATAATGTTTTCAAGGTTCATCCACGTTGCGACATACATCAGTCCTTTCCTTTTTATGGCTGGATCATATCTCATTGCACAAATGTAGTACAATTTATTTATTCATTCATTTGGTGATGAACATTTGGGCTGTTTACCTTTTGGCTATTGTGAATAGTGCTGCAATGGATGTGCACAAGTATCTGAATTTCTGTTTTTAATTCTTTTTCATATACCCCTAAAAGTAGAATTACTAGGTCATAAATAGTGTTACAGGTTTTTATTTTGTTTTGTTTGTGGTACTGGTGATACTGGGAATTGAACCCAGGAGTACTCTACCACTGAGTTACATCCATGCCCTTTTAAGTTTTTAAATTTTGAGATCGGGTTTCACTAAATTGCTCAGGCCAGCCTTGAACTTGTAATCCTCCTACTTCAGCCACTAGTAACTGGGGTTACAGGCCTTTGCCTCCTTGCTCAACAGATAATTCTATGTTTAACTTTTTGAGACTTCAACTTACTATTTCCCACAGTAGCTGACAATTTCATCTAGGTTATCTAATTTGATGGCATACAAGTATTCATAATACTGTCTTCGCTCATAATCCTTTTTATTCCTTTAAAATCACTAGTAATGTATCCATTGCTCTATCTTTAAGTCGTCCTGTTGATTCAGCGTCCACTTGGTTGCGAAGACAATTCTGATAATCTTTGCTTGTTTTTCCGTGTTTCTGTGAAAGGATAGGCTCTTGGGAGTTCCCCACTCTGCGCGTTCGCTGATGTCACCTGTAATTTTTTATTTGGTTTGGTATGGCTTAAGGCAGAATGGTCGAATGCCTCTGATGTGCCAAGTTCCTTTCTCCACATGTCCCCCTTTGTGCCTGCCATTCGTATCTGTCCTCCACTGCTCTAACTGCCCTAGTACTCAGCTCTAAATTGTCTCCCTCCGATTTTTCTCTCCTCTCCCCACCCCCAACCAACTGTAAGCCGTTCACTTCCTTCCCTTCTGTTTCAGAGATCGCGAGTCATTCTGCTTCTTGCCAGCAGGCTCCTCTGTGGTGTGATGCACACCTCAAGGACCGAACAGGCGCCTACTTGAAGGCCACAGAGCCTTGGGCCAGGCGGAGTTTATCTCCCGGGCCCTTGGGTGGAGATCTGCCTGCGGAGCCTCAGCGCGCGGTTCCCGAGCTCACTGAGCAAGCGCACAACCGGCCTGGCGGCTTCGGGAAGCGACCCAAACTGGAAACTCCGGGGCTAGTCTCTGGTCCCAGCGGTGCGGGGTGCGAAGAGGCCACAACCACACGGGACGCCGAATGACTCGCACCGGCTTTCTCCAGTCATAGAAAGAAACAGGAGGGTGCTTGCGAGCTGTACGGAAAAAAACTGAGGGGCTCTAAACCTGCTGTCCGAGGGCCAGCGGCTGGAGGGGAGCCTGTGAGATTGCAGTTTGCTGGCAAGGGCTTTGCAGCAACAACCGACAAATTCTCTGAACCAGCCGGCCCCAGCCAGGACTGTGGAGCGGAAAAAAGGCACTTCCGACCAAGAATTTTCAAGCTTCCCTTGGAGCGCGCGTCCGGAGAGTGGCGAGACCCACGCGCGCCCGGATGTGGCGACCTTGGAGCCCGCGAGATCTACTGCAGCTTTTGACTCCGCGGCGTGTGAGAGACAGAAACTGGCAGCGATCCTACCTTGTCCCAGGAGGTGCCCCACTTACCCCGGTGGCTGGCCAGACGCGAAGGTACCCACTTCGCCTTATCACCCCACCCCCGGTATCGGAGGTTGAACCTAGGCGCCCTACCATTGAGCTACATCTCCAGTCCCTTTTATTTTTTTAAATTTTGAGACAGGGCCTTACTAAGTTGCTCAGGCTGGCCTGGAACTTTCGATTCTGCCTCAGCCTCCCTAGTATTTAGGATCGCAGGCGTGCGCCACCGGGCCGGCTAATAAACGAATATTTTTAAATGAATACGTTATCATTATTTCCTCTTTTCCTATTCGAACTTGTCTTTTAATGAATTGTCCTATAACTTTTTGTTTTCTGAATTTTCAGTTCTCTCTCAAATAGCAGAGTAATCTGGAGTTGCCATAGTTTCATCTGTACAGTCTGGTTTTAGAGAATCATTTCTCTATGGGGATAGAAGCCACAAGAAAAAGTATGAGGACATTCCACTTACATTTTCTACCAACTACTATGAGCTTATTTCAAGTATTTCCTCTGTTTATTAATAGTTTTAAGGCACTTGTGAAAAAACTGAGAATAAGAATTCTCAAACCCCTATCTCCATTTAGAAGGTAATGTAACATTTCCAGAGCCTATTTACACTCATTCCTAAGAAAAGGAAGAGTTCTAACTCTCTAAGTAATCTCCTCATTCCCTAATTAATTTAAAAAACAAAAAACCTCACTGAGCACCTACTCTGTACCAGGCACTGTCCTAGGCAATAAAAATAAAGGACTCGCCAGCTATCTGAAAGGGAAGGTAGTAGAAAAAACAGAAAGTACTAGTGTTAGTAAATGTTTCAATGTTCTGTTCTAGCTGCTACCTCTTGGGAGAGTCTTCTTATGACTTGGAGAACTTTATTGACAGACTGAACTCCTCTCCCTGCCCCCAATTAAGCCAAGCTTTCTTAATTTGGTAAACAATTCCAAAAAGATTTTTCAAAAATGAATAGGAAGTCAGACACAGTGGCACAAGCTTGTAATCCCAGTGATTTGGGAGATTGAGGCAGGAGGATGGCAAGTTCAAAGGTAGCCTCAGCAATTTGAAGAGACCCTAAGCAAGTTAGTGAGACCCTGTCTCAAAATAAAAAATAACAAGCTGGGGATGTGGCTCAGTGGTTAAGCATCTCTGGGTTCAATCCCTGGTACACACACACACACACACACACACAAAAGGAAGAACAAATTTATATGTCAGTTGTACCCCCCAAAAATCTGATGACATTTCCCCCCCTATTAGAGGTGGAAGGAGGAGGAACAATGCTCCCTTCTTTGTAAATTATTTAATAAAATAATTTGTTGTTGTTAATGACTTAGGTGAGAAATTTGTTTGAATTTAGCAACCCAGATCCTAAATCTTAGGATTCTTCTACCTGTCAACCTTCAAGGCATCAAGACTGATTGATTATTATGTACATTTAAAGCTATTTTAACAGGCAAACAACTTGTATCTGTTGCTATAAGTTCAAGCTTTAAATGGGAATAGTAAAGTAAGATAGATTTGACCTTATAACTCAAGGATATCATTTTTGTCAGAGAACTAAGGATATAGGTTTTATATAGCTAGATAATTAAACAAAAGATGAGAGTTAAAGGAGTGAAGAGAAGAATGGTGTATTTCTTTTTGTTAGGAAAAGTGGCTCTCAGGAAGGCCAGGTGGACTGCTGGGTATCACCGCAGGACCAATTGTGGATAAATCTGGACAGTGCAGTCATGTAGTGATCTAGGAATGCCAGGGGCCATCCCACTCAAAGGCAGGCTTGTTTTTTAATGCAGAAGAGCAAAATTATTAAATTATATATCTGGTTGTATGTAATCAATGATATATAAAGTAAAATAGAAAGAAATAGTTTCACAGTTTCAATTGGAAAATAGTACTGTTCCAGGAAATGAAGGGGTTGATACAGCTACATGGCTCCTGGGTTAGGCTAAAAAAAAAAAAAAAAAAAAAAAAAAAAAAAAAAAAGTCTGTAGGCAAATTAGATTATTTGTCTTGCTTTCTTTTCCTCTTGTACAAGAAAAAGTGTGGATGAACATTACTGAGGGGAGTAAATTTGTATAATATCTCTGGATGAAAATTAGCTATACCTATGAAAATATAAAGGAATATTTCTTTGACAGCAATTTCACTTCTAGAAATTTATTCACAGATACATTTGCACATGTGCAAAATGGCCCCTTTAAAGTAATAGTTGCTATAGCTTTGTAATAACTAAATATATGAAACAATTTCAATGACCATAAATGAAGAAGGGTTTAAATTATGAGGTATCCTTGCAATAATTATATGTAGTTATTTAAAAGAATCAGGCAGAGCTAGTAAATATATAATGATTTCCAAGATACATTGTTGAGTGAAAAAATAAAAAAGGTACAGGAAAGTGTGTGTAAAATACTTAAAAATATTTGTATATTTACTTGTATATACTTAAAATATTTCTGCAAAGACACATAAGTTGTCAATTATTGCATCAGGGGAGTGTATAGAAGAAGACTTAACTTGTACTGAATAAAATTTGATGCCAGGCATTTTTTACAGTTTACAAGCTAATTGTAGATATGAACAGATTCAGTGTGCTATTTCAATATATGCATATAATGTGCAGTGATCAAATCAGCATAATTAGTATTTCCCTCTCTTTATCATTTCCTTATATTTGGAGGTTTTGAGCTCCTCTCTTCTAGATCTTCATGAAACATATAATAATAAATTATTATAGACCATAGTCATTCCTCTGTGCTGCAGAACACCAAAACTTATTCCTCTATCAATTGTTTTTCTACTAATTTTTAAATCATTGCATAAGTTATCTAATAAAAATAAAGCAAACTAATAACATAAATGAAGCAGAGCTGGAAGAAAGCTTTTCTATAACTGACCACATTCTATTTGGTAAGAATTATGCAAATATCAAATTGCACTAACAGGAAAAGGAAAAAGAACACACCAAAATGAGTCAGTCCCTTATCTAAGCCTTAGGTTTCCTCATTTATAAAATGGATACAGGGCAAGTACTTTGTAGGGTGCTTATTTAGATTAGATACAAAAGGTATAAACTCCCACAGTGTCAGACACACAATAGTAATTTTCATTACAAACACACACACCCCTCTGGTTCAGGCTTCAAGTTTCTGTAAGCAGTTCCCAAATCAAGCTAGGTTTGAAGTAGGAAGAATTTAGCATGACCAGAACATTTGCTTACTAGCAGGAGATTTAGCATTAATAGTAAGTACTGTTCCCTTAGGCTTCATTTACTAAATAAACATTACTTGTCAGAGACTATCCTGGGTGCTTAGATACAATGGTAAGAAAAACTGTGGGGCTTTAAAAAATATTATGCCATTTATATGTGAATGTATTTACATTCAAACAATGCAAAATACAACTAATGTTTCTCTTCACTGCTACTCCACTCCCCAGAGGTACCTAGAGGCATAAATAAGGTGGAGGAGTCCTTTATGATCTATGTCTTAAATAGTATCAGAGTATGAACTATTCTGCATCTGGCTAAAACATCAAAATGTCTTGGAGGTTTTTCTCAAGTCAGAAAAATTTTCTTTCATCTTTTAAACAGCAGCAGGTAGCTGTATGAATGTATGAATATATGTTCAAATAGGTTACCTTCTTGTAGCCCTTTCCCCCATCTTTAAAGCATATCACTCAGATCTCTACTTTTGTCATCATGTCTTTCTCTGCCTCTCTCCTATAAAGATACTTGTAAATCTAAATTTTAAAAATGTAAAGGACAATTGTAATTACACTTAGAGCTTCCCAAATAACATAGGATAACCTTTCCATCTCAAGAACCCTAATTATATTTGTAAAGTCTCTTTTTCTGTCTAAAGGATCATTCAGGTTCCAGGGAATTCAGACATGACTTAATTTGGAAGGTCATTTTCCATCTACTGTATATAGGAGATTATCCTGAGTTATCCATGTGGACTCACTGTGATTGCAAGGATCCTTATAAATGGAATAGGAAGGTCAAACAAAGAGAACCTAAGAGACAGTAACATGAGAAAGACTCTGCTGAACATTGCTGGCTTTGAGGATGGAAGAAAGGAGTCATAGGCCCAAAAATGTGAGCAGCATTTAGAAGCTGGAAAAGGCAAGGAAAAAATTATTCCCTAGAGACTCCAAGAGAATACAACCCTGCCATTGATTTTTACCCAGTAAGACCCATCTTGGACTTCTGACCTCCAGAGCTGTACAACAATACATTTGAATTGCCTTAAGCCATAGTGGTTATATGGTTGAGAAAATTTATGACAGCAACAATAAGAAACTAATGTAGATGTGAATAAGGGTTCTATGGTAGGAGAGTATTTTAAGAATGACCCCCAACAACTTGCTCTTACATTTCCTCCCACTTGAGTGTATGCAGAACATCACATGTCATTAGGGAATCACTAAATAAAACAGCAGTGAGATATCACCACACATATTAGAATAACTAAAACTCAAACCCTATGATACTATGACACCAAATCCCGGTGAGGAGTCTGAGCAACAGGTTGTTTGGGGAACACTAAATGATACAGCCACTTTGAAGATAGTTTGGCAGTTTAGCAACTATATTGCTAGGTATTTACTCAAATGAGTTAAAAACTTACATCTACATAGAAACTTGCACAAAAATGTTTATAGCAGCTTTGTTGAAAATTGTCAAATATTGAAAGCAACCCAGATGTCCTTCAATAGATTAACGGATAAACTGGTACATCCATACAATGGAATATTATTCAGTGATATAAAGAAATGAACTGTCACAAAAAGACATGGAAGAACCTTAAATGGATATTGCTAAGTGAAACAAGCCAGTCTAAGAATGTTGGTCCAAGGCCACCAGTATTTCTTATATTTTGAATTTAGGAATACAGTTTATAAAGAGAGGAATTGTGCTGCATCACATTGAGTCAAGTTCTCAAACCACTAAGAAATGCCAGTCTCCGGAGAGAACTTACAGCATTTACGATTAGTGATCACACATAAATGGCCATATGGCAGAGAGAGAGAGAATGTTTGCTTTCATTTTGATGGTTTTTTTTTTTGTTGTTGTTCCTGGTTTTAGTATCCTTATGTTAACGTCCACTTTTTGCGCAAACTCTAAGACACCAGAAAATATACTTTTTTTTCTGAGAAATTTTAACATGAAGTCTGGGTGAGTCATCCTCAGAATCTGCAAAATGGGGATGTGATCTTTATATTTGAAGACATTGTAATAAAATTCCACTGCTTCTTAAATAGCTATAGAATCAACTCCAGATAAATGTAGTCTCTAGTAAATAAATAATGAAATATATCCCCTGTCACAAGACACCAACCATCTATAGAGATAAGTCACAAATCCTTGAAAAGTCTATACAGGCAACAAGTCATGATCAAAAACACTCTAAATACATATGTGTGCTATAATACATTAAGTGATTTTGTACTTATGATAAAGCTTCACATTAGAAGGAAAAACATAGCACTCAGCTTAGAGTCATAGATGCAGACAGAATACAAATATGAATGAAGGAAAATATGAAGGACAGCTGTAATCATTTAAAACTCTTATTAATAACCTTACCCCACCCCTGAGAAAAATAATACAAAGTTACAAATTCAAAACCATGTATGTGGGCCGGGGTTGTGGCTTAGTGGTAGAGTGCTTGCCTAGCATGCATGAGGTACTGGGTTCCATCCTCAGCACCACATAAAAACAAATAAATAAAATAAAGATATTGTGTCCATCTATACTATTAAAAAAAAAAACATGTATAAGCCTTAAAAGAAAACCAGACAAGTAAGGGATCCTGAGGGCTGAATGGAGGTTTACCTTCAAGATAAATTGATCTCTGGTAATGTTATAGTTCAGTAGGGTCCAAAAGAACTTTCTATGAGGATGGAAATGTCCTATATCTATGCTGTTCAATATAGTAACACTAGTCACATGTGGCTATTTATCATTTAAAAGGTGTTTGATGTGACTGAGGAACTTAATTTTGTTTTTTAAGTATTTCAAATTAAAAGAGTCCCAGGTGCCCAGTATCTATCATATCAGACAGTGCAGTTATACAGTAAAGGAAATGTGCAAAATAAAGAGATAGCAGTGCATAGCAGAGGGGAGACACCAAGAAAGGGAACACGTGGGTTTCCCACAGACCTCCTGTTTCCAGTTAGAACTTTTGCCTGCAACTCTGTCCTCTTTCTGTTGTCAACTAGAGTTGATTTGTGCTACTTAAAACCTGAAGAGTTTGCATTAGTTTGGTAAGGCTGCCATAACAAATACCATTGAGTGGTTTAAACAACAGATTTTTTTTCTCACAGTTAAGGAGGTTGGAAGTCCAAGATCAAAGTTTCTTGCAGGTTTGGTTCTGTGGCCTCTCCTCCTGGATTGCAGGTCATCTTCTCATTCACTCCTCACACAGGTTTTCCCTATGCACATGTACCTTTGGTGTTTCCTCCTCTTCTCACAAGGACAGTGGGCCTATTGGATTAGGGACCCAACCTTCAATCTAACTGCCTTGTTTAACCTTACTTACCTTTTTGAAGGTTCTGCCACATTGGAGGATATAGCTTCAATATATGAAGTTTGGGGGAACAAAGTTCAGTCCACAAGAGATCACTAATTAATACATGTACACAACTTATCTCTTACTGTTCTTACCATCTTCAAACCTGATTGGATGAAGATACTCTGGTAATAAGTCCTTAATTCCTAAGGAAGTCCATAGCTTGTAGAAAGATCTGGTTTCAACAGAATTTGTGGTGACAACTCAGAACATCCTTCTCTCACAAGATGTCTTTGGAAACATGAACTAAACTTGTGGATTCATATTTTTAAGATTGCACTTACCTGGTAGAGCTTCATATTTTCACATTTATATTGCAAATATCTCCTTTATTATTTATTTATTTATTTATTTATTTATTTATTTTGGTACCAGGGATGGAACCCTGGGGCACCGAATCACTGAGCCACATCCAAGCCCTTTTTTTTCTATTTTATTTAGAGACAGGGTTTTGATGAGTTAATTAGGGCTTCACTAAGTTGCTGAGACTGACTTTGAACTTGCAATCCTCCTATCTCAGTATCCCAAACTGCTGGGAGTACAGGCGTGAGCCACCATGCCTGGCTACTCCCACATTCTTAATAGAGAATATGTAAATATAGTAGTGTAATAGTAGCTGTTTATCAACTGGCTCTGGAAAAATAAACACACATACACACATGTTATTACAGAATTTACTGACATAAAGAATATGTGTAGCATACAACTTGCAAATAATAAAATATGCAATACTCCTCATAAATTCTGTGTAGGCAATTTACTCTCAGAATGTTCTTAATTCATTTTGCCAACTTCAACTTTAGCCAACAATTGACAAATGAGAATAATTCCGACATCAGTGTTGGTTGATAGTTCCATCTATATTAACAACTAAAATGAAAGTATTTTATAATAGAGTTGAATGCCTGAATTTGACTCTCATTATTGACAAGAGTGAGTTTTTTGCTGAATTGAAAGTTTTCACAAATCTAGATGATTAGAGGATAGTCACTCCACATGGTCTCTTGATACAGTCAAGAGATGGATAAGCAAGATGTATAAAGGTAATGTAACAGAATATGCTATTTTAAACATTTTTATAAGTAGAAGGAGGACATGCTAATGATAAAAGTACAGGATAATAACTATAAAAACCAGTAACATAGTTGTTTATTATTGTTATTAAGGATTATGTTTTATACCCAATTATATGTACTGTTATATAGCTGGCAGTGCAGATTACACTAGTATCACCACAACATATAAGCAGTGCTGTGGACTACTTTGTTATGATAGCTACATTACTGAGTGATAGGGATTTACCAGCTCCATTATAATCCCATGAAATACCATCATATATGCAGTCTCTTGTTTACCAAAATAATTTATGTAAGCGTGACTATTTCTTTTCCATGATTCGTGATATAAATATTCCACCTATTTCAGCATACCAATTTGGTGATATAATCAAATACTAGTTAAAGAGTAGTATACACCATTATGTAGTATTTTCACCGTAGAGATACAATGAACAAAACCTCAAAGGTATAGATTATAGTAAAATAGGAGATGAGTGTTGAGTATTAAATTTTGTTTTAATTATTTATTTAATTATTATTTTTTAGAGTTTAATTTTTAATAATGTCTGTGCTTAATAACTAGCTTGCAACACTCCTGAAAATTTAGCAATTGGTCCCACAAACTAGTTTGAGTTGGTAGTAGCACACCACTGCATGTGTGTGTGTGTGTGTGTGTGTATACACACATCCTCAACTTAATACTGCCATAGCATACTATAAAGTTAGGAGAGAGAATGCAAGAAGGTAGACTACACCACAGAAGATAAATCAATTGTTGACATTAAGAAAGTAGGTGCTATGTTACATGAGCTAAATAATTAAAACAAAGAAGTATCAATCAAACATCTAGAGCTGAAGTAAAACATATAGGGTAAGATGCCACTGCATATTTTCAGAAGTTGGGCTTACCTGAAAGAAGAGGAAGAGGTGAAATAGGACTAAGAGAACCAGTAATGTTTAAAATAAACCTCTTTACATTTACAACAGTTTTGTAACAGTTTTACAGAAATAATAGAATAAGTACAGAAAGTTCCCATGAACCCTGTATCAGCTTCCACTAATATGAATATATTACATTAGTATGGCATATTTATTGCAACTAATTAACCAATATTGACACATTGTTACCATCTTAAATCTATGTTTTAATCAAATTTCACTAGTCTTTACATGAAGTCCCTTTTCTGTACCAGATACCATCCAGAATATTACAAAACACTTAGTGATGATATCCCATTAGGTTTCAGTTTTCCTTACTTTGATGACCTTGACAGTTCTGAGAACTAGTCATATATTTTGCAAATATCCATATTTTTGGATTTGTCATATATTTTTTTCATCACAAGACTATGACTTTCAGGAGGAAAACTACAAAATTAAAACTTCATTTTTATTATATTACACCATATGAAGAGTACACACTGTCAACATGACTTATCACTATTGATGTGGAACTCTGATCACCTTGCTGAGGTAGTACTTGTCAGTTTTTCTATCTTACATTTCTCTTTATTTCCATACTTTCCTCTTAGGAATGAAGTCAGTATGTATGGCACACACTGAGAGTGTGGGCAGCTGTACTTTACCTAATTTAGGGTGGACTATGTATTAAATTATTTGGAATTCTTTTGCACCAAAGATTCTCCTCTCCCCCATTTATTTACTTATTTATTCAACCATTTATTTGTATCAGTCTGGACTCAGACATTTGTTTTACACCTTGGTTTATAATCTACTTTATTATACTACTTTATTATGTTGCTCAAATTGTTTTAGATTTGACCATCAGGAGTTCTTTCAATTGGTTCTTTTCTTTCTTTTAATCCTTTTGACACAGTCCCATCTTTGTATGTTTTGCTATTCACACTTCTTTACTTTCTGGCACCAGAAGATGCTCAGGGCTCATCTTGCACACTTTCTGCCCAAGTCTTAGAACAACAATTTTTCCAACAAACCTGCTTACTTTTTATTGGAAAATGATATTATAATCCAAGAATTAGATGCCAGATGAGCCATTGATATGGCATATTGTTGACTTCTAAGCTTCCTCAGCTGTCCATGCAAGGACATCTATGTGTGTGCTGGCCCAAGTATATATACATACCTATAAATCCATAACAGAACACTCTCCAACGATAGCAATACAACATGGATCACTTTAACCTCCTCCCTTTGTTTAGCTACAAACTCCCACTTCAATAGTTAGACACTGTTTACCCACTAGCCACCAGTTACCTCTATGTAACTAGGAAAAACTAGCCTTAGTTCTCTATTTTTCAAATCATTTCCATAAAGAAGATTTGCACAAATTGTTGTTGCAATCCTTTAAAAGATATTATTATGACAATTTTTAAGAGAGATCATGAATTTGCTAAGGTATGAGTATCCCCAAGATATTTACTAGTGATACTCAGATCCAACTGCAATAGCTTCCTCAGCTAAAGAATAAATACCATGTCCATTTTAGAGCTGACAAAGCTGAAACTTTACAAGGTACTGTAACTGGATAAAACACATATATTAAGTGAATGGTGGAACCAATTCTCCTGGTCAGGAGAAGAGAGACTGTGTCCACTGAGTCTGACACTGCTTTAGAATGAGTTTTCTAGATCTTTTGACCTTTCTGAAAGAAGGCATTTGTGGTTAAAGCCACCCTGCTTCTCTTCCCCATTCTTGTGAATCAGAGTCCTGACTATAGGCAAGTACTCCTGACCAATTTCCTATGCCTTCCCATCATCTCCCAAATGCTCTATACTTTCATGTTCTTAACCCAAGCCTCTCTTGCCTCCCACACTTTCCATTGTATTCCCTAGTACTTCTACTCCACCATCACCTAATGTATCCTTAACCTCTTCTCAGACAGTTACTTCTCCCTTCTTGGCATGAATGCAATTCAACTCTCCTTTGAGGGCATTGAATTTCCTGAAATATTCCAAATGGAATATTTTTTATTCTTTTTCATGACCTACCTAACTAAAAGTCAGGAGGTGAATTTGAAACCCTCCTTGCTTCCCATTGTTTCTTTCCCAAATGTCATGGGTCAAGGATACCCATCAAAAATATATATGTTGAAGTTCTAGTGAGCTGTACCTCAAAATGGGACCTCTGGAAACAGAGTAATTTCAGATATGATATAGTTAGCTAAGATGAGGTCATATTAGATTAGTGTGGGTCCCTAATCAAATATGAGTGATTACTGTACACAATGGTGCACACCTGTAATACCAGTGACTCAGGAGGCTGAGGCAGGAGATCACAAGTTTGAGACCAATCTCAGCAGTTTAGCAAGGCCCTAAGCAACAGTGAGACCCTGTCTCAAAATAAAAAATAAAAAGGGCTGGGTATGTAGTTCAGTGATAAAGCACCCCTAGATTCAATCCCTAGTATCAAATAAAGATGTATGTGTTATCTCTATAAAAAAGGGGAAATTCGGACCAGATATACACAAGAGAAGAATGCTATGTGAAAGCAAAATCTGTCTCAGTCTGTTTGGGCTGACATAACAAAAATACCATTTATTTGGTGGCTTAAAGAACAGAAATTTGCTTCTCACAGTTCTGAAGGCTGGGAAGTCCATGATTAAGGTCCTAGCAGGTTCAACAGTCTGGTGAGGGCCTACTTTCTGCTTTAAAGATGGCCACCTTCTCACTGTGCCCTCACATAGTGGAAGAGGTGAGAGCTCCATTAGGATTCTTTTGTAAGGGCACTAATCTCATTCATGAGGGCTTCTCCCTCGTGATCTAACTAATTCCCAAAGGCCCTACCTCCTAATATTATCTCATTGAAGTTAGGATTTTCATCTAGTAATTCTGGAGGGGGACCACATTCAGTCTATAATAAAGGCAGATTTCTACAAGCCAAGGAACACCAAAGATTGCCAGCATAGCACCAGTACCCAGGGGAGAGGCAAGGAATAGATTCCTAACCAATCTTACCTACAAATTGATCTCAGATATCTTGCCTCCAGAAGTCAGCAGCAATGAACTTCTGTTTTTTAAGCTACCCAATTTTGCTAAGGTTTAAAATCTATCCCCCAAAGTCCACACATTGGAAAGTTAATCCCCAATACAATAGTGTTGAGAGGTAGATCTTTAAGAGGGCAAACACCTCATGAATGGATTATTTTCATTTTCTTGAGAGTGAGCTTCTTATCTTAAAAGTGGGTTTGTTATAAAATCCAATCCAGTCCTCTCATGAGCATGCTCTCTTGGTTGTGAGGCCTTCTGCCATGTTAGGATGCAAGAAGCAGCCCCTCACCAGATGCCATTCTTTGATCTTGGACTTCCCAGTCATGAGAACCATAAGCCAAATAAAACTTTATTGCTTATTAATTACTCAGTCTGTAGTAGACTCTTATAGTAGCATAAAATGAACTGAGACACAGGTTGTAACCCTTCATTATGGAAGCCCTACCAAACTAATATACCAACTTTCTAGTAAAAGCCCTATTTCATTTTTTTATTTAAAAATGATTTTTAATGTGTGAAGTATGATTTGGTTATCTCATGGATCAGGGACTTCCAATCTAACTATTCCTTTAGATCTCAGTTTAATTATTATTTCTTTCAGAATACTTACTTGATCAGGATCTTTTTTTTTTTTTTTTTTTCACGGTGCTGGGGTTCGAACCCAGGGCCTTGTGCTTGCAAGGAGAGCACTCCACCAACTGAGCTATCTCCCCGCCACCAATCAGGATCTCCCTGCCACTTAATTGACAACCACTCTTAATAGTTTCCTCAGTCGTGTCCAATCTACCCTGAGCTAATCATGTAACCATTTTATTTCTTTTTGAAGTACCCTTTTTTTAAACCTCAGTTTTTAGTTCTGCTAGTGATAATGTTATTTAATACTTGGTCTCTAGACTCTAAACTCCATGACAGCAGCAAAAGTTTCTCTTTATCATCATAAGCCCAGAGTAGGTACTTAGCAAATATTTGTCAAATGAACTAAAGCATTCCATTGTTTTAAAAGTTATTTCATTTTGAAATACAAATAAGCCTTGGTAAATATAATCCACCAAGCCTTATCAGCCATACAATATTTAATATGTACATGAATGTCAGACCTAAAATGGTGCTGAAATTCGTGTTATCAGATAATTGCTTCCTAAATGACACTTGGCTTCTTTCTCAGTCCTGTTTCTTGATCTTGTTGACTTTGAACATTAGTTTATTGACTTCCCCAGTTGTATGGTCTCCAGAATTATATTCATGGTCTGTTAGTAAGGATTGACTTTAATATTTTGATGGATTACTTAGGAACAATTACCATATTCTAATTTGTTGTAACCAGTATGTGTATCCTTGGCCATATTCCTACTTGTAACCATATCTTCCATTCCAGGTATTAAAACATAAAGGGACAAATGGCCTGCTCTTAATGTTAGTCCTAGGTAGAGGAAGCAGTCTCTCTTTTCCAAATGTCAGGCACAGATACTACTATCTTGAAATTAGCCAGGAGTGCAACATTACTAACCTTGGGGCAGCCAATGCCCAGGTGATAAATGTGAATGCCAGGGAACTAGAACCTGTGAGTTACTTCTGGATTTTTCTTTCAGACATGTATTAGTTTTCCATCACTTTGACAAAACACCTGAGAAAATCAACTTATGAGGAGGAGATATTTATTCTGACTCAGTTTCAGAGGTTTATTCCATAGTTGCTTGGTTCTGTTTCCTTGGGGTCTGTGGCAAGGCAGAGCATCATGGCAGTAAACATGTGGTGGAGGAGGCTACTCTGTAAAATCCAGGAAGCAAAAGAAAAAAAGACAACATGGGTATACTGTGAGAGGTCTCCCTCCCAGTGCCCAATAATAAAACTCTCCCTGCCACTTAATTGACAACCACTCTTAATAGTTTCCTCAGTCGTGTCCAATCTTCCCTGAGCTAATCAAAGGAATTCTTCATTTCTCTTATGGTGTTCTTAGTTTCTAGCATTTTATTTCAATTCTTAGAGTGTCTACCTGTCTGCTATGTCACTCATCTGTTCTTGCATGTTGTCCACTTTTCTACTAGAGCTCTTAGCATATTAGTCATAACTATTTTCAATTTGGGGCTGGATAATTTGAAACTCTCTGCCACGTTGAAGTCTGTTTCTGATGCCTGATTTGTTTGTTTGCCACTTAGTGTGTGCTATGGTCAAAACTGAAACCTAGTCACCAATATAATAGTGTTAGAAGGCAGGAGTTTTGGGAAGTGATTTTGTCATAAGGGTGAAGCCCCCATGAATTGGATTAGTGCACTGTTTCAGAGACCTTAAAGAGATCCCTCACTACTTCCACCATCTGAGGACATAGTGAGAAGACACCATCTATGAACAAGAAACTAGGCCCTCACCAGACACTGAATCCACTACTGCCTTAGATTTGGACTTTCCAGCCTCCAGCACTGTGGGGATTTATAAATAACAAAGTTTGGGATGTTTTGTTACAGCAGCCTGAACAAACTAACCTTATATACCTTGTAACTTTTTGTTGAAAATATGTTGTATCAAGTAAAAGGAACTTTAGATAGGATTTTAATGAGGTTTTATGTTTGTTTGGCTAGGATTTAGGCTGTTTTTACTGCTTACTGTAACTGTAGTGCCAGAGGATAAAATCTCTCTGCTGTCCCTGTTGGTTCTTCCCCTTTGTCCTTATGTCCCTAGAGATAAGGATCTGAGGCTAGCAGTCCCGTGTTTTAATAGAAGGCCCCTCTTGATATGGTGGGAAGATGTGGCAGGAGGGAAAGTCCTCCATATTCTTCTGATTAGGTCTTAGTCCTTCAGGGAGACTGACTTCCCCATGTGGAAGAGAGAGAGAAAGAGAAAGAGAGAGTTGTGGATTTTGGATGTTTCCCTCCCACAGTTTGGTTAGGTTCTGTGCAAAATTCTAGTCTTTGGACACTTTTAAAATAATCCCCAGACATTCGTTAAGAGAACAGAATGCTCTCTGCATATTTCAGAAGGTTCCTTTTCTCCTTCTCCTGCCAGAAGTATGAAGGAGATTTTGTCTTAAATTTCTATAGTGAGAACTATACAGGGCTCTTGGAGGTAAAAACTCACTGAAGTTGTGCCTCCCCATGGCTTGAAATTTTTACCCTGAACTAGTCCACACTGAGTCACTAGTGATTCTTCAATCATAATTTAAAATGTCCCTACTTATCTTTGCTTGAGCTGGGGCCTTGTACTTCTTTACTACCCTGGATAAACCATAACTATACCTGTTATCTACCTGTCTCATCAGTTTTGGGGAAGAAATTTACCCTGTGACCTCAATTCACTGCTGGATTGAAAAAATTCTTATTTTCCTTTCTTCAGCATTTCTTTTGTTGTATGTGATACCTTTTAAGTTTTTTCCACATCAGACTGGAAGCCAGAAGTCAATTTTCTACTCTATAATTTAGATATATTTCAACAAATACATATATTCTATATACACAGAATATATACTCTGATACACATCATTTTAATTTTTCTTTTTTCACAAATGTACATTTATAAAGCTATAAGCAGCATCTTGCAATTTTTGGTTATTTCACCAGGAAAGCTTTCCATGCCATTTTTTTATACGGTTGCATATTCTATTTATCAATTTAATACAATTTGTTAGTAAAATACCCTATCAACAGGCATTTGTTTCAAGTCTATTAGAAATAATATGAAATGGAAAACACTTGTAGATACATCTGTGTTAATCAACTTTTTGTCACTGTGACCAAAATACTTGACAAGAACAACTTAAAGGATGAAAAGTCTTTGGGGCTTACAATTTCAGAGGTTACACCCATGGTTGGTGAATCTGAGGTGAGTCAGGACTTCATGGCAGAAAGGCATAGTGTAGGAAAGCTCCTCAGCTCATGGTAGCCAGGAAGCAGAAAGACAAGAGAGGGAGGAAGGGAGGAAGGGAGGGGGAGAGAGAAAAGAGAGAGAGAGAGAGAGAGAGAGATCATGGATGGATAAAGTCCAATGCTCCCACTGACCTGCTTCCTCTAGCTACACCCCACCTATCTATAGTTACCACCCAGCAGTCTATGCAAATTTCTAATCCATCAAATGGATTAATCTACTGATGATTTTATAACCCTCATAATCTAATCATTTTACCTTTGACCATTCCTATATTACCTAACACGTGAATTTTGGGGGCATTAAAGATCTAAAACATTACATTCCACTCCTGTTCTCCAAAAGTTTGTGCCCATATCATAAAGCAAAATGTATTCAGTCCATCTCCAACAGTCCCCATAGCCTAAATCCTTTCAGTATTGCTCAAAAGTCGAAGTCTAAAGTTCGCTCAAACTCAAGGCAAACTCTTAACTGTGAGTCCTGTAAAAATCAAAAGTAAGTTATACACATTCAATGTGCAGTAGAACAGAGTACACATTACCATTCCAAAAGGGAACAGTAGGAGCATAGAAAGAAAGGATGGGACCAAAGCAAGACCAAAACCTAATGGGGCAAACATTAGGTCCTATAATTCCAGGTCCAGTATATGGGGCATATGGGGCTGAGATGGGAACTCCAAGGATTTGGGCAGTTCCACCCCTTTGGCCTTGCTCACTGCAACCCACAGCTCCTTTCTTGGCCCAACTCTGCTGTCTGCTTATAGCTTTTCCTCAGCAAATGGTACATGTTCCTGGCACCTCTTAATTTAGGGGGTCTTCATTCCACCTTGATGCATCACCCTTTAGAGTTTGCACACAGGAATTCTGACCCTGCTACACTTTGTCTGGTCTCTCACACCCTCCTCCAAAATCTTGGAAGCATCTATGAATCTCTAAATACAGCATCCTGCATTTCTGCACCACATGGACAATGGCAAGATTTGCTACCAGCTTGAATAGCATCTGGGCTGCCTTGGACCATGACTGCAGTGACTTCTGAGTACCTGGACAGCTGAGTGTGGTGAGATGAATTCTGGGAAAACATTTTCCTAGGTACCACTTTGTTAGCAGGGTGCCCTCATTGTCTTTCAAATGTTATCACTTGTTCAAGATTGAGCCTGCTATGGGTATGTTGTTGCTAATTCCTGAGATGCCTGGAAGCATCTTTCCAATTGTTTTTGTGCAAAATATTTAGCTTCTCTTTAGTGGTAGTAAGCTTTTAACAAATACAACATCCTTAGCACAAAATGTTACATGTGATTTTCTGGCCAAAATATAATTTTTAAAAATCTTTCATCTTTGCTTCTGCTTCTGATTATCATAGTAAATTTGTCTGAAAGCTGCTAGCAATATCCATGCCACTGCCAATGCTGTGCTACCTGAAATTTCTTCCACAAGATTAATTAGTCCATCACCTTTAAATTCAGTCTCACTGAAAGTCTCAGGACATGGGCAAAGTGTAGCCAATTTCTTTGCAAGAATGTAACACAAATGGGCTCTAATCTGATTTCAAACAGAGTCCCTTTTCTCTGAAACCTCATGAACTCTTGTCTTTACTGTCCATAGTTCTATCAGCATAATGGTGTTTAGAGCTCCCACCAGAATCACCCATTGAATTCCACTTACAATGTTCCAAAGCTTTTCCAGTTTGCATCTCTAAACTTTTCCAAAAAAATTCCTTTTCCAACAAAACTTCCCCCAAAGTCTTCTGAACCACATGGTTAGATTAGTCACAGAAACATCCACTTCTTGGTACCAATATCTGTTTCATACAACTTTTTTCATCATTGTGACCATAAAACCTGAAAAGAACAAGTTAAAGGAGGAAACATCATTTTTGGCACATGGTTTCAGAGGTCTCAATCCACAGATGACTGACTCCATTGCTCTGGGTGCAAGGTGAGGTAGAACACAATAATGGAAGGACATGACAGAGGAAAGCAGCTCCAGACATGGCAACAAGGAAGCAGAGAGCTCTGCTCATCAGGGACAAAACATAAACCTCAAAGTCATGCTCCCAGTGACCTTCCTCCTCCAGCCACATCCTACCTGCCTTGGTTATCACCTAGTTAATCCATATCAGTATGTTAATCCACTGATTAGGTTATACCTCTCATAATCTAAACATTTCACCTCTGAAAATGCATTGTCTCACACATGAGATTTTGATATCTAAACCATAACAGGGAACATATTTGCCTTGTTCCAGAGTCCCTTTTACTTTTCATTGTAAGTCTCCTTTGAGACTTACATTTGAGTCTCCATTCTTGGCTTCACTTATTATATTAATGACATAATATAATACATGAAAATATATGAATTTATTCTATAGGTATATATAATTACAAGGCAGAGGTTATACATGGAAGAAAAAGAGAGGAAGTTAATTGGTTACCAGCAGCAGGCAAAAACAACAAAAAAAAACGCTTATGTTGAAACCTTGGCTTGCATCCCATCTTGGCCAATCATAAGGACCACTGTGACCTATTTACATATCAACTTCCCAGACTGTTAACCCCAACCAATCTGAAGCAGTACTTCTCCTTATAAACTGTTCTATCCCAAACCTCTCCTTATTTCTTCACATTATCTAGTCCTTTTTATCCATAGCCTATAATGTAAATAATTCATGTTTTTCTTCCCCAAAACTTTAAAAGCTTTAAATCTTTTTTTGGTTTGAGAATTTTGGTTTAACAATATCTAGGGCAAAATGTGGTGTAGAAACAATCAGAATCTATTATTTTTCTAACTGACTTTAATAATTGCTTTTTCTTGTTCTGTGAAGAATGTCTTTGGGGTTTTAATAGGATTTGCATCAAATCTATACAACACTTTTGGTAGTATGGCCATTTTGACAATATTAATTCTGCTTATACAAGAGCATGGGTCTAAGGTCTTCTTCAGTTTCTTCCTTTAGTATTCTGTAGTTTTCATTGCAGAAATCTTTCATTTCTTTTGTTGGATTGATTCCCAACTATTTATTATTTTTTGAGGCTACTGTAAATGGGGTAGTTTTCCTAATTTCTCTTTCAGTGGATTCATCATTGATATATAAGGAATGATTTATGGGTGTTCATTTTATATCCTGCTACTTTGCTGAATTCATTTATTAGTTCCAGAAGTTCTCTGGTAAAATTTCTTGGATCTTCTTAATGTAGAATCATGTTGTTGGCTAATAAGGATAGTTTGTGTTCTTATTATCCTATTTGTATCCCTTTAAATTCTTCCTTCTGTCTAATTGATCTGACTAAAGTTTCTAGAACAATGTTGAACACAAATGATGAAAAGCAATCCTTAAAAAGAAGAGTGAAGCAGGACATATAACAATACTGTACTACAGAGCCATAGTAACAAAATGACAATGTATTTACAAAAACAGACATGTAGATCAGTGGTACACAACAAGACACAGAAACAAACCCACATAAATACAGTTATCTCATACTAGTCAAAGGCTCCAAAAACATTCATTGGAAAAAAGACAGCCTCTTCAACAATGGTGCTAGGAAAACTGGAAATCCATATGCAGCAAAATGAAATTAAACTCCTCTCTCTCACCCTGCACAAAACTCAACTCAAAGTGGATCAAAGACTTAGGCACCACAACAGAGACCCTGTACCTAATAGAAGAAAAAGTAGACCCAAATTTCTACCATGTCAGCTTAGGAGTTTACTCCCTTAATAAGACCCCTAAAGCACAAGAAATAAAAACAAGAATCAATAAATGGGATGAATTCACACTAAAAACCTTTTTCTCAGCAAAGGAAACAATTGATAATGTGAAGAGAGAGCCTACACAATGGGATAAAATCTTTACCACATGCACCTCAGATAAAGCACTAATCTCCAGTATACATAAAGAACTCAAAAACCTCAACATCAAAAAACAAACGACCGATCAATAAATGGGCTAAGGAACTGAACAGACACTTCACAGAAGAAGAAATACAATCAACAAATATATGAACAAATGTTCAAAATCTCTAGTGATTAGAGAAATGCAAATTATAACCACACTGATATTCCATCTTACTCCAGTCAGAATGGCAATTATCAAGAATACAAGCAACGATAAATGTTGATGAGGATGTGGGGGAAAGGTACACTCACACATTGCTGGTGGAACTGCAAATTGGTGCAACCACTCCAGAAAGCAGTATGGAGATTCTTCAGAAAACTTGGAATGGAACCACCATTAGAACCAGCTATCCCACTCCTCAGTTTATACCTAAAAGACTTAAAAATCAATATGCCACATCAACATTTATATCAGCTTAATTCACAGTAGCCAAATTATGCTGCCAAACTAGGTGCCCTTCAATAGATGAATGGATAAAGAAAATGTGGTATATATGTATATGTATGTATGGTTACATGATTGGTGTAATTCTACATCATGTACAACCAGAAGAATGAGAAGTTATACTCCATTTATGTATCATGTGTCAAAATGCATTCTGTCAATTAGAATGAATTTTTAAAAAAGAGAAAAAATTCAGCTGATACTTCCAGATTTGTTCAATATCATTTTCAGTTAATTTTTGTTATACAATTTGAGATTCAGATCAACATTTATTATTTTACCCATAAATAGTCAGTTGCTATAGCTTCATTTTTGGAAAAGGATATTCTCCTTCATTGAACTGAATTTGTACTATTGTCAAAAACCTTGGACATTATCTGCGTTGGTTAAATTTTTGTTTCTCTATTCTGTTCCAATGATCCTATGTATCTCTTTTCCCACTAATACCATTAGTAGTATTGATTACTGCAGCTATAGAGAGATTAATGAAATCAGATGGACTGATTCTCCATTTTTTTCAAAATTGTTTTAGCTATTCTAATCTCTTTGTCTTTTGATATAAAATTTTAAATAGTATTTGCTATGTGTGTGAAAATTTTGCTGGAATTTTATAGGAATCCCAATCCCACTTAACCTATATATCACTTTGGGGAGAATTAACATCCTTATTATGTTGAATTTTTCAACTCACAACATGGCATGCTTCCATATTTGTTTAGATTTTCTTTAATTTTTTGATTAGCATTTTATAGTTTAAAGAGTATGAAAAATGGTGGAATGAGACAAACATCATTACCCTATGTGCATGTATGATTACATGAATGATGTGAGTCTACATCATGTACAACAATAGAAACGAAATGATGTACCCCCCCATTTGTGTACAATGAATCAAAATGCAGTCTGTAAAAAGATTTTAAAAAAATAACAATAAAAAAAGAAATCCTGTACATATTTTGTTATATTTACATCTGGGTATTTGTGTATTTTACTGATTATAAGTCACATTTATTTTTTTTTTCTTTAAAAAGGAGATCTCAATGATTCATATCCAGTTTGCAAATATCTAATCTTCTGAAATCTCTAAAGTCCTAAAGACACAAAAATGATTGAGCAATGACCCAAGATGCCTGTTGAATATGAATACATTAACAGATGTTTTAAAACTGAAAAAAAAAATCAGGATAATTTTGCTCACTGTTAACTTTCAGCCAAGAGTTATTTAGACCCAAATACAGTCTGTACTAGCATTAATTCAAGCTAAAATTATTTCTGGTAACACTTCAGATTATGATAATTTGAAACATATCTATCAATTTAATTTTTTCAGATTCTGGATACAACACAGCATCACAATCTGCTATGTAATAAATTACCACAAATTTAGCATTTTAAAACAACAATACACATCTATCATCTCAGTTTCTGTGGGTCAAGAGTCCTGGTGCAACTTTGCTTGGTCTTCTCTCAATTATATAGACTATAATCAACATGTTCCCTGGTTATGTTTCCAACCAAGTGAAATTTCTGGGTCAAAGAGCACAATGCATTCAAATTTTGATCAGGTCTGTTAATCGTCTTACAAAAAAATTACTTACACTCCCATTAATCCCTTCTCCTAAAACAGATATAAGCAACTTTGTAAATGTGCCAAGTTTTTATATTTAGATGAACTGTTTCCTCTCATTTAGCACATACCTGTGCTTACCTTTGGTCACCATGCCTATACCAGAGTAGTGTAAACAGACCAAGGTTTTGACACTTGAGGAGACACAATCTCTCATGGCACATCCTAAGGAAGTTCATGTTCATTATCTGATCTTTCATTTGCTGATTTCCTGCTTCAGTGAGATTTGCTGGGGAATCTGGGCACAGAGTGTGAAGGGAGGAAAGGAGAGAGAGAGAGAGAGAGAGAGAGAGAGAGAGAGAGAGAGGGAGAGAGAGAGAGAGAGAGAGAGAGAGAGAGAGAGAGAGAGAGAGAGGAGAGAGAGAGAGAGAGAGGGAATAAGGAAGCAAGAAGGCAAAGGTAGTAAGGAAAATATGAGAGAAAAAAATTCCCTTGGTAATTTGCTCACCATGGAGAGCTGGAGTTGTATTGCAATTCTATCTTTTGTATTTCTGGGCAAGGTGGAAAATCTTAAAAGTGGCAGATGTTCAAACTGTGAAAACTGAATGAGTAATCATCCGAAATATCGATACTAGTTCCTGAGTTCTTGAAGACAACATCATTTGAACATTTGCTAAACACAGAAATTACATTTAAAATCTCAAGTGAGTCACAATTGAGTGAAAACAGACTTGATTTGGGGAAAGAATTTGGATATTCAATGCCATTCTCTATATTCAACAAACTGGGGTGGATTTATGATAAGGTTTATGAAACTGAAGCTCTATACCCTAACTTGCTCACCTGCTCAGATTCCTAATATATATGTATGCACACACCACATCCATATGAGGACTAAAGACACAGAGAAATATTATATATATATATGTTTTGTTATATACAATATTATATATATATGTATATGACATATATGTATATGATATATGTATATCATATTATATATATACACATAGATATAATATTCTGTCTGAAACACAGATTCTGAATCAAAGGACAGGCCATTTATTACTCACCAAATCCATCAAAGAACTCAATTCCCTCCCCCAGTCCCCATCCCCATGGGATGATGCAATGAGGACCAGATGGTCACTTGTGTTTGCAGATGATTGCACCACAGAACAGGAACCTTGCAATCATGAGATTCATAGCTTATATGGAGCTGTTGGTACATATGTCCCTTATGCCTTCTGGATATTTACTCTGAAATGTAAATAATCTTCAAGGATTGATAAGAAGATATAGGAAGGTGTCTAGAATGTAAGCAAGAGGTTCCAGGGGAAATGAATCTCTAAATCTCTCTGGAGTGATACACACTCTCTAACTTCCGTGTTTACTACTTAATGATCTTTTAACTCAGTTTGCCTGTATTCTTTGCTTAGGATGTCTGGGTAATGCAGAAAACAGTATATCCATAGAAACGTACTTCCCCACAGCTCCTTCCAAAATCTGAAGGTGGATAGTCAATGGATTCATGTGAATCCTTCATACTTTTAAGGGGAGGGAAATATTTGTAAAACATTATTTTTTGTAATTTTTTTTAAAGTCCTCCACACTAAGTAAATTTAAGGCCCCACAAAAATTGGATTTGACCCTGCTCACAAATGTGCCTGCAATTGTTTACTGTGAAGAGAGAAAACACATTGGTGAAAAAGTGTCCTACAGTGGTCAAGCAAAATTTGTTTCTTTGTTCCTGTATCCCTCAGCACACTCCCTGAGTTCCATCACCAGCTGTGGTGGAGCTCTCCCTCCTGTGTCCCTTACCACACATTCTGAGTTCCACCACCAGCTCTGGTGGAGCTCTCCGTCCTGTGTCCCTTACCACACATTCTGAGTTCCACCACCAGCTCTGGTGGAGCTCTCCCTCCTGTGTCCCTTACCACACATTCTGAGTTCCACCACCAGCTCTGGTGGAGCTCTCCCTCCTGTGTCCCTTACCACACATTCTGAGTTCCACCACCAGTTCTAATGGTAACTTCCCTCCCTTACAACACTCTCAAGTAGTGGCTTTTTTTTATGCCTGCACGGCTCCCTCATGACTTGAGTAATTTTCCTCTTGCTCCTTATTGTTGTGTATGAAATGTTTTTGCTCCTTTCTACCATCCACCCTCCATCCCCATTCTGTAATTACCTTCACTTTTCAATGATTGTAGCTTTTAAGATTATTCTCTTTGTAAATCTATTCCTAATTCCTTAAGAAGCAAGTAGATGGACATTCTCTGATTTTCTCTACCTTGAAGTCTCCTCCTTTGACTGCCTTGTTTCTACCCTAACTCAATCCCATGCTTATATGTTAGATTAATATTTAATGAAACTGCAAGTCCTTTGTGATCTCAATTTCATTCATATTTTTATTACTTTTTTTAACTTGTTCTAATTAGTTATACATGACAGTAGAATGCATTTGGACACATAATACATAAATGGAGTATAACTTCTCATTCTTGTGGTTGTAAGTGATGTAGAATCACAATGGTCATCTAATCATATATGTAAACAGGGAATAATGTCCAACTCATTCTACTATCCTTCCTACCCCCATACCCCTCCCTTTTCTTCACTCCCCTCTACCTAATCCAAAGTACCTCCATTTTTTCCCAGATACCCCGCCCCCCACTTATTATGAACCAGCATCTGCATATCAGAGAAAACATTCAGTCTTTGGTTTTTTGGGTTTGGCTTGTTTCGCACAGCATGATATTCTCCAGCTCCATTCATTTACATGCAAATGTCATAAATTTCATTCCTCTTTAAGGCTAAGTAATATTCAAAATTGTATATATATATATGTATATACATATATATATATATATATACCATATTTTCTTTATCTATTCATCTATTGAAGGACACCAAGGTAGTTTCCATAGTTTGGCTATTGTGAATTGAGCAGCTATAAAAATTGATGTGGCTGCATCACTGTAGCATACTGATTTTAAGTCTTTGGGGCATAAACTAAGGAGTGGATAGCTGCATCAAATGGTGGTTCCATTCCAAGTTTTCTGAAGAATCTCCATACTGCTTTCTGGAGTGTTTGCACCAATTTGCAGTTCCACCAGCAATGTGTGAGTGTACCTTTTCCCCCACATCCTCACCAACATTTATTGTCGCTTATATTCTTGATACTTGCCATGACTGGAGTAAGATGGAATATCAGTGTGGTTATAATTTGCATTTCTCTAATCACTAGAGATGTTCAACATTTGTTCATATATTTGTTGATTGACTGTATTTCTTCTTCTGTGAAGTGTCTGTTCAGGTCCTTAGCCCATTTATTGATCGGGTCATTTGTTTTTTGATGTTGAGGTTTTTGAGTTCTTTATGTATACTGGAGATTAGTGCTTTATCTGAGGTGCATGTGGTAAAGATTTTATCCCATTGTGTAGGCTCTCTCTTCACATTATCAATTGTTTCCTTTGCTGAGAAAAAGGTTTTTAGTATGAATTCATCCCATTTATTGATTCTTGTTTTTACTTCTTGTGCTTTAGGGGTCTTATTAAGGGAGTAAACTCCTAAGCTGACATGGTGGAAATTTGGGTCTACTTTTTCTTCTATTAGGTACAGGGTCTCTGTTGTGGTGCCTAAGTCTTTGATCCACTTTGAGTTGAGTTTTGTGCAGGGTGAGAGAGAGGAGTTTAATTTCATTTTGCTGCATATGGATTTCCAGTTTTCCTAGCACCATTTGTTGAAGAGGCTATCTTTTTTCCAATGAATGTTTTTGGAGCCTTTGACTAGTATGAGATAACTGTATTTATGTGGGTTTTTCTCTGTGTCTTATATTCTGTACCATTGATCTACATGTCTGTTTTTGTGCAAATACCATGCCATTTTTGTTACTATGGCTCTGAAGGATAGCTTAAGGTTTGGTATTGTGATGCCTCCTGCTTCATACTTCTTGCTAATGGTTGCTTCGGTTTTTCTGGATCTCTTATTTTTCCAAATGAATTTCATGACTGCTTTTTTTAGTTCTATGAAGAATGTTATTGGGATTTTGATAGGAATTGCATTAAATCTATATAGCATTTTTGGTAGTAGGGTCATTTTGACAATATTAATTCTGTCTATCCAAGAGCATGGGTGATTTTTCCATCTTCTAACATCTTTCTTCAATTTCTTTCTTTAATGTTCTTTAGTTTTCACCGTAGAGATCTTTCACCTTTTTGTTAGACTGATTCCCAAGTATTTTATTTTGTTTTTTGAGGCTATTGTAAATAGGGTAGTTTTCCTAATTTCTCTTTCAGTGGATTCATCCTTGATGTATTGGAATGCATTTGATTTATGGGTGTTAATTTTATATCCTGCTACTTTGCTGCATTTATTCATTAGTTCTAGTAATTTTTTTCGTGGAACTTTTTGGATCTTCCAAATATAGAATCATGTCATCTGCAAATAGTGATAGTTTGAGTTCTTCTTTTCCTATTTATATCCTTTATTTCTTTTGTCTAATTACACTGACTAGAGTCTGCAGGTCTGTTGAATAGAAGTGGTGATAAAGGGCATCCCTTTCTTTCTCTAGTTTGTAGAGAGAATGTTTTCAATTTTTTTCTATTTGGATGATTTTGGCCTTGGGCTTAGCATAGATAGTTTTTATAATGTTGAATTATGTTCCTACTCTCCCTGGTTTTTCTAGTGATTTGAACATGAAGGGGTGTTGTGTTTTGTCAAATGCTTTTTCTACATCTATTGAGGTGATCATATGACTCTTGTCTTTAAGTCTGTTGATGTGATAAATTATGTTTATTGATTTCCCTATGTTGAACCAACCTTGCATCCCTGGATTGAACCCCACTTGATCATGGTGCACTGTCTTTTTAAATCTGTTGTTGTATGCTATATTCCAGAATTTTATTGAGAATTTTTGCATCTATGTTCATCAGGGATACTGGTCTGAAGTTTTCTTTCCTTTATGTGTCTTTGTCTGGTTTTGGTTATCAGTTTACTACTAGTCTCATAAAATGATTTTGAAAGGATTCACTCCTTTTCTATTTCATGGAATAATTTTTGTAGTATTGGTGTTAATTTTTCTTTGAAGGTCTTGTAGAACTCAGATGGAAGTCCATCTATTTCTGGGTTTTTCTTGGTTGGTAGGCTTTTAATGGTGTCTTCAATTTCTTGCTTGAAATTGATCTAAATTGTGTTTGTCCTCTTGATTCAATTTGGGTAGGTCACATGTCTCTAGAAATTTGTCAATGTCTTCAAGATTTTCTATTTATTGGAGTATAAATTTTCAAAATAGTTTCTAATTTATCTTATGTATTTCAGTAGTGTCCATTGTGATATTTCCTTTTTTCATCAAGAATTTTAGTAATTTAAATTTTTTCTTTTTCTTCGTTAGCATAGCTAAGGGTTTATCAATTTTACTTATTTTTTCAGAGATCCAACTTTTTGTTTTGTCGATTTTTCAGTTGTTTCCTTTGCTACAATTTCATTGATTTCAACTCTGATTTTAATTATTTCCTATCTTCTACTGAGTTTGGTGTTGATTTGTTCTTTTTCTAGGGCTTTGAGATGTAATTTGAGGTCATTTAGTTTTTGACTTTCTATTCTTTTAAAGAATGAACTCAAAGCAATGAACTTTTCTCTTAGCACTGCCTTTATAATATTCTAGAGATTTTGATAGGTTTTATTGGTATTCTCATTTACCTCTAAGTATTTTTTTTCATTTCATCCCTGATTTCTTCTGTTATCCATTCATCATTCAGTAGCATATTATTTAGTTTCCATGTGTTGAAGTAGCTTCTATTTTTTATTTTATCATTGATTTCTAATTTCATTCTATTATGATCTGATAGGATGCAGGATAGGACCTCTATTTTTTTGTATTTGCTAAGAGTTGCTTTATGGCATAAGATGTGGTCTATTTTAGAGAAGGAAATATGTGCTTCTGAGAAGAAAGTGCATTTGCTCATTGATGGATAAAATATCCTATATATGTCAGTTAAGTTCAAATTATTGATTATATTATTTAGTTCTATAGTTTCTTTGTTTAGTTTTTGTTTGGAAGATCTACCCAGTGGTGACAGAGGTATGTTAAAGTCACCCAGTATTATTGTGTTGTGGTCTGTTTCATTCTTGAAATTGAGAAGGGTTTGTTCAATGTACATAGATGCTCCAATGTTTGGTGCATAAATATTTACAATTGTTATGTCTTGTTGCTGTATAATCCCTTAAGCAGCATGAAATGTCCTCATTTGTCCCTTCTTACTAACTTTGACTTGAAGTTCACTTTATCTTTTCAGAGGATGGAAACCCCTCTTGTTTATGTGATCCATGTGAGTAATATTTTTTTCCCATTCTTTCACCTTCAGTCTGTGGATGTCTTTGTCTATGAGGTGAGTGTCTTAGAGCATATTGTTGGGTCTTGTTTTTTAATCCAATCTTGTAGTCTGTGTCTTTTGATGGATGAATTTAGGTCATTAACATCAGTGTTATTATTGAGATATAATTTGTATTCCCATTCATTTTGGATTATTTCTGGTTTTTAACTTGACTTAGTTTTTCCTTTGATTGACCTTTCTTTTAGTGTAGTTCCTCCCTTTACTGGTTTTTACCTTTTTCTTCATTTCCTCCTCATGGAATATTTTGTTGATTTTGTTCTGTAGTGCAGGCTTTCTTTTTGTGAATTCTTTTGACTTTTGTTTATCATGGAAGGTCTTATTTCATATTTAAACCTGAAGCTTAATTTTGCTGGATATAAAATTCTTGACTGGAATTGGAGAATATTATGCTAAGTGAAATAAGCCAATCCCAAAAAACCAAAGCCTGAATGTTTTCCCTGATAAATGGAGAATGATATATAATGGGGGTGGGGTTGTAGGGAGTGAGAGAAGAATGGAGGAACTTTAGATTTTGTAGAAGGAAATGAGAGGGAGGGGGGTATGAAAAATGGACACCATGTACATGTATGATTACACGAATGGTATGAATCTACATCATGTACAACCATAGAAAAAAATGATGTACCCCATTTGTGTATAATGAATCAAAATGCAGTGTGTAAAAAATTTAAAAATAAATAAATAATTAAAAAAAATTCTTGGTTGGCATTCCTTTTCTTTCAGAGCTTGGTATATGTTGTTCCAGGACCTTCTAGCTTTGAGGGTCTGGGTTGAGAAATCAGTTGGGATCTGACTTGTTTCCCCCTATATGTAATCTGATACTTTTCTCTTGTAGCCTTTAAAATTCTATCCTTATTCTGTATGCTAGGTATTTTCATTGAAATATGCCTTGATGTGGGTCTGTTGTACTTTTGTGCATTTGTGTTTTATTTTTCATTTCATTCTTCAGGTTTGGGAAATATTCTGATAATAATTTATTGAAAAGATTGTGCATTCCTTTGGTTTGTATATCTGTGCCTTACTCTATCCTGATAAATCTTAAGTTTGGTCTTTTCATGATATCCCATAATTCTTGGAAGTTCTCTTCATGGATTCTTACCACCTCCTCTATGTGGTCAACTCTATATATTTTGTCTTCATTGCCTGACGTCTTCCAAGTGGTCTAATCTATTGGTGATGATTTCCATTGAATTTTCAATTTTGGTTTATTGATTACTTCATTTCAAGGATTTCTGCTTGATTTCTTTTCATAATCCCTTTATTGAAGTGATATTTCACCTCCTGAAATTTACCTCTTATTTCACTCCTTACATCATCCTGTATGTCATGAATCAGTTTAACCCATTCTAAACTCCTTCTCTGACATTTCTACTACTGTGTTGTCAATGGATTCTATTATTGGAGCATCTTGATTTGTTTGGGGTGCTTTGTTCCCTTGTTTCTTCATGTCGTTCATGTGTCTTCCCATCTAGCAATATGGACCTAGAGATGACAGCCTCCATCTTGGGACACTGGCCAGGGCTTAGAGGCCCAGTGTTGGGGTGCTTGCAGGTCTGTCAACACTGCTGCCATCTTGGGACATGGTCTCCTCCATCTGGGGACACCGACCAGGGCCTAGAAGTCCATTATCAAGGTGCCTGCAAGTTTGGTTACACCTGAGATCTGCTTCCTGGGTGCGCTAGTAACCACCATCTTGCTGCAGAGGTGGGAGAGAACAAGGTTTTCCCCAGCTCACTGGGTCCTGGGGTGGGCAGGGATGGACAGAACTGGCAACAGTGGATCAGATGGTGGGATTAGGATGTGAGGGCATTTTGCTCTAAGTTCTCCCAGCCAATCAGTCCAGCACCCAGTGGGTTCCTGAGGCCCACTCAGGCCATCACTCACTGGGTCCTGGCATCAGCCTATTTTCTCACACAATTCTGGAAACTAGAAGTCCAGTATTGGCAGGGTTATGCAGTCTCTGAAGTAGTCAGTGGATCTAGATTCTCCTTTACATTCTGAAACTCCTAGCTTTTAGCAATACTGGGGATTTCTTGGCTTATAGAAAAAATTATTCCAGCTCTGTGTCCATCTTTACTTGATCTTCTTCCTATGTCTTTTTCCAAATTTATCACTTCATAGGAAACCAAACACTGGATTAGGGTTGAACCTAATCTAATATAATCTCATCTTGACAATATCACAAATAATGTATTTGACAGGTTTTAGGTGAACACGAATACAACCCAGCACAGCCCCCTAATTAAGTTCTCTTCTTACATTGTTCTTTTACCATATATACTTAATACAGCTTGAGGCCTGAGTGATGCTTTTAAATGTAAGTCAGATTTTGTCACTTCTATATATGCCCATTTTAACTCACAGTAAACTTACAAAATTTGCATAGAGTTACCATATTACCCAACATTCCACTCCTAGGTATATATATATATATATATATATATATATATATATATATATATGAATTGAAAAAAATCTATGCAAAAATCTGTACACAAATATTCATAACATTATTGTAAAAACTGAAGAGTAGAGATAACCCAGAAAACAAATGGATAAAAAAATGTACTATAGCCATACAATGGAATATCATTCAGTCCTAAAAAATAATAAAATACTGATATATATGCTATTACATGGATGAACCTTAAAAACATTTTGCCTTATAGCAGAAGCAAGGCACCAAAGGCCATGTATTGTATGATTCTTTTTATATGAATTGTCCAGAATGGGGAATTCCATAGAGACATTAAATACTTACGTGTTTCTAGAGGGTAGGGAGAAGAGTAAATGAGGAGTGATTGCTAAAAGTTATGGTTATTTTGAGAGGTGATGAAAATACTCTTATGTTGTAATGATAGTAACACAACTCTGTGAATATACTATCAATCACTGAATTGTATACTTCAACAATAGGAATTTTATGAATATGAATTGTATCACAATAAATCTATAGTTAGAAAACAGGGGTCCTTCCCCTGTAAATTCCCAAGACTGTCAGTGACTTTCATGGTTACACATGACTCCAGCTACTCTTTCACTGGATCATTTGCATCAGCCACACTAGTCTCTGCCATTCTTTAAACACACCAAGCAGTCTCCCAACTAGTGCCTCAGAAATATTCTCTACATGGAATCCTCTTCCTCAAAGACTGATTCTCTCACCATTGTACATCATCTTCTTATGCTATTTAATGTTGTTTGCAACCTCATACTAAATTTGATTTTCTGGTCCCTACTTTCGAATATACCATAAAATTTACTTATTTTTTATTTCTTTTTTTAATTTATCTTTTAATTTTTTACAGACTGAATTTTGGTTCATTGTACACAAATGGGGTATATCATTTCATTTCTATGGTTGTACATGATGTAGATTCATACCATTCGTGTAATCATACATGTACATAGGGTAATGGTGTCTGTCTCATTCCACCATTTTTCATACCCCCTCCCTCTCATTTCCTTCTACATAATCTAAAGTTAAAAATTTGTTAGTTGTAGATGGACTCAATACTTTTATTTTATTTATTTATGTGGTGCTGAGGATTGAACCCAGTGCCTCACACATGCTAGGCAAGCACTCTACCACTGAGCTACAACTACAGCCCCTCTTACTTCTTTCGGTTACTGTTTATTTTTTCCTTCCAATCTTTGTCTGCTTTGGTAAATGATGTATCTTAAGTACTTAGAAAAATGACTGGCAAATGGGCATTTCATACATATTTTTG
This sequence comes from Sciurus carolinensis, assembly GCF_902686445.1. Classification (NCBI taxonomy): domain Eukaryota; kingdom Metazoa; phylum Chordata; class Mammalia; order Rodentia; family Sciuridae; genus Sciurus; species Sciurus carolinensis. The sequence continues at coordinate 49,085,973 of NC_062226.1, forward strand.
TAAACACACAATGGATTTCCCTTTCAAATATTTGAAGAACAATTTTTCCCCAGTCTCTTATTGTGAAGAGAATACAATGGTGATTGCTACATAGAAAAATGTGAGAATGAAGTAAATAAATAATACTTCTGCAAATTGAAAGTCATCTTTTGGTCTCTTTTGCTGAACCAGTCAAGAAGGTTTAGAGCTCTCTGGTACTATCTGAGGTTGCAGAAATCATTATTCTCATAAAGAGGTTAAACAGTGTTTAAAGCATGTAATATGGATTGAATTCTGGTTATGCCACTGTTACTGTGTATAATGTGGACAAGTCACATAACACCTGGGGCTTGTTTTCTCATACACGAATGGGGGAAATTAGTAGTATCTACATCATGGATGTGAGAATCAGAATACTACCTTTTGAATGAATAGTTACTGTTGGATACATGAAAAGTGATGAAAGAATATTAGCTGTTTTTATGTTAATTACACATTATTTTTATGTTTCTCACAGATTCTTCTTCCTCTTGTCAGAGTGATGGAAGAGTTAACCAATTATTAAAGATGTTTATATTGTTGTTGTTGAGGATAATGGAAATGTCAATGTAGAGAGAAAGTGTAAAAGAATAAATCTAACCCACAATAGAATTAAATTTATGTTAGTGTGAGTTATTCTATAATTTTGCTGTTCATTTTAGAACTTGGATGCCCTCAAATATAACCTTCATTGTTGCAGCTATTCAAAAGCAACATCAAAGATACTTGATATTTAGTAATGTATAGAAGACATAATGAGCTAGAAAGGAAGCCTAGATACCCATTCAGCATAGAATCTGTGTGGCCTCATTATCTCCATACAAACTGTCATGAAGTAAGAGAAATAACAATATTTGAAAAGCCATTCCCATGTGAAAAACTTCCAGGCATGGTAGTAAAAACAGAAAATTAGTCAAAGGAAATTATAAAATGTATGAATATAAAATGGTGAAAAATCTCAAGAGACATAGTTCCAAAATGATAAATTTATTCTATTTTAAAAGCATAACTTCAAATATTTAAAATATATTTTAAGTTGGAAAAATTAATATTATCCCAATTTAATAAAAAATAATAAACTAAACTAGTAGAAAATAAAATAGAACCTCTGCTTCCTGGAATGTGGAACAGACATACTTTTCCCTGTTCCTCTTGCTAAGTACAACTAGAGATCATGGACATGATATGTAAAACAGAGAAAGACTGAAAGAAGGAGAGAAGGAGGACATTCTCAGGACCTCAAGACTCAAAGAAAGACACTGTTCCCTAAGTTTTCTGTTTTACTCACATACCCTAGGTCTGGAACTGAATCCAGCAGGCTGGAAACACTGATGGGTATAGGTTTAAAATGACTTAACTAACATAAGATTGTTTTCTCTATCCGAAGGACCAGGAAAGGTACAACCTGTGAGACAAAAATTTTCACATAATAACTGCTCAGGTTCAGTTAAGCACCATAGAAAAAGTATCCCATTCTCACTAGAAAAGGCTCAGTGTGGATCCTAGACCTCTACCCTTGCTAGGCTGTAATGAGGCTGTGTAAGGAGATAGGACAGACATCCCACCTGCTATTAATAAACCCTCCTCCCTTGTGGTGTCAGTGGATCCAAGAGGGCTTGTATTGCTGACTATTACACAATATTGATTAAATAAGAGTAAAATAATTGGAGAAATGTGCCATGTTCATAGATTGGGTACTTGCTATATTAACATATTAGTTCTGTCCAAGTTGACATATAGGCTTAATGTAATTTCTATCAGTAGCCAAGAAAAATTTCAAAACTATGTATGGATAAAAGATTATTCTAAAGTTTATATGGAAGAGTAAAGAAACTAGAATAGTAAGAACAATTTTGAAAAATGGGAGGACTCAGTCTGCCCAAATTTGAGGCAAACTATACAGTTTTCATTGTTAAGACTGTGTGTATTGACAGAAATAGACACAAAGACCAATGGAACAGACTACAGAATCTGGAAATACAACCACATGCAAATATTCCCAATGATTTTCAACAAAAGTGCAAAAGCAATTCCAGAGGGAAAGATAGGGTTTCAACAAATGGTGCTAGAGAAATTGAATATCCATAGTCAGAAAAAGTAACTTAGACCCATTCTCACATATTATACAATAATGAACTCAAAATGCACTAGGGTCTTAACTATAAAATCAAAATTGTAAAACTTTTAGAAAAAATTTGAGATATAGGTCTAGGCAAAGTATTCTTATAACTCTTTTCAGGTTCTAAAATGTATTTATTTGCAAACTACACTGAAAAAAATCCTTTTTGGGATGCACATAAATCCAGACTTTAAATCCTAGTGATGGATATAGAATGCTTATTGTTATGACATTTAAAAAAATAACTTGTAAATTATCTTATAAGGTTTTTTAAAAATTGTGGTAAAGTATACATGAAATTTATCATTAGTTCCCTTTGGTACTTGCACTATCTTGTGAGGCCATCACCAATAACTACTATGAGAACATTTTCATCACCCCCAAAAGAAAACTCCTCACTCTCTAAAAAGTCATTTACCATTCCTGCTTTCTCTCTGACTGTCACTAATACACTTTCTGCATGAATTTGCCTCTTTTGGATATTCATATAAAGGAATTATACGATACATGGCCTTTTGTGTTTGACTTCCTTTAACTTAGCATAATGTGTTCAAGGCTTGACCATGTTGTAGCATGCATCAGTACTTCATTTCAGAGTTCTTATACTTGGAGCTGGGGTTGTAGCTCAGTGGTAAAGTGCTTGCCTAGCACATGTGAGGCACTGGGTTTGATCCTCAGCATCACATAGAAATAAATAAATAAAACAAAGGTATTGTGTCCATCTACAACTAAAAATAAAAAATAAAAAGAGTTCTTATACATGATACCAAAACAAGATCCATGAAAGGAGAAGTTGATAAATTGGACTTCATCAAAATTAAAAATGTTTGCTCTGTGAAAGACTTTTTCATCAAGTAGATAAATAAACAAATTGCAGACTGGGAGAAAATAATTGCCATTTAACATGCTCATTCAACAAGAAACTAGTATCTAGAATATATAAAGAAATCTCAGAAAGAAGAGCAGACCAACACCAAAAGTAGTAGAAGACAGGAAATAGTTAAAATTACAGCTGAAATCAATGAAATTGAAACAAAAGAAACAATCAAAAAAATTAACAAAATAAAGAGTTGGTTCTTTGAAAAAATAAACAAAATTGATAAACCCTTAGCCACACTAACAAAGAGAAACAGAGAGAAAACTCAAATTACTAAAATTTGGAATGAACAAGGAAATATCACTACAAACACGAGTGAAATACAAAACATATTTAGAAGCTATTTTGAAAATCTATACTCCAACAAAACAGAACACCTCAAAGACATCAACAAGTTTCTAGAGACATATGAATTACCTAAACTGAACAAGGAGGACATACACAACTTCAATTTCAAGCAATGGGAAATAGAAGAAGTCATCAAAAGCCTACCAACAAAGAAAAGTCCGGGACCAGATGGGTTCTCAGCCGAGTTCTACAAAACCTTTAAAGAAGAGCTTCATTCCAGTACTCCTCAAAGTATTCCATGAAATAGAAGAGGAGGGAATCCTCCTAAACTCATTCTATGAAGCCAATATCACCCTGATACCTAAACCAGACAGAGACACATTGAGGAAAGAAAATTTCAAACCAATATCCTTGATGAACATCGACACAAAAATTCTCAACAAAATTTTAGCAAATCGCATCCAAAAATATATTAAAAAGATAGTGCACCACAATCAAGTGGGTTTTATCCCAGGGATGCAAGGTTGGTTCAACATCCGGAAATCAATAAATGTCATTCACCATATCAACAGACTTAAAGTTAAGAATCACATGATTATTTTGATAGATGCAGAAAAAGCATTTGATAAAATACAGCATCCCTTCATGCTCAAAACACTAGAAAAAATAGGGATAGTGGGAATATTCCTTAACATTGTAAAGGCCATCTATGCTAAGCCCATGGCCAATATCATTCTAAATGGAGAAAAACTGAAAGCATTCCCCCTAAAAACTGGAACAAGGCAGGGATGCCCTCTTTCACCACTTCTATTCAACATCGTCCTTGAAACTCTAGCCAGAGCAATTAGACAAGCCAAAGAAATTAAAGGAATATGAATAGGAAAAGAAGAATTCAAACTATCCCTGTTCGCTGATGACGTGATTATATATTTAGAGGAACCCAGAAATTCCATCAGAAAACTTTTAGAACTCATAAGTGAATTCAGTAGAGTGGTAGGTTACAAGATCAATGCTCATAAATCCAATGCATTTTTATACATAAGTGTTGAATCTTCAGAAAGAGAAGTTAGGAAAACTACCCCATTCACAATAGCCTTGAAAAAAATAAAATACTTGGGAATCAATCTCACAAAAGAGGTGAAAGACCTCTACAAAGAGAACTACAGAACACTAAAGAAAGAAATTAAAGAAAACCTTAGAAGATGGAAAGATCTCCTATGTTCTTGGATAGGAAGAATTAATATTGTCAGAATGGCCATACTACCAAAAGTGCTATACAGATTCAATGCAATTCCAATTAAAATCCCAATGACATACCTTACAGAAATAGAGCAAGCAATTATGAAATTCATCTGGAAGAATAAGAAACCCAGAATAGCTAAAGCAATCCTTAGCAGAAAGAGTGAAGCAGGGGGTATCGCAATACCAGGTCTTCAACTCTACTACAAAGCAATAGTAACAAAAACGGCATGGTATTGGTACCAAAATAGACAGGAAGATCAATGGTACAGAATAGAGGAAATGGACACAAATCTAAATAAATACAATTTTCTCATACTAGACAAAGGGGCCAAAAATATGCAATGGAGAAAAGATAGCCTCTTCAACAAATGGTGCTGGGAAAACTGGAAATCCATATGCAACAGAATGAAACTAAACCTCTATCTCTCACCCTGCACAAAACTCAACTCACAATGAATCAAGGACTTCAGAATCAGACCAGAGACCCTGCATCTTATAGAAGAGAAAGTAGGTCCAAATCTTCAACATGTTGGCTTAGGATCAAACTTCCTTAACAGGACTCCTATAGCACAAGAAATAAAAGGAAGAATCAACAACTGGGATAGATTCAAACTAAAAAGCTTTCACTCAGCAAAGGAAACTATCAGTAATATGAAGAGAGAGCCTACAGAGTGGGAGAAAATCTTTGCCACTCATACTTCAGATAGAGCACTAATTTCCAGAATATATAAAGAACTCAAAAAACTCTACACCAAGAATACAAATAATCCAATCAACAAATGGGCTAATGAAATGAACAGACACTTCACAGAAGAAGATCTACAAGCAATCAACAGATGTATGAAAAAATGTTCACCATCTTTAGTAATAAGAGAAATGCAAATCAAAACTACCCTAAGATTCCATCTCATCCCAATTAGAATGGCGATTATCAAGAATACAAGCAACAACAGGTGTTGGAGAGGATGTGGGGAAAAGGTACACTCATACATTGCTGGTGGGGTTGCAAATTAGTGCAGTCACTCTGGAAAGCAGTATGGAGATTCCTTAGAAAGCTTGGAATGGGACCACCATTTGACCCAGCTATCCCACTCCTTGGCCTATACCCAAAGGACTTAAAATCAGCATACTACAGAGATACAGCCACATCAATGTTCATAGCTGCTCAATTCACAACAGCCAGATTGTGGAACCAACCTAGATGTCCTTCAATTGATGAATGGATAAAGAAATTGTGGCATATATATATACAATGGAATATTACTCAGCCATAAAGAATTATAAAATTATGACATTTGCAGGCAAATGGATGAAATTGGAGAATATCATGCTAAGTGAGATAAGCCAATCTCAAAAAACCAAAGGACGAATGATCTCACTGATAAGTGGATGATGACACATAATGGGGGGTGGGAGGGGTTAGTGTTAGGGTTAGGGTTAGGGAGGGGGGCAAGAATGGAGGAAGGAAGGACTGTATAGAGGGAAAAGGGGTGGGAGGGGTGGAGGGAAGGGAAAAAATAACAGAATGAATCAAACAACATTATCCTATGTAAGTTTATGATTACACAAATGGTATGCATTTATTCCATGTACAAACAGAGAAACAACATGTATCCTATTTGTTTACAATAAAAAAAAGAACTCTCAGAGCTGTACAATAAAAAAACCAGAAATTTAGCTAGAACATGGACAAAACATGAAGAGACATTTCACTGAAAAAGATAGATTGTCAACTATCAATAAGGATATGTTCAACATCAATAACCATTAAGGAAACTGACTAAAATCACAAATTAAATGATTCTGAGATATCGCTATACACCTATCAGGATGGCTAAAATACAGAACAAGGAGACAACACTAAAAGTTGGTGAGGATGTGGAGAAATTGAATCTCTTCTACGTTACTGGTGGGATGAAAAATTGTAGAACCACTCAGAAAAAACAATGTGGTAGTTTCTTACAAAGTTAATAACACAACTATCACATGACCCAGACATTGCCCTTAAAAATGAAGACTTACATTACACAGAAAATTGTACATGAGTGCTATAACAGCTTTAGCTGCAGTAGTTCACAACTGGAAACAACCCAGATGTTCTTCAAAAGGCAAATGGTTATACAAACTGACATATCAATATGTATTACCATGTATATTAGATTAATGTCATTGTGACAATACACCTGAGGAAATCAACTTAAAGGAGGAAAGACTTATGTTTGGCCCATGGTTTCAGAGATTTCAGTTTATGGTCATTTGGTCCCACTGTTGTGGGCCCATGATGAGGCAGAATATCATGGTAAGTAGCATGTGATACAACAGAGCTGCTTACCTCATGTTAACTGAAAAGCAGGGAAAGAGGAAGGAGTTGGGGAGAAGACATAGTAACCAAGGTATGCCCTCCAGATCCGTTCCCTTCAATTAGCTCCCATTCATACAGTTTCCATCACCTCCCAATTGTCCCTCCAGCTAAGAATCCATCAATGGATTCCACTAATGACCCAATCACTTTCCAAAATCCCCACCTCTGAACATTATATTCATTGGGGCCCAATGAACATTGGGGCCCAAGCCTTCAACACATGAGCCTTTGGGGGCATTCCTGATTCAAATGATAACACCATGCAATATTACTCAGTAATAAAAAACAAAAGTATCAATACAGGCTACAACCTGGAAGCATCTCTAGAGAATTATCTTGAATGAAAACCTGAAAGCAGACAAGTTAATTACTGTATAAGTCCATTCATATAATAATATTTTCAAGATTAAAGAAGTGATTGGGGCAGAAGGAAAGTAGGTGTGACTACAGAATAACTTGGGCAATCATTGTGATAAATGAAATGTGCTTTATCCAGACCGTATTAATGTTGATATCCTGGCTATGATGTTGTACTATAGTTTTTTAAGAGTTTCCCTTTAAGGGCAAACAATGTAAAGAGTACCCAGGATTAGTCCATGTTATTTCTTAGAATTTCATGTAAATCTATAATTGCCTCAAAATAAAAGTTTAATTAGACTTGGTGGTGCATGCCTGTAATCCCAGCTACTCAGAAGCCGAGGCAGAGGATTGCAAGTTTGAGGCCAGTCTGGGCAATCTAGTGAGACCTTTTTTTTTTTTTAATCTTTTTTAGTTATAGATGGACACAAGAACTTTATTTTATTTATTTATTTTTATGTGGTACTGAGGATCAAACCCAGTGCCTCACACATGCTAGGCAAGTGCTCCACCAATGAGCTACAGCCCCAGCCCTGAGACCCTGTCATAAAAAAAAAAAAAAAAAAAAAAATTGTACTGGACGTATAGCTCAGTGGTAGAGTAACTCCTGGGCTCAATTTCTAATACCTGACACACACACACACACACACACACACACACACACACACACAGCACAAAAACTTTAAACATTGAGAAAAATCTTGAAATATCATAAATTTTTCAAAATCCAGTATTTTCTTGAGATGGTGAGATTAAAGGAGATTTAAAATTTTTCTGGTGCTGGCGTTGTAGCTCAGTGGTAGAATCTTTCATAGCATGTGGGAGGCACTGGGTTTAATCCTCAGCACCACATAAAATTAAATAAATGAAATAAAGGTATTATGTCCACCTGCAAGTGAAAAAAAATTTAAAATTTTTTTTCTTGTGACATATATAGCTTCCAAATTTTCTACAGCAATTAGAAATTATTTTTATAGTAAAACATATATGAAAATATAATTCACAAGAAATAAGTGCCCTGAAATCTAAGCACACTAGGTGAAATATATTGATAGTTTTAGTTTATTACATACATTACATATACAAATTATTAAGCATTAAGAACATTATGTGACAGTCTTTACAGATTGGTGCATTTGAACCTAACATAAATTAGATACTACTGTCCACTATTGTCAAAATAGTCAAACTCTAGATTGAAAAAAAAACAAAAAACCTAGATTGGTTGGTCTCACTACCAGGCGTAGCGCCAGCCATCACATGCTGTTTCTTCAGTAACGTTCTTCAACTCCCCACCCCACCCTTACTTAACCCAACCATATTCCTTCATAGGATCACATACCTCTAGTTAGTGGAAAAGTACCTCTGCTTTAACATTCACTTGAACGGCTGGGTTCAGCTGCCGGTTGCTAGGTTTTTCTGTTCCTTTATTGAAAGACTGCCAAGCATTCTTTGGCAGGAAGAGAGATGATTCAACAAAGCTTTTTATTTTTTTCTTTCTCTCGAAAAGGGTTCATTTTTAAAACCCGAGGACATAGTTCACTGTATAGTCTGGTCATTCTTTCCACTAATTTATGACTTTACTACTGCTAATGACACAACTGTGATTATCTTAAAGAGTATTCTTTCAAAAGTGGTCTTTTATCCTTTTATCTAGGTTGCTTTTAAGACTTTTGCTCTGTGTTAAATTCTGCTGTTTCACTATCATTAAAGTTTATTTCTTCCAGTTTGGAATTTATTTTCCTTTTTGAATCTAAGTATTTAAGTTCTTCTATCATCTGGTAAACATTTCAGTCATTATATTTCCCTCTAATATTGCCTGTTGATCCTCCATTTCCTTTGCTCTTTCTATCTAGCACTCCTACTAGATTGTATGTCATTCCTTGTAGTCTGTTAACAAGTCCTGCAAATTTTCTCCTCCCTTCCCCTCTCCTCTCTTCCTCACCCACCTCACCTGTTTCTTACATTATGATAATTTCTTCAGGTCAGTTATCCAGTTAAGTAATTCTCTTACTATACACACACACACACACACACACACACACACACAAATCTACTTTTTAATGACTATGTTTTTCATTTCCATAATTCTACTTTGTTTGCAAAAATACATAACAAACCTTTTCTATTTTCTATTTTATCTTTTTATCATGTTTCTTCACCTTTTTTGGCATCTTAAACTTATTTGACACTTTGATCTGCTATCTTCTATCTTATCTGCTGACAGTTGTTCACAAAAGATTGTTCTCCTTTGGGTTTTATATTTTGGAAGCTTCATTTAAGCTGAGGTTTATGCATAAAAATCCTGTGTAGGCTGGGTTTTAGGTGAATCCATCCATAGCATTTCACTTCTGTTTGTTTCTATCAGGTCTCACACAAATATTACCAGTTTATAGCTGGTTTTTAAGTTAACTTCTTGGCATGGAAGTATAGGTGCTCACACCATGATTGAGATCCCTCATGTTTTAGGGCCCTTAGTAATTATTTTATGTAAATATCATCTATGCACTTCATAGAATGCTTGCTACACTTTAGCCAGAATATTTCACTTTTTGTAGTGAAAGATTATCATATTTTCTAGTCTTTCATATTCCTGAAAAAGGCAGTGATTTTAGGGGATTCTTTTTCAATTGGGGAGAGAACATCACCAACTTTAACTTTTTTTCAAGGTGTGTTGGCTTTAATTTTTGTCTTATATTTAAAATACAGCCATCTCTAATGTTGTCAAATGGTCATTCTACCAAAGACTCTATACAGATTCAATGCAATTCCAATTAAAATCCCAATGACGTTCCTCATAGAAATAGAGAAAGCAATCATGAACTTCATCTAGAAGAATAAGAGACCTTGAATAACCAAAGCAATCCTGAGCAGAAAGAATGAAGCAGGAGGTGTCACAATATCAGACCTTAAACTATACTACAGAGCAATAGCAACAAAAATAGCATGGTATTGGCACCAAAATAGACAGGCAGACCAATGGTACAGAATAGAAGACATAGAGACAAACCCACAAAAATACAGTTACTTCATAATAGACAAAGGAGCAAAAACATACAATGGAGAAAAGATAGCTTGTTCAACAAATGGTGCTGGGAAAACTGGAAATCCATATGCAGCAAAATGAAATTAAACCCCCCTTTCTCACCCTGCACAAAACTCAACTCAAAGTGGATCAAAGACTTAGGCACTACAACAGAGATCCTGCACCAAATAGAAGAAAAAGTAGGCCCGAGTCTTCACCATGATGGCTTAGGACAAGACTTCCTTAACAAGACTCCCAAACCACAAGAAATCAAAGCAAGAATCAATAAATGGGATGGATTCAAACTAAAAAGCTTTTTCTCGGCAAAGGAAACAATCAATAGTGTGAAGAGAGAGCCTACAGAGTGGGAGAAAATCTTTTCCACACACACTTCTGATACAGCACTAATATCCAAAATTTCTAAAGAACTTAAACTTTACACCCAAAACACAAAGAACCCAATCTATAAATGGGCCAAGGAACTGGACAGACACTTTACAGAAGAAGATATACAGGTGATTAATAAGTATATGGAAAAGTGTTCAACATCTCTAGTAATTAGAGAAATGCAAATTAAAACAAGTCTAAGATTCCATCTTACTCCAATTAGAATGGCTATTATCAAGAACACAAACAATAATAGATGTTGGCATGGATGTGGGAAAAAGGCACACTTTTACATTGTTGGTGGAGTTACAAATTAGTATAGCCACTCTGGAAAGCAGTATGGGGATTCCTCAGAAAACTTGGAATGGACCCTCCTTTTGACCCAGTTATCACACTCCTTGGTTTATACCCAAAATTCTTAAAATCAGCATATTACAGAGATACAGCCACATCAATGTTTAAAGCAGCTCAATTCACAATAGCTAGATTGTGAAACCAACCTAGATGTCCTTCAATTGATAAATGGATAAAGAGACTGTTATATATATACACAATGGAATATTATTCAGTCATAAAGAAGAATAATATTATGGCATTTGCAGATAAATGGATGGAACTGGAGAATATCATGCTAAGTGAAATAAGCCCAATCCCCACAAAAAAAAATGAAGGGCAAATGTTTTCCCAGATAAGTGCATGATGATACATAATGGGGGTGGGCAGGGTAGGGGGTGAGAGAAGAATGGAAGAACTTTAGATTACATAGAGGGAAATGAGAGGGAAGAGGGGGTGGGGGTATGAAAAATGGTGGAATGAGACAGACATCATGACCCTATGTACATGTATGATTACACGAATGGTATGAGTCTACATCGTGCATAACCATAGAAACGAAAAGTTGTACCCCATTTGTGTACAATGAATCAAAATGCAGTCTGTAAAATTTAAAAAAAAATTTAAAAATAAAATACGGCCATCTCACTAAGGAATAATGGACTGGTCATGACACTCGCTGTAAGATGACAATGTCTGAACAAACGTTGATCTCAGTGCTGCTCTAAGTGGGGAAAAAGAATTATATGCTGAAAATGTAGTGTTTAAAAATCCCTCATTTATCAACAACAATGACTAAAACAATCTTCACAAAGTAGATAACTCTTTCTGCCTCATTCTGGCTAATGTACATTGTTTTCTTTTTAGTGAATCATGATAGTTTGCTCATGCAATTCAACAATGACTGATATCTGTCTGCACTGATGGTAGAAAGTGACTCAGACACAATGTCTTGGCTTCTGGAGCAAAAGCTGCAGACAGGGGTCTTGCTGAAGGTGTGGAGGGGAGGCCAGAGTTCCTTGGGATAGGCTCCAGCAATGCAAACACCTGAAAAGGACTTTCTTCTCCCAGTGATTCTGCTCCGTGTTTCTCATCTCTTCTCTATGCAGAAGCATTTCCTTCTAATCCACACATGATGTTACCATCAAAGATATTTTAGAGACTGGTTCAGAGTTGGACCTGGAGAACGTTTTTTGATGTCGAGTCACATTTCAGGCTAACTTCTCCATAAAAAACAGAGATCATCCTTCTTTAGCAAGTGTAGGCACACCTCACCCAGGATCACTGGCAGCCGTCCCCTAAATACACTGTCCACTTATCCATCTTCGGAAAGCGTCTACAGTTGACATCATGTAACAAAGCAGGTTCCACTCAGTAAGACAAAGCAGACAGTCCTCCAGTCCTCCTTCCTCACTTGCAATCACTTTCAATTCGTGTTGGCCTTAATTTTTGTCTTATGCTTAAAATGCAGCAGAGCTCCATTTTGAGATATTTGTGCATCTAGTTGAATCAATCATCTCAACAGCTTTTTTATAATAAACTGTTTCGATTCTTTTCCATATGCCACATTATGGTTTATATCTTAGACGTCCCCCAAAAGTTCATGTGAGAGACAATGCAAGAAAATTGAGAGGTGAAATGGCTGAGTTGTGAGGGCCTTAATCTAATCAGTGCATTGATCTCCTGATAGGGATTAACTAGATAGTAACTATAGGCGGGTAGGGTGTGGCTGGAGGAGGTATGTCATTGGGTGTGTGCCTTTGAGGTACATGTTGTCTCTGGTGAGCGAGGGCTCTCTCTGCTTCCTAATTACCATGACCTGAGTTGCTTTTTTCCTCTATACCTTTCTCCCAAGGTGTTCTGCCTCAGCTCCACATAGAGCAATGGAGTTGGCTGTCTGTGGACTGAGACCTCTGAAACCACGGGCACCAAATAAACTTTTCCTCTTCTTAAATCGTTCTTGTCAGGTTTTTGGTCACAGCAGCAAAAATCCTGACTTAAAACACACACCTGGGGCTGGGGATATAGCTCAGTCGGTAGAGTGCCTTGCCTTGCAAGCATAAGGCCCTGGGTTCAATCCCCAGCACCACGAAAAAAAAACAAAAACATGCACCTGTGTCACTTTTGAAATTTATGTGTTTGTGGGGAATTCAGTTTTTATTCATATAATGACTAATTTCATTTTAAAGCAAATAAATATATAATGTATTGGCATTTCTCTGTTATCCCTAATCACTCATTTTCTTTTAAAGCTAGTAAATTCAGTTTTGTTAAGAGCCTTTAGAGGTAATACAACGAGTTTCAATTCTACTCACTTCTCCAGGCATTCTGAGTTCTATTCCTGAATCAAGTTAAATTGGTATAGGAAAACGATGTATATGCATGTATTAAGAACCCCTACTGAAAATATCTAAGATATTTTAGGGTTATAAATACATTATTGGATTGAAAAGGTTAGTTTAGAATGTCAATATGAATAAAAGTAAAATTCATGATCTTAAGTAAGTCCCTCCCAGGATTGACTTCATTGATTGTACAGTAAACTTGGAAGTGAATGATGTACAGTTATCATCAGGACATTTGTTCAGAGTTTTGGCTGCTTTGTGGTATAACACTCTTTATGTTTGGGGAATTCCTAAATTTTATGTGTAAGGTTGGCATGTACAATTCACTACAGCAGCTGAAAGTGCTGGATACTTATTTTCTCTTCCTCTTTTGCAGATAGGGCACAGGCACGCAACACAGGCTCTACCAATCAGAAGCTACTAGGTGGGAGCTGACTTTCCAGCTACAGGAAACAAGAGTTTGAGAGAACATCAACTGTGCAGAAAGGAGCAGTTTTATCTTCAGATCAATTCCAAAACATACTTCAGTGCATTTTCTTAACAGCTTAGCCTTGAGCCTATATCTCACCCATCCTGATAGATTCTATGAATATCCAAATGATAAAATTTACTTATGATTTTTTATTTTTGAACTCTACTTTTGTACTATGATTAGAGGATAAAGGCTCTTTAAAATTTGTTGAGGTATGATATGTATCCCAAAGCATCATCCATTCTTGTAAGTGTATCACGTGTTTTTTTGGGGAAAAAAAGCATATTTTGTTGTCAGTAGCTTTTGTTCTGTAACCAAAATACCTGATAAGAACAATTTCTAGGAGGAAAAGTTTATTTGGGTCATGGATTCAGAGGTTCAGTACGTGGTGGGCCAACTCCATTATTCTGGGACTCAGATAAGGCAGAACATGATGGTGAAAGGGTGTTGGGGAGGAAAGCTGCTTAGTTCATGACAGCCAGAGAGAGAGAGAGAGACAGAGAGACAGAGAGACAGAGAAGAGAAAGAGGAGGAGGAGGAGAAGGGAGGGAGGGGAGAGGAGAAGAGAAGAGAGGCGAGGTGGGGCTTTGGATGGACAGATATGGTCCAGGTCATGCCCCCAGTGACCAACTTCCTTCAGTTATGCCCCACCTGCCTGCATTTACCACCTAGTAATTCATGCAAATGATTAATCCAACAAATGGATTAATCCACCTATGAGGTTATAGCTCTCCTAATCTGATTATTTCACCTCTGCACATTCCTGTATTGCCTAACCCATGAGCTCTTGGGGGCACAGTTTTAGAGCCAAACTATATTTCTAATAATTACATATAGGATATGCTTAATCAACTTTGATAATTGTTCACATCTATATCTAACCTTGTTTGATGAATCAGTTACTAAGAGTGAAAAATAAAAATCTCAATATGTAGTTCTATAAATTTTGCTATGTAATTCTGTATTGAATCTGTAAATTGATTAGTGGAGTATTGACATCTTATCAATATTAAGTCTTCTGATTCATAAACATGGGATGTTTTCCCCTTTATTTACATCTTCTTTAAATCCTTTCAACAGTATTTTGTGATTTTGAAAATGTAATTGCTTTTTAAGTTGTGGCAAAAATCACATAATATAAAATTTATCATTTTGGTTTTTTGATAGTGCTGGGGATAAAATTCAGGGTCTTGTACGTCTAGGCAAGCACTCTACTACTGAGCTTTCAAATTTTTCATCTTAACATTTTAGATGTACAGTTTTAGTGGTTTTAATTATATTCATATTGCTGTGCTTCAGATTTCTCTCCAGAACTTCTTCATCTTGCACAACTCAAACTCTATATCCATTAAGCAATAAGTCCCTATTTCCTCCTCTCAAATCCTTGGCAACTACCGTTCTATTTTCTGTTTCTATGAATCTGACTAGTTAAGATACCTCCTATAAATGAAATCATATAGTATTTTTCTTTGCTTTTTTTCATGTATTCCTTTTTAGTTTAATTTTTCAAAAAAATTTATTGATTTTTTTTTTTTTAATTTGACACAGGGACTGGATGGGCCGAACCCTGCATACTTTGGGTGGTGGATTCTCTCCGTGCAGGCGGTAGTAGCAGCTTCCGCTGCTGCCATAGCAGCATATCATTGGCACCATGAACTGGAATAAAGGTGGCCCCGGCACTAAGAGGGGATTTGGTTTTGGAGGTTTTGCCATCAGTGCTGGGAAGAAGGAGGAACCTAAACTCCCACAACAGTCCCACAGTGCCTTTGGGGCAACTAGTTCGTCTTCTGGATTTGGAAAGTGAGCTCCACCACAGCTTCCTTCCTTCTACAAAACTGGATCTCAGTGAGCCAACTTTGATGAAGAAAATGCCTGTTTTGAAGATGAAGAAGACGACTCCAGCAATGTTGATTTACCTTACATTCCTGCTGAAAACTCACCTACCCGCCAGCAGTTTCATTCCAAGCCAGCAGATTCTGACAGTGATGATGATCCCTTGGAAGCATTTATGGCTGAAGTGGAGGATCAGACAGCTAGAGACATGAAGAGGCTTGAAGAAAAGGGCAAGGAAAGAAAAAATGTAGAGTATTTGAGATGACATTGAAGAGGAAGATGACCAAGAAGCTTATTTTCCATACATGGCAGAAAACCCAACTGCTGGTGTGGTTCAGGAGGAGGAGGAAGACAATCTGGAATATAATAGTGATGGAAAACCAATTGCACCTTCCAAAAATAATAATCGATCCTCTTCCTCCCATTGATCATTCAGAGATTGACTACCCACCATTTGAAAAAATTTTTTACAATAAGTGTGAGGAGATAACCAACCTCACTCCACAGCAGTTAATAGATCTCCGGCATAAGCTCAATCTCCAGGTTTCTGGTGCTGCACGTCCTAAACCAGGAAGTAGTTTTGCTCATTTTGGATTTGATGAACAACTTATGCATCAGATTTGGAAATCTGAGTACACACAGCCCACTCCAATACAATGCCAAGATGTGCCTGTGGCATTGAGTGGTAGAGACATGATTGGTATTGCCAAAACAGGCAGTGGAAAAACTGCAGCCTTTATCTGGCCCATGTTGATTCATATAATAGACCAGAAGGAATTGGAACCAGGTGATGGACCAATTGCAGTGATTGTGTGTCCTACTAGGGAGCTTGGTCAGCAGATCCATGCAGAATGTAAGCAGTTTGGGAAAGCATATAATCTTCCATCAGTGGCTGTGTATGGAGGAGGGAGCATGTGGGAGCAAGCCAAGGCCCTTCAGGAAGGGGCAGAGATTGTTGTGTGTACCCCAGGTCGACTGATCACATGAAGAAGAAAACTACTAATCTTCAAAGAGTCTCTTACCTTGCGTTTGACAAAGCAGATGGAATGTTCGATATGGGATTTGAGTACCAGGTTTGATCCATAGCAAATCATGTCTGTCCTGACAGACAGACTCTCTTATTCAGTGAAATTTTTCGGAAGAAGATTGAAAAACTGGCCAGAGATATCCTGATTGACCCTATTCGAATGGTGCAGGGAGTTATTGGAGAGGCAAATGAAGATGTGACACAGATTGTGGAGATTCTCCATTCTGGGCCTAGTAAATGGAACTGGCTTACCCGGTGTCTGGTGGATTTTACTTCTTCAGGCAGTGTCCTCCTTTTTGTTACTAAAAAAGCCAATGCTGAAGAGCTAGCCAATAACCTTAAGCAGGAGGGTTATAATCTTGGGTTGCTCCATGGGGACATGGATCAGAGTAAAAGAAACAAGATTATTTCAGACTTTAAGAAAAAGGACATCCCCGTCCTGGTGGCCACAGCCCATGGTCTGGACATTCCTTCAATTAAGACTGTCATTAACTATGATGTGGCACGAGACATTGATACCCATACTCATAGGGTTGGCCGCACAGGAAAAGCAGGCGAGAAAGGTGTAGCCTATACCCTATTGATCCCTAAGGACAGCAATTTTGCTGGTGACCTTGTCTGGAACTTGGAAGGAGCCAATTAACATGTTTTGAAGGAACTTCTCGATCTGGCAGTGCAGAATGCGTGGTTTCAGAAATCCCGCTTCAAAGGAGGAAAAGGCAAAAAGCTGAACATTGGTGGAGGAGAACTAGGCTGTAGGGAGCAGCCTGGTCTAGGCTCTGAGAACAGGGACTGAGGAAATAACAACAATGTAATGAGCAATTATGAGGCCTATAAGCCCACCACAGAGCCATGGGAGATCGGCTGACAGCAATGAAAGCAGCTTTCCAGTCACAGTACAAGAGTCACTGTGTTGCAGCCAGTCTAAGTAATCAGAAGGCTGGAAGCTCTGCTGCTGGGGCAAGTGGATGGACTGGTACAGGGAGCTTGAATTCTGTTCCAACTAATTCAGCACAGCAGGGCCATAACAGTCCTGACAACCCCATCCCCAGTGCTGCCAAGAGCACCCCAGGTTTTGGCAATACAGGGAACATCAGCAGTGCTCCAGTGACCTACCCTTCTGTCAGAGCCCAGGGAGTCAACAACACAGCTTCAGGAAATATCAGCCGAGAAGGAATTGGGAGTGGCAATGGGAAAAGAGAGAGATATACTAAGAACCGAGGTGGTGGCCATCACAGTCATGGCGAGAGTAGCAATCGGCGTGGTGATAGTCCACGTTCTGGAGATGGTGGTCGGCCTGGAGATGGATACCGCCGCTACCCAGAAAGCAGCAGCAGCCGCCATACTGATGGCCATTGGCACGGGGAGAACAGGCATGGAGGAAGTACAGGTCGGCATGGGGAGAGCAGGAGTGCAAATGACGGTGGGAATGGAGAAAGCAGGAAAGAAGGTTGTAATCCTGAAAGCAAGGTGGACCCCAAGGTGGACAGTAGCAAGATGAACAAGTGGACAGCAAGACAGATAAGACAGCAGATGGTTTCGCTGTCCCTGAGCCACCCAAGCGCAAGAAAAGTACATGAGATAGTTAGAATGCATGTGCTATAGCGTGAAATCAGGTGTCTTTAATTTTATTTCTAGAGAGACTTTGGTAACTAGGTGTCTCAGGGCTGCGTTAGGCCCAAGGTGTAAGACCCCCTGCCCTTAGTGGAGAGCTGGAGGGCAGAGGCATTACACCTTCATCTGAACCATGTTCAGATGTTCAGATGCTTTCTTGGGAAGTTGTTTTGGTCCCAGCAAGCAGTGAGAACTGGGTAGCTTCTTTTGGCTCTGGGTGAGTTTCTTAAGGGTAAGTGGAAGGTACTTTCAGAGAAAAGGGCCTTATAGGGCACAAAACTCACTTTTGTTTTATATAAGTAGCTTCTGTTTTTTACTAAAATGTCACCTTATAAACATCTATAAATTGAATTTCTTTTTCTTAGCTATATGGTCAAACAGTCCCCTTTTTAGGAATTTGTGTCTGCAAACTCAATCCATTGAGTTGTTAGGGATGTTTGGGAAGCAATTTGGTGCTTCCAGACATTCACGAGAGGGGAAATGTCCAATTCCAAACAAGAGTTGACACTCAGGTCCCCTAGCCAGGTTTGTAACCAGCCCCGAGACATGTATCCAGTCCTCAGACATGGAAGGCAGCCTTCTAGACCTAGGCTTTGAGATTTCCAGAGCCACTATGATTGAAGGGAAGTGATTGCTCCTGGAAAGGTTTCCAGGATTGCTCCAGGTCTGAGGTGTTGCTAAATTCAAACTTAAAAAAACAAACTCAACAACTTATCTTCTCCCATTTCATTGTATTTTTTTGAACTTGCTCCAATGGTAGAAATGTCTTTTGCTGAAATGATTTTGATGATTTTTGTTCTATCTTGTTTATAAAAGAAAAAGGAATACAGAAACTTCGAATTTTGTGAAAAAAAAATTTGACACAGAAACTCACTCAGTTGTTTAGGGTCTACATTGCTGAGGTTGGCTTTGCACTTGGGATCTTCTGCCTCAGCCTCCTGAGTCACTGGGATTATAGGGATATGCCACATGCCCAGCTCAGCTTTTTTTGTGTGTGTGTGACTGTTTTTCACTTAGCATAATGTCCTTAAGTTTTCTCCATTTTGTAAGATGTGACAGGATTTACTTCCTTTTCAAAGTTGAATAATATCTCACTCTAAATATATGCTGCATTTTGTTTTATCCATTCACTCCTTGATCCACCTCTTGGCTCCTGTGGACAATGCTTCAATGAATATGGGTTTGCAAATACCTCTTTGAGATGCCATTTTCCATTCTTCAGCATGTGTATCTAGAAGTGGGATTATTGGATCATACAATAGCTCTATTTTTAATTTTTTTGAGGAAAATTCATTCTCTTTTCTGTAGCAACTGTGTCACCATTTTGCATTCCCAATAATAATGTACAAGTGTTTCAGTTTCTCCACATCCATGATGTCATTTGATCATTTGTTATTTTCTGGCTTTTTTTTTTTTTTTTTTGTGCTAGAGATTGAACTCAGGGGCACTCACCACTGAGTCACATTCCCAGTTCTATTTTATATTTTATTTAGAGACAGGGTCTAAGTTGCTCAGTGCCTTGCTTTTGCTAAGGCTGACTTTGAATTTGTGATCCACTTGTCTCAGCCTTCCAAGTCATGTGCCACAGTGCCTGGCTTATTATCTGGCTTTTTAATAGGAGCCATATTAATGGATGTGCAGTGATATCTCAGTGTGATTTTTAAAAAAGGTTTTGAAAATTTCTTCTAATTAGTTATACATGACACCAGAATGCATTTTGATCCATCATACATAAATGGAGAATAACTTCTCAGTCATCTGGTTGTACATAATGTAGAATCACATCATCATGTAATCAAATATGTACATAGGGTAATAATGTTCGATTCATTCTACTATCTTCCCTACCCCTATATCCTCCTTCTTCCCTTCACTCCCCTCTACCTAATCCAGAGTATCTCAATTTTTCCCTAGCCCACCACCATGCTTATTGTGTGAATTAGCATTCACATATCAGAGAAAAAACATTAGTCCTTTGGTTTTTTGGGATTGGCTTATTTCACTTAGCATGATATTCTCCAACTCCATCCCTTTAATGGCAAATGCCATAATTTCATTCTTCTTTAAGGCTGAGTAACATTCAATTGTGTATATGTATCACATTTTCTTTATCCTCCCATCTGTTGAAGTGTTTTAGTTAACTTTGCTTGCTGTGACTAAAATACCCATAAAAGAGCAACTTAAAGGGGGAAACGTTTATTTGGGCTCACAGTTTCAGAGCTTTGGTCCATAGTTGATTGACTCCACAGCTCTGGGTCTAAGGAAACCATTTATGTGTTTCTAGGAATTTGTCCATTTTATTTAGATTGTCTAATCTGTTAGCACATAAGTTTTGTAATATGCCTTTAAAATCATTTTTATTTAATATTTTTGATAGATCCCCTCTTTTCTAATTCTTGTAATTTGAGTTCCATCTCCCTTGTCTTTATTATTCTTCTAAAGGTTTGTCAATTTTGTTGATATTTTTTAAAAAAACAGTGTTTGGTCTTGTTGATTTTTTTGATTGTTTTCTAGTTCATTAGTGTATGCTCTAATCTACTGTTTATTTCCTTCTGTTTGCTTTAGGTTTACTTTACTCTTCTTTCTCCTGTATCTTAAAAAGGAAGGTTTTGAAGTCTTTTTTCTCTCTTTTTTGGGGGGAAGGGTATATATTTTATTTATTTCTTCTAATTAGCTATATGTGACAATAGAATGCATTTTGACACAAACATAAATGGAGTATAACTTCTCATTCTCTGGTTGTACATGATGTACCCAGGTCATGTAATCATATATGCACATAGGGTAATATTGTCTGATTCATTCTACTATCATTCCTAGACCCATGCCTCCTCCCTTCCCTTCACTCTACTCTGTTTAGTCCAAAATACCACTATTCTTCCCCCATACACTCACTTATTGTGAACTAGCATCCCCATATCAGAGGAAATATTTGGCCTTTGATTCTTTGAGATTGGCTTATTTCACGTAGTATAATATTCTCCAGTTCCATATTTTTACTTGCAAATGCCATAATTTCATTCTTCTTTAAGGCTCAGTAATATTCAATTGTTTATATATACCACATTTCCTTTATCTATTTTTCTGTTGAAGGACTCCTAGGTTGATTCTCTAGTTTAGCTATTGTGAATTGAGTTGCTATAAACATTGATGTGGCTGCATCACTGTCGCATGCTGATTTTAAGTCTTTTGGGTATAAACCGAGGAGTGGGATAGCTGGGTCAAATGGTGGTTCCATTCCAAGTTTTCTGAGGAATCTCCATACTGCTTTCCAGAGAGGTTGCACCAATTTGCAGTCTCACTAGCAATGTATGAGTGTACCTTTCCCCCAGCATTCTTGCCAACTTTTATTTTTGCTTGTCTTCTTGATCGCCATTCTGACTGGAGTGAGATGGAATATCAGTGTACTTTTGATTTGCATTACTCTAATTGCTAGAGATGTTGAACATTTGTTCATATATTTGTTGATTGATTGTATTTCTTTTTCTGTGAAGTGTCTTTTTTCAGGTCCTTAGCCCAATTATTGATTGGGTTATTTGATTTTTTGGTGTTGAGTTTTTTGAATTCTTTATATATCCAGGAGATTAGTGCTCTGTCTGAGGTTCATGTAGTAAAGATTTTCTCCCATTCTGTAGGTTCTCTCTTAACATGGATTATTTCCTTTGCTGAGAAGAAGGTTTTTAGTTTGAATACATCCCATTTATTGATTCTTGATTTTACTTTTTGTGCTTCAGGGGTCTTGTTAAGGGAGTCAGTTCCTACACTGACATGGTGGAGATTTGGGCCTACTTTTTCATCTATTAGGCACAGGGTCTCTGTTGTAGTGCCTAAGTCTTTGATCCACTTTGAGTTGAGTTTTGTGCAGAGCGAGAGGGGTTTAATTTCATTTTGCTGCATATGGATTTCCAGTTTTCCTAGCACCATTTGTTGAAGAGGCTATCTTTTCTCCAATGAATGTTTTTGGAGCCTTTGACTAGTTTGAGATAACTGTATTTATGTGGGTTTGTCTCTGTGTCTTGTATTCTGCACCATTGGTCTACATGTCCTTTTTTGTGCGAATACCATGCTGTTTTTGTTACTGCTGTGTAGGATAGTTTAAGGTTTGGTATTGTGATGCTTTCTTGCTAAGGATTGCTTTATCTATTCTGGGTCTCTTATTTTTCCAAATGAATTTCATGACTGCTTTTTCTAGTTCTATGAAGAATGTTATTTGGATTTTAATAGGAATTGCATTATATCTGTATAGAGCATTTGGTAGTATGGCCATTTTGACAGTAATTTTAAACATGTTTTAGATGCTTATTTATATGTGGTGCTGAGAATCAAACCCAGTGCCTCAAACATGCTAGGCGAGTGCTACACTCGCCACTGAGCCACAACCCAGCCGCCACATTGACAGTATTAATTCTGCCTATCCAAGAGCATAGGGGATCTTTCTATCTTCTACAGTCTTCTTCAATTTCTTTCTTTAGTGTTCTGTAGTTTTCATTGTAGAGATCTTTCACCTCTTCTCTTAGATTGCTTCCCAAGTATTTTATTTTATTTTATTTTTTGAGGCTATTGTGAATGGGTAGTTTGCCTAATTTCCCTTTAAGTGGATTCATCCCTTATGTATAGGAATGCATTTGATTTATGGGTGTTAATTTTATATCCTGCTTTTTGGCTGAATTCATTTATTAGTTCTAGAAGTTTTTTATAGAATAATGTCTTCCACAAAGAGTGATAGCTTGAGTTCTTCTTTCCCTATTTATATTTCTTTAATTTCTTTCATTTGTCTAATTGTACTGACTAGAGGACTATGTTGAATAGAAGTGGTGATAGAGGGCATTCTTGTCTTGTTCCAGTTCTTACAGGGAATGCTTTCAATTTTTCTCCATTTAGAATGATGTTGGCCTTGGGCTTAGCATAGATAGCTTTTACAAAGTTGAGTATGGGTCCTACTCTCCCTAGTTTTTCTAGTGATTTGAAAATAAAGGGGATGCTGTGTTTTGTCAAATGTTTTTTTCTTCATCTGTTGAGATGATCACATGATTCTTGTCTGTAAATCTGTTGATGTGATGGATTATGCTTATTAATTTCTGTATGTTGAATCATCCTTGCATCCTTGAAATGATCCTCACTTGATCATGGTGCACTATTTTTTTAGTATGTTTTTGTACACAATTTTCCAGAATTTTATTGAGAATTTTTGCATCTATGTTCATCAGGGATACTGATCTGAAGTTTTCTTTCATTGACAAGTCTTTGTTTGGTATAGTATCAGAGTGATAATAGCTTCATAGAATGAGTTTGGAAAGGTTCCCTCCTTTTTTGGTTTTCTCTCTCTTTTCATTATCTCCTCATGGAATATTTTGTTGAGAATGCTCTGTAGTGCAGGCTTTCTAGCTGTGAATTCTTTTAACTTCTTTTTATCATGGAAGGTTTTATTTCATTTTTAAATCTGAAGCTTAATTTTGCTGGATATTAAATTCTTGTCTGGCATCTATTTTCTTTCAGAACTTGGTGTATGTTGTTCCAGGACCTCCTAACTTTGAGGGTCTGGGTTGAGAATCAGCTGAGATCTGACTTGGTTTCCCCCTATATATAATCTGATACTTTTCTCTTATTGTCTTTAAAATTCTGTTCTTATTTTGTATGCTAGGCATTTTCATTATAATGTGCCTTGATGTGAGTTTGTTGTAATTGTGCATTTGGAGTCCTGTAAGCCTCTTGTATTTGATTTTCCATTTCATTCTTCAGGTTCGGGAAATTTTCTGATATTATTTCATTGAAAGATTGTGCATTCCTTTGGTTTATATCTCTGTGCCTTACTCTATCCTGATAAATCTTAAATTTGGTCTTTTCATGTTATCCCATAATTCTTGGAAGTTCTGTTCATGGTTTCTTACTATCTTCTCTGTGTGGTCAACTTTATTTTCAAGGTTATATAATTTGTCTTTGTTGCCTGAGGGTCTGTCTTCCAAGTGGTCTAGTCTGTTGGTGATGCTTTCTATTGAATTTTTAATTTGGTTTATTGTTGCCTTCATTTCAAAGATTTCTGGTGTTTTTTTTTTTTTCATAATCTCTATCTCTTTATTGAAGTGATTTTTTGATACCTGTATTTGCTTCATTACATCATCCTTTACTTTGCAGATCAGTTTAACTATGTACATTCTAAGCTCCTTTTCTGACAGAAAATTCTTCCACTATGGTGTTGATGGATTGTTTTTGGAGTGTCGTGGTTTGTTTGGGGAGATTTGTTCTCTTGCTTTTTCATGTCGTTTGTGTGTCAACCTTTCTAAGAGTATGGATCTGAGGCAGTATGGTTTCTACCCTGTGGGCTTATAGCATCTCTGAAGGTTTCACTATTTAGTGGAAGACAAATAATAACACCAAACAATGCAAACAATACACAGCATTAAACCAAATAGTTCCTACTATTACTTCTATAATGTTAATTATTACAATAAACAGAAATGATGTGATCAGTTGTTGCCTATAATAAAAACAGCTTGTTTGCAAAAGGTTTTACATTTTCAAATGGCAGACAGGGAAAGAACAGAAGCGATATAGATGTGATTGTTATGAGGCAGTAGTAGAGAAGACAGAAATAAAATATTAAAGGAAGAATGAAAGAGAGATCAATAGGGATTGACTGTTAGCAGAAGAGAGAATCAAGGCAAACAGGTAGGTAGGAGAAACTATATATAAAGCAAAAATTGAAATAAAAGAATTAAAAATAAAAGAATACAAAACAAATCCAACATACTAATCAAACATCCTAGTTCAGAAAAAACTAATCCATGTAAAATAACTGGCTTCAAAAATGCTAGATATGAGAAGAAAAAATATAGGAAACTATATAAATGTCCATGTACCATTAAGGTCACAAATAGTGAAAAAGAATTAAAAAAAAAAAGAAAGAAAAGAAAAAAATTTTGATGAAAAGTTAAAGAATTCTTTCAGTTGGAGTTCAAAATATTTTCAGCTTCTCTTCTCAGCAGTTTTAGGTGGGTCTTCTGGAGTGTGATGCTCCACCCTCTGGATTGCTGGAGTGAGGGAGGTCATCCCACAGGTGGAGTTCCTGGAGGTAGGGCTTAGCCTTAGGCAGGCTCCAGGCTCTTCACTGAATGCTAATTTGTCTGGAGACTTTAAATCTGCTCACCTCCAGCACCCAGTACTTGCTGGTGCATGCTAGAATACTTTATTCCAGGGCTTGCCTGGGTTCCATTATGTGGTGGGGGAGCCAATTCTTAGTCCCCTATGTCACCCACATTTCCTGGACTCAGGTTCAGTCTCCACACAATTTCTCCCACTCTTTCGAGTTCCTGGTCAGATGCATCTTCCTCACAGATCCTGCAAGCAGTCAGATTGGAGGGGGTGGGGTAGAGCCAGGTGGATTTCCGTGACCAGTTGTCCCCTGTGTGAACCTCTCTCGACGTTTGATTTTCTTCTGGTCACTTAAGCACTCTCTATGTCATGTAGCATATGTCTACTGGACCTGTATTTCAGTTCAAACTTGGGTTTGCCAGGAATAGACTTTCTTCTTAGCTGGTTGCTGCACCTCAGCTGCAAAATGTTTCCTTCCTTTGTCCTCTGCATGCTGCCTGGAGATATGGTGGATTCTTTCTCCACGCGTGGATATCATGCAGGGAGTCCTTCAGGTTTGTTGGGCAATGTCCTTGGTCTCTAAATGCTTCCTCTGTACCCAGACACACCTTGGGCCTCCCAAAAATACGCTCACAGAAGATCTCTCTAGCTGGAGCTTCCAGCCCAGCTCTGACAGAGGCTGTATGCTGGGGACTTTTTCCTTATTTTATTATATCCAACTTCCTGTATCCCTGCTCTAATTTGAATGCCCAGTTTTAGGTTCCAATATAATCCCCTTGCCCCTTTTTTTGTTCACCCACCCTGAGGAGAAGCTTTCTTGGTTTCACGCCACTGAGCAGCTAAGAAGGCTTCCTCTTCTTTTCTGCCATCTTGGATTTCCTCTTCTTTCTTTCTTTCTTCTCTCTCTCTCTTTTTTTTTTTTTTAAACTGGCAACTTAGGACTCGAAAGTATTTTATTTTTAAACTTCTAAAATTTGGAAACAAGATGCCTAGGTCAAATAATATAGTTTCCAAAGCTGAGCGTGCTCAATTGGAGTTCCATTTTTCTGCTTGAAATACAAAAACTCCTAAAGCTCCTAGGTGGAACATAACTGCTCTGATGGCCTGTGACTAGATGAACTCATCAGTCTCAGTTGGTGACATCCCTTTTTCTACTTGGCAATTAAAAAGCTGACACAGGACCCTAGTCTTACAGTGCTGTCCTGCTCCCGAACGTCTCCTGGGAGGCATACACCATGTACAGGAAGCCGCCCTCGTCCTTCTCACTCTCCTACACTCGGACCCGGGCGTGGACACGCTCACCATGCTGTGCCAGTTCACCAAGAGGAAGAAGGCCTCGTTTGCGTTGAGCTGCAAGCGCCTTCTGATCATCTTGATGAGCTCGCTCATCGTGGTCGGGCACGAGGAACTTGGTCTTGTCCAGGACGGGCAGCTGCTTCTCGCCCTTGTATATTTCTAATATCACCGGGATCTTCGTGGGATGCTGCTCTCGGATGAGGCGCACATCTTCCACTCTCTTGGAAGGTGCAGAGCTGCTTGAAGGTCTTCTCCGACGGTTGCGCTGGAGGCCCCAGGCTCGGCGGCAGCGGGTCCGACTCCGGCGACGGCGACTTCCCTTGTCTTTATTCTTTCTTAACATAGGCATTTACAGATAAAAAATTTTCTTTGAAGACTGCTCTTGCGCAGCCCATGTTTTTGTATGTGTGTTTACTTTCATTTATCA
Source organism: Sciurus carolinensis (assembly GCF_902686445.1). Taxonomy (NCBI): domain Eukaryota; kingdom Metazoa; phylum Chordata; class Mammalia; order Rodentia; family Sciuridae; genus Sciurus; species Sciurus carolinensis. Next base: position 49,113,084 of record NC_062226.1, read on the forward strand.
CAAAGATTTTTCTAATTTGACCCTTTCCTCTTTGATCCTCTGGTTATTTAGGAATGTGTTGTTTAATTTCTACATATTTATAAGCTTTGATTTCCTTCTTGATTTCTAGTATTTTTCTGATTGAAAAATTTTATATGATCTCTATCCCTTTAATAGTTTATTTCTACCCACCACACTTCAAATTTATTGAGGTTTCTTTTACTGCCTGTGGTCTGTCCTGGAGAATGTTCTAGGTATACTTAAGAAGTTCATATTTCACAGTGTTCTAGAAATATGTTAGCTCTAGTTGGTTTGTAGTATTGTTCAAATCTTCTATTTCTTTGTTTATATTCCAGCTAGTTCTTCTATCCTATTCATTACTGAAAGTGGGCTATTGAAATCTCTCAAACTATGATAGTTGCCTTATATATTTCTCTTAATTTCCCTTAATTCTGCTTCATGTATTACTATGCCCTTTTATGAGATGCCTTTGTGTTTTTGTTATATGTCCCTCATGTTTTGACACTGTTATCATTTGAAAAGTGTCTCTATTGCTAGTAACATTTTCAGTGTTTATTTTTCCAACATAAGTATAGGCACTCCAGTTTTCTTGTGGCTGTTATTTGCATAATAAATCTTTTCATATTCTTTTACTTTAAATCTATTTGTATTTTGAATCTAAAGCATGTTTTTGATCCTGAAATGAAAGATATACTGCAGCCTGACGTATATATCTTATCCTAGACCTAAAGCTGGAACCATCCTGGGGGGATGACCTCTGATGGCCAAACCTAAGCCACCCCAAGCTCCTAGGGAGAACACGAGGATACTGCTTTATCTAGCCACAGTATCTTCATACAAATGGTGAACATGATGATTTGCTATCAGAATAAATTGAAATATATATATGTACAAATATATATGTGTGTATATATATATATATATATAAAATATATATATTTAAACAGTCTTTGCCTTTTGATTGAATTATTTGATCTGGTCACATTTAATGGTATTAATATAGACATAGATTTATGTCTGCCATTTTATGTCTCCTGGTGTCTCATGTCTTTTTAATCTTTCTAGCTATCCTTTATTTTTTTTATTTTTATTTTTTTGCAGTAAATGAACATTATATCAGGTAGCATTTTTATATCTTTAAGATTTTTCCCTATATGGATTCTTAGTAACTTCCTTAGTGTTTGCTCTAAGGCTTAAAATGTACATTGCAATTCATTAGAATCAGCTTCAGGTTTATATTAATTTTTGAGAGATTAAGAAACATTACTCTCATGTAGCTCTATTCCCTTTCCTTTGTGGTTGTATATATGATAAGTCTATAAATGTTACAAACTCAACAATACATTCTCACATTATTAATATGTATCTTTTAAACTAGCTGAGAGAAGAAAGGAGACCAAATACGTTTATAACTTTTGTTATATTAATGTTGTCTTTTTAAAGTTATTTTATTTGTTCTAATTAGTTGTACATGACAGAACGCATTTATACATTTGACAGATCACAAATAAGAGTGTAATCTCTCATTTTTCTGATTGTACATATTGCAGGATCACATCAGTCATGCAGTCATACTCAGTCACACACGTACACGAGGTAATACTGTCTGTTTCACTCTATCATTCCTACCCCCATACCTCTTCCTCTTCCTTCATTCCCCTCTACCTAATATAATGTAACTCTATTCTTCCCTATCCCTAACCCTTATTGTGAATTAGCTTCCACATATCAGGGAAAACATGTAGTTTTTGATTTTTATCCCTACTATTTCTCTTTATTTGTTCTTATGTATACGAGTTGCCATCTGGAGTAATTTCCTTAGCGTAACACAGCATTGTTCTTACCCTCATGTGGTATTATAGAAGAAACAGATTGTCTCTGTGATGATAATTCTTGAAGCTGGGTGACAAGTTGGTGTTTATTATACTGTTTTTTTGTACTTCATGTATATTTGAAGTTGACTTTCCTTGGATTCTTGACTCTTAGAACTTGTAAACTCAAGTGAGGTTGCAGAGAGAGCAGCTAATGAATACATCATCACATTCCGATGTGTAGACTTTTAAGACTGAATCATTTGAAAACTGGGGACAGTTTGAAAACATGGACAATTTCCTGTTATCCTCCCTAAATGAAATCATCAACTTTTGTTTATTCTAAAAAAATCTGCTTTGTAACAAAATACTTATGAAATCAGGCACATCTCTCCTTCATTTTATAAACTGAGTTGTGAAATAATGCATTTTGATCTTTGTACTTTTTCAAAAACCATTTCCTCAAGATTCTGTTCTTATGACTGGTGTTCCATTTTCATGAAGTTTAAACTGCTGATTGAGGTAAAACATTTATTGGCTGCTCAATTAGATCATCTGGAGGCTATAACAAAATATCTTGGCTGGGATAACTTACAAACAACAGAAATTTATTGCTCATAATTCTGGAGGAGGAAAGTCCAAGGTCAAGGCAGCAGCAGATTCAGTGTTTGCTGAGGGTCCACTCTGCTTCATAGATGTCTCCTCACATGGTGGAAGGGGCAAACAAGCTCCCTCAGGCTTCTTTCATAAGGGCATTAATTCCATTCATGAGGGAGGCACCCTTGTGACCTAGTCACCTCTTGATACATTGCTCCAGGAATTAAGCTTCCATGTATGAATTTTGGGAAGACAGATACTCAGACTTAGCAACTATTCATTAAGTGTAAGGCATGAAGCCAGACCCTTGGGAGTGGAATCTAAATTAACTTATAGGAGCCTATATTCTCCTTGGAAGACAAATTACATGACAAATTGAGTGAATTTGCCAATTCAAAATTCAATACTCAGAATTTCCAGTTATCTCCATCCTATCTATATATATATATATATTTAAAAACCAATTACACCCTCATTACCCATCAGTTCTGCTAAGGTAAGGAGGGTAGAAATTGGGAAAATTGGAGGAGGGGTCTAGTAACATTAAAGCACCAACATATTCACTTGATGAATAAAGCATATTCATTCCTTCTTGAAACACATAAGGCTTTTGGTTTCTGCCATGCCAGGTCACCAACATCTTTGTCATGAATTGAGCTGTTAACAGAGACATCAGGCTCACAGCCTCCTGAAGCAGGTCCCATATTGCCTCTGGAGTTCTTTATCATTAGGACTATAGTCATAAAATATGAGGGATGAGAAGTTCTTATCTGTATGTAATCATTGTCCCACTCATCTTTTCTCCAATCTGGTAGGGAGCAAGGGAAAAATAGTTACTGCTTGCTCTGTATTACATAGAACAGATCTTGGTATAAGTTTCATAATTTAGTTTGCTTTCTTCCTCTATAGCTAGACTACTGAAGGATACTTCAATGTAAAAGTGAAAAATAAGCTTTGTTCTTCATTGTTTTTTAGCCAAACAGCAATAAATGAAAGTTTGTACATCACATTTTGATGACTGACAGTGTATATATGTATACTGAGGGACATGTTCCCTGCACCAACAGAAATGAAGAAGTCTGTGATACAAATGACATTTTGATGAATGATCAAATACACAGACATGCAGGCAAAGAGGCATTCAGGGAGTAGTTTCATTTCTTTTAAGAACGATATTGGCTTTAAAATGCAGTCAAAAGATTGAGAACAGATAGTTTTTAACATTGTAGTTAAATGGGGAAAACATTTCATTTATCCTAGGGGAGGAATTACTAAGCACAAGACTCAAGTCAGGCAATGCATTAAATAATACATCAGATTTTTACTGAAGGCTAATGTAAGTCATCTTCTTTTCCAGAATTCCTGTTCTTTCAGTTTTCATTATCTAGTCGGGGAGGCAGAATTTGCACACAGTAAACCACATAAAAAAATGGTCCTTGAATGATATGGAATCCAAGTGGTTCGGGAATCAAAAAGGAGGAAATATGTACCATGGGCTGGTCTGAGGGGTTCCTAGAACAGAGTTGAGCTGGAAATGTAAGTATGACTAAAATATCAATATGCTGAAATGTCATAGACTTATACATTTATTTAACAAATATATGTATATAGTACCTCTTTGTCAGCCACTATGCTAAAGAATCTGGGGATACAAAAGTAAACACGACAGACATATCCCCAGCACCAATGAACAACAAATTAGGTTATTCTAATACAGTGTAACAATAATGGAATATGTTGGGTATTTGAGGAGTGCAGAGAAGGGCTAATTTAGTGATTGGGTCAGATAAAGGAGGTGATGGTGGAGCAGAGGACAATCTTCCAGGTGGGAGGACCACAGTTACAAAAGGCCAGAGGCAAGTGCCAGCCTGGCCTGCCCTGAGCTGGAGCCACAGAGTTATGCTGCCAAATACAGCAGCCACTAGACACATGTGGCTGTTCAACATTTAAAATATGGGCAGTGCAACATAAAAAAAAAAAAATGAATTTATCATTTAATTTTAATTAAAAAATTTGAGAACTACTTCAACATATTTAGAATAGCTTAGGTATGCAGATTTACTTTTTCAAAGTGAATTTTTATGGAATTTAAATAGAAAATATTTCTCAAGGAAATTTAGCATCTGAATTGATGTTTTAAGATACATATCTGATTCCAAAGACAGTATTTGAAAAAGAGTAAACTTTGATATTTTTTATATTGATTACATGTTTTCATAATATTTTGGATATATTAGGTAAAATAAACAGTAGTGTTACAATTAATTTCCCTTTGTTTTTTTTTTTTTTTTTTTTTTTTTTTGCTTTTTACACGTGGTTCCTAGAAAATTTTAAATGGCCTATTAGCTCATATTCTACTTCTATTGGACAGTGCTAATCTAGAATGTCATGAGCTGTGGAAGGTGGGAAGAGACAGGAGCAAGTCACAACATTCCAGAATGTGAAGGGTTTCCTAAGCTGTGTGTATTGGGAAGCTGTACATCCAAAATGGTATTGGCTGGAAGTCTGAGTGCCAGGAACTAGCCTCATCATTTGGATTATCAGTGAGTGATTAGGTTCTCACCCTCAGTTCACATTTTACTGGGCGTGTATTATGTGTGCGGGTGGGGGGGGCCGTCAACAAATAAATGAATATAACAAACAAATATTAGAGTATGTTGGCAGGAGTTAAGAGCTATGGGGGAAAAGCAAGCCAGGTGAGTTGCTAAGAGTGCTGGAGGTATGGAGTGAAGGGCACTGCACTCTGCTGAAAATAGGATGGTTAAGGTTGACCCACTAATTTTTGAACAGAGATTGAAAGGAGGTGACATAGAAGAGTTCCAGGTAGAAGGGGCACAGATGAAATACTCTGGTGTTAAAGGAAAGAGAGGGCCCGGGCATGTTCTAAGAAAAGCAAGAAGGTCAGTGGGGATAGCGCAGAGCAAGTTAAAGGGATGGTACTGAGAGGAAATCTGAAATTCAGGGCAAGTGAAGATGACATGGTGATGTATGGGTTACCCTGAAGACTTGGGATTTTGGAGCAGAGAAATGATGTTTTTTCAAAGGACTAATCTGGCTCCTGGGTTGTTATAAGGGCCGAGTGGGAGCAGAAAGACTTGTTAGGTTATTGCAGTGTCAGGTGAGAGATGACAGTGGCTCAGTCTAGGGTGGAGGCAGTGGCTGCAGTAAGGAACAGTGTTTCTTGATAAATGAGGGTTTCAAAGAGAAAGGATGATTCCAAGTTTTGGTCTGGGGACCTGGAAGGATGAAAACTGCCAATTACTGAGATGGAAGAATGCTGGGTAAACAGGTGTAGGGGAGATGCAGCGTGATCATCAAGAACTGGGCCTTGGGATGGACAACCTTAGAACACCAGGGAGATGACTAGGAACCAGCAAAGGAGATTGAGAAGTAGCAAGCAGACAAAAGGAAAAGCAAAATGTGGTGTCCCCAGAAGCCAAGTGAAGAAAGCTTCTCAGGGGAGGGATCCAGCAGGACACTACCTGCAGGATAAGAAGGGTGAAGTCTGAGAATCAGTCATTAGTTTAGTAAAGAGGTGACCTTGAGAATAATTTTGGTGCTGCTGGGCATGGGATATGGCAGAATCCAAATTGGAATGGGCTGAAAAGTGAATTGGAGGCAATAGGAATAGATAACTCTTCAAGGGATTTTATTTCAATAAAAGGCAAAGAGGTGAGATAAAAACCACCTAGAATTCAGGTCGAGAGTTTTAATGACAGCTGGGGGTTTAGTTTAGTGGTAGAATACTTGCCCAGCACACATGGAGCTCTGGGTTCAATCCTTAAAACCATATATGTGATACATTTAATGGGAGAAATAAAGCATAATTTTGTGATGAAATTATCCAATAAAGAGGGGAAAATAGATTATGAAGGCAGAGTTGTCAGTGATGTCCTTGACTGGGTCAGAGGTTTGGGATCTGGTGCATAAGAGGATGATGAAGCAGAAACAGTTATGACAATGGTTCTCAAAGTGGGGTTCCTGGATCAGCAGCATTACCTGGAACTTACCAGAAATGCAAATTATCAGACCCCACCACAGACCTTAGGAGTCAGAAACTCTGAGTTGGGGCCAGGCAACATAATAAGCCCTCCAGGTGATGCTGATGTTTCAAGCTTGAGAAGCACTGTCGTGGATGGTGACAGATGGAAAATAAGAGTTTAGGGGAGGGAGAAAGGGGTCCTTGGAAGTTCTCTCCTGATGTCTCCATTTTGTCAGTGAAGGAGCGGAAAGTGAGGATGGGAGAGGGGTTGAGAGAGCTTAAGCATCTTAAGATATGTGATCAGTTTTTCATTTACACAAATGTTTATTCACTATGTGCTAAGAACAAGGGGAACAGAGGATCCTACACTTAATTAGAAAATAAAAAAGACATGGTCCCTGCCTTTATGGGGCTTACAAAATAGTGAAGAGACAGAAGTTTGTAACTGAATGACTTTTTTTATGACTGAACTTTTTAACACAGGAAGTTTTTACTCAAGGTTTCCTTTTGAATGGTGAGATATATTTTAACCATTACCAATGTGGCATGTCTTTCCCAGTTGCCTCACCCCTTTATTGGTGCTGTTTAGATGGCCAATGTTTCCCTTTAAAGTGCTGTGACCAAAACTGAATACCGTGTTGCAGAATTTAATGCCAACAGAAATTCTACCTTATTTACACAACTGTGATGGAGCCAGCAGTCCTCTAGTCTTCTTTCTTTAAATTGTGTTAACTGAAGGAGTAGATGCAAAGTTTCTGATAGTACAGAAAGGTATGAAGTACTGAACAGGTCTTCTGATTCACTACCTCAGAGTTTACCACTAAGCTTCTTTCCAGAAACCTCCTATGAACATAGAGCAGATCCACATGCTCAAACTGCATACTTATTTTACTTCACACATTTTTCTGATTTACATTTATTTATTACATTGCTCCACACTAGTACATAAAGACACATCTGTTCTTTCTGACAACTGACTGCACATGTACCATCATTTATTTAGAGCAACTCATGCCAAGGAGAATTTTAGCCATTCCCCAGTGCTTGCCTGTTACAATTTCTGAATGCACTTAGGTTAATCTGCAAAATATTTTCAGGTATCAAATATAACACTGCTGATCCAGTTTTTTCATTCTTTTTGGTTAACATTTCACATATTATTTGGGTTGCCATTCTCAAAATCACGAACATCAATGACAAACACAACAGATTATAATGCCAATGAAAATTCTGCTTGAAGCAGATGCAAATCCACCAATTAGTAAGATGTGAAGTCATTAAGCCAGAGCTTTCCAATTGTGCCCATCATCCTTTCAAAATGATCAAAACTGATCATAGTGTTCACTTAATTTAGTATCTTAAAAAAAATAGAGCTGGGGATGCAGTTCAGTGGCAAAGTCCTGAGTAGTTGTATGCCCAGTACTTAAAAAAAAAAAAAAAAAAAAAACAAGGTAAGTAGCACAAGTAGCATAGAAGTGAGAAGTGAGAGGCACTGAGCAACATCCTCAAACATAAGGCAGGAAAATTATACTGGTTTTGTATAAAGGGTGAATGATTAATAACAAAGAAAACCAGAGTTTATTCCATTTGAGAAACTGCTAGAAAAGGCTACTGGACTCAGAAAAGTTCTTTTTCAAGGCAGAGAAAAAATTATTTTCTGAAGGCTGCAATACAAATGTCCACAATGTTTCTGCCTTGACATTCTTGGGTACCTACTAATAATGAGGGATAGTAAGGTATGATCTGTTACAGTGCAGTACACTCATGGGTTGCAGAGCTGGAGAACCCTGGTTCAGATCTGTCATGTTGTCCGTGGACCTCTCTAACCAGAGTTGGAACCACTGTATCAGGGAGTCCAAGTGTCATTATCACATGTAACCCAAAGGGCTCAGTGTCACTGCTGGAGAGTGAATGGTTTCCTTACTGTCTATACTTAGCAGTTTATCATCTTGAAGTTAAAGCAGTTTATCATCTTGAAGTTAAAACCACAGACACAAACACATTAACTTTACACTCTTTAAGCAAAAGACCCTGTATCCCCCATCTTAAGGTATCCTGTAATATATCACATTAAGAAATATTCCTATAAAATCAGTAATATATATACTAGAGTTGCAGCTCAGTGACAGAGTGCTTTCCTAGCACCTGTAAGCACTGGGTTCCATCTCCAGCACCACATAAAAACAAATAAATAAAATAAAGGTATTGTGGCTACCTATAGCAAAAAAAATTTTTCAAAAAAAATCAATAATATAAAATATACAGTAAAAAGATTCTTTTAATTCTATTAAGAAACAAAAATCACCAACTCATGAAAAGTTAACAACTCATAAAGAGTAGAAAAATATTAATTTGAAAATATCAGACACATTATAATGTATTTACTTTTAAAAATAGTTTTAACATTTAGACAATCTCAGAATTAAGCATGTGGCTTTTTTCTGGGAGTTGATGAAAACCCAAGGTGTATGGCAACCAATGGTCCTTTTTCTAACAGAAAAAGAAGTAACTTCCTTAAACAACACTCCTTTTAAATTTTGATTTATTGCCAGAAAGTGTTTAAACCCACTTCTATTTTTCAACTTTATTATTTTACTAACTGTAGAAAAATGTGAAGATACAGAAAGATTCAAAGAAAATTAAAATTATCTAGGATCCCTTTCCCAAATACAATAAAAGATTATGTATACTTCCTTCTGGTCTTTTTACATTTATATAGCATTTTAAAACAAATCTAGTATAGTTAAAATGTTCCCTTTTTCTCCATTTCATAATATACATCGACCATTTCTTTAGAACATTAAATATTACATGAAAACATGATCTTCAGCTGATTGCTTTACAATCTAATTATAACTAAACCATAATTGACCTTCAGTTGTTGGAAATCCAGATTGTTTTGAATACCTGCTATTGTAACAATAACTGTTAAACATCTTTCTTCATACATAGATTCTGTATGTATCTCTGACAATCTTTTAAAGAGAAATTTCTAAGAACACCCAACAAAGTGCATAAATATTTCTAAGCCTTCTGATACATTTTACCAAATTGCCCTCCAAAAAGATTGTACCAATTTACAATACATAGCCAGAGTTCCATTTCTTCCCCATATTCCTTGGCAATGTAGGAAAGTAGGTATTACCCTCAAACCTTTATTGTTGCATATTTAATAGGGGAAGTGAGGTGAGAAAGCTCACTTCTTGGTGTTTTCCCCTAATGTAAGACTGCCCCTACGTTTACTGTTTGTTCGTTTGCTTTCCTCTGTGCTGTCGAGCAGTCTCAGTCTCTAAGGCAGGGTCTCCAGTACGTGCAATGTCCTCCCACATGCTCTTCTTTTGCAGGCAAGGACATAAGAGCTCCTTGTCTTTCCCAAGTTTTTGCTTGTTTTTTGTTTTCCCCTCAAGTTAAGCAAATACCCAAAATGACTGGAAAATCTTCTTTTCTTCTGGGCAGTCATACTATTTTAGTGTCTTGGTAATAAAACAGAAAACTGGGCCATATTCTGAAAGGAAGAAAGCAGGAGGAGGTGACAAGCACTGTAGGCAGAGGTAAGTATGCTAATTAGCTGGAGTGTCTGCTAAAGCTGGGCTTCAAAAACAACAGCAACAGAGTCCTCCAGATTTTGGTTTTTAGATTATTCAGAACATTGTGTGTGTGTATGTGATATTGGGGACTGAATCCATGATCTTGTGCATGCTAGACAAGCGCTCTACCACTGAGTGACATCCCTAGCCCTTTTTATTTTGAGACAGGGTCTGTCTCATTAAATTACTAAGACTGTTCTTGAACTTGCAATCCTTTTGCTTCAACCTCCTGAGTAACTGGGATTACAGGTGTGTTTTATCACTTCTTTTTCCCATAAATGAGGTTAAGAATATTCTGATAGACACATATCCATCCATGTACTAGGACACATTTTATGTTCCAACTTCAGCCTGGATAATTGTTTATGCAACCTCTATCTCTTATTCCTATCTCACTGTTTTTAAAAGAAAAAAATCACTGAAATTTTAATGTGTCTTTATTTCCAAAAGAATAGAATCATCACAAGAAGTCTTTGTGTATCTTTCAAAACCAGTGTTTGACATACAGGCACATCAGTATTTCTGAAATGAATTAGAGAGCAAGTGAATGAATGATATACATTTTAGTGCTTAAAAGACTGAAAATACTACCTAGTTTAGGGACTGTTTGTATGGTGTTCCTTAATGTTTCAGAATGAAGGCCATAATAACTCAATTTTGTCTACAGCAGTAATTTTTCTTTTCTCTCTTTTAACTCTGAAAATCTGAAGATACACTCACCTAGTTTAAAGGTGCATACATATAACAAATTCAGAAGCTTCCAAAAAAACCCCAAAAGTCTTCTGCCATTAAAGCATGTTTTTTACCTAAGAAATTATTTTTCAGTTCAAGAGTCTATGGTGGAGGTGGGGGGTGGTTAGTTGAGAGACACCCCCCCTCCCCAAATCCCACCTCTATCATAGCTGGCAGATAACATGTACTTACAGCAATGAAAAGCTGAATGACATTTCCAACAAACAGACACATGACTGTCACACAAGCTGAGGTTTGGCTGCCCTGCTGCATTATACTGAGATGAATGTAACATTTCAAAATGGAATAAAAAACAAAAAATAAGCCACCTGGCTTAAGTTTAAACCAACGTCACTAACCATAGAATTTATTTTTTGTTTTCCTATTCTTCATAATTAGAATAATAATAAAGGTTTCCTGTATCTTAATTATGATAAAACACTTCATGTAGGAAAGGACTATCATTTATTCATTAAATAACATATACCTGTAATCATATGCCTGCATATGCCTGTAATCCCAGTTACAGCAGAAGGATCCCAAGTTCAAGGTCAGCCCAGCAATTTGGCTAGACCCTGTCTCAAACACACACACAAATTATCTCCTAGGTACACATTACCAAAATCTACAGATGAGTCCTCATAGGGAGGATAATGTATTTTAACACTCTTGCCTGGGCCAGTCCTACAAGCCGAGACATCTTAGTGACAGTGGTGTGCTAGAACTTGCTTGTACCAGCTTGCAAGAGCCATTTCCCAACTTCTCAGTGGCTTCACACTGGCAACTTCACATGGGCTGTCCTAGAGTATTTATACTATATAAATCAGCAAACAACACGAGTATCCTCATCACAGTAAAACTGTAGCTCTCATTTCTTGAACTGCTAGGTGGTAATCCAGGTAGGCAGGGCTCTATCAACCTTCATACACTCTCTCAGCTTGTCATAAGACCAAAGAATGTAGGTGTGCGCTAGGACACCTTGAGATAGAGACCTCTTTTTTTTTTTTTCAATTAACTTTTTTATTTGTTCTAATTAGTTGTACAAGACAGTAGAATGCATTTATACATTTTGATAGATCATGCATAAATGGTGCATAATTTCTCATTTTTCTGACTGTACATATTGTAGGATCACATCAGTCATGTAGCCATATATGTACATGAGGTAATAATGTCTGTTTCACTCTATTATCCTTCCTACTCCCATACCCCTCCCACTCCCTTCACTTCCCTCTACTTAAGGATACAGCCCTTTTAGATAATAAGGAAATGCAATAACTGAACAATTTGAGGCATCATGTACTTTTAAGGTGGTTTAAATTATATTCTGGGAGCTAATACCAGAGTTGGAAAGCTATCAATCTGAAACCAGTTTCACGTTTATCATTAATGACTATTAGTCTGATGCAACACTGCGTCACATATTCCCTGACGCCATTTTGGTATTGCTATGTCATTTTTGGTTTTGAAGGCTTGCCAACACATTGCGTGAATCTACCAAAGAGAAAATAGCTTTGAAAACAATGTAAGCCATCACAAAGAAAGCACTGTCAGTCTCTAAAGAAAGACTTAGTAATAGACTGCAACACAATGTGAATAATCTGGTACACAAGATAATAAACTCTCCCCACCTCAGCTTCCAACGGTCTTGGTCTTGCATTATTAGTCAGAAAATATGATTGTTCAGTTTCACAAGTGATTGGTATGGTAGTAAATGGCATAAAAACTTGTTTAAAAAATTCAAGATTGCATAAAATACATAGGGAAATGAACCCAGTGTGAAATGCAAGTGAGAAGACAATGTCTAAGGTATCTGGAAGTGTGTGCTTGCAGCTGGCTAAGGACACTTACCTTCAGGTTATGGAGTGTTTCTGACCATTCCATGGATCCTATCTGAGGTATGGCAGTGAGGAGTAAACTTTTAGCTTTGTTGGCATTTTCTTTCAGGGTCTTTAAAACCCGGTCCACTGAAACCTAGAGAAACAACAGCATAGGATGTTAACTGAATTTACAAGTTCACTGCTGTTCACAGAATATTTCTCTGAGTTCTACCCTTGCTATGGTGTGAATGTGTGTGTCCCTCCCAAATTCCATCTGTTGAAAACTAATCCCCAATGTGAGGGTGCTAGGAGGTGGGTCTTTAAGTTGTGAAGATAAAGCCCTCATGAAAGAGACTAGAGATCACAGAGAGTGCCCTCCCAGCTTTCGAGGGTAAGTGAAAAGTGAGACGGCTATGAGGAGGCAAGCCCTCACCAAACACCCAACTGGCCAGTGCCTTGACCCTGGGCTTCCTAACCTCTAGAACAGTGAAAGAAAAACTTGTCTATAAGTTACCCAGTCTGAGATTTTCTGTTATAGAAGCTTGAACAGAATAAGAAGCCTGACCGGTAAAATCTGTTTACATCAAGTTCAATCCCCTACACAAACACTGCATTTATCAAGATGATTTTAGTCTTAGGTGAGAGGTCTTGGAGGAAAAAAAAAAAACAAACAAAAAACGCATTAACAATTTTCAATATGGTATCTGAAAAAATATTTCAGATGTATAATGGACTAGGATGATCTGAAAACAAGGTTCTGTTTTCTCCATGTCCATAGTAAAATGAATTCCACTCTTAAAATGGTGGCTACATTGGATAATCAAATGTAAAATAAGTACTATCTCTTTAGAAAGGTGTTCTAAAACTACTAAAGAAAAAATTATAGAATCAAAGAATCAAAGTATCACTACTGATGACCACTGTAATGAATTAATGGTTTGGCTGCTAACATCACAAACTAACCAAAACAAACCAAAACCTCCCTACTTATCATGGGATTCTAGGAAAACAAACAAAAAACCTAATAAAGACACCTGAATCTGATTAAATTTCTAGATCTAGCTATCAATTTTCAGAAAATACAGAGGGTAGAGAAACCTGTTACTCCAAGAGGAAGCTTTCCAAAAATTCAGACTGTGAGAAACTCAATAGGACAAGGGTCTTGGTTTTGAAACTTAATAGGAAAAAAAAATTCTTTATGACATTGAATGAGAAACTTGAGTTTTGCCTGGATATATTAAGGAATTATTGCTGTAGTATGATAATAATAGTGATTATATTAGATAATTCCTGAAATGCTTCTGGATTAAAATTATGGAGGAGAATGCAGATGAAATGTGACTGGACATAAGTTGAGAGGATAGTGGTTAGAGCTGGACATCGGGACTCATGGATGTTCATACTATTGTCTACTTTTGTATTATAACTGAAATTAGATTATACCTTTCTGTTTCATGTCCAGATTGTTCCCACAAACACTGAGGAATATTTAGGGGGAAAAAAACCAAAACTAACAAACCAAAAAAAAAACCCCAAACCATGGAAACCATAGCAGAGGGAAATTTCCAGTACCAAGCAACACAAAGCCGTGGATAGCTGGGTATTTGCCAAGAACATGTAAAGGCATGGTTTTAGCTGAGTCATTAAATGCAGGTATATGAAGCACCCAAGAGATTACCTTATTTTTAATCATCCCCATACTCTTCCTGTGAATGATATATCTATATAGACTCTGACCTCTCTTTTTGTTTCTGCTGTGAGGTTTCCCCCAAACGCCCTTCCTACTGACTAGCTCCCTAGAAAAATTTAACCATCTCTTCAAGGTCCAGCTAAAACCTCAAGTTAGGTTCTATGCAAACGTTCCCCTGATACTACTCCCCCTGCCCAACTCCATCACGGCTTCCCCCTTATGAGCCAGTACTGTACTAGTTGTTCTATACAGATCACTTGGTTTAATCCTCTCAGTAGTCCTGCAAGGTCAGAATTGTAACTAAACAACTCCAACCACTCACTCCTATCCCCTGGCTTCATTCTGCACAGCAGTTAACAGGTTCAATAACTTGTCTAGTGTCATAGGTAAATGAAGCAACTAGACTTGAAGGTGGGTTCAGGCAACTCTAAAACCTTCTTGCCATACCAGGTGGCAAGTCTGGCTTAAAGCACACGACACACAAGGCCAGCTGAGTTGGTGCCACCTTTGTGTGTCTTCCTTGTGGCATTTAACATTATTTGTCTTTATGCCTACCACTTAGAGAGTTCAGGTTCTCTGCTTTTGAATGAAGTAGCTCTGACTGACTGCTTTCCAACTCTTATCTGAGCTGCTAAAGGAAATCACTTCTACTTCTGCAAAGGATACATGCTGAGCAGAAAGTCACAGGCAGGAAGCAAACTCCTCTTAGGGAGCCAGCTGCAAGGGCTGAAGTTGCCTATTAATTGGATGCATCATCTCAACATTAAGAAACTGGGTCACCCTTAGGTTACAAAGCTCCCAGCCAGATAGTATGGTGGGACTTGAAGTCAGTATTTGCAAATATGTATAAAAGGTATTGTAGTACTTAGCAATACTGCATTACACTGAGGTGCCAGGATGAGGCATTCATGTAAAACCAAGACCCTGTGTTTATCTATCTATGCCCCCAAGCACCACACACATGGACAGGCATGGCAAGAGTAGCTAACCCTTTTTGTTTGTTTTAAATCTGAAATTGGATGGTAAAACAAGCAACTCTCTGAGATGTGATAAGGTCTTCTTTGGAGGTGTCATCCCCTTCCTTTGAAGTTGATGTGTGCAGTTTTGTCCCTTTCTCTATTTTATTTATATTCTGGTATTAGAGATGGAACCCAGGGGTTCTTTACCACTGAGCCCTTTTTGTTTTTCATTTTGGGATAGAGGCTTGCTAAATTGCTGAGGCTGGCCTTGAACTTGTGATCCTCCTGCTTCAATATCCTGAGTTGCTGGGAATGCAGGCATGTACTCCTGCGCCTGGCCCCTTCTCTATTTTAAACTGAGATAAATGAAAGAAAAATGCTCTCTCAGGAATGGGAAAAGAGGGAAGAGATTATTAAAAGATACTTAAGAGGCTTATCATTAACATACAATGTTTGGACTGCTAGGGATCCTTATTTGACTAAACTGCTAAAAATCTTGAGATCAGAAGGAAAATACAAGCAGTCTAAATATCTTATTATATCAAGAAACTAGTAACAGTAGTGTGGCTCTTTTTCAAAAATTAAAAAAAAAAAGATGCCATTTTAGAAACCTATTCAGGTCAAAAAGAGAGTGGGGTGGGAGAAGTGGGACAGGACATATGTATAACACAAGACTTGCCAGGGCTGGTACCTGTGGAAGTCGAGATGTGGGTTCCATAGATGTTTAGTTTCCCCACAATAAAAATGCTTGTTTTGGAAGCTTCAAATTCTAGTGGAACCTGCTATCTTCCCTGCCTCAAGCCCTCTGTGATCTTGCATCCAGAAGGCTCACACCATCTGTGGGCCTGCCCTATCTTGCTGCCATATCCTTCCTCTACATCATGTCCTTTTTTTTTATTCCACATCATACTTAAACGGGGATGGTTTTCAGACTTCAGATAAGTCGTTTGATCAACTGGAACAGGACTCCTGTATCTCAACACATTATTTTTTCATAACCCCTGATTTTCTTACACTGGCTTGCTCAAATGTCTACCTTCCCAAAAGAATGCTAGCTTTCTAAGAATTTGTCGGTCAGTTGTCACACTCAAGTGCTGAGCACAGCATCCGTCCATGGCACATTAAACAGATGAATAGGGACTTAGGGATACACAATCTTAGTAGGAAGAGGTAATTGTTTTTCCCCACTTGAAAACAAATAAAAGAGGCATAATACAAGAAAATTATGATCACAACACACCTTTATCCTTCAAATAAGGCCCAATTCTTATTGTGATTCCCAGCAGATCTACATGCCTACAATGAATGTACTGTTTACTCTTGATTCCTGGACAAAAGTGTCTTTTGTTTTTCTGTGAAGATCTTTGTTCTTATCTTCTAATGGGAACTACAGAACATACCTCATAATACCTAATAATAACTTTAAATCTTGTAGAAAGGCACTCACACACACACCACACACAAAATAGTTAAGACACTTTCTCAAAGGCTCTTGGTACCTAGAAACCCATGCTGCGCATGTTCAGAAAAGAATTCCACCTACTGCTTCCTCGTGCTCCTTCCAGCAATCATAATCTGTTGCCATGGCGATGCCTGCATAGCAAATTCCAGCCTCCTTAGCAAGAACCACCTCTGGAACTGTGGTCATATTGATCACGTCTGCCCCCCAGGTGCGGAACATGAAGCTTTCTGCCCGGGAGCTAAAACGAGGTCCCTCGATTGTGACTATCGTCCCCTTTGAGTGACATCGGAGTCCTAGCTTCTTAGCAGTTTCTATGAGGACCTAGAAAAAAGGACCACAAACTGAAAACATACAAACATATGTATGACTTATAATTTTATTTCTTCCCTGATGTTTAGCAAATTACTTATTTAAAATAGATTTTTCATTAGAATGCCCTTGGAGAGAATCTCAAAGACCACAGAATGGGGTCTCCTACCCTACTCATTTATGTAGTCCTCTGTTCTCCCAGTCCCTTGCATACATAGCTCAACACTGCAGGAACAGATAAAATTTCTGTATGTACCAGAAATTTGCTTACCTGCTTTAATCTCATTTACATCTTAACAACTTTAAGAATCTAAGCTGGGTTGTGAATTTGGACTCGGGTCTTAACTCTTGACCTCTCAGGGTAAGCTAAGGTGCCTCCTTGTCATGCACACCTCCTCAGAGTTGTGCTGAGTTCTATTTCCTAAGCTCCTGAGGAGTAACTACACATGTTTTTTTATGCAGAAACTGTAGGCTTTAGTACACTCTTTGCTTTGAGTTAGAAAGTCATTTCTCTGTTGCCTGTTGCTGCTCTAAGGTATATGGTATACAGATTTTTTTCCATCCAGCAATAAATTTGTCTTGATATTCCTTTAGTGGCGAGGGCCATACAAGGGTTTTAGAAACATTAAAAATTTTGATCATTTAGTTCAGTTTTTTAATAATGAATGTCTATCTTTAGGGTATTAATTTCATTTATTTTTAGCCTTTTTTTTTTAACATTCCCTTTTAAAAAAAAATTAGCCTCTTCAACTTAGCTGTTAACCTACTAAAGCACTGGTAAAAGTCACTTAACTTCATGCCTTAGTATTCCCGTCTGTAATATGGGAATAACAGTGCTATATAACTCAGAGATATCATGAGGACTAAATAAGCTAAGGTATATGGTTGCACAGAATTGTCCCAGGAACACTGTAAACACTACACAAAGGCTAAACTGGTCTTCCAATGATTATTAATACCAGCAACTTTTACGTGTTTGCCATATGAATGGCAAAGATTCCTTGGATATTGGATATATAAAATGGAGGAATTCAAAAGTCAAAAGAAGACTCTAATCTAGGCCCAAGTTTTATCTGCACAAGGCTGAACTCTATAAGCAAATTCATCTATTTCCTTACACATAATTCACATTATGCCATGGAAAAGGGAAAAAACATTTTAACAGGAGCCTTGGCAACTCCCAATTTGGAATCACGATAAGCAATCAACAATGAACGCTTAATGCTATACTGTGCTTATCTTACAAATGCTGAAAATATGTTTAATCTAACCTTTCTCCCACACAATACAGGTTATAAATTCAAGGGTTCAAGTCCTTACTTCCCCTTCCCCAAACCCAGGCTTGCCTTCATTAAGTGTCTTTAAAGAATAATAGAGCTATGTGTCTTGGCTAAACTTCACAGTGTTTTTGGACATGTGTTAACATCACAGCTACTATGTCCCACTGGTCAGTGAAACCGAAGTCCTCATCATGGCTCTAAGAGTTCAGAACCATGATCATAAGGAGGAAAAGGAGACTCCTGGATGTAGGGTGGCCAAAGTGACAGGCCCGGGGCCTTGCTGCTGAACTAGGACTTTGCATACCCAGGAGAACAGATAACACCATCCTAAGGAAGTGGGAAAATAACCACAGGGCCAAACTCAGTTCTAAGGCTGACTTCATTTTCTTGTCTTGAGTAATCAAAATAGAGCTACTGAAACCACCACAACCCTCACAAAGGGGCTGGCATTATTAGATCACCAAATAAAAATGTGTTAGAACATTTTTATCTTCTGAAATGACTACAAGTGACATCATTTTCAGAATGGGTAACGTGTGTACATGGTCCAAACCAAAATAGTGTGGAGAGAATTTCTCTCACCCTGACTTAGGAATCAGGTCACCTGCCCTCCAAGGGAAACCCCTGTTACAAGTTTCCGGTTAAATTTCTAAAAATACTCATCTCTTTATGTATACACAAATTTTTAACACCAGTGGTAGGCTATGGCACAACCATCGAGCACCTTGTTGCCACTTGCCAATTCATTGTGACAATCCTTCCTGATGAGAATGGGAAAGATCGTGCTGGGTTGAAAATGATAATTACCAAGTGGCAGAATCACCCACGTGTGACATTCTTATACAATATTTTAAAATCTCTTTTTGAGTATATAAGAACAAAATAATACTCAGAAGACATTTTTGCCACTTTCTTCAACTGATTTTCCCAGTTGTCTCTCCCTCTTTATGTGGGGCTCTTGGCTTGGCTAATGGAGGCTAAATTAATTCAGTTTCAAGGGAAGCTAAACTGTATTACTGGAGACTATCACCCCATCAACATGTGCTCTATAGAGATCATTAACACTTCTCTACCTGCTTCTACTCTTAGTTCCCTAAGACACTATCTTTTGCCTGGCACCAGATCCCAGGCTGCATGCTAACACACGCACTCACTCCTTTGTCTAGTTCTTTCCAAGATGCCCCCATGTTGAAATGGATGAGAATCTTATCTATACTTCATTTCATCCTGGATAGCAAATTTATTATGTGGACAGATCTGTATTTCAGAGGTAAGACTACTAATATTCTGACCCATTCTGCTGGCAAGCAAGTATTCACAAGTGTGGTG
The DNA here is from genome assembly GCF_902686445.1 of Sciurus carolinensis. Taxonomy (NCBI): domain Eukaryota; kingdom Metazoa; phylum Chordata; class Mammalia; order Rodentia; family Sciuridae; genus Sciurus; species Sciurus carolinensis. Next base: position 49,132,642 of record NC_062226.1, read on the forward strand.
CTCTCTCTGTATTTTTTTTTTTTTAACAAGTAAAAAGTGTATTTCTACAGAAGTCACAGAGAATCATTAAGTTGGACTGAGCAAAAATGCTAAACAAATCCCTTTTTTCTATATGTGGGTAGTAAAATGATCTGAATGACTAATTTGTTTAGGTATTTATATTCTTTAAGTTAATTTATATGGTAGATTTTAAAAGATAATTTGTTTCTGGCAATACTTCTGATCTTTTGGGTTATCCTTGACTTTCAAACCGAGGATTACAAGAAAAGTGACACAGGACCTTTGAGTTGTGAGAGACATTTTTAAAATTCCCCGGGAGCTAAGGTTGTGAGAGTCTCACTTTATGCCATGAATGGCCCCTGTGTGACTGCCATCACATTTCTGAGATTTTACCCTAATGTTGGAGCAGAGCTGGACAATAATAGACAAACTCAGCTCAAAAGCTGAAGATGCCAATCCAAACAGTTTTAGATTATTGATAATAATTTAATTCATAAAACCAGTTACCAATCATTGGATGTCCTGTAACTGACAGGCATGGCTCAAGGCACTTTGTATTAGTTCTTTTGCCCCTCACAGTCCTGGGAAATATGTTATCATTGTCTTCTTTTTACAAATGTGATCACTGAAGTCCAGAGATGTTAAAGAATCTGCCCGATAATACACAGCTGTCAAGCTGAAGAGCAGAGACTTGATGCTAAATAATCTGGCTTCAGGCTATATTTATGTTTTTTTTTTTTTGGTACTGGGGATTGAACCCAGTGGGACTTAACCACTGAGCCACACCTCAACCTTTAAAAATATATTTTTATTTTGATATAGGGTCTTGCTAAATTGTTCAGGGCCTTGTTAAGTTGCTGAGGATGGTTTTGAACTCACAATCCTCCTGCCTCAGCCACCTGAGTTTCACCACTGCACCCAGCTCTAACTATATACTCTTGACTAACACACTGTCCTATACTAAATTATTTAAAAAATATTCTGACAGCAGAAAATAGACACTTTTTCTCTTTTGGTAGTACTAGGGATTGTATGCTGGGCCTTGCACATGGCACATGGCAGTAAAGTGTCCTACCACTGAGCTACAACCCCAGCCTACAAAATAGAAACATATTAAAAAGGTAGGCTGCAGTCGGGTATGGTGGTACATACCTATAATCCCAATGACTCGGAAGCTAGCCTCAGTAGCAAGACCCTGAACAACTAGTGAGAGTCTATCTCAAAATAAAAAATATAAGGGAAACAACTCTTAAATAAAACTTGCACAAAAAGTAAGCTTGAAAGAAGAAGGGAGATCACCTGCTCAGCTAATTTATCTAACTGCAGATGTCACCCCAGGCCCTTCTGACCTTTTCTGGTACACTTTCCTGAAAGTTCACGAACCTCTCTCGTTTTGGGGCAGAACGGCTCAGCCAATGGAATATGGCATACTCCTCTGGCACAGGAATGACATCCATCATAGAAGGTCTGAGGCCTCATGGTGGTCCTATAAAAAAATTAAGTGAAAGGTTAAAAAAAAAAAGCCACCTCTCCATCCTCTGAGGGCTGATAAACCAACAGCATCTAGGTCAACATCCTACTCTTTCACTCTACAATCAACAGCCCCAAATGATGGCAGCAGTTGCTCATAAGGCAGTTTCAGGAGAGCATCTGACTCTTCTGGTTCTGGACAGCTCAACAGGAATGAAAGTGTGACCACTGGGAATGTAGGTACAACTCGGCCACAGGTTCAGGAGGCCAGGTAAACACATAAGAAGTCAAAATGAAAATGTTTCATCATTGGGAATTATAGATCACACAGTGAGCCCTGTATACCCATCACCTAGATTCACCAGATTCCGAATTTTGTCAGACTTGCTAGGTTTGACAAAACCTAAAATTTGTTAGGTTTTTCATGGTTGTAATCCCAGGCTTTCACTTAGACCATGTTCAGATCTCCCTGATAACTTAAAAAAATTTTTTTGTTTAACTGTTGTATTCTTAGTTTCAGTGTACAAACAAGATCCTTACCTTACATTTTGATTGCCATACCTCCGAATTAAGGGTAATTCCCAGACCACTGACCCATTGAATAAAGCAGCTATCTTTCCCCGCATACCGGGATCTGTCTCTTTGCCACCTCATTTAGCTTGCTCCTTTTACCAACTGTAACCAGTTCTCAAGTTTCTTGGTTCAAGTTTTTGGTACAACATTTTTGAATCTACAAGAGGGGTTAAAATTACCCTAAGGTCAAGTCACCCAGAAATTTCTTGCAGAAGTTTTTATAACAAACTACTTTTATTTATTTATTTTTCCATGCTGGGAACTGAACCTAAGGACTTATAGATGCTAGGCAAGTACTGTACTTCTGAGCTATCCCTGGTCCTTTGAGAAAGGAACTCATTAAATTGCTCAGGCTGGCCTCAAATTTCAGATCCTCCTGCCTCCTTATCCTACCCCTCCTGAGTAGCTAGGATGACGGGCATGAGCCACCATGCCTGTCTCAGAACAAACTACCCTTTATTTATGTCCATTAATTTTTTTTTTCTAAACTTGAAACAGGAAAAGACAACCATTTTTCCCACAGAGAGGAGAGACAGGGAAGGATGAAACAAAAGAAATCCACAGGGGAAGGTATATAATCTGATGTCTTCTTCCAGAGGTGGGAGTAGGGGACAGTACTGGGAAATCCTTTTACAAGTCCCATTTACACAACCACATATCTATGGACCAAAATTAACCTGTTACTCCCATTTCACCACACTAGCTGGCACTGAAGCCACCTCACTTGGAGATGAGGCCTCAGTGCACTCAAAGAATGCAAATGCTGCCCCTGATCCTCCCAACCTCTGTGATAAGTATCTTAGGGGATAGGCTTAGGTAACCCTAAGTAATGTCAGAAGGGTTAAAGAACAGGTCCAATGGCTGCTACAGCTATGTCAACAGATGCTCCTCTCTGTTGGAAAGACTGCCCAGCTAATGGTGCAACATCCTTAACTCCAGCTCCGCCTGGTCTCAGTCTCCAGTTAGTCAAGTATTAACAACAATCTCACTCGCAGCCATGATTACGAAAGAAGGGTTTCAAATCCTCCAGTGGCTACACCCCAACAGACATCTAAGCACTACCACCACATCTTCTCTGCCTACCCCTCCCATTTCTTTTTGGCTCTTTGCCTTGTTATTCCCTCCTTTGTACTGAACTGCTTTACTTTAAGGTAAAACATGTATTACATTATGCTTTATGTTTTATTACGTACACGTGATGCTTGTTTACAGTTTAATTCCTTATTTAAAGTGGAACATTTTATTATTTTCCCTTTTCAGAAAAGGTCCCTCTGGAATTACAGCTTGTTGCAAATCTCATCTCTTTTGGCTTCTCCATTTTCCAACCATGAAACACGATGCATTGTCCACCAATTCATAAAGGACTTAGGAAGATAAAGCCAACCAAAAGGTCCAAATAACCCACAGCAGATCAGAAGTGAGGAGTGGGCCTGAGACAAGAGCAATGGGATTTACTACCAGAGCTGAGGAAAGTAGATGACATACCCAAGAGAAATTCTAGAGTGAAATGTGTTTAATTTTAAGAGAATTTGTCCTCCTTCAGAGTTTTCCTCTGAAATCAGAGAAATCAGAGCTTTAGCAACTCAGCCAAAGCCAGGCATATCCCATAAGTGGGGACTGTTATATAACACTGCAAGTTCACTTCTAATTTCCAGTCAAAACAGCTCTTCTATATTCACCACTGTGGTTCAACCTGGAGTCATTTTCTGAGTGAGTATAAAAATAGAAAATGCAGTTTTGCTACAGAATTTTAAATTAATCACAGAATACATGTGTTTTGGGCAAACTAATTAGCCTCCTCAAATCTATCCTTCCTTCCTTTCAGATGGGATCACCATGTTGCCAGCTCATGACCCTCTGCCTTAGCCTCCTGAGTAGTTGGGATTATAGGTATGTGCCACCATGCCTAATTCCCTAAATTCTCTTCACAAGTTACGTGGAACCTCTCTGCTGCTATGGTCTGAAGGTGTGCTCCCAGAATTTCTGTATTGAAACCCAAACTCCTAAGATGATATTAGGAGGCTATGATTAGGTTGTGGGGGTAAAGTCCTCATGACTGGTTATCAGTGCCCTAATAATAGAGGTAGCAGATGGAATTACGGTTGCTAAACAGCTGATCTTAAGATAGATTATTCTGGATTAACCAAGCAGGAACAATGCCATCACAAGATGACATTAGAGGGAGGTGGAAGAGTCAACTTCAGAGTGATGAGATGAGAAAAGAACTCCATCCACCATGGCTGGCTTTAAAAAGATGTATGGGGACCATGAGCCAAGCAATGTGGGAAGTAGATTCTCTTAATCCTGCAGAGGGGAAGGTGGCTCTGCGGACACTCTTTTTTTTTTTTTTTTTAATTTTTTTAAGCTCAGCGAGACCCAGGTTAGACTGCAAACTTGCAGACTTGTAAGACAATAATTTTGTGTTGTTGAAGTCACTTAAGTTTGTGTAATTTGTTGTAACAGCAATAGGAAGTAGATGTGGGTGCTTCAGTGGTGTGAGATATGATTAACTCCATTATGGTTTCTACAATAGCAAAGAACTGCTGCACAGATCTGCCCCTTACTTTTTCTTCAACCAGTAAACCTTTCTAGAAAGGCAAGGAGACTAAATTTACTTTCCCAAAGCATGGGATCCACTGATTAGCTGGTTTTGCCATTTACTGGCTGTACACCTCTTACAAAGTAACTTTGATCTCTTTGCATTTCAGTTACATCAGCTTTCTCCTATTTAAAATGGAAATAAAACCATTTACCTCATATGGCCATGTAAGAATTGAATTATATTAACAAGGTGCAGGTGCTTGGCACTCTACCTATTGCTCATGTAGTTACTATATGAGTGGTGGTTGCTAGAATGCCTGCTTCTGTACATCTCTTCTACCAACCTTACATGGTAATTTTGAGGAGCCTCTAGTCAAGTATATCCTCAGAATTGCTTGAGGTTGCCAACCAAAGATATAGGCAAAGAAAACTGAATGCACAATAAATGAAAAAGTGCCCTTTGAAGAGTGAAGGAAACAAAATCACGATGTGCATTGGCAAAATTAATGAGTTTAAGACAATCAAGGAGAGACCACTGGGGACAGGCACAGTGGGAGAAAAACCTGGAGAATGACTGGTAGGCTGTTTCTTAAATCAAGACCCTTGAACTGGTTATGGTCATTTGTTAATATTTCTCCTTTGGGGAAACATGGAGTTGCAAACAAGTTGAGGGCAAACACCTGTCTCCCAGCAGAACCAAATACAAACCACATACCTCTGAGGCAGTTTCAGAACATGACCTGCCTAAACAAGCCCTGGCACGCAGGAACATGAGTCAATTCATTTCCTGGCAAAGCAAAATGTCTGTGTTCACAAGGAGGGTGGCTTTGGGGAAGTGATTCTGCCAGCTTTATCGAAAAGATATCCAAATAAACAATAACGTGAGATGAGATAGAGGGAGTTCTGTCTGATATGAAGAGCAACAGATTAAGAGAAGTGGATCTGTTCTATTAACCAGAAGGAATTGAAAAAGTTATGAATTTATCATTAGGATAGTCCCACTGCTGCAATCTCCGGAGTGTCCCTAACTGTTTATGGTGCCATAAAAAAGAAAAAGAATGAATGCTTTTATCCCAATGACAAGAGACTGCCAATTAACATGTTACATATTTTCCCTTCCCATTTTCTGTATTTTCATGAGGTCTTACTAAACTGTACACTGAACAGTACTACAGAATAAAATCCCTAACTGTGACCCATGTGGGGACAGCAATCTCTTTGTTCTTACCTGTGAAAGGATAAAAGATACTAAGGGGGGTGCTTCCTTGAGTTGTGATAATTTGCAGTCAGGAATATCATTTGGGTTACAAAAACATTTCCTGAAGTTACTATGCAGCTTTATAAGCATCCTGAGAACTGCTGCAGGTCAATGTATGTCACTTTACTGAGTCCCATGGCTATGCAACCACTGTCTCTGGTTATTCACCCAGGAAACAATACACACATGTCCTTGTATATAAATTAGAAAAACACATGCTTTGGTGCTTTTATTCTTAGGACCATACACTACAAAGGGGGAAGAAGGTTGGTTGGAAAAACCTGCACGTTTTAAAGTTTACTAATGGGACACAGAAACTTTCCAAAAGGGGCCTTACCATTTCCAACAGCAATAGTCAAATAAGTGTTGCTATTTCCAGGATCTAACGTCAACTGACATGTGACAAGGGCTTAATATGTTCTTTCACGTTGGAATTATTCAGAGATAGACTGAATTCATGTTCAGAAGACCAGATATGATCAGATAATAAGTATTAATATTCCCCCCCTGGGGGAGAGAAATGAGTGGGGATCCTGGGCTTTCTAAGTGTAAATGTCAGGGAAGAAAACCATTTCTACAAAAGCAGTAAGAGATTTTAAAGCATATGTCAAAGATTTCAAAATCAAAAATGAAAGAAACTACCAACAAATTACATCCCATTATAGGATCCGTTGAGATCGTCTATGTAAATAGCATTGTGGACATCATTCCTCCTTAGGCTATGTGGTTAATTAAAAAATCTGGGTGCAATGCTGCTGATCACTGCTGCCACAGCCCTGAGGATCAGATCCCAGAGGGCAGCAGATGCCTGGGCTCCATACTTTTATCACTGTCTCTTAGTTTCTACTTCCAGAGAGAAGCATGGGAACCAGATTCGAGGGGAGACAAGCTGAGAGGAGGAAGAATGTCAGGGAAGGAGCTCACTCCCAGGAAGGCAGTGAAGATGTGAAGAGAGGTGGGCTCAAGGCATGCCAAGTGACAAGACAGCACCTTCTGGAAACTGGACACAAGGGTGACAGATATTCCCAGCAATGAGGGGACAGCACTGCCAGTGTTCCTTCCAGATATAGTCCAGAAGTGTGGCTTGGGGGAGGGAGGGTGGGGCCCGAAGACAACCACGGGAGAGAATTTAATCCTGAATTATTAAATGTGAAGTCTCTCTGGGGCCTTGCCTCCAGGCAGCCAGGGTGGATCTAATAAGGAAGAGTAGGGCTGCAAGCATGACGGGCAGTTAAACTAATAGGCTTTGGATATGAAGCTAAGTTCAAATCCCACAGGGTCCACTTTTGAGTCAAAGGTAATATTTCTGAGTCTAAGTCTCCTCAACTATAAACTAGGGAAATGACTGCTGTACAAAAAAAAAAAAAAAAAAAGTGATGACCTGATGATGTCACCTAGCAGGAATTCAATCCTTGATAGTTCAGGATTTTTTGTAGCAGGACCTACTGATGGTGAGAAATCAGTAACAGAACTAGGTTCTGGAGCAAAACATAAGAATGGATTTCACACAGGGGAATAGTTGGCCCCACTTCAGGGATAGCTCTAGCAGGAAGGTGACAAAGAAAAGCAGGTATGCAAGTAAATGGTGGAAAAGAGCAAGAAGGAAGCTGTCAAGTGGCAGAAAGAGCAAAGCAGAGGCTCCCTGTAAAATTCTTTACCCTGAATCTCCATTTCCAATCATCAGAACCTACGGGAAGTCTGACAGACTTGTAATGGGGAGCACACCCCCACCAGGGCTAGGGTTCCATACAGTGATGTCATGGGGAAGCCCAAGGCAGGCTGAGTCTCTGGGAGGGGGGAAATGAACGGGTATAAATGATCTCTCAGCACTATTTACAGAGGGACTTTCCTAATGAGTCAGAGTGCATCACAAAAGCATACCCAGAACCCTCCCAGTTCATACAAGAAAATAAGTTGCAGATGATAATCTACAAAAGGATGCCAGAATTCTTAGGAAACAATCCAAAACCCTTATTTACCAGATGAGGGTGCCGGGTGACAAAGAATTTTGCAGCAGAGTCAGAGGAAAGAATTTGGATGTCCTCCCTCCCCAGCTAGTGCTTCTTCCACTGCATTCTGTAAGCAGAACTTAACCAGGGGCCAAGGTCAACATGTTAACTGTACTTCACAGAAACCACTTGGCACTAGGAATCACATTCTGCTTTCTATAAAACTTTTTGGTTGTATTTTTCTCATTGTTAAAAAAAAGTTCTTATTTGCCTTACTTGTATAACATTCCTCATAAAACCTACTATTAAAAAGAAATCTCATTTTCCTTCTTATTGATATGTTTACAAATTTTACCTTCAGATATTTTTGACTGACAGAAGCAGATTCCAATAGTCTGATTATTGTTAAAGTTTAATGTGGGCACTTTTCCAAACAGTTTACAAGTCTAGCTGTTGCTTTTTACATTTGCATAATTCCCATAATAATGAAGATTGATAGCACAGAGAAGCAAGGTTGTGTATAGAAGCTTCTGGAAGTCACTGCCTCTGTGCCTTGCATGGCAAGGACAATTAGCTCTTTGGGGTGAAAAAAAAAAGACCTTATCACCAGTTCTCCCACATGGACAAAAGAATCTGCAGCAGTATCCAATAACAACTGAGTTAGAAAAGTGGGGGTGCACAGGCCACAAGGAACACAGGAAGAGGGAAAAAAAAAAAAGCCTCATGCTTTGATGAAAGCAGCCAGAGGGAAACAGTCTTGCTTTGCTCCAATAGCAAAAACTTTAGGAGAAATCACTCCTATCTAATACTTTTTAATGTTCTGTGGAGGTCAAGCTTTAAAGTGAGGTGTATAATGGAAAGGCTGATAAACAAAAACAAAACAAAAGGCCAGGCCAATGAACCATCATGCTTATAAACTTCTCCACTTCTGATCCTGAACCTGTTAGGCTTACACAGGGCCTGTGCCAAGTCACAGCATGGAGAAGCCATGTCAAGGACTAGATTAAAGAACTGCCCATTACCTATCCTGCTGGACTCAGAAGGAGGAAGCTGTTATCTTACACTCAAAGAAGCCCTTGTAGAAAGAACTGTTACTACCCTGAGAGGAAGTGACTACAGAATCAATCAACAAGTAATGACGAGTTGGTTCCTCACTGTCCCTGTACAGAGAGGGGAAGAGACACAGAAAACATGCAGATGCCAGGAAGAAAGCACATGCAAAGCCCAAGGAGAAACCATCTACAAGTCCACCTGGAGCCCTGAGAGCAGCCGACTTCAGGGTGCCCTTTATTCTTATGGCAAAGCCAGGGTCTAAGCCAATATTGGGAATGAACCTGGGGTGCTCTACCACTGAGCTACTTTCCCAGACCTTTTCCTTTTCCTTTTTGGTACTGGGGATTGAACCCAGGGGCACTTTAATACTGAATCACATTCCAAGTTCATTTTATTTTTTATTTTGGGGCAGGATATCACTAAGTAGCTTAAGTCCTCACTAAGTTGCTGAGGTTGCAACTTGTGATCCTCTTGCCTTAGTTCTCCGAACTGCTGAGATTTCAGAGGTGCACCATCACTCCCAGCTGTGGAATCTACTTGGAGTCCCTCATGAGCTTTATCTGTCTACCCCCACTTATAAAACGTGGCACTCTGGTTACCCACAGAGTGCCATGGTGACAGGGTTGAAAGTCAGATATACTCTGTCCATACAAGGGTATGCACCACAGGAGAGAAACCCAAAATTATAAATCTTGAAGCAGATTCTTTTTGAGATCCTTTTGAAGTACAAGTGGCTGGACAAAATTCTCTTAAGGGACAGATAAAAGGTCCACTTCTTTTCCCTGTTCAAATGGACTGTATAATGACCATAAGGAAGTTAGAACAGGTCCCAGTCCTAACCATGTTCTATCCTCAGTGGCCAAATGACTTGTGGCTCTGACAATGGAGACTTTATACAAAGTAGGACAAATAGATTCATTGCACCCAACACAGCAGGAGGCACAGGGCACCAGAAAATGTACTGTGGACAAGACTCCTATGGATTCTCAGTAGGAATTTCTATTTTAATTTTTGGTTTATGAAGACCATCTCACATGGATACGAGGACCAAGGGCAAGGGAAGAATGAGGAAAACCGCACATTACAAATGGGAAAATGAAAACCATAATGCCTTCTTTTTGGTCTTTAAGTTCTAGACTAAGACATTTTTTTGCTTTCCATGGCAGACCTGATCACAAATGAAAAATGGTTGTTTTTCCTTTAAATTCTTAAGGTATTTCTTTGCATGTTTGACAAGGACCTGAGGACTGAGTGCACATGCCCAAACGCCACTGGGCCCACTGCCCTCTCCCCTGGTATGCTTCCTGTTTTCTGCAGGACATTCTCAGCCTGGACTCCCCTTTGCTCAGACCCAAACTTTTGACTTTTTACTTGCTGGGATGTAGCAGAAAAAATAAAAATAATAATAAAAAAAAAAAGACTTTCAGAAAAGAATGACCTTACTTTCTCACAAGAGCCTTGTCAGACTCCTCCGAGGGTTTATTTTATGATTACAGCAATAATCTCGTATTTCTGAAAACAACTCAACCTCTAAGGTATACACGGCATGGCTGATGCACAGTCCATGCTGGGGACTGACAGATGAGAAAGGACGTGCTTTAGTTATGCCATCTATAAAGTCAAAAGTCTTACTACCTGATTCCAATTCTTTATTTGTTACAAAGTGATGTTAGAAAGAATAAAATCAATCTTTTACTTTTAGACAAAAACAACTTCCCTACCCTTTGAAGATTACTTTAGGATGAGGATGTTTTTTCTGAGATAATATGCTAGCAAAGTTATGGCAATAGGCCAAAGTGTATGTCTCTAGATCAGCCCCCCCAAAAATCCATGGGCAGTGCTGGGGAGCCTGAGAGACAGTGTAGTTCAACCCTTCATTCTGATGGGGGACTGACACACAGGTAGGTGACTGATCTGCTTGAGGCAAAACAGAGCCAAGATGAGATCTCGGATTGAGTACTCCTGCCCCTTACCCTGCAGCCCTATGATCTGTGGGGCAGGTATGTAGAACGTTACAGTTCTGTCAAACAAGTTGAAGCTCTGGGAACCTTAGGGCAAAAACAGCACAGCCTCAAGCTCACTTCTCTTCCTCAGTGACAGCACCAAGACAGAAGTCAAACATTTGCCTCAATACACACGCACAATCCACTTTATTAAGAAATGTGTTTTCAGTACAGCACAAAGATGGCATTACCCACAAGGCAAGAGGTTCTAGTTTTCTTCTCAATGACATGTTCAAACACATACGTGCCCACGTCTGGTTAAATGGAAGCCTCGTGGCTCAATCAGGGGCACTATCATTTTAGAAAATGCTGGCCAACAGCAGTAAGATACAAGCTACACAATGTAATTTTGAAATTTCTAGTGGCCACACTAAAAAAATAAGAGAAACAGGTAAAATTAGCTTTAAATCTTATCTAACCTAATTTATCTAAAAATTTAATCATTGAAATATATGATCAATATAAAAGTTGAGATTTCATCATGTTTTGAGCATATTCCAAAGGAAATGAATTCAGTATATAGAAGAAACAGCATGTGCAAGTTCATAGCAGTGTATTTACAATGCCATGATGTGGAATCAATCAGGTTGTCTATCAGTGCATGAATGGATAAAAAAAATAGTATTCCATTATGTGAATGTACATACAAAATGGAATACTATTTAACCATAAAAATGAACTGTCACCTGTGACAAAATGAATGAACCTAGAGGACATTATAAGAATTGAAATAAGTCAGGCACAGGACAAATACTGTTTGATTTTACTGATGTGTAAAATTTAAAAATATCCAACTTAGAAGCAGAGAGTAAAACAGTATTCATCAGAGGTTGGAAAGATGTTGGTCAAAGGACACTGAATTTCAGTTAAGCAAGAAGAAAACCTTTTTGAGATCTATCGTACCAGCATGATGATTATATTAATTGAAACGTATTATGTATTTCAATACTGTTAAAGTAAAAATCAAATGTTCTCACCACCAAAATGGATATAATGTGAGATATAAATTAGCTTTATCAATCATATTAATCATTGTGTAAAGGTATACATAAACTCTCCAACTGTATCCCATCAATATATACAATTAAAATTTGTTAAGTAAAATTAAAACTTTCACAATAAAAAGCTTCAAGAGCTTCTGTGTCCTGCCCTCCCCTCCTCCCTGTAGTTCCCACACATCATCCTTCTGAGCTGGGAGTGACCAGTTAGTTACAAGAGCATTTTAGATGATTGCTCACCTGTCAATGAACTGATCGATGACGACGATGTCACCAGGCTGAATCTCCTCCCTCAAGGAACCACAAGCTGTTGTCACTATGACATGTGTACAGCCCTCCTCCTTCAGAGCCCAGATGTTCGCCTGGTAGTTGACTTTTGAAGGCATAATGGTGTGCTGCCTCCCATGTCTAAGGGAAAGAGGATAAAGATGGTAAACGAGTGGTCAGGGCATCTTAATACTGTTAGAAAAGGAGACTAATTCATAGCAGTATTTATTGGCCTTTTCTATAAAAGCATTTTTATTGACAGAGGAGGAATGAGAAAAGATCAGGCAATAACTAGTCTACAACAAGCACAGACTAGTTCATCTTAAGATGCAGACCAGCTTTACATTCCATACATTAATTTTCCCATAAGAGCAGGTAACAACTTGCTTAGAATCCACATTCCAGGAAGGTCTGGAGTCTATCTATCATGTGGGGGCATGAACACCCCAGAGTGAGGCATGTGGTCTCACGTGCACCACTGTGTAGAAAACAGAAATGGAAGCCCGAGTTCTCAGTTGGGTCTTTCCATTCCTTTCTGCCTGGCCCCTAAAAAGCTAATGAAAACTTGAAAGGTACGAGAATTCCCAGTTGTTTGGAGTGACATTAACAGGTTTTGTCCAAGGACTGATTACCTGACTCATGACCACTGTGATGGTCTGCATGGTGACCTACCAAAATTCTTATGTTGAAGACCTAAACTCCACTCCTAACTTGGAATGTGACTGTTTTTTGGAGACAAGTCTTTACAGAAGTAATCATATTAAAATGAGGTCATTGGGGTGGGCCCTGATCTAATATAACGGGTGCCCTCAAAAGAAGGGGAAATTTGGACACAGATATATAGAGAGGGAAGAGGATATGAGGACACCGAGACAAGACAAGACAAGCTGAGAGAGGCCTGGAACACGTCCTTTCCTCACGGCTCTCAGAAGGAAGCAGCTCTGCCAACACCTTGGTCTTGGAGTTTTGGCTTCCGGAACTCTGAGAAAATTCATTTGTTATGCAGGGCAGCCATTCTGCAGCACTGTTAGGGTAGCCCCAGTAAATCAATACAGCCACCAATGCTTCCTATCATGCTTCAATAAAACCCAGCACTTTACCATAGATTTCCATCTCCTGGGTCCCAGTTTAATGACACATCCCAGCCCTTTCCTCTACCCCTCCTAACCCTGGGCTCATGGCTCTGCTGTATCCACGCTCACTCCTGCTCAGGCCTCAAAGCTCTTTAGGTCTCAACTCTAAGATCACTTCCTCTGAGAGGTGCTTTCTAAGACCACCACATCTACGGTGCAGTTCCTCAAACTCATTTTTCTTTATAGCGCCTCTCAGCACCTCAATCTATCTCCTTTTTGTGTCAGTCATTTCAACTGGAATCAGCCCAGAGGGTGATGTCATGTCTGCCTTCCTCCCTGGCACCTAGAACAGGACACGTGCAAAGTAAATGGTTTGATCTGTTAGATGAAAAAATGTGTTTGGTTAAATTTCTTTGATTGCTTGAAATACACAACAGCACACACACACACACACAAACACAACTACCTGGAGGGACTCCAATGAGCAGCTAGTAAAGGGAACTCAATTTCTGAAATTATTTCTAAAAATTCATGTGTGTTACAAGGCATGCTTGGAGGCTATATTTCATAAAGAAACCTAAAATTATCTAGGCTGCTTGAATAACTAAGACCCGTCATACTCCACCACAGAAAGGCAATGCCCAAAGTCGTTTCTTTTCCATGTGATCATGCAGAAGGAATATCACACAATACTTACAGTATTTGATGATGATTAGAAATTTGGTCTTTTGTTTTTGTTTTGCATTACATATTTGCTTGTATTTTTTGGTGAGCACACTTACATTCTATTTTACATATGTGTAAGGCTGACTTTCTATGTGTTTAATATTAATACTCACACAGACATATCTAGAAAAAAAGACTAGAAATAAATATATCCAAATATTAAGAAAAAGTTGGGGCTTTGAAGTAAAATTTTGAGTTTGAAGCTCTACCACTTACTAGCCCTGTGACCTATCATTCACTCAACTCTCTCAGCCCAGTTTCTTTTCATCTGTAAAATAGATAATGAAACACCTACATAATAGGATTATTATTAAATACCCCTTGTAATTATCATGTTTACAGTTAAAAAGTATCTTTAATGTCTTCCCTGATTAACAACAACAGAAGTATTAAAACATCAAAATAACTACATACACATGTAGCATATGTGGGCTTCTATCCTGAGTTCATAGATGACCTCTCAGAAGGTGGGGAGCATCTATACTCAGAGAGTACATATATCTTTCTGAAGTTGGTCTCCAAAACTCTGATTAGATATTTCAAAAGAAATTTTAAAAACCAAAAGCGGTTCAGAACCATTGCATTAGAGGGTCAAACATTTCGCAGTCTGACAGGTTAGTTCAGGAATATAAAAGCCTCAGTGTCAGGCCACATTGCCAACGGTCTCCCCTGAGAGCTTGGAAAAAATTAAGCAATTCTCTAGCAGTGACCACAGACCAACAAAAGGAGGTGGCCTGAAATCACCTTGGCAACCATCTAAAACAAACTGAGGGTCCCACGTTCATGCCCTGCATAATCCCTTCCCCTTCAGCATGGGTGGACCGGAATCACTTCCAACTATTAGACTTCAGCAAAACTGCAAATCATTCCATGACCAGGCTCCACCTTGCTGGTGTGCTACTGACGTCCTACTGGCCCTACTGAAGCGAGCTGCTATGAGGTGAAGAGCTGTGGGGAGGCCACGGGGCAGGGAGTGTGCGCTGCCTGTAGGAGCTAATGGCCTCAATCCTCCAACTGAGAGGAACTGATTCTGCCCAAAATACGGAAGCCTGAACAAAACTTGAGCTCCATATAAGAACAAGCACTGAATACACCTTGCATGACCCAAGCAGAGGACCTCATGAAACTGTGCCAGACTCCTGACCACAGAAACTGTGAGATGTGTGTTGCTAAATGTGTCATAATCTATAACACAGCAATGGAAAAGTAATACATGTAGTCTGATTAATTTCCAACTGTGTAATAGAAACAATGTTGACTCCTTTAAACAAGGAGCAGCATGAGCCTCAACCAGGGAACAAGGGTATAGGCACTACAATCAACCCACTTCAGAGACCCTAAGCCCCTCTCCACAAATGCGAAACCACTATACAAGGAGCTATGAATGGAACACTGTTCTTCATGTTAATTAGAAAAGAAATGAACAAAAAATAATTTCTTCTTGCAGTTAGAACTGACATTAGAGTTTGAATTTTATTCAACAGATTACTTTTCCAACCTCCACGGGTGGAGTAGAACATGAACTCTTTGATCTACATATGCACTGCTTACCCCAGTAATTAATTAAATAATTAAAGGTGGTTAAGATGTTCTGACTCCCCCAACATGTAAAAGCTCATGCCTGTAGCACTACTCTTCCAAGAATTTAAGCTAAATTTAAATTTAGTGATAATATTGTAAAAGCTCAAAATACCTACCTTGCAAGGAGGACACAATCAACATTTTTTATCTTCCCCAAAATTAAGGCATCAGATGGCTGCATGCAATGAAAAACAGTTACACCTCAATGATTTTAAAAACACATAAGCAAACAATTTAAAAAGATGCCATTTAAATTGTTAACCTACAATAGATTCATGGAGACTTGCAGTCTGAAAAAACAGCTTAGAAAAGAGTCTAGATATGATTGATTAACATAATCATCAATGAATATGCATTGAGCTCTCTACTGCAGACTCTGGTTCTGAAGGTTGCTGGAGGCCTACATAGGTAGCACTTAATAAGGTCATTTGTAGCAAGTATTCAGGGACTCTGATGGCAGATTCATCAAATTTAGACGTGTCAAGGGTATATGGCAGGCTCAAGAACAGGTGTGAGTAAAAGGCAGAGAGGTAATGAGATCACTGTCACAGGATGAAGGACTCAGCAATAGTGCTGTCTGCTTGTGTTAACCAGGTCTCAGATGGCCATGGGGTGACCTGAGGTGATTCAGGGCAAGGCTCTGTGCACTGAGGGGTTAACAATGCATGAGGCTAAGAGGAAGGCCAAAATGACACAGGACCTAGAAGTCATGAGGTCAATCCAAAAACTAAGCTAAACAGAAGGATTTGATTAGAAAGGACAGATGCAGAGATCGTCAGAAGATCAGAGGAAATACAGTATTTGGAAGTGGCAACAGAAAGTGGAAGGCATACACCCTCACCCTGGCCTGGGTAATAAGCAGACGGTCCTGGAAAAGGAAGAGTACTTCCCTCCCAGTGCTACGAATACCCATTGTGTTCGGATCTCCAAGACAATCCTCCTCTGGCTCTGGGCTCACTCAAAAAATTGCCACTTTGTAATGGTACTTCATCCTATTAGTCATCAGCCTGTCCCCTGAGTTAGTGTGCTGTGACCTATGGTCTCTGAATTAGAAGCTTATTTGAATGCAGACTTGAAAAGCATAGCCGTATGTCTAAAATGAGTGTCTGCCTTCTAGCAACAAAAATTGAGAAGTCACTTGTGGACATTCAAAAGCTGTGTTGTCAAAAACAGGGAGCTCTGAAACATCCTTACCCTGGGCTGATGAAACCCAATGGCAAGACCCCACACTCTGCCTGGAGCAAAGACCTGGGCTGCCCATACAAAAGCAATTTTTTTCTTTTAATTTAAAAAGCAAGCCAGTAAGAAGTGGATAAAGCCAACATGTCTCTACTAAATAGATATTAACCTTGCCAAATGGAGTATCCACATATTTTTCAGTTCTTCCTTCTAAAATTTCTGGATCATCCAGGCCTGTTCCACCAATTATTCCAATCTAAGGGAGGAAAAAAGATCATCACAATGGGTCATTTTTCATCAGAAACAAAATAATTATTTTAAATGAATTCACTTACTTGTATTCATAGGTTCTTCTCCATTTCTGCTAAGCCCATTTCAAAAAAAAATTGAAAACTACTGAAACACATTCAAAAACATTTGAAGATCTTCTTTTGTTTGGAAATAATCAAAATGTAATTTTTTTGACTATATCACATTTCTGACTGAATTACAAATAAACAGAGAGACATTTTTAGATATCTAATTAAGTAACTGACAACATCTGGAAGGAGAAAGTATTTAAACAGTCAGAAGCTAGACACCATACCACTGGAAATCTCATGGAAAGTGACCGGAACAATCCCTCCAACCCTAAGGAAAAGGTTTAACCCTACTGAACAAAGTAGCTTTTGGAACAAAAAAATTCAAAGTTAAGAATTACTTGAACATCTAAAGTAAGCCATTTTTAGGTCAGGTTATATAAATTGATTTATATCAACACAGAGGAAAATGGCTCTTTCTCTGGCCCTAATTTCCTGGGGGGAAAAAAAATCAACAAATTGAAAATAAATAAATAAACAAATAAATAAATAAAATTCGGGAATTTAGTGGGATCTTGCTGAAAATTCTGTTGGTTTAATACATTTCCTTAAGTGGCTAAGTCAGTTTTGATGGAGCCACCTTGTGGTACATTACTGAAACCACAGGTTTTATTGTTTTATGTCACTTAAACATTACAAGTGAAGATTAATCAACATTAGTTTTCAAATCAAATCAACAGCAGTGCTCCCTTTAGTCAATACATTAAAACCATCTATTTGAATAGAAATTTTTGTTTTTAAAAAGAAATCACAAGGCCTTTTTGCAAACCTGGCCGTTCCTTTAGCCTGGTCTCTCCATTTCATCCTTCATTTCACGTACCCTCTGAAGCCCCACAGGTCATGGGAAGGTTAATAAACTGTCCCGTCCAAGTCCTCATCTTGGTCACAGAAATAAATTGCCAACTCTAAAAATCAGCCTATTCTTTGGAGATTCAGCTACTCAAAGAAATCCTTGCATTTTTACTTATGAACACTTTGAATTGATTACTTTTAGATATTCCCTGGGTCATGGCCTGGATTCTGGATTTAACACTGGACCCCTCAGGCTTGTAGATACAAAACAAATCTAATTTTGGAACCATTCCCTCGTTTTTATGCTAGTCTGGCAGGGAAGCAGTAATTAAGAAACGCTAGTGGGGCATGGTGATGCATACCTATAATCCCAGTGGCTCAGGAGACTGAGGCAGGAAGATTGCAAGTTCAAAGCAAGCCTCAGCAACTTAGTAAGGCCCTACGCAACTTAGTGAAACTCTGCCTTGCTTGCGTGGCAGAGGGTGGGGGGCGCTGCTGGTTATGTGGCTCAGTGGTTAAGTACCTCGGGTTAAATCCCCAGTCCCCCCCCCCCCCAAAAAAAAAGCTAGCCAGGTGTCCTGCTGAAATTCTGCGTCCCAAACTTCAGTTCACACCATCCAGGCTGTATGATGGCCCTGCATTAGGCAATTGACAACTCAGCCCTGAGCAAGGCATGTACAATATTTGACTAGAAAGCAAGTAGTCCATGCTTGCCAGGAAGACCAGGATGGAGTTTCTGGTATTGAAAATATCTGCAGGCAAGCCCATCCAGTCTTCCAACTAGTTCTAGTAGTTTATGGAAACCCATCTTCCCAGGGATAAAGTAACAAGTATAGCAAGTGGGTGACGTATTGCCAACCCAGGAAATTGGACAGCCAAGATGGAGGCTGGTAATGCCAAAATGTGGCCAATGTCGCCACCTGCTGGCCCTATGTCAAAGTACAGTTGAAATGAAGCCTCCAAGCACTGATGACCCAATTCTATTTACACATTTGCAAGTCTCTAAACTCAACTATCAATTCAATACTTGCCTTGAAAATGAAATGACTGTGTCTGAGTATTTACATGTCAGATGTACTGTGTTAACTGCTTCAGAGGCCTAATTTGTTATTTAATCATTACACTTACCCTATGAGACAGGCCCTATACTATTATACCCATTTTACAAAGAAGCAAAGGTAAACACAAAAATGAAGAAATTTGTGTAAGAGCAAATCCTAGGGAGCAAAACTGGGATAGGGATCCAGGTGCCTAAGACTTAACCATCATGATATGCTATGTCCTAATATCCCATGGAGTCTTTCTTGACATCATGCTCTATTTAAAAAGTTTTGCAGTTTCCATGTTATGAGGAAATATGCTCAGCAGGGTCAAGTTCTTGACCAAGGTCAGAGAGCAAGCAAAGAAATAGTATCTCTGGGTACCAGATGAGTGACCATCTCAGAGAAGAAGGTTGATCACTGATAACCTCATCCATTCTCAGGAAACAATAAAACCTTGTAAGACCCATGGGCTGGATCACCAGTCCCAAGTTCAGGTAATTCTAGACTGCCTAGAAATAGGCCTAGGGTCTGAGATGGGATTTCTGGGTCAATTCTGCCCATCACACACAAAGTTCTAAAGTGGAAATTCCCTGGTCAATCAAGGTCACTAGAAGATTTTGTCAGTTCCTCCCACATTTTCACACTGACAGACCACTAAGCCAATCTTCACAAAAAGAGAAATACAAGATTTGACTTCCTCTGAGACTGTGGAAGGATCTGTCCAAGTGGTGGTTCACCTAGCCAGAATGGTTACATCCAGCAAGGCTGACAAGGTGAATCCTAATCCCTACACTGTGTGCACTTTCCTTAGTACCTGGCCCCAGGACTTCATCTACCCTACCGAGTCTTAGGACCCATCACTTTGAGACATGGACACCCTACTTCAAGAATCCGGTGCTCTATGATGGCATTCTCAAAAGAGATGGACTGCGTTTGAGTGCTTCAACTCTCAAAGAGGTAAAAGTCAGAGCAAAAGCCAGCACAGTCTATGATCTGAGCATTTCAGTCTGTCAGTTCTGGTTGCTGCTAAGTTTGGTAAGCTCAGCAGATAGAAGCCCTCATTATTTGGCCAACTAGGCTTTAAAGTCTCTGAGGACTTTTCAAAATCCTGGATGTCCTATATGGGAAAAGAGCAGCCAAATGTCTCAGGCTGGCAGGCCTATTTAAAACCTGCAATATGGTTCAAACGTCCTTTGTGAGGAATTATTATGGGCTGAGCTGTGCTCCACTCCCCCAGATTCATGAAGTTCTAACCTGCAGTACTTCACAATGTGAAGGTATTTGGAGACAGGGTCTTCAATGAGGTCAATAAAGGTTAAATGAGGTCAATGGGAAGGGCCCCAAAACTGGAGTCCTAAGAGGAGTGATTCAGACACCTGCATAGAAGACTGTGAAGATGCATTGAGAATATTGCCAGGGATAAGTCAAAGACAGAGAAATTGACCCTGTTACATCCTGATCGTGGACTCCAGAACTGTAAGGTAATAAGCTTCCATTGCTTAAGTCACCTGTCAGTGAGTTTTATTATGGCGGCCCTGGTAAACAGGGATGTTACATTTCAGTCAGAGAAGCCTGATGGCCCCACAGATCAGAACACTCACGACTTTGATCAACCTCTCCTTACAAGTCCAACGAGGAATCACTCTTGAAGACACACTTCACTCCTGAAATGCTACAGTAATTTTTGAGGGTTTTCCTCAAAGCTCACTGTGTTCTTTAGAGCTCTCCTTCTCAGGATCTACCAGAGTTCCTCCCAAGTCAGCTCAGGGATGCTGAACTTTCAATGCCAATGCTCAGGTCCCAAACTGCAGAGATTCTGATTAATGAGAAAGGCAGAATTTGTTTTAAAGCCCCTCAAGTGGTTCTAATGTACACCCACAATTAAGCATGCTGCTCTAGGGCTTAAGCCACAAATTTATAAAATGTGGCCTAGCTGAGTATGGTAGGCTGAATAATGGCCCCTATGTTCATCAGTTTTTTGTAGCTGTGACAGAATAGCTGAGGAAATAAAGGAGGAAAAGTTTATTATGGCTCAGGGTTTTAATCCATGGTCACTTGGCCCTGTTGCTTTGGGCCTGTGTGGAGGCAGAACATCATGGTTAGGAGCGCATGGTAGAGGAAAGCTGCTCACCTCATGGTTACCAGGAAGGCAAAGGGAGAGAAGGGTCCTGGGTCCCAGTATCCCCTTTAATGACCTAACTTCCTCCTCCTAGGCCCACCTCCTAAAGGTTCCACTACATCCCAATAGCACCATGGGTTGGTGACCAAGCCTGTAGCATATGGGTCTTTGGGGGACATTTAAGATTCAGACCTTAACAGCACCCCAAAGAGATTGTATTTATATTCAAATTCTCAGAACCTATGAATGCTAAATGACCAAATTAAGAACCATGAGATGGGGAGATTATCTTGGATTATTTGAGTGGACCCTAAATGTACTCAGGAAGGAGATCTTACAAAAGGGAGGCCAGGTCAAATGAAGGTGGTGGGATCTTGGGAGCAGAGGGAGAGAAAAGGGGATGTGACTGTGGGGTCGTGAGCCATGCCAAGCTGATGACTCCAGAAACTGGGAAAGGCATGGAACTGGTCTGTCTTTTAGATCCTCCAAGAAGAGGATACTGGCAGCTGGATTTTAGCCTTGTTAGATTCATTTTGGACTTCTGGCCTCCAGGACCATGAGAATATACTTGTCATTTGAAGGTACTCAGTCTGAGGTACAGCAGCCACAGAGAAAGCAACACTGAGTAAGACTCACCATTAGAGTCTGTTAGAATGCAGGTGCCAACTCTTTCCAAAGCTCCAGGGTTGGTGGACATTTAACATCCTGGGGTTTGTTGAAGTCCCAAGTTTCTGGTTCAGCAGGACTGGGACAGGGCCCAAGATCTGCATTTGTAACATCACCAGGTGAGGCAGATGCATAGGAAGCTTTGAGAACCACTGGTTTAGATGCCTCTGAGGTACAGACTAGAATACAGGGATTACAATCACAGGTAAGGATCGAGCATCCCACTGCATACAAATATTTATGCTATGTTTCCTCATCTTCCTTACCTATGAGGGTCAGATTTCTACTTAATCTACAGAATTATCATGAGAGTCAAATGAAATACCACATTAGCATCAGTTACTGTTTCAGTTCACCTTATTAGCCCCAGGAAAACACACACAAAATCAAACTAAACTTCCTCAAAGCAAAAAAATCCCCTTACTTCCTTGTTTTTCTCTGCTGGTCTATACACAAACCTGGCTGCTCCTAACTCTCCTCACCAGGCAGGCTTTCAGGAATGCAGTACAGGGGTCTCCAACCCATTGTCAAGTGGTTCTCCTGGGGGTGTCTGGAAACATGGGACATTTGTAGTTGTCACAGTGATTGGGGGCAGTGCTGCTTGTTTTTGGGCAGGGGTGTGCTAAGGATGTGCTCTATGTCCTTCAATGTTCAGGGCTGTCCTATAAAACAACTGTCCTGCCCCAAATGCCATTGTGTCCCTAGGCAAAAAAAAAAGGGCTGATTGGTAATTCAATTTTCAACAGAGGTGTGTGTGTTGTACCCCAATTTTAGAGTACCACATAGGGACTTTCAGTCTGAAGTCCTCTGCCGGCCACACTTGAGAAAGCCAGAAATAGTTTTAAAGGCTCAGTCTCCACAAACAAGACACCGACTTGCCACTTTCTTTCCTACCATTGTTTTGGTAGCTTACTACCTGTCTAAAATGGGACACACCTGTTGGGAGCAGTGAATAGATCACTGACTTGAACGATGTAACCCTGGACAGTGAGGCGCCACTTGCTTCTGGGAATCTATTGGTGCAAAAGTGCCACAAGTGCCGAGGGAAACACCCATCTGTAGGTGACTCCACACTGCTGATAGGGAGAATTCCATGCTTGTCATGGAATTTACTAGTTCAAAAGCCTTGAATTCAAATCCTAGGAATTTACTAGTTCAAAAGCCTTGAATTCAAATCCTAGCTGCCCAGAAGTAGAAGAGACGGGCGCAAACTGATAAGGCCCAACTAAGCTATTTTGCTCACAAACTTCCTCCTGTTTACCTGGAAGAAGCCTCTTCACAGTGAATTCCTTTGATGTTTATACCTATATAATAAACACGGACTCTTGCTCTTAGTTAAGCCAAACTCTATCACGGTTGTTTACCCACTGTGTCACTTTTCCACTTATAATTGTGTCTTTGTCTTAATTTTTATGATTTCTAATTTTCCTAATCTGACCCACCACCTGCATTTAGAGAATTGTTCACTCACCGGGCAGGTCACTGCAAATCATATCTCCTCCTTGCCACAACAAAAAAGATTAAAAGGTTATTTTTTAATCTCCCAAAGTGAAAGTTGGGGAAGTCACAGTCCATTGAGAGACCCCTTAGAATACACTCTCTCTGGATGCCAAAGACCTGTTTGGCCTTTTGCTTCTGCTATGACTGAAGCAAGCGGACAATGTCTCCCTGAGGTCCCCCTGGACAATGCCAGGTGTTAATCCCAAGGCCTTTGAGTCCCGCTGGCTCTGTTCCTGGCTGCCCACCTGTTATTCTCACCCCCTGCATGAACCACACCCAACTACAGTGAACTGTAGACTATCTCAATTACTCTTCTTCTCAGGGGCTTCCTTCCTCCCTCAATCCAACATCACGCTGCACCACTTTATTCCTATAGCAATGAGACCCCGTGGCAACATATGTCCCAGCCTGCTAACTAGCAGTATGTCAGAGGAAGGAATCCTATATTCACCCTCTTTGCTTCAAAGAGTCACTCATGGCTCCCATCTCCTATTTGAAAATGATTAACAGTATTACCATCCTTTGGGTTCCCCAGGTCAGAAACAGAAATCCTCCTGTTTCTCTTGCTGCAGTCCCCATATCTTGCCAATCTCCATTCTACTACCTCTGAGGCTATCACCGCGGACTGGAGCACTAGTGCCACAAGCACTTGGCCTGATTTAGCTCTTTCCCCATGCAGGCTACTTTATACACAGCAGCCAAGCAATCACTTAAAACTGTAAATCAGATGCTACCTCTCTGCTCAGAATCCTTAATGGTTCTCAGAACATTTAGAATCAAATTCAAATCATGGTCTATATGGAAGGTTCAATAAATAAGCTGCACCCACCCAATTCTCAACATGCACCAGCACTGAGATTTCTATTCCTAGGACTCCAGCTCACTTCTTCCTCAGACCTTGGTTCTAGCTGTCTTGACCCCTATCTTTCCTCAGGTCTTCACATGGTTCTTTATCCTCATTTTGTCTATTAGTTTGTATTTAATCTGCTCAAGCTGCTATAACAAAATACCACAGACTGGGAGGCTTATAAGCAACAGATATCTATTTATCACAGTCTGCAGGCTGGAAATCCAAGATAAAGGCAGATTCAGTGTCTGGGGAGAAACTGTTCTGGTTCATAGGTGAGGCCTTGCATGGTACAGGGAGACAAGGCAGCTCTCTTTCAAAAGAGCAATATTCTCTGGGTGTGGTGGTGCACAGCTATAATCCCAGCTGCTAGGGAGGCTGAGGCAGGAGGATTGCAAGTTCAAAGCCAGACTCAGAAACTTATCAAGACTTTGTCTCAAATAAAATATAAAAAGGGTTGGGGATGTGACTCAGCAGTCAAGTGCTCCTGGGTTCAATTCCCAGTTACCCTCCTCCAAAAGTACTATTCACATGTCTGAATACTATTCAAGACTAATCACCCCCCACAAAGCCCACCTCCTAATACCATCACACTGGAGATTAGGTTTCAACATATAAAATTGGGGGAGACCACTGCACAGCTTAGAATTTGCTTTCCTAGAGGCCTTTTCTGACTCCATCATTCTGTTTCACTCTCATGTTGGCTGGCCTTCCACCTCCACTAGAAGATAAGCTTGAAGAAAAGAGGGACATTGTCTTACTCAAAGATGCACCCCCAGTGCCTGGCAGGTAGGTATTCAGTACATACTTTTGGACAGGATTCAGCCACTAGACAGCTAGATTTTAACAATATACAAGTATCATGCTTCCAATCCCAAGTTGATGATGTTTTTCACCTTTATGATCTAACTGCACCTCCTAAACCAAGGTGACTGAATTTAAGTTCCAACCTCTATTAATAGTTGTATTTTACAAAGGGAGGTACTGGGGCTAGCATTAACAGAGTGTCTAGAACTGGGCTGGGTGTGTTACATATTACTGTGCTTAAATCCAACACTTTCAAAGTAGGTGTGATTGGCGCTCCTCTGACAGCTGAGGACCCTAACCTAAGGCTCAGGGGTAAGGTTCTGAGGAGGAAGTGTTAGGACCAACTGGGATATCGACTGAGCCTCTAGGCTCCATAGCTCTTTCCTCCCCTTTCTACCTTGAGCTAAGCTGCAGCACCCTCACCCCATATCACCAACCGAACTGTGGTTTAAATGACCAGATGAAATGATGGCAGTAAGTCAGGTCACATGTCACCTGCCAGTGATGTCAATAGCTATGGGCTCAGACATACAACTGTGCCCCTACACCAGACCTGGAGAGTGTTCAGAGGGCTCAGGGAGATTTACCTGCTTTGTGCGTGCATTCCACATTCCCCTTCCTAAGCCTGGATGTCCTCCTTACTCACAATAAAACAGGGTACAGAGACATTTCAGAAATGCCTCACATCTAGTTGGTGGAAGGTCAGGTTCTACGTCCAATTCTGCCATTATCTAGGTCCTGCTGTATAATTCTGGACACCTTAGTTGATCTTTGACATTTGCAAAACAGTGTGGTCATATGGTCTTGAAGGAAAAGTGCTGCCACTACTACACCACGATGAAGGGAGAGAATATGGTTCTTATTAGCTGTTTTGCCCTGGACACAGGCACCTCATATTTTCCACACAGGATGCTGCCTTAGCAGTCAGGGAGAAACGATGTTGGCAACATGGATTCTCGATGACGAAGTTGTCACTTGTTCTAGCCTTGCAGAGAGAAATCAGCAGGCAGGCCTTGTTCCATTTGTACCTCTTAATTTTATACCCAGCAGCTTGCCAAGAACAAAAATATACATCATTCAATATTTACATCAGGACTTAAATCACACTGCCTGTTCTGTACTTTAATGCACTGCATTATTTTACAGGGAAACTGTCATGGAGAATGCTAACCAGATTAAAGTGAGGCAGTTTTAAGGAAGATCCCTCTTTCTGATGGTGCTTTAAATGAATTCCTGTAAGAGAAAACTGTGACCTAATGATACCTAACATAATTTAATTCTTGGAGAAATGGTAATTTAAAATCAATTTAAGCTCTCCCACTTACAAACATTACTATTTAATAAGTTTCAACCATATGTAAAATATAATCCTAACCCTCCCAATAATTTCTGCAGTGAAATCTGCACATCATAGATAGGTACTTTAGGAAATGTAAACTTTGCACATGAGTTTCATAAAAACCCTTTCTACTTTGTTCTCTCTGACTGGCTGGGAGAGGTCTTCTATAAATGTAAATAACTCTTCAAAACGCAAAAGTTTGAAAACATCTAATTTTTACTGCAACACCCTCACCCACTCCTCTCCTTGTAAGTGGTTCATGAAGCACTGCAAAAACCTAACATACCAACCCCTCTCTGGCTGACTACCAACTTATCCGGAGAAGTGGTTTATCCCAGGAGAGCTGCACACAAGTCAAGGAACCGAGATGTTTGGAGAAGACAGCGGACCTTGTGCTCCGTGGGCAAGAAATTTCTAAAATTGAACCAGGTTAATTGTGTTGTTGGTCAATAATAAACAGTCCACAAAAGGCCTGAAGTTTTATCAAAAAATTTTGTGTACTGTAATTCTACTCACACTCCACTAAAGGAAAGAAGTGTTTAAAACTCCAAGGAACCTCGCTGCAACTCTCAAAAGTCACTCCCAACTCTGGCCAGATATTTCCTACACGTTTTGATCCCACGTGCCCAGACCTCTGAGGACCTGGGGCTTAAGGAATCTAAGCTCTTAACTTTCCAGATTGCAAACAAAGCAGCTTCAAGTCAAAGGCCTCCAAAGCGAGAGCGGCCCTATGGAAGAGCCGCCTGTACTCCTTTATGGTATTTAAATAAAAGTCTCAGATCCCCACAGCATTGTGCTGAGGGGAAAACTTCAGCAAGGAGAAAGCTAAGTTTGTAAGAAAAAGAAGCCGGAAGCTTGCAAAAGAGCAAGTACGCAGCCCTCCCACGTGGGCCGAGGATAGTGAGAGTCAGAAAGCGGAAGCGCGAGTCCCGCAAGGCACCAGGCGACAGTCGTAGCAGCTTCAGAAGCTCGGCCACCTGAGGCAACAGCAAGCTCTAGCAAGAGCACCTCCAGGGAAAGGAGTGGTGCCCGGGAAGGGTGGCAGCGCGGGCGAAGCCAACGGCTACCCATTGCCCCTCTCAAAAGGGCTTGGCACCGCCCTGCAGGCTGCGGTGCAGATAAGCCCCAACGTTGGGGAGAGGAACACAGATAAGCCCAAAGGTTGGAGGCGAGGAGGTGTGCACCCCTCCCGGAGGGCAGCGCCCCAGCCCCTCGCCGCCGCGGCAGGGCTGCACTAGCAGGGCTGCACTGGCAGGGCTGCACTGGCAGGGCGCACAGACCAGAGGTGCGGTCCCCTGGAGCCGAGGCGAGAGGATACCCGCAAGGCGGGCCACAGCCGCCGGGCGGGCTGATCTCACCTTCACAGCAGTGGTAGCGGCGCCCGAGGCCATGTCTGCGCTGGGGAGAAGCTGCGACAGGCGAGCGCGCCGGGCCCAGACGCGGCAGCGGGGCCAAACACACGGCGCGGGAGGCAGCAGCGCGGAGTCCGGGGGTGGGCCCTGACTCCTCCTCTTCCTCCCCGGGACAGCTGGATTGGCTGCGCCCGTGGGCTCTCCCCCGCCACCCCCCGCCTCAAATCAAGGTTCCCGCGTCCCGCCCCTTTTGCAGACCTTTCCGGTTCTCGGGCTTTCTTTCCTTCATGCCCAGTTGTAACGGGTTCACGAGAGTGGTAATAATGGGTCGATGTAGGGGAAACTTCTATTAATCCAGACTCTCGCTTTGTACTTTAATTAGCTCCTTAACTTTCACCAGAACCCTGTAAGAAGAGCAGTACTCCCAGGTCGGCTCAGTACCAGATGCCTCTACGCCCCGGCAGCGAAACCAGGCCCGGCTGCGTTCCAGAAGTTCTCGCGGGAGGGAGAATCCTCGGGGAAGAACTGACTGGCTGAGATTTCCTCCGGCGCCGGTGTGGGCGGGGCGGGCCGGGGCGGGGGCGTGGTCTGCCCTTCCTACCTCGGTTCACCAACCCTTCAATTCCCCACGGGGGATGTAGCAGGGAAGGGTAGACACAAACCTCCGGGTTGACACAAACCTCGGGGTTGACAAAAGACTGAGTAGCGTGCTATTGGTTTGCAAATTATGATTTATTCATCTTAGTTTGAGGGGAGGCTTTCAAGGGGATGAAACCCCCAACTGGCTCCCAGCCCGGTTCCAGCAGGCAAAGGCCTTCTTTAACCCTATCTACGCTGGAGCAGCATCCAGTACACCTAGATTCAGAATCTGGACAGATGTTGCCATCATTCAACACTGGCAGGATGCCCCGCTCCCTACCAGCCCTTTATTGGGATAATAGTGTTATACATATGTATATGTATATATATGTTATAGTGCATATATGTATGTATATGTATATATACACATATATACATATATGTTATAATGTTATACATATGTATATGTGCATGTGTGTGTATATATATATATATATATATATTTTTTTTTTTTTTTTACTCGGAGTAACCTCTCCTAAGCAAAACACTGGCTGGTAGCGATCTTAAGAATGGTCTCTGAGACGCAGAAATGCTGCAAATGTCTCGTGGGTAGGGGGTCTGAGGAAGGAGATACATACCTCTTTCCCTACCACAGCAAAACACAGAAACAATACACAAGTACAGTTTTACTCAAAATATCACTGTCTTTTTAACTCGGATGTTGCCCATAAAACCTGCTTATGTAAACAGTATATACGTTGACTCTCCCATTATTTGCTTTAGCACTAAGTTTTCTCTCAATGTCAATTTTTCTGCTGCAATTACCTATTTCTTTTAGGTCATAAAATGAAATAGCAAAAGGAGTAAAAGTAGATAAGGTGCTTCCTTGGAAGGGCAGGAGGTTGAGAGTTCTTCATGGATGAAGAGAAAGTAGTTTTCTAGGGGCCTTTCTGACGACCGCAGCATTAGAAGCACACACTTAGGGACAGATAGTTGCAGAGCACACAGGATTCAATGGGTTTTATGACTGCTGCTTCAGTAGGGGATCAACTTACCGGCTTTGATGTGACACCTAAAGTCAGTTTCTCCTCAGCACCCCCTGCTGAAAGTTAGACACTGTAAGCAAGTTAGACCTGTAAGTATGAAAACATCCCTCAGCAGAAGAAACTGGAAGCCTAGAGGGAATTTGACTGAACTTCTGGACTTCTCTGCTGTAACTTGAAGGTCAGGCTCAAATATTTGATTTTGAACACCTGATGTTCGCTAAAACAAAACTTCCTAGTCTGGTCTGGTTTCTGGGTGATAAAGTTTGCAAGCCGTCTATGAGAAGAAATTAGCATTTCTAGACAAAACTTAAGCACTTTTCTGTCCTCTTCTAAGAAATTAGTTACCCACCCACCAGCTGATTGTTAGGCACTATTTTGTTCTTTGTGTATAGGGACACATAGTTCAAGAAAAAACTAGCCTACCTCCCAAGGAGAACCCCAGTTTTCATCAATGTGCTATATGAGACCAAACATGCAAATACTAAAAAGCACAAGACTGGTCAACTAATGGTGATTTGAACCTAGAGCAACTACTACAGGAGTCTTAAAATCATTTTTAGAAGAATATGTCAGATTTTCAGGTTAAACATACAATATTCAAATATACAGTCTGCCTGTGTCAGAGATATATTAAACTCATTAACAAAGGAATCAGTTGGTGACAAAGCTGATTATTCAAAGGAGGATATAGTAAACTGAAACAGTAAACAGAAAAGAGAATACTGGAATAAAATTGAAAACTTAGATATAAAATTGGGTTTGTACTTTACAAGTCAATAAAACTGTCTTATGGAGTTCTTCCCTAGATACCATTTACATCTCTGGGGGACAGGGGCGGAAACTGACATAAATTTTCTACAGGGTAATACCTAACACCACAGACTTGGAATGCTTACCAGTAAGAAACAGTAAAACAAGTTACATTGCTTAAGAAACAGGTTGGCAAATCTTGCCTACCAAAAGGCAAACATTGAGAAGCCCCAGAAGTTCAAAAGCATAGAGAGTACCTAATAAAATGAACATGACTGTAATCTAGTACAACTTTATGGATGCTAAAATTGAATTTCATATAACATGAAATATTATTTTTCTGGTTTTGGGGTCTTTATTATTATTATTTTTCCTTAACAAGCCTAGAATAAAAAGAGGACAAAATTTCAGATATCGGTATTAAGGCTTGGATATGAGGTGTCCCCTTGAAGCTTTTGTGTTAATGCAAAAATGATCAGATTGTGATAGCCATAGCCTAATCAGTCCAACCTAGGTTGACTGGGTTGACTGTGTACTAACTGTAGACAGGTGAGTCGTGGCTGGAGGAGGTTGGGTCCCTGGGTGCATGGCAGAGCTTTAGCCGAGGTGGACTAAAACTCTGAAACTGCGAGCCAAAATAATCTTCTAGTTGTGCTTGTCAGGTGTTTTGGTCACAGGGATACAAGGCTGACTCAAACATTCAGAGATCTCTTTTTGATTGGTATGGGGAATCTTCAGCGAGACAGGAGATGTCTCAAAGATCTATCTGTGAAAGTCATATCTTGTCCTCTGTTTGATTCTTGTCCTATAAATTCTTCTCTACTAACCTGTAAACTTAAATTTCTGAAGATAATTCTAATGAAGTACCCAGATCACCTTTTAACGATTCTGGTTAGGAAGCTGTACAAATATTTCAGTGACTTCCCCTTTAAAAATAATCTTTTACACAGGCCTCTCCAACTTCCAGCTGCCAGTCAACAAGGTCCTGAGATGGTGTGACCTATAGTGTCTATATTGGGTCTTCAGCAGTGGTCCTTCAGTGTCCCAATGAGAAGTACTAAGAGTGTACAGATTACAGTGTACAGAGAAAATCTACAATAACATGTTTTTAAACATGAATAACTTATATACTATTTTGAAGACTTCTCCAAACCATTCCAGGAATAACACATGTTCATAAAATGTGATGTGTCACCTCAGCCAATCACTTTTTAGTTTTCCCTCTGAATCATTGAAACCCTACTAGAAATCACTTAGGTTGCATGTAATTTGTATTTATTGATGTAAAATCTTACTTATTCTCCACTCTCCATAGAATAATGCTGCGCATTAAGAACATGTTCTGGTTGCTAGATGATATCTATCCTTGAATCCCAGAATCCCTACATCTTTTAAGGTAGGTTTTAATATCTCTATTGTAGCATGAGCAAAGGGCAAGATAAAGCCCTAAATCCTTCACCTCTCTCCGTAAAGAACAGTATGTTCAATCTTTCAGCAAAGAGACATGATTCCTACTTTCTGTGCTGTGTATTAAAAAGGATATTATGATAATGGTATCTCCCCTGCAACTGTGGTATATGTACACAATGTAATATTATTCAGCTGTAAAGAGGAATAATATTATGACATTTGCAGATAAATGGATGGAATTAGAGAATATCATGCTAAGTGAAATAAACCAATCCCAAAAAACCAAAGGCTAAATGATTTCCCTGATTAATGGATGATGATGTATAATGGGGATGGTGGGTAAGAGAAGAATGGAGGAACTTTAGATTATGTAGAGGAAATGAGAGAGATGAGGGAGTATGTAAAATGGTGGAATGAGACAGACATCATTACCCTATGTACATGTATGATTACACGAATGGTATGAATCTACATTGTGTACAACCATAGAAACAAAATGAGGTACCCCATTTGTGTACAATTAATAAAAATGCAGTCTGTAAAAATAAAAAATAAAAATTAAAAAATTTAAAAAAGGATATTATATAACAATGTGGTCAGGATGAGGTTAGAGAATATGAAAGCACAGAGTGCACCTTTCAAGGTTCTGGAGTGAGATAGTGAGGTTCAAGGTGGTAGAAGAATAGTAAGTTCTAGAGGTAATGGCAAAATCTAGGAAGGGAACAGCTGTATTAGATAATCAGAGGGGACAGAAGGTGCCTGCCTATTGCCCACTTTCATACAGTCTCATGGGACAGTGGCTTGTAGGGCTTGAGTTGTTGGGGTTGGAGGTTGATAAATCAAATCTACAAGACTAGTCAGAGAAGGGTAGAGCCAGATGACAGAGACCCCACAATAGCATTAGTTGTTATAGAGATCTTGGAAGTAAGTCCACCTGGAATTGGCAGAAGCAGCCTTTATCACAGTCCCATGTTAAAGTGAATGGAGAGGAGATGATGGACTAGATTTCAGTAAAGACCAGAAGATGAAAAGGGTGACTCAGAATGAGGATGGGGTTGCAGAGGAACTTGTTACTAGTCAAACACTTCCTGATAGATTTCTGGACAGTTCTTGTGAAGTGAAGTGGGATGAGGTCAGCATATAGGGAAAGTGGACGGGGAGAATCTTGTTTTCCTTGATGTATCTGTTTATTTTAATTGATAAATAATAATCTTACATGTTTATGAAAAAAATGTGATGCTATGATAAATACGTATGTACAGGTGTGATGATTGAATAACACTAAATACCATATCTGCCACCTCACAACTGTCAGTGTCTTTTAACGCCAACACCATACTGTTTTGATTACTATAGATTTATAGTATAGTTTAAAGTCAGGTAATATGACTTCCAGCTTCATTCTTGCTTAAGATTTTTTTTTGAGTATTCAAGGACTTTTATGGTTCTATATAAATTTTAGTAATATTTTTCTGCTTCTGTGAAAATGACAGTATTTTGCAAGGGATTGCAATGAATTTGTAGAATGTCTTGTGTAGTATAGACATTTTAACAACATTATTTCTTCCAAACTGTGAACACAGAACACCTCTCCTTTGTTTTAATCCTCCTCAATTTCTTTCATCAATGTTTTAGACTTTTCAGTACATAGGTATAGCATGTCCCTGGTTAAATATACTCTTTTTTCTTTTCTTTTTTTTTTTTTTTTTTTTTTTTTTTGCGGTGCTGGGGATCGAACCCAGGGCCTTATGCTTGCAAGACAAGCACTCTACCAACTGAGCTATCTCCCCAGCCCTAAATATACTCTTAAGAAATCTTTGGGTGCTATTGTAAATTGTATTGTTTTCTTTATTTTTCAGATAGTTTATTATTGTTTAGAAATACTTCTGATTTTTGTATCCTGCAACATTACTAGAATTTTAAAATAATTCTAATAGTTTTTTTTGTGGTGTCTTCAGGGTTTTAAAAATGTCTAAATGTTACCAGAATATACATCAACAGATTCACTTCTTCCTTTCCTACATGATTGCCTTTTATTTCTTTCTCTTGCTTGATTGCTCTAGCTAGGACTTTCTGTAGTATATTGAATAGGAAAGGTGGGCGTGACATTCTTGTCTTATTCCTGATTTTAGAGAAAAAGCTTTGAACTTTTAACAATTGAGTATGATGTTAGCTGCAGTGTTGTCATACGTGGCCTTTGCTGTTTGGAGAAACAGTCCTTCTATACATACTTTGTTGAGAGTTTTTATCATGAAAGAATGTTGTATTTTGTCAAGTGCTTTTTCTGCATCTACTGGGATGATCCCGTTTTGACCTTCTGTTCTGTTAATATGGTGAGTCACATACTAGCAAACCAAATTCAACATCACCATGAAAATGTCATTCACCATGATCAAGTGGAATATAGTTCTGGGATTCAAGAATGATTTAACACACACAAATCAATAAGTGTAAGTCACCAAATTAACAGAAAAGGTAAATATTTTGGGGGGAGGAGAACTGGGGATTAAACCCAGAGGTGCTTTACCATTGAGTTACATCCCTTTTTATTTTTTTATTTTGAGACAGGGTCTTGCTAAGTTGCTGAGGCTGGCCTGGAACTTGCAATCCTCCCGCCTCAGCTCCCGAGTAGCTGGGATTACAAGTGTGTACCCCTGGGCCTGGTCAGAAGAGGTAAATCTTAATCAGATTTTTCTTGGGAAAAATCAGGGAGAACTCTGTGATGAGTTTCTGAAGAACAGTTCCTTGTAAAGGGGAGTGGAAAGAGGACAGAAAGAGACAAATGCCAGGTTGCTTTATTGCCTGCCCTTCTTTCCCTTCTGTCCTTCCCTATCTGCCCGCTTCCCTCCTATTTCTTTCCCTTCTTTTCCCTTTCTCACCATCTTCCCTGCTGCCCACTCTCTTCTCTCTCTTCTTCAAGCTGTTATTAAAGCCAGACATCATGGATTTGGTCTAACTAAACTGATGGACTCCAGGGACACTTTAAACCAGATTTTCATGTAATTTAGTATTGAAAATTCTTCATTTTTTCTTTCCTTATCACATTGATCACAATTTTGCATCCCAGTCATTTCTAATAGAGCATGGTTCATAGATTTATGATATAATTTATGTTCATTCACTGAGGTATGCTTGAACAAGCACATTAATTAATTATTTTGTTTTTAGCTTTAGCAAAATAGGCACAGGAGTGAAGTTAGATAAGTGGAAGAACTTCTAATGTTCTATACCACTGTAGGATAACTATGGATGACAAAAATTAGTTGAATATTTCAAAAGTACTTAGTAGAGAGGATTTTGCGTGTTTCAACACAAAGAAATGATAAATGCCTGAGGTGATAGCTATGCCAATTACTCTAATATGATCCCTATACATTGTATTCATATATTGAAATATCGCATTGCACTTCATAAATATGTACAATTACTATGTGTCGATTAAAAGTTAAAGTAAAAAGATACACATATAAAGAGCCAATGAAAGTTCAGAAATGCCAAGGAATCTGAACAGCAGGGGGCACCAAAAGGTTGATTTTTTTTTTTTTTTTTTTTTTTTCCCTCAAACCTAGAGGTGGACCCGGTGTAATAATTAAGTCATACTGCCTCAAGTGAGAAAGAAAAGTAAAGAAAATGAAAAAAGAGGAAAAGGGGTGGAGAGTATATAATTTGAAGGCAAGTTCTAAAGTGGGTAAGTACAATTCATTTTAACTCACTTTAGCTGCTTCTAAAATTATGCCTGTGTTTTTTTGTGGTTCCTTCCTAAAGGACCTCAAATAGTTCATATGGAACCAGTGGCCAGTAGATGGCAGCACTTCTCATGAGTCAGAAATACAGGACCAGATTTTTTTGGGGGGGAAAAAAAGTAGGGCTAGCAGATGAAATCTTTATTTTAAAACCTAAACAAACAAGCAAGCAAAAACCAACCAAAAAGTAAAACCAACATTAAACAGAGGATGTATGTATCAAATCTAAATGAAAGGAGGGTAGAAGTTTAACCACAGGTAAATAGTTTTGAAGTAAGGTGGTAACTAAAATATTTTCAAATGCCAAGTTTAAACCTTACAAAAGAATGAGCTGTAATTGAGGGAAATCATTTGGATTTTACTGTGTACTTTTAGAATACTTCTTTATCGGATTTTTCAATGCTCAATTAATTCGCAGATTTTAACCAAGAGACTTGGACACAATGTTTTTAGATTACTGATTAATAGCACTAAATGATTTTACCATTGTCCTTGGTTACGTTATTTAAGTGTCAACAGAGTACCTTGGAGTCTCTTATATATTATCAGGCCTTCACATTTTCTAAACATTGGGCTACTTTACTTGGATATTTGTAATCAGATAAAAGGAGGAACGGTGTCTGTAGTTGGAGTACTTGTAGTGCAAAGGAAAATGCAGAACCACTGGTTTCTGAGAGTGACAGTCCTTGACCCGAAACTTCAAACACGCCTGTGAAACTTCCATCTGGGTGAAGGAGCAGAGGCCAGTCTAGCACTTAGCTTCTTTTTAGATTTTCTGTTCCTTAGTCATGTAGATAAGTAATAACTGCTTGAATGGGAATAAAAAGCATTCCGTTGCTTTTCTATGTATAACAAAAAGTCCCCCTGTCTCTGACTGTTTGATTTCCCACATGAAGCCCAACTTGGATTTCACTACAATAACAAAGAGCACTAGAAAAAACAAAAGGGCATATTTGCTTAAATTGCTGTTTTCACCAAAAGAAACTGCCTAATGGGGTTATCACTAGGTCAGGCTGCACTCTTCTTTTTCACCAAGGCTGAATTGAGGGCAGATGAATTCAGGAAGTCTGCTGGGTTTATAGTCTTTGAACACCACTATTTATATAAAAATCCTTCATGACAAAACCATCTCTGAGCCCTTTTATTTGATTATTAATTGAAAGATACATAAGAAAGGAACTAGAAACACAGAAGCATGGTCAGCTACTAGGGGAAAACTTTGGATTTAATTTTATTTCCAAAGAACAACACTGCTTCATATGGGAGAAAATATGGTATAGGGGCACGTCCAGAAACAGGATTGTGAATTCTAGACTATCTGTGCTGAATCTTGCGACTGTCCGAGCTTCAGTTTATCTGTAAAATTACCACAATTACACAGGCTTGGTGTGAGAGTTCAAGTTAGTTCTTGTGAAGCCCTTGGAACAGGGCACATGCTGTATTTGTTGGTGGTGGTACACCAGGTACTGAGTTAATACTGAGACCAGAAATTGATAAGGTACTGTCTTTGCCTTTGGGGAGCTTAGAGCCTTTTAGGAGGAGTCAGGTAGACAATAAGGGCAAAATATTTTAAGCATAATAGGGAGGTTATGAAGAGTTTGGGGATAGTGGGGTACAAGGAATTATAAGGTAAGTTTGGCCCTGGTTGGGGTGAAGGATGCCTTGAAAAAGGGACCTTGAACTGGATCATATAATGCAACTATGTGTTCACAGATAAGAAAGTGAGTTAAGGAGGGGCTTTTGAACTTGTGATTGAAGAAAGGGCAGGGGAACACATAACTGAAACCCCAGAGTGAGAACTGCAGTTATCAGAATATGATTAGAGCATCAAGTAGAGTGGGAAATGAAGCTCTACAGGTGAACAGGTCAGAGTACAGCATTGCAAACAGGAGCCCCTGGAATGAACTGGGGAATTAGGTGGATTTTCTTTGGCTCACTGAGTGTGTAGGTATGGATGTATGTATTTGGTACTGGGGAATGAACACAAAGCCTGTACATGCTAGGCACTCTACCACCAAGTTACATCCCCAGTCTTTTTTTTTTTTTTAAGTTTTATTTTGAGACTAAATCTTGTGATATTGTCTAGGCTAGCTTTGAACTTATGATCTTTCTGCCTCGGCTGCCTGAATAGCAGGGATTACAGGTGTGTGTCATTATACCTGGCTAATATTTTTTGAAAAAGTTTTCAACATGTAAAATATATGATCTTTTGTATGGAAAAATGTGAACTTCCAGGATTTATAGAAAATTTGGAGTGTCTGATGCAATCATTCTGTGATTGAAGCATAGTCATCAATACATGACATGTGTACTGTCCTGCACCACACCTCTCATTAGCCTCACTTCCAATACCATGAGTCCTGGGGTCTCTGTTCTTTGCGAAGCACTCTAACAAGCTCTGATTTTATTCCATGGGGCTAGGAGAACACTGAAGAGTTTTAAGCAGGATATTCTGCTGTGGTCCAATTTACATTTCTGTGAGGAAGATAGATTGAAGGGCAATATGCTAAATTGTTTTCAGCTTCCACAAGTTATATCATAAGTCGTATGTGAACACATATAAGGGCAATTGAATATCCTTACCTTTTATTGCTAGATTTGATTAAAAAATAAAATCCATTCTTTGAAAACCCTAACCTTTAATCTTGTCATGGAGGAATGATCAATTTTCCAGTCAACTGTGTATTATTTTTACAGCTAAGCAGGAGGTCTAGAATTTTAAGAAGATAATTCATTCTAGTTTGGCAGCTCCTTTAAGAATCAATCATTGAGAAGATGTACAAGCAATCAACAAACATATGGAAAAATGTTCAACATCTCTAGTAATAAGAGAAATGCAAATCAAAACCACCCTAAGATTCCATCTCACCCCAATTAGAATGGCAATTATCAAGAATACAAGCAACAACAGGTGTTGGCGAGGATGTGGGGAGAAAGGTACACTCTTACATTGCTGGTGGGGCTGCAAATTAGTGCAGCCACTCTGGAAAGCAGTGTGGAGATTCCTTAGAAAACTTGGAATGGAAACACCATTTGACCCAGCTATCCCACTCCTTGGCCTATACCCAAAGGACTTAAAATCAGCATATTACAGAGATACAGCCACATCAATGTTCATAGCTGCTCAGTTCACAATAGCCAGATTGTGGAACCAACCTAGATGTCCTTCAATTGATGAATGGATAAAGAAAATGTGGTATATATATACAATGGAATATTACTCAGCCATAAAGAATGATAAAATTATGGCATTTGCAGGCAAATGGATGAAACTGGAGAATATCATGCTAAGTGAGATAAGCCAATCTCAAAAAACCAAAGGAAGAATGATATCGCTAATAAGTGGATGATGACACATAATGGGGGTGGGAAGGGTTAGTGTTGGGGTTGGAGTTGGGTTTAGGGAGGGGGGCAGGAATGGAGGAAGGAAGGACTGTATAGATGGAGGGGAAGGGTGGGAGGGGAGGGGGGGAAGGGAAAAAATGGCAAAATGAATCAAACAACATTACCCTATGTAAATTTATGATTACACAAATGGTATGCCTTTACGCCATGTACAAATAGAGAAACAACATGTATCCCATTTGTTTACAATAAAAAGAAAAAAAAAAAAAAGAATCAATCATTGGTTCCCTTGGATTGATAAAAAATAAAATCAGATCTTATCACATCTGCAAAGGGCCAAAGGGAATGCCTGCATTTCAATAGGGGAGGGGGCTGGTTGAGAACAACAGTTACTGAAAGGCAGCAAAGTAATTCCTACAGAATGGGTTTTGTTATTTAAAATCTGCTCTGTAACAGAAGAGGAAACCTCTCATTTTCAGATAGACTATGACTCTCTGGGGGAAAGTCAGACAACTTGACTTGATGGATACAGATAAATCTGGCTTGTGGTTCAGGTCCCTGAGAGGTTAGCAGAGGCAGAGCAGAAGCAGCTTTATTGCCATCAAAGCAGAATGATTCAGATGTTCATGAAGCACCTTGCATCCACTTCCCTTTGGCCCTGGGACTGAGGAGATGGGGATGAACTAATCCTATACTCATTCTGTGACTGTCTGTAAAAACACTGGAGGGTTCCTAGCAGAAGAGTTTTCTAGGTGTGTCAGACAGTGTTCTCCAGAAAAAGAGAACCAGCAGGCTGTGTGGTGTGTCTGTATGTTCTCTCTCTATAGCATTAAATATGTTATATAAAAAATATAATACATATATATCAGAACCAATAGAATGTGTGTATATATAACACATATGTATGCACATATGTGCATATTTATGTATATATGTATATCTAAATGGCTGTGGGGGCCAAATATGAAATTTGTGGGGCAGACTGGAGTCTAGAGACCCAGGCAGGAATCAGTGTTGTAGTCTTGAATTCAAAATTAGTCTGGATGCAGAATTTCTTCTTCCTTGGAGGACCTCAGTCTTTTTTCTTAAGTCCTTCAACTGATTATGTGAAGTTCATATACATTATGAATAGTAATCTGCTTTAAGTCTACATTAACGTCAAGGTAAAAATACCTTCACAGTGGCTTCTAAACTTGTGTTTCATAGAAAAACTGGGTGCCACAGCCTAGCCAAGATGATATATGAAATTAACCTTCATGCTGGGGCATACGCTGGTCTGCTTGATATAGGTGGGAGAGGGGAGGAAGACTGCTACTGAGTTTTGCCCATCTCTGAAAAACTAAATTTAAACTTTAGAGTTACAGTTAGTGTTCTGTGAACACACATGGAACTGTGTTTAAAGCTTTTTACCAATTCTTCTCTGCTTTAAGGGAGTCTATTGTTATTGTTAATACTTGAAGGAGGGGTGAAGATGCAGACAGACACCCTGGGAGGCAGCTCAATTTGGTGGAGGGTACTGGGTTTGGAGAGAAGAGTGCTAGTTTCAGATGTGTGACCTTGGACAAGTTTTCACCCTTCAACATATTAATTCATGGTTGAGTCTATTTTACTAAAACCCACCAACTTTCTGAGCTTTATTACATGCATCTGTCAAATCAGCATAATTTAAGAGGACTTAATAGAATAAATATGTAACATTTTCTGATACAAGTTAATGACAATTGGCTTTTGCCCTCCTTCCAAATCACACATACAGAGTAAAGTGGGGTGTGAGAAACTATGATGAGAAAGGAAGGGCAAGGCAGACGGCATCAGCTGTACCCCCAGCCAGCAGCCTGACCCCTGCACTGGAGGGGGAAGATCTGTGGTGCTGTGAGGCACCATACTGACCTAAGATGATTTGCTTAAAAAAAAAAAAAGATGATGTGCCTGAAATCTAGCATCATTTTAGAATGACTATAAAACCAGAGTGATTTTCACCCTTTTTAGCTCCTTATGCCATACTCTCCATTTATTGTTTTGAATTTTAAGCAACAGTCTTAAATCTCAAAATTTAGTGCTTAGGAAATCCCAAATGTTCTAAGAACATATTACAGTGAAATAATCACCAGATTCTTATATCAGACAAGTAAAAATGGATGAACCTGAATATACACTTTGTATAATTTCTCTGATCTACATTGTTCTGTAACAGTTAAGTCAAAGATGATCAAATTCTGGGCTGGGGTTGTAGCTCAGTGGTAGAGCGCTTGCCTAGCACATGTGAGGCACTGGGTTCAATCCTCAACACCATATAAAAATTAAAAATAGGCACTGTGTCCATCTACAACTAAAAAAAAAAAAAGATGCTCAAATCCCTGTTGTGGTCTCTTGGTTCACTTGTCGAAAGTGATGCTGTAAGTTGACAGTTGGTTCTCATACTAATTTTCATATCACTGCATTCTCTGGCATGCTTGTGTTTGACAGAATACCTGTATTAGACCCACAGATGTCCAGTGAAAAGAAAGAGAACCTTTTATGATTTGTTGATGACTATTAACATTAAATAAGCCTACAGTAGGGTTTCTGGCCTGTTCGTGGGGTGGGGGATAGAAAGTTATTTTACTTTTTGAAAGGTAAATTTGTTGTTCTACCCTCTGAGTTTGTTGAGGTGGATCATTATGTTTTTTAACTTGACAATAAATTGGTAGTAAATGGTACTTGTGCATACTATAATTAAAAATTATTGGTAATAAGTAGACACCAGTAGGAGATCTGATGCTGGAAACTGTAACTTAGCTGGAGATTGGGTCAAGTGAACCAAACCAATTGTTACCTACAAGCAGATTTTTACTCATCCTTAGAGAAGCCAGTGTGATGACCCTGGAGAAGACCAGGTCAGAATGGGATGATGGTGCCATACCATATACATATGGTTAGTTCAGCTGTTCCAAACTGTAGGTGCAGATTATAGATAAATGCATGACCAATTAAATCAGCAAACCAGTCTCACTGAAACTGTGCCAATCTGGGGGCTACTTCCAGATCCAGCTCCTAAGAATCCAACTCAAGAAAGTCAAGGTTGTATAAACACCTAGCTAGCATACATGGTAACTAAAGACTTCAAAATGAGCTATTCAGAAGAGACATCAGAAAGACCAGAAAGAAATAGAGTAAAAGAAGGCTTCTTGGCACATATTTCTGTTACTGCCTTGAGCATAGGACCAGTACTCAGCAGTGCTCATTGAATGGGTAAGTTGAAGCCTGTCTTCTCCCACAACAAAACAGAAAGACAAAATCTACAAAATCTAAAAGCAATTCCAGAGGACAATAAAGAAGTTCTGCAAAGATCAAGAAGGAAGGCTAATGAGATTTGAAAGAAAAACAAGAGATTTTATTTAAGGATTCAACAACCCTTTTCCCCTGGAACACCTGCTGTATATAACTGTATGACACATAGCTAAGTATGTCTTATAGACGCTCTGATTTAATTGTCAAAGCAGTGTGAAATGGATACACACATTATGCTCATTGCATAGAGAAGAAGACTGAGGTTTAGAGATTAGCCACATGTTCAAGGTTAAATAGATGACTGAGGTCAGACAGGTTTGTTCCAAGCCTGTCTGAATCTAGAGGATATAGTCCTGCCTACAACGTGCTTTCTTTGAAGGCTGGGATGACCACATGTTTGGGCCAGTTCAAGTTTACCCCTATTGTTCTGGGTTTTTGACTTATTAAATCCTGCTTTTTAAAAATTTGTTCTAATTAGTTATACATGACAGTAGAATGCATTTTGACACATACATAAATGGATTATAATTTCTCATTTTTCTGGTTGTACATAATGTTGAATCACATTGGTCATGTAACCACATATGTACATAGGGTAATAATGTCTGATTCATTCCAGTATCCTTTCTACCCCCATACCCCTCCTCTCCTTTCCCTCCCCTCTGCCAAATCCAAAGTACATCTGTTCTTCTCTAGTCCCAACCCCTTATTGTGAATTAGTATCCACATAGCAGAGAAAATATTAGGCCTTTGGTTTTCAGGATGGGCTTATTTCACTTAGCATGATATTCTCCAGTTCCATCCATTTACTGGCAAATGCCATCATTTCATTCTTCTTTAAGGCTGAGTATTCCACTGTGTTTATATACCACAATTTCTTTATCCATTCATTCATTTGTTGAGGCACATCTGGGTTGGTTCCACAGTTTAGCTCTTGTGAGTTGAGCTGCTGTTGATGTGGGTATATCACTGTAGTATGCCAAATTTACGGCCTTTGGGTATAAACCAAGGAGGTTTTGAGGAATCTCCATACTACTTTCCAGAGTGATTGCACCAATTTGCAATCCCACCAGCAATGTATGAGTGTACCTTTTCCCCCACATGATTGCCAACATTTATTGTTGCTTGTATTTTTTATAATTGCTGTTCTGACTGGAGTGAGATGAAATGTTGAACATTTTTTCATATTTTTTGACCATTTTTAGGTCTTCTGTGAAGTGTCTGTTCAGTTCCTTAGACCATTTATTGATTGGGTTATAAATCCTGCTTTTTGCTTTCAAAATCATTCAAGATTGTATAATAAGTTAAATTGCACCCTGGCTATACTGTTCACTTAAATGAATAACACAGATTTTGACCTTCAAGGCACTTATAGTCTAGTATAGGAAATAAGCCTGCAAACAAATAATTGTAATTCAAAGCAGAGTGGCAAGAGAATGTCCTTGCGGGGCAGAGTTGGGGGTTTACAGGCTAGAGAAAGCAATTAATTCTATCCTGTGGGGGATGTAAACTCATTTTTATAAAGAAGGAAATGAGATTATAGTTTTTCCCCAAACTTTTCTGTGATAATGACCTGGAAATTATTCCTGGAAAAAAGATCCTATAGATGGACAGAACTGACTAGAAATGAGTATATTCTAACCTTCCATCTTATGTTAAGATTAAATCTGAGCAGAAGAAAATTCTCATTCCTATGCCAGGCAGCAGTTACCTCCCAGTCATTTCTCTTTATTATCATTTTAAGAAAAACACAACAACAAAAAGTGATGGGAAAAATGC
Organism: Sciurus carolinensis; assembly: GCF_902686445.1. Taxonomy (NCBI): domain Eukaryota; kingdom Metazoa; phylum Chordata; class Mammalia; order Rodentia; family Sciuridae; genus Sciurus; species Sciurus carolinensis. Next base: position 49,176,059 of record NC_062226.1, read on the forward strand.
ACATTAAGCTTATAAAACTGAGGTTTGTGACATTTAAAAAAAAACTTTGTTTAAATTAAATGTTAGAAATTTCATGCTGAATCATATCTCACATAAAAAATGTCATTTTTCTCAATGAAAACTTTATGCCTTTTTCAAGTAAAATACTTTAAAGAAACAAGTTTAAGACAGAATAGTTTTTATTTTTTGAGGGAATACAACTGGCAGTTGTATACTTTATATATTCTCAAGTAACATATAATGTATTATATATTATGCATAAAATGTCTCACTCAATCTATTATTACCTCTTATATATTGAATTTATTCTAATTTATGTATGTGTAATTTTCACTCAGAGTAGCATTAAAGATAGTTAATGCTTTTTACTTTGTAGGAATAAAAATCCCATTAGGAGAATTCAAAAATGTTTTTCTAATGTGCCATGGAATAGGGTTTTTATTAGATTTTAACATTCCATATAATATTTATACTTACTTGTATGATATGGTATTATTATTTGATACAAGGATATAATGTGTAATGATCAAATCAGGATAATTAGCATTTTCATCTCCTCCAATATTGTCATTTTAATGTGTTGGAAACCTCCTAGCAAGACTGATAGTTGAAATGAGTTCTGCAAAGCTGATAAACATGAGCAAAGCTTACCCCTGACTGGTACTGCCTTTATCCTGTCCTGAAGTACAATAACTAGTCAGTCATGAAGAAGGCATTTCTGAGCCTCATGGCTAAGGAAATTTGCTTGGTCGTGGATAGGCAGGTAGGTTAAATGCATTACTTTTTCTATCTGCTGAACAACACCCTGAACATCTTGTTTGCGATCCAAAACGCTGATTTAAAATCTAAGACAAAAAGCCCCAGCCAAGTTCAAACACTTTCAACTACTCCTAGACAATAAAAGCAGTTTCTAATCTACAGATAAATCAAAGGCGTTCTCTAAAGTGGAAGTTACTTTGTGTATTTATTGTTTTCTTATTTGGTCTCGGGTGTCTTTCATTATTAATGAAGACCTGTAGGAAAGATCCGTGAGGCACTTAAATCTTACTATATTGAAAAAAAATTCTAAAAGGATGCTGATTCTTTGGAGTGAGCTAGAAGGGAGGCCTCCTTTGAAATGATGAATCAGTACCTGGGGTCTCCTGGAAATGTCACCACAATCCTGGTCCCATGCTATGTAAGATAAACTAGTGGATTATTTTTCTAGGAGGAATGTGAGCTGAATATACATTCAGGATGGCACTCTGGTTTACCTGGTTTTTGATTAATGGCAAAAGAGTTTGGTATGTTATCTGGTAAAAATGCTCAGGGTAGAATTTCCTGCAAGCTTTTGTTCATGAAAGGAAAAAACCCCCAACTGTTCTAACACATTTTATTTTTTCCCAACTTGTGCCTCTGTGATCAAGGAAAGCATCATTTTCTGTTACTTGATTGTAGTTCTTCCTAGTGTGGGAGTTTTGGTTTACAGTGGGGTGCAGAGTGATCACCAGGTAGATGGGAATGCACCATCAACACCTTGATCCCAGCTTGCAGGGTACAGCTCTCCCTCGCTGCAGGTATAGCCGTGTGATTCTTTATGAATAACACCAGAAGTGGAGTGCTAATTCTTGTGTTCCCAGGTGCTCGTTTAACTAAAAAATCCTGAAAGAGAAATCACCATGGAATTTGGAAAGCACTACAGAGATGTTTTCCATACCTTTAGCTTTTTCTGGAAAAAAGCTAATTCATTTTAAAATAATTTAAGCAACATCACAATCACAATATAGAACAACTTTAAAAAGGAAAACAACCTGTAGTTCTATGCCATGAGGCCAAATTACCTAGGTTTGATTCTGTCTGTGCTATAGGGCAGCTGAATGACCTTGAAAAAACTTAGTAAGCCTCTGTGTGCTTTAATTTCCTTACAAAACGGAGTTAATTATTATTACCTACTTAATAAGCTTGTTTGAGGATTACATTAGCTTAAATATACAAAGCTCTTAGAGTGATGTCTGGCACATGCTAAGAGCGTAGTAAATATTAGCTGCTACTATTATCACATTTGAAATAATTATATTAAAAATGTAGTCCCTTTTAATCTTAGTCCAAATTCCTTATATATATATATATTTTAAAAATATCAATTAAAAAATAAACTTTATTTGGAAGCCATTGGCATTTGAAGTTTGTTTTTATCTGCAGCAAAGCTAACTGATACAGCCACACTCTGCGATGGAGTAAAGATTCGGGCAAGGGGATGTTTCTGCTTCAAAGAAAACCTAAATAAAGGATTAAAGGCAAATTTTTCTACACTCTGAAAAACAATATATTCGCATTAATGAATAACAATACAAACAACATTGATTTCATGAGTAACTAATACTTAGATGATTTTGAAATCCTGTGTAATGATTTGAAGAAAATTTTATTTAACAGAACAATTTTTATTAGAAAAATAAGTTGATGATTGAAAAGGTGAGACAGAATGTTGGTGTGGCCATAACTACTCTTGGTAAGGGGAGGTTAGGTTTTTTGCTTTTTTTTTTTTCCTTTTTTTAAAATTTTTGATTCATTGTACACAAATAGGGTACAACTATTGTTTCTGTGGTTGTGCATGAAGTAGAGTCATACCATTTGCACAATCATTCATGTACATAGGGTAATGATGTTTGTCTCATTCTATAATCTTTCCTTCTCCCACCCCCACCCCTCATTTCCCGCTACACATTCCATCCTTCTTCCATTCTTCCCTTACTTCCTCCCCACTACCCCCTATTATCATCATCATCCACTTATCAGAGAAATCATTTGGTCTTTCGTTTTTTGGGATTGGCTTATCTCACTTAGCATGATATTCTCCAACTCCATTCATTTACCTGCAAATGCCATAATTTTATTCTTCTTTATGACTGAATAATATTCCATTGTGTGTGTGTGTATATATATATATATATATATATATATATATATATATATATATACACCACAGTTTCTTTATCCATTCTTCTATTGAAGGGCATCTAGGTTGGTTCTACAATCTAGCTATTGTGAACTGAGCTGCTATAAACATTGGTGTAGCTGCATCACTATAGTATGCTGATTTTAAGTCCTTTGGGAATAAACTGAGGAGTGGGATAGCTGGATCAAATGGTGGTTCCGTTCCAAGTTTACTAAGGAATCTCCATACTGCTTTGCAGAGTGACTGCACCAATTTGCAACCCCACCAGCAATGTATCAGTGTACCTTTTTCCCCACATCCTTGCCAACACCTATTGTTGCTTGTATTCTTGATAATAGCCATTCTAATTGGGGTGAGATGAAGTCCTTAAATTTTGTATTGGGTGCAATCTCAGTACTCATACAATTTTTATTTTTGAACTGGAAATCTAACTCAGAGGAAATTTACCCCTGAGCTACATCCCCAATCCTCTTTCTTTTTTATTTTGAGACAGAGCCTTGTTAAATTGCTGAGGCTGGCCTTGAATTTGTGATCCTCCTGTCTCAGGCTCCAGAGCTGCTGGGATTACAGGTGTGCGCTGCCTTGCCCAGGAATACTTATACTATTTTAAACTTGTTTATCATATCAAATATCTTTTCCATGTGTCTATATAGTATTACCCTTAATAATGCCATGAAGTTACTGTGTCCTCCTGACTACAACAGCCTGATCACCAGGCACCATTCCATGGTACTATGTTGTACACTCCCTTTGCTGTAATTCCTCCTATTTGCCCCTATTATGATTTAATACTAATAAATAATACCACAATGAACATCTTTGAACATTTTAAATTCACTGTATTGATATTTTTTTCTTATGAAACAATTGCTAAAGATAAAGTGTGAACTTTTACAAAAAGGATCTTTTAGTATAATTTTTCACAGTGGCTGCCCTAAGCTATAATATCACAAGTACTGTGGCTATTTTGCAGCACTTCTTCACTAGCATTTGTATTATCATTCAATCGATAAAAACTAATATCTCGAATTTTTGTTATTTTGTGTTTATTTATAATTTATGTTTCTTTTGCATGAAGCTGTTGTTCCTGTTACTTGACCCTTAACCCTTGAGATTATTTTCCCCACCACTTAAATATAGATATTAACCTGTTTTCATATTTGGCGAACATTGTTTTTCCTTTCAATTGTAGTTTTGTGTTTTACATATTTGTGATTTTGTACATTTTTGTACATTTCGATATTTTCATTTGAGTCATTTTAAAATCACATCTGGGTTGCATCCAGATAAGATTACTTTGTTCTATTTTTCTTCATTTTTCCCCCTCATATATAAATTCTTAACTTTGGAGTTCATTTTGACATGATTTATAAAAAAGGCTGTTTAAAAATAACATTGTTGTGAACCACTATATATTAAAGGTCTGATATTCAGATTTTGAAATAATAATTATAAATATGGGAAAAATACAACAGAATTCTACTTCATATATAATAAGCTGAGAGCAAATGACAGATTCTTTGAGGAGAGAGTCTTTGCTTTCTTCTTTGCATTAGATTGCCCCAATTCCAAACAACAAACTCTAAGACAGGGAAAATCTTGGATCCCAAATAGAGCAAAAAATTTAGAATTAAAAACAATGCTAGCTTTCATTGTCTCCTTTAGTTAGATTATGTATTTATCTTTTCACAAAATTAATCTTGGGCATACATGCTGTTCATGCTTTTAAATTAAGGGTTGCTTAATGTGCTTAGTGTGAGCTAGAAATATTGATTTCTTAATGTAACACTTAAACACATATATTATTGCATCAGTTCCTGGCAGAAACTATTTAAATTTAATTCTTTTTATCAGTACAAAACTAAAAGCACTGTTTGGTTATAAATGTGCATTAATTAGTAACCATTCCAGCCTGGTTAGGTTACAATCCAGAAATGCTAACAAAAATAATTCACCTCATCTTGTTACTTTACTCTAGCACAACAAAACTGTTTCACTTTTAAAGTTAATTCCAGTACATCAGACATTTATCAAATACCTGCTCTACACCAGGGACTGTGCTGGATGCTGTGGGTAAAAAGAAAAGGATTCTGCAGGGGCAACTTAAAACCTGGTTGTAGAAAGACAGGTAAATAGATGAACTGGTAAGTCCTGATGCAGACCATTTAACTGCTCATGTCAAATATGTTTAAGGGAAGCTCATAGCTCATAGTTAACAGTGATAGGACTGTTATATACCACCCTCCTTTCATATTACCCCCACCCAACTGAAAAGGACTTAGAGCCAGGTAGTCTCCCTTACCACCACCCTCATACCAGTTCAGTCAAGGGCTTTCTTACCCTGTGGTACACAGTACCCTATCCCAAGAAGGAAGCTGTAATTGGATTGGATTTCCACCAATGCAAACCCAATACTCTCAATGATCTCTGTCGCTAGTGGAGGTTCAAGCCTTCCATTCATCAAGGGAGTCATCTATATCTCCCTCTATCTGACCCAATCTCCCATTTCTTCCCAAACTGCCATCCCCTCCAGTATGGTCATTGATACTCAGGGCTTGAGCAACAAAATCTCTTTTACCTTTGAATTGTTCTTTAAATGATAACTTCACTTACTTGCTCTGAGTCATGGCTCACCCACCCCATTCTGGATTCTTTTTCTCATCAGCCCTTGCGGGCAGTGGCTGTTTTTGTTCCCACACTCCACATTTCCAGGTTCAGGAGTGGGCTTCTCTTTCAGAGTCTCAGTCCCCCATCCTCCCTGTCATTCCTCCTCATGAAGGAAGATTTTTAGGTCAAGTCTCGCTGTGTTCCCTTCACCACTGCTCCTGCCATCATTTTTGGTGACCTTGACATTGATGTAGATCATTGGTCCTCAAATTTGGCTGTACATTTGAATCACTTGGCAACTTTTTTTTAAATTGCCTATGCTCAGTCTTCCCGTTGAGCCATAAAGGTACTGATTAACTTAGTCAAGGGAGAATTTAGACAATAAGTCCTTTTTATTTATTTATTTTTTTAACGCTTATGGCTTGATGTGCAAGGAGTGTTAAGAACCACTTAGAAGTTCAGTTCTACAGTGTAGCTTCTCAGTTTCTTGACTTCCTGTCTCCAGCATCTCTTCTCCCCCACACTATCATCAGGTTCACCCACTCAGTAGTCATACCCTAGATCTTATCATACCAGAAACCTCTAACATCTTGTCTCCCATCGCCCCACTTTCTGATATACTCAGCCTCTCTTCCTGACTCCTCCCTCAAATTCAACACCATCACAAAAATCCATGGATCCATTCCTGATCTTCTCCCTAATAACTTCTCCCCTCTTGTCTCCTCTCCTTACTCAGTTTAGATTCCTGCACCCTCAAATCTTTTGCCCTTGCCTCTCTTCACTTTACTTCGCTGGCAAATTCAAACCCTTATTATATTAAATTCTACCTAATCCACATCTGCACTCAAGCAACTCAATCAGATGGAAGAAAACCATTTCACTTTACACATGTGGCTATAAATGCCTAGTGGGTCCTCAGGACTACAGGGAATTTTTGCTAAAATTCCTTGATCAATTCTTCAACCAGGTGACTATTTTATATCTTCTCTCTTCTTAAACCTCTATCACTTTCTCCAAGTCCTCTCTTTCAGCTAATAATTTTGATTTTTACTTCAATAAGAAAATAAAAGCAAGCAGAAGAGAACTTCTCTTTTCTCTTTCTCAAGTTGATCAACCTCCTTGCTCCATACCCATAGTCACAAAGGATGAGCAGCTCCTGCTTCTTCCTAAGGATTCCCCTGCAGACTGGGCCCTATCCCTTTTACCTGTGCAAAGCCTCCCCTCTTGCAATTATCCTCCCCTGCACATTGACTCTTCCCACTTACTATAGGCCATGCTCATGAATAACACAAAACCAAACCTTTCATAGACTTCCTACTTCATTCTCTAGCTTCAGCTGCATTTCTTGACATCCCTTTGTAGCTAGACTTCTTAAGAGTTTTCTGTACTCACTGTCACTTTCTCAACTCTCATCTCTTTAATCCATGTTGGTTGGGATTTTTTCTTGAAATTGCTGTGTCAAAGTCACCAGCAACCTCCGTATTGCTAAACACAAGATCAAGTTTCTATCATTTTGTGCTACCACTCAGCAGATATGGCACAATCATCAGGCATCTGCAATCACTTACTTCTCCTTGAGTGTGGGTGCTCACCTGGTTGTCCTCTCATCTCTCCACTGTTGCTTCCTAGTTTCCTCTGCACACTCCACCTTCTTTCTTAGCTCTCAATGTTAGAGGGACCCAGCTCTAAGCTCTTGGACCTGCCTGTATTAGTTCAGGTTCTCTAGAGAAACAGAACCAGCAGTCTACGTTTATATATAAGGGGAGATTTATTAGATTGGTTTACATTACCAGAAGCTGGATAATCCCACTATGGCTGTCTGCAGGCTGAAGAGCTGGGGAAAACAGTGGTTGCTCAGTCCAGGAAGCTGGAGTCTCAGGACAAGAGAGACCAATGATGTGGCTCCAGTCCAAGTCAGAAGGCCTAGAAGCTCCCTGGAGAATTCACTTCGGAAGACTGGTGGATCTGGAGTTTGATGTCCAAGGGTGATGGCATCAGCAATAGATGCACCTACTCAAGAAGAATCAGTCATGCGTCCTTCTGCTTTTTGTTGCACCAGAGCCCCCAGCCTATTGGACAGTGCTGACCACATTCAGGGTGGGCCTCCTGCCCCAGTGCTGTTCCACATGCCAGTCATCTCTGAAAACACCCTCATAGACACACCCAGAAGTGTGTTACCTAGGGGTCTCTCAACCCAGTCAAGTTGACAATCCAGGTTACCATTCCACTACTCTTGACACTTTCTGAACTCATTCCCCAGGTGATCTCATCCACGCAGATGACTTCAAATAGCATCTTCATGCTGATAATAATCCCCCTGAGAGACCAGTAGAGTAGGGAAAGAGGATCAAGGGGAGAGAAGCAGAGAGGAGGAGAGGTGCCGGGGAATGAAATTGACCGAATCATGTTATGGGCAAGTATGAATATATCACAATGAATTCCACTATTATGTGTAATTACAATTAATCAACAAATAAATTTTATAATTAACCAATAAATTAAAAAGTTTTAAAAACCCTTCCATTCTATCCCTTAAGCTCCAGGTCCAACTATGTACTAAATAATTCCACTGGTTTCTAAAAAGCAAAACATGTTAAAGCCAAAATTATTGTTTTTTCTTTTTAAAATCTGCTCTTTTATAGGGATTCCTCTTTTCAGTATATGGCATCACCATTCGCTGAGCTGCAGGATCATGTGTCTAGGCACCATCCTTTCTTCTTTATTTTCTTAAATTTGACACTTCTTCCATCAACAAGTCAGCTCCACCTTCAAAACATACCTTGAATGTGACAGTTCTTACCACCTGTGCTTCTCTCATTTTGTTCAAGCTGTTATATCTGGCTGTGGCAATCTCCTAACTTGTCTTTTTATTTCTGTTCTTACATCCTTCCAATCAGTTTCCCACACAGCAGCAGATTATGTTTTCAAAATATAAATTTGTTCAATCAACGTGGCTGATGGGGAATAGTATCACACTGAGAAGACGGTCAACTCCTACCAAAGCTATAAGGCCCTCCGTGAATTGCTTCCAGAACCACTTTTGGAACCACCTTTGCCAACGTCTCTTTTCTGGGTCTGGCTGATTCTGCTTCCTGGAAAGTAACAGGCTTGGGCCTTCTTTTAGGTCTTTGTATTTGTTGTCATTCGTTCTGTCCAGAATGCTGCTCCCTTAGATTTTGGCAAGACTCATTCCCTTATTCCAGAGAAGGGATACTTTTTAGGAAAAGGAATTTCTGGAGCTCCTTGTCTCAAATGAAGCCTCTGCTGCCCAGGTACTTTTGATTCCCTTATTTTTCAATATTTCCTTTGTACTACTCCTCACTACCTGAACTTAAATCTATTCATTACTTTACTATTTCTTGCAGAATATAAGCCTCCTGAGGATGGAATCTGTCTTGTTTAAAAAGGTATCACAATGCTTACCTAGAGATTCTCATATATATTTGTTCATGTGGGATATGGTGGCACACATATGTAATCCCAGTGGCTCTGGAGGCTGAGGTAGGAGGATTGCAGGTTCCAAGCCAGCCTCAGCAACTTGGCAAAGCTGTAAGAAACCTAGTGAGACCGTCTCAAAATGAAAAATAAGAAGGACTGGGGATGTGGTTCAGTGGGTAAACACCCTTGGGTTCAATCCCTGGTAACAATCAATCAATGAATCAATATTTGTTCAATGAATTAATAAAAGTCATCATTAAAACTGATGTTAGTATTCTTGCAAAGAGAATTTGCAAGAATTTTTTGATGTTACTTTCTCGTTTAAAAAAAATGCATCACTATGTTCCACTTGCAACTGTCTTGCCTATGTTTAAATACTAGTGTGGGTGCTACACTTTCAGTTAGCACTTTTATCTGTCCTGTGAGCAGCATGATCTTTGCTGACCCTGACTAGTTCAATCATGCATGTGTAACTGGCAAAGAACAACCAATATGTAGTTTGATTACTGACCAATCTGTTGGCCTGGTTTGAAAATCTTGCCATTCCTACTTAACTTAGGCTGAGCCTGCTTCTGGATAGGACAGAGTAGCTACCAGCAGATTGTCATTACTGTCTTATTTATAGTGTTAAAATCTAAAACACCTGATGTTCAATGTTAGAGAATTGGGTAAATATATAGTATGAGATGCTACATAGTCATTAAAAAAATGCAAATAAAGACTTTTGAAAGATAAGCTCACCATGTAATGTGTATTGTTGAATAAAAGAAGCAGAGAGCAAAGTTGTTTATATAGTATGATACACACACACACTCTCTCTCTCTCACACACACACATCATATAAACACATATGTAATCTTCACCAACACATGCACTAAAAATTTCATAGGATTTTTCTTCTGCCTGGATGATGAATGGTGGCTCTGAGAATTACAGCAATGTCCCTGTTATAAATGGTTCTTTTCCCTTGTGGTCTTATGAAAATTTCAAATTAAATTAACTTAGTTAGAATAAAAACCATGCCATTTAGAAACTTTTCCACAAGAACATCCTAAAGTTTTTCACTGTTTAAAATTACATTAATATTTTTGTAATATTAATTACCTTAGTATATTTGTGTGTATAAAATTTTGTGCATGTTACATATAGTTATGTATTATATATGTATTTACATCAAGTAACAGATTAGATTACACTTTGTATATCTACACACAGACATGTAATTTTAGAGTTTATCAAGTTCTTTAGCAGTCCTTGAACTGCAACTTCAGTTCAAATTGTGAAGTGTGATTTTATAATCCTTGTAAATGATTGTCAAACATTTTCTTTTTCTTCTGAAGAAAATCCAATACAGATAAATAAGTCTAAGTGCAATTATATAATTTTATTAGAATTAAAAAGTTAAAGTCTAATTGTTTAAACATCAACTGTGGAATAATGAGAACCTTATTTTAAAATTATCGTTCTTTTCATATACTTAGTGTATCTCTAATGACCTCCCCTTTAACTCCTAAATTTTGCATGCATACAGAGTAGGGAATTCAGCTATTGTGCAAAAAAATCTCCAAGAGTAGTTTATTATAATTTAAATATTTGGGTTTGATATAATATTGATAATTATTTGAAATAACAGTTTAAAGATGCCAAGTAGGAGAGAAATAAAAATGGATTTTGAGTTAGGAAGTAAAAGTGATGGACTTAGTTTGTATTTAATTAGAAAGTCCTCCAGTTTGTTTAAAATTCAAGGTTAGCCGTAAATCTTCTATTCACTTATTTGATAAATATTTATGGAACATCTGCTGTGTCAATACTAAGAACACAGTGGTGAAAAGGAAAGATGAACACTACCTTTTTGAAACAGACTGTGTTGGCTAATTCCACAATTTATCAGCAAGTTATAATTATGATATATAATAGGAAGTTGAAGTGTGCTCAACATGAAGTCTGAAGTGAGTTTTAGGTATGAGTACTTTATACTTTCTTCTAAAGAAATATTTATGGATCCCAAATCCTATTGACCTGAGGTACTCTGGCAGGAGGTGGAATCTATTGGAAAGTGATTATATAATTCGACACTGATATGCTTGAAGGTCTATACTTACTTTACCCCTGGTAGGTACCGCAGAGTATCAGGTTGTAGAAGACTGAGAACATGGGCAGGTGCTTTCTTACCTGTGAGAAGTCCTCCAGATGGTGTCCCCATACTCCCCAGCCATGTGACAGCCCAAATTGGTCCATTGACCATTCCGAATGAATGAACAAAAATATTTCTGTGGTGGAGTTCTGGGTGAAAGGACAAAGTAAAGGGGAGAAACTAATAACTATTTTAAGAAAATGAGTTACCAATTTTTACACCCCTAACATATGCCAGAAGCATTTGTGCTAAGTCTAATTTTTTTTAAGAACTCTGCTGCATATATTATCACACTTTAAAGGTGATATAACTTAGGCCAAGGAACACTGAAGCATTTGCTCAAGGTTATTTAACAGTATGCATTAGGTCTGTGACTGAAATCCAGGTCCTTCAAACTCCAGACCCAGTACAATTTTTATATACCTCAGTACTAGTAATGGAATATCTAAACGAGTGGGAGATGGGGAGAGTAACTACAGAAGATGGTGTGGACGTATTATAAATATGCTAAAAATTAAGACTGCTAGCAAACAACCCCATCTAATGTTTCTAAATGTAATGTATATAAATTTGGAACTGCCTAATTCAAGGAATTGCTTGCGACTCATAGCTATTCCAAATGCAGTTTGCTTTTCTTCCACTTCCTTCAGTTTCCTCCTGCTAAGAATTTTTTTCACCAGGAAGCTCAGCATATCCTGTGGAATGGATGATTGTGGCAGATTGAATTTTTGGTTTCAGTTTTACATGGCTGTCTTTCTTTCCTTACTCTGTTATGAATATTTTTATGGCTCTTTGGGCTTAGACATATAACTTGCTTTGGCCACTGGCAGGTTGGGAACACAAGCAGAGACCAGAAATGTTCCTGATTGGTTCCACTTGTCCTCTTGTGCCCTGGCTCTTCAGCATGAGAGGAACATGCCCTGAGTTGCTATTTCCCTACCAGCCTGGCCCTGGAACAAGTCACATGGAACAGTTTTGAAGTGAATCTGTAGCCAGCACCCAAGGCCAGCAAACCCAAAGCCTGATAGTTTTATTAGCTAAACTACTCCACCTACAGATCCATGGTGCAAGAATAAATGCTAATTGTCATAAGTCATTGAGTTTAGGGATCTTTTGTTATACAGTAATTGTGCCTCCAGGTGACTGATATAGACATGATGTGTACATAAAATTACTAGAGATACATAATAAGAAAAACATTCTTTGATGTTACTCTGATCATCATTCTTTCTGAGTTATTCAAGACAGGAAGTCAGAAACAAAGGGCCCTAACTAAAGGACTTTAATGTATGAACAAGTATGAGAGGACTGTTGCTGAGTGGTTATTTGTCTGACAAGGGTGAGCTGAAGGGTGGAGGATAGCCCTGCTGGTGTGAGAGCTTGTCCCCAGCCTGTCTCATACATTTAGCTCCAGGAGCCAACTGCATGTTGCCTGTCAGTGGAAATAAGATAATGAGCAAAGATTAAAGCAGTGGTTGTCTTGACTCTCTGCTCTGCAGCCTTACAAATGGAATCAATAAATTGCTAAACATAGTTGTTTTGTTACTAGTTGACTTCATTTCATTTCCCTATAGAATGGTATTTTCAGACAAATAAGACTTAAAATTTATTAGATAATACAGGTATATATATTTACTTATGAAGTAAACTATAGATTAAAGTCACTGGAACAAAGCACCAAAAAGGAAGGTGCTTGAGGCAATCCCAGTGAAGGATTTACCACAGAAATGTAGTATTCAGAGTTATTCAGGTGGGGATTTACTGTAATATTTAATAAAAACACACATAAGACTTATCATGAAATGTGCTAGTGTGATGTCTGACATCCCTGAGGAGTCTGGCACTAGCACAAAAACTTGGCTGTATGGTGACATATGATATAAGGTGGTGTACTTTTAAGAGGTACAACTATTTGATTTTATTCAATAGATAGTAGAAAAGGCTCTTCAGTTCAGTTAGAAACATCCATGTTGTTACCAGTTTTAAGTCATTTTCTGATAATTTAAATGGTTTTCTGATAGATTTCTTCACTTGGCTAACTCTCTTTTATTGACTTTTAGTTTTTGAACTTCTTACATGGAAAATTGTAGTAGTATGGGGGAATCTTTTACTACTTAAGCTATTAAAATATTCATCCCATGATTGTGAGATGAGTAATAGTTCTTAGAAAAATTCCTTTATTATGTGCAGGTCAACTTTCTCGATTTTAAAGACATGAGTTATATCACTATAAGTATAGTCAATCAGTGCTACACATTTGGGGAGGTAGGAGTGGAAGAAATTATAATGTCATTAGAAAAACCCCAGAAACTTCATCTCTTTGCCTTCCTACAAGTCCAAGCTTTGAGACTACTTCATAGTAGAGTATGAATATTGAAGAAATTAACTCATCTTAGGTGGGACTCACAATTTCTCCTCTAAAATTCAGGGACATAATAGTTCATATTTGTATTAGTTTCCTGTTGCTGCTCTAACAAATTATCATAAACTGAGTGACTTGAAACAGTACACATTTATCTTTTAGTGTTATTGATCAAAAGCCTGATGTGATGTGATCAAGGGGGAGAATTGGTTTCCAGGCTATTTCCAGTTTGTTGCTTTGTGGCCTTCTTTCATTTTCAAAGCCAATGATGACCTGTCAAGTCTTTATTTTGCATTATTCTCACACTGACTCTTTTTCCTCCTTCCTCAACATTTAAGAACTCTTATGATTACATCCACCCAGAAGATTCAAGATAATCTCCTTGTTGTAAGAGCATTTGATTAGCAATCTCTGTCTAAATGTTACCGAAATTTCCTATTGTGATGAAACATAACATATTCACAAACTTGGAGATTTAGGATGTAAACATCTGGTATGGTTCAGATATGAGGTGTCCCCCAAAAGTTCATGTGAGAGACAATGCAGGAGTGTTTAGAGGAGAAATGATTGGGTTATAAAAGCCTTAAGCCAATCAATGAGTTAATTCCCTGAGGGGATTAATTGAGTGGTAACTGAAGGCATGTAGGGTGTGACTAGAGGAGACAGGTTCCTGGAGGTGTGCTTTTGGGGCATATGTTTTGTATCTGAGGAGAAGAGTCTCTTTGTTTCTTCGTCATTATGTGAGCTGCTTCCCTCCGCGACACTCTTCCACCATGATATTCTGCCTTACCTCAAGACCCAAGAAATGGAGCCAAGCTATCTATGGACTAATACCTCTGAAACTGTGAACCTCCAAATAAACTTTTCCTCCTCTAAAATTTTCTTGTCAGGTCTTTTAGTCACAGCAGCAAAAAAGCCGGCTAAAATAACATCTTTTGGAGACCATGATTCTGCCTACCTTACTCCCTTTGAATAACTGATGTGAGCATTAAAAATAAAATAACACATATATAAATCTATCCCATGGCAAATGCTCAATGAATATTAGTTAATATTATTGTTACTTTGCAAAGCCAGAGCCTCAGTTGTGTTTCTCACCAAACACAAATACTCACCAAACATAAATACTACTTCCCTTCATGCTCAGATAAATATTCATGAAGACTGAATTTTAGAAAATCCCAAATCTTAGAAGACTAGGCATCTGGACCTCAATATCTGTCTGTTGTATAAAGAATGGAAATCAAGCAAGTAAGAAATGTTATGATTCGCAGGACATGATCTACATTGCTGGGATGGTCATTTAGACATGCACAGCAGTCAAATTTTGAGAATCTAAAAGGACAAAATAATGTAGAGTGGTGTTTGAAAGTCTTAAGAGACAGAGAAAAATTGTAAGTCAGTGACCTATTTGGTTAGCATCAGGTTCCCAACCAGTGGAAAAATAAGGTAGACTCCATTTGAGTGGAGGAATCCTGATGAAAAAAGTCTTAGTGACTGGAATCCAACCAAGGACAACACCCAAAGGCCTAAGTGGGGAAATAGAGTACACAACAGGAAACTGAATAACAGGACCAGTGTTGAACCATAGAGCAATAAAGCCAGTTGCTGAGCAAAGAAAACATCCTGGTGGGATCACCTTGTTACAGTGACTACTTTATATAGGTAAATAAGAGTAATTCTAGATTAGATCAGTAGATGAGCCTGAAGCTGGAAATATTTAACTACTTTGGCTAGGTTTGACTCAAAGTCTGAGCCAAGCTCTACTAGCTGGTTATGCGTTTTTAGTAGCCAAAGCTGATCAAATCTGGGGAGAGACAGTGAGTGTCATATACTAGATTCATAAAATAGCTTAACATTAGTCATTGGTATGGTTTGAATGTGTTCCCCAGAAGCATGTGATAGAAACTGATTCCCTAAGGCAACAAAGTTGGGAAATGGGACCTAATGAGAAGTTGTTAGACCACGAGGTCTCCACCTCTTAGATGGATTAATGCTATTATTGGGGGAGTGGGTTTATTAAAAAAGGGTTGATTCCTCTTCTCTTGCTCTTTCACCTTTCATCATGGGATGACACAACAAGAAGGCCCTGCCCGGATGCCAGAACCTTGATATTGTTCTTCCCAGCCTATAAAACTGTGAGAAATTTCTTTTTTTTATAAGTTACTCAGTCTCTGGTATTTTGTTATACAAAACAAACTAAGACAGTCATTAATTTACAAATAGTTATTAAACTTTGTATGTGAGTGTGTATGCTAAGGGGTTTAAGGAAAAGACACTAGAAAGAATATAGGTTTTGTTTACAGGCCATTTTTTAAAAATTTATTTTTATTGTAAACAAATGGGATACATCTTGTTTCTCTGTTTGTACATGAAGTAGAGGCATACCATTTGTATAATCATACATTTACCTAGTGTAATAGTTTTTGATTCATTCTGTTATTTTCTTCCTCCCCCCCACCCCTCCCACCCCTCTTTCCCTCTATACAGTCCCTCCTTCCTCCATTCTTGCCCCCCCACCCAACCCCCATTATGTGTCATCATCCACTTATCAGTGAGATCATTCGTCCTTTGGTTTTTTGAGATTGGCTTATCTCACTTAGCATGATATTCTCCAATTTAATCCATTTGCCTGCAAATGCCATAATTTTATTTTTTTTATCGCTGAGTAATATTCCATTGTATATATATATACCATAGTTTTTTTTACCCATTCATCTATTGAAGGACATCTAGGTTGGTTCCACAATGTGGCTATTGTGAATTGAGCAGCTATGAACATTGACGTGGCTGTGTCTCTGTAGTATGCTGACTTTAAGTCCTTTGGGTATAGGCCAAGGAGTGGGATAGCTGTGTCAGATGGTGGTTCCATTCCAAGTTTTCTAAGGAATCTCCACACTGCTTTCCAGAGTAGCAGCACTAATCTGCAGCCCCATTAGCAATGTATGAGTGTACCTTTTTCCCTACATCCTCTCCAACACCTATTGTTGCGTGTATTCTTGATAATTGTCATTCTAATTGGGGTGAGATGGAATCTAAGGGTAGTTTTGATTTGCATTTCTCTTATTACTAAAGATGGTGAACATTTTTTCATATGTTTGTTGATTGCTTGTAGATCTTCTTCTGTGAAGCGTCTGTTCATATCCTTAGCCCATTTGTTGATTGGGTTATTTGTATTCTTGGTGTAGAGATTTTTGAGTTCTTTATATATTCTGGAAATTAGTGCTTTATCTGAAATATGAGTGGCAAAGATTTTCTCCCACTCTGTAGGTTCTCTCTTCACATTGATGATAGTTTCCTTTGCTGAGAGAAAGCTTTTTAGTTTCAATCTATCCCAGTTACTGATTCTTGCTTTTATTTCTTGTGCTATGGGAGTCCTGTTAAGGAAGTCTGATCCTAAGCCAACATGTTGAAGATTTGGACCTACTTTCTCTTCTATAAGATGCAGGGTCTCTGGTCTGATTCCAAGGTCCTTGATCCATTTGGAGTTGATTTTTGTGCAGGGTGAGAGATAGGGATTTAGTTTCATTCTGGTGCATATGGATTTCCAGTTTTCCCAGCACCATTTGTTGAAGAGGCTATCTTTTCTCCATTGCATACTTTTGGCCCCTTTGTCTAGTATGAGAAAATTGTATTTATTTGGGTTTGTGTCCGTGTCCTCTATTCTGTACCATTGATCTACCTGTCTATTTTGGTACCAATACCATGCCATTTTGTTACTATTGGTTCGTAGTATAGTTGAAGTTCTGGTATTGCGATACCCCCTGCTTCACTCTTCCTGCTAAGGATTGCTTTAGCTATTCTGGGTTTCTTATTCTTCCAGATGAATTTCATGATTGCTTGCTCTATTTCTGTAAGGTATGTCATTGGGATTTTAATTGGAATTGCATTGAAACTGTATAGCACTTTTGGTAGTATAGCCATTTTGACAATATTAATTCTGCCTATTGAAGAATGTGGGATATCTTTCCATCTTCTAAGGTTTATTTAATTTCTTTCTTTAGTGTTCTGTAGTTCTCATTGTAGCGGTCTTTCACCTCTTTTGTTAGATTGATTTCCAACTATTTTATTTTTTTTGAAGCTATTGTGGATGGGGTAGTTTTCCTAACTTCTCTGTCTGAAGATTCATCAGTTATATATAAAAATGCATTAGATTTATGAGCATTTATCTTATATCCTGCTACTTTACTGAATTCACTTATGAGTTCTAAAAGTTTTCTGGTGGAATTTTCCGGTTCCTCTAAATATATAATCATGTCATCAGCAAATAGGGATAGTTTGAGTTCTTCTTTTCCTATTCATATCCCTTTAATTTCTTTGGTCTGTCTAATTGTTCTGGCTAGAGTTTCAAGGACAATGTTGAATAGAAGTGGTGAAAGAGGGCATCCCTGCCTTGTTCCAGTTTTTAGGGGTAATGCTTTCAGTTTTTTACCATTTAGAATGATATTGGCCATGGACTTAGCATGGATGGTCTTTACAATGTTAAGGAGTGTTCCCACTATTCCAATTTTTTCTAGTGTTTTGAGCATGAAAGGATGCTGTATTTTATCAAATGCTTTTTCTGCATCTATTGAAATAATCATGTGATTCTTGACTTTAAGTCTATTGATATGGTGAATGACATTTATTGATTTCCTGATGTTGAACCAACCTTGCATCCATGGGATAAAACCCACTTGATCGTGGTGCACTATCTTTTTAATATACTTTTGGATGTGATTTGCTAAGATTTTGTTGAGAATTTTTGCATCAATGTTCATTAAGGATATTGGTCTGAAATTTTCTTTCCTCGATGTGTCTCTGTCTGGTTTAGGTATTAGGGTGATATTGGCTTCATAGAACATGTTTGGTAGGGTTCCTTCCTCTTCTATTTCATGGAATACTTTGAGGAGTATTGGAATGAGCTGTTCTTTAAAGGTTTTGTAGAACTCGGCTGAGAACCCATCTGGTCCCAGACTTTTCTTTGTTGGTAGGCTTTTGATTGCTTGAAATTGATTTATTTAAGTTGTGTATGTCCTCCTGGTTCAGTTTAGGTAATTCATATGTCTCTAGAAACTTGTTGATATCTTTGAGGTTTTCTGTTTTGTTGGAGTATAGATTTTCAGAATAGCTTCTAATTATGTTTTGTATTTCACTCGTGTCTCTTGTGGTATTTCCTTGTTCATTCTGAATTTTAGTAATTTGAGTTTTCTCCCTCTTTCTCTTTGTTAGTGTGGCTAAGGGTTTATCAATTTTGTTTATTTTTTCAAAGAACCAACTCTTTATTTTGTTAATTTTTCTGATTATTTCTTTTGTTTCAATTTGTTGATTTCGGCTCTGATTTTAACTATTTCCTATCTTCTACTACTTTTGGTGTTGGTCTGCTCTTCTTTTTCTAGGGCTTTGAGCTGTAGTGTTAAGTTGTTTATTTGTTGATTTCTACTTCTTTTGTTGAATGCGCCCCATGAAATAAATCTTCCTCTAAGTACTGCTTTCATAGTGTCCTAGAGATTTTGATATGATGTGTCTTTGTTCTTGTTTACTTCTAAGAATTTTTTTATTTCCCTCCTGATGTCTTCTGTTATCCATTCATCATATAATAGTGTATTATTTAATCTCCAGGTATTGGAGAAGTTTCTGTTTTTATTCTGTCATTTATTTCTAATTTCAATCCATTATGATCTGATAGAGTACAAGGTAGTATCTCTGTCTTCTTGTATTTGCTAACAGTAGCTTTGTGGCATAAAATATGGTCTATTTTAGAGAAGGATCCATGTGCTGCTGAGAAGAAAGTGTATTCATTCTTTGTTGGATGGTATATTCTATATATGTCGGTTAAGTCTAAATTGTTGATTGTGTTATTGAGATCTATGGTTTCTTTATTCAATTTTTGTCTGGAAGATCTATCCAGTGGTGAGAGAGGTTTGTTAAAATCGCCTAGTATTATTGTGTTGTGGTCTATTTGATTTCTGGAATTGAGAAGGATTTGTTTGATGTACATGGATGAGCCGATGTTCGGGGCATAGATATTTATTATTGTTATGTCTTACTGATTTATGCTTCCCGTGAGCAGCATGTAATGTCCTTCTTTATCCCTTCTGACTAGTTTTGGCTTGAAGTCCACATTATCTGAAATGAGGATTGATACTCCAGCTTTTTTACTGTGTCCGTGTGCATGGTATGTTTTTCCCCATCCTTTCACCTTTAGTCTATGGGTATCTCTATCTATGAGATGAGTCTCTTGCAGGCAGCATATTGTTGGATTTTTCTTTTTAATCCAATCTGCCAGTCTATGTCTTTTGATTGATGAGTTCAGGTCATTAACATTCAGGGTTATTATTGTGATATGATTTGTATTCCCAGTCATTTGACTCATATTTGTTTTTTGACATGATTTGGTTTCTCCTTTATTTGGCTATTCCTTTAGGCTAGTTCCTCCCGTTGCTGATTTGCATTGTCGTTTTTCATCTCTTCCTCATGGAATATTTTTCAGAGAATGTTCTGTAATGCCGGTTTTCTTTTTGTAAATTCCTTTAGCTTTTGTTTATCATGGAAGGATCTTATTTTGTTGTCAAATCTGAAGGTAAGTTTTGCTGGGTATAAGATTCTTGGTTGGCATTCGTTTTCTTTCAGGGCTTGGTAAATGTTTTTCCAGGCCCTTCTAGCTTTTAGGGTCTGGATTGAAAAATCTGCTGATATTCTTATCGATTTCCCCCTGAACGTAATTTGATTCTTTTCTCTCGCGGCCTTTAAAATTCTGTCTTTATTTTGTATGTTAGGTATTTTCATAATAATGTACCTTGGTGTGGGTCTGTTGTAATTTTGTATATTTGGAGTCCTATAAGCCTCTTGTACCTGGTTTTCCATTTCATTCTTCAGATTTGGGAAATTTTCTGATATTATTTCATTGAATAGATTGTTCATTCCTTTGTTTTGTTTCTCTAAACCTTCCTCAATCCCAATAATTCTTAAATTTGGCCTTTTCATGATATCCCATAATTCTTGTAGATTCTGTTCATGATTTCTTACCATCGTCTCTGTTTGGCCAACTTTGTTTTCAAGATTAAATATTTTGTCTTCAATGTCTGAGGTTCTGTCTTCCAGGTGTTTTATCCTATTGGTTATGCTTTCTATGGAGTTTTTAACTTGGTTTATTGTTTCCTTCATTTCAAGGATTTCAGTTTGTTTTTTTTTCAGTATCTCTAACTATTGAAATCATCTCTTGCTTCCCATATTTGCTCTTTTAACTGTTGATTGGTGCGATCATTCAATGCCTGCATTTGCTCTTTCATCTCCTCCCTCAATGCCTGCATTTGCTCTTTCATCTCCTCGTTTGCTTCCCTGATTGTTTTAATTATGTACATTCTGAACTCCCTTTCTGACATTTCTTCTGCTGTGCTGTCATTGGGTTTTATTGATGTAGTATCTAGGTTTTTTTGGGACATTTTCTTCCCTTTTTTTCTCATATTGGTCAGATGTCAGTGGGACTCTGAGATATTGCAGATTTCTTCTATTGGCTTATAGTGTCCCCGTAGATTTCCAGTGTATCACCTCCCAGCCTTCAGTAGCCTGAAGTCTTGGAGGAACTTGATAATGCAGTGCTTCTGAAGAAAGCTGCCCCTAGACTGTTACTGGTTCCAGGGCTTGGAGCTGGTTCTGTGCAGAAAGGCTCTCACTGGGGGGCCTGCTCCGAGAAGCTGGCCGTGTGGGAGGAGCCCACCGCCGGAGTGTGGAAGGCTACCTGGGGAAGACTCTAGCTGCCCTGGCCTGCTCTGATAAGCCGCCCCTATCCGTGCCTGCCACCCAGGCCGAGCTTCACCCGGTGGGGGAGACTCACCCCATGGCTCTATTTTTAGTCCGAGTCTCTCAATGCCTCCCCTTCTTGAATCCTGGGTTCTGAAGCGACTGGAGATGCAGTCACCCTCTAGTCCGCCATCTTGGATCGCCCCGTGGAAGGAGCCTGCGGCCGGAGGGGGCAGGGCCGCCTGGAGAAGTCTCTGGCTACCCTGCCCTGATCCCAGAGGCTGCTTGCGGGTCGAAGCTCTCCATTGGCTCGGGGACTTGTGTCTGGCTCTGTGTATAAAGGCTCTCACTGGGCTGTCTGCTCCGAGAAGCTAGCCTTGAAAGGTGCCTCCCGCCGGAGGGGGCTGGGCTGCTTGGGGAAGTCCCTGGCTGCCCTGTCCTGGTCCCTGAAGCTGCTTGCGGGCCAGAGCTCACCTCGCTGGCTCCAGGACTTGGAGCTGGTTATGTTCAGAAAGGCTCTCACGGGAGGGCCTGCTCCAAGAAGCTTGAGAAGCTGGCCGTGTGGGTGGAGCCCACCGCCGGAGTGCTGGGGGCTGCCTGGGGAAGACTCTAGCTGCCCTGCCCTACTCTGATAAGCTACCTCTATCTGGGCCTGCCGCCCAGGCCGAGCTTCACCCGGTGGGGGAGACTCACCCGTGGCTCTATTTTAGTCCGAGTCTCTCAATGCCTCCCCTTCTTGAATCCTGGGTTCTGGAGTGACTGCGGATGCAGTCGCCCTCTAGTCCACCATCTTGGATCGCCCCGTGGAAATAGCC
Source organism: Sciurus carolinensis (assembly GCF_902686445.1). Lineage (NCBI taxonomy): Eukaryota > Metazoa > Chordata > Mammalia > Rodentia > Sciuridae > Sciurus > Sciurus carolinensis. The sequence continues at coordinate 49,198,075 of NC_062226.1, forward strand.
TGCAGCCAGAGGGGGCAGGGCCACCTGGAGAAGTCCAATTGTATGATTCTTAAATTTAAGTCTGTTGATGTGGTGAATTATATTTATTGATTTCTGAATGTTGAACCAACCTTGCATCCCTGTGATGAAACCCACTTGATCCTGGTGCACTATCTTGTTAATATGTTTTTATATGTGATTTGCTAAAATTTTGTTAAGAATTTTGCATCTATATTGATTATTTAGTCTTCAGGTGTTGGACTAGTTTCTGTTTTTTATTTTATCATTGATTTCTAATTTCATTCCATTATGATCTGATAGAATACAAGGTAATATCTCTATTTTTTGTATTTGCTAAGAGTAGCTTTGTGGCATAACATATGGTCTATTTTAGAGAAGGATTCATGTGCTGCTAAGAAAAAAGTGTATTTGATCATTGATGGATGGAATAGTCTATATATGTCTATTAAGTCTAAATTATTGATTGTGTTATTGAGGTCTATGGTTTCTTTGTTCAATTTTTGTTTGAAAGATCTGTCTTATGGTGAGAGAGATGTGTTAAAGTCACCTAGTATTATTGTGTTGTGGTCTCTTTGGTTTCTGGATTTGAGAAGGATTTATTTGACATCCATGAATGCACCGTTATTTGGGGAAGAAATATTTATGATTGTTTTGTCTTGCTGATTTATGCTTCCCTTAAGCAGTATGAAATGTCCTTCTTTATCTCTTCTGACCAACTTTGGTTTGAAGTTCACTTTATCTGATATGAGGATTTTTTACTGAGTTCGTGTGCATGGTATGTTTTTTCCCATCCTTTTACCTTTAGTCTGTGGGTATCTTTTTCTGTTAGATGAGTCTCTGAAAGGCAGCATATTGTTGGATCTTTCTCTTTAACCCAATCTGCCAGTCTATGTCTTTTGATTGTTGTGTTTAGGCCATTATCATTCAGGGTTATTATTGAGATATGACTTGTATTCCTGGCCATTTTGGCTTATTTTTGGTTTTTAACTTGACTTGGTTTCTCATTTAATTTGCTTTTCCTTTAGGGTAGTCCCTCCCTTTGCTGACTTACATTGCTGTTTTTCAGTTCTTTCTCATGGAATATTTTGCTGAGAATGTTCTGTAGTACAGGCTTTCTATGTGTAAATTCTTTTAGCTTTTGTTTATCTTGGAAGGATTTTATTTCATTGTCAAATCTGAAGATAAGTTTTGCTGGGTATAAGATTCTTGGTTGGCATCCATTTTCTTTCAAGAGCTTGAAATATGTTGTTCCAGGCCCTTGTAGCTTTTAGGGTCTGGGCTGAGAAATCTGCCAATATTCATATTGGTTTCCCCTTATATGTAATCTGATGCTTTTCTCACACAGTCTTTAAAATTCTATCTTTATTTTGTATGTTAGGTATTTTCATTATAATGTGCCTTCGTGTGGATCTGTTTTAATTTTGTACATTTGGTGCCCTGTGAGCTTCTTGTACTTGATTTTCCATTTCATTCTTCAGATTTGGGAAATTTTCTGATATTATTTCACTGAATAGATTGTTTATTCCTTTGGTGTGTATCTCTGTGCCTTCCTCAATCCCAATAATTCTTAAGTTTGGTCTTTTTATGATATCCCATAATTCTTGGAGATTCTGATCATGATTTCTTACCATCTTTTCTTTTTGGTCAACTTTGTTTTCAAGATTAAATATTTTGTCCTCATTGTCTGAGGTTTTGTCTTCCTAGTGATCTAGTCTGTTAGTGATGCTTTCTCTTGAGTTCTTAATTTGGTTTATTGTTTCCTTCATTTCAAGAATTTTTTTTCAGAATACCTATCTCTTTATTGAAATGAGCTCTTGCTTCCTGCATCTGCTTTTTTTAACTGTTTATTGGCATGATCATTCATTGCCTGAGTTTGCTTTCTTATCTCATCCTTTGCTTCTCAGAGCATTCTAATTATGTACATTCTGAACTCCCTTTCTGACATTTCTTCTACCACGCTGTCATTGAATTTTATTGATATAGCACCTAGGTGTTTGGCACACTTTCTTTCCTTGTTTTTTCATGTTGTTCATGTAACTTCCCCTGTAGCAGTGCAAATCTGAGGTATTGCAGTTTCCCACCTATAAATAGTGTTCCTGCTGGTTTCTAATACCTCACCTTAAAGTGGGAGATCAATATTAGCAGCATACAATATAAACAATATGCATACTTAACCCAAATAGTCCCTATTAAGATATTAACAGTATTGTCTTAATAAACAGAGATGATGAGTTTGATTATTAACTACACCATAAACAATAGGTTTGCAATAATGACCACAATTTCTAATGGTAGACAAAGAGGATGGGGAGGGGTGTAGGATGTAATGCTAGTGAGATAAGAAGTGAGTCTGTAGAGGTACGATGTCATAGGAATATTGAAAGTGGAATTTAAAGAAGTTGGTTGTTAGCATGAGAAGAGGGAGAAGGAGTCTCCAAGGAAACAGATAAAAAGTAAATATAGAAAATAATAAAGAAAAAAAGAAAAGTAGGTATAATAGGAATAATTGTAATACTACTACTAATAAAAAAATGCTACAATAGAACTATACTGTACTGTTCAAACCTCTTAGTCTTCAGTAGCCTGATGCCTGAGAGGTACTTGATAATGCAGTGTCCCAAGAAAGGAGCTGCCTGACTAGGAATGGTGGCCTCCAGGTCGGGAATAATCCATGATAGTGGGCAGATGCAATCCCGCCTGTTGTTAGATGGTCAGCCACAGCGCAGTGAATGGGCGGTAACTCGAGGCCTGGGAGGTGGCGCTGGAGATGTGTGTGGGTGCTGGGCAGGGGATTTTCATTTTTTGAAATATTTATCATTATTTTTTTTGAAGTTATTTTATGGACCATCATTGTGGGTCTATTTCTATTAACTTATTTTTCTCTTTATTTTGGAACACATTTACCTGTTTCTTTACATTATCAGTAATTTTTAATGGCAAATGAGATATTAGAGATGATACACTATAGAGATCCTGGATTGTGCTTTCTTTCTTTGGGGATTGAACCCAGGGGCTCTTAACCACTTAATTGGGCACTTAAACATTCCCAGTCCTTTTTATTTTTTAATTTGAGACAGGGTCTCACTAAGTTGTGGAGGCTGGCTTTGAACTCATGATCCTCCTGCCTCAGTATATTTCTTAATAGTATACATTGGAAATTTTTTTCTGTAAAGGGACAGATGGTAAATATTTTATTCTTGTGAATCATCTATGGTTTTCCTCCACCTCCTTCCCTCCTTCTTCCTCATCCTCCTCTTCCTTTTGCTCCTGTTCCTTTTCTTATCCTCCCCTTCCTTTTGCTTCTCTTCCTCCTTTTCTTGCACCCTAAAAGTGTAAAAATAATTTTTTTTCGTGGTGCTATGGATTCAACCCTGGGCCTTGTGCTTGTGAGGCAAGCACTCTACCAACTGAGCTACATCCCCAGCCCCAAATAATTCTTATATTGAGATCATACATGTGTACTCCATAGGCTGTAGTTTGCTAATCCTTATTCTAAATAAAGTTAAGTTTTGTTCCAGGAGACAGTTAAAATTTAGGAAAATCATTTTTGAACTTATGAGGTTTTATTTTACAATGTTCTAAATCAGGTCTGTTTGTTTTGGTTTTGTCTTTAGTTTAAGAGCAGATCCCATAGCTCTGGATCATAACCTTTACTTTTTATGTGTTACCTTTCTAATTTCAATGAAAAATTCAACATGTTTACCAAGCCCTTCTTCATTTGGCTGTATTTGAACTTAATACAGTTTCTCTGCAGTGGGAGCAGCTAGAATATCTCACCAGTTCTTCCAGTTGTCAGTCTTTTAGCTTTTGCTTCCCTTTGGATACTTCAGAGTCTCTCCCATGCACATGCATTTGAGGAGTCATCCAAGGATTTGAGGGACTATTAACATTCATTCTGAGGCTTCCCCTCCTGTAACTTTATCCCTTTTTAAAGAGAAATCCTGAATTTGACTCTTGATGCCAAATAAGTAATCAAGACTTTTTGAGTTCTATGTTTGAAAAATTGCAGAGACCAGACAGGATCTCAGTGGAAAAACAATACAATACCTGTGTGGTTTTCTGATTTTGAGGATTAAATCACCTTTGGTTTCTGCCTGCTATTTTTGTTCTCCCATGCCTTCAAATTGTTGTTTTTAAAATACTTTGTGCATAATTTATAATTGTTTTCTGAGGATGGGTTCATCTGATATGACATTCTACTATTATCAGGTTAGAAGACTTGAAGATCATAATATTTGAAATTCCACTGAAACCATTCAAAGAAAGAATAAAAGCTATAGATTGAAAGAAGCACTGGAAAGGTGATGAAGGGTACAGACAAGGTGTGACATTCTCACCATGTTTTAGATTGATCTTTGTGGTGGAAGACTGGGTGATGGATTTGAAGGAGCAATAAGAACTCAATGCAGGGAGTCCAATTAGGAGAAAACTACAGTGGTTCAGCTGAGCAGTCTTAGGGCGGTTCTAGGGTCTTAGGGTGGTTCTAGATAACACAAGTTGGACTTGAGCAATAGTTAAGAATTATAATCAGCTGAAATCAAAGACCAGCTAGATGTCAGGGGTAAGGTCTAGCATGCGTCCCAGATTCTTGTCTTGGTGTCCAGTAGTGAGAACAAACCAGCAGGGAGGTAGAGAACACATGAGGATGAACAGGCTAGCTAAAGAGAAACTGAGAAATTTGCTATTTTGTAACATGTCATGTCTAAATCCAGGTTTGCTTCATGTACAGATGAAGATGCAGACCCTTTATTCAGCTTGGGTTTGCTGTGGATATTTTGAGAAAAAAACTAGAAATATCAGTTTTTCAAAATGATATATTGATAACAAGGAATTCACATTAATATTATTCTCCAGTAATGTTGTTGGGTACCTGTCTTAGTCAACTCTTTCACAGCTGTGACCAAAGGACCTGAGAAGAACAACATAGAGGGGGAAAAGTTTATTTGGGGCTTACAGTTTCAGAGGGCTCAGGTTATAGAAGGCTGGTTCCATTCCTTAGGACTTGAGATGAGGCAGAACATCATGGTGGAAGTGTGTGGCGGAGGAAAGCAACTGGGGATATGGCACCAGGAAGTTAATCCCTCACAGGACATTAATGCAGTGATTAAGTTAAACCTCTTATAACCCAATCATTCACCTCTAAACCTTCTTGTATTGTCTCACACATGAGCTTTTAGGGGACACCTCCTATCCAGACCATAACAGTACCTAATATATATTAATAGCATATTGAGCCTAAGCAGGACAACATTAAACATTTATTTTCTATATATTTTTCCTTCTGCAACATTCATCACATGATAAGATAGGTTGGTTTGTTGCTGTTTTTCCATGGATTTTCTTATCAGTAATTTCTGTAGATAAGAAACCTGGAATATATATTTTTAAAAGCATCATATACAAACACTGACAATTTCCCCAGGCCTTGATTAGATTAATATTAAATGTTGTTTTAGTCATTCTTCAAAATGAAATCAGTTAAGGGAATCCATCAAGCTTTTTGGGTTTTTTTATTTCAATTATTTTTAAGTATATATTTATTCTTCATGCATTTTAGAAAGTACACAATGTTAATAGAATACATAATTCATTGCTCTTGGATTCAAACTGAAACTGATGTGCACTAAAAAATTCACAATATGCACTTTTTCAGATTATATTAAGTAATTTGTTATTTGTATACAGAACTTTTATAGAATGGTTAAAGTGTGAATCTTGCATTTCTTCCTACATGTGAGATTGGCTAACTAAAATCTGAATGATGATGTTCTATGTAAATAGTGCTGTAGTGTTATCTTACAGTAAGGAGTAACTTGAAAAATCAAATGGTCTAGCACTGAATGACTAGCAGATTCTTTTTTTTGTTTTTTTTTTTAGATTTTTAAAAATATGTTAGCCATAATTTTTTAAAAAAATTGTTATTTTAAATATACATGAGAGTAGAGCGTATTTTGACATATTATATATATGTGGAGTACAACCCATTCCAATAGGATGACTAGCAGATTCATATAAAATATTGTCAAGAACAGCTCTGAATCACTTAAACTGGATATAACTAGTTTTTGATGAAAACAAAGCTCTATGCTTAAATTTATGGAATCATATTACTGAGCTCAGTAAATAATCTTTTGGATTATAATCTTGATTCCCTTGTATCCATTTCCCAGCTTCCTTCTTCCTTTCATCGATAGATCTATTTATTTGACTTTCTAAAACCCTCTGGACTGCATCCACTTGTCTGTTTCCTCTGCCACTATCCTAGTCCACACCACCACCTTTCATACCTCTTTTTGGTTTGCTTACTAACTTCCCCTGATGATTGGTCACATTGTTGCCAGTTACATTTTTTTCTCAATTAAGAAACACTTCTGTGGCTTCCTACTTTGTTTAGGAAAAGAAATTTATAAATACCTAAGCATGGATCACAATTTTCTCTTCAATATGATCCTTGGGTTTCATATTCATCTCTTATTCTGTACCTTTGAATCATAGCATCTTAATCTGTTTTCTGTTACTGTAACAGAATACCACAGACTGGACAATTTATAAATAATAGAAGTTTATTTAGCTCAGAGTTCTAGAGGATCGAAATTTCAAGGGCATGCCACCAGCATTTGGTGAGGGCCTTCTTACTGCATCCTACTATGGCAGATACATCACATGGCAAGATAGAGCAAGCCTGCTACCTTAGATCTCTCATTTCTTTTTTTTTTTTTTTATGCTGTGTGTATTTTTTTTTTTTATTGTAAACAAATGGGATACATGTTGTTTCTCTGCCTGTACATGGCGTAAAGGTATACCATTTGTGTAATCATAAATTTACATAGGGTAATGTTGTTTGATTCATTCTGCCATTTTTTTCCCTTCTCCCCCACCCCTCCCACCCCTCCCCTCCCTCTATACAGTCCTTCCTTCCTCCATTCCAGCCCTCCTCCCTAAACCCAACTCCAACCCCAACACTAACCCCTCCCACCCCCCATTATGTGTCATCATCCACTTATTACCGGTATCATTCGTCCTTTGGTTTTTTGAGATTGGCTTATCTCACTTAGCATGATATTCTCCAATTTCATCCATTTGCCTGCAAATGCCATAATTTTATCATTCTTTATGGCTGAGTAATATTCCATTGTATATATATACCACATTTTCTTTATCCATTCATCAATTGAAGGACATCTAGGTTGGTTCCACAATCTGGCTATTGTGAACTGAGCAGCTATGAACATTGATGTGGCTGTATCTCTGTAATATGCTGATTTTAAGTCCTTTGGGTATAGGCCAAGTAGTGGGATAGCTGGGTCAAATGGTGTTTCCATTCCAAGTTTTCTAAGGAATCTCCATACTGCTTTCCAGAGTGGCTGCACTAATTTGCAGCCCCACCAGCAATGTATGAGTGTACCTTTCTCCCCACATCCTCACCAACACCTGTTGTTGCTTCTATTCTTGATAATCACCATTCTAATTGGGGTGAGATGGAATCTTAGGGTAGTTTTGATTTGCATTTCTCTTATTACTAGACATGTTGAACATTTTCCATATGTTTGTTGATTGTTTGTAGATCTTCTTCTGTGAAGTGTCTATTCATTTCCTTAGCCCATTTGTCGATTGGATTATTTGCATTCTTGGTATAGAGTTTTTTGAGTTCTTTATAGATTCTGGAGATTAGTGCTCTATCTGAAGTATGATTGGCAAAGATTTTCTCCCACTCTGTAGGCTCTTTCTTCGCATTGCTGATAGTTTCCTTTGCTGAGAGAAAACTTTTTAGTTTGAATCTATCCCAGTTATTAATTCTTGCTTTTATTTCTTGTGCTATGGGAGTCTTGTTAAGGAAGTCTGGTCCTAAGTCGACATGTTGAAGCTCTGGACCTACTTTTTCTTCTATAAGATGCAAGGTCTCTGGTCTGATTCCGAGGTCCTTAATCCATTTTGAGTTTAGTTTCGTGCAGGGTGAGAGATAGGGGTTTAGTTTCATTCTGGTGCATATGGATTTCCAATTCTCCCAGCACCATTTGTTGAAGAGGCTATCTTTTCTCCATTGCATATTTTTGGAACCTTTGTCTAGTATGAGAAAATTGTATTTATTTGGGTTTGTGTCCGTGTCCTCTATTCTGTACCATTGATCCACCTTTCTATTTTGGTACCAATACCATGCCGCTTTTGTTACTATTGCTTTGTAGTAGAGTTGAAGATCTGGTATTGCGATACCCCCTGCTTCACACTTTCTGCCAAGGATTGCTTTAGCTATTCTGGGTTTCTTATTCTTCCAGATGAATTTCATAATTTCTTGCTCTATTTCTGTAAGGTACATCATTGGGATTTTAATTGGAATTGCATTGAATCTGTATAGTACTTTTGGTATTATGGCCATTTTGACAATATTAATTCTTCCTATCCAAGAACATGGGAGATCTTTCCATCTTCTAAGGTTTTCTTTAATTTCTTTCTTTAGTGTTCTGTAGTTCTCATTGTAGAGGTCTTTCACCTCTTTTGTGAGATTGATTCCCAAGTATTTTATTTTTTTCAAAGCTATTTTGAATGGGGTAGTTTTCCTGATTTCTCTTTCTGAAGATTCATCTCTTATGTATAAAAATGCCTTAGATTTATGTGCATTGATCTTATATCCCGCTACTTTACTGAATTCACTTATGAGTTCTAAAAGTTTTCTGGTGGAATTTCCTGGTTCCTCTAAGTATACAATCATATCATCAGCAAATAGGGATAGTTTGAGTTCTTCTTTTCCTATTCATATCCCTTTAATTTCTTTGGTCTGTCTAATTGCTCTGGCTAGAGTTTCAAGGACGATATTGAATAGAAGTGGTGAAAGAGGGCATCCCTGCCTTGTTCCAGTTTTTAGAGGGAATGCTTTCAGTTTTTCACCATTTAGAATGATATTAGCCATGGGCTTAGCGTAGATGGCCTTTACAATGTTAAGGAATGTTCCCACTATCCCTATTTTTTCTACTGTTTTGAGCATGAAGGGGTGCTGTATTTTATCAAATGCTTTTTCTGCATCTATTGAAATAATCATGTGATTCTTGACTTTAAGTCTATTGATATGGTGAATGACATTTATTGATTTCCTGATGTTGAACCAACCTTGCATCCCTGGGATAAAACCCACTTGATCATGGTGCACTATCTTTTAATATGTTTTTGTATGCGATTTGCTAAAATTTTGTTGAGAATTTTTGCGTCGATGTTCATTAAGGATATTGGTCTGAAATTTTCTTTCCTTGATGTGTCTCTGTCTGGTTTAGGTATCAGGGTAATATTGGCTTCATAGAATGAGTTTGGGAGGGTTCCCTCCTCTTCTAGTTTATGGTATACTTTGAGAAGTATTGGAATAAGCTCTTCTTTAAAGGTTTTGTAGAACTCGGCTGAGAACCCATCTGGTTCTGGACTTTTCTTTGTTGGTAGGCTTTTGATGACTTCTTCTATTTCATTATTTGAAATTGATCTATTTAAATTGTGTATGTCCTCCTCCTTCAGTTTAGACAATTCATATGTCTCTAGAAACCTGTTGATGTCTTCGAAATTTTCTATTTTGTTGGAGTATAGGTTTTCAAAATAGCTTCTAATTATGTTTTGTATTTCAGTCATGTCTGTTGTGATATTTCCTTGTTCATTCCGAATTTTAGTGATTTGGGTTTTCTCTTGTCTTCTCTTTGTTAGTGTGGCTAAAGGTTTATCAATTTTGTTTATTTTTTCGAAGAACCAACTATTTATTTTGTCAATTTTTTGTATTGTTTCTTTTGTTTCAATTTCGTTGATTTTAGCTCTCAGTTTAACTATTTCCTGTCTTCTACTACTTTTGGTCTTGGTCTGTTCTTCTTTTTCTAGGGCTTTGAGCTGTAGTGTTAGGTCATTTATTTTTTGAGTTTTACTTCTTTTATTAAATGTGCTCCATGAAATAAATCTTCCTCTAAGTACTGCTTTCATAGTCTCCCAGAGATTTTGATATGATGTTTCTTTGTTCTCGTTTACCTCTAAGAATTTTTTAATTTCCTTCCTAATATCTTCTGTTATCCATTCCTCATATAATAGCATATTGTTTAATCTCCAGGTGTTGGAGTAGTTTCTGTTTTTTTACTCTTTCATTTATTTCTAACTTCAATCCATTATGATCTGATAGAATATAGGGAAGTTTCTCTATCTTCTTGTATTTGCTGACATTAGCTTTGTGGCATAATATATGGTCTATTTTAGAGAAGGATCCATGTGCTGCTGAGAAGAAAGTGTATTTGCTCTTGGTTGGATGGTATATTCTATAAATGTCTGTTAAGTCTAAATTATTGATTTGTTATTGAGATCTATGGTTTCTTTGTTCAATTTTTGTTTGGAAGATCTGTCCAATGGTGAGAGAGGCATGTTAAAATCACCTAGTATTATTGTGTTATGGTCTATTTGGTTTCTAAAATTGAGAAGGATTTGTTTGACATACATGGATGAGCCACTGTTTGGGGCATAGATGTTTATGATTGTTATATCTTGCTGATTTATGCTTCCCTTAAGCAGTATGAAATGTCCTTCTTTATCCCTTCTGACTAACATTGGCTTGAAGTCCACATTATGTGAAATGAGGATGGATACTCCAGCTTTTTTGCTGAGTCCATGTGCATGGTATGTTTTTCCCCATCCTTTCACCTTTAGTCTATGCGTATCTCTTTCTATGAGGTGAGTCTCTTGCAGGCAACATATTGTTGGATCTCTCTTTTTAATCCAATCTGCCAGTCTATGTCTTTTGATTGATGAGTTCAGGCCATTAACATTCAGGGTTATTATTGAAATATGATTTGTATTCCCGGTCATTTGGTTCATATTTAAAATTTTGACACATCTTGGTTCCTCCTTTATTTGACAGTTCCTTTAGGATAATTCCTCCCTTTGCTGATTTGCTTCTTTGTTTTTTATCTCTTCCTCATGAAATATTTTGCTGAGAATGTTCTGTAATGCTGGCTTTCTTTTTGTAAATTCTTTTAGCTTTTGTTTATCATGGAATGATTTTATTTCATCGTCAAATTTGAAGGTAAGTTTTGCTGGGTATAAGATTCTTGGTTGGCATCCATTTTCTTTCAGAGCTTGAAAAATGTTGTTCCAGGCCCTTCTAGCTTTTAGGGTCTGGATTGAAAAATCTGCTGATATCCGTATTGGTTTCCCCCTGAATGTAATTTGATTCTTTTCTCTCACAGCCTTTAAAATTCTGTCTTTATTTTGTATGTTAGGTATTTTCATTATAATGTGCCTTGGTGTGGGTCTGTTGTAATTTTGTGTATTTGGAGTCCTATAAGCCTCTTGGACTTGATTTTCCATTTCATTCTTCAGATTTGGGAAATTTTCTGATATTATGTCATTGAATAGATTGTTCATTCCTTTGGTTTGTTTCTCTAAGCCTTCCTCAATCCCAATAATTCTCAAATTTGGCCTTTTCATGATATCCCATAGTTCTTGCAGATTCTGTTCATGATTTCTTACCATCTTCTCTGTTTGTTCAACTTTGTTTTTGAGGTTAAATATTTTGTCTTCAATATCTGAGGTTCTGTCTTCCAGGTGTTCTATCCTATTGGTTATGCTTTCTATGGAGTTCTTAATTTGGTTTATTGTTTCCTTCATTTCAAGGATTTCTGTTTTTTTTTTTTCAATATCTCTAACTCTTTATTCAAATGTTCTTTTGCTTCCTGAATTTGCTCTGTTAACTGTCGATTGGTGCGATCATTCAATGCCTGCATTTGCTCTTTCATCTCATCATTTGCTTCCCTAATCATTTTAATTATGTACATTCTGAACTCCCTTTCTGTCATTTCTTCTGCCATGCTGTCGTTGGATTTTATTGGTGTAACATCTAGATTTGTTTGGGGCATTTTCTTCCCTTGTTTTCTCATATTGTTCAGGAATCAGTGGGTCATTAAGATATTGCAGATTTCCTCTATCGACTTAAAATGTCCCTGAAGATTGCTAGTATATCCCCTCTTATCCTTCAGTAGCCTGAAGTCTTGGAGGAAGTTGATAATGCGGAGCTCCACGAAGAAGCTGCCTCTCTAGGGGTGGTGACCCTTAGGTGGTGTATATTCCCTGCTAGTGGGTAGAGGTGCCTCCACTTGTTGACCAATGGTCATCCAATGGGGAACTAGGCTGTGGGCTGAGGCAAGGCCTGTTTGTGCCTGTGTCTCTGGTTTTACTGTCCCTGTGGGAAAACCTCCCCCGGCAGGGAAGACTCACTCGGTGGGGACGTCTCGCTGGTCAGTTGCCCTCCTAGAGGTTCCCCTCAATCTACAACTACTGCCTGGGCTGGGCTGTCTTCCTCTGCAACGTTCCCAGGGGCCCGGACCTACGTCCTGTGCCTGGGAGCCTCACCCTTCACAGGCAAGTCTCCTTAGGCTGCCTCTCCCAGAGAATCTGCCCCCAGTCCTGGAAACTTCACTCCGCCCCGAAGCGTGTCTCTGTGCCGCTCTTCCAGCAAGAAGCCACCTAGCTCCTGGGACCCTGCTCTGCACCTAATCGCCTGGCTATGCGGCCCCTCCTCTGAGCCGCCACCTGGAGCCCTGTACAATAGCTGCGAGACCCAGAGACCCGCCACACACCTCCTCCTCCGGACAGCCGCCCGGTTTCCGACGCAGTCACTAGGAGTCCAAGCAACTCACTTCGTGTCTCCTCCTCCCGCCAACCGCCCGTAGCCCTAGGCAGTCACTCTGAGATCAAGTGACCCACCGCGCTCCTCCTCCAGGCAGGCCACCGGTGTTCAGGAGCGGTTGCTTTTAGTCCAATCAACTCACCACTCCCCTCCTCCTCTGGCAACCGCCTGTGGTTCTGATGCAGTCACTCCTAGACCAAGCGACCCGCCGCACTTTTCCTCTTCCTCCGGGCAACCCCCCGGTGTTCTGGAGCGGTCGTTCTGAGTTCAAACAGCTCGCCATGCAGCTCCTCCTCTGGCAACTGCCTGTGGCTCTGATGCAGTCACTCCTAGGTCAAGTGACCCGCCGCGCTCCTCCTCTTCCTCCGGGCAACCTCCCAGTGTTCAGGAGCGCTCGCTCTCAGATCTCTCATTTGTTATAAACCCACTAGTGCCAGCATGGAGGTTCCACCTGAACAATCTCATCTAATCTTAATTATCTTCTGAAAGCCCCATTTTCCAAGACCATAAACTTATGAATTTGGGAATTAAGTTTCCAACACACAAACATTTTTTTAAAATGTTTTTATTAGTGCAATATAGCTATACATAATAATTGGGTTCATTCTGACATATTCATACATATGCATAATGTAGTTTGTTCCATTTCAGTCCCACTTTCCCTCCTTCCTCCCTCCCACTTCTCTCCTTCCTCTGCTCTACTTTTCTCTTCTATTTACTTATTGGTTTAGGTTTTTAAAATTGGCACTTTACAGATAAACATAAAAGCAGAATTCACTGTGATATAATAGCACATGTACATAGCATGATTTGGTCAATTTCTTTCTGCAGTTCTTTTTCCTTTCCCATCCCTCCTCCTTCTCCTTTGATTCTCTTCCTCTACTCCACTGTTCTCCGATTTATGTTCATGGGATCCCCTCCCCCTTTAAAATTTTCTTATTCTCTCTGGTTTCTGCATATGAGAGAAAGCATTCGAACTCTGACTTTCTGAGTGTGGCTTATTTCACTTTGATGTCTTCAGTTCTATCCATTTACCAGCAAATGACATAATTTTATTCTTCTTTATGACTGAGTAGAACTCCATTTTGTATGTATAGCATACACACAATATCCATTCATCTGCTGACAGGCACCTGGGCTGGTTCCTTAACTTGGCTCTTGTGAATTGCATTGCTACAGACATTCGTATGCAGGTAACACTATAGTATGCTGATTTTAGTTCTTTTGGATAAACACCAAGGAGTGGATAACGGGGTCATATGGTGGTACCATTTCTGATTTTTTGAAGAATCTCTATACCGGTTTCCAGACTGCTTTTACATGAATTTTTGAAGCCCACTTCTAAGCTATAGCATTGAGTCATTCTCTGTTATGTGTTTTCACTGTGCTCTTGTTTGCACACATAAGTGAATGTTTCTACCTCTCTTACTACTTGTCTCGAATAACTATGACTCATCTACCCTTCAGGTAACTTTTAGCCAGCACTTCTTGGAGAAGGTCTTTCCTTGACACTAGAGGACCTTGAATTTCCTCTCTTATAACATACATCACACTTTATTATAACTTCTTTACTTAGCTGCCTTGATTCCATACTGTAATCTCCATGGGCACTAGAGTGGTAGCTTACCAGCTATCATTGTTGGGTATTAGTAGGTTCTCAATAAATATTGTATAAAAATTATACCCTCTATTCTAAAATCTCATAAAGAAGAAGAAAAACTGTTTACAAGTCTACTACATATAAAGCCATAGACTCAAGTATTGGATTCTAAGATTTAACCTGAATTCTATTTTTATTTATTTCTGCCTCTTCTGAATCCCAGGCTTCAGTGGAGAAGGGGAAGTTTTCTGACATTCCAACATTATTTTCTGTTTTAATTATATCTAAAGAGGCTTTAAAACTTGAGGACAGTTTCCTGAGTAAATTGAAGTATGAAGATTATTTCCATAATTGAACAGTGAATCAGTGTCCTTTAAAAATGTCACTGAGGACTATAAGCTAACTAGAAAGCCAATTTATGATGGACTTGGCCGAAATCCTTGCCCAATGACAACATCTATAGTGAAAAACAAAGACAATCTCACTTGGAACTCAACACTGAAGGCAACTTTGATAGCAGACATTGAATGGGGTTTGTTTGGGGCAAAATCCACAAGGTTGTCCCAGCACTTTCACTCATTGGTGATCCAGGCAAGAAAGCCAGGGGATCTGACCAGTCACACGAAAGTGTTTGATGGCTCTACTTCTTGTAATAGATCTTTAAGGAAGAACAGTTCAGGATAGAAATAAAAATAGCAAGAGCTACAGAAATACAGTTGTGATGTTTGAATGGAAATCCTGTCTTTGTAGCTCTTAATTTTAAACAAAGTACATTAAAAACTCTCTACTTTTAGTGTGTCACCTTATTTACAGAAAGTGACTGGTCCATCATGGAGCAGTATATGATGTAGAAAAATCAGCAAAGTTTATAAATGCAAATTATGGCACAGAGAGAGGCAAATCCAGATGAAGAGAGACACAGATCTCTACTCTGGCCCTGGCTGCTTAGAACATCACCTATGCTAGGTGCGGGGCACATGCCTGTAAATTTCAGCAGCTCTAGAGACTGAGTCAAGAGGATCATAAGTTCAAGGCCAGTCTCAACAACTTAGCAAGGTTCTAAGTAACCTGGTAAGACCCTGTATTAAAATAAAAAAAAAAATTAAAAAAGGACTGGGGAATGTGGCTTAGTGATAAATTGACCCTGGGTTAAATTCCCAGTACCAGACAGACAGACAGACACACACACACACACACACACACACACAAACACACACACAGAATATCACCTATAACCGGCAAAAGATTTGGTAGTTAACATCAGGGCATGTTGCAGTTGCAGTTTATGGTATTCTTAATATTTATATATTTATATGGGTGAAAGAATTCTAAAACAGATTCTAAAAGATTTCCAATTGTCTGGGAAGCAACTGGAAATTCCATTCTGTCATTCAGTTATTATGTTCAAAGCATTTGGATATTTCTGAAACCTTCTGAAGTTGATGGAAGATTTTAGTTTTCATTCAGATTAACAGTCTTTCAAGTATTTCACATAGGTGAATGTACTTAGCATCTCCAGTCATAACCAATTGCCAATAAAAAATGAAAACTAGAACAGATCTTTTTTTAAAAATTCATTTTTATTGTAAACAAATGGGATACATCTTGTTTCTCTGTTTGTACATGAAGTAGAGGCATACCATTTGTGTAATCATATATTTACCTAGGGTAATAGATTTTGATTCATTCTGTTATTTTTTTTCTCCCCCCACCCCTCCCACTCCTCTTATCCCTCTATAGAGTTCCTCCTTCCTCCATTCCTGCCCCCCTCCCAACCCCCATTATGTGTCATCATCCGCTTATTAGTGAGATCATTTGTCCTTGGTTTTTTGAGATTGGCTTATCTCACTTAGCATGATATTCTCCAACTGCATCCATTTGCCTGCAAATGCCATAATTTTATCATTCTTTATGGCTGAGTAATATTCCATGGTATACATATACCACAGTTTCTTTATCCATTCATCAATTGAGGGGATCTACGTTGGTTCCACAATCTGGCTATTGTGAATTGAGCAGCTATGAACATTGTTGTGGCTGTGTCTCTGTAGTACGCTGATTTTCAGTCCTTTGGGTATAGCCGAGGAGTGGGATAGCTGGGTCAAATGGTGTTTCCATTCCAAGTTTTCTAAGGAATCTCCACACTGCTTTCCAGAGTAGCGGCACTAATTTGCAGCACCACCAGCAATGTATGAGTGTACCTTTTCCCCCACATCCTCGCCAACACCTATTGTTGCTTGTATTCTTGATAATCACCGTTCTAATTGGGGTGAGATGGAATCTTAGTGTAGTTTTGATTTGCATTTCTCTTATTACTAAAGATGTTGAACATTTTTCATGTTTGTTGATTGTTTGTAGATCATCTTCTGTGAAGTGTCTGTCCATATCCTTAGCCCATTGGTTGATTGGATTATTTGTATTCTTGGTGTAGAGATTTTTGAGTTTTTATATATTCTGGAAATTAGTGCTCTATCTGAAATATGAGTGGCAAAGATTTTCTCCCACTCTGTAGGCTCTCTCTTCACATTACTGATAGTTTCCTTTGCTGAGAGAAAGCTATTTAGTTTGAATCTATCCCAGTTACTGATTCTTGCTTTTATTTCTTGAGCTATGGGAGTCCTGTTAAGAAAGTCTGATCCTAAGCCAACATGTTGAAGATTTGGATCTACTTTCTCTTCTATAAGATGCAGGGTCTCTGGTCTGATTCCAAGGTCCTTGATCCATTTGGAGTTGATTTTTGTGTAGGGTGAGAGATAGGGGTTTAGTTTCATTCTGGTGCATATGAATTTCCAGTTTTCCCAGCACCATTTGTTGAAGAGGCTATCTTTTTTCCATTGCATACTTTTGGAACCTTTGTCTAGTATGAGAAAATTGTATTTATTTGGGTTTGTGTCCATGTCCTCTATTCTGTACCATTGATCTACCTGTCTATTTTGGTGCCAGTACGATGCCATTTTTGTTACTATTGCTTTGTAGTAGAGTTGAAGATCTGGTATTGCGATACCCCCTGCTTCACTCTTCCTGCTAAGGATTGCTTTAGCTATTCTGGGTTTCTTATTCTTCCAGATGAATTTCATGATTGCTTGCTCTATTTCTGTAAGGTATGTCATTGGGATTTTAATTGGAATTGCATTGAATCTGTATAGCACTTTTGGTAGTATGGCCATTTTGACAATATTAATTTTGCCTATTGAAGAATATGGGAGATCTTTCCATCTTCTAAGGTTTTCTTTAATTTCTTTCTTTAGTGTTCTGTAGTTCTCATTGTAGAGGTCTTTCACCTCTTTTGTTAGATTGAGTCCCAAGTATTTTATTTTATTTTTTTGAAGCTATTGTGAATGGGGTAACTTTCCTAACTTCTCTTTCTGAAGATTCATCAGTTATGTATAAAAATGCATTAGATTTATGAGCATTTATCTTATATCCCGCTACTTTACTGAATTTACTTATGAGTTCTAAAAGTTTTCTGGTGGGATTTTTCGGTTCCTCTAAGTATATAATCATGTCATCAGCAAATAGGGATAGTTTGAGTTCTTCTTTTCCTATTCATATCCCTTTAATTTCCTTGGTCTGTCTAATTGCTCTGGCTAGTGTTTCCAGGACAATGTTGAATAGAAGTGGTGAAAGAGGGCATCCCTGCCTTGTTCCAGTTTTTAGGGATAATGCTTTCAGTTTTTCACCATTTAGAATGATATTGGCCATGGGCTTAGCATAGATGACCTTTACAATGTTAAGGAATGTTCCCACTATCCCTATTTTTTCTACTGTTTTGAGCATGAAAGGATGCTGTATTCTATCGAATGCTTTTTCTGCATCTATTGAAATAATCATGTGATTCTTGACTTTAAGTCTATTGATATGGTGAGTTACATTTATTGATTTACGGATGTTGAACCAACCTTGCATCCCTGGGATAAAACCCACTTGATCATGGTGTACTATCTTTTTAATATATTTTTGGATGTGATTTGCTAAGATTTCATTGAGAATTTTTACATCAATGTTCATTAAGGATATTTGCCTGAAATTTTCTTTCCTCGATGAGTCTCTGTCGGTTTAGGTATCAGGGTGATATTGGCTTCGTAGAATGAGTTTGGGAGGGTTCCCTCCTCTTCTATTTCATGAAATACTTTGAGAAGTATTGGAATGAGCTCTTCTTTAAAGGTTTTGTAGAACTCGACTGAGAACCCATCTGGTCCCGGACTTTTCTTTGTTGGTAGGCTTTAGATGACTTCTTCTATTTCATTATTTGAAATTGATCTATTTAAATTGTATATGTCCTCCTCATTCAGTTGAGGTAATTCATATGTCTCTAGAAACCTATTGATGTCTTCGAGATTTTCTATTTTGTTGGAATATAGATTTTCAGAATAGCTTCTAATTATGTTTTGTATTTCAGTCATGTCTGTTGTGATATTTCCTTGTTCATTCCGAATTTTAGTAATTTGAGTTTTCTCTCTTCTTGTCTTTGTTAGTGTGGCTAACGGTTTATTAATTTTGTTTATTTTTTTCAAAGAACCAAGTATTTATTTTGTCAATTTTTTCGATTGTTTCTTTTGTTTCAATTTCATTGATTTCAGCTCTGATTTTAACTATTTCCTGTCTTCTACTACTTTTGGTGTTGCTCTGTTCTTCTTTTTCTAGGGTTTTGAGCCATAGTGTTAGGTCGTTCATTTGTTGATTTTTTTCTTCTTTTATTGAATGCGCTCCATGAAATAAATTTTCCTCTAAGTACTGCTTTCATAGTGTCCCAGAGATTTTGACATGTTGTTTCTTTGTTCTCATTTACCTCTAAGAATTTCTTAATTTCCTTCCTGATGCCTTCTGTTATCCATTGATCATACAATAGTGTATTATTTAATCTCCAGGTGTTGGAGTAGTTTCTGTTTTTTACTCTGTCATTTATTTCTATTTTCAATCCATTATGATCTGATAGAACAAGGTACTATCTCTATCTTCTTGTATTTGCTGACATTAGCTTTGTGGCATAATATATGGTCTATTTTAAGAAGGATCCATGTGCTGCTGAGAAGAAAGTGTATTCACTCTTTGTTGGATGGTATATTCTATAAATGTCCATTAAGTCTAAATTATTGATTGTGTTTTTGAGATCTATGGTTTCTTTGTTCAATTTTTGTTTGGAGGATCTGTCCAGTGGTGAGAGAGGTGTGTTAAAATCACCTAGTATTATTGTGTTGTGGTCTATTTGATTTCTGGCATTGAGAAGGATTTGTTTGACATATATGGATGAGCCACTGTTTGGGGCATGGATATTTATGATTGTTATGTCTCGCTGATTTATGCTTCCCTTACGCAGGATGAAATGTCCTTCTTTATCCCTTCTGACTAACTTTGGCTTGAAGTCCACATTATCTGATATGTGGTTGGATACTCCGGCTTTTTTGCTGTGTCCATGTGCATGGTATGTTTTTCCCATCCTTTCACCTTTAGTCTGTGGGAATCTTTTTCTATGAGATGAGTGTCCTGCAGGCAGCAAATTGTTGGATCTCTCTTTTTAATCCAATCTGCCAGTCTATGTCTTTTGATTGATGAGTTCAGGCCATTAACATTCAGGGTTATTATTGAGATATGATTTGTATTCCCCGTCATCTGGCTCATTTTTTTTTGGACACGATTTGGTTTTTCCTTTATTAGGTTGTTCCTTTAGGGTAATTCCTCCCTTTGCTGATTTACATCGTTGTTTTTCTTCTCTTCCTCATGGAATATTTTGCTGAGAATGTTCTGTAGTGCAGGCTTTCTTTTTGTAAATTATTTTAGCTTTTGTTTATCATGGAAGGATCTTATTTCGTCATGAAATCTGAAGGTAAGTTTTGTTGGGTATAAGATTCTTGGTTGGCATCCATTTTCTTTCAGAGCTTGAAAAATGTTGTTCCAGGCCCTTCTAGCTTTTAGGGTCTGGGTTGAAAAATCTGCTGATATCTGTATTGGTTTTCCCCTGAATGTAATTTAATTTTTTTCTCTCGCAGCCTTCAAAATTCTGTCTTTATTTTGTATGTTAGGTATTTTCATTATAATGTGCCTTGGTGTGGATCTATTGTAGTTTTTTATATTTGGAGTCCTATAAGCCTCTTGTACTTGATTTTCCATTTCATTCTTCAGATTTGGGAAATTTTCTGATATTATTTCATTGAATAGATTGTTCATTCCTTTGTTTTGTTTCTCTAAGCCTTCCTCAATCCCAATAATTCTCAAATTTGGCCTTTTCATGATATCCCATAGTTCTTGGAGATTCTATTCATGATTTCTTACCATCTTCTCTGTTTGTTCAACTTTGTTTTCGAGGTTAAATATTTTGTCTTCAATATCTGAGGTTCTGTCTTCCAGGTGTTCTATCCTATTGGCTATGCTTTCTATGGAGTTTTTAATTTGGTTTATTGTTTCCTTCATTTCAAGGATTTCTGTTTGTTTGTTTTTTCAATATCTCTAACTCTTTATTGCAATGATCTTTTGCTTCCTGTATTTTCTCTTTTAACTGTTGATGGGTGCCATCTTTCGATGCCTGCATTTGCCCTTTCATCTCATCCTTCAATGCCTGCATTTGTTCTTTCATCTCCTCATTTGCTTCCTTGATCATTTTGATTATGTACATTCTGAACTCCCTTTCTGACATTTCTTCTGCCATGCTTTCATTGGATATTATTGGTATACCATCTAGGTTTGTTTGGGACATTTTCTTCCCTTGTTTTCTCATATTGCTCAGGTATCTACCCCTCTAATAGTGAAACTGTGGGATATTGCAGATTTCCTCCATTGACTAATATTGTCTCTGTAGATTTCCAATAACTTACCTCTTAGCCTTCAGTAGCCTGAAGTCTTGGAGGAACTTGATAATGCAGTGCTCCACTAGGAAGCTGGCCTTCTAGGGGTGGTGGCCTTCAGGTGGGGTATATTCCCTGGTGACTCTGAGTTGGTCCCGAGTCTCTCAATACCTCCTCTTCTTGGCTCCTTGGTCTTGTCAAAGGTCCTCTACCTCCTGTAGGTGTCTCAGGAAGGGAGTTGCCCTTCCAATGATGATGGTCATGCCCTCAGGAGTAATTCAAAATGCCTGCACCAGCCTATAAAGAAGCCTCTGGCTAGCTCCATGATGGTGACAAACCTTGGCGTGGTGGTCAGGCGGGGTTGTTCAGTGATGGCATCTGTCTTTGGCCTGGTGATTGGGCGGGTTGGCTACCCGCCGCCCTGCTCCACAAGGCAGGCGGGTTGGGTGCCCACCTGCTACCTCTGCTATGCAAGTGGCCTGACTCAGCCACCAGCTCACTCCGTGACTGCGACCAACAAGTGATGGCACCGACCTAGGTGCAGGGGTCAGGCGGGGTTGCTCAGTTATGACGTCTGTCCTTGACCTGCTGGCTGGGCGCGTTATCTGCCCATCGCTTACCTTCGCGATGTAGGCGGCCTAGCTCAGCCACCAGCTGGCTCCGTGATTGCCACCAACCAGTGATGGCACCGACCTCTAGAACAGATCTTATAAGCCAAATGTGGGAATGAAACTCTGCAGCCATAGCCCTGGTTCCCACATTCCCCTTCCCTTTGTCACTGCTGTTCCCTCATTTCTCTCTGACAGGTGGTGATAAATTAAAAAGGTTAATTTTTAAATTTATTTTTAGTTATATATGACAGTATAAAAAGGTTAATTTTTTAAAAAAAGGTTCATTTAAAATTTATTTTTAGTAATACATGACAGTAGAATGTATTTTGACATATGCATACATGGAGTATAACTTCCCATTCTTGTGGTTTTACGTGATGTGACATTACACTGTCATATATTCATATATGGACATAGGAAAGTTATGTCCAATTCATTCAATGTCTTTCCCATTTTCATCCTCCCTCCCTTCCCCCCATTCCCTTCTATCCAACCCAGTGAAACTCCACTCCTCCCTCCCCCTCCCCATTGTGATTCAGCATCCACATATCGGAGAGAACATTCAACATTTGGTTACTTAGGATTGGTTTATTTCACTTAGCAGGATAGTCTCCAGTTTCATTCATTTCTCTGCAAATGCCGTAATTTTATTCTTCATTGTGACTAAATAATATTCTATTGTGTATATGTACCACATTTTGTTTATTCTTTTATCTATTGAAGGGCACCTAGGTTGGTTCCATAGCCTAGCTATTGGGGATTGAGCTGCTATGAACACTAATGTGGTTGCATCACTGTAGCATGCTGATTTTAAGTCCTTTGGGTATAAACCAAGGAGTGGGATAGCTGGGTCAAATGGTGGTTCCATTCCAACTTTTCTGAGGAATCTCCATACTGCTTTCCATAGTGGTTACACCAATTTGCAGTCCCACCAGCAATGTACAAGTGTACTTCCCCCCCCCACATCCTTGCTAACATTTATTGTTACTTGTATTCTTGATAATTGCCATTCTACCTGGAGTAAGATGGAATCTCAGTGTAATTTTGATTTGCATTTCTCTGATTGCTAGAGATGTTGAACATTTTTTCATATATTTATAGATCATTCATATTTCTTCTTCTGTGAAGTAGCTGTTCAATTTCTTTGCCATTTATTGATTGGGTTATTTGGGTTTTTTTGCCATTAAGATTTTCTAGTTCTTTATATATCCTGGAGATTAATGCTCTATCTGAGGTGCATGTGGCAAAGATTTTTTCCCATTCTGTAGGCTTTCTCTTCATGTTCTTATTTGTTTCCTTTGCTGTGCAGAAGCCTTTTAGTTTGATACGATCCCATTTACTGATTCTTGATTTTACTTTGTATGCTTTAGGAGTCTTGTTGAGAAATTTGGTTCCTAAGCCCATATGATGGGTATTTGGGCCTACTTTTTCTTCTAGTAGGCACAGGGTCTCTGGGCTAATGCCCAGGACCTTGACTGATGTAGAGTTGAGTTTTGTACAGGGTAAGAGATAGGGGTCTAATTTCATTTTATTACATATGGATTTCCAGTTTTCCCAGCACAATTTGTTGAAGAGTCTGTCTTTTCTCCAGTGTATGTTTATGGTGCCTTTGTCTAGTATGAGATAATTATATTTATGTGGGTTTGTCTCTGTGTCTTCTATTCTGTATCATTGGTTTATATGTCTGTTTTGGTGCCAATATTGTGCCATTTTTGTTGCTATAGTTCTAAAGTATTGTTACTATAGCTCTGGTATTGTGATGCCTCCTGCTTCACTTTTCTGCTGAGGATTTATTTGGCTTTTCTGGGTCTCTTATTTTTCCAAATGAATTTCATGACTACTTTTTCTATTTCTGTGAAGAATGTCACTGGAACCTTAATAGGAATTGCATTAAATCTGTACAGTGATTTTGGTCGTATGACCATTTTGACAATATTAATTCTGCCTATCCAAGAACATGGGAGATCTTTCCATCTTCTAAGGTCTTCTTCAATTTCTTTCTTTAGTGTTCTGTAGTTTTCATTGTAGAGGTCTTTCACCTCTTTTTGTTAGATTGATTCTTAAGTATTTTATTTTCTTTGAGGCTATTGTGAATGGGATAGTTTTCCTAATTTCTCTTTCAGTTGATTCATCACTGATGTATAGGAATGCAATTGATTTATGGGTGTTAATTTTATATCCTGCTACTTTGCAGAAATAATTGAGTTCTAGAAGTTTTCTGGTAGAAGTTTTTGGTCTTCGAAATATAGAATCATGTCATCAGCAAATAGTTATAATTTGAGTTCTTCTTTTCCTATTCATATCCCTTTAATTTCTTTCATCTGTCAAATTGCTGTGACTAGAGTTTCTAGGATTATGTTGAAAAAATGAGGTGAAAAAGGGCATCCTTGTATTATTCCAGTTTTTAGAGGAAATGCTTTTAATTTTTCTCCATTTAGAATGATGTTCACCTTGGGCTTAGTGTAGCTAGCTTTTAAAATGTTGAGGTGTGTTCCTACTATCCCTTATTTTTCTAGTGTTTTGAACATGAAGAGGTACTGTATTTTGTCAAATGTTTTCTCTGCCTCTATTGAGATAATCATATTCTTGTCTTTAAGTCTATTGATTGATGAATTAAATTTATTGATTTCCAGATGTTGAACCAAGCTTGCATCCCTGGATGAACCCCACTTGATCATGGTGCACTATCTTTTAAATATGTTTTTGTATGCAATTTACCAGTGATATTTATGTTTTATTCACACCTTTAAATAATTAAGGCAGTAGGCTGCAATTTTTCCAACTGAGGGACAAAGTTTATTTCTTATGAATAAGAAGTTTGGTATATTTTGGGGAAGTGCTCTATAAGCTATGTAAATAAATTGCCAATGAGGCCTCACCTGTAAAAGTTTGTTTTCTGTGATTCATGGACATAGTACTTTACAAGAACATGCTAGTTTGCACATGTGGGCACACATATTATGCCTTTGTTCAAAATTCCTTAAGGTGTGAAAAAGGTGGCTATCTGGGAAAAAGGAGTATTTAGGAAGCAGTGATTTTTGTTTTTATTGTTACAAAGTCTAGATTCTTGTCTTAGCTTTGTCACAGTCCCAGCAATGGTGATGACTGACAGACTGGAGGCAATTATCCCTCTGTACCTATTTGGAGGTGACATCTAGCCTCACCTCCCTGGAGTGAACAAGTTACTTTCAGAGCTGAAGACTAGTGCAGAAGGGGGCTTGCAGTAGGAAATGTGTGTGCTCTGTCAGCTTGTTACATTTAGGGAGTGCTTGTTCAGCTTTCTTTCCACAGATTCCCTTCGGCCATGGAGCTGTCTTTACAGGGAACAATTGAAAGCATTCAAGTCTGTAGGATGGGAAGTACTCACCTTCATGTTCAAGTGAGCTTTTCTACAGTGACCTCCCTGGCACTGGGTACCAATCTACTCAAAGTTGATCCAAAATATTTTATCAGTAATTAGTTTTCTAGGACTTTCTTTTAGCTGTCTTTTTTTTTTTTTTTTTTTTTTTTTTGGCGCGATGCTGGGGATTGAACCCAGGACCTTGTGCTTGCAAGGCAAGCATTCTACCAACTGGGCTATCTCCCCAGCCCTTAGCTGTCATTTTTAAAAAGTTTCTTTAAAAAATTTTTTGTTTCTTTTATTTATATGCAGTGCTGAGAATCAAATCCAGTGCCTCACACATGCGAGGCAAGGGCTCTACCACTGAGCTATGACCCCAGCCCTTAGCAGTCATTTTTAAAAACAGTTTTCATGTCTACTTTTAGTAGATCTCTTGAATAAGAATGTAACATACAAATAATACCTCAAAGGTGATACTATAACCTTGATACAGGAAGGGAAAATATATCTAAAGAAACAAGTAGAAGAAAACAAATATTTTATGCACCATTTGTTGATGCCTAACCATCTATCTGATAAGCAGAAGTTCTAGATTCCTGTGTTTGGCTTTTGAACTTTGAATTCCCCAGTGGAAATCTGATAGAGCAATGCTTTTTAAAAATTATGTTCAGATCATAGACCCCTTTTGAGAAATTCATAAATTTCATTGATCCTCTCTTCAGAACACACACACACACTCACACTTTAATGCAACTCAGTGTGATCCCTTAAAGTTCACTGGTGGACCTAAACTTGAAATCTATTCCATAAAATATAAAGGAAATAAAATGCTATATAGTTAGACTTTGGTAGCATAGCTATTCTGTTTAGATGGCCACAGGCTGTATTCTATGCTGAACTTCAGCAAGTATTAGTTTCTACATTAATCTTCCCAGGCTTCCATAACATAATATCATAGACTAGATATCTTAAACAACAAGAGAATTATTTGTCACAGCTCTGGATGTTCGAGGACTGAGATCAGGATGCCTGCACAGTTTGATTTTGGTGAGGGCCCTCTTCCCATCTTACAGAAGGCATTTTCTTGATATGTCCTTGCATGGGTCCCATGGGAGTAGGGGGGGCGGAGAAAGAGAGAGAGAAAACCCAGAGAGCTGCAGTATTCCAAGGCCATTACATTCCGAGTGAAGGACAGCAGTCATTTCTTAGAACATGTTGAAGTAATTTTTTTGTTTTTTGCTTGCAGAAATACTTGAGAAAACTTTCCTGTTTTAAACCCAAACTTGGAAAAAGCTTATAAACAAAGTCCAAGAGCTGCCTGTGATTAGTAATTAGGGCCCTGAATTAAGAAAAGAATAGCCTCTCACATGTCAGACTGTGTGGGACTGGAGAAACGGAGGTGACACAGGGGTGGGGATAGATGAGCCCAGAACCATTCTCTTCACCCCAGTCAAGTCAGTTTTCTTAGTGAGCTGGTGTGAAAGACATGAGTGTAAGAATAAATGATAAATATTTTGGTGGTTTTACCCATAGTCTAAGGAGAAGGGGCACAATGGCCATAAGATGAATAATACCACTAGAATCAGAGACAGAGTTGGAAACAAATACTCATAAGATGTTATGACACAAGTAATTCCTGGAGCAGTGATTGGCCTTGGAATCTAGGGTGGATATACCAGAATTTGTGACGGGGTAGTGGTAGGGCAGGGGATCTGTGGGTGTTTCAAGTTACACTTGACCTGTGGCAAGTTCAACCCCACAGGCAGAACAATTGCCATCCCTCTCTCCCTATTGCCCCTTCTCACCTAGAATCCCACTGAGCCAGTGTTACTGATAGGATCATGCTAAATCCCAGGAGTGTGGATGTGGGAAAAAAGGTGGAGGGGCATTGAATTAAGAAGATACTCAAATTGCTTTGGGACACAGACTGAATCCTGGAGGACTCCATTGAAATGGTAGTATTTTTGCTGCATTCCAAGGAATGAGAAGAATGTCAATTTAGATAAAGGCATTCTAGACAAAGGATATAGAGAATACAACATGCAAAGGCATGGAAAGGAGAAGGCATATGTTATACTTAGGAAACACCAAAGATATATTAATGCCACAAAGGAGTGTGTGTGTGTGTGTGTGTGTGTGTGGTATGAACCACATCTGTTTGATAATATAGTTTGAGACTAAATTTTGAAGAGCAGTGTGTGCATCACTGAAATTTTTTATCCTGCTTTTTAGAGAATTAACACTAATTGTCTCACCCACAGCCAATACTTTCTTGGTAGTCAGACTTGAATTTCAAGAACAGCCTGGATTAGAATTACATCTCTCTGGCTTCTCTCCTACCCCTATCTCCTTTTCTAGACAACTGAATTTTCAGACACTAATATGAACCAGTGGCTGAAAAAAATTCCCTCTGTCAACTAGTTTATCTTGTTACTGACTTGAATAATCAAATTCTATTGGATTCAACAAGCTGTAACACACTGTCAGAAGCCATTAGTGATATAAGACCCTCAAGCCATAAAGAACTCTTTTTGTGTATCTTAGAGTTTTTCTCATGAAAGGAGAATCTCAAACTAAAGGAAACAATGTGTTCCATTTACAACCCCTGAATCCTTCAGGGTCTTCTCATCAGCTATGTGGTTTGATTTTTTTTTTCTAGAAATTAGAAGCACTCTGTGTGCTTGATAGTCTCCTAACACAGTGTTTCTTGGTGGGATTGAAAGCATGGGTATGTCAAACTTTGCACATTATCCATATTTTGGAAAAAAAAAAAAAAGAGGGAGTATAGTGTACGCCAGGAAAAGGCATTTGATCCTCCCGTGGGCAGTTTGAGACACTATTTTGTTGGCTGTGCTGAGCCACTGTTGTATTTTTCCTGACCCAGTGGTATCATGCATCCCTAAATTCACATACCTGCAAATTTCCTGCAGATGCACAGGTAGAGAGGTTGTCTGCTGTAATTGACAAATGCCAGCAACTTATGGAACTGTCAGGAATAGAAAATATTGGCACAGCTACAAAATAAAAAACAAAAAAACCAAACCCTCCCAAAAAACAAAAATCAAAAAACCAAAACCCCCAAAAAAAAACCAACATGTAAGCAAGCCACAAATAGACCTGCATTTACACAGTCCTAGTATCATTTCAAAAGATTGTTTTTCTTTAAAGAGAAAAAAATGCTATAGGCTAAGTGATATCTGATGACTTCTACTTAATAACTTCATAAAATGGCAAGAGGAGATTAATTCGCCTGATGCATTTTCCAGTCTGCGTAGTGCCTGTGCTGAAATGATCAATCAAGCCAGATTCACGAGATGAAATGTAAACCCATCTCACCATTTCCCCTTCTTTTGGACCTAATCATCTCAGTTACATGATGAGCCTGGATGAAGGAAATGAGCACAGAAGTAAAGAACAGGAGAGAGTTTTAATGTCTCTGTTGGCTTCATTTTCACATCATTGAAGGTAGTATTACAAATAGCACCTGGGTGTCAGCACCCTTGCTCTCAGTGTCTCTGAGAGGTTTTCTTTCTTGTGAAATTTAGGCAGGTTGAGGTTAGCTCCATTCTTAACTGAATCCTATTGTGTCAGAGATTTAGCTAAATCTTTCAAGTTTAATCTTGACCTATGTTCACAAAATAAATGGTTGATCTCCAGCAGCAAGCTCTGAGAGTTCACTTTGCTAGCAGCACTGCCAAGGAGCCTTAAACATTAGTCACGGATTTCTTGTGAGAAATTGTCTAGATTATTGAAGTTCAGGAGAAACAGGTTGCCATTATTCCAAGTTGTTTTGTGGTCACTGGACTCTCATCAGCAATGGTGAGCTGGGATTCCTCTGACTTGGCCTCCCATCTTTGATACTCAGAGAGGTCTCTTATCTCTAGACCCTGTGAACGAAATTAAGAATTAGTTAAAATAATTGAAACTCTACATGGAATAAAAATTGAATAGAGTTAACAGTAGCTTAACTTAAGCATAATTACTTATAAACTCTAAGTAAAAATTTGTAGATTTCAGTCCAAACTTTAATTCTTCCTTTCCAACAGTTAACCGAGTGTGCATTAGCAAATTGTCTCTGGTTTGTCTCATTTGAATTTCTTTTATTTTTCTTTTTATCTAGATCTTGCTTATTTTTATCTCCATGACCTTTTGTACCCCCAGCTGACCTTCACTAAGTTGGTCATTTCTTTGTATGCTGGTTTTGTTAGTAATAGAAAAAAAATTCTTGGTTATCAAATGATTTCATTTATGGTCTTTACCGAGTGTATTGAAAGTTGACAGTCCCCCACACTATTGACTGGTGGACCCCTCAGGTATGACTTTTCTATTTGCCAAGGTCTACTGCATTTTCTTCTCTTGGGTGTCATCTTGTTGTTCTCTCCTTCCACATTCTCTTTAATCATAGAACCAGGGGTGGTGGTGGTGATTGTTAAATTCGGCTCCCTTTGGAAGGAAGAATAATATCCAGACTGAGTTTGAGTTGAGAAATGAATCCCCCTCTTAGTAGAAAGATGGATGCCAAGACATTTTTTATGTAAACTCAACTGACTTTTCTCCTTGGCTGCTTTGGAGGTTCAGGGGTTACTTTAAAATCACCTATGATATCCCTCAGTGTCACAAATAGCACTAAGAAACATCTTGAAAAACTCCCCATGTGTTCTTAAAACACAATGGAAGAATCAAATAGTCATCTTTCAATACTTTAGGAAGCAATGGATCATGAAATCAATCTTCGATAATAAAATCAACAAGCATTTATTAATCATCCATATTACTTCTGTTGTCTTCCTATATACTATTAGCAATGATATATCATATAAAAAGAATATTATTTTTTATATCCATTATATCATTGTGATATAAAGAGAGTTTCATACAGTTATAAAACAATTTAAATATGCCTATTATGAAGGTTCTGGCTGACATATGATGTAATAAAAAGGACGCATTTGAACACTGTTAGCATAACTTATATTTTGAAGATAATTACAAGCAAGTGGGTATAAATATACATGTATTGATGAAAGTGGCCTTAGTGTTTCCCTCACTTGACTACCTTTCTGGGTTTCTAGGCTCCTAACCTCCTTTTTCTTGGAGCATTTACGTAAGAAAATTTGTCATTTTGAATTCTTTTTTTTGCCCCTTTGAGATGTAAATCTTTTTAAAGACTTCTTTACAACTTTCTAGTACCCAGCCCTATCCCTTTGAAATGTATTCTTCCCATAATATAGCACTCCTATGCCTCAGTCTCTCTGGGAAGCAGGAGCCTAAATTTGATAAGCTCCAATTAGCAAAACATAAAAAACTTAATAACAGAATAGGAGCTAAGTATTTGTGAGCTCAACGTGTTCCCACTCTTCAACATCCTGTTCTTCCACCAGTTCATCTCAGCTCCTACATTCCCTTACACCCTTTGTTTCAGTAGAGCTGGACTCATGCTGAGTTCTGGCCTTTCTCTCCTATTGCAGTCGACTTGAACATCTTCCTTGCCTGTTCAACTTTGTCCAATGCTGTTTTTGCTTTGTCAATATGTATAGACATATTGTATAGCTTTGTGTAGTCTACTAAAGCTACAGACTGAAAATCACTTATAGGAAAAAAAGAAAAAGCAGAACATTAACATCTCCTCATATTAGTCTCTAAAGGAGCTATGCATACATTCTGGGGTATTGCATGAGATCACACACTGCTACTTTAAGAGTTTTGAGTTCATGTATTGTCTTTCTACTCTTCTTTCCTGTTTTATTTTCCTGCATAGCATTTATTGCTACCAGACATGCCATATTTAACCTATCCATTTGTTATTGTATGTCCTTTCTGCCTAGAGTGAAGTTCCATGACAGCAGGGATTTTAATGTATTTTGTCCATAGCCTTCACAGTAACTCTGTGCTATGATCCCTTGTGTAAAGATGAGGAAACCAAGGCTTTGAACTAAGAAAATTACCAAGGATCCAACAGAGGCAGGATTCAGATATAAATGAGAATGGAAGGAAGCTCAGGTTCTGCACCATACTCTACATTAACAGCTTACATATGCCAGTGCTGTTGTGTGCACCAGGCTGAAGACTTTACATGTAGTAATTTACTAAATTCTTACTATTGCCCCTAAGGCAAGCATAATTGTTATCCACATTTTACTGATAAAATAATTGAAGCCAAGTGAGTTTGTGTTGCTTAGAAGGATTAAACCTAATGGTAGAAGATTTAGAACCAAGGCAAAATGATTTCAGAGCTTATCATTGTGCTGTGTTGCCTCCAACAGGTTGAAATAGTTTGCCCTTTGACTTGCAGTAATCCAACCTACATAAATTCAGGGTGTTGCCAATTACCTTCAAGTTAACATCATCTACTGTAAATTGTAGGACAACTTACCGTCAGTTTTGATAAGGGACATGCTGTACTTTTTAAGTGTTAGTCTCTACTTAGTGTCAACATGGTGGGAACCTTTCCATCAACATTATTTACCTATTAAACTTGTCTTCTGCTTTCATAGAAATTCAAGTTTAGTATGTGGTAAGCCCCAAAAAGCCATGCATGCTTTGATGTACTTTGAGACCTTCCAGGTGTTCAAATGAGAAATGACAGACAGGTCTTAACTTTCCACTGCAATGTTTAAGCAGAACAGTCTCTGGGACTGAGCCTTTCCTCTTGGTGATGTGACAAAGGAGTAGACAGAATGTCTACCTACTTTCCATCCTACCAAACATGATTTTCATGCCTCTGTGTCATTCCTCAAGCTGTTCTTATTAGAATTCCCTTTATTTCCTCCATAATCTGCTCAAACCCTTTAAGCCCTTGAAGTTGTGGCTCGACCCTCACTTTCTTCTTTTTTATACAACCACTAACCACATTCTTTGATAAAATGAGTGATTTTGGTGCTCCCACTTTTTAATGGATTTTTCTGAAATCATCCATTGTGTATATGGCACATGTGCATTACATGGTACTGGAACGTGCACATCCTAGATCATTAGTTCTTTGAAGGCAAGGACCATATATTTTGATCATTCTTGAGCTCGCTGCTCCTAACATATTGTTTGGCATATGCAGGTGTCTAACCAGATTTTAACAGGACTGGAATTTCCAGTACATGTGTCAGGAACAATTCATTAATGCACAGATCAGTGAGTAATCTTGTCTGGGACAGCATGGGAGTGAGGACCATGTCTATCTTATTTCAAACAGCATCTTCAGCATCTAGCATGATGTCTGGCATATAAGAAGTTTCTGGAAACTGCTATAGAGACAAAATGCACACTCCAACCTGCATATTATTACTATGACAATGTTTTTAATAATTGCATTCTTAGGCCAAAAAAAGTGGAAAGAAGCCTTTATTAAAAATGGGGACTTGGTGACCTGCACCATCAATGTACTCATAAATTTTTTCTTTCAGACTGTCCATGATATAATTTGGCAACAATCAAGATTCGTGTGACTTTCTTACTTTCCCACCCTTTATGGGCTCATATTACAACTAATGGTAAAATAGGGTTCTTATAAATCACATCTTTATGTGAGCACTGAAGAACGGCCTGATGAGGTAATGGGCCAGGTGTATTGCATCTAACTCAAATATCTCTTTTTGGCAGTGCTTCAACCACTGCATTTAAATCTAACATGATTTAGCCAGCCTTTCCACACCTGGGGAGTTCTTTTATGCTTCTGAACCACAAACGCAGCCCTTCATATCCACACTCACCCACTCGCTCATCCTTGTCTTTCCTGGTGTGATCGTCATAATGAACCTGATGCTGCATTTACAATGACACTCCCCTTCTACCCTGGGGGTCTTCATATAGCCTTCATTCAACTCAGTACTATGCAGTATTGAACAAATAGACCATGAGTGGCCTGTGAGTATAGATTAGGAGAGCTTGTTTGAATTAAGAATAATGGAGGGGGTCCCAGAAAAAATAGAAAGTTAGAAATTTGCCAGAAATACACTCAAAGAAATAGTGAATATACATGTAGAATAGGGTTAAGTCCCAACAAAACACTAAGATTTTCCCTCTATAAAGAAATTTTTTTCTTCTTCTTCTGTTTTTTTTTTTTTTTTTTTTTTTTGATACTAGGAATTGAACCTGGAGGTGCTTAATTGAGCACTAAGCCACATCCCCAGCCTTATTAAATATTTTATTTAGAGACAGGGTCTTGCTGAGTTGCTTAGGGCCTTGCTAAATTGCTTAGAGGCTTGCTGAATTGCTGAGGCTGGCTTTGAACTTGCGATCCTTCTGCCTCAGCCTTCCAAGCTGCTGGGATTACAGGTATGCCCCACTGGGCCCAGTCATGAAGAAATTTCCTACATAAACATTTTCAGCAACATTATTCATAATAACCAAAAGTTAGAAAAAACCCAAATGTCTATCAAATGATTAATGAATAAAAAAGTGGTATATCCCTATAATGGAGTAACAATTGGACATAGCAAGAATGCTTTATTGATCCATGCTATAACAATGATAGATCTTGAAAATACGCTAAGTGAAGGGGACCAGTCACACATCACTGAGCTCACAATAGGCAAATATGTACAGGCAAGAAACTAGAGCAGTGCTGGAGAAGATGTAGAGATCGGGTGTTGATAGCCAAAGGACTAAGGGTTTCCCTGAAGTGATGAACTGTTCCACAGTTGAGTGTGATGATGGTTGCACACATTTGTTAATAGACTAAAAACCATTCAATGGAGCACTTTACATGGGGGAACTAATGAAGGTGCATTAGTTCGCTAGGGCTGCCATAACAAAGTGCTGTGGGCTGGGTAAATAAAGCAACAGAAGTGAATTCTCTCACAGTTCTGGAGGCTGGACCTCTGTTGTCGGAGCTGCTTCCTTCTGAGGGCCATGAGGGCAGGACATGTTCCAGGCCTCTCTCTTGGCGTGTGGATGGCTATCTTGACTCAGTGTCTTCACAGCCTCTTCCCTCTGTACATGTCTGTGTCCAAATTTCCCCTTCTTTTAAGGACACCAGTTATATTAGATCAGGGCCCACTCCAATGATCTCATTTAACTTATATAACTTCGTAAGTGCATGTCTCCAAGAGTCACAGTCTGAATTACTTGGGATTAAGATTTCACCTATGGGGCTGGGGTTATAGCTCAGTGGTAAGACGCCTGCTTAGCATGTGTGAGGCACTCGGTTTGGTCCTTGGCACCACATAAAAATAAATAAATAAAATAAAGGCATTGTGTCCATCTACAACACAAATAACAACCAAAAATATTTCACTTTATGAATTTGATGGGGGCGTAGTTTGGTCTACAACATATGGCATGTGAATTATATCTCAACAAGACAGTTAAAAAGAAGAAGAAAAATTTCCCTACATTTTAGGTCTGTTTCTTAGGTAGACTGAATTTGGCTAAGGGGAAGTGAAGTAAGAAATACCCCATCTTTCCATAGAGCAGTTCTTTGCTGCCTTTCTGATTGATCTGGGCTCACCATATCCTGAAGTCCACAAGTGTACAAGAAAGGAATGCAAGAACAGTAAACCAACGTTCATAAAAGAGGTCACAGAAGTTTAATCCAATAATAGGTTTTATTTGGACTGTACAGTGTTTTGCAAATATTAAATGTGTATCTCTGAATTAAAATAATTTGAGCATGTCCCAGTTTGCCATAGTTCGTCCCCTTCCCTTTTATATCACACGTGGCATGCCTCACGCATTTGTTGACTGCTTGAACATTTGAGCTTGAGGTCTCAGGGACAAGCACACTGACAGGCCACAATCTGCCTTGGCACATCTAACACATCGCATCATTACAAAAGTAGTGTTCTGTAACTTCCTGATTAAAAGTGAAGAGCGCATGATAATCTCGATTCATACTTACTGTATAGGCTGGATTCTGTGCAGTAGTTAAAAATACAGACAAGACCTAAGTTTGTAATGGATTCAATTATGAAGGGAGAATTGGGTAGATGGGGGTTTCAGACCCCCCCAAAAATTTTGTAATCTATAAATATAAAGATCCTTAAAATCAGAAGCTAACATCCAAGATATTTTCCTTCTTAGTTTTATAAGTCATATGAATAAGCCAGTAGTCTAGGATATTAAGTTATACCTACATAATTTGGATATATTATAGATTTCATTTTTTAGCAGAAAATTTCATATGACAAAAGATCAACATCTCCTGAAAGTCTTTTTAAAATTATTATTATTTTAGTTTTTACAGACTGCATTTTGATCCATTGTACACAAATGGGGTACAACTTTTCGTTTCTATGGTTGTGCATGATGTAGATTCACACCATTAGTGTAATCATACATGTACACAGGGTAATGAAGTATGTCTCATTCCACCATTTTTTATACCCCCTTCCCCTCCTCCCTTTCATTTCCCTCTATGTAATCTAAGGTTCCTCCATTCTCTCACCCCCAACCCCCACCCCCATTATGTATCATCATTCACTAATCAGGGGAAACATTCGGCCTTTGGTTTTTGGGATTGGCTTCTTTCAGTTAGCATGATATTCTCCAATTTCATTCATTTATCTGCAAATGCCATAATATTATTCTTCTTTATGGCTGAATAATATTTCATTATTTATATATATCACAATTTCTTTATCCATTCATCTGTTGAAGGGCATCTAGGTTGGTTCCACAATCTAGCTATTGTGAATTGAGCTGCTTGTTAAAGCAGTTTCCTGGTCTTCATCCGCAGAGTTTGATTCACTCTATTTGGGGTGAGGCCCATGGATCTTCATTCTTAGTAAGTTTCCAGATGATGCTAATGCTGCTGGGCCAGGGATTATACATTGAGAATTAGTAGCTTACACAACGAATGTGAGCCCTGTCTCTTGATTTGAGCTTAAACAATCTCACATGATTTTTTAAAAACTTCCAAAAAATTTGGGGGAAGAATTCTGTCCCATATGGAAGTGCTCAACCCTGTGTTAGTGAGGCAAGCGGGTCTGCTGGTGGAAGGACACAGGAAAGTTGACTGAGCAGGCTGACACAATGCCTACCACACTTTGATGAGAACAGAATGGAGCTTTGAAAAATTGTTTCTCTTGAGCATATTTCATTATCTTCTATTTTCTTTATGATATTGTACTTTTATTTTGTCAAATTCAAGGGCTTGAACAAGTGACTCGTGTTCGACTTTTGTGTTTGGAATCCTGACCAGTGAATGAATTATAGACAGTTCATGTTTGGGAGATATACCATGCTTTGCGTGATTAATAAAAATGGAAGGAAAATACCCAAGGAGAAATGAAATAATGTTCATTCATTTGTTTTTGGAAGTCAGACCTTTTTTTATGATAGAGTAAAATATCTTTTTATCAACCTGGGGAAAATCTCAGAATTCTACTTGTTTAAAAATGTGGCAGGAAGTCAAAATGGCAGAGTGGAAGCAAACAACATTTCTAGCTTCTTTGTGACTTGGAATCAAAGTGACTGGAGAACAGCCAGTAAGCGAGATGGGGGACTGAGGGAAGGCACTGAAGGTCAGTATCGGACAGAGACTTGAAGAGAGCCAGCAATTCTGATCTTTGGAACAGAGGGACAGAGGGTACATCAGCACCAAGCCCATGGCAGCAGCGACAGGACACAGCAGAGGGAAGGGGAAACATGAAGGGGAAGAGAGACATAGTGAACCCATCTGGCATGGAAACAGCTGTAGCATAGATAGGCAGTCTGAACTTAATTCATCCAGGAGTAGCCCAGCAGACTGATGCTTGGGAAATACTCCCCACTTTTAAATTTCAATGTGGAGAACTGTGGAGGGAGCCATCTTGTGGAATTCATGTCTGAGCTTGCTGCTATGGGATCCCTGGTGACTGCAGCAAGTATGGTATGCTGTCCTAGGTCAGCATCTACCCTGTGGCCCAGTGCAGTACCAGTGGCATACACTGAAGCAGATACAAAGAAGATTATATGCAGTGAGATTCAGGTTGGAGATATGGAAGGGAGTGAGGCTCCCTTTCCCTTTGAGTCTGGCAGCTTGGGCAATCAGCTCAACAGCATTAAGAAATTGAACAACAGCAAGTGATTGCATACAGGGACTAAGCTCAGAAGATCATAGTTGTGGGCAGTGGAGTGCTGGGGATGCCCCTCTACCCTCTTCCTGAATAGGATTCCAGTGGCTCAGGAAATAAGAACAAGAATCAACAAATGGGACGGCATCAAACTCAGTAGCTTTTGCCTAAGAAAACAACAGTGAAGAGAAAGCCCACAGAATGGGATAAAATCTTTCCCAGCTACCCTTCCAACTGAAGATTAATGTCCAGAATATATAAAGAACTGAAAAAACTTAACATCAATAAATTAATAAATGGGCAAATTAGCTGAACAGACATTTTTCAAAAGAAGTATGAATAGTCAATAGATATATGAAAAAAAAATGTTCATCAAAGCAATACCAAATAAGACTACATTTGTGATTCCATCTCACTCCAGAAAGGTTATCATAAAAATAAATAAACAAGCAAACAAATAAAAGCTAGCAAGGACAAGGGTGAAAAGGAGACTTTTTATTCCATTGTTGGGAACGTATTAATACAGCAACTTTAGAAATTGGTATGGAGTTTCCTCAAAACCTTGAAAGTAGAACCACCACATGATCCAGTGATACTACTCCTGGGTATGTATCCAAAGAAATTAAAGTCAGCATACTACAGAGATTACTACATACCCATGTTTATTGCAGCACAATTCACAGTATTCAAGTTATGGAATCAGTCTCTGTGCCCATCAATGGATGAATGGAAAAAGAAATGTGGTATGTATGTACAATGGGAGAGGGGAGAGAGGAGAACAAGAGAAGGTCATGGGGTGGATATGACCAAAGTGTGTTATTTGCATGTATGAATATGCTACAATGAAACCCATTATTCTATATAATTAAAATGCACTAATAAAAATGTTTAAAAATATGCAATACCCTCTGATATTTTGTTTCTATATGTATTAAGAATCCTAATACTAGTAAGTGTTCCTATTAAGTCCATATTTTTACATAGGATCTTTATGTATTTTAATTAATTTGATCCTCATGACAACCCTATCAATTATTATCTAATAATATTATCCACTATTATCCTTTTATAGAAATTAAGGTTTAAAGTATTTTGGTCACTTCTCTAGGATCACACTAACAAGTCTGACTTGTTTCAGGGCTGGGGTTTTCAACAACTTTCAAAGCTTCTTTCATATGACTTCAAAAATGCTGTATCAGATATTCACAGCAAGGTACTGCTAGAGAGAATGACAAGGATAAAGCAAAACAGGTTGTTGAGGTTCCCAGAAATTTGTATTTCTTCAAAATAGAATTAGGTATTGTGTTTGTCTTTGGTAGCTTAATTGTTGGGGAAAAGTGATAATTATATATATTTTTTTTGTCAAAATTTTGAAACTTATTTTTCATTACTTTGACCACTTGTGAGAGATAAACAAACCATGCTAAGAACTATGGGGAAGAAAGAACAATGCATCCCTCCCAAAAACAATGCCACCAAAATTTTACAACAGGA
Organism: Sciurus carolinensis; assembly: GCF_902686445.1. Classification (NCBI taxonomy): domain Eukaryota; kingdom Metazoa; phylum Chordata; class Mammalia; order Rodentia; family Sciuridae; genus Sciurus; species Sciurus carolinensis. The sequence goes on from NC_062226.1 coordinate 49,236,520, forward strand.
TAAACTTATTTTGGCATTAGTCCTCTATGTTAACTATGTTGTTTCATTTTTACTGCCCTATTCAAGTTTGCCTTTCCTCTTTCTTAGATCTTGATTTTAGATTAGGTAAATGCCCACATTATTCTCCTAAGTTTCAGAAAACTTGGTAGCACTCTCTCTGCAAGAATCAACCACAAGGCTTACTGAGGGTGATGTCAACTCCCAATTAACAAGGCAGGAGTAGTATTTACTGTTATGAAACTTACATGTGTTCAGACCATATCCTGTCCTTTACATGATACACCCTGGTAGTTAATTTATGCTGATTTGTGAAAGACATAAGAAAATACTGAGTTGGTTTCCTTTTACATGTGGGCATAAACCATAAATCCAAGTGGGAACTGTCTTGTTTTCTTTGTCACATGACTCTACTTAGCACATGAGATTTTAGTCTTCTAGGTGCTTAGTCTAAAAACTTTGGGATTCAGCTTGACCCCTTTCATTCTTTCCCATCCTATAACCTATCCATCAGCAACTGTTTTGAGCTTTAGCTGCAAAATATATTTGGAATCTGACTATTTCTCAGTACTTCCCCTGCTCCTCCCCTGACTCAAGCCCCCATTCTCTCTCATTTGGATTATTGCAAGGACCTCATGATGGACTCTCCACTTCTGTCTTTGCTGCCATGCAGTCAATTTCAACAAAGCAAATTTCAACAGAGTGATCATAAAATGTATACTGTATTTTTCAAAGAATCACTGGTGTGCTCAAATTCTTTCCATCACTATGAAGGGTAAAGAGAAAGCCCTCATAAAACCCCCACTTTTCCAACTTGAGTTCATCTCTGCTCTTGCTGCACTGGCTGTCCCCGATCTCCATGCAACTCTTACTTTCACCTTCTTCATGTTCCTACTCTAATGTTGACTTCTTTTCTGGAAAAGTTTACCTCACTTCTCTATTTAAAACAAACCCTGGCTGTCTCCCTGTCTGGCACCCTTCTTCCTAGTTTTCCTCTATTACTCTTGCCTTCATTTTATAAACTTTACGTATTTTAGTATTTTCTAGTTTCTGTCCCTTCCTCTAGAATGTAGGCTCCCTGATAGTAGAGATTTTTGTTGATTTATGTTCACTGTTAGTCTACAGTGCCTAGAATCCTGCTGACATACAGTGTCTCTCAACAAATGCTTGTGAAATTAAATGGCTTCAGACAACATCTTCTGACTGCAATTAAAATATCCTAAGTGAACACAGTGTTTTCTTTGGAGTAAATCCAGAGGTTAATACTATCTTCCTTCTCTCCTTCCTTGACTAACCAGGAAATTTGACCAAACATGATAAGGTGTGGTATTCCAGAGCAAGAGGATAATACTCAGAGACACACACTTTGGAGGACTTGTATTAGTCCATTTGCACCCTATTGCCCCACCTCTGCAATACCCTTATGCATTAGATGGTTGAATTTAAGGCTTTAGGCAGGATCTGAAAGACTGCAAGTATAAAATTTAGAGGGAGTAAGCCATATACCTGCCTTTGGAGAAAAAAATTTTTTTCAGTAAGCATGTCAACTGGTTACTGATGCCACTTATTTAAAGGTGATATAGACACTGGGTATCTAATTTATATCTAGAGAAGCCAAGAAGGAACCATTCCTGACAAGGTAATAGCATGTGAAAAAAGTAGGACTATGATTTCCCTAAGCAGAAGTCTGTATGTTAGTTTCATGGGAATACCTGGGCTGTAAAATTGCTATTCCTGCTCCATCCCTCCCAAGTTCCTGAGCTGCCAGTTGTGGCCCATGACTACTAAGTGCCAGTCTTCATGATCCTATTGTAAATGGTCACAATCACCAAATGGGATCTTTTATATTTTTAAAAAATATTTTTAGTGGCAAATGGACATATCTTTTTATATTTATTTTTATGTAGCATTGAGGCTCAAACCCAGTGCTTTACATGTGTGAGGCAAGCTCTGTACCACTAAGTTACAGTCCCAGCCCTGGATCTTTTATCTTTTAAGAGACGTGAGCTTTTGTGCCGCATAACCCCTCACAGACATGCCAAACAGCTTAAGAAATTATGCTGAATCAGAAGCAACACAGACTGCCAATTTTCACATGTCAAAATTTCTTAGCACTACTCAAAGTTTGCTTTGACTACCAAAGCCTATGATGGTAGGTCTGAGTTTCCAGCAAGTCTGGAATGAGAACTCTGGCAGAAGGTCTCAAGTTTTTTTTTTTTTTTTCCCTTGACAAATTTCCCCCTACATTTTCCTGACTCTCCTGAACCCATTATGTCATGCTGCATCATGTTAGGTGAGGCATCATCCCACATAGTGGAAACAATTGTAAGAAAATGAGGGGATTAGGAGTCTGTGTAGAGTTCATCCCGGAGTGCCAAATAAATAGTTGCTGGGCACACAGTTTCTATAGTTGTGGGTACTTACACTGGAAACTTCTGCTGGGGTCACTCTATCAGGCTGTTAATCTAGCCAGGCATTAATTCAAGTTAATGAGGCCAGGCATTAGTTCAGATTGTCTTCTTATTGATGGAGGTCAAGAGCTAGAACTGACAGTAGAAGAAGCAGGTTAGAAAGAATCATGAATATATCTCTAAAGAAGAGCGGCAGAGCCACTAAATAAATAAATAAATAAATAAATAAATAAATAAATGCTACCATAAATAAATTTTGGGTTATTGGCCCTTGATAAGTGTCCTGTAGACTTGCCCCGTCCTCCAGCTCCATTATCCACCTTCTCTGCCCTGCTCTGTGCATGTGTTTTCTTTTTAAGACCCTGGATGATACAATACCTGGTAGCAAGAATAACCTTAGGAAGCAGACCTTCTGGAGAGGATTCTGAAACCAGGGTGGCTCACATATTTTATGAACATATGAATGACCTCCTTGTGAGGTAGAAACTGTACCTTGGTAATGGGCAGCATGTAGTGATGTCATGATTGCTCAGATTACCACTAGTGGTGGTGTGACTTGGAGAACTGATGGAAAACAAGGTTTTGAGTAATCAGGTGGAGGTTGCATCTAACTGCCATACAAATAATGATGATTACAACTAATACATAGGACATATTAACTACATCTTAATATATTAAGAGACCTTATAGAAAGGAAAAAAAATAAGTGTAGGGTCTTGTGTTCTCAACTCAAGCTAGGAATGGAGAATCAGAAAATTTTTACAGTGGCAAAAATATAGCTATGTATGAGCTTGATGACATGGAATTCACATCACTAAGGCTGATCTGACTATGGTCATTGCTGTAGCAGAGACCAACACTAAATCCTTGACACATAGCTAACTACCTGGAGAGAGCAGAGATGTGTCCTCAAGGAATAGATTTATATTTCAGATTCAAATTTTCACAGTGCTTTTGCCAAGACCACTCCCCTTGGACCATAGGGTGCTTTATTCTCCACTATGGTATCCTTCTCCATAGAGATTTTCCCCTAAGGAAGTAATTTTACAGTGGAAGGAGTGGCAACATAATTATATTCATGGAATTCACTGCTCTTAATGTAATTTGCATCACCCCCAAGCAAACCAAGTGGAGGGGGCTATGACAGTGGAGACATACATCTGAGGGCCAAGCAACAAAGGGGTGAATTACCTGTTGAGACACAGAACCAACTAAAGGTCAGTCTTCTTTTTATAATCAGTATATGCTCAAAAATCTAAACAACATCAGTGAAAAGATTTTCTCTACGGAAGTAATTGCTCCTAGTCCTCCTTGGATCTCCATTAAGTGCTAATTTAGATGCCTACATTCTTTACAAAATCATCAATTCATTATTTGGGGCAGGTGTTTTTAAACAAGGGTTTTATGTCTTACATTATCTTTTTATTATGTAGTAGAAAGATTTACATCCATACCTGAGCATTACACCTTTAAAGGAATCAGTTAGAAGCACAATCATTTTATAAAGAGGATCTCAGCATCCCTACAATTGGATTCAGATCATTAAGTAACAGAAAAACAAATCAAGGATAAAATGTTAGAAACTATCATTGAGTAAGAACCAATCTGAAAATAAGATGGGCAAATATGAAATTGTAGCATTAAAAATAAAGAATCATCTAACAATTTTTTCTTTCGTTTTACCAGATAGGATGCTGAAACACTTGTCTGTTTCATTTAGTTTAGAAATCAGAAATCTGCATCCTCAAGCTCTAGAGGTGTTGGGGAAGAAGACAGAATGCAAGGCTTTAGTGCTCTTCCTACCCCTTCAGCTCTGTAGAGTTCCACTCACTGGCATCTATGTCATTGTTGCCAAGGGCAAGGGCTCATCTCACTGGCAGAAGGGAGCAAGGAAGGCAGGTGAGGAACTCTGATGCCTGTGTGTCCTTTGCAGATGCTGGTAGCTGTTCTACCATAAATCCCTGAAGTATGTTATCAAGTGACTGAGTTGGGAAGGTAGACAAGACATCTGTAGTTGGAGAATATGCTCAAGTCATAGAGGGGTCTGCAGTAGCAGTGTGACCCATGGTGAGGCCAATCACTCAAAGATATTTAGATGTAACTGAGAGGAGCTACAAGGTATGCCAGCCTACCAGCTCAAGGCTGGAACCAGTCATACCAAGTGGTTCCTGAGAACACCAGAAAGTCCAGAGAACTGGCTCCTCAGCAGAGAAAGGAGAAGACAACACAAAGTGTGAATTCAAGGACTGTGCTCCCCTAGGGCAGCATGAAGTCTGTGAGACCCACCTCCTCTCCACATATGCAGAAGCTTTCTTGAAAAGCAATGGACAGAGGAAAAATCTGAGAGACAGAGCCTTTTACCTAAAAGAGACTAAACATTTACCCCAATAGATTATAAGACAAAAATTTACATACATTTTGGTATTAGACAAAAAATTATGAGATTGAACTAAAGTAGTGCCTCTCCCAGGCAGTAAACAAAATCCAGTGGATTACAGTTGGGTCTGTAATATTCAAAACTACAGCCACAACTGAGCATGGTGGTGCAACTCAGGAGGTTGAGCCAGGAAGATTGCAAGTTCGAGGTCAGCCTCAGCAACTCAGCAAGGCTCGGTTTCAAAATAAAAAATAAAAAGAACTCAGGATGTAGCTCACTGGTAGAGCACCCCTGGGTTCAGTACCCAGTATCAAAACAACAACAAAAGCCTACAGCTATTATTCTCAAGCAATGTGCATATTCATGGATGAGAGAAATGAACCCTCAGTAAATTAACCACACTATGCCTACTGTGGCAATTTTCTCTGGAGAAATGAAGAGGCAGTACATTTGTTTACTCACAGTTGTATTATTTCTGGGATAGGTATGGTGAGCAGAAAGAATACCTATTTCCTAGCCTCACTCTAATCCGCTTTCTTTAAGAATGTCTGAAAATGACAGCAAACTCAAAGAAAATAGATCCTCTGTCTTCCAGCCAAGTCACCTGGCCTCCCTGCAGGCCATTCATTCACAGCTTCCCTAGGAGTGAAAGTATGTTGATACAGGGAGTAAAGTATGATTCAAATTCCCAGAAGCTCTGTAGGGATAAAATGACATGGTCAAAACCATTCCCTGAGAGAACAAAAGAGAGCATATAATGAAAGAGTATATTACAAAAGGGACCAGTTTCTAGATTTAGTAGGTGTGATTCCCACCTTTCCCAACCTCCAGGAGGAGTGGGAACTCATTTCCTTTCATGTATCAATTTATTTTAGAATTATTTTTTAAACATAATCACTATATAAAATTGCATGAAAAGTTGCATGAGAGGCATTCTATATAACTATTTGATATCTAGAATTTAGAGACATTATAATCCCTGAAAATATAATTATTGAAAAGCTATATAAACCAAAGGGGAAAGGAATTTTCTCCTGTTTGTACTGACTTAAACATAGCCAATTGCTCAAACATTAAAACAGACAATAAGATCTTTTGGTATAGTATATCTCAGACTTAAGGAATCACTTGATTCTATGGTCTGAGATGGCCCAAGATTCAGTACTTCCATGTACTCCCAGTTAATGCTACTTTTGTCCAGAAATCACTTCTTAGCAGTGTTCAGAAGAGCCCCAAAGATTTCTATCATGCAGAGCTACTTGTTGAACATTTAGACTTTTCTGAAGTCTAAAATTGACCAGTGGGGTCAAGAATTCTTGACCCAAAAAGTTCTTGAATAGAGCAGGGAAGAAACTTCATTTTCTTATCTGTCAATCTTGGCATGTTGCTTGGAGACCTTCCTGAAGGAGGAAGGGTTGAACTTTTATCCCCCTGCTGTATTTCCTCTGCCTCTGTGTTCGCCATTGGCCTAAAATTGATGATACTGATTTTCTACACTGACATGATTAACTTCCTCTCCATTTCTGATCTAGGTGATTACAGAAAAGCAGTTGATTCTAACAGGTGTGATTCTAAATTGTAGTACTCCTTCAGGCAGGAAGTTGGCTGCCATAGAGGCAGGTGTTTCACTGACAGAGCTTATCGAGAACAGTGACAAACTTTTGATATGTCTCAGTGTGTATTCTATGATTCATGATGCTTAGTCATCTATTTTGAATCCAAGTAATATTATCTGATGTAGTGTTTGGTATTGCTTTTCTTCCAGATATTTCAGATATAGGTTGCCAGGAAGAGTAGAATGATTGCTTAGTTTATTGGATTTGCATTCATTGATTCCTTTCTTGAGAAGAGTATATGTTAGGTAGTTTCGGGATAGAAATGGTAAGAAATGATTCATACTTCTGAGGAGTGGTTCATTCTGGGATTAAATTGCAGCCAACTCTAATTGAAATCCTTAGAAGTTATTATTCAGAAAAATGTGTGTTTATTTTTCTTGCGTAGTAAATATGTTGGTGTGCAGTTGCTAGAGAGGTCTTTGCAAATTCTCTTTCCTCATGGTTGCCTTATGGCTGTTGAAGCTCTAGGTCTAGTCATTGTGTCCATATTTCAGAGAGGAGGAAAGGAGAGAGTAGTGTTAATTCCAGGGAAGGCAGGGATTGTTGGAAATCTGTACCTGACTTCTGTTTACTTTTCACTGGCTAGAGCTGTGTTATATGACACATCCTTAAGACGACAAAAAAGACTGAAATTCATGTGTTGTTTGCTTGTTGTTTTAAGCTAAGCACACTGAGATATTCAATATAGTCATGAATGTGAGGAAGAAGTGGAGAAGGGATATTGGGTAGGCATACAAGTGTCTACCCAAGGAACTTAATGGGATATGGTATCAGTTCTTTCTCTTTTTGGTTTTAAGGGATATAGAAAACTCGCTCCATGTCCATATGCAAAAACACAGCTCTTCCTAAGTGCCTTCAATTACAAAATCAAGAATCACCGCTGGCAGGCTCTACATGCCAAGATCTGAATATTCTGCCTGAATATTTTCCAGTAGAACATTGAGAACACCATTGTGTGTTCTTTGAGGTTTGTTTCATGTGAAACTTTAGACATTGTTTCTCTTCTAAATTGCTGGAGCTGGTGGCAGCTTTTACCTGTATATGACTGAACCTAGATCATTTTCATAAACCTCATCTATCTGCTTGCAGGCCAGAGCATTCCATGAAGAACAACTCAGTATTTTGTTTTCATTTTACCATGAATATTGATTACTTTCCCTGTCCTGATCCAGACCAAACATATAACAGAGAATCACTGATTTTACGGGTATGTGCACTTGCTGATGTTATACTCTGCGTATTATAAACCAGTTGAACTTATTAGAAAACACTATGTTCTATATTTCCCCTCATCAAATCATAACATCAGAAACTTATCCTGCTTTCCTTAATAGCACCTGCCTTACTGGCTTCAGGGTCAAAAATAGTTATTGAGAGTTTTTACTAGCTTGGATATGTTTCTGCTGTATCATTTGATGATCCAGAAAATGTCTGATTAGAACCAGAATGAAGAGTAGAACAGTGGACCTTGACTTAAACAAATGCCAAGTAAGGGCAAAATTCATTCTCACCTGGGTAAAGGTCATAAAAACTTTCCTGTCCATCTGTCCACTTATCAACTCATCAGTCCATTTATCCATCTGTTCAAAAGATATTATCACAGGATGAACAACAATGAATGATACAATGTTCTTGAAGAACCTAAATCTTCATAGAGAAGATAGCATAAACATGCATTCCTTATGAAAGAAGAGAGAGATCCTTACAGTTTAATTGTCCAGTTTGGCCTTAAATTTGCAATCCTCCTGCTTCAGCCTCCTGAGTCATAAGGATTACAGTGTGGCTACCGTGTAATGTCTGACTGGGGCACTGGTTTTCAGTCTGCGAGTTGTAGTTTGACATCATTTTATTTAATTTTCCTGTGTTAACAGTTAAGGTTCATTTAGGCACCTATTTATTCTTTTTCCTTCATATATTCTATGATTAATTTTCCATCTGGAGTAATTTTCATTCTACTTGAAGAACTACATTAAGTATTTAATTAGTGACAACACAATTCTCTGCTTTTGTTTGTCTGAACATTTTTATTTTGTCTTCATTTTACAAGGATATTTTTCCCTTGATGAAGGTTGTAAGTTGGCAGTTATTTTCTTTCAGCACTTTAAATATGCCATTTCATTTTCTTCTGGTTTCCAACATTTCTCTTAAAAAAAATGTGAAAAGTCAGTAGGTTTTTTGTTATCCCTTTGGGGATAATGTGCCTTTTCTCTTTAAGTAGTCTTAAGATTTTCTTTGTTTTTAGCTTTAAGCAGCTGTATTGTAATGTGTATAAGCTTGTTTTCTTTGTAGTTACCCTGCTTGAGGTACAAAGAGTGCCTTATATTTCTTGTGTTTCTTTTATCAGTTTTGCAAAGTTTCTGGCCAGTGCTTTTCTCTTCTTGTTTTGGAAGTTCAGTTACACACAAGTTAGATCTTTTCTCTGAGTGCCAGATATGGCTTTTGTTCTTCATTCTATTTTTTTCTCCTTTTGTCTTGCTGGCCATGAATTTGGATACTTTTGATTGAACTTTAGTAGAGATAATTGCTCTTATATTCTTCTATGATATGGAACCCACTTCTTAGACTTGAATTTTAATTTGGTTATTATATTTTAAATTCTCTAATTTCACTTGACTGCCCTTAAAAAATTAGAACCTGAGTTCACTGGTGAAATTCCCTATTATAAAAACCTCTTCTTGAAAATATTTAATCATAGTTGTTTTAAAGTCTGCATTTGTCAGGCACGGTGGTACACCTGTAATCCCAGTGACTTGGGAGGCCAAGGCAGGAGGCTCACAATTTCAAAGCCAGACTCAGCAATTTAGCAAGGCTCTGAGCAACTTTGCTAGACCCTGTCTCAAAATAAAAAATAGAAAGGACTGGGGATATGGCTCAGTGGTAAAGTGCCTAGGAATTCAATTTTGGTGCCAAACCAATATCAAACCAAACCAAACCAAACAAAAAAACCCCAAACAACAACAAAACAATAAAGTCAACACCTGATAACTTCAATATCTGAATCATATATTGGTCTATTTCCAGTGTTCATTTTTGCTCTAGAGCTTTAGTTCCTTGAGTCTTTGTGCAGGTTTGCTTGTTAATTTTGGATCCAATTTTGTACATTGTCTATGAAAAATTTTTGCAGATTGAATGTCCTCCAAAAAGAATTTAATTTTATTTTGGTTGAAACTTGCAGTATCACCAAGATACCTTGATTCAGTTAGGGATTGAATTGGATTTGTGGAGACCAGCATATTTATTATTTGTCTGTTTCCCTAGGGTATAAGTCTTTAAGACCATGAAATAAAATCCTGAAGTATTTACCATGTTGCATCTCCTTGATACAATATGAACTCCATTTTGTCTCCCTATCACCCCAATGTAATTCAGGTATTGACAAAGTTTCAGAAGTAAAATGCATGCTGAGGGATGGGCTCATTTTTCTTGGTAATACTAATCTCTTAAGTAATGATTCATCTTTGTAGTCCTGACATCTAGTTTTAGATATTTCCACAGACTTTAAAACACCACTTTCTCTTGCTTTAGTTCCCTGAGTAGTGAATGTTCAAAAGGAATAAGGAGCAAATGCAGCTTACTGCAACACATTTTCTTTTCTCTGCATTTTCTGTTCCTGAACTGCTATGGATACTCCTCAGTGTCTTCAACCCCACGGTTAAGTTTTGATTACCAGCCAAATGTAAATGTGAGCAGATGAGCTATAACATATCTACGGGGTTGGAGAAGCAAAACTTTCTTAAGGCTGCTAACATAGAAACCCATGCCATTTGGCATCTTGTGATTGTACACTTAACTTCTGAGATGTTCTGATCAGGAAAAGATTTTCTTCACCATCCAGTAACATTCCTAATACATATGGAGGTGGTTTCTATAAAAGTAGAAGGAAGGGAATAAAAATTTCTTTAATTTTTTTCTGCCACTTTCACTTAAAGAAAGTAACAAATATTGCGAGATAAAACAAAATGGGGCTAAATAAGCAAAGTATAATTATGATAAGTAAAAAAGCAATTCTTCAATTTGAGAAGAATTTTCTTTTAAAAAATGGATTCTTATTGTTTTTGGCATCCTTCCTTGAATTGGGTAGGAGTTCATATTGATTTTTCAATGCTGAGAATTTATCGGAGTTCTTACATGGAATTTTCTAACACTTTTGCCAGCTTAGTTAGCACATCAAATTTATAATTTATTTTCCTGAGTGTCTTGCTATGAACAGTTTAAAGTTTCTCACAAGGGTCGCTTTTCTATTTTAGTAATTTTGATCCTAAGGCACCATAGCTTCAAGTAGATAGAATTCAGTTGGTCATCATCTAAAATTTGGTGCTTTCTTGAATGGATTTTGTTGTTTTTATAAACATTACTGAAGTGGAGATAATAATTGTTTAATTCAGACTTGTCAGTTACTATAAACACCAGCTGCTATAATTTGTAGGTATTCCCATATGGGGGATTTTTACCAACTGTCAGTAAGAGGATTTTAAAAGGAACACAAAGCAGTTTCGAAGTTTGAAACAAAATACACAAATGCCTTTAAAAAGACAGACATTTTAGTTTATCTATAGCTCACCCTTTGCATTTGTTTCTGCCTAGTAACTTTCAATTTTTCATTTTTCTTATACTATTTCAAAAGTAAAAGTACATATAAATCTCAGAAATCCAGGATGATATGCAGTAGTTGAGGATTATAAGTAGTCTATAAGTTTCCAGAAGAGGAACAAAGAGTGTCTCCAAATTTTACTAACGTAAGTCAAAGGAATTTTCTATTATATTTCCAATTAATGTGGAACAGCAATATAACCAGGTGACATAAGCATACATACTTTCAAAATAAGCCTTTTGCATTTGATTTATAGATAGTACACTTGAGAGATATGATCATAACAGTCACCTCTTAACAGACCTGTTAATGTAGTCCTATTTCCCTCCTGCAAATGTTTCCTTCCACTGGAGGCTTACTTATTCTGTCAATGGTCCGTTGTTTGTCCAGATCATTATTTTTTTGATTTTTTGTTCTTTCTAGTTATACATGATAGTAGAATCTACTTTGACATATCATTCTCAACTGGCTGTGTCACCTCTCCCGACACATCCACCAAACTCCTGCTAGTTCACTTCATAAACTCTTTTCACCTTTCCCTGTCCACACTGGGACTCCTTAGCATATTTTTCAACTATTTTAACAATAATAAAAGGCATTCAGTGAATTTCATTGAACACTTACAATATCCTTGTTTGGAAGGCCTTAGGGGTAAAACAATGATGGAACCTGCTCTAGTGAGGGATATATGTGTTCAATGAAATTCGCCGAATGTCTTTTATTACTGTGAAGTTTCTTGTATCTTCTATCTACAGTGACTTGATTTTCCAAAATAAAAACTGAAAAATATGATTTATAAGATATGAGTATTATCATGAGGAAATGGGGCACAGTCTTCGAATCACTTTGGGGTAGGTTCGGGGCCCTACTTTTATCTCCTATTTTGAAAAACTGTTGTAAACATGTTGCCAAATCCTATATATACAGTGCTATATTATAGTACTTTTTACTCTTACTGATCACTAACTGTGCATGGTCAATTGATTATTATGAATCAAGAAAGGAGTGTGGCTGGATACTGAAAACCCATGTGTAAGAAGATCTCAGGAGTTCTAATGTTCCTTGTATCTGTATAATATGTATCTGTTTTTTCCTTCATATATCTGAGGGATTCTTAGCCAGTCACTGCTATTCACTATACCCTGTTTTCCCTTCTGTAATATGAGGATGACAATAGTTACCAAAGTATGCAATGGAGCACTGACCCTGAAGGTGTCAAAGGAGAAAGTTTCTAAAAGCCCATACATTTGAAAAATGCTGCATTCTTTAATCCTCTAGGAAATTAAAATTTCATTAATATATTAAAGTCTTTCAGAACTTTTGCAGTAAAGAAATCCTAATACTTAGTTGATTTATTATTTGTTAATTGCCTAATAGTAACCTATAAAACATGCTTTCAAAAAACCAGATGAGGTAATCTCTAACACGAACTTTAATTTTCTGTAGATATGAGTTTGGGTATAGGGGTGTGGAATATGTTGGGAGAACACAAACATTTTAATTTATGTTAATATAAAAACAAAAGTTGGGAGTATTCAAGAAGAGGCATTGCTACCCATCGCACAGGAAGATTATCAGTGCTTGAAATGTGAGCAATCATTAACATGGGAGAATGTACTAGAGTTGCTAGGTAAGTGGCAAGATGGAAGAAGGCGTGTGGTAAAGTGTCTTGAGTTAAACTAATCATCAATAATGCTGAGTTAGAATAATAGTCATCAGCTCAAACTTGGGGATGTCCCCTGCTGTGTTTGAAAGTTAAGTATTAAAATAACTTAGATAGCTGGGCGAAGAAGTGAGCAATGGTAAGAGGGATGGTAGGAGATGAAAGAATGTTGTTCATTCTTCCAACTGTGCTGAAAAGATTCAAAGGTATGTAAACATACAGATTTTTATACAAAATTCAATTCCAAAATGGTCTGTCCAAAAACAAATGCTGCTATGAAATAATTTTTGGTTGTATTTCTTTTATAAGGGAAGATTTTAGACATAACTAAAAGAAAAGCGTGTAAAACTCCCCAAATATCTTCCTAAGATTAAATCAATGAAAGTATAATGTGCACCTGGCCAATATCAGTGATGGATCAAACAATCTCTCATTTCCTCTTCAGATTGAACCTTCTTAGTTAGATTGAAAATTTATTTTAAAAATCTCTGTTCTTCCCTGTGGATCCCTGTTATTGAATCTGAATCATTACTTCTTCATCTAGAAGAAAATATGAGACAGAAAACTCGGCCTAGCCTCTTATACCTAGGGTATGTGACTTTACCTGTAAGGTTGGACATGCTGAGGGAAAACAGAATGTCTTAAGAACCCCCCAAATAAATTCTTTAGAAGAGCTTTAGCATTTTCCATATTATTGTCCTTGCCTTTTCAAAGAGTTGTAAAACACAATTATTGCAAGTTTTCTAGATAAGGTAACTTTTTAAGGTGATAATAGCTATTGCTCTTCATAGCTAGTGCTGATGAAGTTCCTGCTTCCTTCAACATTTCTATCCTTCATCTTACTAGTGCTCTCTGAACTGTCAGGCCCACAGCTAGTTCTGACATGCATGCTGGTTGATATTTTTGTTTAATTAGCAAGATGAAAGTGAAGCAACAAAGATGTAAATCAGAACCTCACCTCATTGGTCAATAAATTATGTGAGTGATTCTTTGCTAAACCACATAATAGCATTTGGATACTGAAAGAATATTTCCTTAATTTTGGGGAGGGGGGATTTTGACAGTGTGGGTTTTACAGCGATGACATACTTTTTAAAGTTGAATTATTAGCATTTCCCTGATCACATTCTCAAGTCTACATGATCTACAAAAGAATAAATCAGCCCCAATCTGTAGCATTTGACAACTCTTGTGGTATAAATATTCCCACTGTGGCTGATTTCAGGTTACTCAGGTCTCTGAACACAGAGTTGGGAAGAGAGGTGCAGTACCATACCCTGATACAGTATCTCCACCATATAAATACAACAGCTATAAGCAACATCAAGAGCATAGGTAATATTACAATACAATGACATAATTACAGTGATTACTTTTGAATAATTATATATTTAGTTATATACTTCATTTGAAAATGAGAGCTCTGTTTAAAACTTGTTCTCAAAATTTCTAAAATTTAAGCTTTGACTCTCGCTAGCCAATATGAACCAGCTCCAGGCCACCACTGGGTCCTGCCCATTTACCTGTTTTTCTCTAGTTTTCAAATTCATTTTTCCAAGTCAAACCTCTTTTTCTTTTTTTTAACCATTGAGGAAATTAAAGATGCTACTTTATGTCCATCAGAAAATCACTGTTTCCCAAATTTTATTTCCATTAACATTAAATCTACAAGGTCGGTAAAATAATTTCAGGAAATAACACATTCCTCTGTTAGAAACTGATCTAGCATGGGAACATACTAGACACTGAGAAAACTTAAGCTAAAAAGCTGCCTAACTTTGAAAATTGCCTAACTCTTCTCAAACTTATGAACTATATAACTCTTTTTTTTTGATGTACACATATTAATATCCTATGGAGAACAATTTGAAAAATACAGGAGTAACCAAAGACAAAAAGAAAGGATTTTGAATGACTCCATTTGTACCATCCAGAGGAAATTCAGTTTAATTATTTTGCATTGCAGTTTCTCCACATGCCAATGACAAGTGCCTTGTAGCTTCTTTAATACCAACAACAATAATAATGACATTATTTAACACTTTTAAACCTTTATCTTGGTTCAGGCATTGCTGTAAGGAATTTTTAGGAATCAATTCATTTAATATTTACAACAGTTCTGAGGTAGAAACTATTATTACTTACATTTTATATGATGAAGTTGTGACAGAGATAGACTAAGTAACTTACCCCATGTCATTAAGCAACAAGTGTCAGATTTGGATTCAAACCTGATCAAATGGCGATAAAGTGCATGATCTTCAGCATCATCCTATACTGCCCTTCTGGGTCACTTCAATACAACTTGAATTTTAAAATTCATTTTACATTTTTTCCTTGTGTTGGGATATCAATTCAGCTTGCCTGTACCCTAGGATTGTAGCCTCTTTGCAAAGGAACTGAGTTCAGAAAAGCTGCACGTGGGTAATGGGCAAATGTCAATGTGGGTGAAGAATTTATTTAGTGCTGTGCCTTTAAATTAGTTTATGGTATTTAGGGCTTACCATTTAATTTGGGATTAAAGTAATATATAGTTAATAATAAAAACAACAATAATAACCACCTGCTGCTAAGTGATTGCTATGAGACATGGGCTGTGAAAAGTCACTAGAATGTCATGTCACCAAAGGTGGTAGAGCTTGTCTGACTGGTCCCCTGCTACCTCATGCTTGGCTTAGAGAAGGCACATGGTAAGCATGTGTTGGATAAAGAAGTGAACCAACACAGGATATCCATATATCATATCCTTTAATCTTTATTATTCTCTCAAGGAAGGTATTTTAACATGATTGCAGATAAGAAAACTTAATTTGTTCAATGCTACACAGTCAGTAAGTCAGTTAGGATTCATAACCAGGTCTGTCTGATTCTGATGCTTATACTCTTAATGGATACAGCATGCAGTTGTACATCTATAGAGCAAGATGCAAACATGACAAAATATTTCATAAACCTGATACCCTGAAAGCTGCTTATGTGTAGCCTTCAGAGGCTTAACAAGAATTCTCCAAAGTACAAGTGGTCACTTGGACAAGTCTTACTGTAGTTTAACAAATACCTTGTCCTATTCAACTTTGGAAAATATTAGAAGCTATAAAAATAGTACAGTGTTTTTAGTTCTAATCAAATTAATGCATGTAGATGAAATCAGGCCATTTTTGATATGCAGGTAGTTGTAGGCATTATCTGTCCAGTCTGAATATTCCAGGAGCTTACTGAATTTTATAGATTTCTTATTCACTAATACTTTAGCTGAGTTGTTCCCACTACAGGTGAAACCTGGGAGGCTCCACCTTACCATTTTGTTCTCATGCATCTCAGATGAGGTCAGTGGGTAGTTAAATTAAGTGGCTATTATTAAATTTCTCAAGTATGGCTCTTTATCCACACCCATTCATTTCACCTCTACCCACTTAACTAGATAATTAATAGACACATGGTGTTTTAACTGTGACAGGTTAATTATCTTAAATACAAGCATATTTTAAATTTATGGTGAAAGTAAATTTCTCTGATAAGAATATTCTAAGTTCATTCTCAACCAGAAATAGTTATAAGGGAGAAGTGTACTTGTGTGATGGCAAGATGTGAGATGAAGGGGAAGGGAGAGAAACTAGGCTATGTGTAGAACACAGAATAGTGATTGCTATGATATATGCTAACTTGATGAAATTATGAAATCATGGATCTCAGAGTTGGAAGGGATCTCAAGGGACAATCTGGAGCAGTGCCCAACCTTCAGGCAGGTATCATTATCCTCATTTCACAGATGAGGCAAGGAGGCTCAGAAGGGTTACATAATCTGCCTAAGGCCAATAGCTGATAGGTGTAGAGAAGGCACTAGAAGTAGGTGTTGTAGTATTTGTTGCCCTTTCCTTTAAACTATGCTCAGAGCCTTTATCACTCTATTATGAATTCAAAATATATTTTGGAAGTCTAGAAAACTCAGAAGTACTTCCTGTAAAAGGCACCCAAGCAATCAGCTGTAGGGAGACTTCTAAGTATCTCTTTTGGGAAGGACTTTTATCTTCAAGAAATTAAAAACGCTGTTAGCATTTTTTTTCTTTCAACCTCTTTTCTCCAATAGTTAAATAGCAATATGGGAAAACAGGAAAAGTCAATGAGACTCGTTCAGAAAGAGTTTTCCAAGTGCAATGAGCATATTTGTGATTGTGATGACCCAGGAAGGATGGGGTACTAGTAAGCACCAACGTAGTATAACAAACCCAATTAAATACAGCAAGCCTAATAGTCACATGGTTATGGACTTAGAGCCAAATATAAATGGAGTGGCAGATAGGACAAATATCGATGCACAACAGTGTACAGAATTTTGTTGCTTAAGCTTCAATGTGCATCATAATCACATAGAACATTATCAAGAGTTTGGATTCAAAGACCTTGCTATATTTCAGGTGGGATCCAGGAAATTAATATTTGGAAACTGTCCTAGATGATTCTAATACAGGTAGCTACTAGTTCACTTGAACAAATTCTATGAGTTAAAACAGTACTTCTCAACTCTAATGTGTATACAAAACACATAGAGATCATATTAAATGTAAACTGTGATTTAGTATATCTGGGACAAATATGAGGTTCTATATTTCTTTAAACAATTTTTGATTAACATGTATTGCTTACACATATTAATGGGGACCAGTGTGTGCTAGTTTGGATCTAGAATGTCTCCCAAAGGTCCATGTGTTGAAGGCTTGTTATCCCTAGCCTGTGGTGCTATTGGTAGAGGTGGGACTATATTAGGTGGGGCCTGGTTGGAGAAAGTTAGTCCACTGGAAGCATTCCCTTGAATGGGAATAGGCCTTCTCCACTATGTACTCCCTCTATGATGTATTAACCAACATAGGTCCAATATTCCATGGATTGAAACCATAAGCCAAAATAAACCTCTCATCTTTCTAAGCTGATTATCTCAAGTATTCTATCATAGTAACAGAAAACTGACTAACACCATGTGATATTTCAGTACATGCATATAGTATGCACTGATCAAATCCAGTCTCCCTTTATCCACCCCTCCCCTTCCACCCTCTAGTAAGCACTTCTTTATTCAGGTCATTTTACCATATTCTTTCCACTTAGGAAGCCATGTCTAAGTGAACCAAATAAAAGTAATGTTACTTCACCTTATTAAGAATATATAATTTATTATTAGTAATGTGATCTAAACAAAACTGAACCTCCCATGGCTCTTTCTCTGCATGGAATCACATTTAGAGACACATTCAAAATAATTGAGAAACAAATTCATTCTTCATTTCTCTTGAAATGCACAGGAAATAGTCTTAAAATAAATCTTTGTTCAACTTTCATTCTTTCCAAAATGCTCCCCCCCCAATGCTCCCAACTATCTTTCCTTTCCTACTACCTTCAACAAACACTCAGAATCTGATTGACTTTTTATTCCTCTCCCCTTTGCTTTCTGGCTCAGTTCTTTATCACATAGGCCAACCTTACTTTTTATTTCTATT
Organism: Sciurus carolinensis; assembly: GCF_902686445.1. NCBI lineage: Eukaryota > Metazoa > Chordata > Mammalia > Rodentia > Sciuridae > Sciurus > Sciurus carolinensis. The sequence goes on from NC_062226.1 coordinate 49,254,667, forward strand.
AATTTTTAAGTCCTCCCTTTCGCTTGCATTCTGTACAACAATGGGTCAGAGGTTAAAAAAAAAAAAAAAAAAAAACAAAGGGTTCAGGGGGCAAGAAGTCTTTCTCTTTAAAAGTGGTGGGTAAAGGGAGAAAGAGGGAACAACTGTACAAAATCAAAATTTAATATTTTGTTCTTGTCATAATAACAAAGTGTTTGCCATATACCTTTTTAGTGACCCTGACACATTGCTTGAGAACTCATGTTATACCTCTCTACCATATAATCTTCTCCAACCCTAAGGCAGTATGGAAACTTGATGTAAGTAGTTTTGTATTTCCAACCAGGTAGTTCCTTAATCTATCAAATTTTCTCCAATTCTCCCAAATCTAAAGACAACTTTCAAATCATGCCTAATTTTAATTCACATTGAGCTAAAGATATGCCATACAAAATTTTTATTTTGTGAAAAAGGGAGATAGCTCAATTTTAAGTTACATTTTTATTTTTAGTCAATCAGCAGAAAGAATGAACCCATTACTTTGGAACAGGCATTATTACATGACACTTTAGCATGAGCAGCAGTTGGGGTCTAAACTGGGATTATATTATTAATTATGAAGTCAGTAATTGTTCTCTTAATAAGCAGGTTATTAATGATATGTTATTGGTAATTTAGCTCAAGATACATGATTTAACATATGAATACATAAACCAGATGTTATTGTACAAAGATTCACTTAAGATTTCACAGGACTAATGAAATCCATAAATCATTCAATTTAATAAGAGAAATACAACTCTTAGGGTATGAAAGAATTATCTAATTATAGACACATAAGGGATTAACCAAAAATTATTGACACTTTAAAGCTTCAGTTCACTCTAAAGAATATTCCTGCTTGAGTTTTTGATGTGAAAATAATATTGGCCACAAAACTTGTTTCATAGACTTTTTATACAGTTTTGTAATTCTTTAGTTCAAGTGAATTGAGTACATTTCCAATAATTCTGAAATGAATCCTCTAACATTCTAGCTACTCTGCATAACAGTAAGCATAACAGTAATATTTTTGCAAAATAATTTTGACTTTGGAATCATAAGTAAGACTGTACAGGTATTTTTAATTTAATTTTTCACCCAAGGAAAACACCCTGTAAAGTTTTTCTTTAGAACTCTGACTAGATTCAAATGATGGAATCATAGTTTTCGAAAAGTACAATTGTGTGTTGACATAGTTATTTTGTCTACATTAAGAGTAGAATCTCTTGGTTACATTGGCAGTTTTGATCTGGGATTAATCTAGATTTCCTGGATGTAATTCCCATAAGAATGGATGAATGTGTACATTCATTTGACAGACACAGTAGCTCAGTTTTCTTAGAAACATTCACAGGGAGTTGAATGTGAAACAAGAGAACTCTGGCAGATAAAGGCAGCCATGCAGAATCCTCCCCAGGCTATTGTGAGAGCTCTGCTTTGAGCCAGCCTTTTAACCCTCCCACTTCAGGTTTGCTTCTCTACTGCTGATGGAGAGCAGTCATATCCCCACCTCTGGGAAAGAGATTATGGTAAAGCAAGTCCTGCTGGAGTGTATATGAAGCTCCTGGGAAAAACTGCTAAATAAGCAGAGGAAATGCAAAAACTGAGGTCCTAGGTGCCTGTGATCGTTCAACTGGGCTAGGCCACAGTACCAGATTTTTGGTCAAACAATATGCTAGATGATTTTATGTAAACTTTTTAAAAGGATGAGATTAATATTTACTTCAGTAGACTTTGAATAAAGCAAACTACCCTTCATAATGTGGGTGGATCTCATTCAATCAGTTGAAAGACTTAATAGAAAAAGATTGGCCGCCCTGGAAGAAGAGGTTATTGAGCCAGCAGGCAGCCTTTGGACTTGAACAACTCTTCTCCTGGTCTTTAGTTTGCAGATCTGCCCTGCAGATTTTTGGACTTGCCAAATCTCCCCAATTTTATGAGTCAATTTCTTTCTTTTTTTTTTTTAATGTTTTAATTTTTTTGTAGTCACAGATGGACAGCGTGCCTTTATTTTATTTGTTTATTTTGATGTGAAGCTAAGGATTGAACCTAGTGCCTCACATGTGGTAGGCAAGCACTCTCACTGAGCTACAGCCCCAGCCCACATGAGTCAATTTCTTAAAACCAGTGTCTCTGTCTCTCTCCACATCTTGTTCTGTTTCTCTGGAGAACTCTATCTACAGTGCCTAAGGGACCATGCTGAACAAGTAGAAGGATGAAATATCTAAGTAACAAAAATGAAAGAAACATATGCTCACAATATCACTGCAACATAAACAGAGGCCAGAAAAGAGCTTCTCAGCCCCTGCTGCTATCCTGTTACAGTTTGGATGTAAGGTGCCCCCAAAAGCTCACATGTGAGACAATGCAGGAAGGTTCAGAGGAGAAATAATTGGGTTGTAAGAGTCATAACCCAATCAGTAGGGTGTGGCTGCAGGATATTGGAATTGGGGTGTGGTTATGGGGCATGTATTTTGTATCTGGAGAGTGGAGTCTCTCGTTTCCTGATGATGCAAATGCTTCCCTCTGCCATGCTCTTCCACCATGATGTTCTGCCTCACCTCAAACCCCAAGAATGGAGCCAGCCTTCTATGGACTAAGACCTCTGAAACTGTGAGCCCTCAAATAAACCTTTCCAACTCTATAATTGTGCTGGTCAGATCATTTAGTCACAGCAGCTAAATAACTGACTAAAACATACTCTGAGGAGCATTAAACATACCCTGATGCATGGGCCCAAGTTTCTAAATGCAACAGGTCTAAGAGGGACCCAGGCATCAGTATACAGTAACTAAAGAGTTCCCCAGCTCCACAAGTAAAGCTAAACTATAGCCATGTGGCAAAAAAATCCCAGGGTACAAGAATGGCCATTTATAAAGGAACACTCTACTAATCCAAGAAGAGATATTTTTAAAACATTGTGGTTAATTGACAGACTTCATAATGAGAAAAATAGACTATTTGTACTGTTACAAGGCAAACTAAATATTTCATGTAGAACAGTTCATTTTCTCATTAAAATATTTCTTAAGCAGATATTATGTGTAAGACTCTAGGCCAGCATTTGAAAGATAAGTGTTTCAGTAAAATGGATGTCTAGCTTTCAGGGGCTAGAAGTTTTGTGGAGTAGACAGATACTTAAATGATTATAATAGAAGGAACTAAGTTTATATTTTAAGTAAATATTTGTTGAATACTTAGATGTGAGAGATGCATATGTAAGATTTTTTAAAAAATTCTTATAATAACCCTTTAAGTAAATATAATCCCACAGTTAGTAAATGGAAAATATTCCCACATAGTTAGGGAATGAATCTGAAATGAAGCAATTCGACTTTGACATCTGTGCTCTTAATGCACAATGCAAGATTATGCATAGTATATCTGAGATAATAGTAATCCCAGAGATTATGACACCTTTAAGGAAGTTCATCAGAGGAAGCCATTAGTGTGTCCCACAAAACCCAGGATTAACTTTCTGAATTGGTTCCTATGATGTTAGAACACTGAGCAGGGAATCTGGGAATCCCAAAGTGTCCAATTTTGAGCACCAATATGCTAAACTACAATATGTTTTAGGGAAACTCATTTCACTGTGTAAGAGTTGTTTTGTAAGGTGTAGTATGAAACCTTATAAAAACCTTAAAATCACAGCTGCAAAAGACCTTGAAGATGACCTCATTTCTCATTTTGAGATGAGGGGACTCATGCTAAAGAGGTCAAGCACATTAATTAGTCCTCCTCAACCTGTTAGCCATAGAGTTGAAACAAAACTCTAGTCTGTCCTGGTTTTATTCTCTCAGCAAGCTCAAACTCGCATGGTGACCCCCCTAGTGGCCATTTTGATCATTACAACTCATCTCCCTCATTGAAGTTTCCTGTATCAAGGGTAGGAATTGACCTACTGGTTCCGTCTGATTACTGTGAATTTTAACTTAGACCAATTGAGAGAGAATTTTCCCCTTATCTTGGGGTGACATATTTGTAATTTTAAAGTCCTGAAACTGCATATCAGGATTTTTATACAATAAGAGTGGTATTAGCTGCTATAAAAGATAAATCCTAAATCTTAATAGCTTAACAGAACAAAGTTGAACAGAATAGAATTTTTCTCAGTCACATCAAGTCCATGGTGAAGTGAGGAGGCAGCTGATAGCAGAGGGGAATTGCAGTTGTTCAGGGACCCAGCTCCTTTTAGCCCTGGACCCCCAACCTTCTCTAAGGTCTCAGTCTTCATCATCTGTCAGCAAAAGGGCAGGGGAGACAGAAAGAGAGGGAAGAAGGAGAAGGAGAAGAAAAAAGAAGAGAAGAGAATTGCATAGGAGGTTATGAGTTAGACTTTGAAGTGGAGGCTAGGATTGAGCTTTTGTGGCTGCACCTAATGGGACATGTGGTCCAGATATGTCCTCAGATAAAAAGGAAAATGAGTTTGCTGAACCAGCCAATTTCTGCCACACAGAGGAAACTAATTAAGAGAGCAAGAAGATTGAATAGAGGAACTGAGATAGACAGACATGAAATGGAAATACATTTTGGATGACTTTTTAGACTCTGGTGTCAGCCCTTTCCTGAAGTCCCACTGTACCACTGCAAAAGGATTCCATGAGACAACCTGTATCCTTGTAATTTTTCTATTCTGCTGAAATTTGCTGACTTTGATTTCTGTATTTTGTAACCAAGACAGTCCTAAAAAATACACTCAGAAAGATTGTAATAGGTTTGGAGGATACATATGTTTTCAAAATCCCACCCCATCTGTAGGAATGTACTGGGAGTTTCACTTACTTGTATCTTGTATCTCCATAATGACATTGGCAGCCTGGAGATTAGTATTTACAATTGTGCTAAACCCCTTCATACAGATGCTGCAGCTTAAGTCAGCATAAAAAAAGCAAACCAAGACAGTATGAGCAAGTTGTGCCGGAAAGAGTTGGTTATTATATCACATGCATTGATTTATAGGTTCAGTTCGCCTTTACCTAAATGTCTAGTTATTTAACAGCTGTTATGAATCAGCCCAATAGAGGATTAAGAAGGGGTGGGGGTAGGGGAAAAGTAGGTGAAAAAAATGCTTTAATCTTATGCTACAATAGAGGAACAAGTTGAGTCAAGTCTCATGTAGTAATTTTGGTGCTCTGATGCTTCTTAAAGGGAAGCATTGTTTAACTGGAAGGTGAAACAGTCTCACATAAACCACTGATTTGTGTTCATGTTAACCCTGTCAGTAAGTGAAGTGGGTAAGGCCGGGTACAGGTTAGAGAGAAATGCACCACTAAATGTTGGAAATAGCTGACTCAATCAAAATACTTCCAACTCACATTGACCTTAAATAGACAAGTTTCTCTGAAAGTTCAGCAGAGTACATGAAAACTTTACAGAATGTAACATGAGCTAACACATAGGTTACCAAATGGAAATCAAGGCAGAATTTGGTCAAACTGGTTCCTTAGATTGCACTCAATATTGACACCAGTCTTGGAAAATAGTCAGGCAAGATAAACTAAGAGGAGGCATCACTTTAGAAGAATTTATTTTATTGATGAGTTTACCAAGGAGAGAAAGGACCTGCTGAGAATGTCTGAAATCCTTGTCTGACATGAAATAGGGATGAAGTTCACTTTTTGTAAGTGTCACACTAGCTCTCTTCTGTTACTTCCCAAACTATGGAACAGAGATTTTTCTTTTTCTTCATTGCTAAACCTTTGTATACCTTTCTTCCTTCCCACATGAGACAATTTAATCCATCAATAGCAATAAAAATGACAATGGTTATTATCTATTACTTATTGTGTTATTGGTATGACCTAAGTTCTTCTATATACACGATTTTAAAAAATACTCAAGGCCTCTTCCCATGGTGGGTGTCTTTTTTTTTTTTTTTTTTTTTTTACAAATGAGGAAACCAATGCAATGAACTTAAGTTAACTTTTCCAAAATGGCACAGCTATGCTCAAGAAATTGGGTCTTAATGTCTCACAGGAAAATGTTTTATAGTAACCAGTCTGGTTAGTATTTTCACAAAGTGTCTTCTCATTAATGACACCTGGTAAGCAAGAAGAGGGAATTCTCCGACATGGCCACAGTATTGTGCTGCATCTGGAATGAAGTAATCTCACTAGGATGGGTCCTGGAAAAGGTGGACATCGAATACCAACTTGTGTGAAAGCTATGAAGGAAGAGTGAGAGGTCGCTGTGCCTAGAGTGGAAGGGGTGTGGTACCAAGTGTGGAGACCAGTGTGCTACTGGGAAATTTAGAAAGGCTCATTTAAAGCAGATTTTGGTTGCCATAAGAAGGCACTAAGGGCTTTAAGGGACAAGAGGGAGCCTTGGAAACCATAGAAGGGGGTGACTTGATCAAGTTTCGTTGGAGAAAGATTATCTTGGTGAAGGTACAGCCTACTGTTTGAAATCAATGACCTTGTACTGTCACACTAACAAGATAAAATGCTACTTAAAATGTTCTGTATCCTGGAATTTTCAATTATAAAATCAGGCAGACTGTGACATGAGGTATTTATTCACAGTATTTTATTTTGTGACAAATATTTTTGAAGAATTATGTGCTCTGCAATAATATACATAGGAAATAATTTATAGTGGCACTCAATTTGTGTTAATTTTTTTTGTGTGTCATCTACTCCATGGTGATTAAATGTTAGATCATGTGAGAAAAAAGGTTGACTCTGAATTTTGGAGAATTTTGTATCAGAAGCAATTCATTAAAATAAGTGATCATATTTGGATTAACTTAGCATTCAACTGAACTACAATTTAGTACACCATCCAGGCATATTTTCTAAAATTTAAACTCTAGTCGATACCAAATTTGAGACCAAATAATCAATTAGAAATAATGCTCCATTATCAACACAATGGTGAACTCACTGCACAGATGAGCAACTATAAAACAAATCTGTCAAAAAATGGTAACTGTTGTCCAGAGACATTGGAGAAAGAGAGAAACAAGAGTTTCAAATAGAGTAAGAGATAATAGTAATACTGGTTGTATCCAGAAAGCTTCTTTCTTTCTTTCTTTCTTTCTTTCTTTCTTTCTTTCTTTCTTTCTTTCTTTCTTTCTTTCTTTCTTTCTCTTTCTCTTTCTTTCTTTCCTTCTGTTTCTTTCTTTCTTTCTTTCTGTTTCTTTCTTTCTCTTTCTTTCTTTCTTTCTTTCTTTCTTTCTTTCTTTCTTTCTTTCTTTCTTTCTTTCTTTTTCTTTTAACAAAAGCAAGTACATTGAAAAAATAAAAAGCAAGTCCTGGCCTGGAAAAGAATGCAGAGCAAAGGACTTTGATCCAAACTATTTAAAAGTTTCTACAGATGAATAACAGAAAGATAAAGACTCTAATTTTAGAAGAATGAGCAAAAGATTTGGATATTGCATAAGGGAGAATGCATGAATGGCCAAGAAGCCCAAGAAAAGATGCACTCAAATCAAAACCATAATGACACCATTTCATAACAACTGAAGTGGTGAAAATGAAAGAGCAACCATGCCAGTCAACAACAGAATGTACAGCAAGTGGATCCCTCATGTATTGCTGGTGAGAAGGTGAAATGCTATAATCATTTGGAGAAGTAGACAGTTCCTTCTAAGAACTGTCCTTCACCTACCCTATGATCTAATGATCCTATTTCTTGGTATATACCGAAGAGAAACAAGTACATGTACCCAGGAAAGGATCTGCACAAGAAAGTTTACAGTAACTTTATAGCCCCAAACTGGAAAGAATAAGGAGAATGGACACATTTATGTCCATTGTGTTATAAATGATACATGATAACAGTGGCATACTAGATAGCACTAAAGAAGAACAAACAGGAATGCGACAAGGATGACTCTAAATTATCAGAATAAAAGAAGTCATATACAAATGAGTACATACTGCATGATGCCATTTATATGAAATTTGAAACTAGGCAAAACTAATCAATAGGGGAAATCAGAACTATGGCTGGAGGGAAGAATGTTTACTGGAAGGGGTCTCACAGGGCTTCCTACAGTGGCAGAAATATTCCATATTTTGTTTGGATGGCAGCTCCATGGGTATATATATTTATCAAAATTCACTGAATTAGATCTGTACATTTTATTGTTTAAATTTTACCCCAATTCCAAAGTGTATTGTATAGCTTAGAAATGTTTTTAATATAGATGATTGAATACAGTACATAAATCACCTTTTTTTCCCACTTAAGAATCTCATGATTATCATTGATAACAACAAATGCTGATGCCCAGGCTTTACTTTAAATCAACTAAATAAAAGTTCCTGAAAGTGGGTCCCAGGCACTGATATTTGCTTGAAAGTTCTCATGATGATTTTAACATGCAGCCGAGAGTTAGACCCACTAATATAATGTAATGTATTTGAGAACAACTTAAATGGACCAATAACTAGGCAAATTAGGAGAAAAGAAATATAATCTGGTAAATTAACATAATTGCCATCATATACTGAATGTTTACATTGTCCCCAAATTCATATTTTGAAGGTAATTCCCAATGTGACTATATTTGGAGATGGGACCTGTCCAGTGGTGATAAAGTCCATAAGGGTGGGCCATAATCTGATAGGGAGACCACTCTTATAGGAAGAGGAAGGGATACCAGCTCTCTGTTACTTCACCACTAAGGAACAGCAGGCACCTGTCTGCAACCAGGAAGAGAGCCCTTACCAGCAACTGAATCAGCTGACACCTTGATCTTGATCTTCCAGTTCTCCATAACCATGAGAGAAATAAAAAATCTGTTTAAGGTCCCTCTATAGTATTTTGTTATGACAGCCTGAGACGACTAATATAATTACCATTCTTGGAAACAAAGATGTGAATTGTCAAATCAGAAAATCATTGTTAAATGAGGTTGATTTTATATATACATTGGAAAATTCACATTTCTACTCACTAAATAAATAAATTTGATTTTGAATCATAACCTAAGTTCTGATTCAACAAGTTGTTCAAATTTATAAATTAGTAAATGATTCAGTGTATTTTAACTGAGTAATAAAGCACATTATTTTAAACATACTCAGATTGCAACTGGCATTTAACATCCAACTGCATTTCCAGGTGTTTTACTGAACTAAGTGATCTTCACTGAATTCAATAGAAACATTTTCAGAATTTCAGAAGACAGTTATGATTCAACGGTTAACTCTAATTTCATGGGTGACAATACAAACCAAACAGGTTTTGTCCTTAGAAAAAAATTAATTTTTCAGAAGTTAAAATCCTAGTTTAGCTTTTCTTTTTATTGTGGGATAAAATAAAATCTATTAGAACCTCTTCTTTAGTTTCCCCTCAATAAATCAAACATCGGTTAAAATTGGAGTTTACAGTATATTTGGTTGCATTACTTTAAAAACTTTTCAATGTCAGTAGAATCTTCTAATTCTTAGGACTGTGAGTCAACATAAATTAATCACATAGTCATGATTACCAGCAAGTACATTCAAATGCAAAAGTTATGTTTTTGTGTTATTGTTTCATGTGGGAAAAAACCCTGCAAGGATATGACCATACAGTTAAGAAATCTCTCTAACATGTTTCAAAATTCAGTTGAGAATTGCAATAGTGCTATTTTTAAAATGAGGTGATTTTATATGAAGGACCTCAAATTTTCAAGGAACATAAACAACACTTAAAATATTGCATTTTGGCAGAACAAAAAGATTAAAGTCACTTCCCATCTGAAGTTCATTTGGAGTTTTTATTTTTACTTTATTGCTTTATTAATGTGTTCAACATTTTGGTGTGTATGTGTGTGTGTGTGTGTGTGGTGTTCGGGATTGAACTGAGGGCTTCGTATATGCTAGGCAAGTGCTCTATCACCTGAACTATATCCCTGGTCCTTCACCATTTAAAAAATTCATTTTATATATGCAAGATATTCCTAGGAGTTTTAGAAAATTTCAGTGGTGAAGCAGAGTCTAGTGGGTGTGTTTCAAGTCTAGGGATTTTATATATATATATACATATATATATATATACACACATATATATGCATAATTAAGGCATGGATAGAATTATGTGAGCTCTAAGGAAGAAGAAATTTCTTACAGATGAGAATCAGGGAAGAGTTCTTTGTGAAAAGGGGAAAAATTGAGTGTAGCTTTGTGACTTGCATATAATTTAGATGGGTCATCCTCCAAATGGACTGCCTACCTTTGAATATCTTAAAATACTTGATCCATACGCCACAGACTCCAATTCATTTGGTGAGCTCTACGTTCATTATGCTTTGCTACCAACATCTCTAGATCCTTACTAGAGCAACTTTGGAGCTGAAAGACCTGAAATAAAGTCCAAGTTTTACTATTTAATAGCCAAAAAATTGCCAAGTTATTTATTTATTCTAACCACTGTAGCCACATTTTAAGGTTGATATTACCATTAGTTTCCATTGCACAGGATAGTTGAGAGTATTCGTTTAAGCAACACATAAAAAGATATAACATTTTGCCTAACTTAATAAAAATGCCATAAATGTGAGCTCATGTGTATTATAATTTTTATTAGTATTTATCAGGTACATCCTTGTCTTATTTTCTTTCTCACTTACTATATGATCAATCATTGAAACTTTTCACCAGAACCACCAAATCTTATCCTCTGGTCCTTCTGACCACATGCCCAACAAACATCAGTCTTAGATACATCTAACATATTATACTTTTCTATTCCTACCCATGGTTTCCTGAATACTGTGGGAGAAAGTCATCAGATTGTGGGTTTGGTGCCCTAAGCATATCATCGCTATCCATTACTGAGGTCGTTAATTCTGTGACTTAATCTCTCATCAATTCTTAACTACTAAAACTTTTTCCTATTCCTTTCAAGCACCATCAAACTCCTGTGGCCCATAGTCTTAGTATTGATATGAATTTAAAGAAGAGTTTGTTGGCAACTTCCTGCCCTTCCTTTTCTAACAAGCTCTCCTGTGACCACTCCATCCTTTCTGCCCCTTTAAAGTGAACTTACTGTCCAATTTGAAGAAGGCACATGTGTTAAACTGCAATCTTCTTAAATTTCTGTTATATTTCCTGACATATACTCTGTTGCTACTTCTAGAGCCTTCCTTCTATTAAATTTGGGTATTTATAAGAATCATTTCCTCTTTCTCTTTGCATGTTTACCTGCTGAAGCCATGAGAATGATTAATATTCTAAACAAGTTCATTTATCAGGATCCACAAATCCTATCTCTTATCTTCATGGAAATAGAGCAATGAACCTAATTTGACCTTCTTAAATCCTATTCCCTCTCAATTAATGGCATTTCAAAATGAAAATTACTTTTGTTATATCTGTAATGTCTTTGTCATCAATAGAATCAATGAGTTCATCTCCTTTCTCAGAAATTACCCTTAATTTAGATTCTCTTCCTACCTCACTGGAATCGCTGGTCTAGTCTTCTCTGATCCTTCCTCCTTTGTCTGCCCTTAAATTAGGTGTTGCTTAGACTCTGTCCTTGGTCTCTTCCTCCTTGTCTTATTCTTATCTTCCCTGGAATGTCTCATCTACTCTCATGTTCTCTTATGCAGCCTCTACGCTATGATTACCATGTTTATTTATTTAGTTGATTCCTTAATGCTTGTCCAGGCCTTCTTTTAAACTGCTGATTTGACTCCTTTGCTTTGTATTCCAGTAATGGCAAGTACTCATTTGGTCAGTCAACAAGAATTCATTGAGTGTCTGCTCTGAACCAGGCACAGTGGTACATGTTGGAGCTACTCATATAGACAGTATAGAAGGGATGCAGGCATACAAATAGGTATTATGATACAGTGTGATGCATGCTGTAATAGAAGTAATTTCACAGAAGGAAAATAATTAATTTATCGTGGGAGTGGGAATCAGGGTCTCTAACTTTAATCCCATTCTGGCCCTTAGCATAACACCTGGTACACATAAAGTACTTGATAAGCATTATTAAATTAAGTGCCATCAAAGTGGAAATTTAAGGATGCAATAGTATTACTAGGTGAATGAATTAAGAGATGCAAGCATTGTTTTCTAAGACTGAGAAATATACAAAGGTTCAAGGTCTAGATAGGGCCTGGGGTGATCTTCAGGCAGCTAAAATGGTTAAAGTAGGACTTATACTAGGAGCTTGATAAATATTAATTCTCTTGCCTCTTCACAAAGGAATTTTACAAACATTGACCCTTTAATTCTCAATCATTTAAATTCACATAATAGGTCCAATTACCCCAATTTTACAGATTAGGAAACTGAGGCTTAAATTGAATGATTTACAGAGACCCACAGTCAAGGTCAGCTTCACAGTCAGGACCCATCATGGACTTTGTTAAATACTCTGCTGTCACTTTCTTGAAACTTCAAAACATTTTATATTTAGACTTGTGTTCCATAAGTGGAGCCTGAATGGATAATGGAGTGGATGTGTACACAGACAGGACACACACAATATGCGTGTCTGCAGTTCCTTCCTCCCTGTGAGCTCAGATCTCTGGTGTGGGGTGTGTGGGAATTGAGCAAGACTGTGTGTACAAGGAAAGTGTGTCATATCTACACCTGAGTAGCTTTCTGCTCAAACCAGTATTTGCTTTGAATGCAAAAAGAAGGCAAAAACACAACCAAGGAATGCTATGATATCCAATCTTATTTCCCTGTATACTTGTCAGTCAGTTTTACTTAAAATTATGACAGAGAAGGAAAGAAAGAGGGCAACCCACAGTTGCTTTTCTTTTAAGTACTTGCTTATTAGTGAGTTGAAAGACAGTGCCAGCAGAATGTGAGTTTATCAAGAATTGAAATAGAACGGTTGAGTTAGCATAGTGCTCTCACTGTTCCAGTGGGAATGAAATATATGAGCAGGGAGAAGCTAAGTGCTCTTATATTTGCATATAAAGTATAAAATTTAAATTTAACTTTAATTTTTCTTTATTTAGAACAATAAACTGCCAAGGGGGAAAAATGTTTTATGTTTTAGTGCCTTTCATGGCATCTCCTTCCTTCCTTTTTCACAGGGACCCTGCATTTCCTTTTACACTGAACCTTGGAAATTATGTAGCTGGCCCTACCTGCAGCTAATAAATAGCCCCCATCTGACTCCAGGTTTTCAGTTTCCAAGTGACATATCACACCACACTTCATCCTTTGATACTGTGCAGTTTTAATTCAGTGGGTCCACTCCTCATTCACTGTTTTCAGTACTACAACCATTTCCTGTCTTTGAGAGATGAAATCACATTAACTTTAGTAGATGTTCAATTATACCAAATTTCCTTTTCCCAACCAAGGTATTAACTCCCCCCGCACAACCCCCACAACCCACCACATTCGCTGATAAAGACTCACAGATGAATTTTGGACTCAGCAATTCTTTGGGCCAAAGGGAACTGCTTGCCTCAAGTTGGGGCAACTCTGAAGGGCCCTCCCACCTCCTGAGCCCTTCACAGGACTACCTGTAGGCTTTGTTACTATTAAATGGAAGGATCAACTTCTCTTTTGGCTCAATTCTACTTCCTTCACTCTCTTGTAGGTATTACTTGTAATAGTACCACCAAGAAACTTCCAGGATATAAATCTATCTCAAAATCTTTTCCATGAATTCAGACCTAGGTCATCTATCAATTGCATTGAAATTTAACAAATATCTTCCACATTTTATAATTTACAGTGTCTAGATTGACTAAATGTTCAGTTCTATGCCATACTTTTACTGTAATCATAGCTGCAATTATCTTTACTTCCATGCATACCCAAGGAGATCCTTTTATTTCAGTGCTTTATACTAAACATGGAGACTATTTCTGTTTTCTTGTGAGCCCAGCAAACTAGAGAAACCACAATTCCTAAGCAAACCACGAACCCCCTTTAGACCCACTTTAGAATGCAGTTCTGCTCTTGTAAGCATTTTTCTTACTCCAGGAAAGAAGTATCAAAGCCAAAAGTGGCATCAACCATCTTTCTAAATCATTTTAAAGAAACATTAAATATTTTTCACCTTAAAATGTTTTTTGAGTTAGATTTACTCTGAAGTTTTCAACTTGAATTTTCTAAACTATCATTTAAATACTGTGATGCAGACATATTATGGCTCAGGTTAGGCATAAAAATGATTCTTACTCATATTTCTTTAAAGGAACAAAATACCTTTACATATCTAAATGTCCCAGGCACAAGTTGCTACTGCCTAAGAACACGTCTGCTGTATACAATGGCATTTCTCATGAGTAAGTGTATATTCTGTAACTCATTCAGGAAATATTTGACTGACTCAACCCTAACTTTTGGCTACTAGAATTAAGAAGATAAAATATAATAGCTTATGAGTCATAAGGTGTGTATAAGTATATTTTATAATGAAGAGAATATCATTCATGTGGAGGCCATTTGATTACTTTTAAGCCTTATGGATTTCCCCAAGAGTTCAGATCAATTTGTGGATATTGGTAATTAGCAAAGGTCAAGAATACTACAAATGTGAGTGAGCCCACATCCTGGAGTTTGATTTACAATGGGCAAATCAAAATCTTGATCACTTCCTCCACATACAAGCATATGTATGCCAACTAAACTTGATTCTTCAGTGGTATCTGTCAAAATAAAACTGAATTCTGGATACAAAAACAAACAAGCAAACAAAATTTTAAAAATCCCATTTCATATCAAAAGGCAGCTCTGAATGCCCAGGTGAAACCAGAATTACTAAGGTTACAACACACTAATCCACAGTCACATGCCTTTCTGCGTGCACGGCGGCACACACCTGGATGTACAGATGTTGAGTTGAGACATTCATGTCACATATTAATACATGAGTCTTGCAGCCATTCTCAGAACAATATGAACTCTCAACCAGGTCCAGACTCCTTAAGGGCCAAAGTGATTTCTTTAGGACTTTGGCTATGAAGAAACCAAGTCACCTCCAAGTATACACCATGTGCTTTAGCCACCAGATAACCCTCCATTTATCATTTTATGTCCTAAGGGAGAAGGTCACGTGTGAGATAATAGGGAACAGAAGGAACTAGAATTCCTTGAAACCTATCGGTCAGCTTTGCTATTACAATGTGGTAATGTACAATCTAGCCATTCAGGCCAGATGGATCCTGCCAAATCTTTCCATTTACCTAGAGAATGTTAGAAATCAAATATTTATATAAATTACACTACTTTTAAAATAACAATTTATCGATGAGTTAAGACCACTGTTTGAACTGGCAGAACACACCTCCCAAGTCTTTGCAATGGCTACAATTGGGCCCTCCTTACCTCTCCAACCTCCTTCTTACAGCTTTGTGCCCCCTTACTTGCTCTATCATACCAGCCTGGCTGTTACTCAAATGTGCAATGTACCCTCCAATCCTAAGCCCTTTGCACCAACACTCTCCTCACCTGGATGACCCCTTCTCTAAATAGCCACATAGCTCATCTCTTCACCTCCTTCAGGTCTTTTCTTAGATATCCGTTTCTCAACGGGACCTTCCCTGGTCACTCTGTTTGAAATTTAACCCTCTCTTCATACTCCCTATGCTTTCCTGCTAGATTTTGTTCAAAAGCATTTAATACCCTCTAACATACATTTTACTCATTTGATTTTTTGGTCTGACTCTTCTCATATCAGAATGTAAACTTAACATTTTGCTTTGCTCATGGCTATATCTCCAGTGACAAGAAGAGAATTTGGCACTTTGTAGAAACTTAATCAGTTCATTTTTACTAATTATTAAACAAATGGATGAATCTGCAAGCCATCTTTGTTCTACTGTCTGGACTTCCAATTTGTGACTTACAATTTACATGGAAAAATCTCATGGCACACCCAAAGGAAGGAGAAATGATGTCTGGGCAGTGAATATTGAAACTTTACTTTCCAGAAAAGTCAAGTAATCAACTCATATCATTCACAAAATCACAGAGCACTTTTGTCTGTATGGTATTCTATAGTGTCAAAACAAAAACATATCTAACCATGTGAAACATATTAAATTTGTGATATTTTGATGGCTATAATGACAAGGTCTTGGAGTGTAAGCTACTCAGAACAGATCCCTTAGCCACAATGTTGAGCTTCAGGAAAGCAGGCTTGAAAAGTAAGTATATACAATTTTTTACTGGTTGGGAAATGAAAATAAAGTATAAAAGAGACAGAGGGAATAAATATTAAGACTGATCTTTGTGAAAGAAGGAAGTTACCTTGCCTCTTTACTCTGGCTTATATGATTCAAAATTTTGGGTGTTATTTTTAAGAATTCAGTTCATTTCCATCTCTCCTATTTTTTTTTTTTTTGTTCAGATAAGGACAACTAAATTAAAAAACAAAATTTTCAGCTATAAGCATTTGGTTTCTCTGATATAGGAAATAGACTTAACAACTATAACATTTCAATCTAAACATGATCAACATCTTTAATGGGATGAAGGGCATAGGGCAGATAAATACATATTACTATTATCCTAGAGATGCCTTGAAGCTTGACATGTCTTAATGGGGACAAAGTAATCAAATGTATTTCATGACTGAGTAGTACATTTTGTAGCTTATTACCACAAGAATTAGTATTTAATGAAAATACTAAGAATTTGAAAAAGATGAATTCCTAGATGGAAATAGATTATTAGAAATTTATGGAATGTGAATTGTTTGGTTGCATTCTCTGCCCTTTTGATGTATGTGTCAGGTCAGGTTTGGTCAAGAAAACAGAATCCACTTTAGCTATTTTAATGAGTGTTTTAATTTAGAAAATTCCTGAGCACTGAAAGAAAAGAAATTACACTAACATTAGGGAAAGCAGGGAGTGCATGAGTTGCAGGCAATCTCTATTAGTTATCTCAGTTTCTATAGCACCAATGTGGGTGATTTGCAAGAGAACCTCCAGAAGTCACTGACAAAAACCTCAGCTCTGCCACCTGCAGAAGATCCTGTGCTTGCTTGATACCCATAGAGTAATAGTGGTACTTTACCTTCCACCTTTCAAATCCACAAATATCTCTCCCTGGAGGACCCTAAATCAGAATGTTGCTTATCTAGATAGGAGGCCTTGCATTTATCTCTCTAGGTCCTTGTTTCTGGGGAGACAATAAAAGGCAGCATGCTGAACTACCAACAGATAGTCCTGCCTAAAGTAGAAACCATCGGGAAGGGTGATGCCTTCTCTCTGTTTTCTGCAAAAAGGCTGGATCCATTCAGACTGGGCCAGATGGATCCTGGCATGACCTAGGATTTGAATCTTCTGTTCTTATGAAAGAACCAGGTATTCCTGGAACCATCAGCAAGTTTAACAATCTTTTCTTTATGGCATTTTCATTCTCTTAGTAAGATGATCCCAACATTCTCTTTAACTAAAACAAATGTATTTCTTTAAATAGTTAATTCTGCTGATGGATCTTTCTGTACATGCACACGTCTCATCTAACAACCCTATTAAGATTGGGGGCAGTGAGGAAAGTTTTTTGAAATAAGGAGAAAACTAGTTTATGTACACAAGGCAGACTGAAATGTTATCAGGTTGGAACAAAATTCATCTTAGTAAAATTGATATTGTAACACAGACTAGTAGATTCCTCTCCTGAAACTCCAAAACCTTCCTAGCCTGTGACTCAGTTTCCTACACTAAGAGGTTGTGGCCACAGTAGTCTTGGTAGTCAGGGGGAGGAAATGCTTGCTCACCTTCCCTGGGTTTAGAATAACTACTCCACATCAAAGAGGTGACTCACCCTGCCTACTTACCAGCCTGGAGCATGCTTCCTACCTCCCACCACCCTCTGTGGGCTGTGCTGCTCTTGGCTGGAGAGACCTTTCACCAGCAAGTCCAGGTTTGTGGTGTCTGGCACTCTTACTTGCCCGAATGACGAGGCTTCCTGAGGTGGGTTGAATCGCAGGTTGGGACCTGAAGGTGACCACCAATTTGCCTGACCTGTGGTTCCAGCTGTATGATTCAAAGTCGAGAGGCTGGGCTTTCACCTCCACTCCTCAAAGAGGACAAAGGGAAATGAAATAATTTTATTTCCATATTCCTGTTAATGGTAAACATAAACAGGTGATGAGTAAACCTGAAAGGTCATGACAATCTATTTTCATTGTTTTTTTTTTTTTTTTTTTTTTTTTTTTTTGAGAAACATTGCTCTTGGAAATTCCAGAGGCCTTTAGGTTTATTTCAATGAGTTCAACAGTGTTAACATATGGTGGGGCAGCTGGTGGGCACTCAGAAAATATTTAGTCCTGAAGGATATGCCTCTCTCTAGATGGAAAGCATGATAAGATAAATAACTTCACTTTAGAAATTCTTAGAGAAAAATCCATATTCTTTAATGAAGTCCACTACCAAATTCAATATTTAGCAGAAAGTGGATGTGGAAAAATAAAGGAATCAGTAGAGATGGGTTTGAGACCAAGAAACCAGAGCAACTCCCTTAAATTCTTATCAAATCAATGCAATGTGGTAGAGGAATTGGAGTCAGATTGCCCTATTCTAGAATCTCCAAGAACCACTTACCAGCCACATGACTATTGGAGCTGGACTTCTCTACCCTTCTATTTGCTCATGTAATATACAGAGTAATAAAACTTTCCTCTTAAGCTTATTGTAAGGACTAAATAAAATAATGCAAATAATGTTCTAAATACAGAGCCTGAGACACAATTATCATTCAGTTGATTTTGGTGATACTCTGAACCTGTTTTCTAACTTGGGAAAAGGGAAGACTGAAATATAACATTCTCAACTGTAAAGGGGTGTTACAGATCAGATGAAGTAATATCAGCAAGGTGTTTCCCAAGTGTGATTTATTAGTATTATTTAACTTGGAGATGAGCCCATTCCTTTTCTCTAACATTTGGGCATGGACTTGCTGCTCTTTTGGCATCATCCTTGGCAATTTGTACACCGGTTGAACAGACTAGCATTCAGAATGCACGTGGAACATGATGAGTTTGACAACCTGTATGTGTTTCACTATCAAGGCACTCAGATATTTTGCTCTTGAATGTTCCCATTTCCAGTTTTCCTGATTGCTTGGATATTTAGAGGAACTGAGGTCTACCTCTGGTATATGGCTCAATTCATTGGGGCTGGTCCTAAGACTGACATCTGTTAAAACCAGCCTTCTGGGACTGTATTGATATTAGAATGACCTGCTCATGGAGCAAAGTACCTCTTGCCCCATCTTTCCTTTTGGGAAACCAGTTTTCTTTCTTTCTTTTTTTCTTTTTTTCTTTTTTTGGCCTGCCCTGATAAATAATAATGCTTCTGGGGAATCTGGAGAAGAGTTGGTGTGAATGGGTTTATATATTACTCAGATTACCTCATGATTAC
The DNA here is from genome assembly GCF_902686445.1 of Sciurus carolinensis. Lineage (NCBI taxonomy): Eukaryota > Metazoa > Chordata > Mammalia > Rodentia > Sciuridae > Sciurus > Sciurus carolinensis. Next base: position 49,273,976 of record NC_062226.1, read on the forward strand.
TCAGAGTTACTTGGAAAATCTCCAACCATTTCTTCTTGATCCTAGCTATCTCAGGGATTTGAACTGACATCTGTTTCAAAGCCCATTTGGAAAGGGCGTGTCCGAGTATTAGGTTTCATTCAACAAACATCAAGTGGGACCCATTTATAAGGGGATGGTGTGAAATAAAGGAGTCCTTCTGCTTTCAGGAAAAGATCAATTTAGTTTCAAATCTAAATTCTGTCACTGTATGATCCTGAACCTGTTAACCTCTGAGTATCTCTTACTCATCTATGAAGTAAAGTAATTTATCTTTGCAATGTTGAGAGAAGAAAGATGTCTGTATGTATAAACTGAGTAGTAATAAGTGGCAGCTGTTCTTAATATTCTGAACTTTTTTAGCAAAAGCAAATGGTCAGAGAAATTGTCCAGTTCTTCCTTAGGTGTCCGTATCCCATACAGTTCTACTAAATAGAGAAAAAGAGAGGAAATGTTTTGTCAAACAACAAATTTAGAGTTATTGTAGTTATTTAGAGAAGAGACACTTGGAATCCAAGAGACAATGAAATCTATTAACATATAAAGTGATCTCTCTTTATTAGACTATTAGATAAGAACACAGGAATTAGCTTGAGGCATAGCTGAGGTTCATTGTTCAAATACCTTTTGAATTGATATATACATGTATATATAAATTTTATTCAGTGGTATTTATTTATGTGTACCTGTGTATACTTGTGTTCATGTGCTTGTGTGCGTGCATGTACAGATGCACATTAAATATTTTTATTTGATGGAACAATTTTTGTTTCATTCATTCATTTTGGCGGGGGTCTTACCAGGAATTGAACTCAGGGGCACTCAACCACTGAGCCACATCCCCAGCCCTATTTTGTATTTCATTTAGAGACAGGGTCTCACTGAGTTACTTAGTGCCTTGCTGTTGCTGAGGCTGACTTTGAACTCTCCATCCTCCTGCCTCAGCCTCCGAGCCCCTGGGATTACAGGCATGCGTCACCGAGCCCAGCCTGTTCCATTCATTTTAAAGGAAGGATTAGGATACAGGAAGAAGAAGAATGAAAGTTAGATCTTATTCTTGATATCTTATTAAATTTTTTTCAGGGAAATTGAATATAACAAAAGAAAAAATGAAACTAAAATATCTTAATATCACTAAATGGATACATTTACACATTATGCCCAAGATGTACAAGGCTTAGAAAATTACCCACATTAATACTCATTAATTTAATTTATTCTTTAACTCTGAATAATGAATAACCTCTTTAAAAGTTGAGCTTCTTTACTAATCTGAAAAACCCCACACTTCAACAATGAAGTGTTATTCTCAGTAAGCTCTTTTAAGTCCAGCACTCAATTGGTTGTGTCAACACAGGCCATGTAAGGAGATCAATAGATTAATTGGATAATTTGATCAGTAAAGATGGTAGATGTAGGTATGTAACTCAGTCCTCCAAGTCTGTGGTAAGTTTTATTTGCCTGCCTTTCCTGGGTAATTACATCAAATTTCCACATCACTTGGCTCTGTGGACATGGTGAAGATTTTTAGCTCATGTTGAGAGGGTTAAGAAAGCCTGACTTGCACAATTGGTATTCTGCCTCATATCCATGAATGCTAAGCTGAATAATTTGCCTGAACTTGCCTTTTAGAGTTTCTTATGGGGTTGATATTTTCCATCCATGACCATGGCATTTTATGAGCTTACACAGAAATACATATCCTTCTGAATGTTGCTTCCTCGCACCCTCCTGTCTTCCTCCTTTCCTCCTTTTTTTCCTTTCTTTCTAATGTTTTTCATAAAATCATGTAAAACTGGACCTTGATGGAATAATAGCAATCATAACTACTTTAGCATTTCTCAAATTTCACATTCATGGATTTTTTTTTTTTTTTTTGTACCAGTGTTTAAACCCAGGGGCACTTAAACACTGAGCCACACTTACAGCCTCCTTTCCTTTTTTTTTTTTTTTTGTATTTTATTTAGAGATAGGATTTAACCAAGTTGCTTAGAGCCTCACTAAGTTACTGACTCTGACCTTGAACTTGTGATCCTCCTGCCTCAACCTCCTGGGCTTCTAGGATTAGAGGCATGCACCACATCACCCAGCCATAGATTTTTTTTTTTTTTTTTAAGGTGTGCACTTTTATTGAACTGGTCTCAAGTCAGTGTACAGGTAAGCCCTGGCTGCCTCCACACCTCAGCCCACTCTCAGGGAGACCAAAAGCCTTCATACATCTCGAGTTGGGGGACAAAAAGGGGGGCCACAATGGCTGACCATTCAAAAAAAAAAAAAAACAAAATAAAAAAGTATTAAGGCGAAGATTAAAAAAATTTGCATTACATAATTTACACAAAAGCAATGCTATCACCTCCCCTGTATGGACTCGGGTGAGGACTGGGCCATCCTCCAGGAGGAGGAGTGGGGCGGCTTTTGGGAGGGCGAGGGACTTCCTGTAACAATGCATCTCACTATATTTGGAATGACTATTAAAAAAAAAGAACAATGTACAATCAAAGTCCTCGGCCATATTGTAGAACTTTGGGGATGCTCGCTCCAATCGACTGCTGTCACCTTCACCGTTCCAGTTTTTAAATCCTGAGTCAAAAGCGCCAAAACAAAAAACAAAAACAAAAAGAAAAAAAAAAAAAAAAAAACAAATAAAGCCATGCCAATCTCATCTCGTTTTCTGCGCAAGTTAGGTTTTTGTCAAGAAAGGGTGTAACGCAGCTAAGTAACAGTCCGCCTAGAAGCATTTACGGTGGACAATGGAGGGGCCAGACTCGTCGTACTCCTGCTTGCTGATCCACATCTGCTGGAAGGTGGACAGTGAGGCCAGGATGGAGCCGCCAATCCACACAGAATACTTGCGCTCAGGGGGAGCAATGATCTTGATCTTCATTGTGCTGGGTGCCAGGGCCGTGATCTCCTTCTGCATCCTATCAGCAATGCCTGGGTACATGGTGGTGCCACCAGACAGCACTGTGTTGGCATAGAGGTCCTTGCGAATGTCAACATCACACTTCATGATGGAGTTGAAAGTAGTTTCATGGATGCCACAGGATTCCATGCCAAGGAAAGAAGGCTGGAAGAGCGCCTCAGGGCAGCGGAACCGCTCATTGCCAATGGTGATCACCTGGCCGTCAGGCAGCTCATAGCTCTTCTCCAGGGAGGAGCTAGAGGCTGCAGTGGCCATCTCCTGCTCGAAGTCCAGGGCAACGTAACACAGCTTCTCCTTGATGTCACGCACGATTTCCCGCTCGGCTGTGGTGGTGAAGCTGTAGCCACGCTCAGTCAGGATCTTCATGAGGTAGTCTGTCAGGTCCCGGCCAGCCAGGTCCAGACGCAGGATGGCGTGGGGGAGGGCATACCCCTCGTAGATGGGCACTGTGTGGGTGACCCCATCACCGGAGTCCATCACAATGCCCGTGGTACGACCAGAGGCATACAGGGACAGCACAGCCTGGATGGCCACATACATGGCTGGGGTGTTGAAGGTCTCAAACATGATCTGGGTCTTCTTCTCACGGTTGGCCTTGGGGTTCAGGGGGGCCTCGGTCAGCAGCACAGGGTGCTCCTCGGGGGCCACACGCAGCTCGTTGTAGAAGGTGTGGTGCCAAATCTTCTCCATGTCGTCCCAGTTGGTGACAATGCTGTGCTCAATGGGGTACTTCAGGGTCAGGATGCCTCTCTTGCTCTGGGCCTCATCACCCACATAGGAATCCTTCTGGCCCATGCCTACCATCACGCCCTGGTGCCGCGGGCGCCCCACGATGGAGGGGAAGACGGCCCGGGGAGCATCGTCACCCGGGGAGCATCGTCACCCGCGAAGCCGGCCTTGCACATGCCGGAGCCGTTGTCAACGACGAGCGCAGCGATATCGTCATCCATGGCGAGCTGGGTGGCGGGTGTGGACCGGCAGCAGCGGAGCGGCGAGGGGACTGTACTCGCAAGGTGGACGCGGTCTCGGCCCCAGCCATAGATTTTTAACATAAAAAATTATTTGTTTTTTTTCTTATAAATTGATTCTCTTTAAAAAATGAAAACTAAAGTATCCACTTTAGATAATTTCTAAAAAACTAAATTCAAGGATTATGGATTTAGTTATTTTGAATATTTTTTCCTGATAAACAATAAAAGAAATAGATAACAAGTTTATATATGTACCACCTCAAATCATGTCATTTAGCTTTGGGAAATACTGTTATCATCTAGCCTTTAAATAAGAAGGTCAAGAGAAATGTAGTAATGATTTCCAGAGGTACACAACCAGTTAGGAATAGAGTTAACAGTTGAAACCATGCTTCAATTGTTAAAATTAATATGTTGTCCTTCTAACTACACTGATTTGTGTTATATATCTATTTGGTAAGGCTGTAAGAAATAACAACTAAAATATTAAAGTAAAACCATCAATAGCAAAGCAATGAAAACAGTCCATCTTCCTATTTATGTGTCCTTCAACAATTCTCAGGCCACAGAGGGACCACAAGTGTTTTATGACAGTGGTCCTCAACTAAAGGATTCCTATGGAGGTTCACAAAGACTTTCCCAGGGCATGGATAGTGTTGAGGATGTTTTTAGAGTCATACCTTTCCTATGAATTCTTCCCTAAAAAAGGATTTGTGGTTCTCAAGAAAGCAGTATAGAGATTCCTCAAAACACTAGGGATGGAACCACCATATGACCCAGCTATTCCACTCTTTGTTATTTTCCCAAAGATCTAAACTCAGCATACTATAGTGATAACAGCCACCTCAATGTTTATAGTAGCACAATTCATAATAGCTAAATTATGGAATCAACCCAGGTGCCTGTCAAAAGATGAATGGATTAAGAAATTGTGGTATACATAAAAAGTTGAATTCTACTCAGCAATTAAAAAGAATGAAATTATGGCATTTGTCAGTAAATGGATGGAAATGGAGAATATCATGTTAAATGAAATAAGTCAAACTCAGAAACTCAAAGGTCAAATGTTTTCTTCCATATGTGGAAGCTAGGGTAAAATAAAGGGAAGGGGGAGGGAAGAATAGGATAACATAAAGATGCAGAGAAGATTGGTAATGTAGAAGAAGATCAAGAGGCAGAGTGGAGGGATGGTAAGGGGAGGCAATGCAGAATGAATTCTTAAAAAATCATGTTATGTGCTATATAAATATACTGCAGGGAATTTTACCTTTATGCATAAGTAAAAAGAATCAATCAAATATAAAGAAATGGATGAATGAAAGGAAGTCTAGCAGAGTAGAGAAGGAAAAAAGGAGAGGGGAGGGAAGACAGGAGGAAAAAGAGGAAGATTGTTACTTGAAATAGAATTCCATGCATATATGAGTTTGTCAGGAAGAACCCAAGAACTATGTATAACTATGAAGCTCTAATAAAGAAAAAAAAAAAAAGGATATGTGGTTAAGGCAGCCCTCTGTATAATCATGCTTTTGCCTTCTTACGAAAGAGTCATGCTTTTTACCTGCATGCAGTCTTAGCCCTGAAATCAGCAATAACACCAAACACATGGGCAAGTGGTGGTTCTTTGAGTGCTGGGATACGTGTGGAAGAGAGAAAGAACTTCATATCTGGGAAACAAGTCAAAAGTCTCTAACTCTTTGCTTTCCACAAAAATGAAGGTGGGCTAAACAAATTTTCAGTGAATAAATCTTTAAACGTTTTTGCATGATATATGAATACATATTTTTTGGCACCACAAACATTGTACAATAAAAATTTCATGAGTTATAACTATAATAAAAGACTATTCTCATCTACAAATAAGACTTCTTTTTAACATTTAGCCCAACTAAAATGACAAACTGGAATTAATACTAAACTTTAACTCATTCTAGAAATAAGTAGCACTCATATGAAGACCTATGGGAAAAAACCCAAGCCCATTCATCTAGTGAAATACTTATTATTTTTAATTGAATATATACTTATTAATATTTTAATATTAACAATTACATTAAACACAATTCAAAATATAATCTAATTTGCTTATCTTTTTATTACTAATAATTATATTACTTAAGAGAAATATTTTTTAACATTTATAACATTAGAAAAATTTAAAATTTAATGTATATTTTTGCTGTAAAAAGTTATAATAGGGTCATTAATAGAAGATATTCAAGAATAAAACAAAATAAAATAAAATGTTATATGAATAAAAGTATATGATATTAGTATAAAATCTGTTGAGAAAGGAAAATGGACAAATTAGCTCAATATATAACAGGAAGATATAAAAATTCCAGTTTTTAAGAGCAATTTACAAATTGTTATTTTTCTTTTTCATTTCTGAACCCATGGGCACTCTACCACTGAGCTATATCATCAGTCTTTTTTATTTTATTTTTATTTTGAGATAGTCCAACTAAGCTACCCAGGCTGGCCTCAAACTCGGAATCCTCCTGCTTCAGTCTCTAGAGTTGCTAGGATTACCGCTGTGGACCACTGTATCCAGCAGAACTGCTATATTTTTAGATTGTCGATAATAGGGAATAAAATCACTTTGATATCTGAATTTCATAGAACTTATAGAACAATTTTATTTTAAAAGATTAACACTAAAGTAAGTTGGACTCTCACCACAAAATAATAACTGTATGAGGTAATATGTTAATTAGTTTGAAATAACCATTCCACAATATATGTATACTTCAAAAAATCATGTTATTCACACATACAAAATGCAGTATTCTCTGTCAACTTAAAAATTTACAGATAAGAAAATAAACTGAAAATTACATAATTTGTAATTATTACATTTTCAAAATAAAAGTTAGATGTCACCTTAAATAAGGGTTTACAGGATTTTTTCCAGTTAAGTTAGGGAGGGTTTGAAGACACTGCTCTCAGGGATGAATCAGTTTCCCGGTTGCAGAAGGTTCCATGGAGAAATCTTGACCTGCTTTGGATTTTCCAGGAATGAGTTCAGTAATGGTTGGAGGAGCACACTCCAGTCTGCATGCTGCCAGGATCCCTCTTAAATATTCAGGACCCAAATGAGCCTGGATGCTTGGGAGTATTTCTGCCTACAAATTCTCCACCTTCCCACACCACTACAGAATGTAACTTCTGTATTAACCAGATTTTAAATAAGTCAGTTCTTCTCCAATTTCTTTTAAAAATGTTAGAAAAATTCAAGGCAAATAACCAGTTTAGAAATCATTTGAAGAAGAAAAATAGCAGCATGAATTTAAAAGGTATGTATATAAGTAAAACAAAAAGTGCACTTTTTAAAGTGTGTAATTGTGATGTTGTTATCAAAACTTTGAAGTTTAATTATTGTTATTAAAAGTATTGAAATTTATGCTGAAATTGTCTTTGAAGAGGGTTAATTCAGAACATTGTAATTTATTTTATTTATATATATATATATTCAGTTCTCTCTCAGGAAAATATAGTTCATTTATGGCATATTTCAGCAATATTATGTTTTATATCACCAAAAGTTTATAATTGGGGGATATACATGAGATTTCCTTAAATTTTCTTTTCCAATTTTTGTGCTTTTTGGGCAAGAAATTAACAAAAAGAGGAAAAGCAAAGTTTTCAATGCATTTAAAACACTTAAAAAGTATAAAAATCAATAAAAATGACCTCGAGTGAATAAAAAAAATCTTGATTGAGACAATGAAGACATTTATAGAATAGTGGCATCTTTTGAATTCAATCTTAGAGCATTATAAATATAAATTTCATTCTGTTTTATTAAGTCCTGATTATATTCAGAAGTGACTGACCTCTGTTTCCCAACAGTCTTTATTTTCATTCTGGGAAAAATGAAACAAAAAATACTGAAGTTTAATGCTGAATGTAGACATTTATACACAGAACTCTTCTACAGAGGACTCTGCAGATAAATTCAGGATTGATGTTAGTACACTCCTGTGTAACATCATCTTATCCTTCATTACTACAATTTTGCTTTATGCCACTCATATTTCACTCCTGGAATGTTTAAAAGCCATGGAAACCATTATCATCAGAGGGGAAATAATAGAGAAAAATATGTCTATTTAAGAAAATTTGCTTCTGTGCTAGTCTTGTAAGGGATTTATTATAAACACCAAATTGCTCAGAAAATCAGAAACTTGAGAAATTCTTCCAAGGAATCAGGAAAACATATGATTTGCAATTATGAATCGCTTTTATAAACTGGAAAAAGTCTTCAAACACCACTGATAAAAAAAATTGCCTGGCAATCCCATTGTTCAACTTATCTTACTTCCCTAGATGATTAAAAAAAAAAATAAAAAAAAAAAACCTCAAAACTGAATCCAACATTTTTACTGGTGTCACAAAGAAGAAAAACTCCAAGATTTGTTCTGCCCATGTTGAAAAAAAAAATTAGAGGATTCATCCAAAGAATATAATTAGAATGACTGGGATAGAAAAAAGATGGACTAGCAGGATGACATATTTTGGATCTAATCTTAGGGTGGGTGAGGCATGGTATTCAGGTCATTTATTTAAAAGAAAGGAAGAGATAAGTTATACCTTGCCTTTTTGATAAAAATCATGCAGCGATTAATGCTTCATTCAGTGTTTAATTTAGTATATTTATCTATGGTATTTACAATAACTGTGTTCCAAGTTGATTAAAGTTTAATCACAACTGACTAAGCAAGTAGGAATGAAAGACAGAGGGTAAGTCATAATTATTAGTCATTTATACATATTCTTAAGATATTCAGGGATTTAGACTGATTAACACCCTTTAACGCTAATTTAACTTACCTTTTCTATGGAAGATAAATTAACTTGAATGAAGTAAAGAAGCAGAAAGTGCAGAAAATATTTATTTAGTAGCCTTTCAGTGATCTGCTAAATTTTCACACAGGTCAAGAAAGCTTATTTCCCAAATATTTCAGGAAATTGACTTCTTGACAAAGCAGCAGAGTGAAACAAGAAAATCACTTCTTGATGACTAGGCTTCGGTATTTGTTGGCTAAAAGAAATGTGTCAGATTTGAAACCTGACTAGTAAGATTTTAACTCCTAGGACCCAAGTCAACCCAGAGCTTTGCTCTGAAATTTTGGTCTAAGGTAAGATCCCTTATTTGAGGTGAGTATGGAAGAAAGTAAAGAAAGCTGTTCATGTGACTGTCCCCCTCCCTCCATATCCAACAGAGCAAAAGCACTTAGGTTCCCTGTACAGCCCCATGGAGTCTATTCGCTGTCTTTTGGTTTAAGCAAGTCTGATCTTTAGCTCATGGCTTGGCAGACTGTAGGAGAGGAGAATCTAACAAATTAAGCTTTTATTTGCAATGGAATACTATCTTTGAATTCAAATAGACATTAGCTAAATCCTCTCAATGTTTTTAAGATGTAAATAAAACATCCGCTTAAGTATCTGTTTAAATATTATCAGTGATAACTTACCATCTCTGGCCTATTTACACCAAGGAAAGAAGAAAACATTTCCTCTTTACATTTTGATGTTTCATGTTCAATTTCAATGCTTAATAAAATGCCAGAATGTATGGTAATTTTGTTTTGAATTGTTTCAAACCTAACAAAATGATACTCTTTAATATTACTTAACTCCATGATATAGTAGTAACTAAAGAGTGACCCTGAGTTATGTTTTGGGTTCACAAAGAGATGCATGAGAATACAGCTGAGGGCAGAGCACCATGAGAACTTCCTGTCAAACCTCTTGATTGGTTCAAACTCCTAATAGATATGTACTCACAAGCAATGGAAAGGGAAAAGTGCCCCTTTTTTGTAAAACAGCAACAATATCGACAATACCTCATTGTAAGAGCTTACTTGATTTCAGTACAAGCAATTTCACTTACAAAGACAAGACTCAACTAGTAACAAAGGAGAAAATCCAAATACTTGGAAAATTCGGAAGTGGGCAAACTGTTCCTCTCTCCCTTCCTCCTTCTCTTTCTTTCCTTCCCTTCTTCCTTCCTTCCTTCCTTCCTTCCTTCCTTCCTTCCTTCCTTCCTTCCTTCCGTCCTTCCTTCCTTCCTTCCTTCCTCTTTCTCTCTTTCTTCAAAAATAAAGCCTGCCTTTCCCCCCCTTTTTTTTAAAGATCACATTTGTGGAGAATATATATAATAATTGTCACATAATTTCGCATATATTAGAAATATGAATGATAATAAGTACCATTATGATATTAGCAATTGTCAATGTAGGAATTTTTAAAAAGAATGGTTACTTCTCAAGTCAGGTTAATTTTATTGATCATTTTATTTAGAATCATATTTTGGTGTGGAAGTTTTCCTGGGCTGTCATTGCTCTTGGTCACCCCTCACTGGAGATGAGGGTTCAACCTCGTTCAGTCCTGCCTCTTGTTCCATCTTACTACTCTGTGACTGTGTGGGAAATATTTTGACAAGATTAAAGCTTTCAATCAAAGTACAAAGCAGCAGAGTGAAATAAGAAAATCACTTCTTGATGACTAGGCTTCGTTATTTGTCAGTTAAAAGAAATGTGTCAGATTTGAAACCTGACTAGAAAGATTTTATCTCCTAATTTCAGTAACTGACATGATTTTTATCACACTGTATAATTTTATTTTAATTCTAAGGACTTTTTTTTTTTTAAGATATGGGGGAAATGAATACTCAGCAATCATTTTATTTGGATAATGAACATAATTTTTGGTTCCAAATCTGAAGTACCATCTTCCTATAACTTTGGATTTAAACATTTGCATAATCTCAGAAGATGACATTAAATTAGAAGGAAAACAGTGTCACACGGTAAGGCACACGGGATATTTCCATTCCTCTGGATCTTCCAAGTGCCATAGTGTCCCCACATGTGTAAAATTAGAGTGCTGAAGACCAAAAAGACATCAGAAATCATTAGGTAGCACTCCTTTCCCACATGAGCAAACAGAAGCTCAATGAGCCAGCACGGTTTTGTATGATGGCATGAGCTTTGGTGTCAAACAGGACCAGGTATGAATTGTGCTGTAGGAACTATGTAAATATGGACAAGTTACTAGAACTTTCCAAGCCTAGATGTTCTTTGTGGAATGGAGATAATAGTACTTACTGGCGAGAAATGCTGTGGAGGAGTTAATTAAAAATATGTGTTTGAATGGCTGGCAAAAGACATGTGGTACTTGTTCTCTTGCCTTTGTAAGACAAGTAAATTAGAGACAGAAACCTGCTTTGGATGTCAAGCAAAATCGTCTTCTATTTCGTGTTATTTCAATCAAAATTTGCTAGCGAGTCCCTAAAGAGGCTCCAGCCTCTGAGATTGAAATCCCTTACTCTACCTCATTCATGACTTCTGTCAACAAATGAGGCACCTTGATCCAGAGCTATAGCCTCTGTGGCTTGTCCAAGTGGAGATAGGAGATGCATATACATCATTTCTCAGTTCCTGGTTACCACAGGCCCAAACTGAGGGTGGACCTGTTTGGATCATCAGTAATAGTTGATTTATCACTTAGTGATCTGTTCTGTAGTTAACATCCAAGCCTTCATTATAGACCCTGTTACTCTGGAAGTCTTTAGCTCTTACCCCCTTAAGGACATGCCTGCAGATAATTTCCAAAGCATCACTTTTCTAAGCCAATTGAACTTCTATTTCTCTTCTCTACCAAATAGTTTGGGAGGCATATTTACTTACTTTTAAACATCATGATTCAGTTGTAGATAATTTGTCCACTGTTTTCATAGATCTTTTTGCAGACTTTTTTGAACCAGTTTTTCTGCAATAAAAATCTCTTGATCCTTGAATTTTTTTCTTGGTTCTTTTCCAGTGTTTTAGCACACAGAAATACCTTCTATTTTGTTGCTCTAGCCCAGAGGTTGAAAAATTGTGACCCTGTGGGCTAATTCCAGCCTGGTTGGGTATATGACCAGGAAACTAAGAATGGCTTTAATATTATTAAATGATTAAAACAAACATAAAAGGAAAACAATATTTTATGACATGAAAATTGTGTGAAATTTAAATTTCCTTGTCCATAAATAAAGTCTTATTGGACCACAACCATGTACATCTAGTTACTTATTGACTACATTGCTTTTGTACAACTGCAAATAACAATCCCTTCATTCTCATAAGAATGGTTGTATTTCTAAGCTCACTGTTGCCTGGAGACCATTTTCCACCATCATGTCTCCATTTAATTGTCAATTTTCTCTTCTAAAGTATAATTCGATGTAAAATTTTAGATTTTGAAGAAAACTGGAAGGCACTGAGTCCAACACTCTTACCTCAAGATTAACTTGACCCCCTTGCTATAGCTTATGCTATTTTCCATCCATGCTTGTCACAACTGTCTTCTGGCCCTATGTGTGGCCATTTTTCTTATCACAGTGCCTGTATTCAGAGGTAGAGTGTCAAATTATTTATATTTCTCCATTTTGGCTCATATCCTTTATTTTTCTATGCCAAGTTTATCTCTAAATTTTTCTTATCTTATATTCAATTATTTGAAACCAAACCTTGGGTGCTCACAGGTCCATGCTCCCTGAGATCAATAGCATGCTCACTTATTATTGCTCAGAAGAGGTATGGTGAAGCACTAATTTTTCTAGACCTAAGCAGCTCTTTCTTTCCCATAAGAGCTCATGGTCTTTGCAGATTCTTCACTCCAACATTGCTTAGAAATCTCAGGCCTTTATAATTAGCATCTCTTCTTTCCACCTCACACATCTGTGGATCTGTGTTTCCTTTTGTCTCTTACCAACTCCTCCCTTCCCCTTCAATTTCTCACAGAGACTTCCTTTCCCTTGCATTTCCTCCAAGTTCACATATCCGATTTTAAGGACTTGGTTTTCTCTAACATTCTCTAACATTTAAGTCTTCAAATTCTACTTCTTGTGACTCTTTCCCCTTTCACCCAGCCTATAATAATTTTCCTCAAATTCGTTTTCTTACAAACATTACCATTTCATCTTTTCTTGTCTACTGGTTGAAATAGTAGCCTGCATTTCTCACTACCAGCTCACTCTCAACTGCCGCACATGAATTCAGATCTAACTAGCTTATAAGAGTGCTCTGTTTAAGGATGGTAGTGACCTATGGTTCCAAATTCCAGAGTTCTACTCTGAGTTCTTATTCCTTTCAACCTGTCTGCAGAATTGGGCACCACTGACTAACAGTTTCTTAAAACCCTCTGCTGCCTTCGTGACAATAACTGATTCTCCTTCTACCCCACTGACTGCTTCTTGTTACTTTTCACCTCTACTCTGGCAAGAACCCCATTTGCTTAATTTCATAAGTATTTGTTTTTTCCTCTCCAAACCTGTGATTTCTTTCAGGTTGTGAACTTTGAAATAGAACTGTATTTTATTTTATTTCATTATTTTATTTTTTGATATCTTGCATCAGAGTCTACCATAGCAGAGATAAACAAATTCATGATAAATACTTATTGCATTGTGTGAAAGAGTTAAATTCTAACCTTTTCAAAGCAGGAGAGACTTTGGCACAAAGGCATTTTTTTTATTTGATGAAATAATTTGGGCTCAAATAGTAATTTGACATAAATAATTCCAATTTGTATTGTAGACTTTGAAAAAAGAAAAGAAACTTTATTTTTGTTGTATAACAAGCATTAAATCTTCAATTATCTTTTACTATCATTCTCACTATCTTTTACAAAATAGCAGCTACTTATTAACCCCTATCCCCATAGATTTAGAGATATATCTGTCTATTTCTGTATCTTTCAACTATACGGGCTTTCTCTCTGTCTCACTTTAGAGTAAATTACTTAGAAAAGGCAGAAGATCAGTATAGCTGGATGGCAGAAGATGAACCTTATTCAAAATCACCCTTTCTAATGATACTTCCTTATTCTCCAAGAATAAACTCTTCCTTATTCTCCAAACTTTTCCCTTAAGGATCAGTCAACCTTAGAAGGCTTTTATGTTTTTTAAAGTTCAATACATGCAAGTTACAATTTTCAGAGAAATAAGAAGAAAGAGAATAAATGAAGATCAAAAAGTTCACACGTGATGGAAAGAATTTTCCATTGAAATGATGTAATTAATAAATAATCAAAATTGATGACTCAAAGGAGAGTCCAGGTACACCAGTGTGCTCACAGTAAGCTCTGAGGCATATGGCAAGAAATGTATTACTAATAAAATGACACTATTTGAAAGGGCTTATTTTCAATCTTATAGATCATAGAAGATTTAAGATTATCTAACATAGAAAGAAATTAAAGAAAACCTTAGAATATGGAAAGATCTCCCATGTTCTTGGATAGGCAGAATTAATATTGTCAAATGGCCATACTACCAAAAGTGCTATACAGATTCAATGTAATTCCAATTACATTGTACCTCATAGAAATAGAGAAAGAAATCATGAAATCCATTTGGAAAAATAAGAGACACACAATAGCCAAAGCAATACTTAACAGAAAGAGTGAAGCAGGAGGCATCACAATACCACACCTTAAACTATACTACAGAGCAATAGTAACAAAAATGCCATGATATTGACACCAAAGTAGATAGGTAGACCAATAGTACAGAATAGAAGACACAGAAACAAACTCACATAAATATAGTTATCTTACACTAAACAAAGGTGCCAAAAACATACAATGGAGAAGAGATAGCCTCATCAACAAATGATGCTGGGAAAAATGGAAATCCATATGCAGCAAAATGAAATTAAACCCCTGTCTCTCACCCTGCACAAAATTCAACTGAAAATGGATCAAGGACCTAAGAATTAGACCAGAGAACCTGCACTAAATAGAAGAAAAAATAGGCCCAAATCTTTATCATGTCAGCTTAGGACCAGACCTCCTTAGGAAGGCTCCCAAAGCACAAGAAATAAAAGCAAGAATTAATAAATGGGATGGATTCAAAATAAAAAGCTCTTTCTCAGCAAAGGAAATAATCAATAATGTGAAGAGAGAGCCTACAGAGTGGGAGAAAATCTTGACCACACACATTTCAGATAGAGCACTAATCTCCAAAATTTATAAAGAACTCAAAAAAGTTTACACCAAAAATAAAAAAGCTCAATCAATAAATGGGCTAAGGAACTGGGTAGACACTTCTCAGAGAAAGATATACAAGTGATCAACAGATATATGAAAAAATGTTCAACATCTCTAGTAATTAGAGAAATGCAAATCAAACTACCCTAAGATTTCATCTCACTCTAATTAGAATGTCTGTTATCAAGAATATGAGTAACAATAGGTGTTAGTGAGGATGTGGGGAAAAAGGCATACTCACACATTGCTGGTGGGTTGCAAATTGGTGCAGCCACTCTGGAAAGCAGTATGGAGATTCCTCAGAAACCTTGGAATGGAACCACCATTTGATCAGCTTTCCCACTCCTCTGTCTATACCCAAAGGACTTAAAATCAGCATACTACAGTGACACAGCCACATCAATGTTTATAGCAGCTCAATTCATAATAGTTAGATTGTGGAACCAACCTAGATGCCCTTCAGCTGATGAATGGATAAAGAAACTGTGGCATATATACATACACAATGAAATATGACTCAGCCATAAAGAAGATTAAATTATGGCATTTGCAGGTAAATGGATGATTTGAGAATATCATGCTAAGTGAAATAAGCCAATCCCAAAAAACCAAAGACTGAATGTTTTCGCTGATAGATTCTGATACATCATAGGGGTGGGGCATAAGTGAAGAATGGAGGAATTTTGGATTGTGTAGAGGGAAATGAGGGAAGGGGAGGGGACAGGGGGAAGGCAAGATGGTGAACTCTAACAAAATCATTACCCTATGTAATATAAAATTACATGAATGGCGTGACTCTACATTTTGTACATCCATAGAAATGAAAAGTTCTACCCCATTTGTGTACAATGAATCAAAATGCATTTTGCTATCATATATAACTAAATAGAACAAAAAATAAAAAATATACTTACTGATGTAATACAAATTATTATAAATAAATAAATATATAAATTCAAAGTTCTGCATTAAATTTTGATATTTGATAGTAAGGCAGGGTTAGTGAAATTTGGGTCAATACACACATCTCATTTTTACTAGGAGGAAGTGTATCATCAGGGCCTCTGACTCATGTTCTCATTCTTCCTTGTACCATACATACCCTAAACATGGGGCATCAACCTTGAGATAAGGTGTGGTGACACAAACCACATCCTTTTCACTTTCTCTGTTTTTCTTCCTGCCCAAACAGGACAGATAAAAGTCCAAATCAAGGCCCAGTGAGGTGACACCCAGACGGTTGGACCAAAACCAAACACAGGTGAGATAGAATCAGGGAAATTCTTTGTCAGACACAGGAACTGCATCTGGTCCACATATTATTGCAGGAGGCATTGACCTAAACCTCTTTAATTCTAGTATTTCTTATTCGGTGGAGCAGATATTATTCAAGGATCACCTTGTGTGCCTTTGCCAAGGGTTCTGTCTGTTCATCATATTTTACAACAGAATAAAACTTATATCTATCTTAATTCTAATTACTTGGTAGGATAAGGAAAGAAATTCTACTTATTTCTAGTCATTGAACTTAGTAAACACTCTTCCTGTTCCATGAAAGTCATAATACAGTAAAGGGAAAAATAGAAATGGAAAATAAGCAGTAGGGACAAGAGGAATGCAGATGTGATAACCATAAGAGTTAGCATAATGGTCATGGTTAACTTTAACCTTGATATCCTAAGCAGCTGAGATAAAAAGGGATCACCCTTTGATCACCTGTAATCTTTTGTGGTTGTGGAATAGCAACATCTGCATCATTTGGGAGTTTGTTAGAAATGCACATCCTCAGGCTGCATTATGAAAAATAGTATGGAGTTTTCTCAAAAAGTTAAAAATAGAACTAAAGATTCAGCAACCCCACTCCTGGGTGCTGGGTATGCATCTAAGAAAAATAAAATCAGTATGTTGAAGAGATTTTGCACTTCCATATGCCTTGCAGCACTGTTTACAACAGCCAAGACATGGAAATAACCCAAGGGACTATTAACAAATGAATGGACAAAGAAAATGTGAGGTGTGTGTGTATGTGTGTGTATGTGGGTACGCACGCGTTCATGAAGGCACATGTATAATGGAATACCATTCAGGCTTAAACAGGAAGGAAATTCTTTTACTTGACAACTTGGATGGACCTAGAGGATATTATGTTAAGTCAAGTAAGGCAGACACAGAAAGACAAATACTGCATGATTTCATTTTTATACAGGATCTAAAACAGTTGAACTTACAAAGTAGAGATAAAATGGAGATTGCCAGGAACTAGGGAGAAGAGCCTGGGTTGGTGAAATGTTTGTCAAAGAATATAAAACCTCAGTTAGGTAAGAGAAATAACTTCAAGAAATCTATGGTGTAATTTAATGATTAGGACTACTAGCAATGTATTATATTCTTGGAAATTATTGACAAAGTTGATATTAAAGATACTAAGTATTCTTATCACAAAAAATATGATAAGTGAGATAATTAGCTAATTAGTTTAACAGCCATCTTACAAATTAAACTTATTTCAAAACATTATATTGTAGACAATAAATATATACAATTTTTGTCAAGTAAGAAAAATAAATAAGTCAGGGAAAAGACCCTGATCTAGGCTGACTGAAAGGACACACACAAAGTCCAAACAGAGCCAGGTCACCATGCCACACACCGGAATCTCACACAAGAGATTTATTGTCAGTAGCACAAGGGCCAACCGTCAATGTTGATTCTTACAGATCAGTTTTACAGCCTGCAATAGGAATTTTTATGCATTCTTAGGGGTTGCATCATGGACTTGGGTGGGGTTGACCTCTTAGTAGTAGTGACGTTTCATGGGAAGCTAAGCGACTTTGCCTCAGAATCAAAACTTAGGAGCCCCCTAGATAAAATGGCTTCCGACCTAAAATGGTGGATCTAATGCCAATACTGACTAACTCAGGAGCCTTGGAAATGGAGTCCAGCGGTCTTTTTAAAAATGTTTTTATTAGTGTGTTATAGTTATACTTGATAGTGGAGTTCATTTTGACATAATCATACATGACAAGGAATATAGTTTGCTCCATTTCAGTTCCTAGTGCTTCCTCCTTTTCTCCCTCTCCTCTCTCCCCTTGTTTCTTTTCTACTGGTCTTCTTTTTATTTGTTTGTTGTTTTTTAAGTTGGTGCTTTGTAGACATACATAAAAGTGAACTTTTCTGTGGCATATTCATACATGGACCTATAGCATAATTTGGTCAATGTTCTGTAGTTCCTCCCTTTTCCTATCCCTCCTCCTTCTTCCTCTCTCCCCTTTCTTCACCCCACTTACTACCCTTCTGTTTTCTTTTTTTTTCTCTCTCTCTCTTTCTCAAGGGAGAAAACAATCAATCCTTGACTTTCTGAGTCTAGTCCAGTGGTCTTTATCTAACAAACCTTCCAATTGATTCTGATACATATCAAAGTGTGAGAAACTCTGCTGTTTTATAATCTGAGATGGTTGATCAGGAAAATATCTTTGGGGGCAGCAACAGACCACCAGCAAAGTACTTCAGTCTCAAGTGCTGAGTGAGCCAGCAAGCCCTTGCTTGGGAAGAACCATTTTCGAGCCAGCTGGCATAACCTGAGCAAGCACGAGTATTCTGGGCACAGGGACTCCACTGTGTGGCTGCCAGAGCCTACCTCTCAGAGGAACACCAGAGCCAGCCAAGAAACAAATGCCATTTCTTTCACTTCCTTTTTTTCCTCTTTCCTGACCCAGTGGCACCGATGACCTGCCTGCCAGATTTAATTACGGGCTAGGAGAGAAGATACAGTGTTTGGATTTGGTTCCCTAAGGAAAAAATGACTTACTTCAGCTGGTGAGATTTGAGCTTTCAGAAGCAGAGGGACTGCAAGGGCAGGGAAGCCTGAAAGATTAGCACTCTCCCTGAGAGCTTCCAACTAGCCTCCAGGATAAGCTGAAAACAGATGAAAAATGGCCAAGAATTCACCTTGCTGGGATTTATGGTGCAACCAGGGATATTTGCCCAAGTCCTGCACCAGCCCACACACAGACCTCTTGCTTGCTTATGCAGTGGTGTTAGCAACACACAACACGTATATTAGGTTCACAAGTCTAGACCCATATTTTCCAACTGTAAACCTAATACTTGGCCTTTATTCTCTTAACATCTTTATTCTCTTTTGGATATTTAAGGCAAATGTTAGGTAAAATGGTTGTCTCCTCAAAGAATTATAAATACACATATGGTATATAAAATTACATGAGAAATGCCACATCTCTCATAGAGTTGAAACATAAATATTCATTCTTCACTTGCATTGAAACAATAAAGGAGGAAATCAAAATAAAAAATTTGATCTCCATTTGATGGATTTTTAAAATAAAAAAGCAAACAGCTAAGAATCAGTCAGGTTTGGTGATGACTCCCATTTAACCACTTCATAGCTAAGTAACCTTGGATAACATCACCTAAACAATTTGTGCCTCATTTTATTCAGTGGAGGGAAAAAATCCCTGTCCTAATTGTGTGAAGATTGAAAAAAAAAAAAAAAGCAAAGTGCTGATTTCTTGTAAAAACTCAACAGAAACAATAATATGAATAATAATAATAAAAGATTCAAAAATTCTAGTTTGGAGTGTGGAAAGGATAAATATTTATGCATATACACTTCTTATTTTTAACTACATTTTACTTTTTAGGAACACATTCTAAGATGTCTAGGGATGTTCCTTGTGATAAAAGCAAATCCTATTTTATTTCCAATAAATTTTATTTCAGGTAACCAGAGAAAATAACTGTCGAATATTTCTAAACAAAATCAAGATATATATAAATAAGCATACTCACTTAAAATAACCAACTTATTAATTAGCATAGAAAGAGCCTTTGCTTAAAAGAGGTTTAAGTTGAATATAAATTTCTTTATAAATATGCCTTCGTTAAATTTGAATACTTTCAACACGTAATTCTGTGTGTATACAGACTTTCATGCTATAAAAGACACTGAAGAGAGACATATGAGAGATATTCATCCACCCGCATTCATAGCTGCATTATTCACAGTAGCCAAAAGGTGGAAGCAATCTAAATATCTAGCCAGGAATGAAGAAAGAAATATGTATATACGTGGAGTGGAATGTTACTTAGCCTTTAAAAGAAGAAAATCCTGTTGTGTGCTACAATATGGATGGAGATGGGAGGACATTATACTGAGTGAAATAAACTAACCATGAAAAAATACACATGTGGGATTCCACTGATAGGAGGGACCTAGAGTAGTCAAATTAATAGAGACGTAAAGTAGAATGGTGATTGCTAGTGACAGGAGGAGGGGGCAAGCAAAGTTATTTTTCAATGGGTGTAGTTTCCATTTTGCAAAATAAAAAAATAATTTTAGAGATTTTTTCACAATGTGAATATACTTGACACAAATGAAATATATACTTAAAATGTTTAAGATGGTAAATTTTAGGTTGTATGCCTTTACTACAATGAAAAATAATATTATACTTCATCTATGCTATTGTTAAAATAAAAGGTATTTTATTATGAATATAAAGTATTATTATTAAAATAAATGGTATTTTATTATGAATAAAAAGGCACACTAATAGACTGCTCTTCTAGTTAGCTCAAGACAGCTATTTTTTTTCCTAGAGCCTGAGTTGAAGTATTTATATAAACTCTAACTCCCTCTTCAATTTAGAGGCTTCACTGACAATAAGAATAAAAATGAAACATGAAAAACTAATATTAAGCTTTTTTTTGTATATACTTCATGTTTAAAATGAAAGAAACTAACTAAATGAAGTTAATCTTTAAATAGGAAATTAATTGGAATCCAGAGATAAAAAATAGTAGGAACTCCTTGGTGTTCAGTTTGGGCTTTGCACTTGCTGAAAAAGAAAATGCTCATTTCCCACAATCCAGTCCAGATTGGAAACCTACTTGGATGAGTGACCTATCATGATTAGGAGAAGTCTCTGGTTACAACTCTTACAAAACTTCAATTTTCTTTCAACACAACAAGCATCACTTTTGACAGTCCTGTTCCACAGAAGACAGAAGCCCTTACAAATTTGCTATCACTCAATCAGCCCCATTCTTTGCTTTAGAGGTCAGAGGTTCAGAGGTTAGAAAGCTGATATGAACCTTTTGATGATGTCTAGAGGGAACCTGCTTAACCTTAAGGGAAAATTCTCTGAAAATTTAGTTTTAGAATAGTTTGGATAATCTGTAATAATTTCCTATAGAATTATAATGGTGAAATGAGTACAGTGGAAGATGTCTTGGATAAGACATTAAAAGTCATTGGTTCAAGTTCCATATCTTCTTGCCAGTTCCTCAAACCTGAACAAGGCACATCAAAAGTCCAAATTTTCATTTCTTATTTCTATAAAGTAGGTCATGACAAGGGACCACTTTCAGATATGCTGCATTTTGAAGGGCTCTGATCTAGCCTTCCCACAGGACTAAGAGAACAAGGGACACCAGGTTCACCCAGTTCCCATGCATCCCTTTTCTAGGCCATGGTCCGAGACACAGGTCCTGGAGTTATCTGTTTCAGGTAAGCTACAGCACTATGCCAGGGCTACATGAGCATGTTCCTGGCCCATTTTGCTAAGGGGTGCACCGTGCTGCTACTGGGACACATCCCAGACCTGAGAAGTGGACAGCAAGGGTCTATTTACATGGCATATGGACAGATGGACAGACCTCCTTGGACAGATAGGCTGGTGTGTCCTCATACAAGTTTCAAGGATCCTTATGGTTTATGACTGAGTTGGAATTGGAAAAGAATGGAGAAAGCTATGGACTGTGTTTATGAAGCCCAGGGCTTCATAAATATTATGGTATGGTCTGGCAATATACCTTTCTTGTTGTAATATTCATTCCAGAATCAGAAACTGAACAGTCATTCTTGTATGACATAAAGATAGGCTCCATTAAAGAGAAAGAAGGAAGATCGTGTCCTAGAAATCGCCACAACCTATAGGAGAGACCTATAATTATAACTATATACTTTCAACACAGCGTTTAAAGAGCTTGAAATTCCCCCTTCTCCTTACCTTCTGCATCATTTCACTGATAATAGAACCCCAGAATCTGTGTTATCCTGCAATTGTTAGATCCAATGTCAAGATCACACCAGGTTTTATGAGAAGATTCTGCATATGAGTTAATATCACTTTATATAAACAATATAAGAAATGTTTGTCTTCATTCAGTAAGGAGGTGACAGTAAAGAGAAGATCAACAGCCACCAACTCTGAGTCAAAAAGACTGGAGGCTGATGCTCTATTTGCCAACATTATTTATGTGATTTATGACTAATATTTTCTCTAAACTCAGATTCTTAATTTGTAAAGTGGAGATAAAGCTCTTTTTCTCCAATGCAAAAGAAATCTATTGTGAAGATGATATGAAATAAAATGTAAAAGAACTTACCATAGGATCTGGTATTTAGTAAACATTCAATAAATGACAATGTAATTTCTTCATATGCACTGCATATATGTATATATATAAAACTGTATTATATAACTATATTTTGTAACTCTATCCAAGTCCAAGTCCAAGAGCCAATGCAAAATAATTTTTTTGTAAGATGAAGAAGCAGCTTCCAAAGATGCAGCTTTAAACCTTTCTGCTTGATTGGAAACAACCTCTTTGAGGGTAGAGATGAGGTCTAACCTTTATTTTTTTCTATTCATACCTGGCATGGTCGCTGGTATGATATGTTGTGGTTGAAGGAAGAAATAAATTCAGGAGACAGGTTAAAAACATTTTCAAATTCCTATTCAATGTCCGTGATCACCTACATTAAACTTAAAAGAAGGCAATGATTGGAATTTTTCTAATGGCAGATGCAGTAGGCTTTTTACCCTCCCTACTCACTAACAAACTCTGTACTTATTAATAAATCAGAACTATCTGAATTCCATCCAGGAAAACTTAGCTGACTTCCAGACTGTGAATTCCAGTGAGCATATTGGCAGAAAAAACATTTCTGTGTATTGGTTGGCTTTACATGTTTAGCCTACATGAAGTCAAAGAGAATCCTCTGAGAAATGGCATTTAACTGTATTATCAGTTGAATATTTACTGAAAATATGACTAAATGACATACTTTGATTTTTTTTTCTGAGGTATACATATAGGAAATAAAAGACACCAAGACTAACAAAAGTAAAAATTTATTTTCAAGTGATTGTTCCTTCCCGCCTCAATCTTTCTGGGAACTTATCCCTGAAAATATATTGTGACCTGATGGGAAAAGATAATTCAATATTAAAAATTTCTCATCATGCATTACTTTTTAATAGAAAAGGCACTCAAGTGGTATATTTCCAAAATGTTAGGAATCAGAAAATCTCCTATATTTTCTTATACCTAGCCTAGTTTTAGTATAAAACTCCTGGATCTCACTTTTATTTTTTCATCAGAAAGAGGTAAGTGTCATTTTTTGATATTTACATGGAACAAAAGAATATAAACTGATTTAAACTCTTTTGACAGTAAACTGTAATAGATGACTTTTTTCTCCCTTGCTATGGGTGATTATATATTTTATCCAATGGAAGATTTTGGGGTGGCCAGAATCTGGGAAGTGGGAGAAGAGGGTGGTGGAAAGAGGGTTGCTAATGGGTACTGGGGTTTGTTTGGATGGGGAAATAACTTCTAATGTTCTGTAGCATGGTCAGGTAAGTATGATTGGTGACAATCAATTATATATTTCCAAAATAAAGAGCTAGTAGAGAGGATTCTGAACACAAGACAAATAAATGATAAAATTTTGAGGTGATCGATGTAACAGTTACCCTTATCTGATCATTATACATATAGTGAAATATCATAACTGTATTCCATAAATATGTACAATTATTATTGTCAATTAAAAATAAAACTTTTTGTCTCATTCTGTGCAGCATTGGTTATTTAATATAATTTTTTCATTTGATTAGTGTGTGATATAAATGAATATGAGGAAACCTGAATCAAAGCTGGAGTCAAGATACTATAGAGAAAAACAAGCCTGGGAAGGGGCTGATGGCCAGGGGTGGGCTTTTATTCTCTGTATTCCTTTTGAATGGACACTTGCAGAATGTGCTTCAGGTTCAGCTACCCAATTGCTGCATTAATCTCCTCTTGTGTCTCACTGTTCAACCCTTACAACCCCATCACAAAGTAGGGCTTGTAATTCCTTTGGAAGTGAAACACAGAGTAAAACCTTTTGAGGTGAAGCACATACAAAATATCACATTGCCTAGTACATGCTTATTTCTTGTTATTTATTGCTTTTTTCTGAGAATATTTTTAGTTTTTGATGGTTTCATAAATATTTTAATGAAATTTCTCTAAAATGACTCAAATGTCTCCTCCTTTTACCATCTTTATAGGAGTCCCCCGGCTAATTTTTTTTTTTTTTTCCAGTATGTATGGTGAAGTCCATCTGGCCATCTAGGACAGTAGTTCTTGAATTTCAGTGTGCATAAGAAATAACTGGAAAGCTGCTGTAGACTCTGGAAGAAGTTACAGTCCCTGAGTTCTGATAGACCTGAGGTTGGGTCCAGTGGTTTGCATTTTGAAGAAGCATCAGAGGTGAATGCAGATGCAAATCTTCTTGGGCTTCTTTTGAGACACATCGTAGTAGTGTAGAAAGTAGAATTCATTTCCCTATTGAACACATAGTCCTTGTTTCTCTAGCAATACCTTATTGTAGAATTAAAGTAGGGACTGCAGGTTGGGGAGAAAGTAGGAGAGTGTGAAAGTGGTTGAGATGTAGGTCAAGGAAGAGCCATGGGATGCTCTTACACAATGCTGCTTTGACTGGAAAATACTGGATTACGAGGTCAGTTCCAGGACAGTCTGGAACCTTTCCAAAGCAGAACAGATAAAACCAGAGGGCAACTTGAGCAGGAAGTATCTCTTAGCAATTTAATATTTTGTATCACTTAAAAAAATCTGAGGCAAAAGATAACCATTTATTAGCTTAAATAAAAACCTGATAGTTTATTAGGGATTCTCATATGTTAAAATAATGAGTACTATATGGTTCTTACCAGAAGGAAAAAAATATCTATGTATTGCTTACATATAAAATATATGTAAATATTTATATAATATAAAAACTATTAGATACTTATTTAGTCTAAAATACTTTAATTGATAAAAGAAGTGTACACTTCAAATTAATACATGTTTTGGTAGCAATTTCTTGTTTCTAGATACGAACCCAAGCTTTTTAAAAGTAGGATATTTTTAAATTTACATAACTACACAGGGTTCCTCACTTTATGTGAGAGGTTAATTTCTGAAAACTGACTAGAAAATGAACTTCTCAAAACCTGGTAAAATTGAAAACTTGCCACTTACAGGAATTCTGTAATCAATCTTGTGCAAAAGAAAAGAGTAACCACCCACTAATTTATCCATCTTGGCAAATCTGGACTTAATTAGGTCTCCATGCATTTATGCATATTTTGGCAGCATTTGGAATACTACAAAATATATGGAACAAGTGAATAGTGGCTTTGGAATGAAGAATTTTCTATCAAGGGGAAAGATGATAAGGAACATTTTGTTTGAATAAGCTACTTTGCAATTTGAATAATCTTACCTTTGTAATAAATTGGTACTTAGAATAAGAGGATAGCTAATGTAAGTTATAACAGCAAAGTATAAAAATCAGTGCAATAACTAATTTCATAAATGCATTTCTCATTACAGAAGGGTGTACTGTTATCTAAAGACCAGAACAATTCCACAAAAAAAGAATACAGCTGGGAGTGCCAGGTGTCAAATTAATGAAGGACTTTAACTATCAAAGAAAATGGTTTCAGTGCTCTTGGCTTCTCTTTCATGGAAACTGGCAAAACATCACTAGTCCTAATCCTACAAATGTAGATGTTTGAAACAGGTTGAGGCAGCAACATTTTATAGTCCAGCATGAAAAGAAAAACAATCACAGGAATGATATAATTACAGGGTAATAAAAACATAAACACCATTAATGCATTAATTTTTTATTTGGGGTTTTTTCCATGGTTGAGTTACCAACTTATAAGTCCAAGGGTTAGATTGCAAAGTTATTTAGATATTTATCACTTATCCATCCTAATACATGCATACATTAGATTTGATCATTTTTATAGGAGTTTGGTATATTTGGACAATTAAGAGAATAGAGGATTTAGAAGGATTTTTACCAAATCCAGAGAGACAGGAAAAGAGAAGTTGCTGCCACTTTGAACTTATTAGGTACTTACAAAAGAATAGACTATCAGGCATAGCTGTTCATTTTTATTGTCCTCTTGGGACCATTGACATGCTCTTTTTCCAACTTTAATGCAAGCACATGCTTGTGGGGGGTCAGCTGTATGATCTTAGCATGGTACTTTGACTCTTCAGTTTCCTCTCCTGAAAAAGCACATAATAATGGCTACTGCAGAGGGTTGTTTAAAGGGAAGAGATTATACAGAAGTGCTCTGCACAGGGCAAGATTCAATAAAGGATTCAGTAAGGATTTTAATGCTTGAAGAGAAAGCTGGAGTTAGAAAGAGGAGCCTCATTCTGATCCTCTTATGCAACTTCCAGTCAATAGGGTTGAGAGCCAGCTCTTTATAGGAAAGTTGGCACCAAAATTCATGACATCAGCAACAGTAAGAAAATGAGCTCAATTGTTGGATACCAATTGAAAGTATGACTCCTGTTGGGAGGTATAGAGTAGTCTCGCCTCATGTGTGAGTGTATTGTGTTTAAATCAAAATAGGCGTTTTATTAAGAATTAAATCAAATAAGCTATGCATATTCTTCAAAGAATATGTAGATGCATTTTTCTGTAATTAGGGACAGCCAGTAAACCTTGAGGGTTCTCAGAAGAACAGCTCTGCTTCTGGGGCAACTGTGGGTGGAATCATTCCAAAACTACTTATCTGCAGGGATAGTTACCTGGGCTATCCCAGCCATTTGCCTCAGCTCTGCTCCTACTTTTAGAAATCCATTCCTTTTCACCTCCAACTGGTGAATGACTTCATCTTTATTGTGGTTCCTGACTTTTGTAAAATGCCTGTTAAAAAAGAGTGATTGTGAAAAAAAATAAAGGAATATAAAAGAAAGGGATCTTATGAAAATAGCAGGGAGAATGATAGAATTGAGGAAGGGGATTGAGGGCAAAGGAGGGGAGGACATGGAAAGTAAAGGGGTACAAAATCTACTGACTATGCTATGTCCATGTGTGAACATACTACCAATGCATCTTGCATACACACACACACACACACACACACACACACACAATCATAATGCACAAACTGAAATAATAATAATAGGAGGGAGATCAGTAGAGAACAGCAAGTGAGTTAGGGGGAGGGCAAAGAGGAGAGAAAGGGAAGGTACTGGGGAAAAATATGGGTCAAATTGTTATGTGTATGTATAACTATGGCATAATGAATCCCACTACTATATATAATAAAATTGTACCAATAAAAATCTTATTTAAAAAATCATGTGGCCAAATATGTGTGGAAAAATTGTCATATTTGAGCCTCACTTTTGGAGAGTCACACTCCTTAGTTAAGCGGGACTCCTTAAGGTCTCGCTTAACTCAATTTTCCCAATACTACTTCCTTATTTAGTTTTCATCTAACTTTAGTTGAAATTCTGCAGAATCATTATCCTGTAGAATATACTTTGGAAAACACTAATTTGGACTTTTGCTGTCATAGAGGTTTTCAGGCTTTTAATACAAAGATACTACCCTGCCTATACTGCATTTCAACACATCTCTTGTATTTTTATTCAGGTAAGTATTCCCCATACATTCTCACTTTACCCTATCATCTCTCCTTGTATAAAAGTTCCTTGGTGCTTAAAACATTGGAATAGAAGAGGTTTCCTTTTCTGGTTTTCTGATTTCTGTGTTTTCATCACATTTTAGGGCCCATGTATTGAATTTGAGTAGCTCAAAGTCCCTTGAGGTTAGGACTGAGAGGATGCAGATAGAAGGCAAAATCCTAGAAGTAGGAAAACATAATCTGATAATACTAATATTTTAAAATTTGTTTATTTGCAAATATTATTTTATCCATCAGACTTAAAGGAACATGCTACCTCCTTGTGCACAGTCACAACCATGATCAAATTCCAAAGTAACCTAAGCATAAAGAAAAATATCTTACGTACTCATTCTTCAGATTCTGAGCTGATAAGAAATCCATGAATAACAGGACTGTCTGAGACCCATAATTCCACTCTGATAATGTCAAAAGTTTTAGGAAATATGAAGAAGGTATATTACTACTACTCAGAAATAGCATGCTGACTTTTGCCTTCTAGTAGCCACTTCGAATTTAGCTGTAGGCATGAATCTAATTGACGAGTACATTCTAACTTCCATCTCCTTTCAAAATAGAAAGGAAAGTTAAGATGTATTTGTTATTCTGCTGGGCTTTGATGAGGTAGGGGAAAGTTTTCCTTACTGGTGGTATAATATAAAGGGACATTCTACAGAAGTTGGTATGTGGGATAAGAATCAGCAACCTAAATAGAATTTTCATCCGGTCTATCTGTTCTTATTAGCATGTTAAAGAATTCTAAGGCAGAGAAAAATATCTGAAGGAAAATCTGAGATGGTAATAGATACTGGACAATCATGGAAAACTGAGAGGAGATATTATTTGAACCATTGGCAATTTTCTCCCCAGATTATTGGTTTCTAATGACACTGGACCTTGGTAGAAAAAGGACAAGAAAATTCCAATGGAACTAACTCATAATGTCTTTGAACTTAAGCAGTGCAAGAAACAAGTATTTATGTTAGCTTCTTGTTAGCCAACATCATATACACATGTCTTTTCATATATAGTTCAGGAAATTTTCAAGCTGGTTCATATACCAAATAGAGTCTACAAATCATGTAAATATGGTTGTACATTTTTTTATTGGTGTCAAAGAACAAATGTTTCTCTTAGAGCAAATGATTTTATTTCTTTGGGCCTTAATTGCTGTATCTGTGAGGAGATAAAGCCATACTAGATAATGTTTAAAGTTCTTTCCATCTTATATAGCAAGATATATTGCTACTTTTATCATTTTCTCTCCCTCTCTCACGGATATTCCCAAATACCAGTGTACAGGCTGACTGTTTTGAAATCTTCTGGTGAGCTTTGTAAAGATTGAGTTTCATGAGTTTGGACTCCAGAGATTCTGATTGAGGAGGTCTAGGGTAGAGACTGAGTTGACTTTTTTCTGAAGCTCTCCCAAGTGATCCTCATTCTCACACGTATCCAGCCTTGGGAACTTGAATTGCAGAAGTCAGGAGTAAAATCAGTTTTGCTCTTGGAGCAAATCACTTAGCATGCCTAGTTTCTAATTACAGAAAAAATGTGGATCTGATTTATGTAATAATGATATTTATTATTTCCAATTCCTGGAAGGTGAGAGGTTGGGCATACTACATGTTTTGGTTCCATTTTCCTCTGATTTGGTAGCTGTGCCTCTGTGTGATGATTTTAGCTTTGGACTTTTAATAAGGCTATTTGCCTTTTGTGTTTCTTTTTGGGGGAAGAAAGTCTTTCTAAACTTTCCTACATCCTTTGCCTTGCATTTTATTGACCAGAACTGGATCATGTGCTAATTCATAAACTAATTGCTGGCAAAAGTCATGGTACTACTAAGACATGATTCTCAGTCTCAGCTGTGCATTGTAATTACCTGGGAAAATTTAAAAAATGTAAATGTATATAACCTTCTGATTTGTGATTTAATTGGTCTGGGGTGTGGCCAAGGCATTTAGAGTTCAAAAGTTTCCCAGATGATTCTAACATAAGGCTAAATTTGAAAACCACTGTCTTAGATTAATTATCCAGGGATGGAATGCTGCTGGAGAGTCAACTACCATGACCACTAATATCCTTTAAAATCCCTTAAGCAAACGTGTCTCTACCTTATCCTGGTGTTACAACCACTTAAATAGCTTATAGACTTACTCAAGGTAAAAACAGTCAGATGGTGCCAGAAACATGTTTTTCAACTCAGAGAGTGATTTCTGCCATGAGGTGACTACTTCTGGGCCTGGAGTCAGTGTGGAGAGGAGGACAAGCCATGCAGAAGCATTGCAGTATAGCCTTGGTGCTTCTGGTACCATCTACATTTAAAGGTGTCATCTCTAACCTCCTGTGGCCTCTAAGGGGGAACCAGTAGACCAAGTCAATAGATACTGCAAAATGAAATGATAAATATCACAGGAATGGTAAAAGGTAAATTTAAATCATAGTAAATTTTAATTTTTTGCCATGATATACCATGGAATCATCATAACAGCAGCATGCTCTTTGATATGAATGAAGAAAAATTTTACTTTTAGAAAATCTCTACAACAACAATCTGTTAATAACAGAGGGGTGAAAAAGGAAGATGTGATAATTTTGTGTCAACTTGACTGGGCAAAGGGATGCCCAGAGAGCTGGTAAAACATTGTTTCTGGGTGTGTGTGAGGGTGTTTTCTGGAAGAGATTAGCATTTGAATTGGTAGGCTAAGTAAAAAGACCACCCTCTCCAGTGTGGGTGAGAATCATCCAATCCATTGAGGGCCTAAAGGGAATAAAGAGGCAGAAGAAGGGAGAAAGGAAGAATTTTCTCTGTCTTCTAAAGCTGGACATCCATCTTCTGCCACCTTTGGACAATGCAACTCCTAGTTCTCAAACCATAATACTCTAGGACTTACATCATTACCTTTCCCCCATCCCTCTTCCCCAAACACCTTGTTCTAAGGTCTTTAGGCTTGAACTGAAACTTTCCTTGTTTTCCAGCTTATAGATAGTAGACTTTTATAACTCTGTCATTGGCTCATGCAATTATGGGGAACTCCTTGGTCCCCTTCATTGCATGAGCCAATTCCCATAAGTCTATCTGTATCTGTATCTAAATCTAGACCTAGACATATAGATATCTTATTAGAAGACAGATAAATACACATAGATATCCTGTAGCTATTTACAGGATACCAATTCTGTTGCTCCAGAGAACAGGTCTAATAATAGAAGACTTTATGAAGGATATAATGAATTAACTTGACACAGAAAGAAGGGTCTCAGTATCATGAGGGAATATCAGGTGTAGGACAGCTACAAACAGCTAAGTTTAGCTGCTGTAAAAAGTAGCAGGTAGGAAATTGGTGAGAGTGCTGAACAAAGTGTGAGATAGGGATTGTATCACAAAAACCTCATAGACCCCAGCATTTGAGCCTGAAGTGGGTATCCTATTTTTTTCTATCACATTTTCGTAACTTTCTCCATGTTAGCACCCATTATTTCTAATGCTCACTTTCATCCCTTGAGTTAGGGACCATTCTTATTTTGGAGAAGAGGAAACAGAGGCTCAAATAGATTGAAGGGTTTATTTGAATGCTGGCTGCTTCTGCCCAGTTGGAGAACTGGGATTATTAAATCCCATCATAAATAAAAAATGAGGTATTTTTCTTTGTTCATGATACATTTCTGAGTTAAAAAACAATGTAGAAGAATCTATTTCCTCCAACATTGGTGACCAATGCATGGTTCAACTTTCTGCTATTCAGCAAGTTAGTGAATGAGTCATCCTTACTTCTTTTCCCAGGCTAGACTCCAAAAACACTTCTCATCATTTTAAAATGAGGAGGGTGTCAGCTTGGGATTGAACTCTGCCCCTTTTCCCACATCAGTTAACTGCATGTAGGCCAGCATCTGCTGACTCTGAGTTAGCTGATTACAATCAGAATCTTCCAGTCACTGCATTTGGGGTGAATACCTTCGTTGTATAGTCATGAAGCCTGCTCTAGTAACATCTTTACAACAGATGTGTGGACAAATGTTGCAATGTTCCCCAGGACCTTTCTTATAAGAGTATTGTGTTGGTTAAGTGGGACTATGTGTTTAAGCACTTAGTACTGCAATTGTAACATAGGAAATCTCTAATATTAATGGCAGCTAATATTGTTGAGAACCATTAGGACATATCTCACCTCTACCACCTCCACCACACACACACACACACACACACACACATTTAGAACTTAAGCGTTCCATTTTAGAACAGAATCACTCAGTACATTCTCTGAGGTCTAAGGTGGGGAGAATAAAGTGACCAATCATCCCATAGTTTCAAGACAGAAAATCTATTAATAACCAGATAATATATTCTCAATGTATGCATAATGGGTAAATCAATGCTTTATTTAAGAAAAGTAGTTAAACTCCAGGTTTATTTCCAGATGAAAAATTCAAAGCACTGAGAGGTGGCACAATTTATTTGAAGACACACAGCATCTAGAAATAGTTAGAATTGGATTTATAATTTCTGATTGCAGGCCTTTGGCTAATCTTCATGAAACACAGATCTGAAGTCATCACTCATTTACTCAAATTTTCCTTGATTTTTTATCATCTTATCTGGCATTCAAAGTCCTTTATACTCCTGTTGCAAGCTCTCTTTCCAGACCATCTACCATTACTTTCTACAAGTAATCAGGATCCGGCCAGAATTAACTGGTGCTGTTCCCAGATAAACTCTGCAACGCAATATAACACATGGATGTTTTTGCTCATTCAGTTCCCACTGAATGAGGCAGTTCCCACTGCTTAAGGCATCCTTCCTTATCATCTTACCTAACCCATCATACCTGTTTTCCAAGTTCCAGCTTAAATGTCACCTTCTGCAAGAAGACACCAAATCTACTCAACTGAAAATGGTCAAAAAGTGGACTAATATCCACATTTGATTCTCTATACTGTTTGTTCTGTGGCGAGCCAAAGTTCCCCCATAAAATTCTCTTTTTTTGCATTTAATTGGCAGCTCCTTATGATTAGAGGTCATTTTAATCATCTCGGCATTCCTATTACCTAAGCATTATAGATAACAGAAATGTGTTTTGAATAAATGAAATACCAAGTAAATGTTAATTTACATTTCCATATGTACACGTAAACTATTGGTGAAAGTATAAAGGGAATATTTGTGTAGATGTATTTTTGTTTCATATTACATATTCAAACATTTCGGATAGTTCCACTCAATAGCAGGACACTTATGCTATTTGCATTCTGGCAAGAAAGATTGGAATGCAGGAAGTTTAATAAAGGTCTCCTCTGAGAAAATATCTGTGAGAAGGGAGAGCAGTGGAATTGTCCAGAGAAGGAAGTTGAACTATGTTGGGTCACATGAAAGGCTTATTTGGGGTTGGGTGGTCTTTCTGAGTTGAGGTAAAGGGGCCTGGCCAGACTTTGTGCTCTATAAGTTCAGCTGGTCCTGTGATACATGCCGCATCCAGGAAGGACAGTGGATCCCATGATCACACTCAGCCCCCACACAGTCTTTGCTGTATGGTGGGTTTCTTAATCTGATAGGATGGGTGGAATTCTCTACCTGGACCTAATACTCCATGAGCTTTTGAATCCTCATACCCACCACTTGATTTGTCAGCAGAGGGAGCTGCCATTACAACAGTGATGGATGACAAGGATTCTGGAGTCAATATTTTCATCCCTTGAAGGGCTTTGCTTTCTCAAACTCTTTCTCCTTTCATTGAAACTTATGTCACATTCCCTCAGAGTCCAGGTCTTAGTTACCTGGCATGGGAAAAGCAATCTAGCAAACTGGTTTGTGTTTGCTGATTAATAATCCTAATAGGAGGCTCCTGGAAATGGTCCCTTTAAGTCAAGTTCATTTCTAATGGAGGGATATCAACACTGGGATTCTGGTGAGGAGTACATTTTTAATTATGGAATGTGAAGAAAGATGCCATTTTTATCCTTCATATCAGGTGTCTGAAAATAATGGTTTCTTGGGGTATTTAATGATATTATATAGAAATTACCACTGTGCCCTTGATTCTGTGCAGTAGGAGATTCATTTTCAATTTTCACTCTGAGCATGAAAGAGTGAGCTTAAGAGGAGTTTTACATAACCCCTTTCCACTGTCTCTTGGTGTAATTTTAAAATAACTGTGCATTCCCAGGATAAACCATCCTTGGTCATGAAATACTTTCTTTTTCATGATACTGAATTTAATTTATTGGCATTTTGTTTTACGTTAAAAAATATGTATTCACTTCAGAAAGAGAAATTAGGAAAACTACCCCATTCACAATAGCATCGAAAAAAATAAAATACTTGGGAATCAATCTCACAAAAGAGGTGAAAAACCTCTACAATGAGAACTACAGAACACTAAAGAAAGAAATTCAAGAAAACCTTAGAAGATGGAAAGATCTCCCATGTTCCTGGATAGGCAGAATTAATATTGTCAAAATGGCTATACTACCTAAAGTGCTATACAGATTCAATGCAATTCCAATTAAAATCCCAATGATGTACCTTGCAGAAATAGAGCAAGCAATTATGAAATTCATCTGGAAGAATAAAAAACCTAGAATAGCTAAAGCAATCCTCAGTAGCAAGAGCGAAGCAGGGGGTATTGCAATACCAGATCTTCAACTTTACTACAAAGCAATAGTAACAAAAACGGCATGGTATTTGTACCAAAATAGACAGGTAGATCAATGGTACAGAATAGAGGACATGGACACAAACCCAAATAAATACAATTTTCTCATACTAGACAAAGGTTCCAAAAATATGCAATGGAGAAAAGATAGCCTCTTCAACAAATGGTGCTGGGAAAACTGGAAAACCATATGCAATAGAATGAAATTAAACCCCTATCTCTCACCCTACACAAAACTCAACTCAAAATGGATCAAGGACCTTGGAATCAGACCAGAGACACTGCATCTTATAGAAGAAAAAGTAGGTCCAAATCTTCAACTTGTTGTCTCAGGATCAGATTTCCTTAACAGGACTCCCATAGCACAAGAAATAAAAGCAAGAATCAACAACTGGGATAGATTCAAACTAAAAAGCTTTCTCTTAGCAAAGGAAACTATCAGAAATGTGAAGAGAGAGCCTACAGAGTGGGAGAATATCTTTGCCAACCATACCTCAGATAGAGCGCTAATTTCCAGAATCTATAAAGAACTCAAAAAACTCTACACGAAGAATACAAATAATCCAATCAACAAATGGGCTAAGGAAATGAACAGACACTTCACAGAAGAAGATGTACAAGTAATCAACAGATATATGAAAAAATGTTCAACATCCCTAGTAATAAGGGAAATGCAAATCAAAACTACCCTAAGATTTCATCTCACCCCAATTAGAATGGCGATTATCAAGAATACAAGCAACAATAGGTGTTGGCGAGGATGTGGTGAAAAAGGAACACTCATACATTGCTGGTGGGGTTGCAAATTAGTGCAGCCACTCTGGAAAGCAGTGTGGAGATTCCTCAGAAAGCTTGGAATGGAAACACCATTTGACCCAGCTATCCCACTCCTTGGCCTATACCCAAAGGACTTAAAATTAGCATACTACAGAGATACAGCCACATCAATGTTCATTGCTGCTCAATTCACCATAGCCAGATTGTGGAACCAACCTAGATGCCCTTCAGTTGATGAATGGATAAAGAAACTGTGGCATATTTATACAATGGAATATTACTCCGCAATGAAGAATGATAAAATTATGGCATTTGTAGGCAAATGGTCGAAATTGGAGAATATCATGCTAAGTGAGATAAGCCAATCTCAAAAAACTAAAGGACGAATGATCTCGCTGATAAGCGGATGAGGACATATAATGGGGGGTGGGAGGGGCTAGCATTAGGTTTAGGGTTAGGTTTAGAGTTAGGCTAAGGACAGCGGCAAGAGTGAAGGAAAGAAGGACTGTGTAGAGGGAAAAGAGGGGTGGGAGGGGTGGGGGGAGGGGAAAAATAAAATAAACATCATTACCCTATGTAAATGTAAAAAAAAAAAAAAAAAAAAGAAAAATTAAAAAAAAATATGTATTCAGGTGAAAGACTGACCTTTAATCATACTTTTCTTATATTGTACCCTGTAGTTTAATAATTAAGTTCTACTATGAGTTGACATCATTACTTTTTTGATTTTTTGAAAAAAATTGCAATTATATGATTCTTGAATGTTTGGTAAGACTAACCTCCTGAAACCATCTGGACCTGGAGTTTTCCTCTTAAAAATATTCTGGAGTATGATTTCAATTTCTTTAATGGTGATAGAATAATATGTATTTTGCTATTACTTCTTGAGTCAGTTTTTCATTTGGATTTTCAAATTTATTAGGATATAGTTGTTTCTGCTACTCTCTTATCTTCTTAATCTCCTGAACTAGTAGTTACATTTCTTTTTAAATATTTTTGTTCTCTGTACTTATTTTTTGATTATTATTAATGATGTTTTTTCAATATTTATATTTCATATAAACTTTTTGATTTGTTGATCCTCTCTCTTGTAACTTTATTAATCCCTATCCATATTTTGAGTTTTATCTCTTCAACTTTGATTTTATTCCATTTTTATTTCTCATTTGCAGATTTGTGACTCTTCAGTGTTTTCCCAATGAATGTATTTAGGAATATAAATTTTTAAGTACTGTCTTAGCTGTATTCTACAGTATTTTACACATTAACATTATGATTTCTTCTTTGATTTAATATTTATATAAAATGGTTTTTTGATTGCAGACATGAGGCTTTAATTTATTTTTCATTACTGATTTCTTATCTATTTATATTGGAGCCACAAAAGTGATCTGCGTGAGACTGATGTTTGAAATCTATTTTGGCTTGCTCTATGGTTCCATATGTGGTCAGTTTTTAGGTCCCAGATGTGCTTGAAAAGAATGTTCTCCAATTACTAAATGATGAGTTCTCTATATATTACTTAGACCAAATTTATTAGTTACCTTGTTCAAATATTTTATATCCTTACCGATGGTGGATTTAAGTATTTATTTGATAGTTTTGTCAAATTTTGCTTTAGGTATATGAGTCTATATTTTAGGTGCACATGGATTTAGAATTGCTATATCAGCATAGTGATTTGAAGCTTTTGTTATTATGCATGGACCCTCTTTAGCTCTAATAATATTGTAGTATTACTTATCTTATAATCTATTTTTATGTTTGTTTTTGGCAGTAATATCCTTAGTAGAAAGGCTGTCATTTTATTGTAGTATTCACATATAATGAATTTATATAGGCTTTTTATTATCCATTAAATTTTAAAATCAACATTTTTAGGACAGTTTTAGATTTATAGAAGATCTGCGATATAGTATTAAGTTTGCATATACCTCCTTATTCAGTTTCCAACCATTATTAATATCTTTCATTAGTGTAATATGTATTACAATTAATGAATCAGTATTGATACATTTAACTAAAGTCCATTGTTTTTTCAGGTTTCCTTTATTTTTTAAGGATTTCCTGCTCCAGGATTGCATTCAAGATAGCACATTAATCTGGACATCATATCTACTAGCCATGACAGTTTCTTAGACATTCCTTGTTCGTGATGACTTTGTCAGCACTGAGGAATGCTAGTTCAGTAATTTTTAGGATGCTTCTCTGTTGAAACTTGTCGGATGTTTTCTCATCATTAGACTCCCCAAGTCTGAGCTTTGGTTAGTGTCTCAGTTTATTTTGTGTTACCATGACAGAATACCACAGACTAGGTAATTTATAAAGAGAAGAAATTTGTTTGTTGCAGATTTGGAGGCCACGAAATTCAATATTGAGTTACCAGCATCTAGTGAGGGTCCTCTTACTGTATTGCTCCAGGACATAAGTCAGAAAAGCAAGCAGACATGCAGTGTGAACATGCTGTGTGCAAATGCACAAGAGACGGAGGGGGCCAACCTAATCTTTTTTAGGAACCCAATCCTGCAGTAACTGCATCAACCCTTACTCACATCACCTCTTAAAGATCCCACCTATCAACACTATTGCCTTGAGGATGATGTTTCCAACACATGAACTTTGGAAGACACATTTAAGCCATAGCAGGGAGAAGGATTACAGAGAGAAGTACCATTTCCACCACAT
The DNA here is from genome assembly GCF_902686445.1 of Sciurus carolinensis. Taxonomy (NCBI): domain Eukaryota; kingdom Metazoa; phylum Chordata; class Mammalia; order Rodentia; family Sciuridae; genus Sciurus; species Sciurus carolinensis. Next base: position 49,311,831 of record NC_062226.1, read on the forward strand.
CATATTAAGGTGCATGCTGTCACCATGACTTCCATTGTAGATACTGATCTTGGTCACCAGACTGGGGAAGTATTTGTCAGGTTTTACCACTGAAATCTCTTTACCCCTCCTTTTGATACTGCACTTTTGGATGAAGTCACTGTGCACAGTCTGTACTGAAGGAGTGAAAGCTGCACTCAATTTCTATGCACAGGGCTTATCTACATAACTTGCTTGTAATTTTAAAAAGGAGGCATCTCTTAACAATAGTGAGGCACTAAGCAACTCAGTGAGACCCTGTCCCTAAATAAAACACAAAATAGGACTGGGAGATTGGCTCAGTGGTCAAGTGCCCCTGAGTTCAAACCGTGGTACCAAAAGAAAAAAAAGTAAAGAAAAAAAAGAGGAGTCTTTCTTCTCCTTCCTTCATTTATTTATAGCTGTATCAACCTATGGATATATAATTTAGACTCTGGATCATAATTCAATACTGTTTTATTTATTTTGTTGCTGAAAGTCCTCTGTTTTTGACATCATGGAGCTCCTGTGCCCCTTTCATGTGTGTGCACACGTGTGCTTAATTGCATTGTTCCTTTCTACAAGATTTTCTAGACTTATGAATATTTCCTACTCCAGTACAAGAATCAGCCATTTCAATGACTTGTTGCTACTGGGGTGTCTTTGTTCCCATACCTCTGGTCTGTCAGAGCAAGGAAATACAATTTTGTATACTATCTCATGTATATATATGTATCTATAATTTTTCTATGTGTAGCCATCTGTATCAATGTTAAGATGAACAAGAGCTTACACTAAAGTTTCCAACTCTTCTGAGAGATTTTTTCAACTTTGTTTTTCACTTTCTATTTTTTCTTTCCTAATTATGAGAAATTACTTTCTAAAAGTATTTAAAATGATCTGAATGTTATTTACATGTAATGATCCATTCTTGTTTAATGGTTTGACAAATTTAGAATATGAACTATGGGTTTTCACTTTTAATTGCCTGCTCTCTGCATAGATTCTGTTTTCTCTCTGTTGCTGGGCTCACCCCCTGCCACCACCATTTATTTGTTCAATTTCTACATTTTGTGTAAGTCATTTTGTTATCAGCTCATTTTCAAGGCTAAGTCCCTACTCTTATTTCTACTGGATGCTCTAATCATGGGGATGGGCCTCATTAGTTGTGGGTGTCACTCTAAACCAAGGGCATTTTAGTTTTTTTGTGTGCCACTTATCACTGGCAATCTGGTGAAGCTGATAGAATTATGCTTTTCTTGGAGTTGGTTTTTTAAATATACAAAATGGAATATGTACTATTAAAAGGAATCATTTTACATAAAACACTATTTAATTTAACAGGAAGCTAATTCTGTCAAAATATAGTTATTAAATATAAATCACAATATATAAATGTATGCTTTTTACTAGTACACCAAATAGTGCATATCTGACTACTCTAATTTCATTAATGAATGTGAGAAATACTTTGAGATGTCTGCAATACTAAAATGTGATGGTAATTATTCAACTTGTCTATCAATAGACTTATTTGCTAATCTTTCAGTTGGGAATTTTACATATACATTTATGAAAGAGACCAGCTTGCAACTTTTCTTTGCAATATTTTGGTTAGCTTTCAGTATAACAGTTATTTTAACTTCATGAAATTACTTAGGAAGCCTTCCCTATTTTCTGGAAGAATTTTTTTGTGTGAAATTGACATGCCACTTGTTTTTAAAACATTTGGAAGATGACTGCTGAAGTGATTTGGGCCTGGGATTCTTTGTGAGAAAGTTTTAAATTGTACATTGTGGGAAGTTGTTCTTATTCAGCAGAATCAGACTAGGTTGAGCCACATGGCACAGAAGACTGGCTTCTAGGAACTGCCAGGAAGTGTGTGGAGCTGTGTGGGAGTGGTTCCCTGTCTCCTTCTGGAATTTTCCCCCTAAGAGGATGGCGCCCCTAACTCTTCCCTATTCTGTCCATCATAGAAGAAGCTCCACCCGGTCCTTGACTGCTTTTACCTGCATATTATAAATAAAGGAGAGTTGGGTGACTTGGTTATTGTAAAGAGGCCAGAGTTGGTATGGCCAGACACATCACACCACCTCTCATACAAAGAGTATTGGCTCTTGTGTGTTCATTGAGTAGGTTAAGTTTTTTGGATAATAGACAGAAAAATCACCAACATCCTCCTCTGGCAGTTAACCCTTTCCTCCTCCATGCAGGACATGGCAGAGAGAACCCCAACAGTACATCCAGTTTCTTTAGTAGATACTGCATTATTCAGATTGTGAAAATTTTGGTAAGTTCTATTTTCTTAGGAATTTGCTTGTTTTATTGAAATTATTTAAAATTTAGTATAATGTATTTAATATCAATTTTAAATGCTTTTTATTTATGTAGGAACTATAAAGACATATTTAATTTATTTTGATAACTTGTATTTTCTTCTCTCTTTTTCTTGAACAATTCTTGTAGGTTTAGTCAATTTTACTACATTTTTTGAGAACCAACTTCAGTTTCAAATGTTTTTTCTCTATAGTATGCTTGCTTTCTATTTCTTTGAATTTTCCCTCTTAACTATTTCCTTCTGCATCTTTGGTCTCAATATTCTTTTCCAGCTTCCTGAAATGGAAATTTAGATAAGTAGTTTTCGGCTTCTCTTTCCATATTCTGATGTACACTTATGTCTACTAATTTTCCTTTAAGCACTGCTTAGCTGCATTCTATAAATTTTAGTATGATGGGTCTTCAATATAATTTAGTTCAAAATATTTTTCAACAAGTATTTGTTGTTTCTTTTAAACCCATGAATTTTTAAGAGATGTATTTATTAACTTGCAAGTTGCTTTCCAACACCAACTGTCCTACCATTCAATTCAATTCTAAGTATGCCAGCTACACAGAATTAGCACAGCCCCTATAGGTGAAGGGACTCAGTCCCACACTACAGCCTTCTCTTCAGATGCCAAGCCCAAGTCCCAAGGTCCTCAAGCCACCCTCATTTCTACCCAACTAACTTTAAGTTCAGGGTGTCCCACAACCTTCTCTGGTGTTGATAACTCGCTGGAATAAGTCACAGAATTTGTGACAGCAGTCTGCTCACACTTAGCATTTTATTATAAGGAATGCATATAAACAGCCAGATAGATGGGGCAGGTCTAGAAGAGAACAGAACACAGCGGGGAGCTTCTATTTCACACTCACAATATACCAGGGAGCTCTCTCTTGAGCCTCAGTGTTCAGAGTTTTATCAAAGTTTCACCATGAAGTTATGCTGACTAAATCATCGACTAAAACTGAACAGTCTCCTCTCTGGAGGTTGAGGCACAGTGCTGGAAGTTCGGGCCCTCTCATCAGGAACCTGCTTTTTCTGACTTGACCAGCCCTTTCTGAGCACTAATGACTTCGCATGAGTTACCTCACTAACTTGAGCTGATGCTCAAGTGTGCTAGCAACATAATCATCAGAAGTGGTATCAGGTGGACAGTCTCCCATCAGGTGATTCCAGGAATCTGATGCCAAGGAAAAACACCAGATACATTATTTATTATACACAGACGTAGTTGGAGGTTTTCTAGGTAATTTTCTTAACGTTTTTCCTAGTTTATTTCCACTGTGTTCAGAGGTTACACCTTGAATCATTTCAATTTTCTAAAATTTGTTGAGAAGTGTTCTTTGACCTGGAATATGATCTATTTTGATTAATATTTTATAGGCACTCGAAAAAACTGTGTACTCTGCAGTGGTTGGGCATAAGGTTGGGTAAATGTCAATAAGACCAAGTTTGTTACCAACGTTTTGTTACTTTCCTGATTTTGTGTGGACAGTGTCTTATTCTAACAGCTACTGGAGAAGATTCTAATGATCTCGCTATGATTGTGGAATTGTGTATTTCTTCTTCTCAGAATTTTTGTTTTATACAGAGAGTGAAGCTATATTTTTGGGGGCATGTAGCTTTGGAATTCTAACATTTCCCTAGCTGATTGATTCCTTCATCTTAAAGAAATGTCTATTTTTGCACAACAGTGCTTGTTATCTTAAAGTCTACTTTGTTTGATATTAGAAGTGTGACAACAGCTTTCATTTATTTTTTTTCTCTTCATCTGCTTTACTGAGGAAGTTACCACCTAATCATAACACAGAATAATTTCATTATGTTAAAAATTACCCTAGTACCGATTTGGGGTACCCTTTAATATGGATCTTGGCAACAATGAATATGTTTATGTCACAAGAATTTTGCCTTTTTAAATGCTTTATATAAAGGAAATTGCATGGTACATAGTCTCTCATGTCTCCTTTTGTTCATTTAGCATGATGAATTTAGAATTTACCTTCATTGTTGTGGGAGCCAATAGTTTGCTCATCTCTATTGCTGAGTAATATCCCATGGTATTCATATGAGAAGAATTGTCACAGATTTGACCAGGAGTGTGTTCAAACCGAGTATGTGGCATGTTGATAAGTCCTCTCATTCTTCAATCACTTCCTTGCTTTCTGACACAAGATGCTTTAAAAGGCTCATCTATCACCTCCCCTGAATCAGTTCAAGATTTTACCTTAAAGTTTTAACTTACAAATTTTACCTTAGATATTTTTTTGAATCATGCAAATTCTATGTATTCAAGAATAAATATGTTGAGAGTCATATGTAGCCTTGAAATCTCAGGGGAAGATTTATTGTTTTGATTTCATTTTAAATATCATCTATCCAGAATTTAGAACAACAGATACTTTTCTTTGTTATTTACCTTTCTATGGGAATTTTCAATTAACTTAAGTCATGCCTTTTGTTATTAAAGTAGACTCACATGTACTAGTAAATGTTTGGCAATGACTGGGAAGAAAATGCGTACTTATGTAGCGAAAATACTTCAACCATGGCATATTAAAAGTCACCATGGGAAGCCAACCAGCTTGCAAAATTTAACAACTAATTTCACAGGCAAGTTCAAGACTTGCCATCTTGGCTGGATGTGGTTTAAACTCTGAATATGTCTATTCTGTTCAACTCCATGACTTAGATCAATACCCTCCTTGCTATGTGCAGAAACTCTTGGTCATGGAGTTCTCTACATGAATTCAGAGCATGTGGCAGATTCAGTATTCATTTTCCTTCATGGTTTGGTTTATTTTGCTTTGTTCTTAGCCTCCGATTTTTTTTTACCTCTTCCATTGATGTTAAAGTGTGTGTGTGTGTGTGTGTGTGTGTGTGCGCGCGCGCATGCGCGTGTGTGTATTTCCATACCTCCCATTACTAGATATTTTATACCTAGTGAATTTCAGGATTTATATCTAGAAATGGATACCTCTAAATAACTTTCTCGTGAGATCCTAATCTAGAGTAATCATAATTAGATATCTTAGGCAACAATATAAAAAGATGTTATTTACCAACTGAACATATGGAAGTCTCTATTAAAAAATGCTTCTTCCATCTACCATATCAACTGATTATTTACAGAATGAAAACATTTGCATTTAACCTCAGGCCCAGAATAAAAGCACTTCAACATATTGACTATTATTATGCATGAATGAGTTTACGATGTACTCTACATCTTGTTTGAATGAGTAGTTTTCAAACTTTCTCTATAGTCCCATTAATTTTTTCAGGGACCCTGAAAGGGACAAAAAGGATTGAATAGGGAGCCTATTCTAGCTTTCAACTTGTATTTGATTTATACTCTTAAAATTTAGTAAAAGATTTTATTTGAAGGCAGGTTTTACAACTTAAAAATGTGAAATCCCTCATTTTCATTTTGTATGCCATCTCTAAAGACTCGGAAATGTAACTTCCAAGTTATATGTAGAAATGAGGGCATATTACAATGCGGTTGAGTTCCTTTACTGGGTCTGTGTTTACTCAGGTTGCCTGCATTCACTTGCACCAGTTCTGTCCAACCACAGTATTGAGATGAGAAAAGTTGGTCAATACCATGTAGCACATGGGGTAAAAATATTTCTGGGTGCTAGAATGTTTGAAAATTTTGTATGGCTGCTGTGGACAATTTGCTTCTCTACAAACTTTTTTTTTTTTTTTTTCATTGACTGAGGAACATTAGAGGTTCCTTCTGACCTTCACTAGAATCTCTTCAGAGAAATCCTCAAAGCTAAGCCAACATTAAAGGAAGCCATTAACAGAAGAGAAAGGGAGAAAAAAGAAATCCACAAATGACCTCCTAGGAAGTGAAGAACTGACCAAGTTCCTTTCAGTGACATAAGTAGGCACTTCTCTCTGAAGTACCTGCAAAGTGTGTGTGTGTTTCAAGACTTCAGCATTTGTTCTTTCACATGAAGTTAAGTGCACAATTTAAAAATAGGACTTGGAACTGTGAGTTAAATTAAAGCCCTGGCCATCTTGTGTCCACAGCATAACTGGAAGCCCCATGTAGTCTTAGAATAATTGAGAAGAAATAAAATCTTGTAATGTTCTCTCTTTGCCTGACCTTTCTACACTCTTACTAATAGTAAGAGTCAACCTTTCCAGGATTTTTATAGTGCTTCTTTTTTCTTTCTTAAATGTTTGACACAGCTAATATGCTACTTACAACAAGACTTAAGTCCTTTTAATAACTCAGCATCATCAACTTAACAGAGTGAGGAAAATTATGCAGGAGGGACCAAACCCACTTGGAGAAAGAGAAATAAATATACATGTTTGTGAGTCTGGAAAAACTGTAGCTTTGAGGAATTTGTGCTTGCTACAAAGTGTGGGTATGTGGAAAACTACCATCATTGGAAAATTGAAAAGATTCTTTTGACCTTTTTAGTATTGATATTGGTCAATGACTAATTCCCCCCATCATGTCTAGTTGCCAAAACAGAAACCTGGTCACCATTGCCTTCTCCCTCTCGCTTTCCTCCAGCATTGCATTAGTCAAGAGTCTACAGAGAAAAAAATCAATAGTATCTATGATTTGATACAATATATATGTGTATTTACACACACATACACACACACACACACACACACACACACACACACACACACATGATTATGGAGACCGACAAACCCCATGGCATGCAGTTGGCAAGTTGGTTACCCTGAACAGCCAGTGATATAGTTCCAGTTTGAGTCCAAAGGCTTGACAATGAGGAGAGTTGATGGTATAAGTTCCAGTCTGAGTATAGGGGAAGATGTATCCCATCTTGAAGACAGAGTGAATTTCACCTCCCTCCACCTTTTTTGTTGTATTTAGTCCCTTGGCAAGTTGTTTTGATGCCCACTTATCCTAGGGGAGGCAATCTACTTTACTCAGTCTACCAATTCAAATACTAATCTCATCCAGAAACAGTCTCATAGACACACTTAGAAATAACATTTAACCAAATATCTGGGCACTTCAAGGCCCAGTCAGATTGACACAAAAAATTGATCATCACAAGCATTTTATCAGGCACCAAGTCCTGTGCACTCTGCATTCAAAATCTCTAATCCATCTTCTCTTCTCTTCATGACTCCTCTCTGAGTTCAATGCCTCAGCTTCTCTCCCTCCCTCTAGCCTCCTAGATCATATCATTGCCTTCATTTTGCTAATTGTCTCCATGTCATGTTACGGAACATAACATGGTACTGTGGCAACAGCACATGTCTTAGACTCATAAGATTTGCTCATAAGAGTTGTTAGACCCTGTGCCAGTCTCTCAACTTTTCCCAGCCCCCAGGTTTAATTAAAGAAATCATTTATATGAAAGCATTTTGTAAACTGTGGGGAAATATGCAAATATAATGATGATATATTATGGTATGTAGGTTATTTTCTATTCTTTGAGAATGGAATATGAAAGTACCTAAACACTTCTTTGAATATAGAATTTGAGTCTTCTCATTCTATCTTCCAGACTTGGGAATTCACATTGAGTCATCTTGGAGAAGTCAACATGACTGACAATTTAGATTTTATTTATTCTTTGAAGAAAAAAAGTATAGAAATATGCCAAGTACCTGATTTTGGTAGTCATTTTATTGCAGAGAGTATACTCTAGGGAAACAGTAGGGCATGGTGTTTAAAAAGGACTCAGAGGCAGATTTCTTTGCCTCAATCCAGTATGTAGCTGTGTGATTTTGGGTTAGTCTATTAATTTCCAGTTTTCAGTTTTTTCAAGCTTTAAAGTAGAAATAATATTTCCTTGGGGTTATTAGGAAGATTAAATGAGCCCAGGCATATGTAACAGTTATATCAAACCAAAAACTCATGCATGTAAGAAATAGAAATTTATTTTAGTAACTCAATTTAATTTATTTTGATACAGCCTACCTCACCTGGCTACTGTGAAAATTAACCTCAGTACTCTGAAGATTGCCCCTCTACTCTCAGAGTTATTCCAGGTGCTAAACCAGTGATGTTAATAAGAATATAATGGGTGTTGCACATTCAAGTTTAAGTTCTGTAGACACCACATTTTAAAAACTTAACTTAAAATACATACAATTTAACTTTAATAATATTCTGTTTAATGTGGTATATCCTAATATTATCTTTTCAACATGTAATCAATATAAAAATTAATGAGACATTTTACATTAATTATAGCACACTATCGAAACCCTGTACACAGTTGCAACACGTCTTGATTCAAACTAGTCACACTTTAAGTACTCAGTAGCAGATGTGGCTCATGGATAACTATTTGATCAGTGCAGTTCCAGACATTAAGGCAACAGCATGTTTGGGAATGAGGGAAAGGAGATGTGGGATCACACTGGTTACTACAGAGAAAATTTCATTTCCCTGGTCTGCATTTCTCCTTCTACTTTGACATTTTAATTGGATGAGGTGAAATGAAAGGGGACATATACAGATAAACAAAGAGTATTACCTGAAAATATCATCTTACACATTTTACTTCAGTGCCTTGTATTTCTGTACAAAGATGAGCAACTAGTGAAAGGTAACAATCACTCTTACAATGATAACTAAGCACCTCTGCCATATTATGATATCCTTCATTTGAGATCCATTTTCTCATTAATATGTTCCTCTAGACCTGTATTATGACTGTTCAAAATAAGATAAAGAGATCTTAATATAGGATAATTCTACCAGCATGAAATTTCTTTGTTAGAGGGAACAACAGGAGAAAGAAACAATTTTATTTGGGCAATGAGTCATTGTTTATTAAAAAAGTAAAGACATTGAAAAATAGCACCCCTTACAAGTACGTCTCCAAGTACCTTCCAGAGCTCACTTCAGAAGTGATTCTGAGCTATTGTAAAATACACAGGAGAATTGGAATAGAATCCATTTGACCTTTGAAACCCATATCTCACATTGTATTTGTCCTTTATACCTTTGCCTTTTACATATTTCCTTTGTGCATCTTTAAGTCAAGGAGGAGAAAATAAATCAATTACATGTAAAGCTATTAGAAGCCCTTAGAGGCATGTCTGGCTCTTAGTGGTAAGTGCCCAATATTAATCGAGTGCTTTTTTAGACATTATCTTTTTTTAATTACCAAAATGATACTCTTGAGTATGATTAAAATCTCCACTTTATAGACAAGAAAACCAAGTCTCAGGAAGAACAAATCAGTAGCTCAAGGACACACAGATGGTAGTAAGAGCAGGAGACAGTGATCAAACCCAGGTAGCTTGACTCCAAAGCTCAACCTCTCTACCATCAGGCTTCACAGAACCCTGGGCTCTGTGATCGTGATTGTAAGAAGTGGATGGCTCTTAACTCACTCAGTGGCTCTAAGTAGCAGGTATATTTATTTCCGTTGATTAAATTCTCACTTGACAAAATGTAACTTGTTTGCTGAGCATATTCTGAGCATAGCTTTGTACATACCACACTTACATGAAATCCATATATCTGTATCATCAATATCTACTTTGATACTAATATCTTTGTTTATATTTGCTTATGAAAAGTTCAGAAAACTCAGCCTGATTTCCACTTGAAGTAGTAATAATAAAGTCATTCTGATTAGCCCTTCCTTACAATGGAGTAGCAGAGAGCAAGAAAATCAGCAAGATTTTTCTATTTCTTTGAAGAATGACATTGAAATTTTAATAGGAATTGCATTAAATCTGTATAACACATTTGGTGGTATGGCATTTTTGACAATGTTAATTCTGCCTATCCAAGAACATGGGAGATATTTCTATCTTCTAAGTCTTCTTCAATTTCTTTAGTGTTCTGTAGTTTTTATTTGTAGATGCCTTTAACTTCCTTTGTTAGATTGAATCCCAAGTATTTTATTTATTTATGTTTTGAGGTTATTGTGAATAGGAGAGTTTTCCTAATTTCTCTTTCAGCTTATTCATCACTGGTGTATAGGAATACAATTGATTTACAGATGTTAATTTTGTATCCTCTTACTTTGCTGAATTATTAGTTATAGAACTTTTTTCATGGAGTTTTTTTGGGTTTTCTAAATATAGGATCATGTCCTTGGCAAACGAAGGCCTAGAATAGACAAAACAATTCTTAGGGAGAAAAGTAAAGCAGGAGGCATCACAATACCAGACCTTAAATTATATCAAAGAGCTATGGTAATAAAAATAGTATGGTATTGGCACCAAAACAGGCAAGAATGCCAAGGGAATAAAATAGAAGACACAGAGACAAACCCACACAATACTGTTACCTCATATTAGACAAAGGCACCAAAAACATATATTGGATAAAAGATAGCCTCTTCAACAAATGGCGCCAGAAAAATTGGAAATCTGCATGTAGTAAAATAAAATTTAAGTGCTAACTCTCACCTTGCACAAAACTCAACTCAAAGTGGATCAAGGACCTAGGCATTAGACCAGAGACCCTTAACCAACTAGAAGAAAATGTAGGCCCAACTTTCTAACATGTTGGCTTAGGAACTGATTTCCTTAAGAAGACTCATAAGCACAAGAAGTAAAATTTAAAAATCAATAAATGTATGGTGTCAAACTAAAAAACTTCTTCACAGCAAAGGAAACAATCAAGAACGTGAATAGAGAGTCTAGAGAATGGGAGAAAATCTTTGCCACCTGCACTTCAGATAAGACATTAATTTCCAAGATATACAAAGAACTCAAAAAGCTTAACACCAAAAAAAAAAAAAAAATAACCCTGTTAATAAATGGGAAAAGGAACTAAACGGACTCTTCTCAAAAGAAGAAATAAGAAGTCAATAAATATATGAAAAAATGTTCAACATCTCTAGCACTTAGAGATATGCATATTAAAATCACACTGATAGTCCATCTCACCTTAGTCAGAATGGCAATTATCAAGAATTATCAAGTAGCAACAAATGTTGGAAAGGATGGGAAAAAGGATACATTCACACATTGTTGGTGGTACTGCAAATTAGTGCAACTACTGTGGAAAGCAGTATGGAGAGTCTTGAAAAACTAGGAATGGAAACACCATTTGACACATTATCCCACTTTTCAGTATATATTTAAAGGATTTAAAACTATCATACTACAATGACACAGCCACATCAATGTTTATTGCAGCACAATTCACAATAACTTAGCTATGAAACCAGTTTTAGGGTCCATCAACAGATGAATGGATAAAGAAATTGTGATATATATATATTTTTTAAATATATATATATAAATATATATATTTAATCAAATATTACCCAGCCATAAAGAAGAATGATTTTATGACATTTTATGGTAAACAAATGGATCTGGAGACTATCATGCTAAGTGAAGTAAGCAAATGCCCCAAAACCAAAGGTCAAATGTTCTCTTTGATATTTGGATGCTAACTTACAACAAGGGGTTGGGAGAATAGAAGTTCAGTGAATTAGACAAAGGGAATGAAGGGAAGGGAGGGAGTTAGGAATAGGAAAGACAGTGGAATGAGTCTGATGTAACTTTCTTATGTACATATGTGAATACATCACAGTAAATCTCACCATTGTGTATATCCACAAGACTGAGATCCTAATTAGAATAAGTTATATTCCATGCTTATATAAATATATCAAAATAGATTCAACTGTCATGTACAACTAAAAAGAAGAAATAAAAAAAAAAAAAAGAAATTAGCCAAACTCAGGGGGGAAAAAAAAAAAGAAAAAGAAAACCAGCAAGGTGCAGACACTCACAAGCATATGGATTAATTGCTCAAACATAGGTTGCATAACAGAAACCACAACAAAATAACATCAATAGTATGGTTCTATTTATTTATGAGAAAAAAAAAAAACCCTAAACTATTGTGCTTAGGGATGTATGTTTAGATGGAAAAATAGTAAAAAGAAGTAAGGACTTGAATATTAGACAAGTCCTGGTTGTGATTCTCCTCTGAGGGAAGATGTCACACTGGGAAGAGTCCAAAGGTGGAAGGACGGCTAGAGAATGGTGACTTTTCCATGACTTTGGTAATGCTTTGTAATAGTTTGTTAGGCTGACGAATTTTTCTCTACCTGTGTTATATTTAACAATTAAAATGTTTGATAAGTCTGGAAAGTGTGACAACTATTAGGTAGCAAAGAAATCTACAGTAGTGATGACATCATGGTCCTTCAGTGGTGAATAATTCGAAAGTACAAATTTAGTCTCTCGGTTGTGGTTGGGTGAGGGAACCTCCTACAGCAGAAGCACGGAGGGAACTTTTGAAGATGCAAGTTCTCATGATGCCTCCATTCTAGGTTTTCATTTATCCATTCCACATTATTTGTTAAGTACCTGCTATGTGCCAGTCCCTATAGGTGCTGAGGATGTGGCAGAAAACAAAACAGACAAATCCCTACTCGTTTGGAGCTTACAGTCTGATAGGGCTACAGAAGGACCCAGAAATCAAATAGATCACTATGTGGATTCTTAATATGGAAACAAATGGCCTTCTCATTACACTTTCCTTGAATTTTCCTCAGTTCATACTTACAGAAAAGCTTATATATGAGTTATGTTAAAATTTAAAGAAAACTAGTTTCTATCATATCACAGAGTTTCTATCATATCCAAAGAAGTTTAAGTAAATTAAAAGTTTTAGTTCAAAGAAAATCAAAAGAAGAAAAACATCATGGGAAATATGTTTCCTATTGAAATTTTCCTTCAAACCTTCAGATCCTACCATCCTCTGTCATTAATCTTTTGAAGTTTAAAATTTTCTACCTTCACCATTATCATCCCATGTGTATATGTGGAATTTATTTTTCCCTCAGAACAACTGGGACTTTGTAAGCAAGTGATTCTTTAAAGTTGTAGTAAAGAAACTTCCCTGGTTTTATTTTAATTAGTTTTCCATGACTCAGCTTGAGTAACTGAAATTTCATTCCAGGGATGCAAGAACTTCTTAAATTTTAAGTAGTACTCTTAATCTGTAACAAAGGAATTTAAATGATATTCAAATAGAGTCACATCAACAAAAATCCACAAAGTTATGAAAACACTTAGTTTTAAAATCTCTCATACCCTCTAGAAAGCCTCCTGAATATAAAATGGTAGTCTTGAATGTAGCATAGATCCCAGGCTCCAAATGACAGGGAAAGACAGGATCTTACCTAAAGTTATCCTACTGGCAGATCTGAGATTAAACCCCACTCATTTCACTTTCCATTCCAGACTCTCTTCTAAGTCTTGGAAAAAATATGCATATGTATATCTGGTATGATGATGTTTCCATTTTCATGTGTGTAATACAGAGAGGAAGGGGGAAGGCAGGTTGAAAATAAAATGTAAAAGTAGGTTATCCAGGAAATTAGAATATAATAAATTAGAATATAATAATCAATAAAGAGAAAAATAAAGCACACTATGGGAGAGGGGGTTGTAGAATTAGAATTTGATATTAGGAATTAGATTTAATATATTACCTAGATTGGTTAGAAAAGTCTTCAAAGACAAACAAAATAAAAATGAAATTTACCTTTTTGAGCAGATTTAGATTAGTAAAATTATTTTGAAGATAGTGCAGAGGATTCCCACATACCCCAAACCCAATTTTTTCTACTATTAAGAGCTTAAATTAGTATGGTACATTTGTCACAATTAATGAACCAATGTTGGCATATTGTTTGCTAGTCAATATTTTATCTGGATGTCCTCGGTTTTTTCCTGGTATCCTTTGTATTTTTCAGGATTCTATCCAGCATACCACACTCCATTTAATAGTCCTGATTCCTTAGACTCCTCTTGCTTTTAACAGTTTCTTAGACTTTCCTTATTTTTATGATCTTGACAGTTTTTGAAGACATGCTATAGAACTCTTCACCAATTAGTATTTGTTGATTACAGTGGAATACTATGCAGCCATAAAAGAAAAAATCTTGTCATTTGCCACAAGAAGGATGGAACTAGAGATCATTATGTTCAGGAACACAAAGGCAAGTACAGTATGATCTCAATCATATGCAGAATATAAAACAAGTTGATCTCATAGAAGTTGAGAGTAGAGTGATGGTTACCAGAGGTTAGGAAAAGTAGGGGAGAGGGAGGATTGGGAAAGGTTGATTAATAGGTATTAAGTCATAGTTAGGAGAAAGAGGTTCAGGTATTTTATTACATAGTAGGGTGACTATGGATAATGACAATGTACTATATATATTTTTTGAAAGGTAGAAAAGGGACTTTTATTTATCATCAAGAAATGATAGATACATTTAGTCTGATTTGCATATTACATAATGCGTACACCTGTCAAAACATCACACAATTTTTATGTATCACTTAAAAAAAGACAGTGTGACTGGGTGTGGTGACACACCCTTGTAATCCCAGTGGCTCAGGAAGCTGAGGCAGAAGGATTAGAAGTTCAAAGTCAGCCTCAGCAACTAGCAAGGTCCTAATCAATTTAGAAAGACCCTGTCTCAAAATAAAAAATAAAGAGGGCCAGTGGTTAAGCACCCTGGGTTCAATTCCTGGTACAAAAAAAAAAAAAAAAAAAAAAGGCAGTGTGGCTTAGTGGAAAGTACAGAAAAGCCAGAACTTACCTCTGCCTCTAATGGAGGCAGGGGAATGACCTGGACTAAATCATTTGGGAGCTACAGAGTCTGTATTTAAGATGAGGGAGTATACCAGATGGTTGCTAAAGTCTCACCCTACTTCTATATTCTTTGGTTCCAGAGCATCAAGTCCAACTACCCAACCCTACAAATCATAAAACATCCACAAAACCTTTTTCTATAAACATTTCTGGGCACATGGTCTCAGAAATTCCCTGAACATCACTAAATTATCTCCTTTTATTGGGAAATTAATTGTTCTTTATGTCAATGTTATCAACATAAATGATGAATTAAATTTGGCTTGTGCCTGTGAAGGTATTTATCCATTCTGAGTGATATTTTCCAAAAAATACCTTACAATGAAGATCACAATGAAGATCAAATGGAAAAAAATCAGTCTCCCTAAGTCTTTTTGTTAACTAATTTGATTGTTTGCATTATTTGAAAAGTTAAACATCATGTGGGATTGCCTCTGGCTGTATAATTTCCCTTGCAGCTAACAAGAACTCACAGATTATTCCAAGATGGGCACACTCATAGTTACTCACTTGAGAAAATAGAGTTGTGCATACCTGCACTTCATAAGAAAACACCCACATGTACAAAGACTGCGTTTTTACCAAGACCTGAAATGAGAAAATAAAAGAACTAGAATACCTTCTTCCCACCTCCACCCTAACCACACCTTCCTGCCCTAAGCCTATTGCCCAAACCTGGCTATGCCCCAACCTAAGCCTCTTTGAAATTTGAAAAGATGTTGAGAGGAAAAGGCAAGTGAAAGAATAAGGTTAGCAAGAGAAACTTGTGAAAAATAGATGAAAAGCAGGAAATGCAGTTGGGTGGAGCTTTCTGTAGTGAATTGCTGTCATTTGGACATGTAAGAAAGCAATTAAGACCTCACAAATAACCAGAATTTTGCTTATTCTCATATTTCCTGTGTTATATTGGAAAGCTGGATGAAGGTTGAACAACTCAATTGAATTAGATAAATGGGGTTGTTTTAATGACTTTGAATAAATTCTTAGTTCTTCAACAACCAATTAGTAGTTCAAGAAATTTAATAAAATGCTTTGATTATTTTGCTTGGACCTCTTGAAATATAACTAATTCAACTTGATTGTCTTCTCCTTCTACTTCCCAGAAGGTGCTAGAACTCTGTAGAAAAATCAATAGTTCACTTCCATAGTGGCCTTTCTTGGAACTGCCTAACTTTTTCCTTCCTTCCCTCTGTCTCCTTGGACTTTTAGAGTTTGTTGAGCCACTTCAACCTACCGAGTTCTTTAAAAGATCAGGTAAGTTAAAAAACAGAACCACAGAAAAGCCAATAAATAGGAAAGTAAGGTGGTGTCTAGAAAAAAATACTACTGTCAGGAAGCAGCCAACTAGGCCTCCAGTCACATGACGGGTCTGTGTAGACCGTCAGCAGATGCTAATCTGGCAGCTGGGAGTTGGGAATACACGCTGGTGCTCTGTAGATCCAGAGTTCAAGCTGAATAGACTTTTACAGACCTAGAGTCAAGCTAGTTGTTGCTTTTTAATATTAAGGCCAAAATTGGTTGGTCTGAATGGGTCAACCAACTTATTTTGCATCTGTAAAGAATCTGTGAAGCAGAAATTTGAGCCAATTATTTGGCTTCAGTCACTTTTAAGCAGATTGACACAGTAATTAAAATTTCAAAGCCTTTGCTTGGTTTGCAACTGCATTTAATCCTTTGTTATAAATATGGTTCTTTTTTTTTCATTTTTCATTCTGAAAAGTAAAGTCTAGATGAGGAAGACTTGTAGCTTGCAGAAAAGCACGTATTCCTAGGGCGTTTACATTACTAATCGAGCTGTAATTTCTGCAAGAGCAAAGGGGGCCATCTATTACATTGACATGTACAAACAATTTGGTTTATTAAATCT
This sequence comes from Sciurus carolinensis, assembly GCF_902686445.1. NCBI lineage: Eukaryota > Metazoa > Chordata > Mammalia > Rodentia > Sciuridae > Sciurus > Sciurus carolinensis. Next base: position 49,328,625 of record NC_062226.1, read on the forward strand.
GACCTGAGCCAAAATGTTTGTCATATAAGAGCAGCTTTGTCAGTGAAAGTCAAGGGAAAATTTCACCAGCATCAGCATTGATTCACTGCTCATATGGTGACTAAATTAATGAGTATCTCTATCCCTAACAAAGAAGTAGAGTTAAAAAAAGATTGCAACATTTCAAAAACATTGCAGTTGAAAATGAGTGGAAGAGTATGTGATTTGATATCAAACATTTATTGACTATTTACATATGTAACTCATGGTAGTGGCAACAAATATTTGAAGTAAGTGATACTGTCCTTCAAATAATGTGTGGAAGATATAGTCACCTCTGTGAGGTATTGAAATAAGGTATTAAATCACGAGTATGGCATATATTACATATAACGTGTATATTATACATATATGTATAATATACATGCACGTGTATTTATAAGTGTGTTTGTATTTATATATACATGTATATGCCAGGCCCATTGAGTAAAGCCTAGTGGGTTTCATCTGGTTGAGGGTTAATTAGGTTAACAATTGGGGATAATGGGAAAAGTATTTGAATCTGTGTTCTAAGAAAAATGATTATAGGACCAGTCTACTCTTTTCTTGATATTGGAGCAGTAACCTAGAAATTTCCTTCAGGATTTTAGTTTGTAGGTTTCAGGTACTGAATTGTCCTTTGACTTAGTTATAAATGACCCATACTGATTTTAGGCTTAGACCATTTGAACAATTGGAAGTTTCTACATTGAAGAAGAAGGCTTCTATTTAGGTAATATCCAATTATTTTGGATATATTACTTTTGATAGAAACCAACATTTCATGTGATATTCTCTAACTGGACTCTGTCTAGTAGTAGTTTGAAATTTCCATTTATTGCAAAGAAAATGGCCTAGTATGAGAAGAGGAGGAGGAGGAGGAAGAAGAGGAGAAAGAAGAGGAGACAGAAAAATGGGGGTCATCCCTAGTTTTCTTGTTCTTAAAATAATTGAATTTGGCATGTGAGGTAGAAATATCTGTCAGAGATGACTGATTGGGCTTTATCTTGGGTGACTGGTGGACAGAATTATCAACCAAGATAGGAAATCCCAGAGAAAGCAGATTTTTTTTTTCAGGAAAATAATGAAGTTGAATTTAAATTGTCACAGAGGCTTTCTAGAAAAGATAGTATGAATTTGATGCTTAGGGATAAAGTCATAGGGACATGAAGTACAGATTTATTTGCAGAAAAAAAAATAATTACTTTTATCGGTGGAATGGGCTTGCCAAAGAAGAAAGCACAGAATAGAGAGAAAGCATGAGTCTTGTTTTTATTTTGCTAAGAAAAATATATATTACTTAAACATTTTCTGAAAATAACCATAGGAAAGGTTTGGATAATTTGAAGTGTGAAAAACTTTATTATGATTGCATAATTGAGAGCAAGCAGTACAGACTATGCTTTGGAAATCTTCAGCAAATCAACATTGATGTTTCACCATAAAACGCCCCTTGGAACTCATATCAGGATAAAAAAAATTAGACACTAAATAAACTGATCAAAATGATGGTATTTCTTACCATATATATTTTTGTTTTCCTTGTAGGTTATTAGGACATTCAACCTAGAATCACCTACTTCCTGATCAGTTAAATACCCTTCAAATATTTAAAATTGATGGGACCTCAAACTGTTGGATCATCCTATAGTATAGTCAGATCACATTTTTGAAATAATGATGGGGAGCTTTTTAAATCTAGGATGTTTCTACATTTTAAACTTAAAAATCATGGAAAGAATCAGAACACTGAAGCTGGAAGAGACTATAAAGATGACTTGATCCATCCCTTCTCATTTTACAGGTTAGAAAATGCAGACACGTCCCCTAAACAGTTAAACAAGGCACCAAAAAATGATCCAGAGTCTGAACATTATTATCCAGGTCTCTTGATCTTGACCCCAGGTCTCTTGATCTTGACTGCCCTACAACTTGCTACCTGCCCTTCATGAGGACCAGTTTCCCCTTCCCAAATCACTTTACTACACATGGAGATGAGTCTTTGATTTCTCTCTAAATCTTAAAGATAAAATCAAAACCCTAATCCAGGAACCAAATATATATATAGCATCTTCAGTAACCAACTGCATAAATGATTGCATATTGGAGGTTTACTCTAACATTCCAAGTTGAAAAATGGACAGAGTAAATTAAAACAAAGAACTGTGACAGAAAGAGAGTAAAAAGAACTCTTCCTACTCAGCTCTTTACTCTTTCAACTTAAGATGTTCTTATACATGATAACATTTTCCCTAGTGCTAAGGATTGAATCCAGGCATACTTTACCACTGAGTTATTTTTTTTATTCCATATTTTGAGGCAGGGTCTCACTAAGTTGTGATTGAATGTGTAATCCTCCTGCCTCTGTCTCCTGAGTAGCTGAGATTACAGGCGTGTACCACTGTGCCCATTCAAAATGACAATTTATAACTGAAGCCAAGGATTATTTTGCTAGGAATTATTTGAACTGGTTTGAACCCATTTGGGTTTCATGTAGATGCCACTTTAGCTTATATATAAGCATGTATGTATGTGTGTATGTATATATATATATGTAATTGCACATGTATATTCATCATATATACATACATGTGCTTATATGCATATATATTTTCCCCCACTTCCTCTTGTCCCCTCTAGAATTAGTTTCTTTCAAAGGCCAGGGAAAATAAAACAACCAAATTATTGTGTTTCTAACACATCCTGAAATTAACAGGAGGTTATAAAAGAAAAAAAAAAAAAAAAGGAAAGAAAACTAATTAAATGCCATGCTCAGCCGTGGAGTGTCAAGTGAGCCGCTTTCAGATGGAGGCTTCCTGGTACTGTGGACTTGGGGCTGGCTTCCTACATTAAGCTTGAACTCTGCCAACAGAAACTGCTGCTGTGGCTGACTCAACAGTTTTGCTTTCTTGAAAGTAGAGTGCTACTTCTCAATACAGCCATGATCCCAGAGTCCACCGAGCGCATGCACACTGAATGAAATTGATGTTAAATCGCTGGAGGACACAACCCTGCCCCTCTTCTTCCACTGTCCATCATGTCTCTTTTCTCCTTAGTATTCTCCAGTTTAATTTAACTGCAATCCATTTTAAGGGGTGCAAAAGGCATATCCTCAACCTGTATCCCTTTCTCTCCTTTTTCATTTTTACTTAATAGTTGACACACAAACCATGTAGGTGGTGGCAGCAAATTCTTACATAATGAATACATTTGAAGATATTTCCACTCCGGCACTTTAATTATGTAAATAAAACTGAGCTTTTAGCAAGTATTATTTTGCAAGTTCTTTTATCTGTTCTTTGAATCTAAAAGTGACATATTTGAGGGCTCCACTAATAGCATAATCTGGGGTTGTTGTCTGCATAAAATTTAAATATTGTATTCCCTAGTCAAATTTGCTAAAGGAACCCCTTTCCTGAAGAAACAATCCATCATATACCTTGTGGGTTCTGTTTTTTTAGACTCTTTGGACTAACTTGTCTCAGCTCTTCTTGTTGTGATGTCTTCTAGATTTACACACATGGGAGAAAGACATTTTAAAGAACTGGTGTCTTATTAAATCTAAAGGCCGTAAAATATGAACCTAAGTCATCTTGATACCCCTATTTATTTAGAGAGGAATCCACATCAATGTCAGTTTGGAAGAATGAACACAGGCAGAATTACTTCATAGCCTGAATCCACTTTCCCAATTGATGAATCATGACCAGTTACCCCATCTTTAATCCTGCTCACTTGACTGCTGGCAAGTGCCCCATCTTGCTTGTTCAATCCCGAACGTCTTGGTCTACACACAGATTCTTGGAGTCTCTAGTTTCAAAGGAATTTCTATAAGAGTCATTTTTCTATTGGTAAATTTAGTGTTTTGTGTTTCACCGAGGTGGCAAGAGAAAACCCACTCAGGGGTGTAGGCATACCCTCATCCAACTCCTCACTCTACATGAGTGTGAAAACTCATATTATCTACGGCCTTAGATTTCTATGCAAACACACTCTTCACTCTTTCAATCCTTTGTACTAAAGAAAATAACAAAAATGCTTCTTCTCTTTGTTCCCTCAACTCCTTTTCTCATGACACTTAGTCAAAATTTTTATTCAACTCATCTGAGTCAATGACAAGGAGTTAACTGATCTATGTAAAACAATTTTCCTTGTGATTCACTTGTTCTTGATGAGGTGTTGTGCATGCCAAGTGTAATATTATTATAAATTCCAAATTTGCGCAATTCTTCCAATGGTCCTAGGATCTGAAAGGCAGGCACTTATGGGACTTTAAATAATGGAAAAGCTTCTGCTCTTGATAGATCATCTCTGCTTTAAATACAATTGCAGAAGCATCACAAGCAGAACTGGCTAACCGAAACTTTCTGAATCATGTACACTAATTTCCAGGGTAAACTAAGAATGTAAATCAACTGTGGAGAAATGTAAAGTGTGTTTTTAGACTGAACGGATTCATTACTTGAGTCGTCTATGTGGTTATGTGCTTTTTAATGTCTCCCAGATTTACTGCACTTGTTTCTTGTTGTCTTCTTATAAGCTGTCATAAACTATTTTCCTAGTTTATCTCCTACTAATTCTTATTTTATGCTTTTGCAGTTTTGCAATCGCAAAGCATTTTATAGTTTACAAAGGAAATTTACACATGTATCTCCTTTCGCTTTTGACCCAACAAGATGGAAGTTGGACAACTCTACCTTCCCACCATCCAGTTGAGCGAACAACTGAGTTTTAAGTTGGCACTCAGATCAAGAGCTCCAGTGATTTGTCATAGGACAGAACTGTGATTACTGGAACCTTGGATTTTTAATGGCAAGTTCTCTTTTAAAACCCCAGCATCACAATGTTATCCATCCATGCCACTCACTTTTCTTTGTCTAAGTCTCAGTGTACATAATATTGTCCCTTCTCATTTAGCCTCTACTTTCTATCCATCTCACAGATTCTTAGAGTTCTGCACTGTATGGGAGTAGGTTGTGCTGTATAATAAGGCTGCATGGTTGAGTTCAATTCTCTGTCAGTTATCGCTGAGCCCAAATGTGTCCAAATAGGGGAAGGTGAAGGACATGTGGCTCTTGGGAGGGATGTGGACAAATAGGTTGACTTCAGTCAGTGTAAAATGCTCCCGTGTGGTACAGTTGAATTAAAAGGGTACTGTGGATTATTGTTTTTGCAATGTAGTCTTGCTGCCTGTATGCCCAGCAATACAGATCCATTCTTTCAAGGCAAGACCTCTGTAAAATATCTTTTTTCTTTTCTCCTTTCTTTCCTTGCATCTTCTTTCTCTCTTTCCTTTTTCCCAGTAGAGAGATGCCTAGGTGGTATTTGCCCTTTTAAGAGGCCCCAAACAATTCTGCCTCTCCCACCAAAAGGTAAAGCTTGTGTTCCCTTCCCTTGAATCTAGGTTGGGTCTAACAAAAAAGTAATGTGCCGAGACTTCTAAGCCCAGATGTTAGGAAACTCTGGAAACTTTTGCTTTCTTCCTTTAAGGGTCACAAGCTACCATGTAAGAAGTCCAGTTTATCCAGATGGAGAGAAAAGCCACATGGAGAGACCCTAAAAGATAAAAGCACTGATACAGGCCTGTGGAAGAGTACCAGACACCAATCATCGAATCCTATCTGCAGCCCAGCAGCCTTCTGACTATAACTTCATGGGAAACCCCAATGAGACTAGAGGAGAAGTCACCTAGCAAATCCTAGCTAAACCATAAAATTATGAAGTATAATAAGATCATTGTTGTTTTAAGTCACTAAGATTTTAGATGATTTGTTATGCAGCATAGTTGGTCACTTACACCCTAGTCTGAATATTTAGTAACCTCTAGCAAGTCCTCGGAAGATCTGGGCCTCAGGTAGGCTGGTTTGGAACAGATTTGGGAAATATAAAGTAGGTGGAAAATAGATGACTGTCAGAGAGTAGAGAAAGGGAGAATTGATGCCACATGGTACAGCAACCCTGAAAAGGGAAATACAGAGGACAAAAAAGCAACCCTTGTTAAGATTTTAAATTTCTTGTGCTCCAGATTTTGTTTAAAATAGAGAAAAATACTTCCTGAAGCATAGGTTCACCTGGCCATAACACTCCAAGAAGTGCATCTATTTTCTCCTTTTGCGATCATTCCTTCATATGAGAATTAGAAAAAAAATTTAATGATGAACACATAATGTTGTGTTTTGGGGGCTTGAAATAAGCAAATAATCACCTTAGGCATGTGAATCTTTGTGTTTCTGGAAAAGAGCACAGTTGTTTGGCACATGAAAGTCACTTAGGACCTTTTCCCCCAGTATCTTATTTGGTATTCTGCCAGACTCCAGAGCAGTTAGTGAGCTGGAAAGAGGCTCTCAGATCTATCCATGGATGGATGGGTTCTGGCCCTGTCTGTCATTCAAAGGATAAAACTGGATCATAATTGTCCATCTATTATTACTATGAATGTCTGTCTATCTAGGATGCCCACAAAACCTTGGATAAAGCTAAGAAATTGGAAGAAACATGTAAGTTAAAACGAGCTCGAAGTCACTCGCTTCTTCTATTTATTTATTTGGTCTGAGATGATCCCCACATTCACTTACCATATGGCATTAAATCATTCTGGTCCTTGAGTTATTATTACATGATTCAAAGAGTATAATTTACAGAATTGCCATCCCAGACTGCACTCTGTCCCACACCAAAAAAAGACCACAAGGAGGGGAGAAGAAAAATGACTGTTTCCTGGTAGCCCATATTTACGCAATTTTCTCCCACCACAGATTGTTTTGGCAGTCTAGACAGAGTCTTGTAAAGTCCTTCCCTGATGTCATCCACATCCTTCCTTGATAAGTTCAAAATGAGTCTGGAGCAAGCATGGCTCCTCCAGCAATGCCGTACGAATAATTAATGCAGTGCCACCTGGGAGAGTCCTCTGGACTCCAGCGATGCCCACATGAGAGGATCGGATGGATGAGCTGGCCACCAGATCATGTAAATATGTGGTGGGGAGTGCAGCTGTCGAGGGGAAGGGAGGAACAACACATATGGGCATTTTGTGTTTTAAAAGAACTTTGTGGAAAATAAAACAGATTAGAGAGTAAAGCAGGCTAGATTTAGGGAGAGATTAAAGAAATGATTTTGTTATGGAAGCCAGGGACACACTCTAGAATTAATGATTCCTTAAAAGGCAACTTAAAATTGTGTTTCTAAGCAAAGACATTGGATCATATAACTTTATTTGTAGAGGGGAAAATATTTCCAGGTTAGGACCTGAAATTCAGGTTATGAAGGCTAGAATTCATTCTGTTTCTTTGTCAGTAGAATAATGAACTACATAAACTGACTTTAATAGGAGAGAGAGTCAGTGTTAACATTTTCTAACAGAACATAAAATACACAAAACATATTCAGTTATCAGGCTTACAGATTTATTGAAAATCAATGCCAACTTGTTTGAAAATAATTTCTTCATCAGCAAACACAAGGACAGACATAGCTCCCTATTAAAAGTTTGGAAATTTTTCTTTACCCTGAATTTTTATTGCCAAGTGCTTATATACTTCTTGTCTTCAGTTGGAAGTAATGAAAACTGCTTGTCACCCTGCATTTTAAATTTGAGTCCGTGCTCCTTGCATTTTTCCTATCATTGATTATTTCAGAACCAAAGAATAGGAAATTTTCCCACAAGAGGTTTTTCTCTGCATCTTGACATGTTTCTCAATGCCTTCAGCTCCCTGTCTCTCCTGTCTTGCTCAGGCTTTCTATTGCAAGGCTATTTTAATACCTTTCTAAGTATTATCCTGTAGAGATTCTACCTGTAACTAAAACCCGGTCTTGTTTTCTTCTCACTTAAGAACCTTTGATAACTCTGAACTCCCGCGTGCATCCTGCCATCAGCCTCACTCTACTTCACAACCCTGCCTATCCTCTTTGGAGCCACAACTTCCACCAGTGACTGAACCTCTAGAACCTCGAAACATGGATGACTTGGCCAATCCCTGCCGCTCCTTCAGGAATACACCCCACTTCCACTGCCTGGAAGATTGCTGTTTAAGAAACAGACCTCTTGTGCTCTATCAATCAGTGTGGTCTTAATGGATTCCTTTAATTGGCCAGTCCTGGTTCTACATCCCACAGTGGGCACCACATAAAAACAAGTCATGGGCCAGGCACGATGGCACAGGCCTGTAATCCCAGCGACTCAGGAGGCTGAGGCAGGAGAATCGCAAGTTCAAAGACAGCCTCAGCAAAAGCGAGGTGCTAAGTAACTCAGTGAGACCCCGTCTCTAACAAGAATATGAAATAGGGCTGGGAATGTGGCTCAGTGTTCGAGTGCCCCTGAGTTCAATCTGAGGTACCCCCCCCCAAAAAAAAAAACAAAAAAACAAGGCTCAGTCACTTGTACACTGACCACAGTTTCTGGCTGAACACACCACTGTTGTGTATCTCCCCAAATTCTGTATCTTCCTGGTTTCTGACCTCTGTCCACGCCATCCCTCAGGGTAGCTTACCTCTCTGATTCCAACGTTCTACTTTATTCTTCCACATACATTCAAGTCACTTACCTATGGGGACAGGTTTTGAGAACTTCATCATTAGGCAATTTCATTGTTGTGCAAATGTCACAGAATGTACTTAAACTAAAATGGCTATATCATCATTAGGTGACATAGTGTTATATGTAGTCCATCATTGATAAAGTCTAGTTGTGCAGTGTATGACTGTATTATTTATATCCTCTGTTGGATTATCTTGCTCTCTCTCAGTTGTGGGGCTCAAGACTTTACCAGATTTTCAAGGTTAGTACCCTGACTTAAATTTACTTCACCCTATCCACAAAGAATTCTCCATTCCCTTGACAATTGTGTCCTCTATTCTCTCCAGTATAGGTCTTCTCATCTTATGTTTCTGTTTTTGTCAGAAAGTAAGTTCCTAAAAGACAGTGATACTCTTTTTGATATGCCTGGGGCATAATTTAATGTGTTTGTTGATTAAGTGAATGTGATTTTTCCAATTTTCTACTTATCCGTCTCATTTTGTCCACTTGCATCATCAGATTGCTTGGAAGACAGTGTGTCTTCAATAAATATATTTGAATTAAATGAATAAGGTTGTTAATATCCTTTAATAGTGCTCAATGTTACAATGAACCATAAGTAATATTCCTAATTTTTAAATTAAAAAGGGAAAAATAAGGATATTTTTGAAGACAAAAATGTCTTTATAAGCTCAGTATTGTATACTCAGTAGAGATTAAATTAGTACTTCCTTAATTAAAAGTAATATTTTCTTAATTGAAAATTTGTAACTATGTGGAAAAAAAGGTGCTGAAATATTGTCCAGGACAAAAATAAAAATGTTTTCTAAAGTAACAACATTAAAACTCTGTTATTATGAAACTTTATAGAAAAATTCATTTGCTACCAAGGAATGTATTTAAAAATTATTTAAAACTGGTTTGGAAGAAGTAACCATAATTTACTTTTGAAAGATGTGAATTCCCATTAATATTGGCCATGGGCATATTATAAATATGATGTGTTTGATAAATAATACATCTAAAAGTCACTAAAGCGGTTTATCAGTGGTTTCTGTTCCCATTTACTCAGCTAAAATAAACTGGTGACATCCCTGTGTGTGATGTGTGTTATACCCTGAGAGAAGGAAGCTTATGCAAGACATAAGTCCATAAGACGAGTGACTGTCCAACCAGCCCTTCTCTAGGAATCTTCAAAGGAGGAAGGGTCTGTATATAATTCATTTTCACTTATAACCAGGGAAATAGATATTCAAACAACAACGAGATGCCACGTTCACCCACTAGTTTTAATGCTGAAACAGCATAAGGATAGCAGATGCTTGTGCATATATGGGGAAAATGATACTTTCACACAAAGCTGGCTGAGGTCTAAATTGCTGAAGCCTCTGAAGAACAACTGGATGAATATACAGTATAAATGTGAGTACTCTATGATCCAGCAGATCCACTTGGGTATATTTCTTAAAAAAACAACAAAAACAAACCTCTCTCTCTCCCTCCCTTTCTCTCTTGCTCTCTCCCTCTCGCTTTCTCTCTCTCTCTCAAGACATTTCCAATGTGGTACATTTTCTTTCCTGTCTCTGCGTTTAAAGATGTTTTTATTAACAAATATAATTATACATATTAATGGGGTTCAGAGTGATATTTTCATACATGCAAATATTATTCACTGATCAAATCCAAGACCTTTCTGTTCCACCCACCCCACCACCTAATCTCTTAAGCACTATTCTACTTTTGGGTCAACATATGAGAGAGAACTTGTGACACTTTTCTTTCTATGCTGATTTTATTTCTCTTAACATGTGGAATGTGCATGTGTATGTGTGTACACATTTTTATATCAGCAAAAAACATTGATGACTCCCTTAATGCCCAACTATATGTAAGAAAATAGATAAATAATGGCATAGTCTAGACTAGTTAAAATCATCATGGATGTATTCAAAAGTAATAATGTTGAGTAAAAAAAATTGCAAAATTGTATATTCATGCAAATTTATTTTATTTACCTTATGCAAATTCACTTGATTTACTTATGCAAATTTAAAAGCACAAAAATGTCAACATTATCTGGACATCATTATATGTATGTTAAAGGATAAAAACAAAATTGGAAGAATGAAAAGAAGAACAGAATGAAAACAAAATTCACTTTGTTCATTTGGAAAGTGGGGAGAGGAATGAGTCTCAGGGGATTATATCTAAGAATTATTTAGATTTGTCTGTAATTTTTTATTTCTTAAAAAAGCACTGGCTGCAAGCAACTGTGACAAAACATTAGCAGTTGTTAGTACTGGGTGACAGAAATATGAGTATTTATTACATTTCCCTTGGAACTTTTCTACATTGCTTTTATTTGTTCAAAACATATACAAGAGGGGACAAGTGAACATTAACACCGAACCCACAATGTCTCATGGTCCCCATCTGCCACCTCGGGATCTGTTCTAAACACAAAGGACACTTATGGGGCCCTTGAGTTTCTCCTTTGTCTGCAGGAGCAAAACTGCTCTGGTCCTTCCACTGAGGCTTATCCTGGCAACTGCTGCCTGTGCGATCTTCAGCAGTGCTGCTGGGTGAACTCCTAAGCCCTCATAGTTGTAAAGCTGCTCTATAGTGCAAGGCGAGTCTGTGCATGTGTGCGTGTGTGTGTGTGTGCGCACACGTGTGCACATACATAGAATGCACGCTCACAGGCACACATGCCAAGGGAACTAACCCTCTCCCAGTTCTGGTCATTCTTCAGCACTGGTCCTCATGGCAGCCTGCTTCCGTTCACAGTCAGGAGCATGGATCATTCCCTCATGGCTGCCAGCACACAATACCTGTCCCTAAAGTGGTGCTCTGGGGATGGATGGACATCAGGCTCCCCCAGTTTCAACCCCATCCACCTTTTTGCAGTTTCCATCTCTTCCAAAGGTCTACACATTCAAAGAAGGGAAGAGAGGAGGGTCAGAAAGAGGAAAAATCAGCATTGCCTATAACTTTCAAAATAAAATGTCACATATATGGACTTTCACAAAGAGCCAAATCAACCTACCAAGGAGAGGACACTTTGAAGAGATCAACTGGGAAAGCTTGCCAAGTAGCAATAGCTACAGTCCTTCTTTAAAACTTTGGTAAAATGCAGGCAGAGAAAAAAATATTCCTATAAAGAACCATGTTTGGTGTGGATGTGGGGAAAAAGGCACATTTTTACATTGCTGGTAGAGTTGCAAATTGGTGCAGCCACTCTGGAAAGCAGTGTGGAGATTCCTCAGAAAACTTGGAATGTTCCCACCTTTTGACCCAGTTATCCCACTCCTCAGTTTATACCCAAAGGACTTAAAATTAGCATACTACAGTAACACACTACATCAATATTTATAGCAGCTCAATTAACAATAACTAGATCATGGTACCAACCTAGATAGATGCACTTCAACAGATGAATGGATAAATTAACTGTGATATATATATATATATATATATACAATGGAATATTATTTGGCCATAAAGAGGAATGAAATTATGGCATTTGCAGATAAATGGATGGAATTGGAGAATATCATGCTGAATGAATAAGCCAATCCCAAAAAAACAAAGGCTGAATGTTTTCCTTGATAAGTGGATGATGATATGTAATGGGAATGGGGATGGACAGTAAAAGAGGAATGGAGGAAATTTAGATTACACACAGAGAAATGAGGAGGGGAGGGGATGGGGGTATGAAAGATGGTGGAATGAGACAGACATCATTACCCTATGTACATGTATGATTACATGAATGGTGTGAATCTACATCCTGTATAACCATAGAAACTAAAAGGTGTACCTGATTTGTGTACAATGGATCAAAATGCAGTCTGTAAAAATAAAAGTTCAAGCACACACATACACATACACAAAAAAAGAATCATGCTTTATGAACTCATTAGACATTGTTTGTCATGAATATCTGTGTACCAGATGTAAAGATGATACTAGGAGCTTGGAAAATGGCATCTACTTCTCCCTCACCACACAATAGTTTCTATAACCAATGTGGCTAAAGGAGGCAGGATTTGTGCTGGCCCAGACTGGCTTCTCTCTTGCCCCACATTGCTTTGGTTCCACATGACCTCATGTGCACTGGGCTCAGGTTACTGTCACCAAATGGCCATGGATGTTTCAGAACTCAGAAAACCCAAGTGCTTCCTGTCTGATTCTCTGTGCTGCCCTTACCCCTCTCAGGAGGCACTGTGCTTCTCTCTTACACATGCTGGGTTCTCATGTGAGCTGTGGCCTTGGAATGAGTTCGCTAATCCCTTGGAGAGAAGAATTTCTTCTTGCATGGAGTTTGAGTTACAATCATTTCTTCCATTTGTATTCTTATGTGAAACCATGGTCCTTCATAAATAATAACATTAAATCCTCCCTGGCCAATATCTTCCTGTTACCTTTCACTTGCACACAGTACCTGTTTACAAAGGATGTGGTAGTTGTTATTTGAGGGGAGAAACAAAGGAAGGAGTAAGGATTTCTGCCCTCTTGTGAATTTGAAAAACAGGTTTTTTAACTGCAGGACTTTTCAGAAGAGTCTTAAATATCTTTTGCATATTGTGAATTTTCAAGAAGTAATGAAGTATATCACAGAAAATGAGTTATAATTATGAATTGCTCCAAATGCTGTGAAGGGAAAAAGAAGCGCAGTGATGGAAAAGGCAGGTATGGAGGGAACAAGGAGACCTGCTGCAGAGGATGACCAGGATGGCCTCCCCACAAGAGTGACATGAGTTTGCATCAGGAGGAAGAATGAGAAAGAGTCAGGCCTTCAAAGTGTTAGGTAGAGGAAAGTGCAGAGGAGGAGGGGGGAGCAGTGTGTGGATAAATCTGAGGTGGACAAGTGGCTGGGGCAGCTGAGGAGCAAAGGATCCAGTAGGACTAAAGAGGATTCCTGCTGAGATTTTATCCAAGGTACAGCAGGATGCCAGTGAGAGTTTACTCCAGATTCTTTGGGTCACCCTGCTTTCTTTTCTTTATGCACAATGTCTCATGAACCTCACTGGTGCCTGAGAAACAGCCTCAAAGGCCCAGAATCCAAATGGCAGTCAGGTAGTGGACAGATATGTGGCAGTTGGACACATGTCAGGTAGACATTCCATCCAACATAGAGAGCGTGGTGGAGGTGAAAGCTAATGATGTGAGGGCAGAAGTCAGAGACTCAAACCCTGCTTGGAGAGGCTCCTTCCAGAAGCAGACCTGGCTCACTGAGAACACTGTCCACAGCACATTTCATGATTACAACCCAGCTCCCTCTGTGACTCAGCATGTTTCCCGTGTCTCATTGCACAAGTTTATTTTCTTCTGTCATCCCCTCAGATCAAACCTGTCCCTTGATCACTGCCACTGTGATCTTCCCACAACTCATGTCTGAGCATGCCACTCCTAATGCCATACTTTGTCAACAAGATTAGATCCAGTTTCCTTTAAATGCCAAATGAAGTCCTTCTTGGTCTGGGCCTCTTGCCTGTCCAGGATCCTCTCCTCCCACTCTTCCATCTATGTTGTTCTCAGAACTTCTTGAACTCTCTGCTCCCTGAATACACAGTGCTCTTTTTAGCTCCATGTCCTCCCTTTGCATGGGCCAAGCAATGTCCCCTCACCTCTTGTTCACTAAAGGGGTCACATTTCATTCATGAAAGCTTCCATGCCTTTCTAAGAAGAGATAGTGACTCCATCTGTAAGTCTTATTGTAAAGGATTATGTGCAGGTTCCTGTTCATGCTAAACTGACTTCCTCATTATCAGGGATTCTATGTTCTTAATTTCTATACCCTTTAGATATAGCATAGTGCCTGATTCACAAAGGAAATTCATTCAATATTGAACTAAAGATTAATCTGCAAGGGAAAATTTTGGAAAGCAAATTTTAGAAAAGCCAAATAGCTATAATCATCAGTTCTACTCTTCTGGATTCTCTATGTCTTTGCTATCCTTCATTAATGCCATTAATGTAGTTAATTAAGGGTTGATTAATCACAAGATTATCAGATCAAAGAATATAGGTTTTCCAGGAGGAAATATTCAGAAGGTAAGCATTACATTGGTGTGTAATGGAATAATTATGGTGGTTTCAAACTACTATAAGAAATTCTTCTAAAGTTTGTCACTTTGAAAAAAAAGTATGAAGATGCCCTTCAAATAGGGTCTCAGAAAAAAAAAAAAATTCTTATAACCGATACATACTAACCTGAAGGATTTAGTTGTATTATCTCTCTCAACATTCACTGCAAGTGTATGAGGTAAATATTATTAGGGGACCCATCTCATAGATAAGAAAAGTGAAGCACAGAGGCTGAATAATTTGATAAAGTCACAAGACAAGGAAGCCATAATTCAAACCCAATAAGTTTGGCTTCAGAGTCTAAAGTGCTAGTCTCAATGTTGAACTTCTTATGACTTCCTATAATTAGTTTATGTTGCCAGGATCTCATTTTTTGATGAAATTTATTAGTACTTATACTTTATGTAAATATCACTTAAAATGTTAAAATTCTGCCATGGTTGTTGGAAACAGACACCATTCTGACACTCCCGAGCACTTCTATTACTCTGGTCCTCTTGGCTCCACTTCTGTGCCTTCCCTGCACCAAGTACTCCACCAAGGTCCAGCAACACAGGGTAAACCTGAAGTCACTCTGACCCCTACTTCAGGTCTATGGGCCCCAGCTGTGCGGGTGGGTTGGTATCTATGCAATTCTAGATGTTAAATATTTTCAATATCATCCCCGTATGTAACAAAGTCAACTTATGAACCTCAGACTATCAATAATGGTAAGTTAAGCAGGGAAACGTTTGATGAGTTCCTTGAGAGATAGGAAGGAATTATAAATCTGTGCTCATCTTCCAAGAGGCTGCTGCCTGTGGGCAGAGCAGGGTCTTTGGATTAGACTGAAGTGGGTTTGCTTCTCCAGAACACCAACATAACCTTGTGGATCTTCCATCTGTTTACTTAGGAATGATACTAATTTTTCATGGACACTCTGAAAATTAAATATAGTGTATGAAATGCCTAATTCAGTATTTGGCACATAGTTATTGCCCAGAAGATTTGAAGTTAGCTAAATATTGATGTTCTATACAATGAGCAAAGTATCTGTGTCTATAAGGTGATTCTAAGCATTAATAAAAGCAAAGCTGTCAGAACCATGCTTGATGTAATAAACCTTCAATATAGATATTGGCTATAATTATTTTGTCATAAATCAATTCCACGTAAAGTTTGTAATTTATGTGGTTTTTTTGAGAATAGACTTTCCATTTTAAACTTTTTTCTTAAAAAATTCTTTATAGGAGCTCAGTGTATAATTCAGTGTCAGTGCGTTTACCTAGCATGTGAGAAGCCCTGAGTTCAATCCCAAAGTAAAAAAAAAATTTTCTAGGTTGAAACTATGTAAAAAATATTATGGAAATGCACATACATATACATATATATAATATATGTATCATATATAATCATATTATATATAATGTATTATATAACCATATTATATATATTATATGTAATGTATTATATTTAGATATATTATACATTATATATAATATATGTATATATTTTATATGCATGTATATATATGCTTCTCTATATTTATAATTCCATTAAACAAATCTGGGGGGAAAACAAGTGATTAAAACATTTCAAACACTGTGTATGTATATGTGTGTATATATATACATATGTATATATATATACACTTATATTTAAAATTTGCCCCATCTTCTATAGTTTGGATCTAGAGTACCTACAAAGGCCTGCATGTTAAAGACTTGGTCATCAGCCAGTGGCACTATTGGGAGGTGGTGGAACATTTAGTAGATGGTGGCCTATTGGGAGTGAGTTAGGTCACTGACGGAGTAACCTTGAAGGGAATACTGGAACCCTAGCCCATTTCTGTCTCTCTTTGCTTCTCAGTCACCATGAAGTTAGTATCTTTGCTCCACTACATGCTTCTGCTATGACATGATTCCTTGCTTTAGACCCAAAAAGCAATGGAGCCAACTGATCATTGATCAAAATCTCTGAAACCATAAGTCAGAATAAACATTTCCTTTTTTAAAGTTGATTTTCTGAGGTATTTTGTCCCAGCAATGGAAAACTGACTAACACATCCCCTTTATATTAGGATTGAAATTATAATATAACTGATATAACCCTGTTAAATCATGTTTATGTCCTCCACTTGTAATTGATAAATAATTTTCAGCTTAGGAAAAATCAACCAAAACATTTTACTTACAAGTTCTATCACAGATGCTTTTTGATGTTTTGTTTCAATATTTTGAAGCAAGAGTGGGTGGACTCAACTTTTGAGAGAAAATTACCCAAAAATGAGGGGGAAGAAACAACAATAGTGTACATTTTATTTTTGTAAAAATAAAATGAAAATGGAAAAATCTGAATGCAGTCCTCAAGAAGAACTTTCATTTTCTTTTGGGTACATCTGCAAGAGGGTTTTCAGGAGAGGAATAGAGAGGAAATTAGGGTGAAGTTCCTATGGAATCCCACAAATGAGATGAAATGCACTGAAACCTTGGTTACTCTAGGCAAGCAAGAGAAACATGTTGAGAAAAAGTTTTAAAAGTGCTGATCTATTACTTATCACCTAATAAAGCTGAATGGAGACACAGAGTGTCATCAGTCAGAACTACGAACTTAGGAGGTAATTTGTTTAAGCTTTCTGCTTCTCAGAACCACCACGTGTAATGAGTGTTGGTTAGGTTTGGTGCTTATAATCTCCATTTTAAGTTTCTCTATATTTATAATTCCACTAAACAAATCCGGGGGAAAAACAAGTGATTAAAACATTCCAAACACTGTGCACACTGGGCTTCAGGTTGAGCAGGTTGTTTAATTCAATTAACTCACATTTATTAACACATACTGTGTGCTAGTCAATGCACATGTAAAACTGCTGACAGGAACCATGCTCTCCAGAAGCTTCCATTCTGGTATAAGAGAAAGATTATGTATAATCTACAATTCTGGGGGTTAAACATAGTAAAAGATGCTGCTGGGGAAATGGTGAGGGTTAGAGAAGATTCTGGCCAGTACTCTGAGTAGAATCTGAAGGATGAATGTTAAGCATTTGGGACATTTTACCATCAATAACATTCACAGGAAGATGAACTTGACATCTCGCTCAGTTTGTGATCTCATAGGTATCTGTGAAGCAACCCTTTTGATGATAGAGCAGTCCTGTGGATGGGTGTTGGGCATTCAAGTACAGTTGCTACTCAGTAAGTGCTTCAGACATCTCTTTAGGCAGTTCTCTCAGGGTTATATGTATAAAGATTTATAAATGCAGGACAAACCTTCCACTGCCACCACAGCCTTTACTGTACAGGACTCAGTCCCTGTCTGTTTCCATCAGGAAGGATAGGGACAATTCACATCTCAAATGAGGTATCAAGCAAGCAGGAGCACAAAAATCAAAGGAACATAGCCAGAACAGCAAACAATCATCATGTGGTGTTCTGTAAAGAGGGCCAAACTGCTTAAAGGACCAAACCAATGTCACTGAATATATCTAGGGGCATTGTCTCATGCATTCCAGAAAGCTAAACCATTTATAGCAACCAGTCTCTTCAATGCAAACTATGACCATTGGCTTTGGTCTCAAGTAGTTAAAAACAATGTATTTCTTGTAAGACCTTACCCTCCACCCACCAAACAGTTGTTTGCCCTATCCAGGACATAATCCTAGAATCCCAGGAGGTATTATATATGACTTTTTTCCTCCCAAGTGGCAGACTATTAATAATAATAGCTATAATTACCACTTTTGGAGTCCTACTTGGAGCTAGTCCTTTTCATAGAATAACTGGTTAATTTATCTGTAATTCCAGATATTCTTTTCCTTGAATTTTGAGGTTCAGAGACATTAACTGATAGTGTCAAGAATCTTGTAATGAGACATTAAAATATTTATCTAGCCAGGATACTTCCTAAGTGCTGGTGAGTGTCTAGGTTTCTTAGCTGGATATTTCTGGGAATGAGATTTGGAAATCCAAGTTATCAGCCAAAGACCTTCTCTTTCCTCTGCAGAGGAGTCTTCTGTGATCCAGTTAACTGGGTGTCAGGGAGAGATATAGGCCAAGTAAGACTGATATTTTGGCAAGGCAGAAAAATTTTTTACATTTGCTATACATTCTGCTAATATTGCCTTCTACTATTTACCTTTCAATCATGTCTCTCAACTAAGAATAACCTCAACTAAGAGCCAATATTCTGGCAAAGATGGCTTTCCAGAGCATATTTCTGTTGTTGTTACAGTGGAAATACATTTTGATAGACGAAAAAGAGTTAGGATTCCAGACATAATCAAATGATTCTTCAGGTTATATTGCATTTTTGAAGAGGTTTTTTAAAAAACAATTTCTTGTTTAAAATAAACTATGATACTTAATAATTAATAACCCAGAGGTATGTATAAAAATCACCACAGAAGTAAATCTAATGATATATAAACTATGAAATTGCCTTATTTCTTAGTTCTTATTTCATATTACATTTTCTGCAGCAGTAGCAATAAAGATGTACAAATTTGCCAGTTTCAAAAGTCTCAATTTTAAAAAATTTATGATCTTTAAATTATTTTACCTAGTCTCTCACTTGAAATTTCATTACTCGATCTTAGCTATCTTTTCCCAAGAACATCTGTAAACTTCTCTTGGTTTGTTTTCTTATATGTGTTTAATTATATTTGCCTTTTTCCAAATTCATAGCAGGAGATTTACAATGGGTATATAAAATGTGAAAAAGTAACATAAATTAAAGATGGAATGAAGAAAATAAAAGCAGGGACAAAGAGTAGACAGAAATAGAACAAAAAGTGCATATCATTTCCACTCATAAATATATTGGGGCAAGAGATAACATAGGGAAGCAATTTGGCAGTAAGCTTGTCAGCAGCTAAGTGAAGAAAATGTGGTCAGTTACATAATTCAAAGTCCATGAGATAAAAACAGATTCACTGCTCATCAAAATCACATCTTTTCTCAGTAGTGAAATCAGGCAGGAATTTTCTTAGGAGTCTTCATAAACAGGACACAGTGTGATATGAAAAATACATTCTTAATGACAACATTAGAATCTGAGTCTCTTTCTTATAAAGACCTTCAATATTAACTGTTGGGATCACACTGAAGTTCAATTTACTAAGAAGATTACTGCAGAGGTCTTTAATTATAGTTTTCTCAATCAGAAGAAAATAAAGCACAGAAAATCAAGGGTGGAAAGTTCTGCATTTTCCTTGGCAATGAAGACTCACTCCAATGTTTTTAGTCTAGCTCAAGTTCAAAAGTATCCAGGGATTACATAAGGGCTTGTTTGCAAAGATCTATTGGTTGATGTGGACTTCAGAAAGATGGTTTTTAATAAAGATAAAATGATGCATCCTGGACATCAATAACACAGTGGTAGTCTGAATGTCGTGAGGTGTAGTGCATTGGGAAGTGCACTCTCAGTGACATCATTCTAGAGAAGGGCAGTTGCGGTGTTTACAGTCTCTCATCCCCGGTACTCTGCTTATGATGCTGGGATGTTCTCTGCACTTCTGTAGCAGGGAGTCTAAGAAGGAGATAGAAAGGCTGGAAGAGGAAGAGGGGACTTTCTCCCTGGAACTTTAAGGCTCCTGTTGTAAATGATTTTTCAGCTTCTTCATCTAGCAGCAGAAATTGGTTCCATAACAGTAGTTGGTTCCAGCTTACATCTTCCCTACCTTCCTAGACCCAGCTAGTCCCCTTAGAGGTGCCAGCACAAACATGCTGTGCTTCCTCCTCGGTGATCTGAGTCTCAGAGCTGCCAAGTCAGAGTCATGCAATACCTTCTCAGAGGGTAGAGTCCTTCCTCCAAACTGCTAACTTCTCATAATTCTAACCTGTTCTTTTCTCCCCCAGCATTAGTGGTACTATCTGTTTCCTACAGTTTTCCACTTTGTGATACCTCAGTGTTTCCTTTTTCCTTTTCAGTTTTCCAAATCTAAGTAATAACTTTTTTGCTGGCATTATTTGTTTCTAGGACCCCACCTGACACAGTAGTAAGAATAAGGACAGTTTCAGGAGATCCCCAAGTTCCTTAAATTGAAGAGTTATCCCTTCACAGTAAGTCTAAAGTGCAGTTCATTAATTCCTTAAGTTCATGATGTCTTATAGGTTCCAGAAAAAGTGTTTTCTAGAAAATAACTTGTCTTTGGCACCTTTGATAAGGTAGCAATAGTCTGTATCCCCAAATTCATGCAGAGGTTTAATTCTCAGTCTCGTTAATAGTGTTAACAGGGTGGAAACTTTATTCAATTATGGTGTCAGGTTTTTTAGAAAGTGATTGGGTTTAGATAAGATCATTAGAGTGGAGCCCCCTGATTGAATCCTAGAGTTTTTACAATGAAAGGGACAAAGAACAGCCATGTATTTCCTGTCTCTTGCCATGTGCTGCCTCAGGACTCTGCCAGTCTGACAAGAAACCCATCAGATCACACACTTAGGAGAGGCTTCGTTATTTTCATTTCATAGGAAGGTGTATAAAGACTAAATGACTTGCCCTAAAATAAATAGCTAGTTGCATGGCAGAGCCAGGATGCAAGCTCAGATTATATAACTAGTCAGTGACCTTTCTTGCTGCATCACAAAATCTTCTAAACCAAACCATACACTGTACCAGCTAGGATTCTTGATAATAAATGTAAAAGTTTGTGTTGATGTGTATAGACAGAAATTTACTGGGAAGTAGCTTACTGAAAACAGAAAAGTAGAAAACTAGCTTTTGAAAATATTAGCTACACTCGTCATAGTCATGCCAAAGGAAGGGGCTGGTTAGGGCACTGGTACTTACAGTCCCTGGACCCTTGTGGCCAGCTGTAGCTGCTTCCACTGTTCTTCCATTCATGCTACTGACCACAACCTTAGCAAATATCTTGGACTCCTTGATTCATTCAAAATAGCAAGTCTAAGGTGGGAACATCTGTTCAGTCAATGCTTGGTCACTTGCCCAAGATACCAGGTGATGGCTAGAAAAGAAACATCTAGGCTATTGTCCTGACCTCTCACCAAAGCACATATACAGATAGGAGTTCCTCAAAATGAAATGGGGGTTTGATTGCTGGCTAGACAGAAGTAACATGTGTCTACTATGCACATGTTCACCTGCCATTACCTCATTTCCCACTCATTCTATTTAGGACTCTAGATAGAAGCCATCATTCTCATTGGAAAACTGTCATGGTTTAAGTGAGGCTAGGAAATAAAAGTGAGGGGTGCCTGGTAAACCCAGGAGATTGGTGAGCACAGTTCATATTTTGTGGCACATTTTCTCCCACTGCAGCTGGTGAATTAAAGAATAAAAGTGGAATTCAGAGAAGACAGAAAACTGGTACTATGCTGAGACTTGTCCCTGAATCTAAGACAGCAATACTGTTACTTACCTGAATTGTAAAGAACTAGAAATGATGGTGGTATGAAAGTCCATATTGTATTATGGCATGATGATTTGTGCAAGAAATACCTTTTTCAAAGCAAAATGCAAGAAGAACTTTTAATGAATTCCCTGCATGGCATTCCTAGCAAAGTATGAGAGACTGAGGTGTGC
Source organism: Sciurus carolinensis (assembly GCF_902686445.1). Classification (NCBI taxonomy): domain Eukaryota; kingdom Metazoa; phylum Chordata; class Mammalia; order Rodentia; family Sciuridae; genus Sciurus; species Sciurus carolinensis. The sequence goes on from NC_062226.1 coordinate 49,350,763, forward strand.
AGTTGAGAAAGTGATTATCTGGAGACAAGAAGACAAACCTAGACATGGGATGCAGCTGAGAGCAGGACAATTGTTTTGCTCAATGAAACCGGTGGAGAAATTCAAGAAGGAATTTGATGGGGAAAATATAAGAAAGGGAAGTCCAGTGTCCAAGTTAAGATGAAAGGATGATTATTCAAAGGAGAACATAAGTGAATTAGTAAAATAAATTTGTCCATATTATGTAAGATTGCCTAGCATATTCAGACTGGTTGGGAGCCAACCTGCAAAGAGGCCAAATAGGATGAAACTAAGCATTATGTATTTGTTGTCCCATGTCAGCAAAATGTTCATCTCTATTTTACAGGTGAACAAAGGAGACTGAGAGATGTTAAACCATTTGCACCAAAAACACATAATTAGCAGTGGGTTCTCCAGAGTTTAATCCCAAATCCATGTGATCCAAAAGCTCAGAATTTTTCACTTTACAGTGATGAGTTCAGAAAATTGAAATTTATAAATTATCAGCACTTGCATTTATTCTCAATTTAAAGGTTAAGTAGAAAAGAGAGACTATTCTTGAGAATCTTAGTAATTATTAAAGAAAATAAAGAATATATCAGCCCCATTTTGGTGGGTAGAGAAGTAGAATGATAAGGACCAACAATACAGCCTTCCCAGGTACCTTCTCTCCACATATATACTATCTATTCAGATCCCCCCAAAATTAATACATTGTTTAATGAATGCTGATGTGAGAGATAGCTGCCTTTCAAAGATTTGAGCTCTTTTCCTTGGTCTAGGTTTGTTTCTATGAAGAGACTGCTCGGCAAGGGACTACATGTTTCAGCATCTCTTTTATCTAAATAGAGCTGTGAACTAGGCATTTCTAGATCATGGTCATCCAAAAGCAGGTGTGCCTTCTTCATTAATATTCTTTCCTTTTCTATCAATTACATATTAGCTCCCAGGATGTACTTGAAAACTACTGGTTGAAGACAACAATTTCTGTCTATAACCATCTACAACCAACTTCTAAACATGAAGACCAGCACCGATCTATTACCTGAGTAAGAAATTAAGTTTTATTTCCTGTTAGGCCATTGGTCTCTGGAGTTTTGTTTTAGCAGCTGACATTGCCTGAACTAACACAATTGAATTTAAATATGTAGACTCTTTAATGCTTTTTCTTTTTCTTCCTGTTTCATTTTTTATGATTTAAGAATCCATCATACCAGGAATGATGCAAGAGTACAAAAGGAAATTGGACCTTAAGTTTTCCAGTTGTTCCCTAGAGTCGATGAGAAGATCAGGGGAATGGAAGATTGCTCTATAATGAAGAATATTATTTTATAAAGGCATGAATCATTTTTTCTTTTTGAAGTCCTCATAGTATGTGCAATTAAAAGTTGCATTGGGAAGCAACTGTTACAACTTGCTTAATTATTTGAATTTAGTTTATATACCTGAAGTTCATAGCTTATTTTTTCCAAGGCAGTGTTAGTCCATCCTTTAGTCACTAGCAAATATTTAATAAACTAATACCTTGTGTTTTATGTTAAGAACTTTATGAGATTACAAGTAAAAATTTTCAAGTGCCGTTTTTATAGGTGACTAACACAATCATGTTAACTATTATAATATTAAGGTAATATTACTCATAATAGCAAAGTAAACAATATAAATTTTCAAGAATACAAATATGGATAATTAAATTTATTCTACATCTGTCTAATAAAACATTAAAAATTATTTTTAAGGGGAGTTAAGTTTGAACTTTTTTCAGTAGGTAAGTAAAGATCATTGAAACTTTTTGAGAAGATAAGTGAAATGATAAAATTGTTGCATAGCAAGAATAATCAGCCAGTAGTATATAGGGTTGATTGATTTAGAGAATTATGGATTCTATTACCGTTGCCCTCTGTATTTGCTCTTCTCTTCTTCTATTAGCAAAAGAACTGTGAATAATAAGTTCATCAAGTAGCAGCCCAACTAGTCAATATTCTGTCTCCCTTGAGATACATGTGATTATGAAGCTAAGTTCTGACCAGAGTTTGCTTTTACAGAATTTAAGAGTAGGGTGTCACACCTTCCTCAAGTACTTCCCATACAGATATTTTGGCCAGGTGGCAGGGTCCAACTTATTGGCAAAAACCATGCCTTCATAGACTAGCCTATTGTTTGAAAGATCATAAGATATTACACTGGGAAAGAGAGAGGAAAATAATCAATAACATAAAGGCCAGTGGTTGCTATTGTTCTGAATTGCAAAATTCATTCTTGAGCTGTAACTAGCCTCTATGCTCTTGATATAGCAGTGACTTTTCTCTGTCTGCTCTTGATCTCCTCCCAGCATCTTATAATACCCTCAGGCTTCTCTCATGGACAGAATCCCTTTTTAAAACACAGCCAGTCTACACTGAGTCTTTCACAAGACTTATTGTCACAAATTAAGAGCTCCAAGGTTGCTTTGGAGACAAAAAAATTATCTCATAAATTCCCACTGGTTTTCCACTCTTTCTTCTCTTTTATAGTCTCATGTGAGTGAGGGAGTTCAGAAGTTGACTAAGAGTTTGCAAATGTAACAGGTCTCTCTCTCAACTTCTTAAAGTCAAATACAGGTTCTATTACTTGCTTTCGTTAAAACTGAGACAAGACAGATTCCATTTCAACATGTGACCCAATAAATAACAGAAAGCCATAAAATAGAGAAAGCAAACACTTGCTTGGGTAATTAGGGTAATTTATTTAAAGGGTATAAGAATAAAAAAGATACATCTTAGTCTTAATAAGAAAAATTAAATCTTGAAAAGGAAAAACAGAGCCTGAAGACAAATTTTCTCATTTCAAAACTTTCTATAATAATAACAATATAATCAAAATAGCATGGTACTGACATAAAGAGAGATATATAGACCAATGGAATAGAAGAAAGAGCCCAGAAATAAACTCTTGTGTATGTTAATGATATTTGACAAGGTTACTGAGATCATTTATCAAAGACAGAACACCATTTCAACAAATAGTACTGGGAAAACTGGATATCCACATGCAAAGAATGAAGTTGGGACCTTAATTAACAACATAAGGAAAAATTAACTCAAAATAGATAAAGGACCTAAAATGTAAGACTTAAAACTATAAAAATTTTAGAAGAAACCAGTGACAAAACTTTACAACATTAGATTTGGCAATGATTTTTTTGGATATACTGGCAAAGGAACAGGTAACAGAGGGGAAAATAGAAAAATGGATGGAATGACAAAATTTTAAAGGTGTGCATCAAAATACAATATCAACAGGGTAAAAACATAACCCACAGAATGGAAGAAAATGTTCAATAGTCATACATCTCATAAGGGACAAATATCCACATATAGAAAGAGAACTTTTAAAACTCAACAACAACAATAACAACAACAACAAAAAGAACCCAATTCAAAAATGGGCAAAAGACATTTCTCCAAAAAGATAAACAAATGGCAACTAAGCACATGAAAAGATACTCAGCATCGCTAACCATTAGAAAATGCAAACCAAGATTATATAATGATACCCAGTAGGATGGCTACCATTAAAAAAAAAGACAGAAAATAATAAATGTTGGCAAGGATGTAAAGAAATTGGAATGTGTTTACATGGTGGGTAGGAGTGTCAAGTGTTACAACTACTGTGGAAAAACAGTATGGTGGTTCCTCACAAAATATAAAATATAACTACCATATGATTCAACAATTCTGCTTGTATGTACATCCTAAATAATTGAAAAGAGAGTCTTAAAAAGATTTGTACACCCACGTTCACAGCAGCATTATTCATAATAGTTAAAACATGAAAGTAATTCAAGTGTCCACTGATGAATGAATAAGCAAAATGTAATATATACCTACAAATGGAATATTATTCAATCTAAAAAAGAAAGTAAATCTTGTCTGAGGGTATATAGTTCAGTTGGTATCACATTTGCCTAGCATGTGGGAGGCTTTGGGTTCAAACCCTAGCACCACCACAAAAAAAAAGAAAAGAAAGGAAATTCTGCTTGACATAAGCTATGACATGAATGAACCAGGAGGGCATTATGCTAAGTGAAACAAGCCAGTCACGAAAAGACAAATGCTATCTGATTCCACTTATACGAAGTACTTAGAGTAGACAAATTATGTCATAGAGACAGCAGTGGAATGGTGGTTGCCAAAGGTTGAGGGGAAATGGGGAATTATTTAACGGATAGAGTTTCAGTTTTACAAGATAAAGAGCTATAAAGATAATAGGTAACAGTAGCTGCACATTATGAATGAACTTAATACATGGATCTGTACACTTAAAAATGGCTAAGATGGTAAATGTCATGTTAGGTTATTTTACCATCACCACAAAAAAATTGAGATAAAAGCATGTCCTATAGCACTTAAGGGCAGTAATACAGTCAGACTTCAGGAATAGAAAGGGACTTAGAGCTGGAACGTCAGGGGAGCCAGGGATACTAGCTTTGGGTTTTGAGTTACTGGTTCTTGCTTCTCTCTGCATGACTCTTTTGCTCTTTTCTCTCAGTATATCTACTTTATTTTTAGTGTTCATTTGGTTGAAGGAGGATGTCTCAGAGCTCTGCATTCTTATATACCTTATATTTAAAAAATTATAAGTTAGAATTCCTTAGTTCTAATTCCAAATTCCCAAAGGGAAGAATGTGATTGATCCAGTTTTGATCAGATGTCCAATCAACATGAGGGCATGGAATACACTGAAACCCATCCAGTGTATGAAAGATCGAAGGCAAAGGGTCATTTTGAACTGGGAAAATACCTCAAAGGTAGCCTCTTCATATGGTGGCAAAAGACTGTAGGAAGCAGGAAGATATTGTGGAAACAATCTGTTGCCTTGAGATCCAATCAGGATCTAGAGAGGAGAAAGTCAAAGAGGGTGCAAGTAGGGTCAGAATAACTCAGAGGAGAGCAGGGGTCACTGGTTTAAAAGGTAACAGAAGTGGAGGACAATGCTTTTCGTTTGGACATACTGAGCTTAAGATTTTGATGTGACATCAGAACAACAGTTAGGATATAATTCAAGAGAGTGCTGAGAGTTACAGATGTCAATTTTTTTAAAATTTATTTAACTGAAAAATTAACTGAGTATCTTTGAGGTAGGTGCTCTTGTGGGCCCTGGGAATGTAGCAATGAACAATAGAAAAGAACTCTAACTCAGGTCATTGTATTCTTCGTGAACTCATGAATAGACTTACCTCTTCAGATAATGAAAAAAGTTATATATATAATTTTTTATTCTTGGGAAAAATTTTCATTTTTGAGAAATCTCAAAAGGGCATATGACCCCAAAGAAATGAAGAATTACAGATATAAAGCTATATTTAGACTCTAAATAAAAAAATAGCAGAAGCTATTCACTGTTAAAATCTTGATTAACACCAATATTGACAGTGTGGGAAAATGCAGAGAAACCAAAGAAGCATTCAAGTCAATGACAATCTAGAAGAATACTAATGTGAAACATTATCCAATATATTGTGTTCTTCCTTCTTGCCAATTCTTTTTAATGTGTAGTTGGCATAAGCCTGACATGGAGGATTAATATGGGTAGAGAAACAAAAAATAGAGGAGAATAAATTCTCAACAAGTAAAAGAGATTATTCTCTGAGTTCAAAATTTAAAGCTCCCTCCTTCTCAAAGCTAAGTTTGGTGAACTCAGAGTATATTCTTTAAACTACATACTTGGTGAGAATTTAGGATCATTCATGAGCAGATTATGCACCACATAGAGAGAAAATAATCCTTCTTGAGCTGAGGGAGAAACCTGAATGGAACAGGTCAAGATAGCAAGGAGTCTGGATGCTGGTGTGAGCTTTTGTTTCAAAGTCAAATTCTGGATGGGAGATAGAGATGCCCAGATGATGTTGGGAATAAAAAATAAGAAACTTTGTGTTCCTTTTTCAATCTGGGAGAATAGAGAGTTCCCAAGGGTATCCTGGCTAACGTGGAAGAGCCAGAGGAAAGTGGGAATCTTTTCAGAGCATGTCTAGAGAGTTGACTGACATAACTTCTCCCTACCTTTTTCCACCTGCCTCCTAGGTGCTTACATTTCCTTGATATGTATGAGACCCCAACATGTTGGTGTGTCTAATGAAGAATCCAAAATAGCTGAGAGGTAGCCTTCCTGCAAGAGGTGACCACAAACTTTAACAGGTCAAAATGACCAGTTATTAAAGAATAAAATGAAACTAGGGGAATCTTTAGTAGAAGCAGTAGGGTGGCCAGAAAAACTGGGAATGAAAGGAAGGTGTGACAAAATCTGAAAGGATCCCAGTGCCAGTCAAGATGACATGAGTGAGTTGGCAGAGGTAGCCATGAGTTTCCAGCACCAATAATCATGCATTTGCAGGACATGGGGACTGGGACAGCAGTATTATCAAAAGTTGACTCCAGCAGGGACTTTTTCTCTCATATGAGAACCAAAGGTAAGCCCCTCTGAGCGCTGATAAGTTAGAGAAGGAAAAGAGAAAGCAAGAGTTGGAGAGAATTGTGTCTTAATCTAGAAAAGCCTTCACAATCCTGACTTGACGGTATGTTTTTACCGTTAATGGACATGGGAGTCACCAAGGTCATTTGAAATGAAATAAAGGTTCCTCATTGTTTAAAACTCTGTTATGTGTAAAAATCATTCCTGCTACCATAGAACTTAAATTAGGAAAGTCAGGTGTCACACACAAGTTTCAAGAGAAAGCACATGGTCAGATCCAAACAAATCCCAAGAAGACTAAACAAGGAGGGCAAGGGGAAGTGTGCAAGGAAGGATTAAGTGAGTAGCAAGTGGAGAATGTGACTTGAGACTGCTCTTTCACAAAAGATTAGCAATGAGAGAAAGATGAACAATAGCAAAGTTCCCTTAGTCCCTTAGTCTGTGAAGTAGAGGGAAATGATACTTATCCATGTGGAGTTGGTGTTAGCGTTATGGCATGCAGCACAGCAGAGTATCTGACACACCTCAGATGTGTCCGCCCTATATTCAGACTCGTTTCTTTTCCTTCCTTTGGGAATGAGCTGGCAACCTTCTTACAATAGTCCCATATCTGGCTCATTATGATGTCATCCCTCAGACATCTTTATTTTGGTGAGTAATACATACTCAGAGACATGACATGGTGGGGCTCACAGTTCTTAGATCTTATTTTAACTTTGCAGAGATTCAGGTGAGTGAAGTGAGGTCTGCACAATGACATGAATAAATAGTTGAGTAAGGATCAGAACAAAGATGGTTTTCTAGACCAGTGTTCTTCCACTTATGTTGGCCATTTTCTGAATGGTCATGCTCACTTCATTAGTCCCATCTTCAACTTGCACAAACACTAACGTGGTCCAGATTCCACATCCTTTACACAAAATGTCGAATTTAACAAAAACTCAAAAGATACCAATTGTAGTTACATCCCTCTCTGAAACCACTTTATCTGTCTGGCACAACAGTCTGAGCAGCTTGTCATGTGCCATTCTTCATTAAACATTGGTCACTACTTTGTGATCAGTTCAATGTAGAATCGGTAATCACTTTCGGTTGTTGAAGAGAATATCAAAAATCATCTTCATGGCATGCAAAATATTTGACACTATCTAAAACTAAGGCAAACTGGGGGAGAAATATCTATCTTTGCTACATGGCCACTCTATGGGCCTCCTCCATCTTTTTCAAAAGAAGGCATTTGTAAATGCAGAAACAGAGCTAGAAATGATCAGACTCCAGTTCTCACAGATCCCAATCTCATTTTGTCCCTGCTTAAGCTAAATAGCAATCATTATGTTCTCTGGGCACTGGGCTATTGAGGAGACCAAATGCCTCATCTCTTCTGGAGAGGAGAAAATAGAAAATTTAGGCATCAGCATCTCTAAAAATAAATTAAGATGAGGAGAAGTTAAGAAAGATCAGACTCGATACTCTTCGTTCATCCTAACAAATACTCATGATTGTTCTGACTTAGAACTGTGGAGTTTCCTCTCTCCTAGTAATGCTGACCTCTTGCATTAATCAGTAGTTAATAGCCCTAAACATTTATATAAAGCCAGGAGTTTTTGGTTACATATTCTGATGGCTATTCTCTTCAGTTTCTCCTCCCATTTGTTTTCCCTCTTCTCTGCTCCTGATCTTGGGAGACTGACTCCTACAAACTGTACCACCTAGGCTTCCTTCTAGCTGGTTTAGGTTGGGTTTAGCCAATGGAAGGTGCTGGCAGTAGGTAGGAGAGGGAGAGAGAGAGATCAGGTTATTCCTTCATCACCCCCTCTCTGCTCTGGTGCTGCACTGGTGTCCTTCCACAGGGGTTTTGTACTGGATATTTTCCACTTTCCATCATTTCCCTAAAGCTATTTTTCTCTGTTCTTGTCCCTGCTGTGTGTGCTAGGAGACTGACTCCTGTGGGTTTCTATCACTTACATGTCCCTGCCTTTTGGCTTCCAGTTGGGTTTAACTAGTGGGAAATGCCTGAAGGAGACCCATGAAAAAGTATTCCTTTCCTGTGACCTCTATTTGGTTTTCAGTTCCCTTCCCCTCACTGGTTACAGATCCAGTTAGACAGCCCCTCCTCCATGGTTGTCACTCTACTTAGGCTCTAATGACTACAGACCTAGGGATAGTATGGCTTCCCAATGTGGTTACTTGGGTTCCTTAATCATTCCCATTCCTGTGTAAACTTCTTCTTTAAAATCACTTCAAAACATCTGAGAGGAATTCTGTTTCCTAATAGGATTCTAATTGATGCATTGGAGAAAGGAAGACATGACCAAAGTTGAAATGCACAGAGAGGCCTCATCTGGAACAAATGGAATGGTCAATTCCTGGGAGAGGGAGATGAAGATAGGGAGATGAACCCAGGGATTCATGCATTCTAGGCAAGTGCTTTACCTGAGCTATACCTCTATCCCTGGGAGATAAGTTTGAAAGAAGGTGGTGATGAGCTTGAACTAAACAACTGAGACTGACGGACATCTCCCAGGATATCATACTGGTGGTTCTGATCATACTGGTTATCTTCCTTTGGCTCCAGAAATTTAAAGATCATTGGGCCCTTGGAACATGCAATTTCTACATCTTATCACAAAGCTCACTCTTCTCCATTCTCCTGGGTAGTAACCTGATCTCAACTTCAGGCCTGGGCTTTGCTAACACCTCCTTATTGAGGCTCCTTTGACCATGATATGCCAGGTATACTTACTAACTCTCTTCATTATTCTATTTATTAGCTTATTGTTTGTGTCCTCTATAAAATTTTAATAATTACCAATTATTTTGTCTTTATTTACCCTTTTATATTGTCCCTGATAGAATGTAAATATCATGAGAATGGGGACTATATCTGACTTGTCCACATTATATGCTTAGAGCCTAGAACAGAGCTTGAAATATGAAAGACAATCAGTAACTATTCATTGAATAATGAATTAATGAAAGAATTGAAGAGAGAAAGAGATAACATTGATCCTTTATTTTTACCTTTACCCCAATTTATTGTAACAAGTTACTTAACACATCACACTCTGAAGCCATTACCATGTTCCAAAAATACTCATTCTGGGAATACATGGACTAATTTATATATGGAAATGCTTGAGCTAAGGACCTCGGTAGAAGAATGTCTGGGGTGTAGTGAAAAGAATATAGACTTTGGAACCAATAGCCCAGGAGTAAATCCTAGATTCCTTAGGCAATAACTCTTTGGGTTTGGCCAAGTCATCTGTTATTTCTGAGTCTATTTCTTCATGCATAAAAAGAGATAATAATACTAACTTGTATGACTGACAGGAAAGCACTTGGCAACATTGTACAATCAGTAAATGCTATTATAATGACAATATAACTACTCTTTAATAGAATAGTTTTTGTTTACATTCTCATTGGTCAGCAATCTTGTCTGCCTTATTCACTGTTGTATGTATCATACCTGACACTTTCAAATGCTCAATAATTATTTGCCAAATGAATGACCATTTGTGATTTAAGGATAATTAAAATAGATCACCTTTATTTAGACATTTTGATAAGCACTTTGTATACATCATGCCATTCTACATTTCCATGAAGTAGATATTATTATTTTTCTCATTTTATAACTAAAAGAATTAAATGTTAGGAAAAGTAAGTTCCTAAGTAAATAAACTAAATGCCTTCTCCTTACATCCCTCTAAACCCTTATGAGGAGCACAAGAATCAGTAGCTTGGCACATTCCTTCCAGAGTGTTGCCAAACCCTCACTTTAGTGTTTTTAAATGGGATGATAACTATTTTGCAGCTTTTCCCAGGTCCTAAATCTAATCTTTTACATTGCCTTTTCAAGGTCATTTAGTGCAACTATGTATTTCCATTCTAAACCTGCATATTATGGTATGAAAGAGCTTTGAACAATAATGTAGCCATTAAAAGATTACGTCTTTGGAGTGAATAAATTAATTTACTTACAATACATTAAAATGTATCAAAATGAGGTATACATGATATCCTATTTGGTGACTCAGCCGCATTTTTGATATATAAGCAGCAGAATTAAAGAGGATGAACCGGAGTGTGATAGCATGTACCTATAATCTCAGCAACTTGGGAGACTGAGTGAGGCAAAAGGATCATGAGTTTAGGGCCAGCCTGGGCAACATAACAAAACCTGATCTTAAATAAATAGATAGATAGATATTTTTAAAAATTATGAAGAGGATGAAACTTGGAGTTAGGTAAAACTAGATCTGTATCCTGGTTCCTCCACATATTAAAGAGGAAATATTATCCAAGTAAGTTAGGCTCTCTGAGCCCCAGTTTCTGATCTGCAAATTAGAATTCTAGGGCTAATGTCAGCCAGTAGTTATAGATATCAAATAGTCTACAGGAAAGCAATTTGTAGTCTATCACATTGTCTAGTTCTTTGTACATACTCATATTTCTTCCCTTTTATTTTAAAATTACTTAAAGTTGCTCTCTTAGAAATTGAGTAAACTGTCTATATTCAGTATTTTTCATAAGCCTTTTTTTTTCATTTGGTCTTCAAGATCAAGGAAAAACATTTAAACTCAGCAGTTTTGGTGATAGTTCTATTATTTTTACTATCTTCTCAAATTTAAAGACTTAAGACTTCAGAATTTCCAGATTTTTATGAACAATAAAACTAAATGATCAGAATATGTGATATTTGTCTTTTAGCATATTCTGTGTAGATAAAACCTTCTTGAATTTGCTGAAGTCTTTCCAGGATTTTGAGCTTTTCATTTTCTTTTTTGTTTTTACCAAGATCAGAGATGGAAAATTGCATTATCTGAAAGCAACAGGAAACTATTCAGATCAGGGCAATCTGATCAGGTTCAGAATTTTTGGTCAGAAATTCCTTTGTTGATTTGGTTTTTTGAAATATGTATTAAGCATCAGTTAATGCTCTGTGCAAGTTACCTGAAGACCATGTTCTTCAGGAATTTCTAACTTGGAGGAGAGAAAAAGCATGTACTTAAATAGTCATGATACAAGGTAATCTTCATCAAGTGCCACAGAGATGTTGAGGTAGAATCTTAATGGAATTTCAAAGGAAGGAGAAAATGTTTCTTATTAAGGGGAGATGGAAGACTTGGAAGAACTATTCATGTTTAATGGGTGGTAAAGGAAGAACTCCATGGGAGTGGGAAAAAAAAAAAAAAGCAACAAGAAAAGGAGGAACTCAAATGATGTCATTAGCCCAGGCTCTGGGAATGCATTGGTGATCTAGAACCTCAATCATGTCCTTAGAGAGCTTAGTTAACAGTAGAAATTGCTTCCAGGGAGCCACAAATATCCCAAGGACATGGCCAGTGGCAGGAGGGTGTGGGACAGCCCTTTTGTGCACTTGATCCATCCCATCCTCAGTTATTGAGCTACTCATGCTGCACTGTAGCTGATTATTTTCCTGGCTTCCTGTATAGCTGACAGAGTCCTGGAGGACAGCGACCATTTCTTTCCTTTTCTAGCACATAGCCAGGCTCTAGCAAATCACAGGCCTCCACACTTGACTGTTATGGAGTGGAAGACCTACCAATCCAGAGAAACCAGGAAGAAGAATGGATTCAATATTGCCAGCACAGTTTAAATCCCTCAGAGACAGAAGTGTTGGGGTCTGGCAAGGGTAGTCATTCAGGTCATGTCGGCAGGAAGCTGGGGCTGAACCACTTCCAGGGTTGGCTGGGTTACAGTGGCGCTCTGAGCCCCAGGGAAGGTGAAACTGTGGCATTACTCAGCCTTGCTCAGTAAAGAAAGCTCCATTATTCTCTCCTAGCCTCTGGCTTGAGGTTAGTGGTGGTAACATGAAGTTTTAATGCAGGCATGTGGGTGCCTAAATGAAGAGAAAAAAATTGGGATAAAAAAATTGACTCAACAGTAAAAACTTAGAGAATAGCTTCTTTTTGTCCTAATCTTCTGACTGCATAGTTTTCTAGAGAGATAAGTCACAGGTAATTCTCAAAAAAAAAAAAAAAAAAAAAAAAAAGAAAAAAGAAAGAAAAGAAAAGAAAAGAAGAAGAAAAAAAAAAAAGTAGAAGAAGAGTAAATCTGGGAGTCTGGGGACCTTATTTCTGTCTCTTGGAAGGTATGCTATTGAAAACAACATATCACTAGTCACCTAACTTTCTATAAGAATCAGGGTCATGAACAACTTTAAATCCCAGGGAAAATGTTATTTTCATGCGAATTCTCCTTTTGACTATAAATTAATTTTTAGGTACAGTTGACCCTAAACAGTGCTTTCCAGAATATCTCAAAGAAGCTTATAAAAGAGACCCATACAACTGACTATCTATTCAAAAGCAAAAGAATTAGTCAAGTGTCTCTTAAATTAAAGTTCTTGGACTGCCCATATCAGAATCACCAAGTAAGTGGGTTAAAATGCAGATTCATCAGCTCCATCCAAAACTTAATTATTAGAATCTCTGGGAAGAGTGTTCAGAAATCTTTATTTTAAATGTGTACCCCTCCATGTGACTCTGGTGTACCCTCAATGGGTGGATCAGTGTTACATTCTGCAGTTTTTTGAATCAGGGTGCCTGTCATCGTGTTTGAAGATTAAGCTGCTAAACCAAAGTGTTTTTAGGCTTTTTCCCATCTTAAGTCTAAGGAACTAGAGGAAGTGGGGCAAAGCTGAAAGAGACAGAATAGGCAGCGAAGGTCTGAGCATGCCGAAGTGTTGGAGTCATCTTAGAAAGCTAAATTCGAGGGAGAGAGCAAGCCAGAAATCATAATGCAAACAGACAGATGAAGCAGGTAAAAATAGGAGGATGCAGTGCCGAGTGAGTGATCCATGTATGTGGATAAAACTTCACCTTAATAACCAGACACTGGATTTGCAAAAATATTCAGAGAAACAGGCTGGTCAAGGAAATGGAGAAAGATACCTGGGATGGCTACAACATGCAGGATCCAGCTATAGAAGGCTAAATTTCTCCTCAACCTTGAAGGTTTTTTTTTTTTTTTTTCCTATAATAACAGGGATCAAAACCCTAAGTTGGGTTAGTTTGAGGTTTGCAGACACTTAGGATATGGGTGAAGTAGAAAATTAGAAAATACAGTAACACTCAGTCATTACTTCCCTCCCAAGAATTGCAGCAGGAATTTCTGAAAGAGTAACTACATTTACATAGAGTAACTTTACATTTATTGAATATCCCTATATACCACACACAATTTTAAGCATCCCATATGCATTCACTCATTTGATCTTCACAACAACCCAATGAAATAGGTACTATTGGGAAGACTATTGTACAGATGAGAAAACTCAGTTAAAGGGAGGTTAAGCTTACTTTGTCAAGGTCAGGTAGCTCTTGGGGACAGAGTGAGGATTTGAATTCAGGAAGTCTGGATCCAATCCGGATTCTTAGTCACTGTATCATGCCATCTGCTACAGAGCAGGTATGCCTATGGATTTTATGTAGACATCAACTCTCAGTTGTAATGAACTATTAAGACTCAATCATTACTGATGTCATTACAATGTCTATAAAATGAGGAAGGGAATTTAGAGGTTCTTAGTACAACATTTAATGCTATTTATGTTTAAAATGCACCCAACGACTTATGTACAAATGCTAACATTTGTCATCACAAATATCCAACCTGTGGTAGGATGTGGTATCCACAAAAAGCAATGCCAGCATAATTTTTGAGCTCTTCTTTTCTTTTTTCCTTTTTGACTTGGATTTTGTAGACTTGTTCAAACAGTTATTTTTAAATGTACTTATGCACGTACACACAATAAATGATTCCTTTTATCTCATATCTCTAGCATTTGTCTTCCTGCTGGAGGCTCCCAGGCACCATGGCCAGAGAGGAATGGAGAAACAAATTAGCAAGCCCAGGTTGAGTAAGAAAGCCTTATGACTATAAAGGAAAATGGAGATATTTTCAAACTAAAGGCAAAACAAATGAAACAGAAGAACATTTCTTAAAGGTTTTATCATGCTGATGGGACATTCACAGTTTTCTTTCTGAAGTCAACAATCAAAGGTAAACTTTCAAAATGCAGTGACAATTGAAAATTGGTCACTTACCTATAGCTACCCTTAGCTAAAAGCTAGTCTCTATTCTCTCATTCCTCATGCATAGTTGAAACTCCTTTAAAGATAGTAGTAACTGACATCACACACACACACACACACTACCCCACATTAGGAGCATGAACAACAGAAATAGGGATAAAGCAAAAGTTGTAGAGAGACAAATATGCACTTTTCCTCCAAAATCCAGAGAATATAGACCAAGCCAGTGTGCTTTCAGCTTATGTGAAACACATTACTTTTATATTCTTTTCTGAGAAGTTACAGATGATCGGTTTGGAAGGACTTACTGTGTGTCAGTTGGAAATGTAGTCCATTGCATGTCAAATACCCTAAAATGAAGTGAATGTGAAAGTCTAGTATAAACTAAATAAAGGCAGCAAAAAAAAAAAAAAAAAAATGTACATGGGGAGAACCTGATTTTGTTTTGTACTTTCAGACAAATTGTTACAAACCCCTCGTGCCCAAAAAGTGTTTCAGTAAGTCAATAGCAAAACTGTGTTCAAATGAAGTTATTCTGTTTACCACAACATCAGGAGGGCAGCCTTTGCTGATGATCTTTTCCTCTCACCTCCCACCCTTCAACTCACTCCAAGTAAATTAATAAAATATGTTCCTGAATTATTTGGTGAATTGTCAGAAGTAGAATAATGTTGTAAGAAATAACCAAGATTATCATTAGCTAAAAGATATCCTTAAGATTCTCTTCTTTCCAACTTCTGGAACATAAAGCGGAGTAAAACTAAACTAAACAAAAAACAAGACAATCCTCTGAATGTTATGAGAAGCTTCCTCTTTGTGATATCTGGCGAATAATGTATACAGTTTAGCTTTTTGAAATTTAGTTCCTCTGTCACTTTTCATTTTTCCCTATTCTTCACTTTATTTTTACTTTTAAAAACACGTGTCAGTGTCATAATTCCAAACTGTCAGGGAGAGAAGATGTAAATTAAAGGAAGGCACGGTTGGCATTCCTTTTTGCACTTCTCAGAATAAGGTGAAAATTAGGGGAACAGAAGGAGAGTGGTCAAAAGAAAAGATATTTTGTAGCAAGTAAACTACATATGATAACCAAATTTCAGCTGTTTTTGAACATGGCAAAATCAGCTTCAAATTTCACAGTACACCCTCTAGATTGTTTAGACTGACTTTTGCCCAACACGTAAAAACTGAGCTGAATTTTAACTGTACCAGGGAATTATATTTACACATTATAAGGTTGAATCAAGCGTTTGTTCCTCTGAATACATGTGTATGTTGGAAGGCACATAGGATTGGAAAGGGTGGAAAAGATAATGATTCCCATCTCAAGCACAAACTCAGGAGTGGTTATTGCCTTAAAGATGTAATCAGTATTAGTGGTGAAATCATTTTTGCAAATGTTTACTTTGGCTTTTACTGACAAAATGACAATAATCCAGCAACAAAACACTTCATGTTGCCTATGCACAGATGCCCAGACAGATTTTTTGTTTTCCCAGATTTCTTTTTAAAATGTCCCCCAATCCCACCATGAGGTAAAATCAATTTTCTGGTGCAGTGATAGGGAAGTGCAGAAGATTCAGAAAATAATCAAATTAATTATAACATACCCACATTAGCCTAAGGTTTTCCCCTTTTCTTTTTCTTTTCTATGTATCTCTTCCTTTCCCCTTTTCTTTTTCCTTTATTTTCTCATCTGTTCTTTGCTTTTTCTTCTATTTTTAGTTTTCCTATTCTACTTGGTCTCCTAAATACCCAAGACTTATGATCTGAAAAGGTGACTTTTACTAATAATGTTCTAATCATCTGATTTCACATCAGTTCCCAGAGAGTCACATACACAACTGGGTGAACAGAGGAGAAACCGGGACTACAAACTATGATGGTGACACCAGTAATCCTCAAAAATTCACTTAAGATGTGGAGCTTAATTTAATAGTGATAATGTTATTTGGAAACTCTAAACACTTGTATGATTTTTAAGTAGTTGGTTTCTTTAGGAATAAAGAGCCTCCAATGGAAATTATTTAACATGCTGAGTCAGGTCTGCTTCTGGAAATAAATAGAAATGATATAAAATCTGATTGATCTAGAGGTCCTGGAGGAAGATCAGAAGTGTCCAAATTGAAATAAATAAGAACTAGCTCTGTGTTTCTCTTATAAGTACTCTTCTAACTAGGATTTTGCAAAGTTTCAGAAAACAATTGCTTTTTTTAAAAAAAAAGTTAGAGCGTTCCATTATTGGTAATAGGTGTCCTGTGGGTCATAAAACTCAAGTTCTTATTCTGTTAAGTAAAACAAACTGAGTAGGTAAGAGTTAATCTCCTTTTTTTAACCATTCTTCTCTAAAATCAAATTTCTCAGTTTTAAAAGGCTTAAGAATACACATCTTGAAGATAAAAAAAAAATTGTCCAGGAGAAATGTGAATCATAAGACCATTATACCAAATTCATCCAAGTTCATTTTACTTACTATGAAAAGCAGTGTTGCTTCCAGAAACTTGAATATTCCACAGAGGGTAAAGCAGTCAGTAATCTGCCCTGTTTGAGAAAGATGAATCAGCATCACGTACACCATCTCTTCTGCTGTACGTGGCACCATGGTGTGTGTTAAGAATCCTTGTCTCTATACTTCATCAGCTCAATAAATATATTATTTTCTCTGATTCTTCTGGATTATCACATAGCACATTTATAACATTGATCTCACCCATACCTCAATGCTAAGTGGTCAGTATGACTGTTCCTTGTTTCCAGGGAAATTTCAGATTGAAGTAGCACAACAGGCAGAGCTAGACTGAGTGCCAACAATCAATTAAATACGTCTCATAGTATTAACTGGTGAAGTACCATACTGCTAAATCAATGCAGCAAAACTTTTATTCTTCTGTGTATACTAGTGCCTTGCACAGCCACACATTTGAGTCTCAAGAAAGTTTGTAGAATAAATGAATAACCAGCAAAATTCAATCATCATATATTTTTCTACTCAGGTATCAGCCTGGTATGCTCTTGAGGTCAATGCCAATGGAGGATGGTTGAACTCAAAAGCACACCTGCTTTTTCTGAGGAATTGCTATCTTCCATGGCTGGGACAGGAGGATGTGGAGTTAGTTGTGTATGGTGTTACTGTGTGCTGGCACTGGCTGTATACATTTGCTCTCAAAGTAGTCTGAGATCAGCCCTGCCAAGAAAGTGCTATTATCCCCACTTTACACTTTAGAAAATAAGTTCAGAGCTGTTTGGCCCTAAAGTCTTTGCTAAGGAGAATAGATTTAAGATTAGAATTTAAACAAATACTACTGCAAATAAGTTAACATCATTTGATTGTGTCTCAGAAGCTAGTATGTAGCAGAAAAGAAAGAATTACATGAATCTTCATTTCTTTTTCAGAGTTCTGTTTAATGAAACACACACATACACATTGTAAAATATTAAGGCAAGTCTTGGAATTCAGTCTTTGCAGGCCCCAACTTATACCTCCAATTACATTTTTAAGTCCTTAGTTTTATTAGAGAAATAAGAATCTTCCTTATTTCTAACTGCATTTGAAAGGATCATATAAAATTTATTTTGACTGAAGCCCATGGAAGCCTTTTTTTTTTTTTTTTTTAAGATTGTATCAAACTGAAAGAGAAAGTAAACCAGGCAAGAAAACCTCTATAGTGTTCACTCCACTAGTCAAATGGTATATGTTCACTTAAGGCTATATTTTTAAGACTTTATCTGTTTTTATCTGTTGTTTTTAAAAAATGACAACCAAGATCAAAATTTCCAAATATATTGGGATGACTTTTTTTTAAGATCTATGACAAACTCAGTCTTAAAATCCTTATATATGAAAGGATTATATGAATTTACAAGAAAATCAATGAAACCACCGTGCATAGAAAAGTAATGACAGTTTACACAAAGGAACTACAAATGGTTTTTTAAACATTTAAAATCTTTAACTTTGCCAGTAATTAGAATTTAACGTCAAGACAATAATATAACAATATTTCCTCTAATTAAGAAGTATGGTTACATTTTATTCCTTATTTTAGAGTACAGGATACAAATAGAAGTATAAGTATAAATTAGCCAATGGATTTTGTAATGAAGTTTTAAAATATGCATCAAAAAAGTTTTGACTGTTTTAAGAGTTCTACTCTAAGAAACTACTCTTAAATGTAAGAAAATATTTAAATATAAAGGTATTCATTGTAAATTGTGTTTATCAAATAAAACAAAACAAACCTTAAATGTCCTGAAACAAGAAGTATATAAGATCATTTGATGACATTTGAAAATAAATTCATATGACCTAATAATAATAGCTATAAAACAAGCTATAAAATTATGTTACAGTATAATCCCAACTATTGAAAAGAATATTTAGCAAGTGTTGTCAATAACAGTGAATAACTCCATTTGAGATATTATTTAGTTTTACTTGTTTCGCTATATTTTTCTGTATTTTCAAGTTTACTTTCATAATTAGAAAAAAATCACAGAAGACAAGAAAGAAAACAGAATGAAAGCAAAACTCTTTAATCATATAGGCTGAATAGGATGGAGAAATAGAAGAGGAATTTAATTCCGGGTATTTCTATTTGAACTGAGTTTCCTTTGTAGTCCAGCCTTAGTCCATTTAGGGTCAAAACTCCAACTCAAACAAGGTATTGGTTTTAGTTGCCCTCAAGGTCTACATGGTCCAACACAGTGACGAATTGCTCCAAACAACAGAACAAAGACAATGGTGGCCCAGCCTACTTTGGACTCCCAGGATCCTGTTTGGAGGGTGCGGTTAGAGCTCTGCACCACATCTGAAGCAGAATGGTGAGGGTCAGTCCAGCAGAGACCACAATGGTGAAATGTCTGAAACCTCTGACTTAGCTTAGTATTCTACTCTGGTTTCTTATTAATGTCAGAGTAAAGTTTGGAGCCCTGTAAGACCCTGTTTCATCCTGGAAGACACTCCCCTTGCTCAAAATCTAATCACACCACTCTTGCTACAATTCCATTAATATATCAAGCTCGTGCCCACGTACTACTTCACCAGCCTAGAATGCATGTGCTTTCCTCATCTCTCTTCCCCACCCTGTCTCCTCCACACATACTCTCTTGCCTGGCCAATTCTTACATTTTTGAGGTCTCGGGTCAAGTATTTCTTTTCCCAGAAATATTTTAACTACTGGCCTAGGAAAAGTACCTCTATTATACAGTCTTGTTTTATCTCGTTGTTGTCTTCAGATCTTTCTTAGGTTTCTATTTCTTGCTAGATTGTAAACTCTGTTAGGACAGTACTGTGTGTATTATTGTATATTCCTAGAATGTAGTGTAGTGCCTCCTCAGTACTATGATCTATTTTTTGAATGCACGAATGAATTCTGCAAAACTTATGTGCCTTTTTTTGTGACCACCCTCCACTTCCACACCTTAAATACCCCATAATGTTCAGAAAATGACATTCTCAACCTGAAACAGAGAAGATAGGTGGGAGAGGAAGAAGTATTCCATAAACACAGTATGCAACTACATTAGCTAGAATTAGGACTAGTCACAGTTCTTAGATCATAAGGAAGACCTTTCTAAAAATTAAATTATAAGTGAAATTAGCATATAGTCTAGCAGTGAACTCCCTTTTATGAAGTGTGTACAAGTCACGTTTGAATATAAGCATGGGTTAGAGTTGTGAAAGAGATTTCTAAAGTGGGTACATGAGTTTGAGTACTCTCAGCATCACTTCAAAGTATGAGTCTATGACTTAGCAGTCTCTGATTGTAGAGGCACCACATATGGGAGAGACGATATAAGACAACACAGGGCCTGCAGCTAAACAAAGAAAGCTGGGGGAGAAAGGGGACTAAAACACAGTCTCGGTATTTTCAATCTCATCATTTCAAATGTTCTCTGAGGCTGGGGTTGGCAGGCCTCCCAGAGAAACCAAAACAAAGCAGCCTAACAGCACATCACAAAACGAAAAGGGACCTAAACAGGGAGATGAGATGAAAGCCCTAGACCCAGATTCACTGAGGAGAGGGAAGGGGGCTCACGAAAGGCAAGCTTTCTCTTCAGGGTCTTTTTCAGTTCACTTAAAGGCACACCTCTGAAATGAGTATCTCAGAAGAAAGAGGGCTGTTGCCTAAGTCCAGAAGTCTGGGTGTTACTGACCACAATCAAAAGAATGTGTTGAAATATTCAGTGCAGCTTCTTTCTGTATCTTCACTATTCTTAACCCAAAGTTGTGTCATCAGTCTGGAATGGGCAATGCCTGTTCAAAAAACCAGTCTTTTTTTTTTTTTTATCCCTTTTGTATTTGCTTATTCACAGTTCAGAAATTGTCCAATGGCCTTCCTACTTTCTAGTCAAGGGAATTAATATTGTAGTGGAAAGAAAAACAACTTCCATTTGGTTTGAGAGAAAGACCTACACGATGCCTCTGTTTGAGGCATGAAAGATTAAAGTTGAATATGCTGCATAACCTTGTTTTGCTAAATGGCGACTTTCTCCTAACTTTAATGTGGGGACTCCTTGTCCCACACTATGTAGGACATAATTTTTTTTATGTTGACAATTACTAATACTATTTAATGTTTATTGGGTGCTGACTGTGTTTTAGACAATGAACTGATAGATTGGATGTGTTTCTCCTGAATCTTAACAAAAGTTTGGAAGTAGATGTAATTGAATTCTCTTTTCCAGAAGAGGCCTAGAGAAGGCAGGTTGCTTAGCTCAAGTGTGCAAGCTTGCAAGTGGCATAGTCCAGGGAGACTGTCATATATTCGCACATCACCTGTCAAGTGTAGTTCAGCATAAAAATGTCTATGATCTGATGTTATCAATAGAGAAATATTCCTTACACTCCATGCTCATTGTGGAAAAAGTATGATCAGCAAAGAAATGATGTTCAGAGATGATTGACATTGGAAATTGTATATTCTTATTATAGAAATTGGGGAAGCACAATAGTATCAGAAATATGTTATATTTTCTTTATATTTATTATAAAAATTCCAAATATACTTCAGAGTAGATTATTATAATAAAATCCCATATATCGATACTTAGCCTTAGTGATTGTTTTTGTTTTACCACATTTTCTTCAGTTATTCACCCTTCCTTTATTTTAGAGAAAACACTGCATATCATGACCTTTAGTCTTTAAATTCTTTAGTATGAATCTCTAAATATGAGAGAAAAATTCCTACACATTTTTATTCCTAAGAAAATGAATAGGTTTCCTTTTTGTTTTGCTTTGTTTTTATGAATAGCTCTCTTAATCATCTCATATGCAGCTCATTTTCAAATTTCCCATCTGTCCCCAATTTTGCCACTGGCTTTTCACAGTTGTTGGAATAAGTTCATCCTGATGATGGTGAAAGGGATTTAGGAAAACAAAGCAAATGTGGGAGGGATTTGAAAGCAGAACAGAGTCGGATGGCTACCTGGTTGGCCAGTACTTACCACTGGAGTTCTGGGAACTCAATCAAATGCCAAATGCCACTTGGATTTGAGCTTAAATGAGAAATCATAGCATGAGGGTTAAGAGCATGTACTCTGTAATCAGACTGTTCAAATTTTTCAATTACTGCCAATGTACAACCTTGAGTGTGTTGATCTCTTTGTGCCTTACTGTCCTTATGCAAAATAGAACACCAATTAGTATCTATCTCATAGAGTTGTTGAAACAATTGAATGAAAGAACATGAGAATCAAATAACTCTTGAAAAGTGCTAGGAATATAATAAGTGCTGAATAGGAGCTAGCTCTTGTCATCATCATCATTGTCATGATCACCACCATCACCATCATCATCAACAACATATTCATGATGGCTATCCTGATGGGAATTGGTTACAGGTTAAAAACTGATCCTGTAGCTGATCAGGATATATGAGTAATGAGAATGGAGAGTTAGGACGGTAGTTAGTACTAGTGACTAAATAATTTTTCCCCAAAATCCTCTTTAATATTATCAGATGATCTTTACTATGACAAGGTATTTTAATCTACCTACTTAGGGCCGGTGAAAACAAGCACTCAAACCAACCTATTGTCTTAAATTAGCATCTTCTCTCTTAGCATGAACCCGGTAACCCAACAGTCACCACCAGGCTCTGCAGAGGAGGAATCTTTTGGCCCCACCTAAGCTAAGGTTCTCATGCCCTCCATTACTACTACCTTGCCTACCCAGCTCTTCTAACTTATTTAGTAAACTTTCTAGCCTTGCCTTTTGCCCATCACTCAATGCAGATTCTCTTACTTTGAACTTGGACCACCTCCTCTTAAGTTGTATTTCCTTATTGAGTCTTAGCAAAGGCAAGTCATTGAATGACCTACATTCAATGTGATAGGCACTGTGATCAACATTGGGAATATAGAAGTTAATAACACAGCATCTCTACTCCAAGGAATTCACAATCTAGTGGATTGAAGGGAGGTCCTCTGATCTGCCAGTTCTTATAACACACTGTCTGTATACAAGCTGGTGAAGAGTCAGTCACTTGCTTCCCCTGTTTTTGCTTTGTTGGTGCATCACAGACAAGAAGACATGAAAGTTTATGTTATTGATAACATTAAAGGAATTATAGTGTACTGAAGTATGTTTAGTCATCAATTTAATAAATTTCTGTATAGTGCATTTATATTTATGAAAGTCATAAAAATCATTTGTGATAGTTTATTTTATGAGGAAATTCAACACAGTGTGCTAGACTATTAGACTGAACTAGAAGGGTAATTCTAAATTAGAACTATTTCCATCTCTTGCAATCACCAAGTAAGAGGAGCTTTCTGATTATAGATATGTATTCCAATTTTGCAGAATTTCTTTTTTTTCTTCCTAACACCCATTTCTGAACCTTCATTAATTGTGCTGTTGCAAAAGAACTTTGCCAACATGAACTACTACTATCCATATTTCCCAGAAAATGCAGCACTGGAGGCAATTCAAGATGAAACTCCATAAAGAAGAGAACAGAGAAACTAAACCTGTTGCTCCAACCTTAAAGAAGATTTCCTGGAAATAAACAACCCAGCCCTAGGGAAGTAATTGGTCCCCTGGATCCCAGATGCCTTCACTAAAGGTATATGACTGTCACAGTCAATCTCCTCTTCCTTCTATTTTAGAAAACTGGCTCCATGTACCTTTATTAGGCACTTCTTTTGTAAATATGAAACACACTGAATGATACTGTACTTAAGAATTCTCATCCAATTCCTGATTTAGGCACTTAACCTCAAAAACAAAAGTGATGATTCAGGGACTAACTTCAACAGTAAGTAGGAAGTGTGTTTTAGAATCATCAAGCAGGGATCCAGAAGTTAAAAAAAAAAAAAAAAAAAAAGAAAGAAAGAAAGAAAGGAAAGAAGGAAGGAAAAAAGAAAGGAAGGAAGGAGGAAAGAAAGAGAGAAAGAAAACAGGTTCCTAGGGACGCATCCTAGAGTGGGGCAGACAGGATGTATGGGGAACAGGAGGCAGGCCCAGTATAACCCAGCTGGCATCAATCGATGGGCTGAGATGCCTAAGCATAGTCTCTGTGGAGCTCATGGTGCAAATTCCATTCCAAGAACATACACCTTTGTTTCTCAATTTAGTTTAAATTAATTAATTTAATTCTAAAATTTAGTTCAAAGAGAATATGTTGATTTAAGGGAACTAGCCTTATAACAGACTGCTTTCTCCAGTAACTGTACCTCAATTTCCTCATCTGAAAATGGATAGAATGGTTGCACCTACTGCACAGAGCTGTTGCTTGTTTGAGTACAAGTAAAGCTCTTTGCAGTGAGGGCTTATTGGTTTCCTATTAAAAGAAGAAAGAAGGCATTTTGTAGTCCTACTTTCCAACCACAATGAGAAAGTCATTCTATAGTAGAAAAGAACAAGTCAACACTCCGACAGGGAAAGAGAAAGTGTCCATTTGAGCATTTGTATCCTTGACCTTAGTTATTCTTAGGTCCACCTTAACCCTGCCCGTGCTACTCACCTACATGAAAGAGTACATCTCTATTAAGATATCATCATTTGGGTTTTTGCGAATTACACTCAAAGAATTCTGATTTATAAAACCTTAGCCAGTGTCTAGTATAAGGCAGAACATATATTAGATGTCTAATGGGAAATTAATTCCTAATGAATCATTCACATCTTTGGATTTCCATTTGGTCTAATTAAGTACTGCTTTCCTATTCTCCTCCAGTCTACCTTCATGTTTCATTTTATTGCTTTCTCCTTTGCTTTTACATTATGCATGACTCTAAGCAGAGTTCGCTCTTCAAGTCTTCACCACTCTGACTCATGCTTCTCTTATGTTCCTAAAGAGTAATCTTACGTTTGTGAATGATAGCACCATGTTTGTTTATGCCTTTTTGAATTCTGTTTTTCTAAAGTAAAATGTTTTTTGTTCTAATTTTCTTGATGGGGAGAGGATAGTTTCAGTATTAGTAGAAGTAAAGAGATAAATACCAAATAGTGTAATGTAAAACTCAACACTATGTGTGTACTGCATTTCAATTTATTTCTTAGGATGGGCTTTTTCAACTAGTAGTGAAGTAAGACAGTAATGAATATTTATTTAAGAGACTTTAAGGAAATTGATTAAATTGTTAGCAAAGATCAACTTAGTAGTTTCTTGAAGTTGGATTCTTATGAGCTGGATTCAAACATTGGATTCTTATGAGTTGCAAAGGGAAGCACATTTGTCAGTTGCCTAATCTAGTTGAACCTCATTCTTCATTACAGAGGGGTTATGCTCTCCATGTATAGCATGTTTCTCAGGGACATGTGTGAATGGATCTTGAATACTGCCTGGAAGAAGGAATTCAGTCATTAATTTTTTTCTCTTCCAACTTGCCATAAAGATGTACAGTGGTTTTCATTTTCAGAACTTATTTCAGATGTTAGAAATGAAGTTTCAAATGACCAGGTTTTATACAAGCCACATCACATTTTTCATTATGTCAGAGTAAAAAGAATACAAGTTCATTATTTTTAATATTCCAATTAGGAACTTTCCTGTATTATTATTTCACTTTTAAAAGTAAAGATGTGTTCAAAAACATTTTCCCTATAATTTCCAGGTTATATTAATTGATGATTTGGTGAAAAATTGCTAAGAAAAAGTTTTAGCAAAGAAATTTCCCAGAATGAGAAAGTGTCTTCAAACTTGAAAAGTCATCAAAGCAGTCTGAGACATCACAGCATTTCTACTTGTCCTTTTAAATGGGGTTTTGTTTTGTTCTCACATTCTAGTAACCTCCTTTCCCTTATTTTCCCTTTTTACCCTTTGCTTAAAACCAAATTATAGACTGGGGTTAATGTTTAAGTTAAATAAATAGAAATAATCATGATTTCACCTGAATTTACTTCTTCATGACTTGGCATTCAAAAAGTTAAGAAAATTATTTACTACTAGAATTCAAAAGTTGGTCTTAACTGTATCTTTAGGGCCTGGAAAAATGCCAGGGATATGCAAAAGTTATCAACTCCAAGGCTGTTGTGCTTTTGGATTAGGTATGATTAGGTTTATAAAATATTGGTATTGTTCTACACAAGTTGATAACCCTCCAGTTCCACTCCTACCTCCCTGACCCCTTACCTGGAATACACCCCCTGTCCCTTGATTCAGCATATAATTGCTTAGCTCCTGACAGACTCAAGAGCTAGCTCTCTGGACTTTGGCTCTGGGTGGTCAGTATCCATAACGTACTAGTGGTGATCTATTTTAAATATAATCTTTGGTCAAATTAATATTCCAAGTGTTGATTTAACATTATCTGTTAGCCTTGAGGCAACAGAAAGGAGGAAGAAAGAACAATGTTTTGAAGAGTATGGGAGGTGAAAATAAGGAAGGCGGAAGAGGCAGGGAAGGCAGAAAAGAGGCAGGAGGAAAACCTGCTTTTAAAAGATCCACCTGCAGGGATCTGTTTCACTTAATCACCTTTCTCAGGTGCCATCATCCATGGTTCCAATTGTCTTCCTGGGATGGCTAGAGAGAGCTCTTTGAAAAGTGTATGGCACATATCTGAATCCAGAACTATAATTATTGTGTTTGCAATTCTGACACCATTGTCTGCCAAATATTCTTGCTTTTACTCTTTGTGCTGCTTTACTGTGGTTTAAATAACATTAGTCAGGTTCGTATCTGACCCAGGTGAAGCCCTGTTACAGTGCACACCAAGGGGGTGTCTAAATTGTTTCATTGTGCTGGGATTCCACTGAATCAAATATTATTGAAAATCTGGTACTTGTGAATCTTTTGGTTAGGCTGAGATCTCTGTCGTGGTGAAAGGGTATTACACTCTGTAATTTAGAAAGCACTAAAAACAATTGCTAAAAGTATGAATTATTTCTGCTTGCATTGGGACTGAGTTTTGTAAACTGTTCTTTGCTAAACTCGAGGAAAAGTGGGAGTAGGTTGACTGGTGGAAAAAGTTTGGGAAATACAATGCATGTTAGAATATTAAAGTCTCCAAGGAGTTACATAGTTTTAAAAGCTTTAACTTTTTAAAGCCCAAGATTTCTTGAACGTCTCTCTGTCTCTGTTTCTGTTAACATTTTTCATGGAACACCTAATGTGGGACACCAAGTTTGAGAATGCAAATTTTGGATCAGGGTAATTATTTCTGCATTTATTGAGGAGCTGTTTGGAAATGGGCCAGGCTAGCAAAGAAGAATAAGGCAGAGTTTTCATTGCTGAAAGTCTAGTAGAAGAGATGCAATGTAAGTGATAGAGTTGTTTCGTTGTGTTTTGTTTTTTAAGTGTGGGAAACTAGGAGACAAAGCAACTGAGTGAGGCCTGAGAAAGAGGGTGAGGGGAAGCTTCTCTGGTGGCAAAGTCTGGCTATAAGAGTATATTCACACAAGTGTCAGGTTTGAATATGTCAGGTAGTTGGGATTTACAAAATAGTAGGGGCAGGAGAAGGGGAAACTCCTTCATAATACATCCCAGCAACAAGAATGCCTTCTACCTCAGAATATTATCCCTTAAGACAGGCATTTCTCATTTCAGGTCATGGAAGGTGAATAGGGCCCATAAAGACAATCTGCATTTTTTTTTTCTTTAAAACACACACACACACACACACACACACACACACACACTTCGAGTCTCAATTGGACATCTACTTAGAGTCTAGCTCTCTTCCCATTGCCGGACAGAGACTTAAGGATTGTGCCAGGTTCCCTTGGCTATGAACTTGTCTTTTCTTGTATCCAACAAGCACATTGGCATGGCCTTTGACTACTCATTCACAGGATGGGGAGTGGGGATGGAATGGAATCCTTGATGTGGTTCCAAACATTGCTGACTTTCTCAGCCTTAAAACCAACAGCCCAAAGACATCTAAAGGTCTTTGATGTGTTCCATACAGTACCACACACACTAGGTGCACAGCAGACCATTTATAGAAAAAAGAAAATGGGACTGGTGACTCCCACTTTCTATCCTTCATAGACAGTGTATCTTAAAATCTGCTAATCAATTTATACACATTATTTTGTTTAATTTTTACAACAACCACATGAAGTAGGCATTTCAGTATTTTCACTAATATTATAGTATGCAAATCAAGGAACAAAGATGTTGGGGATTTATCCAAAATGGTAGAAATGAAGAGATTGGCTTCATTCTGAATCTTAAAAGTATTTTTCATTTTTCTACTGCAATGCCAGGATAAGAGGTTGACTAAGATGTATTTTTACAAAATATATTCTAAAATAATACCATTGCATTCTAATTTAGTGTGCTAGCCCAATGACAGGAGTTCCTTTAGACAGGATATGCTAGTGCAATCTTTTCCTGATGGAAGTAATGGACCATTATACTGTTCAAAATGCTTCACAACAGAATCCATCATTTCTGTATTTTTTCCTTTCTCTAATAAATGCATTCCTTAAAGGAATTAGTCTGATTTCTTTTGAATAAGGAATGGATAGATAAAATTTAGGGTGGTACGTGGAGCCCTTGAATGACTGTCCTGGTATCATTGAAAGAGACTTATATTTTTGTCTTGACTAACTCTTTTCTCACACACATACAAAGGCAAAGGCTTTCCAAAATCTTTTGTTAGTTTAAGTTGACCTTTAAATATTTCTAGCTGTTAAAAAATAGTTTCATGATTGAAAGTATTTTGTCCAGAATAATGACTGAAAGAAAGGCAAAATATTTCCTTGAGTTCTAAGATTTTTTTAAGGTCCTTACATCATACTCCAAATAACTAAACATAAAGAACAAAAGCTGAATTAAAATAGGCATGGTTTTCAAGTGGGTATACGAAAACAAAACTTGTCATCAGAGGATTGTTAGAAATAAGATTTAAAGGGAGAAAGATGGTCCAGGGTTGTAGCTCAGTGGTAGAGTACTTGTCTAGCACATGTGAGGCACTGGGTTCAATACTCAGCACCACACGAAAATAAATCAACAAAATAAAATATTTTTTAAAAATGAAGGTCTGGGGAGATAGCTCAGCTGGTAGAATGCTTGCCTTGCAAGCATAAGGCCCTGGATTCGATCCCCAATACCAAAAAAAAAAAAAAAAAAAATGAAGGGAAGAAAGAGATATCAGCAGTTCCTAAACATTTGGAGCAGACCCTTTGAGAATTTGACGAACACTAACAACTCCGTTTTTAGAAAAACAGACACATATAGTTACATTATATATTCAGTGACTTTATAAATTTCTGAAGACTACCTATAGACTCCACTAGAAAATTCTGATATAATCCTAAAGACCTTGAAGAAAAATAGAAAATTGACCAGAATGAAGAAGAAAGAAGAGCAAAGGCCATATGAATTCTCTAGATACATTTGTGTCTCTATTAGTCTCAGATCCTAATGACCCAATTTTTAAGTTTTGCTCTAAAGTCTTTGCCCTGAGAATTTTGTTTCCTATTTGAGGCTTTCATAAAAACTCCAGTAGTGTACTGACCTGAATATTTCAACCTTTTTCCATCAAAAAACTAGGCAACCAAAGTCACAGGACAGGCAATACTTATGTCAGTTTTTGACTTTCTTCAGTTTAGCAGTTCCCAAATGTTAATGTGTATGCAGATCACCTGGGGATCTTCTTAAAGTAAAGATTCTGATATAGTAGGTCTGGGGTGGGGCCCAGGATTCTTTATTTCTAATTCTCAGGTTATGCTGATGCTTCGAGTCAGTGGAGCACACTTAGTCAGCAGTCAGTCTCTGGTAGTAGCTTCCATTCTATGCCTCTTCTGAAAGGTTCTTTTGAGCAGCCCCTCCCATCTTTCTCTCATATATATCTTTGCATTACTCTATCTCACACTCAACTGAAGCCTAACTCAGTACAGAGAGAAGCCATCCTTAGGGTTTGGGGTAAGAGAAACTGACTTTTACCTTTTGAATAAGATTAGTAGTCACAGGAGTTTGGTATTAAATATTTCTCTACTTCTGTGGTATTTTTCATTTTGATGTTGCAAAGTGGGTCACAAGTAATGTGTATGAATGGTTTATGTGTTTAAACTAGAGCAAATTTAAGTTATTAAAATATTCCTTTTATTTGCTTTCAAAAGAGGAGCAAGAGATGAAATTAGAGTTAGCTGGTACTAAAAATTACAATATCACAACCTAATTAATAATTTGATACCACGCCAATGTAGATAAAGCCATACCCTCCCTGTGTGTGTTGGAGCTGAGAACCACTATCCTCCATTGCCATCCTTTGATTATTCAAAATATGGATGATTCAAAGATGAGCAAGACCATGGATCATAAAGAGAGATTTATTTCTGAGCCAGAGATTCAGAGATTTCTGTATGTTAGCAACTTGCGAATGTTTTAGCAGCTGGTGTTGTTAATTACATTTTCAATTAAGAAGTTTCAGACAGTTCCTAAAACGAGAGCTAAATGAGCAACGTTGAAAAATTCTGAAAACTGATTTAGCATTTAATAAATTCATGCATACCTAAAGACAATCCAAGAATATGTCTTTTCATTTTTTTAAGGGAATGAAACCCATGTCTCTTTTTAATAAATGTTCTTATAAACATGCACACACACGGAACAAAATTGCTTCATTTTTTTCACAGTTTAATTCAATAATTTAAATATTTCTTTACTATTTCTACTTTATGGAAATTGGATGAGGTAAAATGTGTGTTTTTGACTAAATGTTAAGATAAAATAACACTACTGTGCAAAACAATATTCTAAACTCTACATGAAATAGAAGACACAATGTCATATAACATTTGCAGCTTGTTCATGTTTTACCTAAAGTATTTATTTTGAAAAAATGTCTTTATGTCCATTAGAAATATTCATTTTCCCCTTTTTACATGTATCAAAGCTGTATCCTTCCTTCTGTTGTCTTTAGTTAGAATTCTATTCAAAAGTAGCAGGTATGAGATTGTAGCTAGAAAAATAAGTCTACAAATGGAAGAGAATTTATTTAAATCCTTGAATGTAAGGACAAATGGGAAATGGTAAATAGTTTTTGAATGATTGCCATGTTTTATTTATGATTGTTGTATTTTCTTATTTATTTTAATTTTTATTCTTAATTATAAAACACTTGAATATAATGTCAGATAGTCATATACTCAACCATATAGTTTTAACAGATGTTAACATTTTGCACAGGTATCTATTATGTTGTCTTTCAGCAAGATTTTTTTCAATGAAAGTAAAACATTAAATATATTTGTCAAAAAAATCATGTTTCAAATTTTAAAAATTGTAAATGTTGTCAATGAGGGAGATAAATCATGTATACTGAAATTATCTGCTAACTCACACAGTAGAAGCTTACCAGAACCTTAAAGGTTGACAAAAGGGCCTCTAAGTTCTTTCCTGGGTTTCTTACACCAACTCAGTGTTCAAAAATAACACTAATAATCACCAAGATTTAGATTTTCTTATGGTGAAAACACTTATAAACAAATTTAAAATGATTCGTTTGTAGTTTTTGCAAATATTTATTTTTGAAAAAAGTAATTTTTTGCTTTTTCATTCTCATTTGTCCTATACTTCATTTATAATCTATTTAACACACACACACACACACAAACACACACACTTTAAAGATTCTACTATACTATCTTCTAAGTCCTTGACTGCCAAGATATATTAAGTTCTGAGAAGTAACATAGTACAAGTTTTAAAGTGTAAAAATTACTGATAACTGAAACAATAAGTTAATCTTTGTTATGTGTTTAGAAATAAATATATACATAAATAATTTATATGATGGGAGAAAATTTGGATTTATTTTTTTATTTCTAGGTATAGCTAGTGTAAAGTGGTTCATCTTTCACAGGTGAAGGCTGAGAAGGAAATTCTCAAATTTCAGACTATGTAATCGTTATGTGAAGTAAAAGAAAGTTGTATGTGAAGCACTCTGGGCAAGCCCCTTTAATAGCTTAGGCTGGGAGTGCATGTGTGATCTGCTGTCTTCCCTTAAATTTTGGTTTGTGGTGACAATATTATGTGTACTTGGGGCAAACATCTTGTTTGCCTCATTTGAAGCCTAAAAAGATAATTCTCTGTGAGCTTAAGGTAGTTTTTGTTTGAATTGATATTTATTATTTGAGCTGTTTTATCCCCTTTTTTGGTTATTTTCTATTCACAGTATGATGATGCATAATTTTAGTTAAAAGCATTTATAAAATCCTTCCTATAATATTATTTTGCATTTCTGTGTAAAAGCTTAAAAATATATTCCATAAATGAAATGCTTATGCCTATTTATTTATTATCTTTTCCTGTTGGACTTTGGACAAAGTTTTGCCTAGTGAAGCTCACATACATTTCTTTTTTCATTTTACCCATAGAATTATGAGTTCAAAAATAATTATTTAAGCTTGATAATACTATGCTTGCCATGATAAATTTATAGTTTTGCAGTTTTATTCACTGTAAAGGACTATTTTATTTTTTAGTTTTCTATGAACAGGTTTTACTAACTACATCTTTTTAAAAGCACTCAGCTATTTCTAAGGTTTATTTCATAGTGTTTATCATCTTAAATCATATTTTTAGTGGTTTGTAAAATATTTTCTTTTTGCTTTATAATGTGAGTATAAATTTGGAAATTCACTTTTCAAAATTTTCAGTAATATTTAACAGTAACAACCTGGTTAATTTTGTTCCTTATTTCTTGATCAAGGTAATCAACATGGTTTGAGATTCTTCAGTTCCTTAAAATGGAGTTCATGAATTCAGTCTGTTTTAAACTGAAGTGCAATGATTCTTAGCTGTTTATTTCACACTATTAACCATTAAATACTACTGACCTCTCAAATGAAAATTTAAACTACACATATAGGATACAGCATACAAAAATTTCATTCAATTGTACCTTATAAAGAAAATTTTAAACTTGAATCTTTCATAAGTGCTAATGCACACGCAATTTCTGTAATAAATCAATTGCATTAGAGTTTACTGTAGTTGGCTAAGGAAATGAGTACCAACTTATTAGAGAACATCTGATGAATATTTTCCATTTTGGTAGATTAAATGATTTTTATATGGATATTTATTCCACTATTAATAAAATATCACTATAAATGTTGCTTCGCTCCACCCTCCACCTCACCTGCAGAATTTTTCTTAGTGTTAATTAGACTGAAGCTTTCCAAGATTTAGTTGCATTCACCAACAGAAAAAGAATTCCCCCTCCTCTAACATTCAGGTGAAAAGCACCATGCTGGGCTTGCGGAGAACACAAATGAGTAGGACAGTCAGGATTTCTGACTGGGTCTTCTTGTCGGGTCTCTCTGCTGTGAACCACTGTGTGTTTACTTGAAAACTGGAAGATGGGCAACATTATAACCACTGCCTTCAAGGAATTTAAACCTAAGTGAAAAGGATTAGAAAAGCATAAATCTCTCTTCTTGTATCATACAGTACTGAATATGAATCCCACAGTGTACAATAAAAATAACTAACGTGTTTAGAGATGCCCCAGAGCATTGCACAAGGCCCATTTACCCAAAGGAAGGGCCAGCAGAGAGATTCATGGCGCCCAGGCTGTCCAAAAGAGGACAAAAAGAACTCTGGGCAGGGTGAGCACTTGGAAAAACTTCATGGAGGAGATGGCATCTGAGCTAGGCCTCGAAGCACAGACAGGGTCTAAGATATCGGAGAGGCCACCGTAAGTTGGAGGACTCCCCTCTTGTCCGAAAGCCAGTGTACCACCCGGGCGTGCTGCCGCCACCGTTTCAAACGATCCCTACAAATGCAGGGGTCCAATTTAGGAGAGTCACTTCCGCAATTCGGTTTGCGAAGTCTGGCTTCCGAAAGTACACCGCAGAGCTCAGCTCACGCAGGTGGGCACCCTTCTCCTTTCCTTAGTTGGGACTCCCTTTGAGACGCTCCCACCCGCAAAATGCTGTAGCGGCTAAAGCGAGTGTCCTGGCTGCCTATTCCCCCACCGAATTCCGGTGTTCGGGAGCTGCGCGGCGGTGGAGACCTGGGTCCCGCCCCGGTCCGCGGGAGGAGGCGCAGCGCTGCAGCTTTGGGTCGGGTCCCTGGCCGGGTGCAGCTTCCCTCCGCCTCCTTCCCAGGGTGGCAGCGGGAGAGGGGGAGGGAGACGAGGGGAGGGGCCGGGGCGGGGCCACGGTGCTGGTGGCCAGGCGGCGGCAGGTGTGGATGGGCGGAGGTACGGCAGAGTCGACTCACGCCGGCTCCTGCTGGTGGCTGGGGTTCGAGGCTCCGGGCTTCGGGGCTAGGGGCCAGGGGAGGCTTCCCCGGAGGAGCATAGCGAGCAGCTTAGACCTGCGCCCAACTTGGGGCACGGCCAGGGACGCGCAGGTTTCACGTCCGGCGCCTGCAGGAGACAGACGCACGTCCGCGGTCACTGCGCCCGCGCCGGCTAGGGGACCGCGCCTGGTCCCGGGCCGGATCCCAGAGGAGGCGGCTAGGACTGGGGCTGGGGCGGGATGCGCCCCCTGCCTGGGTGCGGGGCAGAGGCCGGTGCCGCCTCCGCTTTCCTACCGGGACCCGCAGGTAAGCCGGTAGACGTCGGTCCCGCTGCGCTGGGTTCGGGAGGGCGCGTCCCTCGCGGAGTTGAAGCGCTTCGAGGCCTGGGTACACGGAGGTCAGCGCCGGGGTCCAGGGCCGCCGGCGGCCGCGGGCTAGCGAGCGAGGATGCTGCGGCCGGGTCGGGCGCATCCCGGAGAGCGGCGGCCCGGGCCCTGGCTCTTGGCAGAAACACCACCTCCTCTAGTCCAAATCGCAGGCTGTTATCCTGGTTCGATTTCCAGAGTCACAGGTTCGCTCTTTTTCACCAAACCGCGAAGAAGGAACCCTGTAGGTCTATGAGAGTGGTGGGGGTGAGCGCTTTCAACCAGGGATGTCGCGTGGAGCCCATTTACCATTTAAAATTACTGTCCCTTTAACACTTACTCTGCTCCCCTCTGTAAGAGTGGCTGGAAATTAGGTGTGTAAAGCCGTACCTCCTAGGATTAGAGTTTGTTTTCTGTGTGTGCTGTGGGAAAATGAGGTTCCGTAAAATCCTAATTTTTCCGACAATACTTCACCTAGAGAACCCCGGATCCTACAGACAGACAATGGCAGGCGTAAAAAAGCAGCGGAAATGTTCACAGCGCGGCAGTGGTAGGGGAGAAGTCAAGGAAACTTGGGCATAAGTGACCTCTTAATGAGCTGCTTCCCGAACGCTTTTTGCCCCCAGACTAGTGGAAACAGGGCAAGAATGACCGCTCGGAGCCCGCACCCCGGATTGGAGCTGAGCTGTGGCTGGATTCGCTTGGGGACCCTGTAGTTTCTGGAATCCGGCCTTTCAACTGCCTTATTGAAATCGTGGCAGCTTTGGACTGAAATTAGAGAAATGATACTATTTTTTTCCCCTGTAGAGTTTATTACTTACTTAAATGTTTTTGTCATGGGCAGTAAAGTCAATAATATTCTGTTTTATTATTTATTGGCATGATAAATATTTGATTTACAAGTGACAGCCAACTTTAGTTTTATTTGTTCTGGACTTTAATTTGGTTACAGGGAAGGACTAACAACTTATTTTTAAAGTCTAATTCTGGTTATTTTAAAATTTCTCTCAAGATTAATCCTTAGGTGAGGCCTTTATTTTGAATTTAAAGCAAAAGAGTAAAAATCACAGGTTTTAAGTGCCCTCAAAAGAACTTCCCCCGCCACCTTTTTTTCTTAACTGTGGCAGAGCCTCATGAAAATTGGGCACTCTTTAAACTGAATTTTGGATTACACATTAGAAAGTTTTGATTTGTGTTTTATCTTATAGAATTATTGGGCCTTATGGACTTACTAGCTTCTGATGTTTTTATTTATATGATATTAAGACTTTATTGTACATCTTGTGAATATTGCTTACATGATTGTGGGGAGAACTCAAGAAATTCTTAAAAAGTACACAGGAGTTATTCTATGGGTGAAATTTTATAGTTTTACAGTCTTAAAAGTTCTGAAAAGTCTGTATCAGAGACTAAGCAATTGATAACATGGATGGTTGATGTTTTGAATTTTTAAATAGGTTATTAAGAAGGGAAGTATGAAATTTTTATATTTGAGCATCCTTTTAAAAAGTAGAAGTGGAAAGAAAAGTGGAGGAAAACTTTTTGTATAGTATATAACTAGATAATTCTAGAAGCTATGAATATGCTTGAGAAAGTAAAATTAAAAGATAGATAAACTTGTGTATTGTGTTTGTATGACTTTAAGGATCATGCATACTTGTAAATCTCAAAACTTCAACTGTATAATATTGAACTGGATAAAAATGAAGTTTTCTACATATCATATTTTCCCTTAGATTAGAAAATTATCTTAGTTTTGCTTAAAATTGAAGCCGTAGTTAAATTTGATGCTTATTTGGGATAATTCAAACACTTTAATTTTAATTTATTTATTTTAACAACTTTTTTCTTCAGTAATAGGTTTTTGTAAGATGCAATTGCTTGGGACATTAACATTTAATGACATTAGATGTCATTAAATTTTTCAAAATTGCCAGTTTTCCTTCAGTATGTGTATCTAGGTAGCATTAGCATGTGAACATTGTGGGGTCTCTTAACAAGTTTAAACTAAAAAAGCTACAGATCTAATTTCTGATTATTAACATTTCAGGGATGAAATTAAGATAATGACTTTTTGAAGACATTTTAGAATATGTATGTAATCATACAATTCTTAGAGAATGTTTTTGATAGTTCTTTTAATCATAAATAACAAAAGAACTGATAATACTTTAATAATTTCTTGATGCATTTAATGACTATTTCCTTAGAAGTAATCTCCCATGTGTCTCCAAAAATTTTCATAAGAGTGAGAAAGTTTATTTTCTGTTAAAGCATATTTCTATAAAGTAGGAAAAAAAGAATCTCTTGTTGAATCTTGAGTAGGTCAATTTTAACTAAACAGTGAAATTCGATCTTTGTATTGTGAACTGTTTTTTCACCAAGGACTTTTTAACTGTGTCTTCTTTTTAAATGCAAATAAATATATAGAAAGCAAATCAGTTATTCCCTTAGTACAATATAAGTGTCCTCATGTGTGTGGTTTATCTGTGGAGAATGAGGGTTTTTTTCCCTCCACGTCTTATGTGAGGAGTCCAGGAAATTATTGAAAGAATTTGGGGGAGAGTTGAGATGAAGAGGAGAAAAACATTTAAGCATGGTTATGTTGAAAATGTGTGTTGGTTTATTGTAGTAAGGGGGTTAAAAAGAAGAATTTGGGATCAAAATGTACTTTTAGATTTAAATTGCCTAGCCCTTTCTACTTTACTGTGTAATTGCCTTTTTAGTGAGTATGTAGTTATTGGATGTACTACAACAGATACTGGCCCAAAAAAATAAAATAAAATAAAGTGAACCTCATTGGAACATCCTTAATGATGACTTCATCAAATGTACAACCTATTCTGTATTATCTGAGTACAAGTTTCCTAACTATTCAACATTTGAAGCCAATTCATAAATTAAATATATTAAAAATTAAATAATTTCCATTTTAAGAGAAATACCCCTCTTGAGGGAGTGTTTTTAAAATATTACAAATGGCGCCAATCCTTTGAGTAAAGTAATAGTTATATGAATTAGAATTTATACTTTTAGCAGGGGAAAAATGCAATTTATATTGGCCTTGGGGGCATTTATGCTGAGCAATTTGTGGCTCAGTTTCCATTTCTGTATCTGTGCTGCCTTTTCTAGAGGATTGGTCAGGTACTGAGAGAGGAAGAGTTGTAGAGAAAATTAGTAAAACAAGTATTTATGTTGATCATGGTTCTGCCTGATAAGCTTGTGTCCGTGTGAATTTAGAACCAGAAGAGAAACTCTGAGTCTGTTTCCCCACAGTACTTTTACTGATTGCTGAGAGTTAGCAGAGAAGAAGGGAGCAATCTTCTCTGCCATTTGCAAAACTGACTTCATGATCCACAGCAGATCAAACCCACAGAATCTTTCAGTCTTGTCCAATTCAACTTCACTTCCTTGCCAGGGGCATAAAAACTGAAGTTGAAAGACTTATCCCAAATGGGAAAATTAGTGCCATTTGGGTATAGGCAGTAGCCTTATTCAAACTGCTTTCAACCTAATTAAGGAGAAGAAACCCCCAAAAGACAGTGTGATTTGATTAAAAGTCCTCCAGGGTGGGTAGCATGCAGGAGACTGGGGTTCAAGAATGCATTTAGTCTTTCACTTACTTTGAATTATTAATAGTTTGCTTTGTCGTTCTCTGCTATGCTGTTTTGTGATTTACTTCAACCTGTACGTTTGGATGATGGGAAAAGTATAGTGCAATGGTAAATTTTAAAATGATCAATGTGGTATAGCACTGATCATATATAAGTTCTTCCACTTCATCTGAGATATAGCTTTAGTTTTCTATCTTGTATTTTAAGTCCAAGTTCTTTCCTTAGAAGTCATTCTGATTCTGAGTAGGGTGACAGAAAAGGAAGAACTGTGTCTAAAAGGCAATGCTATCTGACAACTGACATCTTAAATTATCTCTGTCAAATTTCAGGTGGACTTTGTCCTCAGTAGCAAATTAGACATGCATAGAATAAGAGAAAAAAATCAACTCAGAAGACCTGCACCAGACACTTGTAGCACACATGATTTTCTGACTTTAATGTGACATGTAATCAGTCATGACCAATGTAATTGTATGTTTGAGGTGAAACTACTTTACAGTTCAAGATTTGGATGCAAGCAATGGATCAATCCCCTCAAACTCAGACTGATAAAAACTTACTAACTAAAATAATCTAAGATTTTTGAATTCCAGTAATGCTCAAGTAGAAATTCCAGTCATTAAGTCATTATTTAATAACCCTGTGAGTTTTGAATCCTACCTTTTACTGATTATCTCAACTCTGTTCATGTCATTTTTAAGAAGTTAAATAAGAATCAGTGTACTAAAGTAATAAGTGTGATATCTGTGGCAAAATCTACATGTAGTGAATGAAACCTTTTAAATTAGGCTATAACTAGCTTTAAACTAGTGAGTTTGGAAGTAACTGGTAATATTTTTGCTTGACATTTCCCTTTCATATTCTTTACCATGACTCAAAACTGATCTCCTTTATTATGAATGGTAGTGGAACTGGACTGAATTTAAAAATCAAACAAGCAAGTTAACCTGAGCTTGCAGCTTGACTTCAATAGTCTTACAAAACTGCTGCATGTTGGCCAGCATTCTCATAATGATAAAATTCCAGGTTGCTTTATTATTAAATTTTGTCTCTGGAATTGGAATTAGGGTGATTTAAATATAATGAAAAGTGTAACATTTACTTTTTAAATGAATATATATCTGCAAATTAAGTAGTCTTCATGAAAAATAGTAGTTTGGATTGTAATTTCGAAGTAAAAAAAAATGACACTAGTACCTACACAAAGTAGCTTTCTAATTGCTTCTAATACTCAGAATGGTATCGTAACTTTTTAACTTCTGAAGAGAAATTTCTAGTTTACATGAAAGGAAAATTTAATATGACATATGAATTTTACTAAACATTAACTCATATTAGCCAAAAGAGTTTTTTCAGGGAGTTATGGTTTTTCAATCAGAAGCAACTGAAAATATTTTGATAGAACAAAAAGAGAAATATAGAGGAAGATAATGGCTAGAAATGGAAAATAAAAGATTAATCAATTGGATTGTATTTTGAAGAACTAAATCTTTTATTTATTTATTTTTGCAGTGCTGGAGATAGAACTCAGGGCTTTACATATACTATGCAAGTGCCCTGTGAGTGAGATACATCCCCAGTGCAAAACTCTTTAGTATAATTTTTGGTACTTAGAGGTTTACAGATTCTGGAGACGTGGCTGCAAATCTGAAGTAATGACAAAGATGATGACAACATTTGAAAAGTTCTGTTTCCTTTTAAAACAAATGTATTTGATAATTGGTTAAGGTGAATATTCTAACTTTCCATTTGTAAATTAACACATTGTTAAAGGAGACCCATAAAAATGGAAAGCTAATTATAACTCAGGAATAATTTAAAAAGTAAATATATTTGACAAGTAAATCTTCTTTTGAAGATAATCATAACTGTAGGATTTCTTGATGAGATTTACTAAAGTAAAAATTATAAAATAGCTACATGTATTAGAATAACAGGCAAGTTACTAGGTGTTAGATGGCTATAATTAACCATACCGAAACATAATTTGTACTAGAAATATTAAAAAATAATGATATAATTTATTATTATCTGCTTATTTCAGAACACATGTTCAAATTACTAAAATTATTAAATAGAACTAATAGAATTATTTTCCCAAACTGTCAGGGAATCAATGGCATCCAGATCTTTTTTTCAAAATCAAATATTAAAGTAAGATATGTGTCTAACTCCTCTAATTGCCAGAGCCACAGCAACAACAACAGCAGTTTATAGCTATCTGTACTGATCATTTCCCATGGGCCATGCTTTATTCTACATGCTTTCTCTCTGTTACTGCAAATAATCTTCACCATAGTCCTGTGATCTTGGCGCATGATTGTTATGTTATGGACATGAAAACTGTCCTTGCAAGATTAAAGAGGTCGGATAACAAGTAAATGGTGGGGCCCTGGGATTCAAACATATCTTTTCTCTATTCCTGTCTGTGCTTATTACTTTGCTGTACTTCACAGTCATTAAGCAGAATGTTTGTGAAATGTTTATAAACAAATTATTTGGGAATCATTTGCGTAGCATCTTGAATGTCCTAGCTATAGTATATGTTTTTCTCCTTAGGTTTTCAGAGCTAGGGCAAAGCCTTTCATCGCCAAGTCTGGCAAAAGACACAGATGATGTAGGTAGTGATGCTTATGACCAAAGGAAGTAGGCAGTTTCTTTAAAGTACTAATTCTGATATTTTAGAGGAATTATAAATTTTCCCTGAAGATCATTCCAAAAACTTTTTTTTTAACCATGGCACTGGAATTGGAATATGGTTGTAGGCTTTGGGACACTTAATTCATAATAGGCATTCGATGACTAGTTCTTTAAAAATGAAAGAGGAAATTAATAAAATTACCTCCTCTGTATTTTTTTTTCTTTCCCCTATGAATGCTCTAATGTATGCTTGTGAATGGAAGCATAATAGGAAGTCTGGGTGTTTTACTACTAACTGTACAACCTGGGACAAGTTCCCTGGGACATTTTCAAACCTCAGTTTCCTCTTTTTTGAAATGGAAAGCAATCTGTCCTCCTTAATAATCATGAAGGTTAACTAAATTATAATTCCCTTTTATTATGACACCTGGACCTTTTATGTGGCATAAAACCTATTGGAATTGTGGAGGTCGAGAGACATCTGTCAGAATCAGTCATAATTAGGGTATGAGTTGAGAAAAGGGCTCGTGTAATTGCATCCACTAAAGAGTAAAAGCCAAGGGGTAAGGAGGACACAGTTCTTTACTGATTCTCAAGTAAGTTAGGAATCCGGCAGAGTAGTAGAGAAAAGACCTTGGGGTCCAGTGCAGAATCTCTGGTGTTGAATCTCCTGTGGTTTTGGACAGGTCACCTGGGCTGTCTATGTGTGAACTGTGGATACACTTCATGGCTGCATATGTTTCTTAAACACAGTCCCTCTAAAAGTTTTAAATGCCTGTTGTCACTGTACTTCTTGTAGGTGTCTTAAGGAAATTCCTCACAGGAAGGCACTACCCTTACACACACATACACCTCCACACACACACACACGTGCGAGCGCACACACACAATCACACATTCACTTCCATAACCAGGTAAAGCACTACCTGCACCTAAGTTTCCCTGTTAGAACTGTTCTCGCCTGCTTCCAACCTTTCCCACTGCTCTCTCCTGAGTCCAGCCTTTTTGACTGCTCTCTATCCCAGTTGGCAAAAGAGGTTAGGACTTACTAGTTTTATCTTGTGGAGGTTAAAGATCTTGCACTACTGAACAGGATAATTGCAAAGGCCCCTTTCAATGCTAACATTTTGCAATGTCTGAAATCCAGCCTGGGCGCCCAATAAAAGAGCAAAGTCAGAAGGCTGAAGAATGGACTAAGTCAGTTTGCAGACTGAAAAAAAAATGATTAAAATGCAGAGAAATAAGTAGAGCTTTAATAGCAATGTATATACATATATGTATATATATACATATATTGCTGTTAAATATATGCATTAAATACATCATATATACATGAAAATGAGTTCAAATGTCAAAGCAAAAATGTAAAAACAATTAGATTTTCATGAGAAGAAACTAGAAATGTAAAAGATAAATTTCATAATGGAATAGTGACTTTATAATAGCAAAACCAGTGGAAGCTTTAGTTTTTTTTAATATGAATTCCTCTTTGGACACTAATTGGAGCAGAGTGGTTATGTTCCAGGAAAACAAAAGCCTTACATGGCAAAAGCAAGTTGGAGGACAGGGTAATGTAAAACAGCATTCCAGAACAACACAAAAGACAACCAAACCCACACATTTTGAAAGAGAGATATATTTTTTTTTTAAAAAAGAATATTCTAAAGTAGACTGAAAGTAGGAAACCATTGTCCCTTTTTGTGTATGAAAATTAAAATCTGCAACTATACTGACTGAAAGTTGAAATTTAAGTATTGGAAGGAAAAAAACCAGACCAATTTGTCATCAAAAATAGAGTTGCTGGCACCTGTGGCATTCTAGAAAATAACACTAGTTTATGCATAATCATATATGAGAGTAAGCAACGGAAATGAACAAATGTCACTTATCAGTTACCAGGGCCTCTCCATCTGAGTAGCAGCTCAGAGGAGGGAACAGTCTTAGCACACACTTGTCTCCAGCTCCCACTCCTGCATTACAGAGGCCAGGCAGGAGTCATGGCTTGTGCATGGACTTCAAAGTCAGGATGTATTTGAGTTCCAGTTCAGAACTTAACTTCTTGGTGTGTCACTTGGACAAGACTAAAATCTCTCTGCTTCACCTTCCCCATTTGTTAAATGGGGTTATGCTAAGCACTAATATTCCCTCCCAGGGATGCTGTGAGGATCAAATGAGCTCATACAGGCAAAAATATTTTGTAAGTGTACCTGGATACTTCTATCATAATATGGAGAGATCATTTTGGAATTATTTCCAATGAGAAGAGGGAATTAAACAAGGTGATGAATCAGTTTTTTTTTTTTTTTTTCTTTTCACTTGTGGACGTTCTTGAACCTTTAGGACATCATCTAAATTAAGGGCTACTAAATCCGGAGACCACAGATCATGAGAGGACCTGTGGATGGAATTCAGGGAGTGTGAGCTCATATACAAAACCCAAAACTTATATTTTATTTTCATTAACCTGTAAGTGAAATTTATCATTTCCTTCAATTACGAAGGAGGCAACAAGTTGCATTAATATTTAACAGGAGCTGTGACATTTTCATGAGTAGAAATGAGACACTTTTGTATTACATTGCAAGTTCTAATAGCTAGAAATTGTTTAACGCAGCTTTGACATTATAGTAATTATTGGACCTGCTAGATTGATCTTGTTATTTAATATGTTAATAAAGCAATGCATGTATTGTAACAAAATTTGTGTTTTATAATTTAGATATTTTGGCATTGGTTTCCTTTGTAATCTGATATACTTTATGCATTTCTTCTGAGGAGGGATCCATGGATGCAAAAGTAGTTTGTTTTTTTTTAACGTTCTTATTCTGATAGGAGAACAGTAGGCTTCACTAGATAAGATAAAGGCATTAAAGAGTAACCCATCTGCATACTGACTATTCTTCTGAGAAAAAGTTTCCACTTATGCAAATAAAAATAGCTGAATATTGTAATACGATGAAATGGTGCTCTGGACAAAGAAGTCATATTCTTTTCACTCTGTATCTCAAAGGAGTATCATCACTGTCACACTTGGAGGATTCAGGCCAAACCAGGGTGACAATCATAGTGAATGACAAACAGTACACATGCCTTACAGAGTCAATACCTTCCTGATACCTGTAAATGATGCCTGAATGGCATCATCTGGAGTGCTCTCATCTAGAAACCCAAATTAAAAGATAGATGTATACATTTTATTTTTAAATTTTGTGACTTTACCATTATGCATTTAATGTGTAAAAATGGGAATAACTGAGATTACTCCACTCTCATAGACCTTTGTTTGAACCTTTGTTAGAGCACTCAATGCATGCCTTAATATATGTGCATCTTTCTCCCCAAATAAATCTTATTTACTTGAACTCTCAGTCTTATCTTGGCATATTCTCTACTGACCTATGAAGAAATAATTGAGTTAACACCTATGAAGAAATAATTGAGTAAATTATCCTGGTGCACATTTTGATAGTTGGGAACTTTTTATTGTGTTCATAGTCCCTTCTCCAAGCTCTGCTTTGTGCTTAAAAAATTTGACTACATTTGCAAAAACACAACAATTAAGCAAGCATTTATTTTCTATATCAGGTTCATCTTGATTTTCCATGTTGAATATTTAAGCTTCCTCAATAACAGGAATTTGAGAGTTATGTTTATCCTGGGAATTATCACCATTCTTCATTTTGCTTGGCCGTGGTGTCCTTACATCTGATGATGCATGTCTTTGAGGTCTGCTGGTGATATGTGACAACAGGACTTTCCAACCTGGAAGGTCCTGATTTTCTTTTGGGTTGGTGATTACCAAGGCCAACGGAGATGAAA
Source organism: Sciurus carolinensis (assembly GCF_902686445.1). Classification (NCBI taxonomy): domain Eukaryota; kingdom Metazoa; phylum Chordata; class Mammalia; order Rodentia; family Sciuridae; genus Sciurus; species Sciurus carolinensis. The sequence goes on from NC_062226.1 coordinate 49,395,363, forward strand.
AGACTCACACAGGCTTCGTGATGGGTCAATGCTAGACTCAAGCTGGTTCCGTTCGGTACATTTTCATCCATGCCCTTCAATGTCATCAGCCTTTCTTTAGTTTGTTCTATGCTCAAAATTCTGCATAGAATTCTTTGGTCAGTTTTGAAAATTCTGCATGTCTTGTATTTTAACTACTGAAGATTCTGAGAATTTGTGCAACAAAAAAAGTGCCCAATTTTAATACACAATTTTCAGTTTATTTGACCACAGAATTACCTTTCCCGCTTAGAGCCACCTAAAAAGGAGTCATACTGTGGAACTCTTGAGCTCTGCACAGTGATGAGCTTTGATGATGATGATGTTGATGCTCGCAATAGTGATGTTTACAATGTTATAGACACTGTTTTAAACACTTCATATATACATATGACTCATTTATTTTTCATAACAACCTATTAAAGCAGGAATTATTGTACCATTTATTTTACAGATGAGAAAACCGAGGACCAGAAAGGCAGCTGGAATGTAGTAGCTTGTTGCTCAAATAATAGTGCCACATTGTAAATCGGGCCTTCTTAACATCAGCACTATTGATGTTTTGACCTTATAATTTGTTGTGGGAGGCTGCCCTGTGCATTGTAGGATCCTTGCCCTTTACCCATTTGTGTCAACCAAAAACGTCTACAGACATTGCCACATGTCCTCTAAACTGTTTCTGGTTGAGAATTGATGTTGTAAACTTGTAAAGAAATATAGTTTCCTGTAGAGCCTCCTTAGTAACTTTTACAGTGACTCATACTAATGATTGGGCAAATTACACATTGCAGGTCCTGTGAGTACGTCAAGCAGTGTACACTTGTATGGGGACGGATGTGAGTTAAACTTGACCCATACTACTCTCTTCCGCACCAGTTCATTATACTGCTTCTGGTGAGAGCCAGAAGGCCACAGTTGTTGATTCTGCTTTCACCTTCTTTTAACTGCCCTCAGCACACACCCCCAATTCATGTATTGTTTCCATTTTATACTTCCCCTTGGACTTGACCCATCTAAACGCCACACACACACACACACACACACACACACTCACTCACACAGGCACATACGCACTCAGTCTTATTTTTTTCTTGGTGTAATAGAGGACTTAATACATCTGAATTACTCCACAGTAAGAACTTAGGCCTGAGCCAAGATTAACAGTCTCCAAGAAAAACATACCCAGCAATGAATAACTTACAAAGATTTGGCAAAGAAAAAGTAAAGTTATATGATGAAGTATATTACTAAGTTACTGGGTTTTATTTTTCCAGTGTGATAACATATTAAATTCACACACTTCAAATGAATTTGAGGCTTCAGGTCATTGTTTCTTTGTAATTTAATATACCATTTTCAGGAGAAACTCAGGTATTAAAAAACAACAGTGAAAACAGCCAGATTTTAATCGTGTTCCTGCCTAACATTTACTGTGTGACCTCATGTCTTTTTTTAAGGGTTTGTTTCCCCACTAGTAAAATGAGATAATGAGATGAAACTGATCATATAGTTGAAGAGTTGAAATAAGAAAATAGATGCACCGATATTTTGCCCAAGTCCTGGCTTGCAAGTTTACCTCCTTCCTTCCAAGGCCAATTTCTCAGGGCTTTCACCTTCACAATGTATTTTTTTTTTTTTTTGACAATTCTCTAAGTGTAAACCAATTGTTTTTTGAGGGAACAGTGATACCATCAAGTAACCTAGTACAGGTAACTCTTATTACAAGGTAGGGTTTAGAGTTCAGGGAGAGTATGTACAGTATTCAAAACCATTGAGTTTTGAAAGCTTTATATTTAAAGATAGCAAGGTAGTAGAGGGAGGGAGAGTGAGGAGTCACACAGGGCCTTGTGGGAACAAAGCTCTTCCTCTGATCTTCGTGGCCATTGACTGATTCAGTGGATATTTGAATGTCTACTGCACACAAATACTTTTGCATTGTATTGCAAGTGATATGCAAAATCTGGGGTACAAAGAGAGCAAAATACCAAAAATTAACTACTCTATCTCTGCCCCATTAAAACTTAGTGACCCTGAAGTAGGTTCTAAAGCTTAGATGGATTTGGAAAGAATACTGAGATCCATTGATCACATCTGCCATGGGCAAGAGATAAATATGGCAGAGATGGAGCAGAGTTCCATAGTCCTCAGGTACAATATCTTTCAAAATGTAGATCTGACCCAAATTAGTATATCATGAAATCAACTTCTTGGATCACCATCAGTGTCATTTCAGAAATAGAAGAAAAGGAAATAGGGAATTATCGAAGTGTGTTGTGCATATGGATTAGTGTTTTGTAAAACTTGGCTTTAGTTATGTATGTATTGTGTACCAGAGTGTGATGGAAAATACATTTCCTACAATGAGTTCCATAAAATTTATGAGAATAGTGGCTACATAAACTCCTATTCCTTTCTTTCTACATTCAAACTGTTTGTATTTCTGAAATCATATGACACATTTGATAGTTTGGGCCCTGTTAATCAAAAACATATAATGACATATTTATTCCAGTAGTCATTCTTTAATACATAATATGCTTATTCTTTCAGTCTAATTTTATTAGTGTCTTCATAGTTTGGGTAGGGTGGTTAATAATTATATTTATGGCAAATTACAGTGGGAAGCAAAATAGCCAAGTATGTAGAAACCTAGGCACTAGCATGATGCTTTGCAGTACAGGCCATGCCACTTTAGACCTGCAAGGCCAAATTGTGATATCACATGGCAAGGTCTTGTAGAAACAGCATCAGAGTGAAGCATAGCAAGTAAAGATGCTGCTACGTGTTACATGTTGGGAGCATGTCCATGGTGAAGGATTAGGAACTGCAAACACTGTTTTACCACTCGATGTCGCAGCTGTTGGTTCCATTTTATTTCAAAAGGGTAGGGAGAGAAATGAAACCCTATAATAAGGATAAAAGAAGTGTCTGTGGGAGAGTATTTGGAAACCACAAGGGAAGGGGTCTAGGAGAAGAGAATAAGAAGCAAGATAATAACACTTTGCTTTTAGTCTAAGGACTGATTTCAAGCACAAAATAGGCACTTAAAAGTCATATATCAATGCTTTGTGACTAGAGAAAGAAACCTTTGTCATGCAATAGGCTTGGAGGACAGTCCCAGGATGAGAACTGGATAGTCCAAACATACTTTCAAGACATGGTCAATTGAAAGCACCTTGAGTTTGTGGCAAAAAGGAATGGAGTTTGAATCTACTTTTGCCAAAGAGCTAGGAGCAGATCATGGCATCTCTTGGAAACCTACATCTTCTCACAAGTGAAGAAGATATATATATATATATATATATATATATATATATATTCACAGGATGATTCACATTTCACAGGATGATTATCAAGATTGACAAAAAACTCATCTGTAAAACACCTAGCACATGAGTGACCAAAAGGTTAGTTCTCCCCAACACCCCACACTATTGGAAAACAGAGATTTGCAGTGTATTTTTGAAGCATAGACAATTTTTACATGAACACATATGGAAACATGGGAAGTCAAAGTTGGAAAACATACAGAAAACTTCCCCAAATGACCTTCAATTGCAAAGTAGTGAAGTTTGTCATACCCTACCTGTGTGCCTGTGGCTATTTGCTTTGTTGTTTTGCAGGGAACAAGGGACAAGGAGCTCACCAAGGCCATCCTTTCCGCATTACTGTCCATTGCATTTCATACCATGATCCAGATCAGCAGTAGTGCATCATGCACTTGTAGAGCCAGTATTTCTTGCAGGTTAAAAGATCTCATGGAAAACTTATTTTTACTTCTCTGAATTGGTTAAATGAGGCCATTAGACTATCTGGGCTTGTTGAATAAAGTTTCCAACCAAACTTTCACATCCTAAGATTCTGTGATTCTACCTTCAATTGAATTGTGATCCTCAGTATGACCCTGCTATACTTTTCTACCACTTTGATGGGAGACTTTTCAGCTTCTAGTCATTTTGGGTGGTAACTACAGTTACAGTTAGAAAGAACATTAACAAAAATAGCTGTTCCTTCCCTAGTTCATTAGTTCCCACCTCCTAAAATGAGTGGCTGTAGGAAGAGAGCCCTCCTGTTTCCTGGAGAATTGCTGAAAGCAGGACTTCCTTTTCAAGAAATAATACAGGAAGTGCTTAGTGACAAGCTATACTTACATGTGAACACAAATGATGTTATCTTTATCCAAACAGGTACCTGTTATGACATGCACCTTATAAAAACTCCCAGAAAAGTACACCTCAGTGAATGGCACTTTTAAAAAGCATTTATTCACTTAACTTGCTGGGAAAATCAAACCAGAGCTTACCTTGTTTGCCCAAGTGAAATACACCAAACCATGTTTTCTCTCGCTATTTCAAGTTTACTACCCTCTCTGTGAGTGACTTTGGTGTGTATTTTCTGTTCTGCTTCTCTGTAGATTGGCATTAATGTGAACCAACAATTTACAGTTTTGCTGGGCTTTTTATTTAAAAAAAAAATTCTAGAGGAGTGTTGACTTTATGGGAAGGATTTGAAATTGCCACCCTGCATACTGGCAAACTGTCACCACAGTCAAAATTCTAGGAGGTACTAATTGAGAGAGAAGACAAATGTTATTACAACAGCACAGAAGGCAGGTGTTTTATCATTTTCCTGGACTTTGGAATCTTTATCAAATTTGCAGTGTTCTAAATAATTTAAATGTATGAATTAGTTTAATTTTACCTTGTGATATTAAATGATTCAGAAGTTTGACCTTTAAGACGTATATGAATTCCTTACAGATTTACTGGCAAAATACTGCAATTTTGAGTCCTACAGAAATACATGCTTTTTAAAATTGTATTCCCATAGCCAGCTCCATTCAGCTTTTGTGCTGTTCATATTATTCTTCTCAGATTGTTTGTTATAATCAATGTAATTTTATTGAATCTTTGAACATTTGTTTATAATTTTAGTAAATCTCTGTAAGATGTTAAGAAAGACTAAATAAATACTAATATACAAAATAAAAGTTATATTTAAAATAGATCCACCTAAGAATTAAAAATGTTTTATCTTAACATTTATTGGCCATCCTCTAAAACTTTTTTGAAAAGCATTTTTGTCACCTGAGTTTGGTGGCACATGCCTGTAATCACAGCGACTCAGGAGGCTAAGGCAGGAGGATCAGACGCTCAAAGCCAGCCTTAGCAACTTAGCCAGGCTCTGAGCAACTTAGTAAGACCCTGTCTGAAATTAAAAAAAAAAAAAAATTTAAAGGGGGGGACTGAGGGTGTGGCTCAGTGGTTAAGCACCGTGGTTTTCATCCCTGGTACAAGAAAAAAAATTTTGTCACTCATCATCAAAGTGGGGGAAAATTTAAACAATTTGGTTTCTGTTCTTGCCAGTGGGCATTTTATGCTAATCAAGTTATTAAGTTGGAAGGCTGTCAAGGGTTTGAGTTGAATGTTATATTCTCCAACAGCCAAACCCCGAAAGTGCTTTTCTGGGGGCCAATGTTTTCTGATGTGCTCAGCCTCAATAATGCTGCTTACTTCTCTAAGTGACCTGATCCCCACGTACAAAAAAAAAAACGACTGTCTGGAAGGCTGCTCAGTATAAAGACTTGTTAGTTGACAGAGAGAGGGGGAGGAAACGTGGGGGTGAAAAACTTCACCACAGTTAAAAAATTTCCAGCCTGAGAATCCCTAGGGTCTCCTATTCTTAGACTTAGTTCTCACTACTGAATTTACTAGGAATCTGTCTTTTGAGAGATCATCATTTTAAACTCTTATAAATTGTTTAAATAAATTATATAATGGGTCACATCTCCACTGTCAATCTGAATCATTGTTCTTGATGATTTAACAGAGTAAATGGGCCAGTTTCCAGTGGTTGGTTGTTTGGGGAGCAGAGCGTGGTCTTCAAGGACAGGGAATCTGCAGAGAGGATAGACCACCTTGTCTGGTTTTACAGCTGTGGGAATCATGGTCATGATCTTAGCCTTGAGGTTCAGAGTTGAGACTTCAAACCACATGTGGTCAGTGTCCATTTCATTTCTTTGAATGCAGTGTTTCTTTCCTTCATGCTCAGAACAATGCTTTTATATGCTTGCAAGTTTGAAGACAAAAATGTGGTGTGAAAAGTGCATTTTTTGGTGTTCGTTAGCTTAACTTTGCATTTATTTGAAAATACAGACTGCATTCTTACATCTGCATGGTCTCCTGACATTGGAGGGATTAAAAAACAAAACTAAAGGGCTGGGGATGTAGCTTAGTGGTAGAATACTTGCCTAGTATGCACAAGGCCACGGGTTTTATCCCCAGGACTGGAAGAAAAAAATCCTTAAAGCCAAAGAGCACCAAAAAATGATAGAATGGCAGCTGCCTGTGGTTTTATTTTTATATTTTAAAATAATTATTACTCTTGATACATTTTATCTTCAAAGTGTTCGGTGAATATTAATTAACTTTTTAAAACTTTAAAGGAACCCAAGTGATCTTGCTTTTTCATAGTGAATAGCCCATTGAAGTCAGGTGGTATAAGATTGAGCTATAATTGAGCTATAATAGAATTATTAAAAGAATCTTAATGGTAAGACTGGGCTTCAAAGAACAGAGATCTAAGTGGAGTAAAGTAATGTGCATCTAAGAAAGTAATTTGGTTCATGCTGATGAAAAGCTGAATTTATTGTCTTTGCCAAATAAATTCATGGCCAAATAAAATCCCTTAGTGGTGAGTGAAACGACTGGGTTTAATTTGATTTCTGCTTTTTTCACGAGGCTATAGAGTAACATTTGACAGGACATCTGCATTAGACATTTAGAAGATGTGAATGTTTAGTCAATTCGAGCCCAGTACTTTTTCCATACTTAACTGGAGAAGTAGCAAAAAGTAATAATAATAAGCCCAGAATTAACCCATCCAAATAAAAAATGGCCTGAAATGGTTAGCACTGAAAAACATTTTCAAAACAAAAGTACAATTACTTAAAAGTTGATAACATCCTACAATTTTAAAATAATTTCCATGCTGAATTTATGAAAGACTTGCTTTCATTGAAGGTTTCTCTTTTAAGGTGGTTATTCTAATATGGTACATATTATTTCCTGATCAACTGTTCCCTAATCTGCTTACATTTATGCCATATCTCCTACACCCTCCCCCTCCCCATGCACACACCACAGACAGTTATCAGCAGTGAGTTAATTTTTAACCCTTGTGGCAATGAGGAAGTGCTCCAGTGGATAAATTCAAAACCCTGGACTCCACTAGTTGATCTTAATCCCTTCTATGTAAGGAGAGCAGCTGATAGAATACAGTAAAAAGAAAAATATTGCATGTCTGCATATATATGTAGACACAGTAATAACCACCCATGAGGATGTAATTCCAGGAATGTCTTAAGGTAACCTTTACTTACCTGAGCCTCAGTTTTCTCATTTGTAATATGGCCTCAGTTAAAAAGCAAACAAGGGACCGGGGTTGAAGCTCAGTGGTAGAGCACTTGCCTCACACATAGGAGGCACTGGGTTCCATCCTCAGCACCACATAAAAATAAATAAATAAAATAAAGGTATTGTGTCTACAATAAATTTTTTTTTAAAAAAAAGCAAACAAAAAAGATTAGCTCAATTCTTGTCACACAGCATGTTTTTCATAAATGTGTATTCTTTTTGAAATCAAGATCCTTGCATGCTCCTGTTTCAGAGAAAGACAACTGTTTAGTTCCTTACTGCCTTATGCCTAAGCACATTGGCATGGGCTGATGTCTCCTAGATATCTACCTTGTCTGTTTTTTTAATATATATTTAAAAATTTTCGATTAACATTAATTATACATATTAATGGGATTCAGTGTGACATTTTAATACGTGTGTAGTGTGCACTGATTAAATCTTCTCCCTTTATTCACCCTGCCTTCCCATCCTAGTTTGTCAGTATTCTGTATTCATTAGTCTTCAGAATCCTGTGCAGTTGTCAGTTCCTCTGAAACTCTCTGATTTCCTTCAGGATACAATTCATGAGTGCTTTCTCTACCTTTTCCCTCATCTTTACATATTTCTATTATAGCTTGTATGATTATAAAAATAATGCAATTTTTTATCTGCCTGACATATGGTTGGTGGTAGTTCATCAGTGCTGAACTGCATGGAGTTCATCTCTGTTCTCTATTCCCTGGTCTGTAAAGGTTCATTTTTTGTTGAGATGAAATAAAGTAAAAATGCTCATCTCAGTCACTTGAAGGTTTTTAAGATTCAGTTAGATGTAATGTAGCAGCTTTTTAAAAAAACATGCTCTATTTTTAAAAAGTTATCTTGTTTTTCCTATAAAAAGTAGACCATTTAAATGGCAGAAATTTTGGAAAACACATAGTAGGTTTCCTCTTATTCATGGTTTCACTTTTATAGTTTCAGTTACCTGTGGTCAAGGACAGTCCTGAAAACATTCAATGGAAGATTCCAGAAACAAATAATTAATGAGTTTTAAATGACTTTCTTCATAGTATATCATTATAATTATTCTACTTTATTTTTTAGTTAATTTCTTGCTGTGTCTGATGTATAAAGTAAAACTTCATTGTAGGTATGTGAAAAATATAATATGTATGGGACCCCCATTAGTAGTCTATGAATGTATTTGCCACAGATTGGCGGGGGCTCTTGTACATTTGTAATGAAGAAAATTGAAATAATTTATTATTCCATTCCTCAGAGATAAACATTTATAACATTTTGATATATTTCCTCAGTCTATTTACTTAAATATATATGTATACATATTTATTTAAGCAAAGTGGGGCTATTACAACTTAGACTATTTTGTAACTGTTTTGCTTCTTATCAACAAGCTTATATCATCATGTATCAGTAAATATTCATCTAAGATATATTTTAATGCTTCATTTAATTTCATCATATGAACCTACTATATAATGTATTGTTGAAGATATAATTTTTTCCAATTTTGTTGTCATAAATTATTCTGTGTGCACATCATTATATAAAGGATTTAACATTCAACTGGTTTAGCTACACTGGTTTAAATTATTGAAATATTGAAAAATAGTTACCACCCAAGTCTTCTGCATCCCCTTCTGAACTGATGGAACAGCTCAGCAGTGAAGGGGTTTGTGCCAGGCCCAGGAGCAGGAGGCACAAAAGGTATCTATTTTGATTAGTCCTGATGGTGATATATCTGTTCAAAATAGTTAACAACACCCTGATTCTCTGCAGACATTTCTCATTAGTTTTTGAAGCCCTAGTAGTGAAAATCTTTGACCAACAAACGTGTCAGGATCCTATCAGGAACAGCTCCATTGAGTTAGGATAATTCATGGAGACTCACTGAGGTTACTATTTAAAAAGGAAGGGAGAAACACAGAGAGCAGATGAGAGTAGAGACCATCTTAACCCCTAGACCTAAAATTGAGTGGTTACTGGAACCTGCCAGGAGAGAGCCACTTTGAGAAGAGCTGTGACTTGTGATAGAGGGTCACAATCAAAAAGTGGCAACCCTGTGGGGAACAAGCCCAGGGGATGGAGATCCTAGATTCCCTCTACCCTCTTCTGTCTGACCTCCTATCAGGGTTCTTCCTTGCTGGCCACCACAGGAAGAGCACTGGGAAATCTGTTTCTATCGTTCCTTTTAGCTCAGCCTCTCAGGGTGGAGAGTGAATTTGGAGAGGTAAGCCCAGAAGAGAGCTGGCACATGTTTAAACTCTATTCCATAATGAAAATTTGTCTCTAGAAAAATGTTTTAGATTCTCAAATGTAGGCTATAATCAGAATAGGAGTTGATTATATTTAATTTATAGAAATTGAATTGACTTATGAGGGAGTGCAGTCTGGGGCAGTGGCGGGAGGGAAGAATCACAGGGGTATCTCAGTCCCTGAGAGAGGCAAGGGAGGAAAAGCCCCTGGGGATGTAGGAGCACCTTGTTAATCCCTCCTGCCCCCAGAGTTCAGCAGTGGGGAGAGCAGGTGTACAACCGCAGAGAATGGTGGATCTTCAGCTCTCTCTACACAGGACAGTGGGCTGACTCCTGGATTCATGAATGTTATAAAATTACCTCAGAAGAGACCTTAAAAAACGTCTCCATCAGCTATATTCCAACTGTTTTTAGTTGAAGAATCCTTTCATGAAATGAAATTTTATGCAGAAGCCCAACATATAAAACAAACAAAAGTACAGCTGCTGTGATGAGGAGGGGTAAGCCTTCCACCCTCCCTTCTCCTCCAATTCTGTACCCTAGGGCCTTAGACAATTCCCCTAAGCACACAGTGTCCTGGTGATGATGTCTCTGCCTGTGGACTGTACTCTATGTCTCTGGACAGAGTCTTCTCCAGTAGTTGTCAGTTTGTCATGGAGATTTCTCACGTGGTTTCCACTCCACGCTATGGTCTCACCAGCTTGATAATAACAATGAGCTGTGATATAACCTTTGCCTACTTTTGAGCCTTGTGTTTGTGTTCTATATCCTGGCTGCACTTTATAATCATGTGAGGAACTTTCATAAACAAACCAGTGCTCTGGCCCTATCTCCAGAGAGCCTGCATTGTTCACTGTGCACTGGGTGGATAGGCTTCAGTGGTTTTCAGAAGCTCAGAGGATTCCAGTGAACAGCAAGGGCTGAGAACTTCTGTTCTGGTGGCAGAAAGCACTAGTTCCCAGAAAGGAGGTTTGCTTAGGTTCGACCCAGGCAGCTCCTAATACTCCCAGCAGTTCCCACACAGATTGTGAAATCTGGGGGAAATGAAATGTAAGCTGCTCATCTGGAAGAAGATTGGAGTTTGATTTTGTGACGTGGAAATTGGGACTAAATTGCTCATAATTATGTTGTTTTTAAGATACTTTGTAAATCAGAAATAAACTGAGTAATAAAACTCTAATGAGAAGCAAATATCTGTGCATATAATAAGTGATTGGAGATAGAGTTATGTTTTCCCAAGACTCACCCATTGATGTCCCATCATATACATTAAGTAGTTATGCTTTTTTTTTTTGCATATTCAAAAAATAAGTTTAGTTTATTGGGATAAACCTACAACATACATTTTATCTAGAGATAGTTATACTTTTAGTGGTTCTGAAATGGTTCAGTAAAATTAAGTTATAAAGTTTTATCAGGATTTTTGGGCATAAAGATAGTAGTATTTTTTAAGAATATGCATTTTCCCATGTAATAAATAAATATTGTTAAGGTATAAATGTGAAACTATAATTTATATGAAGATGTTTCTGTAATATGTAACCTAATGTTTTACATAATGAGAAATAAATCACATTTATTTTGGTTTACATTCTTTTTACAAAGAGTTATTTTAAAATCTGTGCTTTTCTTTCATTTTTCTTTTTTTATTTTTCAACGCTGGGGATTGAACCCAGGGTTTCACGTATGCTACGCAACTACTATGCCACTGAACTGTATGCCTAGTGAAACCTGTGCATTTTTGGTTCTAGGCTGACCATGTCATTGTATTTGAACAGTGTTTTGTCCATCATTTTCTTCTTCCAAGTACAGTCTACTCTTATTATTTATGTCAGGTCTTCTAATCGTCATTACTATTGTCTTTGCAGTAAACACTTTGCAATATAGTAAATGCTACAGTTTGCATTTTCTGATGGATATCAGAGACCTAGTATTGAAATTGCCTAGCTCAAATATTCTCCATCCTTTTAAAGTATTTTTTTTTTCTCAAAGTCCAATAGAAGTTATAGCTCTAGAAGAGAAAACTAGTGTAAAAGAATTAGGAAAAGTTCTTCCTATATTTTTGGCTTAGAAGTGTAACATGTGTTTACTTGCCTTACAATGCCATGTGTTAATTTCATCCATTAATGGCCATTGTCAGGAAATGGAATTGTTGTGATTTTTATGCTTCTTGCATTTCAGAGAGAACATCTCAGGCTGACACCATAATTAAGACATAAGGCTTTTAGAGAAAGATAATCCCTCTCAATACTAGCAGAAAAACAAACTTAAGAATATGTGAATGGCTTTTCACTCTAATAAAAAAATAAACAGATTTGCAGTAATGAACCCAGTTTTATGAAAACCAAAAGTCCTGAGGCAGAGGCTTTCTCGCCAATTGTGGGAAGAAGCGCTTTTCCTTTGTGGTTGTATCAGATTACTAGATGCTGTAGAGAGATTTGCATAAAGGGACAGTGAAGCCCATGACATGGTAGGGCAGCCCCTTAGGCTCCTTGCCAAGTCCTGTTACCTTTAAGGTTACAACTGCCTTCTCTTCACTGCTCTGGGCTTATGACTTTGGCTCTTCAGGATTTCTTTCAATACCCTCATTTCCTCTCTTGTTTTTGAATTTGAGATGCTTATGGGTATTTACCTAGAAATGATTTATACTCTTTGAAGAAGTATTTCCAGAGCACCTTGAGTTATTTAGAAGAAAAATCTAAAAATGAATACATTTATTTTCACTCTTATTTCATGTACCTTAATATTTATCTTTCCTTGGTGGGTATTAAAATTAAAGAATTTTAGCCCCTGGAGATACATCTAGTGAAAGTGAAGCATAACTGGAGAAGGTGCAAAGGAAGAACATGGTATGAATTTTGTTTTTAAATGAAGTAGAATTCCTTTTCATGAATCAAATTTGGGTTATGAAGTGTCAGTTCTGCACATTCTTTGTAAAGAGACGAAATCGGGAATGGTGATGCTTGCCTTGCAGGGCTTTGGGAGGCTTGGAAACAATCCAGTAATAACATATATAAACCCCTAGCATGAAACCTGCAGAGCGTAGAGACAAAGGGCAGCTCTTGTTAGTACTTCTGTTTTCTGCAGACTGCCCACCCTCCATGTCCCACCCGAGCATTTGTAGCGTATTCTCTCTGACCTTTTCTAGTCTCCTTGCCCTGGTCAGGCCATATTCCCTCCTGGAACCCCCACTGGAATTCAGCTCTGCTTGGAGGCTTGGTCGTCTTTGGATCCAGAAACTGCTGTGTCAGCATTAGTGGTTCAGGGCATTAGACTTTAATAGAACAAAAGCCTCCATAAAAGCAAACAGTGATTGGGTTCAGTTTGCCAATATGCCTTCATCAGCAACACCAAGTGACCCACAGGAAAAATTTGAAAAACAAAACCAAAAAACTTCCAGTAAATAAATGCAACATAGCATTCCTTGGTCGTTTTCTTTGCTGGAAGAAGGCATTCAGCTTCATCATCATCATTATCGTTGTATTAATTCGTTTGAACTGCCATAAAAAAATGGCTTAGACACATGGTTCAGACAATATTAATTTCTTTTGTCACGGTTCTGAAGGCTGAAATTCCCAGATCAAGGTGCCAGCTGGTTTGGTTTCTGATGAGGGCTCTTTCCTTGGCTTGCAGATCACCACTCTCCTGCTGTGTCTTCACATGGCTTCTCTGTAGTTTGTGCCTGTGGAAAGAGAGACAAGAGAAAGCTCTCTGTGTCTCTTTTTACAATTCTGTTGGATCAGATCACTGCCCTTTATCACCTTTTATTATTTCTTTTAACCTTAATTACTTCCTCAGAGTCTCCAAATATAGCTGCACTGGGGGTCAGGGCTTCAGCATATGAATGGAGAGGCACCAACATTCAGTCCATCATAATGGTCATTATCATCATGTATTTGATAACATTTATTTACCATTCAAAAGACTAGGAGGTGATAGAAGGGCTGCCTGTTAGGTTTTATTGAAGATCTATGTTATGCTGGCTGCTGTGGCAAATTTGTGGATGTGTTATTATTTTTTAAGCATGTTAAGCAGGTTTTATTTAAAGGTAGTTACACAGACTTCTTCTGGGAGGAAGAAGGGGGCCACAGCCAATGTTCTGGTATCCCAAGAAGTGAGGGTACCCTGCATGCATTATTTTAAAAAATTCTTAAGTACTTATCTCAAATTTGATTGTCACAGCAACCCTGTATGAGATAGGTATTATATGTCTCCATTTCATAGGTAGAAAATCAAGCTTTGAATAAATTTAGTAATTTGCTGATTATACCATTTACAAGCACGTGGAATGACAACAGTCTTCTGTCGTGCAGCTGTGCTCTAAACCCCTGCATCACAGCCTTATGATGATGCTTGCATCATAGCTCTAACAGCAGAAGTTGACAAAGGCAAGTGACACACGTACTGCAGAGTCAGCATGTGCAGAGTCACATAGCTAGGGTGTGAATTCAGGGAGAATGGAAGCCATTGTCATAATCAATTACAATGCTATGTTTGCTCTTATTACACTTTGTGAAAAACTTGATCAGAATTTACCTGACTGTGTGGAAGTATATGCTGTGTCATTTACCTTTACCCCAACTCCCACTTGGGAACCTATTGGGAGTAGAGGTTTAGCACAATGCTTGCTATATATTAGATACTCAGCAAGTATTAAACTAATGGAATTATTAGTATGTTGGTGACCTGAGGCAGTTCCTCGAGATAACCAAGCCTTCTCATTGTTACCTTAATCACTTATTAACAGAGGATAATAACATCTAGCACTGTCATTTTTCTGAGGATTAAGTACATACTATTTATTTTAAAAAGTAGTTGCTTCTCCTCCCCTCCTCCCTTTTCACTGGACTTGTATACATTTGGGAAAACAGGAAAGAGTTTAATTTTGTCCTGTGTCAGGCAAAGGGTCGTACAATAGGGACCCCTCTATTAAATATCTCCCACATTTTCTACTAATTAAAAACTGTTAATATTCAGCTAAAATTTTAGATCTCCTTGAAGGCATAAGGTTATTAACCATTTGCTGTTTATCTTGAATTCTTATAATGCTGGAGTAGATTTCTTCTTTTCATTCTTAGAGAGAATATGTGCAGAAGGAGTTTAGAGTGGGTAAAGGAGTGTAACTGTGTAATGGGGCTCTTTGAGGAGGAACAAGCCTGACAGGTACTACAGTGTGTGGGGCAGGGGGATGAGATGCACAGGAGTGGGGCAGGCAGAGGGAAGAGTGTGAGAACCTTCAGTAGGAAAGACAAGGACTGGCAGGACAAGCAGGAATTTAAAACCTACCAATTCCTCTATATCTTGGAAGTTGAAGCCTGGGAATTGTTTTTGATGCCTGATGAACATATTGAGTTGTACCTCAGGCAGATTCCTAAATTAAAAACAATTATGTTGCATTCTATCTTTGGTGTTTTTTCTTCCATTGAAATAACTATTAATATTAAAATCATGCATGGCATATATATGTGCATACACACTTGCACATGTATGTACACAATCTTGCTGCTGAAGACACTTTGAAAAGCCTCACTGCTTTGATTTCCTTTTCTTAGTCATTCCTAAGTTGCCTTTTTTACTCTGAAAGTATCTATGATTTTTCCAGTAATTATTCTTAGTAATCCTATGACAATGTTTTAGCACAAATGAATTGAATATATTTTTGCAGTAATTATTTTTTTCCTCATTGCATCAGTTTTTGTATATGACTGTGTACAATGTGTGACATCAATACATGGGGTCCTCCCTAAAGCTTGAGGCCTCCAATGGCCATAATGTTATCTTTGCTCATTTATGAGAAATGGAGGCATTTCTTCATTGTAATAGTGCACACACACAAAGCCATTTGTGTGTGTGTGTGTGTGTGTGTGTATGTATGTGCGCGCATAGCTAAAATCTTACTTTCTCGCAGCCCGCCAGATGTAGGGCAGACACACATCTGGCTTCTATCAGTTAGGGAGTAGCTTTAAGCACATCCTGTTAAATTGTCTGTTCCCAAAAGCAATCCCAACACATTCAGTGAATGTTATTTTTTCCCCCACAGTTATGTTCTTGATTGGACCACAAATTTTTCCATAATACTCTACTTGAAAAATAGGACATTCTAGCTCCTTATTCATAATCAACTCTCACCCCCAGCCTTTTTTAGAAAACTCTTATAAAAAAATGAGACATTAAGTGGATTGTATTCCAGCTTTGAAAAGACACAGTGAGTATTAGTTGCACCACTTTTTAGTTACGTGATTAACTGGTTCTCATTTTTTGTGTCTGTATACTGACTAGAGCTGGTGTAACTAACTCTCATCTGTCTTTTATGTGTCTGAGACATACTAGATTTGCTGCTAGTTTTCAATCAATTATTAACAAAGGACAGCAGATTGTTAACTTCAAATAATTTAAAGTTAGTTAAAATAATTTGGAAAATTCTAGATTTTGAATTTTGTTAGTTATACTACTGAAGTTTGAAATATAAAAGAAAAAAAATTCATCTTTTAGGGCAAGAAAATTATAAAGGATCCCTGAATTTTCTTCAGGGCACTTTATTGACAGCATTTTTCACAATTTAACCTTAACTCCTAAGTTACACATAATCCTTTTTCTGTTTTCTAGTTGTGGCAGAATTCATGGTTAGGCTGGGTTTTTGTTGAAAATTTGTTGAAAGTTTTGCATAAAACTGTGGTGAAGGGATGCTTTTTATCAGTGATCTGGTGGAAGCCATGGTTCACTGATTACAATAGAGAAACTAAAGAAAGGACCCATGTTTCAATAGTGGCAGCTTCCCTAATAGTCAGAGGACAATCTTCTTCTAAACTTTCAAAATACGAGTAGAGAAATTACTTAATAACTTAAAAAGTTAAGTTTTTTCTCTTTTTAAATATGGAAATAAATAGGGTAGAGCATGAGTTATTATATTACCCTGTCTTTCCCTGTAAGCATTCCTCATATAAAATACTCATAGGACTTCTCCAATATCTGCTGAATCTGTATGGTCAATCAGATAATTACTAACATTCAGTGTTCTCTGCAAAATGAATATGAAAAAACCACAAACAATTATTGTTTTCAAATACATAACATGTATCTTCTAAAAATGGTGCAACCTGTATCTGCCGCTCAGTTGTGAATATCAGTATTAGGAATATTTTTTAAAAAGAATGAGTTTTTGAAGGGAACTTTATTCAATTAAATCTTCTTGATTCTGGATGTACTTTGTTACCTAATCTGTATTGTATTTGGCATTGACTTTGATTCGGTGCTCTGTACTTAATGAACCAAAAACTCCTAAATATTCTTACATTAGTTAGTATGTTTCCCCCCAGTTAACAATTCCAGGACAAGGTTTTATAGGGTTTTGGGCAATAGAACCATTGCACCCGTTTGTCACGTAAGAAACACACAGGGTATATTGTATGTATATAAGCGAGTGACAGCATGTGTGTATACCTCATACCTTAATTTGGAAACACTCAGCTTTTGTTTCTGGAAAACACATTGATATTAGCATCCTATACAAGTGAGTATGCCTCTCCCTTATTTGTACTTTGGTAGAACTCTAAATATTTTACTGTGTAATTAGCTTGTACTTATTTATTTTTTATAAATACTATTTATAAATTTTTAATAAACATATAAAGAGGACAAAACAATTAATAATTCCCTCTAGTTATTTTTAAAATGAGAAATAATTATTTAGAAGAATAAATTACTCATGAATTTTTCAAGAAAAAAATTATATGTATATTCAGGATATGTGTGTGTGCATGCCTGTGTGTGTCTACATGCTTTTTTCTAAACAAAATTTATCCTACATAGTGTCATTATTCTTATGCCTTAATCTTTTGTAAGGACCATGAAATACTCTTATTTTGTGACTGTCATAATGTAGTTAGTCAGTGTCAGTCATATTGATGAACATTCAGGGCGTTTCTGTTTTTTTTTTTTTTTTTTTACTATTAAGGACATTATTGCAATGAACCTTCATGAATATATAACTTAGTAGTACTTCAAAATGTTTTTGTGCAATAAATTTCTAACTGGGAATTGTTGGCTCAAAAGAGCATTATTTTTAAGAGCACACATAAAGCAGTAAACTAACTTACACACTGTAGGGTGACAGTTTAATAGTGTTTAAGTACATCTGAGTGGCAGAAATTGACCAAGTAGAATTATTAGACTAAAAATAAAATTGTACTGAGTCACTGGGATGTGCTGTGGACTGCGAATATGGTTGTAATAGCCTATAATTAACTGTCATCAACTTTAGGCTTTATGACTTGGAATTTTTGTCAGAATTTCCCCATCATTTCACAAGCAGTTAGTAAACATTCTTGGGGTTCATTTTAGATCAAAAGCCATTTTAAAAAAGGAACTAGTCACAACATTCCTGTGCTTAACTATCTTTAAAATTGGACACTCTGAGGAAATCTGTGTTAGGAAAAAAGCTTGCATTGTCAAGTAATGAGTGTGTTTTTCCTCCTCAGGTGGAAGGGGCGATCTCGGAAAAGGAAAACACCACTGAGGCCTCGTATTGCTCCTGTAACTTGGAACTGGAGAGGAGGCAAGATGCTGGCATAGCTGTTGAGCTGAGAACCTGCTATGCCAACATATTGCCATCTTTCCTGTCTGACGGCAGCCTGGCCTCCTGTACGCCATCCCTCCACGTCTTGCTGCGGATACATGCCCTTCCATGGATGTGGGTTTTCATGACATGCCTGCCTTCCTGCTCTGCACTACAACGCTCACCCCGTCTAGCCACATTGGCCTTTTCTCGCTGTTCTTGGATTACACCGAGGATGTTCCTGCCTCGTAGTTTGCCTGCCTTTCTCTCATCGTTGGAGTCTCAGCAGGGATATCACATCCTCAGAAAAACCTTCCTTAACTGCACTGTCTGTTTCAGCTGTCATGTACCCCATCATCCTTCATCCCATTACACTGCTGTATCTTCAGAATCCTTGGTCACTCGCTGAACGTGTCTGTCCACTTGTTTGCTGTCTTGTTTCTTGTACTAGAATATGAATTCCTTGAGTTTAGGGTTTGTCTATTGAACCACTGTATCCCCAGAGCCTGACACCCAGTAAACCTTCAGTTCATGTGTTTGAAACTCCAGGCCAAACTTTATTCCATAAGAGGAGTCAAATAGTTACATTTTTCATGTTACCAGTGGCTTTGATGAAACCCTGACTCATGGGTAACAAAGAAGTAAACTGTAAAGTAAGATGTTACTCTTGGCCAGCAAGCCGAACACTTTAAAGCAGTCAAAATAAATGCCTCATGGGGTCCATGAACCCAAAGCAGTCAACATATTATAGTGGAAAAGTCTTCAAAATAAAACTTCTGTTCCAGTCTTCCCGCTGGTGTTCCCTGAAGGTCTTCAGACAAGTCTTAGCCTCTGAACCACCATTTTCTCAGTTGTTAAATGAAGATATTAATACCAACACCACATGATTCTTGAGGCAAGAGGTATTTTAACCAGAGGATTTTACCTTGCATCTAAACGCATGTCTATAAAATTTCTGATATATGTGCACTCATAAACATTCCACAAATATTAAGTATTTTAGTACCAAGAAAAATTTTTTTCTTTGGTTAGAAACAGGTAATCTTAAGTGGAAATACATGTCCAAACTGTAGAACATGTAGAATTCTGTATGTGAGACCAAGAAATCTAGAGAGACCATGGAGTTGAGAAGGATCTCAAATTCTTCTCCTGGTTAGTTCACACTCCTCACCTTCTTTATTTCTAAGGTTATTCACTGTCTATAGACTTCTGACCTTTCTTACAGAGTAAGAATGCTTAATAAATACTATTTGATATTCATGTTTTTAGATACTGAGATTTTTATTAAAAACTGCTTTTAACAGACTAAATTTTTTAAATTAATTTTGATACTTTTCTTAGAAACAAAATAACAATCACGCTTGTCAACTAACATTATTTATTGTTACCCTGGGTGTTAGAACTATAACATCCAGAAAGTGCTGGTTATACCTTTATTTCCTGCTTCTGAGAGTACATCAAGCAAAACTGTTCATTTAACAAAATTGTATAGCACAACACTGTGGCAATTTTAGTCTATAACTTTTGTATTATGTTTTTACAAGCTTAATTATTTTAAACACATCATTTAAAACTCAATATGACAATAAAGTACCTTAAGCAATGTGAGGTACTTTTTCTAATCTGAAGTTTCTATATCGTTTCTTTTAGTGACTTGTGTATTCATCACCTTGTTTCATCCCTTCAATTCTTAAAGCTATTGGTCAGAAATGAATATGTAGACAGCCTCTAGCCCTGGAAGACCATTGTACGAGCCCATGTTACCCATAACTTTGAAGAACCCACTGGAAATTGACAGCCATATAACCTTGTTCATTTCTATCTTGAGTGTGAAAATATTTTGTTGAGGGAATCAATAGGCTAGTTAATACAGCTTCTTGTTATTTATTTATTTATTTATTTTCCCTATAACTTAGTTTATAAAATTTGCTTCATGAGTTTGAGCTTCTTTTGCCTTCTTCAGAGTTCCTTCCTCTTCATCAGTTGTAGTCATATCCACTGCTCCCCTGACCTCAGTGCAGTTGAGCTGAATTCCAAGAATGGAAATGAACTTTGAGCTCACTTAAACCAACCTTCCACATCTGAATATGTTTTACTGTAATTGCTAAACACCTGAACGTTCTTTTATTCCCCAGGTAAACAGTCACGAGAGGGGAGAATTAGGACATAGAAGCATCATAGTGAAAAGCTGAGAAATAAACATTCTAAAGTATCCAATATCGTTTTTATATCAGTGGTTTTACATTTTAGTGTAAGAGCTGGAGAGTGTGTTTAAAAACACAGACTCCCAAACCATCCTGTAGACATTCAGATTTAATAGGTCTTGATTGAAATTCAAGAATCTTCATTTCTAATGAGCACCCTATTGATGTTGATTCAGTTTGGGAATGTACTATACTTTGTCTCAAGACTTAAGTCAGAGGGCAGGTTTTAAACATTCTTGGGCAATTCTCAATATGGAACTTGGGCCTGGTGGTGAAAGGAGCCTGCTTTCTCACTGTGCCTGGGTTTATGGAAAACTGGATCAATGTTATATAGCTGTGCTTTATGCTCTGAGGTTTCTTACATAAACAGCCCACATTAACTACACATAGGAGCATTGCACCAGGGACTACCCATGTGCTTCTGCAGGGTTGTTTTTAACTTCAATCATCTTTTCTTCACTGGTTCACATTACAGTTTCCAAGATGTTTTATTTTCTTTCCTGATTGACAGGATATTGACCCAAAGTCTTTACCTCTAAATATTCTCCCTTCTGTAGGATTTCTGTCAAATCGTAAATGATATATGAACTCCTTGGGACTACAGACTAGGTCTAGGTCTAATTATGCAGAAGGAGAATTTTCAAGATTTATAGAACTCTTTCAGTCGCAAATCTTTCTGTAAACTAAAGAATCATATCTTAATTGACTTATTACTTAGGTTTAGATTTTTGTGGATTCTTTTAAAAATTGGGACATCTTTCCTTTGTGAGGCAGTGTGGTATAGTAGAAAGAGCTTCAGAATGAAATGCAAAAAGTTCTGGCTTCTTGTCCTAGTCCTGTCATTTTCCAGCCATGCATGTGACTTTGCCTGCGGTTAATCATTTTTCTTAGTAGTAAATTGGGGGTAATAGTAGGAGAGAATGATAGAAAGAAAAGAGAAAAGAGAAATAACAGCTGTGAAAACTAAACATGGGCATATTGGAATATAATCTACAAAAAGAACAGCTGAGGGTTTGAGTAGTAATTAATTTTTTTTCAGCGTTTTATTGCTTTGTGTTGATATTGTCTAATTTGAGCATAAGAAAAAAGTAGAGTTCCAGATAGAAAGCAGATAACTTTTTTCTCATCCAACCTGAACCACTCATTTTCAAACTCGTTCCTGTCCTTGAAAAGAAAACTAGTTAGCTTTATCTTGAGGGAACATCCTGCTTCTCTTCTGCTGTATAAAAGATTGATAATGATTCTGTGACTCAAATACTTGCTTTCTCATTGGCTTAATATGTGATTCAAATTGGATAAGTTATATTA
The DNA here is from genome assembly GCF_902686445.1 of Sciurus carolinensis. Lineage (NCBI taxonomy): Eukaryota > Metazoa > Chordata > Mammalia > Rodentia > Sciuridae > Sciurus > Sciurus carolinensis. Next base: position 49,417,117 of record NC_062226.1, read on the forward strand.
AACTGCTTTGAAAAATGGTAAGAAGCTCTGCAAATAGAATGTTCCAAGATATTGTTTATAAATCTTTTCTTCCTTTACCCCTATGAAAGTTTATTTTTGAAATGATTGAGATTTTAATAAATTTAAAACATTTTCTTCTAAGCCTGGCTATAATGGTTTCATCTGTAGGATTTTAATTGTTTACCATTATGTTTGTAGTAGCTAGTCCACAGGAGATTTTGCGGGGTGGGCGTCTCCTTTCAGTCATCTTGTTTAGAAAAGCAGACAGAGGGGAAGCATCCGATTCAATAAATTTCCTATTCCGTCATCATCATCTGTCTCAAAACCCCAATAAAAGCAAAGTACTGCTTTAAGTTTTCACTGAAACTTGGTCTTTTTATTACCACATAAATGTTTTATGTAGTTATTTAATATTAAAAAATACACACTAGAGTTTCCAAAGTTAATTTTTTAGTGTTTTGAAAGTTAATTTAAATAAAATATTAAGAAATATATGATAAGTGAAGATGACAAAAAAATCTGTGAAAACGTAGTTCAAACTTTAGGCGACCTAATTAGGGAGTTTAGGTAAGCAAGATCCTGCTATGGAGTAGCAGAGGAAAACTTTCTGATGAACATGTTAAGTGTTACCTAAAGTTTCTCCAATACATGGTTCAATTTGAGAAATATGTGTATTATTCTTGGATGAAGAAAATTTCAGGTTTAAGTAAGAATTAATTTACTTTGTACATGCATTGCATATGTGTTATATATTTAATTGCTGTTAAGGATTAATAACATTTCCCAAGTGTAAGGACATTATTATATATTATGTCTTTAAAAGCAAATGATAAGCAAGTTTATAAGTTGATTAGTCAATATAAGTAAGTAATTGAGTATCTCAGTAGGTGTGTGTCCTTTTTTGGAGATAAGATGGTCCTCATTGCCAAACTAGCAGTTTATGACAGAGAAGAAACATAATCTGCAGATGCACAACAAAAGCAGAACCCTTAAGTCTAGAAAGCTTTTAAATCTCAGCTTGTATCAGAAAATTGACACTGGGGGTAATTGCCTTACAGTGCCTACACAATGCCATGAAACATGCAAATTAGACAAAAATCATCAAAGATAATTTGCTAAACATGGATTTCAGTACCTAGATGTCAAAAAAAATGCAGCAAAGAGACTCATCAAGTGTACATGAGAAAACAAAACTGGGAGAATGATGTAGTTACTTGGAAGCAAGCCACCTTCATGGTTTGCATGCTTTGAAAATATGTTCCATCTGATTGCTTAAGTCTGCAGAAAAATGAGTGATCTGACTTGCTGATTCCAAATTAATCACTTGGCCATTGAAAGACCTTACAGAAGATATTCATGGAATTTGTATGACCCAGAATGATCTTGTTCCCTTTCTTTTCTTCTCTCTTTGTTTTCTTTTCTTTTCTTTCTTTCTTGTAATGGGGATTAAGCATGGGGGTGCTTTATATTGGACTACATTCCCAGCCCTTTCTAATTTTTATTTTGGGACAGGGCTTTGCTAAGTTTCTGAGTCTGACTTTAAACTTGCAATTCTCTTGTCTCAGCCTCCCTAGTAGCTGGGATTACAGGCATGTACCACCATACCCAGCTCTGTTCATGTGCTCTCCCTGCTTCTCCACTTGCCAAACCTTTCCTGATTCCTAAAACTCGTATGAGATACCCAGATGCTGGACTTCAGTGAATTTCATAAAAAATTGGGTTGAGTATATTTACTGGATTGTAGAGAAACAATAGAGAGAGAGAGAGAGAGAGAGAGAGAGAGAGACAGAAGCTTATTTTGGGAGGGAGATACAGGTCTAATTAACTTGAAAGAAGAATAGCACTTGAGAATGAAGAAAGAGGTACAAAAAAAAAGTAAGCAAATACATTTGGTGATGAGGTTGCAAAATGAAAAATAGAAGAAAGCCCACATTTCAAAATTAAAATGATTAGTCTTCAGATGAATATTTTCCCTCAATTTAATATATTCCAAATAATTATGTAGTGCATATAAATAATTATCTATATTATATTATGAATTATAGAATTCTTTGCATAATTGAACTAAAAATAAAATCTCCAAGTTTTTTGAGAAGTATAAAAAATCTTTACCCAACTTCCTATGTCTTGAGATAGATTTTTTCAATTGTTTATTCATCATTCAATATTAATTAATTAATAACTTCCCACATACCAGGTACACAGTAGCTTTCCACTGCTTACATTCTAAGAAATGAGATAAACAAGCCATAGCAAGTTGGATTGCAATAAGGAACTACTTTTGTGTGTGGAAACATAGTAAGGAAATCTGGAAAACTACTCCAAGGAGATTTTTGCTGTTGATTATTAAGGTACAAAGTAGGGGAAAAGTATCAGAAAGCACATGAGAGAGTTCTGAAGCTAGGAATTTTGGCACATGAAGAACTGGGATGTCTGAGATGTTGAGTGCAGGGAGGATGAGAAGGGATTGGGGGTACAGTGCTGGGAGGGAAGACTTACAAAGGACTGACAAAGGCTTTAAGCAAGGCCATTGAAGAACTAGAAGTCACTGCCTCATAAAATGAGATTTTTTCCTTGAATATTCACCTTTTCTCCCAGGTTTATTCACTTCTTCCCTCTCACATCTCCTAAAATTTAAACTTCCCTTAAGGCTGTCACTCCTCTTTGTTACTACTGGTCCATCCTTCTCTTTGTATACAAACTTCAGCAAAAATAGCTAATGCTTACTGGCTCTGCTTATTGATGACCTGTTAACTCCTTACCCTTTGCAATCTGCCTTCTGTTCTCAAAACAGCCCTTTCCAAGAGGTCTATGACTCGATGGTCACAAGCCAACAGCCACCCTGTTATTTTTGTACACCATTTCCCTCAGAGGTCCCCTTCTGATGTCTGTGACACCATACTTCCTATTCGAAGCACCTTTAACAACTGTCTCTGTCTTCTGACTTTCACTCTTTATCCTTCCTCTTTCAGCATATTGCCAATGGTTTCTCTCCTTTTTTTCATCTTAATTTCTCTTTTTTTCCTGGATTATCTACCTCTACCACTTGGTTTTCAGCTCTTAAGAGCACTGAAGATGTCTTATTGAACATGTCCAATCTAGATTGCTGTTTTACTCCAGCTTTGCATTTCTACTTGCCTCTGCTGTAGCCACAATGGCCATACCATTCGCACCACAAACTTTTAGAAAGCCAGAAACCTACTTTATCCAGGTGGCTTCTTCTTTTTTTTTTTTTTTTTTTTTTTTTTTTTTTTAATCTTAGTTAAAAGTTTCATCACCAGTCTACACTGGGAACCTAAAGTCATCTTTCATCCCTTTCTTACCTATCCTCATACCATTACCCCCATGTAATCAGTTGCTAAATCCTGTTGATTCTACTCAGCAATGTCTCTCATGTAGTCATTTCCCAATCCAACTGCCTTCATTCAGACTCAGTTCCCAACCAGCTGTGGTAAAATATTTTAATTCACCTCCCAGTCTCCATTTGCAACTTCACCTAATCCAAATCTATTTTCCATTCCTGATAAAGTAATCCTGAAATATACATTTGATGATCTTACTGTCTTGATTTTTTACTGAATAAAGTTATAACTCCTTAGTCTGAAAGTTAATGTGCCCTCCAGGTTTGCACCAAACTGTTTTTTCTCTTTCATCTTCTTTATTTCTGTGCCCCACCTGACAACAGATTGTTCTAAAAGTCTTGCATATATTCATTCACACCTTCATTGCTTCATATTTTTCCATATCCCTTTCTTAATTGCAAAACTGTCTATTTCACAGTGCCAATGAAAATGGTAATTCTTCAATGAAACCTTCCCTGATCCTCCCAATTAAAATTAATTGCTATATCCTAGATCTTCCACAAGTATTTTGTATGTGATTCAGTCACATAAAACAATTATTCCTTAAAATATCATTGTGTGCTTATCATGTGCAAAGGACAGAAGCTGTTCTTAGCATGTTTTATAGGAGAGAGAGAAAGAGGGTCCTAAAACTTTTCTTAGATTTTTCTTGAGGATCTAATGCATGTTTTACTGTTTCATGTATCTGTATCTCTCCAATACCTAGTATACAAAACTTAACACACACACACAAACACACACACACACACACACACACACACACAAAATGCTGCAATACTTTAGCCCCTTTTTGCTAAATGAAAACATGTTTCCCAGGCTCTCCAAGAGCTCTTTCTTACATAAGTTGTTTTGGTTCTGTTTAATTTAAGGATAAGAGATTTGCTTTGGCCACTGAGAGAAGAGCTTCAGTGTAAGAATTCAGAAGGCCCGGAACTAGCAGCTGTGAGGATATGCTCTTCTCTCCTGCTGTCATCTCTGGTGTAGCTGTTGCTCATTGCTTCCCCCTCCCCTGGGAGTCTGCTGCATTATCTTCTTCAGTTCACCTCTTCTCTTACTCATCTTTCTCTTGTAGACTTGACTTGGAAGGGACCTACTCAGGTGCTACCACCTTCTCTTCTGGAGTCTGTATCTACACCATGACCTTTCAGTTTCATCCCCCACTCTTTCATATTTCCCAATTTCCAGAACCTGATGGGACCAGCCCTCTTTTTTTTACCAGGCCATATCAAAGGTTTCTTGTATAAACAGATCTTAGGTCCCATAGCACCTCTGGTCCCATCACCTCTGGTCTGCTGCAGATCTTGATGGCCTAGGCCACAGGAACTGTGAACAGGCACTTCCTCTTCACAAGGAGTATGAGCCCTAACTGTCCACACCCACCAAATGCCATCACTGAATAGCATGTACTTATAGTCCCATGTGTACTTAACATTTGGAATTATTTTCCTCCTATTTTATATTCTAACATAACTTCCACAAACACTAAAATAATTTTATTGACTAAAACATCATAACCCCAATTCTTATTTCTCCCTGATTTTGTTTCTTGTCTTCTTCATAATGTGCTTTGTCCTTTGAACCACACATTTATAAGATTCAGGATTGCTGATATTCCAAAAAGTTTTAAACCTTAAAGAGAGTTTGTTTTTCCTTTTCTTCCTCACCTTTCTTAATAGAGTCCTTGTAAATGCCAAATTTCTGGTGTTTGCCCTTAATTTTCTTGCTTCTGGGAATTTTTGACAGACTCTGTTAGCTGAAGACATAAGGCTGGAGTTCTTAGTTTCCTGCTTTACTATAGGCTGTGGCTCTTTGACACTTAACCCTCAAATGAATTTTATGCTCTCTATTTTGCTGAGTGAACAAGTTAGAGAGTCCATGAAAAGAAAAAAAAAAAAAAAAAAGGAGGAACTTTTCTACATTAAAGTTATCAGGTTCTAATGTCCTGGGAAATTTCCAGGATTGTTTAACTTTGTAATTCCTAAATTACATAATTCCTTAGTTACATATTTTAATAAACCACATTATGCCCATAGCATAAACAGTCTCAGTTTCTAATGTAATCTCATTTTACATTTTTCTTTATGATCTCTTAAAAATGTTCTTTTATGATTGCAGCCAGAAATCAGAATTAAGTGTTTCTTTATCTTGGCCTTCTTTAATTTTTTTAATTGAGTTTTAAAAATAGTAATCAAGCACAAAGTCTTTCATGGCATTTCTCTTGCCTCTAGCTAATATTTGTAATTCCTTATTAATGTGTTTTGGTATGTGGGTTTTATTCTCCAGTTGCATTTAGATCATGACAAAATTACAGGAGAATCTAAAAGCTAACAACTTATTCTTCATCTCAAGAAGCCTGAAAGGAGTAATAATTAAGAAAAACATGTAATGTAACATGAAAATCAATCTCTAAGGAATCAAATGTACACCATCTAGATTTCTCTGTTGTTATTGGCAGGCACTCAGTACATATTCATTAAAATAACTGCCAGAACTTTCATTAAGTGAAGGACATTTTCTAGGGTCATTTCAAACCTTCACTATCAAGATTTTAGAGGAATAACTACTTAAAAATCAAATTTCTTTTTGGAGGAACATCCAGAGCGATTAATGACAACATGGCCTCCAGAAAAGTCTCAAGTTAATTGTGTCTCATGCACTAGAGTGTCATCCTTTGAAAAGGCTGCCAAAGACATTCACATTTCCTATGTGCAGGGTCCTTCTCTTCCATGGGCCATCATATCAGTGTCCTCACTTATGTATGGGGCTCTGGGAAAAAAGCATGCCTGTTTCCTTCTTCTATTTCACAGCCTGAAATTGCCTTTCTGCTGGAAGATCAATGGTCTTGGTCTATTGCTTTCTAACTTCTTTAATAGAAAGAACTTCTAGGAGTCATGGTGCTTTTAGCAGAATATCATGAAGGGTTGCTAGGATAACCTTAATTACATATTATAGACACATCAGATGCCACCTTGAGAAGCTGAGATATATCATTGTTCATACTAAGGTTTAAGACAAGTTTATATTGGAAAGTACTTACAATTTAAAAAGCTGTCTCCATTAACTTATTTGTGCATCAATTGGGAAATGCTATTATTTAATTTTAGCAGTAAATCATCAAACTTCAACTCATAAAACCTTGTTCCATTAACAGTCAATAGTCTTAATGATTTACATCCTGACAATTAAATGAAATGACAAATTGTCTAATGTAAACTCTAACGTAACATTTTGAGACTGTCAGAAAATTTATCACTACTTTTGTAATTTAATAGTGTTTGTATCTGTATCTCAGTAAGTTATAAAATGCATTTACCTCTTGTCCTTCTTTTTAGTGCTCTCAGTTTTATACCACCTATCTCCCACATTTTTGTTTCATATCAGTGTATGATTTTTAAAATTATTACCAAATATGTCAACTAGGAAACATGAATTAGAGATGGAAAAGTTCCACTTTGCTAAAATCTGAACTTAGCACTGTGATGTTCTGGTTCATACTATTCTTAAAACAAGCATCACTGTCTTTCTTTTATCATCTGGGATATGTGACAGTCCAAAGGATGTGATCATGAATTACAGTTCAAAAATTACATGCTTTTAAAAAATTCACATGATAACCCTCAAAAATTTATAATTATACCTTGTATTTCAAAAATTTACAATTATACTTTGTATTTCAGCCCTCAGTTCCAAACATAACTGACGAACAACCATTTTTCAGTATCTATTTTGCCCCTGCCACGATATAGATTATTTTCTTTAAAAATGATGTTTTCTGCTTTGTACATAATATGTATGCTAATGGTTCAAAAAAGAAAAACAATCCTGAGGGCCTCCAAAGCTGATACAATGAAACCACCTTGGAAGTTATCAACACACCTTCATCCAGGAGCTGGTTTGTTTTTGGGGCGATCTTAATCTCATTCTGACCTTCAAGATGGATGAGATGAGCCGGAAGAAGCACAGTTTATGTTCCCAAGGCAAATGAATGGTGTCATTATAGGACCAGACTGTATCTACTGCACAGCCACAGTGACAAAGAGGGCATTTGTTTCTGCATATAAAGATTTTGTTAAGAACCTTTATTCCTGCCCCAAACTGTCACCACACAGATGCTTATCAAAGACACTGACATCTTTCCATGTTGCTCTGCCCGTGCCCCAGTTGCTGCCTGCTGTTGGTGTCTGTTACCATTTCTAAGCCATCTTCTCTTACATTTCAAGAGCCACTCTGAGCAGCAGTCTCCGGGGTCCACACTTCAGAAAGGCCACTCTTATCTGGATTTTATATGACAGGAGGCAGCACTGGTTGGGTTTCCCCGCTTCCTAGATTAACCAAAGTGAACTCTGACACTGATAGATGGGGTCAGGAGGGCTTGCCCTCAGGAAGTTGATCAAGATAAATTGTCCTATGTTAATAAGGGTAATTAAGCCCAGAAAAATATTGAACTTGACTCTGAGTAAATCTGCTTGATACTCTTTCCTCTTCAAACTCCAGGCACAGATTTTATAAAGTATTTTTCATATCTAGTATTGCACCTTTAATTAAGATTTTTTTTTAAAATTTGCCATATCTTTTCTTAGTTTCTTGTTTGTTTAGAAGAGCACCTTGTTTACTTGAGACAGAAGTTCTTATCTTGGCCCATAAGAGTACTTTTACCTCATATCCAGATGAACTTGTGTTCCTGGCATGGCAGTCTATAGGTCATTTGGACAGTCTCCCAGCTGGTCTTCTGATAACTCTTTCACTGGCCTCAGCATTTCCTGTAATCATTTTGGGTCACAGCCTCCATACTAGTCATCCTTCGTCCTGGGTGCTGACTGTGTCAAGAGTAATGTGTGACCAGGTAGTCAGATTTTGTTGCTTAGCAAATTCATTACTCTCTGGGCCAGATCAGGCACCAGCCCTTATATCTGATCTCTAGTGGTTACACAAGGTATGCAGTATTGATTTTAGACAACTCTGTCACTTGATAATTGCTTAGTGCCTTGAAAAATGTAGTCTAGATTAAGAAGGCAAAGGGCAAAGGTTACAGCTCTTTAATATTTTGTAGTTTTCTCTTTATTTTTCTCTTTGTTCTACTAAGGAGTAAAAGGAGACAACCAAGTTCTTCCCTGAAATTCTGGTTAATAAATTCCCAAAGGGACAAAACCTGTGAGGTTACATTGATTTCTGTGGTGTTTGTCTCATTTAATCCCTCAAAGGTTTCTTCAGAAAAGGAAGAACTGGCAGGTCTAAACTGAGGGAGTTAATATCACAGGGCCATTGGGATGAAATCTTAGATTAGTTCCCCAAAATGAAGGATTTCTTAGTACCAAGAAGTAAAACATATGAGTTTGGGGAGGATCCAAAAGATCAGGAAAAAATAAATATTAAGTTACTAGTATTAGGAAATTTACGGAAGTTATTTAATCCTTACAATTACTCTTCAAGGTCATTATCAGTATACCTCTTTTATAAAAACACCCTTACTAAATTAATTCTCAAGTGCCAGTAGGCTAGATTTCAGACTCAGTGCTGGGTTAGTATAAACCACAGAACCTTTCCAAAGTCTCACTCATTTGTGTTCCAAGGGGAAAACAGAACAGTCATTCCAGTGTAAAGTTATGTTTCCCATGTTATACTGGCATAACACATGTGATTTCCATCTAGAATACCTGTCAACATTTTTAGGTCAGAAGGGTAATGTTAAGACTTTGCAAACTCTTCTAAGAGAAAACATATTTAGATCATCTAACCCATTGACTTTTAAAGTGTCCCGAAGTTTGGTTCAAAAGACTTCTGGCTTCCAGGACCAAACCCCCTACACATGTACACACACACACACACACACACACACACACACCACAACTTTTCCTAAGCTTGGTTGAGGCCTTGCAATCTAGTGGTACTTATTCAGTTTCTTGAGCCCACATGAGAAATTTCAGGGTTCTCCTCTGTCAGCAGGTGCCAAGCAGGGTGACAATACTTCTTACCTGGAATCTCACTTATTGCTTTGTATGAGGTGGGCTTTCCTTCCCAATTTATCAAAGATTCATGGAAGTTGACCTAGCTAATAAATTACAGAGCCTACATCTGTCTTGACTCTAAACCACCCACTTCTTTGTGTCATGTTTACATTTGTCTATTCACAGATCCTCTTCTCAGATGAAATGTATATTTTTGTTGGTAGCTGTACCATTTAATAGAGCATCATAAATTGAGAAGCACAGTGGGAAAGTGATAAGACCTTAGAGTCACATGGAGCTGGGTTTTAATTCTACCTATGATCTGGCTACCATGGTTGTGTCTTTGCTGTGTTTGGTTGCTAATTTCATCTAGTAAAACTGAGACATTGTGTTTTTTGAATCTTGAATTTTTCTCCTTGGTTCTCATTTTTTTTTTTTTTTTTTTAGTATCCTTTTCACTTCTCATCATGCGCATGCTTGGTTTCCTCTCTATTCTTGAACATATGGAGTATCTTATAATACCTGTTTTAATGCCATGTTCTGCTAATTTCATCATCTCTGGTTCAGTTTTTATTAATTAATTTTTCTTCTGATTGTAGGTCATCTTTTCTTGTGTTCTCACATGTCCAATAATTTTTTTTACTGAATGCCAGACATTCAGCAAATTGTGATTTTTCACGTTTTTGCACACTTCATTTTATTGCCTTTCTTGGAAGAGTGTTGGGCTTTGTTCTGGTAGGCTGCTGCATTTGTGTGGGCTACTTTGTATCTTTAAATTCTTATTCCTAAGCTCTTTCAGGACAGATCTAGAGTAGTCTCGACTTTAGGATTGATTTATCCTCGTGTTTACGATTGGGCTCTTTAGAGACCTTTACTGAACGTCTCTCCCCTGTGGCTGCTGGGAACAGGAACAATTTCCAGCCTTGCATGTGCCCCCAGATTGTTTGACTTAAAGTTCCCCAGGAATTTTTCTTTCTTTGGAGGTTGCCCTTGAGGCCTTGAGGGGCTGTTCCTAATGCATGCACACATTACTATTCACAAAGGGCCCAGATAGAACCATGTGAAGGTCTCTGAAACTTCTCTAAGTAGCTCCCTCCTTTGGGGTGTCTGCCCTGCACATGCTAGCCTCCCTGGGCCCCTCAAGCTCTCATCAGTCTCGCAGTGAGACTGCCCAGAGAGGTTTCTCCTCCCTGCTGCACAGTCTAGAAATTGCCCTCAGGAGAGCCTCACTTGTTTCCATCTCACAGGGATCACTGCAGGCCAATGGCTGAAAATAGTTGTCTCCCATATTTTGTCTGGTTTTCTACCCTATTTATAGTGAGAGAGGAATTCTTGACCCTGTCAGTTCCTCAGGAACAGAGGTTTCAGCTGACACATCTGTGTTTAGAAATTTTTTTTTTAACTGCTCTGAATCACAGTTTGTGTGCTCATTTTCAAAAGTAATCTTATTATCATAAGACCTACTTCTCAATAACACATGAAGATTACAAATAATATTTTATGTATTCCTTTAGCAATGCACATGATTGGATTTAATAGGTAAATCTCTCAGATTCCCTAATTGTATGATGGGGATGATAGCTGTGTGGATTAAATAAATTAATATTTCTAATCCCTTTAGAACAATGCTTAGCACCTAGTAAGAGGTGTTACTTAAATCATTTTGAACAGTCAGAAAGAAACTACACATATCATTAATCAGTAGGGAGCATACTTGGTGTTAGAGAACAGTCAAACTATTTGTAATTGTCCTAATGAGATACTTTCTGTCTGTAGGTATTCTGTCTTAAATGATTCTCAACTCCTCCCCTTCATTCTCTCTGTCTTAATCCCACTTTCCTTTCCTGTTCAATTTCCTGGTTTGCTTCTGGCCATGTGATACAATACCCTCAGGATCATGATGACTGTGATTGCCTACATCGTTTAAAAGCATCAATACACATTTTAACATTCAGATTTTAAAAACTTTTAATGTTTTCATAATGGAGCATCTCTAGGACAAAACTTTCCCTTGCTATCCAGGTCACTTCTAATATAACTTTGATATGATACGTGACTCTATTGATTTGCTATATTAGACCAAAGGATTCTGCTAAGGATTGGAGGGGAAATGAAAGGATTGGAAGAAAACTGGAAGAAGAGTTTGAGACTAAATATTCAAAGGTCTTTGTGGACTCTGATACATAGCATATATTTGGTAAATGGTAGCTGTTGTGTTGATATTGTCATTTGAATGGATACACAAGTGATTACTATCTAAAAAGTACTAAGACTGACAAAGAAAGGAAGTCGACTGTTAAATATGATCGAAGAGTCTTAGGAGGGTTACATTGCCCTTGAACTTTATCATATATGTACAATCTAAATTCATCTTCTATAGATTCTGGGGTCTAATACTCATACTGCTCTTCTATTTATGTTGCAGAATCTCTTGTTTCTTTGTCATTTAGTTCAATTCTACTGATGAAGCCCCAACTCTGAATATACCATGGTTCTTTTCCATTTCTACTCCAATCAAGGCAAATTGATGCCCCTGTTAACTTAGGATCCCCAATCTATGTAACCAGATCTTCGATTTTGTTTTCCTACCCTCTCTTACCCTCCAGTATTGCTGATCATCCATCACATTCTTGCTTTCACAACCCTAAATCTTTTCCTTTCTCTTCAAAGTACCTTTCCCTTCCTCATTGACTAAATACATTTATTCATCCATTATTTATTGACTGCCTTACTTTGATCAAGCTTAGGGTTATTGTGTGCTAGGCTATGGGGTTGCAATTGGAGCGAAACCCATACGTGGTCAGTGTCCGCTGAGGGAAGAGAGAGAGAGAAAATCATCAGGTGATCACAAATCTTATGAACACTGACTATGATGAAAGCAATAATTGGCGCTGTGGGAGGGTGTCTGAGAGAATATCAGAGGGCCAAGAGCAGTAGGATGGGGAGAGAAGAGGGGTTTTTAAGGGAAGAAAGATCATGTGCCAAGGCATGTGTTCATCTCATAGATGTTTTCATCAGGTGATGTAGTTGCCCACCTCATTAAGGGAACACGAGAAACCATCAGTATGAAACTCGACTTCTCTGTTATACCTGCAATCCAGTCTGCACTTCTCCTGTCCTTCCTCCTTCCTCCTGCTACCAAGAAAGCCAGACCTGAGTGTTCTCATTTCATTTCTCTCACTCTCTCCCCTTTCTCTCTTTCTCTTGTTCCTCTAGTCAACAGAGTTTTCATCACCTGAAAAAGAAAACAAAACAAAATGAAAATGAGAACCTTCCAAGACTAAAGCTGCCACTCCTGCTTCCACTTAATTTCCCCCCTCCATGTAGTGATTCAGGTTTTTTTTTTTTTGGTATGGCCTATGTTTCTTTTGGCTTTTTTTTTTTTTAAATTTCTTCTTAAGAACAATTAAATTCAGCTTTCACCCATTCTGTACTGGAAATTTTATTCACCAAAGATACTGATAACTTCCATGTCATCGATTCCAACATAATTTTTGAGAACTTATTCTTCTTATCCACTCAGCAGTGTCTGACACTGTTAGACTTTCCTTCCTTCTGGAAAATTGGGTTTTCTTCTGTTCATCAAGACACTTTATTTCACTTTATGGTGTCCTCTTCTACTCATTACCTAAATACTGATGTTTCAAGGGTCAATTTTTTGGTTGTTTGCTCTGAATTTGTACACAGCCAAGTTTTACAGCCAAGAGGTCAAGAACTTTGGAAAGAGAAGATGCTTCCAATTGCTCTTATTCTGATATACTTGCTTACATTTTACATTTCTCCCCTCTTGTCCTTCTTTATCTGATTAAATCCCATCTAGGGATCTTTACCTGTAACCCACTGAATAGGCTGAATGCAGTGCTAGGAACACAATAAGTAATGAATATAAATCTATGACATGTATCAGTATCAGGAGGAACAATACATGGGAGGAAGAGCTTCTAGAAATGTGCACACACTTAGTCCTCCTTTCTTAAATGAATTGACATTGACTGATAGAAAACAGCCTCATCTTATTTCCATCTGTGACTGATTAGCAAGGGACTGCCCACAGAGCATGTTGAAACTGTTTGTTCAGAGATCAGTGGGAAGAGCACTACAATCTATTGATGATGTCATATCATTCATGTCTAACATGCTCTTTTGTTTTGTTTTCTTTTGCAGGTGATGAAAACCCTGTGATCACAAATCAAGTAGTCAATGGTAACACATCAGTATTACAATGGTGATACATAAGTATTTAAGTAATCAGTAGAAGAGGACACGATAAAGTGAAAGAGAGTGAAGAATGAGTAGAAGAATCCCCAGTTCTCAAGAAGGAAGGAAAGCCTAACAGTAGACTAGGAAGGAAGGAAAGTCTAATAGTGTCAGACACTGCTGGGGGGATAAGAAGATAATAACATAATATTTATGAAGCATGGATCATGGGTCTTGCATTGTACTAAGGATATTTAGTAGGTTATTTCATTATACATCACAACTCCATGAGATACTATTAGTATCTTTGTGTTTACATGGAGTAACAAAGACACAGAGAAGCAATAGCTTGCTCCAGATCATACAGCAAACAAGTGGTAGATTTGTGATTTACACCTAGTCTGTCACATAGTAGAGCTCATGTTCTTGAGCATCATGTAGTAGTCTTTTAATAAGGAGTGAACTAACTTACTCTTTCTTTCTCTTTCTCTTTCTTTCTTCCTTTTTTCTATGTGTATGGTTCAGATATGTGGAACCCCCCAGTGGATTAATCCATTGATGTGGATTAACTTACTGGGTGCTAACTGTAGGCAGGAAGGATGTGACTGAAGGAAGTTGGTTACTGGGGGTGTGGCTTTAAGTTGGTATTTGATCCCTTGTGAGCAGAACTCTTTCTTTACTTTCTGGCCACTGTGTCCTGAGCTGCTTTCCTCCACCAGGCCCCTCCACTTTAATGTTCTGCCTTACCTTGGGCCCAGAGCTATAGTTGACCATGAATTGAATCTCTGAAACTGTGAGTTAAACTTTTCCTCTTCTACATTGTTCTTGCTGAGTTTTTGGTCATAATGATGAAAAAGATAACTAAAACACTGTGGTTTTGCTATTCTTGGGCTAATAAAGAAGTGAATATAGTATGTATGCGATGATATGTGCATGTTTTAGTCAGCTTTTTTTGTTGCTGTGACCAAAAGATCCAGCAAGAACAATTTTAGAGGAGGAAAAGTTTTTTTGGTGTTCATGGTTTCAGAGGTCTTCATTCACAGATGGTCAGTTCCCAAGGTGAGGCAAAACATCATGATGGAAGAGTATGGAGAAGAAAAACAGCTCAGGACATGGCCACTAGGAGGCAGAGAGAAACAACTCCACTCTCCTATACCCCAAAGGTATGCCCCCAATGACCTACCTCCTCCAGCTACACCCTACCTGCCTACAGTTCCACCCAGTTAATCCCTATCAGGGAATTAATAAAGAGATTAGGCTAAGGCTCTCATAACCCAATCACTTACCTCTGTACTTTCTTGCATTGTCTCACACATGAGCTTTTGGAGGAAACCTAGTAACTAAACCTTAGCAGTGCAGAAAGCATGTTCCACCCCATTAGACCTCAATGATCACATCTTAAATAAGGATTATTTAGTTTAATAAAAACACACATGCTTTTTTTCATTTTGAAATGATTACAAAAGTTGCAAATATGTTCAGAAAACCTTGCTTTTTTTTCCCCTTTATTGGTTCTTTTTAGTTATGCATGACAATAGGATTCATTTTGACATAATTATAAAGGGATGGAATTTAATTTATTCTGATTCGGTTTTCAGTATTTCCCCTTCCTCTCCCCTCCCCCACGCCCTGTTCTCTTTCCTCTACTCTACTGATCTTTCTGCTATTTATTTAGAGTTTGTTTTTAAAATCAGTGTCTTGTGTATGCATATGATGATGAGATTTGCTGTTTTTGAAACACTGTTTTTGAAACACTGTCAGTTAAATTGTCAATCGAATGCTCTGATACCCTTGAGTGCTTAAATGTATATTTCCTTCCCATAGGCCCATTTTCCCCCAAATAACAGCAATATAATCACCGAAATTCAGAAATAAACATTGTTACATTAACACCATTTAATACTCAGTCTTGATAATTAGATTTTTCCAGTTGTCCCAATCCCTACTAGCAAAGGAATCCTCTTCCAAGTCATGGAGTGTATTCAGTTGTCTCCTTTAGTTCCTTCTAGTCTTGAACAGTTGTTTGTTTTTTCTTTGACTTTCATGGCCTTAAAAGGTTACGGGGCTGTTGCTCTGCAGATTGTTCCTCCTCATCCCATCAGGCTATGACTCTCCACAGGCAGTTCTCCACAGGTGCCACTTGCTTTGCTCATTCTCTGACAGCCATGCCCAGTTCTCTCTCCACATGAACCCTCGCCTCACCGCCTCACCCTGTCCGAGCTCCCATGGGTGCCCCTTCCTCTTCCAGTACATTGCTTGCCATTTTTTTTTTTTTTTTTTTTTTTTTTTTGCCTAGCTATTGGCTTGAGGGCAGAATTGTTGAGGAAGGGAAAGGGGAGCAGAAATTAGATGTCATTTAAGATCACATCCACTTCTATGACAGATAAAGTAATATGGTTAATATTGACAAGCCCAGGCTCAGAAAATGGGGTCGAGATCTGTTGAGATCATTGGAACAAATGACCACGCCTAGAGGAATCACCAAGGCTGCAGCACAGTGAGACCCTGAGTGGCTTGGTCTGGGGCTACATGTGGCACACCGGGAAGTATGGCTGCCAGAACAAGACCTGAGAATGAACAAAGAATTCAGGATATGTTTACACACAGTGCCCCCAAAAAGGAAGGGGAAACGATGGTGGATGGCTGCCCAGAAAGCAATAAGTGTTCATTAGGGTAGATCAGGCAAGAAAGGAAAATATTTAACAATATTAATCAGCAAGAATCTTAATATGAATCAAAGAGATTAGTGATCTTATGCATTATGGGAACAATTAATCTAGTCTAAGTAATACTGTATTGATGATCACATGGTATTATTTTACGGGACTAGATGCCATGTAATTAATGTTATGCTGCCATCATTCGGTTGAACTTAAAATGGCTTCCTCACTAATTAGAACTATTTTGATGTATTTTTAATGCAGAGAGGATATCCTAATTTTAATTATAGTATTCTTTCTTAAACAGTAATGATAAATAATTTATGAAAATAGGAAATGAGTTAAAATGTACATTTATTGTTTTGGCTTGGGTATGAGGTGACCCCAAAAGCTCCTGTGTTAATGCAGGAATATTCAGAGGTGAAATGATTGGTTTAGGAGAGCTATAAACTAATCAGTCCACCCTAGCTTGAATGAACTGATTGGGTGGTAACTGCAGATAGAATGGTGTGGGTTGGGGAGGTAGGTCACTGGGGACATGCCCTGGAAGGGTGCATCTTCCTTGTGGTTTCTCCCTACATCTGCCTCTTGATCCCACCATTAACTGAGCAACTATCCTTTGCTGGGCCCTTCCACCATGATGAACTGCCTCACCTTCACACCAGAGCAATGGAGTCAGCCATCTATGGATTGAGATCTGTGAACCCCTGAGCCCCAGATAAACTTTTCCTCCTCTAAGTTGTTCTTGTTGGATATTTGGGTCACAGTGACACAAAGTTGACCAACACATTTCTACATTAACTTAAAAATCTTCATAAAAACTCATTCTAGTTAAAAATAAACTGCCACCACTAGTCCTTGACTTGTTTCAAAGACTTTGTCATGCTTAGTGATACTTAATATTTGGATCCTTTTTCACCACCAGGACACTTTCCCATTGTTTTTTCTAGTGTGATGCAAGCATGCAGTGAATTTCCTTATAAAATAAGCATGCATTTTTGAAATAAAATTAATATTTTAATATTTATATTATATTACATTTTAAAATATATTAAAAATGCATAGATTTTTAACAAAATTATATATATATATATTTTAATTTATTTTTATTGTAAACAAATGGGATACATCTTGTTTCTCTGATTGTAATGAAGTAGAGGCATACCATTTGTGTAATCATACATTTACATAGGGTAATGGTGTTTGATTCATTCTGTTATTTTTTCCTTTTCCCCCACCCCTCCCACTCCCTTTTCCCTCTATACAGTCCCTTCTTCCTCCATTCTTGCCTCCCTCCCACCCCCCATTATGTGTCATCATGTTTATTAGCAAGATCATTCGTCCTTTGGTTTTTTGAGATTGGCTTATCTCACTTAGCATGATACTCTCCAATTTCATCCATTTACCTGCAAATGCCATAATTTTATTATTCTTTATGACTGAGTAATATTCCATTGTATATATATACAATGGAATATATATATATATCTCACAGTTTCTTTATCCATTCATCAATTGAAGGGCATCTAGGTTGGTTCCACAATCTGGCTATTGTGAATTGAGCAGCTATGAGCATTTTTAATATTATACATCAGGGTCAAGCAAATGTTTTTCTGTAAAAGACCAATGGTAACTAAGGTTTGCAGACTATATAGTTTTATCACAATTAATCAACTCTGCTATTGTAGCATGAACGTGTCATAAACATACATTAACAAATGTGCATAATTATATTCCAGCAAAACTTTATTCACAAAAATCAGATGTGAGCCAGATTTGGCCCATAGATTATAGGTCGTCAACTCTTACTTTAGGTTATTAATGTTGACAGAACTTCCAGTCATAAGGAATGTCCAGATTTATGTTATCATTTTAAACAACTAAAAACTGAATAAAAAAATAAGAAAAAATGGTTTTCAGACAATAGACAATAGGTAGCATAGGATAATGATACTTGAGGAAAAGTGAGTCCTATGATTATTTCAGCCTACTTCGTGGACTGAGTTTCTTGATTGCAGCGCAAAGAAGAGAAAAGCCAAATGGATCAGTATTTCCACTGAGTTAGGTTGGAGTTCAGGAGGCAGATAAAGACTTGCAGGACAAGATATTGAAGAAAATATTGGCCTACAGAGAGAGACTTGGACATAAAGGGACTTTCACAGAGATCTCTAGAAGTGCCTGTAGATGGGCTGGGGAGATAGCTCAGCTGGTAGAGTGCTTGCCTTGCAAGCACAAGGCACTGAGTTCGATCCCCAGTACCGCAAAAAAAAAAAAAAAAAAAAAAAAAAAAAAAAGTGCCTGTAGGAGTCTTCAACTGATGTGTAATCTCCTTATCTATGTGAAGGATTTCCCATGACAGAAGAAAGAACACCCAGAAAGAAGCAGTGCTGGAAATATTTGTTTCTCCCTGCCAGAGAGTAAAGACCTCCTAATACAGGGAACACTGAATAGAGTCCTCACGAGAATGTGTCCTTGGTGTGGGATACATTACCCTGGACTATTAGGTCTGCCTCTCTCCCATGCAAACAAAACTTAAGAACAAATCTCAAAGGAATCAAACAGATTTCAAGCAACTTAACCGCATCCTAAAACAAAATCTGACAACATTTTAAGGTTTTAACACATCCAATACCCAGTAAAATAAAATTTAAAATGCTCAGAATCCAATCAAAAGTTACCAAGCAAACAAACAACAAGTAAACAACAAAAACCCCAGGAAAATAGGACCCATAAATAGTAAGAAAAATATGATTGAAAGAATCAGACTCGGAAATGACATAAATGATAGAATTATCAGACAAGGATATTAAAACACACACTATAAATTACCTCATTTGTCCCAGGAAGTAAAGAAAGCAAGAAATGATATAAAAAATAAACAAATTCAATACCTAGAGATAAAAAAAATCTGATATGATAAATGAACTTGATCAGCTTAACAGTAAATAGTATATTACAGAAGACAATATCAATGAACTTGAAGACAGACAAGAAAAGTGTGAAAGATAAGATCACAAATTCAAGTCCAGTCTTGAAATCTTGTCTCAAAATATAGAGCAGAATGGGTAGTGGGGGCAGGATCTGGGAATGTAGTTCAATGGCTGAGTGCCCCTTGGTTCAATCCACAGTACCACACACACACACAAAAACAAAACAAAACAAGATTTACCATAGGTCTTCTCTCTGTTTGGTTGTCTGTCTGTCTGTCTCTCACTCTCTCTGGGGTAAGCTAACAGTTGATTCATCTTAATGATACCAGACTAAGTGATACCAACAGAGTTGAGCTAGTATGAATGAGATTACACATGTGTTTGTTTTCAACATTTAGGGATTCACCTAAAAACTGCCTGGTAAGAAATAATCCAAAATAAGATTCAATATCCTATATTGCTTTGTGGCAGAACATATCAATTCACTCCAAATCAACACTTATTTATTAAATATCTACTATTGTATGGATAGTAAGAAGGACGAGTGGTTATTACATCTTCTTCTGATGGTTTTAACTTTGGGAGCTTGTGAGACAGGTAAATAAATAGCCACATTATGTGACAGAACAAGAAAAGTATCTTAAAGGAGGTATAAAGTGCCGTGGGAACCCAGAGGGCAATTATTGCTCCTAGAAGAGATCTGGCTTTAAAGGGCAAGTAGTGCTTAGTCTTTGCACTGACAGGTCCTCAGTGAAGGAGGAAACAAGGAGATGTTTCAGAGAAAATGTCATCAATGAGCACACACACACACACACACACACACACACACACAGCACTAGCAATAATATTAGGACAATAGTGAGTCCTTTCTCCATCTGAAGTTTGGGATCCCTTACATTATAGTTACAACAATAGTGGGAAGTAAGATTGGAAAAGTAGATTGGGGGCTTATTCAGGAAGGACTTAGAAGATGGAACTTGGTGTTTGTCATGCAAAAGGAATTATTGAGGCAGAGATGTTCACATTCGTTTACCACCTATTGCTACCCTAGGGAATAGAGATGAACTAACTACCACTAATTTCTTCTAACATATATTTTATCACTTAGAACCTTTCATAACATTTCACATACAGAGGGACCAAAATATATGTAACCATATATTTTGAACCTGTAAGTTGTGTCTACTATTCTGCCACTAACATAATATCCTGACGGCCTTCTTTTACTATGTTTTACTCTTTCATATATGCCATCCACCTAAATCTTAGATGTTATACTGATTTAACAAGATATAAAGCAATCTAAAATTGCTGATACATATTTTAAGATTATTTGCTCAAGGACTTGTACAAATTTTATACTTGACACTTAAAAATTAATAATCTGTATGGATTTTAATTTTTGCCTTCGAGCGTCTTGGAGTTGCTTCTGAGTCTCTGATAAATATTTCCCCATGAAAGACTACTGCTTTCAATAAATGTTTTACTGTCAATTAAAAAAAAACTTTAAAAAGGTTGACTAAATATTTAGAAAGCACATTGTGTTAAGCGAAACCTTGTATGTAATAAATAATGTGGGTAACAGAAGATCATCCTGGATGAATAGTCTGTAATTGTCTCAAGAATAGCATACAGTGAGACAAGTTCTTTTGGTTACTTCCTCAAACCACCAACACAATGGGGAAAGTGGAGGAAATGATCCATGAACAGCAAGCAAAGGGAACCAGAAAATGTGACGTGCAAACTTGGAGACATGACAACATTAGAATCAAAACCAACAAAAAAGAACACGGTCCAGAATAGGGTGAGAAGTATGAAAAGCAAACATTCACTAGCACTGGAGTTTAACTAGGTCTGCGTAAGAGATAAGTAGCATATTTGACCTTCGCCATGATTCGCAAGCAGTTCCCTAGCATTGCGTTGGTGCTGCTGGTTTTCTCTGTAGAGCTGAAACTGATTCTCCTCCAACAAAGAATAAAGGAAGAGAGTTTACAACTGCTGAATAATTTGCAAACCTCATCAGTCCAGCAGTGTCTGCCATACAGGAAAAATTTCCGGCTTCCTCAGAAATCTGTGAATTTTCACCAGTACCCAAAAGGGCATGCGCTGGCCATTCTCCATGAGATGCTTCAGCAGATCTTCAACCTCTTCAAGGAAAATATTTCTCTGGGCGGTGGTGAGGAAATCCACATTCAGAAATTCCTCATTGACCTTCATCAACAACTAGAATACCTGGAAACACTCTTGGGACTGGAAGCAGAGCAGAAAAGTGGTGCACTAGGGAGTAAGAACCTTAGGTTGCGGGTTAAAGCATACTTTCGAAGGATCCACCATTACCTGGAAAGCCAGCAACACAGCAGTTGTGCCTGCACCATTGTTCAGGTAGAAATCAGCCGGTGTCTAGTCTTTGTATTCAGACTCACAGGAAGTCTTATCAGACAAGGAATAGACCCTTGAACAGTGTGGAGCAAGAGCCAACCACAGACTCTAAGTGGATAAGGTTGGTGGAGGAGCAAGGGAACATATGTGAACATTATTACCTTTTACCTCAAAATGATAGCTTTGTTTTGGCTTTGTGTGTGTATGAATATATCAAATTGTGTTTTAAGTTTATGTATAATTGACCATGAGTACTTTTATTTTGTGATTTCCTTTATTTTTTTCTATCCATTTTAAACTGTGAGTCAAAATAAATTCATTCATAATTCATAATTGGATCCTCAAAATGGTATATTATCATAGAAGCTGGTGAGTAGATAAAATGAATATTTAAAAATTGCATGTTTGTAAAGTGACTTAGATATAATATTATTCACTGAAGCATTATTTATAATATCCAAACATAGGAAGCCACCCGAATTCTTCTACTTAGAGATAGTTAAGCTGTATTCATATAAAGGAATATCACTCAGCTGGAGAAAAGAATACGGGACCTCTTCCTAGACTTAAAAAAAAGAAAAGAAAAAGAAAGGCAAGATACAGAATAGTGCATGTAAAATTGTATACTTGGGTATAAAGTAGAATAAATTTAATTTACTGTGTATGAATAAAGAATACATAAGAAATAAATTTCAATGATTACATGTATTTGTGGAAAATGAGGGCAACCTGAGGGAGTAGGACAGAGTTGGAAAGATTTAGAGTTCGTTTTTATATTTTATTTTTGAATTAGGTGAATATTGCAAGTTAAATTAATAAGTTAGAATGTAGCAAACAAGTCAGTTATCAGAAATATGCATGAAGGAGTCTTGGTGAAAGATCAGAAGAAACAGGATGGGCCAGCCTGTCCTTGGGTGGGACATCTGGGGGGCAGAGAGCTGGAGAGAAGTGGAGGGTTGGAGCCATGTCAAGGGAGAGGGTTCCAGCTCCCTGGAGAAGCTGCTGATGAAGGAAATCCAGCCCTTCTAACTAGGAGCTCTCAGAAATCATCATGGATCAAATGTGGGGCCAGATCACTGAATGTCATGGAGACTTGGTGACCTTCCCACGCTGGTCCAGGGTAGGCAGCACCGCCATAGCCCAAAACTTCGGAACTTGTTTTATCGCTTTTGGTCATGTTCAGATTCATTGCGTGATTCAAGACAAAAGTAATTATTGAAAGTAAAAACTTGCTAAGGAACAAAACATAGTCCAGTTCAGTTTAATTAGTGCAATTAAGTAGATAATCTATTGTCTGATGATTCTAGATTGGTTTGAAAGGGAGAAGTAGGAACTGACTAAGATACTGGAAATGAGGCACTCGCTTATGGCAGTTAAAGGAGGCCAGGCAGAGGCTGGCAGTCAGAAACAGTTCCTTGCTGACTTCTCCCTGAAAGGTGAGCAGGAGTGGACCTGCTTACTCCCAAGTTCACACAGAGAGTGACGTGGAGGGAGGAGAGGTACCATACTTGACCACAAATATAAGCCATTTTGTTTCTCATGGGCTGGAGAATTTGTTGTTTTCTTCTTTAAACCAGGAAGTTTTCAGAACCAAATCCTATATTGAACACATTATTCAATGCTAAAGTTAACCTTACAAAGTATTTTCTGTTGTCATCCTCTTTTTTTCAGGTGAAAACAAGATTTTAAAGGTAGAATAGAACATGCTCAAAGTAATGCAGCAAGTCAGAGCCAGCAAATGCCAGAGCAGATACCACACTCCCAAATTGACCTGACGCAAAAGCTCACACGGTGTTCTTGAAACCACAAACCTGAACGAAATTGTGCAATATTGCTGCAAAACAATTATATCTCTAATTATAACAAGTTTCTCCTGGCTTTTGTTATTCAAGTTCACAACAAGGTCTGCATTCTCGAATTAAATAAAGGACATTTCCCCTCCTCTAGACATTTCTTCCTAAGAACTGAAGAGAAGTTAAATGTGCATAGGAAAGGGAGGAAGAGGGAATAGGCATAGTTACTATCAAACCAGACTGTGGAATAAAAGTTTCTGGTTCTGGATAGCATTCAGAATTAGAGAGAGAGAGAGAGAGAGAGAGAGAGAGAGAGAGAGAGAGAGAGAGAGGAGAGAGGTGGGGGGAGGCAGGGAGAGAGAAGGAGAAAAGATAGGAGAGAGCAGTGTCCTTGCTAACCTCTCCTCTGGGTGAAATTTTGGAGGAGGGCAATGGAAATTCTAGATGAATCCAAAGTGGGTCTGCTCCTGGATGTGCAGGGCATTCCCTGAGATACCAGGTCTTGTAGACAAAGTGTGTTATGCCAGCTTCCATAGGCAATTGCTATGTCAGGTTTCATGTGGACCGTGGGTGAGAAAGGTGGGTACTAAAAAGTCAATCAAAGTGCCGGGACATCTCCATTTTCTTTAACATATAGTGTGGGAGGATGCTACCAATGAAAAAGTGTGGAAGGAGGGTCACACATAGGAATTTATGTGTACCACGCCAAATGACTTCTATTCATACTATATTGGTATGAATTTATTTACATGACCCCAACTAATTTCAAGGGTTGTGAATTAGTTGTTTTGTCCAAAAGGAAAATGAATGGATTTAATGAACATGTAGCAGTGAACTCTTTCTAGAATTGTTTATCAAATGCAGTCAACTATATTTAAAACCTGCTACTAATACTGGTTTACAATCTCTATCCTTAATTATAAGCTCATAAGGCCCATAAGTTGCTTTCTAAAGCAATTGATAATTTCATACAGGCTTTGTCACTGCTTAATTGGAATGTAGTGTTCATAAATGAAACTATTCATTATAATGAAGTTAATCATCCAAAAATGTAATGTGCTGTGCTAGTAAGCTTTCTATCACTGTAACAAATAACTGAGGTAATCGATTTAGAAAGAAAGAAGATTTGTTTGGCTCACAGTTTTGGAGATTTCAATCCATAATTGATTGGGCCTGTTGCTTTAGGTTTGTGGTGAGTCAACATGTGGAAGAGCAAAATTGCTTCCCTTATCTCCAGGAAGTGAAAGAGAGAAAAAGATCTCTGTCCCCAATTATCTTCAGGGGCAGGTTCGCAATGACCTAAGAACCCCCCCCCAAAGCTTCACCTCTCAAAGATATAACCACCTCCCAATACCATTACCTTGGCAACCAAACCCTCAACACATTGACCTTCGGAAGAAAATTAACCTCCAAAGTATACCATGCACAAAAGTGAATAAAATATGACTACATACAAATTTTAGTAAATTTTCATTCATTCACCCTTTCTTACTTGCATTCATGACCTTATACAACTCTTATATGACAAAAGAGACAAGAAACTAATGGGCAACAGGAGCCAAAATTCTTAATACATGTGTATTCATGGGCTTCTTTCTTATGATGGCAATTTTCTCTAAGGAATATACTGAGTTGCTCTTTTTGTTTCTTGGCACTTTTTATGTGCCAGGATGGTTATGATACATTTGCATTGAAAGGAAAACATAACCAGAAAGAATTTAAACAAGACAACGAAGATTTTACATTAAAAAGAAGGTAACATTCTGGGTACAGTGAGGAAGAATGGGTCCAGAAAAGCAAGAGTATACTGTTATGCTGAGCTATGCCCTGGATGGAGCAGAAGGGGGAACACAACTCCTAGCTTGGGTCCCTTCCCGTCTTCTATGTTGATGTCAGCTAAATGCATATTATTAACTTTAAATTCTTTCTTAAATTTAAAAAAATTATATACTCAGTTGCCATTTGGTACCTTCGCTTAATAATCTAAACAGTAACAAAGTTAGTTTGTTCAAACTGATCTCCTTTCTTATTCTTTCCCAAGTTTGTTAGTAGCAGTTCTATATTTGCAGGTTCTCAGGTAGTCATTCTTGACTTCTGATTTTTGCTCACCTCTGATCTGAGTGCAATTAATATTTTTATACCATGAAACATTTTCATATAGGAACTTCAAGTCACTCTTTATTTTGAGCACAAGTGTCTTAATCAACTGAGTTACAGTAATAGATTGGAACTGTTCTGAAATTTCTTGGAAGAAAAATACTTAAGATTTGTTTGTTAATATTAATATGCCTCTGAATCTTTTCTAACATTTTATTGGTAGCTATACCCTCATACTTTTCTATCTGCAGCGTTTATTTTTTTGTTCCATTTTATTTCAACCTTCTTTATTTCTGAAATCAGTTTTATACTCGTCTCAAAAATTGTATGAATTTCTAAATTTCATTTGCTCTGTCAATAATCATGTTTAACTGTTTCAGCATGTTCTTTTCGGGTATATTTTTCAATTTACCACTATTCGAGAGACTTCATTGAAGAATATCTTTTAATTCTAAAATAACTTCACTCTCACATTGCTGGTGGAGCTGCAAATTAGTGCAGCCACTCTGGAAAGCAGTGTGGAGAATCTGCAGAAAACTTGGAATGGACCCACCTTTTGACCCAGTTATCCCACTCCTCGGTTTATACTCAAAGGACTTAAAATCAGCATACTACAGTAACACAGCCACATCAATGTTTATAGCAGCTCAGTTCACAATAGCTAGATTGTGGAACCAACCTAGATGCCCTTCGACAGATGAATGGATAAAGAAACTGTGGTATATATACACCATGGAATATTACTCAGACATAAAGAAGAATGAAATAATGGCATTGCAAATAAATGGATGGAATTGGAGAATATCAATGCTAAGTGAAATAAGACAATCCCAAAAAACCAAAGGCCGAATGTTTTCCCTGATAGGTGGATGATGATATTTAATGGGGGTGGGGGGTGGGAAGTGAGAGAAGAATGGGGGAACTTTAGATTATGTAGAAGGAAATGAGAGGGAGGGGGTATGAAAAATGGTAGAATGAGACAGACATCATTACCCTATGTACATGTATGATTACATGAATGGTACAAATCTATGTTGTGTACAACTACAGAAATGGAATGATGTACCCCATTTATGTACAATGAATCAAAATGTAGTCTGTAAAAAATTAGAAAATAAATAAATAATTTAAAAAATAGTGCCCAAAATATTGGCAAAACTAATCAAATAAAACAAACTCTACTCAACAGAAAGGCTCAGAGAGTTACCCATACACAAATATTGGGTGATTTCAATATGCTTCTCTTGTTGACAGATAGGTCATTCTACCATAAAATCAACAAAGATACTACAGAGTTAAAACATACTGTAACGCAAATGAACTTAATAGGCATCTATAGAATATTTTATCCAACAAAGCTGAATACACTTTTTTTAGCTGCTCACAGAACTTTCTCCAAAATAGATCATATTTTATGTCATGAAGCAAATTTTAGCAAATACAAAAACTGTAATAGTTCCTTGCATCTCGTCAGATAATAATGGAATGAAATTAGAAAACAGCAGCCAAATAAACCATACAAACTGTACAAACACATGGAAATTTAGCAACATACTTTCCAATGATGAATGGATCATTAAAGAAATCAGAGGAGAAATTTTAAAATTCTTAGAATCAAACAAGAATAGAAATATAACACATCAACATCTCTGGGCACAGCAAAGGTGATTCTAAGAAGAAAGTTTATTGCTATGAGTGCCTACATTAAAAAAATAAAAAAGATCTCCAATAAACAACTTAATGATGCATCTCAAAGCCCTAGAAAAGAAGTAAAACAAGAACAAGTAATTCTCAAAACCAGTAGAAGAAATAATAAAGATCAGAGCTAAAATTAATGAAATAGAGAATAAAAGAATGATACAAAGGATCAATGAAAAGTAATTGGTTCTTTGAAAAGATAAACAAAATTGGACTGGGATTATAGCTCAGAGGTTGAGCACTTGCCTAGCATGTGTGAGGCACTGGGTTCAATTCTCAGCACCACATAAAAATAAAAAATAATGGTATTGTGTCCATCTACAACTAAAAATATTTTACGAAAAAATAAACAAAGATTGATAAAGCCTTAGCCAAACTAAGAAAAAATAAAAAAAAGAAGACTCAAATCAACACAAATTTAATAAAATTAAGAGTGAAAAAGTACATACAATAACAACACTGAAATCCAGAGGATCATTGGGAACTATTGAAAACCAGGTAAGGACATGTAAGGAAAGGAAACTATAGACCAATATCCTTGATGAATATAGATGCAAAAGTCCTTAATAAAACATTAGCAAATCAGATTTAAAAATACATTAAAAGATTATAGAACATGATCAAGTTGTTTTCACTCCAGGGATGCAAAGATGGTTCCACATACACAAATTAATAAACATAATGCATCACATAAATAGATCAAGAACAAAACTCACATGATCATCTCAATAGATGCAGAAAGAAACTTTAGCAAAATTCAACAGCCATTTATAATAAAAACCCCGAAAAAACTAGCAATAAAAGGAATATATCTCAACATCAGAAAGGGTATACATGACAAAACAAACACCAACATCATACTGAGTGGGGAAAAGCTGAAAGCATTTCCTCAAAATCAGGACCATACAAGGATGTCCACTTTCACCATTGCAAGTCAATATAGTTCTTAAAACTTTAACAGGACCAGTTAGGCCAGAGAAGAATATAAAATGTATACAAACAGGAAAGGCAGCAGTCAGAGTCTCTGTTGCAGATGATATGATCTCATACATAGGGGATCCTAAGAATTCTACCAGAAGTCTTCTAGAGCTGATAAACAGATTCGCCAAAGTAGTAGAATACAAAACCAACATACAAATATCAATAGCCTTTCTACACACCAATAGTAAATCAGCTGCAAAAGAATCAGGAAAAATTTCCATTCACAATGACTTTATTATCTAGGAATATATCTAACCAAAGAAGTGAAAGATTTCTACCAATATAATTACAGAACACTGGGGACAAAATGAAGAAGATACAAGAAGATGGAAGCATCTCCCATTTTCACAGACAGGTGAAATAATGTTGCTAAAATGGCAATGCCAGCAAGAGTGATTTACAGCTTCAATGCAATCCACATCAAAATATCAATAATATTCATTTAAGGAACTAGAAACAAACAATCCTATAATTCACATGGAAGAACAAAAGACCCAGAGTTTCCAAAGCAATTCTGAGTAAAAAGAGTAAAGCTGGAGGCATCACAATCGCCAACTTCAAATTACACTATTGAGTCACAGAAACAAAAACAGCTTGGTACTGGTATAAAAATAGACATGTAGACCAACAGTATAGCACAGAAGACACAGAGACAAACCTACACATCTCCAGTCATCTGCTCCTTGAAAAAGGTACCAAAAACTTCTGTTGGAGAAAAAACATCCTCTTCAACAAATGGTTCTGGAAAAACTGGATATCCACGTGTAAAAGACTGAAATGAGATCCCTCTCTATCACCTTGCACAAAAGTCAACTCAAATGAATCAAACACCTACGAATTAGATCAGAAACTTGGCAATTTCCAAAACAGAACAAAGAGAAAACATTCCAACATATAGGCACAGACAGTGAGTCTTCAATGGAACTCCTACAGCTCAGAATTTAATACAAAGAACCAACAACTATGTGAAAAAAATACTCAATGTCTCTAGCCATCAGGGAAATGCAAATCAAAACTACGCTGAAATTCCATCTTACTCCAGTTGGAATGGCAATCATCAAGACTACAAATAACAATAAATGGAGGCAAGCATGCAGGGAAGAGGGAATCCTTACACACCGCTGGTGGCAATGCCAATTATTACAGTCACTATAAAAATCAGTATGGAAATTCCTCAAAAACCAAAAAAAAAATTAAACTACCATTTAAGTCCACTATATCACTCCTTGGAATCTATTTAAAATAATTAAAGACAATATTTTAGAGATATATGCATTTTCATGTTTATAGCAACACAAATCATAATAGCTGAAGTATGGAATTAACCTAGTTGTCTGTCAACAAATGAATGGATGGATAAAGCAAATGGAGCTTTATTCAGTCACAAAGGAGAATGAAATTATGTCATTTGTAGCAAAATGGATGAAACCGGAGACCCTTATGTTAAGCAAAATAAGATAGACTCAAAGACTGGTGCCATATGTTTTCTTTCATTCATGGAAGCTACAGAGAAAAAAGAAGAAAAGGAATCTCATGACAACAGAAAGGAGATCATTGAGATAGACGTAGGGTAAAAAGGGAGGGAAGAGGGATAAGTAAGGAGAAGTACTCGGGTACACCTGATCAAATTTTATTATGTGCAGGTATGAATATGCCACAATGAAACCCATGATTCTGTATAATTAATAAGAACCAATAAAATTTTTTGAATTCTAAAATAATTAAATAGGGGTCTTTACTTTCCAGGTAAAGCAAAAGTGAAGCCAAGGTGAAAATCACTGCTTGTTGTAATCCACGGACTTCTCAGGGACCTGACCCATAGAGGAATGTTTTGTGATCACCCAGGAAAGATTATCAACCAAAATTGCTTTGGCTGTCTAGGCCAATGATGTCACATACCCTCAAAGAGTTTTGAAAGAAAGCATACTACTCACACTGAAACTGTCAAGGGAGAGAAAAAGGAGGTTTGAAGGGAAAACGGTGTGCATGGTTTGAAATGGGAGCAGAATAGCAGGAGGGTTCCCTATTTGGGGTTTGGAATTCTTACCAGTGTAAAGGGACAGAAATTGAGTGCTAACTCAGTTTTCTTGTTGGTCTCACATGTGATGGAGTAGCGAGATGGGTGGGGTGTGGCCAGAGAGCCTGCCAGTGGTAAAAACCCAAATGTGAGTATGTCTCCTTATTAGGAAAGTAGATTCTCCTAGGATGCCACCTGTTTGCTTCTAATTCTGTCCCCACCTGTGGACAGAATGCTGTCCAGAGGTAAGGCTACAGAAAAACAAGGACAGATATCAGCCAACTTCCTTATGTTCTGGTCAACCACAGTTATATGACCAACATTTTCAGGGCAGAGAATAAGCTTCTTACCAATTAAAGACAGGATATATATATACTGTTAATAGATTGAAAGTTTCAACTGTTAAGAGTTAAGAGTTTTATTTTTTCAAAAATCTTGATAAAATTTAAATGAATTTTTCTTTGGAAGCTGTACTGATGAGAAAATTCTAAAATTTACATGACAATACAAAAGTCCTCCAGTAGCCAAATAAATTTTGAAGAAAATAACCAAGTTCAAAGAGTGATACTAACATGTAGAAAAAAATATCTTAAAGCAACAATCCGTTATTGGAACAAAACTTGAAAAATAACAACACTGGAAAAGAATAAAGCCATGACACTGGCCATACACATGGCCACTGTTTTGTGACTGCCATGAAGTGAACACAGGTGTTTTCATTGTTATTGTGGGTCCATTTTATTCCTCTTTCACAACATGCAGCAAAGTATCTTCTGATTTAAACAGCAAAAATATTTATGGGAATCTACAATAAGTAAATGATGCCAAGCAAGTTTAAAAGGTGAGCTTAAAAATGGTGATATTAGAACTGATATGATACCAGTTCTAGATTATTATTAACTATTTAATCTGACCTCATTAGACCATCCAATATAATTGCTTTTAGGGACAGTTTTGAAAAATTTCCACCCTGATTGTAATATCTTAGCTTTGTCTTTTGTCTTTACTGGACAGGGTAATTAAATGGCTGAGAGCTAGTTAAAAACAAAAGCTTATTAGGATGTGCTTATTAAGATGAATAAACCTGGTCCTATGTTAAGTAGTCAGATATACTAAGACACAAGAATACTTAGTTATTTTGTTTCCTCACCATTGCATTGGCACACTGCGCAAACTCATTCTAGTGACTTAGGTTATTCTGCCTCCTACTGGTTCAAATTGGAATCCCTGGTCAACCTTCCAGACCAGGAACATAGCTAGAATCATTAGGAAATTTTCTCTTAAAAACAAAGAAAACAAAGAAAAAAAAAAATGAGTACAGCAACATGAAAATCTTGATGTGTGTATTGTCAAATAATAAGAGCAGAAATATTTTGATCCCGTGTGAGATTTCATGTTCACTTTGTCAAGCCCATTGTATTATTCAAAAGCCTTCAAAACCAAAACACTTCAACTCAATTTTAAGCCTTCACAACCAATAGTTGAGTTCAGTGGTAGTTTTCCTGTTATTTTCTAAGAAGGGAGCCTTATTTTCAAGACTTAAGAGCAATATTTTTCAAAAGCAGACAGAATACAACACATTCTGACATAAAGTTGATAGATACTTAATATTCTTAGTGCTTTTTAATATATTTCTGTGTTGGCACTAGGATTTTTGCTGCTACAGCCCCATACACACACAAGTCTCTCTTTACATTCAAGTCCACCAGGGACGAACAATTCAGCATGGCTTCAGGATCAGGTAACTCAAATCTCTCTGCACTCATACTTGTTCCACCCAAGGTCATTTGCTGACCACTGAGCAGTCACTGACTGCATTCCCCACTCTCTAGCCTTTTCTCTCTACTCAGTGCTCTATACTGAACTTGAACTTCCATCCACGTAGGATGGATGTAGCTATAAACACATATGCTATTTAACGGTGCCAACTAACTGTAGTTGTCCTGCACATATTTACAGCTTTCTTTATTAGAGATCACTACGGGACCAAGTTTAAATAACAGGCAATATTAGAATAGGATTGATGTGCTGCGAATGAAAGCTCCTCAGGTCTGTGACTCGTGCTCTGGTGTTTTGTATGTGCACACTCTCCCTCTGCAGCATTCACATATAGAAGCACGTCCAGCTCTTTACTGGTCCATATCCCCCAACCTGCTACCATGAAAGTAGGGACTTAATCATTTTTGGATTTATTTCAGTCAAAAGCCAGTTTGGGGTATATAAGTAAGGAATTTGGGGTTGTATGTTATAATTGCAAATAACTCATCTCCTTTATCTTGTTAAGTTAGGTATAGTTTAAAACTCAGAGATTAAAATATTCTTCAAGCCATAATTTAGTGATCAGGAAGAAATTTCCTGCAATTCATTGTGAATATTATTTTTTGTTATTTATATTTTTATTTTTGGTACTGGGGATTGAATTCAGGGGAGCTTTACCACTGTAAAGCTCCCCTGAATTCAATCCCCAGTACCAAAAATGTGATTGAGTCACATCCTCAGTCCTTTTTGTTTTTTATTTTGAGAAATGGTTTCATTAAGTTGCATAGGACCTCACCAAGTTGCTAAGGCTGGCCTCAAACTTGTGATCCTCTTGCTTCAGCCTCCCAATTTACTGGGATAACAGGCATGCACCACCACACGTGGCTCCTGTGAATATTAATTTTTTAAACTCAGAAAGAATATATATTTCACAATCCACACTAACTCAACTTCCTGATACTAGGCTTAATGTTTATTCCATGTTTTCTGTCATCCCTTCTGCCCATATGACCATACCTTTTTCTAGATAATCATTAAAGTTATACTTCATATTTTGAATGAATTAAAACTAATCTGAGGAGGTCACTTTATTTGGACTCTAGGAAAAAGGCAGAGGGTTTTTTGTTCTTGGGGACTGGGTCTCCTGCCCAAGACACAGATATGTACACAAGCACACATAAGTGTTGAGAAATCACATCTGTTATTTAAAAATAAAATTGTTATACATGTATTGGGAATGTCTTTTTCCATAAAATTGAAATACCAGGCCCAACATAAATACACAAGAAAAAATTTTAATCTGTTAGGTGAATCATTGACCAAAATTCATGTTTCTTTGCTTTTAAGGTCATCATTGTTAATTTCAGGCTTCAATTTTCAGTTGAAGAAGCAACTTCCAAAATGCATGAATACTTTATCCTTATAAGAATTGTGTTGTTAACCATTTTGTGAAACTCTAGTTCTCTCCTTTTTTCCTTAAAATTTTTTTAGTGAATTTGTTAACAAAGAGAAAGCACCTGCTGATTTCCCCTGTTTTTTTCTTAATGCAGAATCTGTATTCTTCCTCCATTAGGAAAGCATCTTTTCTGTAAAGCAATTCTTTGCATCCACTTTTGAAATCTCAGTTCTAAGAAATTCTTTCAAATCCCTCTCTTGACCTTAATCCACCCTCAGCTACAAATGATGTTCAAAGAAGAATTTCTCCAAGAGGGTCTCATCCCCCAGATATCCTGGGATCCGTTGTGCTGAAGAAGCAGCAGAGATAGTTTAGAGAAGACAGCTGTGTTGTGGGCTCACTGGAAGTTGCCTGATCACCCAGCATCTCAGGGAATCCAAAGTCAGATCCTCCAGGAGTAACAGGTAGAAACACTCACTTTAGTTGGAGAAACAATGAGATGTGCTTCTTATCCAGACTATAAGTCACATCATAACCCAGACAAAAGTAGCGTTTGAAGAATGGCAGTTCTTTAAATTCTTTCAATTTTTCTGTAAATATTTTGGGTTAGATTTGAGAGATTTGTGCCAATAGACATTTCATCAAAGAAGATATGTAAATTTCATATGAAGACGTGGAAAGATGCCCAACATTGTTAGTCATTAGGGAAATGCAATGTAAGAGCACAGTTAAATACCACTTTCTATTTATGGACTTGGCTAAACTTAAGATTGTTCATAACTGGTATTGGAGAAATGTGACATTAGCTGGGACTCTTCTCTATTGAAGGTTGGGATATAAAATGGAACAAGCAGTTGGTGGAGTGTTTGACAGCTTCTTATGATGCATAACATATGCTTTCCATAGATTTAGCCAATCCACTCCTACATACTTACCTAAGAGAAATGAAAACATATATCCTCACAAAGACAGACACATAAATGTTCAGAGCAGTTTTATTTGTATTCAAAACTCTGAAAAAATCCAAACGGCCCATCAATAAGTGAAACGGTAAACTGACGTATATTCTTAAAGTAGAATATTATTCAGTAATTAAAGAGAAATCACCTACGGACACTTGATAAAATATGGACAAACAAGGAAAGGGAACTGCACTAACCAACTTACTGAAAGTGAGAACAATTTAATAATTTTACTAATTCTATGTGGCAGAATAATGGATGTTAGTCTCTGGTAACTTCAAATGGCTTATTAATCCATTCAAAAATCTAGATAATTTCAAAGAATATCATTCACACTTAATATAGCTAGATAAAAATATGATATTAAAAATAAAGATATTATTGAGTATTTGCCACTGGCCAGGTATTATTTTAAGCATGCTGATACTTGTAATTTAGTCTTATGAACATTCCTTTGAATATGTGTACATTAATAAAACAGGTATTTCTTTAACAGCTCCATAAGAAGGTCCTTGTTCTAGTTGCTTTGGTACAAATCACTTAACAAAGGAGTTGTTGTCTGTCCATTCACTATCCCCTTTGAACAGGGCAAAAGATAGAGCCACAGAAAATAGGTAACTTTCCCCAAACCTTCTGACCTCACAGCCTGACTCTCTGTACCACTCTCTGGGAATACCATTGTTGACAAGAATCAGAGAGGCTACTGAGAAACGGAGCAACCTTTCCCGAGGACAGTCTTTGATCAATAACATTAACTTCTTCCTCTCCACTTCTCAGTTGTCCCAGTCATAATTGGCACCTTTCCTCTTGATGAACATTGAAGGTACAATTAAGTTGGCTGTTACTTTCTTTATACCTGTTAGATTTTTCTTGTCTTCTTGAATTAATTTATGAAACACCTCTCTTGATGGGCACAGTCTGTCTTCCTTCTTTCCTCTCTTTCTCTCTTTGTAAATTGGGGATTGAATCCAGGAGCATTTTTACCACAAAGCTGTATCCCCAACCCTTTTCATTTTTTTTATTTTGAGTCAGGGTCTTGCTAAGTTGCTGAGGCGAGCCTTGAACTTGCAATCCTCCTGCCTAAACCTCCTGAGTCACTGGGATTACAGGCATTTGTCACCATGCCCAGGAGCGATAGTGTTTTCTAAAATTGGATCTGTATAGTGTATACATGTTGCATTGTTTGAAGGGTTTATTTTCTGCCTTTATTGAATTTCCACTTTCAGACTTGAACTGGTTCCTCCACAAATTAGCCATCCTTTCATTCAGACTACCATATATCATAACTGAAGGCAAATAATCATAATGCAGGAGGCTACCATGGTCTTTACACTGTAGTTCAGGAGGTTCCCACCTTGAGCAAACAACAAAACTTAAATATAGCGAACTTGACCTCTCCTATTTAAACTGTGCAAGCAAGAATCCAATATATCAAAATTGGCCAATTTTCTTAAGTTTCAAGCTCTGAGTTATTGCTGGCACTTACAACTTCTGCATGCTTCTAGATGCCTCGTTTCATTTAATGCACAAAGGAGTACCAAGAACCTGTTATAGTCTGCTCCTAGAATTAGAATTAAAACACCTAAACGCCAGTGCAATGAGCTCCTGGAGGCTTTTCCAGTTTATTGAGTGTAGACAAGTGTTGATGCTGCAGCTCTGCCTTTACTCTTTCTGTGTCTGACTGAGCCTCTGTGGGGCCCTACCCATTGCCTTGGAGCATTGGCAGGTGGAGAGGGATGAGGTGTGGACAGGTTCATATCCAGCTGCCTCCAGCTGATGCTGCACAGCGATTTCCTGGCTCCCAAGGCATACAACCAGGTCCTTCCCATCCCCTTCCCCAGGAGGCAGCATTCATATTAGGGAGCTGAAGTCCAGAATCACCAGTACCTGGACCCTCTCCCTGCTAGGGGAGGGAATATACAGTGAGTCCACCCCCAGCTTCTCCAATAGTTTCATAACTTTTTAGTATCAAACAGGATATAGCTACAGAGATGTTCAGGTCAGGGGACAGTACAGGACAAGATAGGAGACTGTTTCACATCAAAGACATAAAGATGAGGAAAAAGTAAGTAAAATTATAACTATTTGTATTTTATATATGTCTGAGCATATATGTGCATGTGTTGTGTGTATATATGATATAATATGTTATCTGACACCTTTCAAATATTACGATCCTTTCTATTCAAGAATATTGTAGAAGATATACATAGAATACATACATATATATACATATTAAATATAATACACAGATGCTCAGCAACCAAACAATGTGACATGCATACACTATCCAAATTCAGATTTTATACATAACATATTACATGTTATACAATATATTATACATGTTATATATCTTTTAAAACACAATAAGATTGTCTACCTAGAGAAGATATATAAGCCTGAATATATTGTACATATATATTCTCTACTCCCCATGAATTGACTGGGTCGTAATACATGAAGGTGTTAGGCAGTTGAAGAAGGAGATGAAGAGTATTTCAAGAATTGTCAGGCCTTTTCCTTACTCCTAATCTGGTTTGCCCAAAAGCAGTAGTGAAGGAAAAAAAGACAAAAACAAATATGTCTTAAAATATTATTAAGACCTTCTCCACCCAGTGCATAGAGAAGCAAACTGAAGTCTTGGATAGGTCATCTGAAGCAAAGATTCAAGAAACACTCTCCCTAATTGATGTCTCCTCCACCGCCTGATTGATGCACACAAACGCTCTCTTTCTCACACACAGAATTCTACACAAAAATGTGTAGTTTACAGTAACATTTCCCAACTCTACCAACATCCGTACATTCCAATAAAAAGGACTCGCTGACTGTCTTTTGACAATATTCTGAATTCTAAATGGGAACCCTCCATTTGACTACTTGGAAGTGTTGCTAATATAATTTACTGCGGCAATGGTATATTTTAGTAGTTAAATGAAAAACAGAATCTGATATTTGGAATGAATTTGTGAAATAAAATTTACTCTCAATAAAGACATTTAATGCACCGGCGGGTGTGAGATTTCCGTCTACTTACCTCTGCAGTTCCACACTGAGTTTGTTCAGCTCACCCCAGAATGTGGATAAGGGGCAGTTTCAGGAGTTAGTGACGTGCGCAGCAGGCTGGAAGCAGAAAGCATATCCTAATTCGCTTTTCTCTCCACAGCTGCCTATTGACTAGAGGACGAGCCCTGCTGAGCTGAAGGTTTGTTCTTGTAATGATATACGCTAAAAGAACAGTCCTATTCCAGTATCGGGGCAATGCTTGCGGTTCCTTTCTAGGGCGAATCCAAGGAAGGACTTGGCGCAAGGAAGAGAAACCTGCGCTCCACCGATGTGCTCTGGGCCCTGGCAAAACTCGGCCAGCAGGGGGCGCGCTTCCCGCACGAGCGTTCTGCGAGCCCACACAAAAAACCTGAAGCCGCTAGAGGTTTCCTTTTACTTTCAGCGAGTATTACATCATTCCCTCGGCCACCCAAAATATTCCTCAGGACACGCACAGATACAAACCTGCTTTGCAGCAGTTTTGAAAAAACCCAGTTAACTACTCATGATAATAAAGTGAATAATCTAAACTCATTGTATTTTCGATAGTAATTATATTTATGGTAAAGGTTAATGGCAGATGTTAATAGGAAATGAAAGAAGATTTCAATAGAAAGCTCCAGGAATTGACTGACACTCTAAAAGAAAGCATTTTAGATTATTACCTCAAACTGTGAATGAAAAAATTCTTGACGGAATTCAGAATTGAATGAAAAAAACAGATTTAAAGAGAGAGAACAGAATATATTTCAAGGCAAAAGAAGAATGTGATTAGGGAGAGGCTTGCTTCTCCAACCTAGATAGCCCATAATTTAAATTAAAAAATAACTGTCCAGCTCTTTGTATATGGGTGAAGTTAAAATAAGCATCACCAGCAGGGCCAAGTGTCACAGGCCTGGTTTCCCAGCAACTTAGGAGTCTGAGACAGGACGATCCCAAGTTCAAAGCCAGCCTCAGGAACTTAGTGAGGCTGTATGCAACTTAGTGACTTAGTAAGCCTCTGTCTCAAAAACTAAAAAAAAAAAAAAAAAAAAGTGGGTGCCGGGAATGTGGCTCAATGGTAAAAGTGCCTCTGAGTTGGAAGGAAGGAAGGAAGAAAGGAAGGGAAGAAAGAGAGAGAGAGAGAGAGAGAGAGAGAGAGAGAGAGAGAGAGAGAGAGAGAGAGAGAGAAAAGAGAGAAAAGAGGAAGAAATGGAGGGAGGAAAGGAAAGAAAAGAGATGGAGAAATTATAAAATCACAAATGATATAAAGGACCAACATAAAAACTAGAGTAAATTAAATAACAGAATAGGAAAAAATCTGATTATGATTTTTGAATGAAAAAGAACTGAAATTAGAAAGCAAATGGGTTATCATTGAGGTTTATTACAAAGCAATATTAATTAGAATGCTGATAAGTTATTACTCAAATAAATACACAATTATTTAAGTGAAATGTATGTTCATATGTTTTGTGCTAACTCATTTTTGAAGATGATTCTTAGGAGACATATTGTAAACACAAGAAAGATTATGTAGGAAATATTAATCCACATTCTCCTCCTTCTTTGTTTTCATTTGTGTATTATTCTGAATATGGACCCAAAAAGATGACATCAATCTAATCTATTGATTTTACAATAGAAGGAAGTTTTCCCAGTACATTTCAGATGTATTTATCCAAATGGATACTTATCAATCAAATTGGAAGTATCTTTGGCCTAAACTCAGAAATCAATGTATATGTGTGTAAATAATCAAACACATTTTATGAATATCCCTCTTATTCATTCTAGAAGCAAGATTTCTAACTCATCCTAACGTTAATTTTTGCCCTCCTTCTTTTACATAGGAAGTCCGGATTCCACAGATCTGTAGGCTTTGTTCAGTGTTTCACCAGATCATCACTGGCAATTAAGCTCTTCATGAATGGGTTTGTTTGTTGTTTCATTTACAGCAGAGGCTGTTAATTACTGGTGAATTAGTTTCCTCAATGTTTCTCTCCTTCTAGAACACATTCATTCAGGTCCATGTGCTTAACCTTCACTGAACCACAATATCAGAGGATTCCTAGATGATGTTTTCTTTCTTTAGACGCTTATATTATAGAAATTGGTGATCCTCAGTCGTTCATCCAATCACAATTCTGTTTGTTTTCTTTGTCTGTGAATGATTTACTCAAGGCAGTGAGCCCCAGTTCAACCCATCAGAGAATAATAGCTTTTTTCTTTACTCATTCAAGATTTCTTATGTAGGTTTTAACCAACACACCACACACGCACAAAACATGTTTAGAACTTGTTTTCTGTACAGTGGTTTTATTGGTCAAGTTTTGTCTTGCTGCTGCTGTATTACTTTCTACCTCATCCTGAGTTTCATAAAAACTAAGAGAAGTAAAAGAAAGGCAAAGGCAAAGGGGCTTTACCATGTTCTCCACAATTTATTTATTTACTTTTTGTTACTGGAGATTGAACCCAGGAGTGCTCTGCTTCTGAACTACATGATGAACTCTTGTTATCTATCTATTTATTTATTTATTTTTGAGGCAGGGTTTCACTAAGTCTTCATGGGTGGCCCTTGAACATGTCATCCTCCTGCCTCAGCCTCCTGAATAGCTCAGATTAGGCATGCATCACTGCACCCAGTTTTCTCTGTAATTTTCTTAAGGCATAAGATTTGTTAGTTCTCATTTCAATTTTCTTAGAAAGCAAAACTCCACAGTTATATTGGTGGTAAAATGGCAACGAACGTTAAAACAAATGTCATGAAAGTGAAAGAAGGGAAGTGACTTTCCCCAGACAAATGCCAAACTGTTAGCAAAAACTGGAGACCAGGGCTGCAGCAGAGGGGAAGAGTGAAGTCCAAGACTGAGGTGCACAAAGGCAGACGGGTCGCTGCTTCTGCAGAGCCTCCAAGGAGAGCAGCCCAGGGGTCAGTGATCTGTCCTCAGGGTTGCAAGACCAGCCCCCTGAACATTCTTCCATTTAATCAAGATGGAGTCAAGTCCGAGGAGAGAAGTGGGGAGTCACTCCAAATGACTCGCAGGAAGCCACCAGATGCCAATAGATGTTAGCCTTGCCTGGCACTCCACCTAGTGAATGATCCACTCAGACAAGGAAAAGGCTGCCTTGAGAAACCTGGAATTAAAGAAAGAAAAGGGAAAGAGATAAACCCCAATGATTCTGCTCTTAATCTGGAAAAAATAATGATGATATTTTAAAACAATGGTAACGGAGAGATTTGTTGCCTGATAGATATGAACTATCAACTCATATAAAATATTTGAAAGCATCAGCTCAGTCCTCTCAGGATCCCTACTTGGATGACACTCGTTTACAAGACTCTTTGGAGAGAAATCTCTGTGTGGAGGGATACGCAGACTTCCAATGCTGTCACCTGAGGGAGCGTGGAGATAATGGCCGGCGTGGAAGTTCCCATTAAAGGAAGCACAGAATAGAAATGGACATGGGATGGCTGAGCCCAGGAGGGGCCTGGCATGAAATCAGTAGAGCAGAGAGGTTGAGGTGACGAAGGGCACTGGGTTCCACCTCAAATATCAAAATGTTGTTGTTAAGTGGTTTTTTAGGACAACAGGTTAGTTTGAATCGAACCAACTGACTTATTTTTCTAAGGAAAAGCAGAAGAACTATCTTTCAAATAGTTCAAGTAGTTTCAAATGTCAGTGAATGATTTCTTAAAAATATATTCAAAGCACTTTATTAACTCATTAATTGTAGTCATTTGGAAGCCTATTTACTCTGGACTTCTGAGTTTATTCATATTGTTTTTTATGAGCTTAAGAACAAACAAAAAGCAATTTCCATTCTGCCCATAGTCCAGCAGTGTGGGCTCTGACTCGTCGCCTCAGGGTCCTC
This sequence comes from Sciurus carolinensis, assembly GCF_902686445.1. NCBI lineage: Eukaryota > Metazoa > Chordata > Mammalia > Rodentia > Sciuridae > Sciurus > Sciurus carolinensis. The sequence goes on from NC_062226.1 coordinate 49,458,192, forward strand.
ATGATTCCACTGTAGACCTTCCCATGCCAGCCTGCTGTGCTCACCCCAGGGACAACACATGAGTTTCCCCCTTCAGATCAGGCTGGACCTCCTGTGTCTTCTCATAAACCCCAAAAGACTCTTTTCTCCTCTTTAGCTTTTCACCCAACAGTTGAGTCATCACTGCCAAAAAGACCTTTTTACGTGACCAAGATGAGGAACATTGTTTCCTACATGGAGGCAGTAAAGCTTTTAAAGAGGGTTGAATTTCACTCCAAAAGCAAACCCATTAGTTCAGTCACCTTTGATTGACTGAGGTTGGCATTGAAATAGATAGTTTTCCCCACAACTTAGCCTCTGTATTATTTGTTTCTTAAGACATCAATGGGTTCTGTCTCTGCAACTCAGGAATCAGCAGACAGGAAGGGTTGAGTGTGGTCACATTCACATTCTTAGTACTAAAACTTGAATATATTGGTTGTCTCCAATTTATTGGAGACATTATGATCCCTGGGCAATGGAATGCTTCCCTCCTGCCTTTCTGATTCCCCAGTTAGGTGGACTCAATGCATCTGATTGGGGACAGGGGTGGGAGGAGCACAGTATGGTTCTGTAAGGGAATGAGGGCAGGGGGCACTGCTCAGTGGTAACTGTGCCCACCCTCCCACCAGCATCCCTCCAGCCCTGTCTCTGTGTTCTTTAATTCTGTTGAATATATAAGGAGTTAATGAATCTGGAATATGAAACAACACATGGCAATGGAGATTTTTCAGGGTGAGGAGACAATATGAAGCGGAACCACAGAACTTTTGTATATAATATAAACATAAAATATGAGTATGATGGAAAATTACATTAAGTGAAAGTAAGCAGCAAGCAAATAATGGAAGGGCTCATAACATTTGAAAGGTGTTAATCAATCACAAAGTGAGCCAGGCTTATCAGACAACATCTTTGCAGACCTGCTTCTAAATGAGTTCCCTCCTAAGTGGTGGAGAAGGAAAGAAAGGCAAGGCACCAAAATCACTTCACACATAAACCAGAGTCCTCTAGCCCATCAACAGGAGGGAAGCAATGGAAAGTTTGACCTTAGGCAGAGACTTGAGAGATTCCAGCTGAAGGGAGGCCCCTTCCTTCCTCCTGAGCCATCCACAATCTCTTCCTGATTCTCTTGCTGATCTCAGTGCTGGGAGATTGCCTAAATCCCTTCTGGTCCTACCCAGAGTCCCAGAGTCAGCTGGCAGCTGTGTCCTCTGAAGTCCTTCACTCTCCTCTGTGCTCTGATGGTGGAGACCAGGCAGAACTGATACAAGCTCATGTCTTGCCCAGAATGAGAGAAAATTCTGTTGGTTGCAAAGGAAAATAGTATGATCTGATTGTGGAAGGAATTTGTAAAATGGGCAAGTTTACTCTTAAGAAAGATTTAATGCACCATCCAAAAGATTTCCCCTGAATTTCCTTGCAGCTCCACACCAGGTAGGTGGTTTCCCCACCTCCTGCCCTGTGGCTTGAGAACCTGGAAGGAGCAAAGGGTCAGGAGTGTCTGGACCTCTGAGCAGGCTTGAGGCAAGGACGCACATTCGGACCCCTTCTCCCCACAGATCCGTCCATTGCCCAGAGGACAGACCCTGCCAGAAGTTGGGAATATGAAGGGATTCATTCTCTACCTGGGTCAGTTCTTTTCAGGAAAGAGACCCTTTCAGCTCTGAGAAAATAAAACTATTAAGTAAATAATAAGCACTGCAGGAGGAAACGGACTTATACCTAAACAGGAAGAATTCAGTTCTCTAGACTAGACGTGCCACCGTCTTCATCCGTGATGGCCAGGAGGTGGCGCTGGCCCCCAGGAAATCTTGAAACAGGCCCAGAGGGTACTGGATCTTGCTTTGCATTTCCTTTTCGCTACAGCTACGTTGACGTCATTGTAACAGGGAAATCCCTCATTTCCAAAAATATTCGTAAGAAGAGCCGGGGGGCGGGGAGGAACGCTAGTACAGGAGTTTCTTACAAGTCAAAAACTTTCAATTTTTGCTTTCATTTGGTGGGTGAGGGGACTCTATGACCACAAACAAGGGGGGAAAAAAAACAGCTGCATGAATATGCAGGGCAGGTTATAAAAGAGTCAATGAAGACACGGTGGGGAATTCTAGAGGAAGGGGAAGATGATTATTGTGATTTCCTAATGAAAGAATGTGGTCCAGAAGAATAGGGAGGAATGTGCCAGGCATGAGAATCACCAAGGGGGTACTACACACATTTCACTTTTGTTAAGGAGATGAACTTTGCATCCAGAAATTTCTACAAGCTGCCATTTCCTGACTGAGTCTAAAGTTTAGACAGCCACGTGAGGGGTGACTGTTCTTCAGTTTTCTCCAGGACTCTTCTCACAATTCCTTTAAAAAAAAAAAAAATCATGTTTTTTCAGGAAACTACTGAGAGAGGTGGGGGAGGGGACCTTTTTCTGATACATATCTTTACATATATAGTAACCATTATCATTGTCCAAAAGCAGTCTCTGAAAAAGGAAGAGAATCCCCAGGTAGTGCAAGGACTTCTGCATAGATCAGAACCTGCCCACCGCTTTCCACCCCACCCCCATCCCCATCTTGGTTCTTGTACTTCCCCAAAGAGTTTCCCTTAGCCTGCATGCACTGAGTGCTGCTTTCTCTTTCTTTTGGGTACAGCTACTATGACATCACATGCAACGGAAATTAAGGAGATGTCTCTGCAAAACCTAGACGTTTTTTGGAACTTCTGCTTTCTACTTGTGCTGCACTGCTCCTTAGGGAAACCATTAATCTGAAACCACAACACATCAGAAAGCAGCCCTGTGTGAATGGGCAGGCAGGTGAAGGGAGACAATGACAAGAGTGCCCTGGGAATTCTACCTGAGAAAGGAAGGAAGCTGTGGGAATGTGTCCAGGAATGCTGAGGGCAAGGAAGAGGGTGTGCCAGGAGCCAGAATCAAAAGGAAACAGCATGAGTCTTCTGCACTTCAAGGGAGATGTTCATTCTCACTGTAAGGTATTAATGCAAGTCACCATTTCCTGATTGCATGTAAAGGGCACTCCTTCAAAATGAGGAGGAACAATTTTTCATCCTATCTCAAATTCATGGCAGAGTTTTGAATTTTGAGTTGTTTCCTTTGGAGGTTAGATAATGACAGGTGGGGCACTGTTCTAAAAATGTTATATGAAGACAAATAATATTCCCCTAGGCAGTGAAGAAAATAGGAAAATACTACCATATTTTAAAAATGTAGTCTGTGGAAGAACCATGCCAAATGTTTTTAAATGCAAGTGTTTGCTTAGTATTTACAAAAACTCAATATTTTATTTCCAAGAAATCTGTAGCTCAGAGAGTTTCACTGGATTGCTCAACATCAAACATCCAAGAAGAATGGAATTTCAACAGAAAATTCTCCATCCCAATTTATGACTAATTTTGTAACTTTTATATTTTGTATTTATGTTACAATTGTTAAATTTCTTTTATTCTGGAAATACACACAATTCTCTTTTCTGCTTCATATTTGTATGATATTTGTTGTATTTTCAGCCTTTTTTGATTATTGAGTAAGGGATTCATTGATCAAGTTTCCAGCTTTCATTTTAAAAGGGAAGTGTGTCAGTCTTTATGTCTATGGTAAATGGGGTACTTTTTGTTTGTTTGTTTGTTTTGATTTGTTTTGGTATTCACACAGGTTTGTAATATTTATAAAACCAAGAAAATTATCAGAAGTAATACAAAAGAATTCTTAACATATGTAAGTAACTACACCCCAAAATAAAATGTGTTAAAAAACTACTGTTGTAAACCATTGTGACATGAGGTGAGTTGAATAATTTAATAAAAAGCCAGTATTTCCAGGAATCTTTATGTGAGCACTAATAATGAGAAATTTTGAGGAAGAACTGAATAAGAACTGAAGAAATAGTTACCTATTTCTTTTTAACAAATTGAAAAGAACCAAGCTCTCACTGGTGTTCAAAGTAGTATTAAGTAAAACAACATTAAATTATTATTTAAAGTAGCTATGTTCTTATTCAAAGTAAACATATTGAGCATATTAATATGATTTCCAATACATTAATTGAATACAATTTTTCTGGAGAAAAACTTTAAAAAAGGGGAAAATCGTATAGAAAAATTAACTACTTACGGTCTTTCCAGATCTCATAATTTTTCTTTTTCCACTGTTTCCTCCTTTTATTTATACTCCTTATGTCCCTGGGGTGATGACATGTCAGTTGAACTTCTTGGTTCATCCTTCTGCTCACAGAGGAGATATGGGGCAGTGAGACCCAGCAAATTATGCTAATAAAATTAGCCTAATTTTTTTTTTATGAACTGGTTTTGGAGTCTTTTGAGATTTATGCATTTTTAAATGTTTTTTATTTATTCTAACTTCTTGAACATGACAGTAGAATGTATTTATACATTTTGATAAATCATACATAAGTGGAGTGTAATTTCTCATTTTTCTGATTGTACATATTGTAGGATCACATCAGTCATGCAGTCATATATGTATGTGATGCAATAATGTCTGTTTCACTTTACTATCCTTCCTACCCGCCATACCCCTTCCCCTCCCTTCACTGCTTCTACCTAATCTAAAGTAACTCAATTCTTCTCTCGTTGCCCCCGCCCCTTATTGTGAATTAGCATTCTCATATCAGAGAAAACATTTGTCCTTTGGTTTTTTGGGTTTGGCTTATTTGGCTTATCATGATATTCTCCAACTCCATCCATTTACCAGCAAATGCCATAATTTCATTCTTCTTTAAAACTGAGTAATAGTCCATTGTATATATAATGTATATATATGTATATATGTATAAAATATATATATATATATGTATAAAATGTATATCCATTTCTCTGTTGTAAGAAACCTAGGTTGGTTCCATAGTTTAGCTATTGTGAGTTGAACTGCTATAAACATTGATGTGATTGCATCACTGTAGTATGCTGATTTTAAGTCCTTTGTTTTATTTAATATCTTTCTGAGCAAGGATTATCTTGCTGCTCCTGAATTGCTTTCTTTTTCTTCTTCAAGTTAGAAGCAAAACAGCCAAGAGAAAATGAAGACAAAAAGGGCCTGAACCATTATTCTCAATAATTTTTGATGAATTAATTTTCTTTATCTGGTCAACATTTCTAGAAAACTGTCATTGCATTTGAAAACAATGGCGCAAAAAGAAAAGATGTAAGTCTGAATGAGTTGAAGGTTAAATTGACTCACAGCTCTGGTGATATAACACATGGGAGACCCTCTCTCCTCTTATTCAGTTCCCACATACTCCATTGTCATTTCCAACTCATTAATTCTAGGATCCGCTTCTCATGCTCACTAGTTCCATCGGTTTTCCCACTACAGTGATGGTTTCAATCCACAGATGAACTGACTGGCATTTAACATGATACCAACCAAACTGAGAATTAATGATCACTGTAATTAAATATGCTATGATTTTAAATTAATACAATATTAAATATATTTAATATGATTTGACAATATCTTAAGTCCATGAAATCTATCTGAACAAAATATGTTTCAAAAAGTGAAAACCATGCCCAGAACAAAATAATCTTTTTCAGATCACACCCTACTTACTTTTACCCTCTGCCTCGGAAAATAACCTCTCATTAGTATTTTCTCACTAACTTTTTTTCATTTATTCATCTTTTACCTACTCCAATATGGTTTCGGTTGATTAATTCTACCCAATCTGCTTTCATTGGGATCACCACAGCCTCATAATGAGAAATTCAATCCACATCTTCAGTTCATTCATCAATACCTTCTTCTAAGCAAATTAATTTTCTTATACACTTTATCTCTGCTATTCTCTCTTGTTATCCTTCTAACACCAGAATCTTCAATCTCTGTCGCTTTCTTGGATCTTCTCTCCCCTCCCTTTAATGAAAATTGAAAAATTCTCCAGATCACGTTTAAGTCTTTTTCTCCCTCTCCACTCTCTCCCCCAAGACCATCTCCTTCCCTGGATTTTCAGTTGCCAGTCATGACATTTAGATTTGCCATCAGCATTTGCACTTTGATGTCTATCAGTCAACTTAGAAAAGATTTCTCTGCTTTCACTTTTTTGGCCAAACATACTGTATGTACATTCCACTGAGAATTTCATTGTTTTTTCATATTTCTTATTGTAGCATTTAACACAATGGATGTTAAGTATGATCATCTGGTTTAGGTTTCTTTCCCTATAAAAATCAGATACAGGGTTGGGGTTGTGATTCAGGAATAGAGTGCTTGCCTAGCACATGTGAGGCACTGAGTTTGTTCCTCAGCACCACATAAAAATAAAAGTGTTGTGTCCATCTACAACTAAAACAAAACAAAACAAAATAGCATAGATGAGAGTAGGAACTGTATGTCGAATTCACCTTAATACCCTGAGAACAGCTCACAACCTGATTAGATGATGTGAATTTTCAGGTATAGCATAATGTAACATTAGTGGTAAATCAATTATACCTTTCATTTAAAATTCTTTCTTAGTTGTAGATGGACACAATACATTTAATGAATTGATTAATTAAAATGTGGTGCTGAGGCTCAAACCCAGTACCTCGCACATGCTAGGCAAGCGCTCTATCACTGATCTACACCTCCAGCTCCCATTAACTTTTTAATCAAGGTGCAAAATGAGGTTTGATGAGTTCTATCAAGAATAAACATATAGACAGACTTTTGATAATAAAAATTTAATGAAAGAAGCAAAATAAAAAATGACTAAATATGTATATGTTTTATCAGACATAATTTAAAAACACATCTGAGATTATATAAATAAATATTAAGATTTTATACATAGTACAAAATTAAATAATTAAAAATACATAAATAAATTCATCATCAGGGTCATGGGTAAGGAATGTGATATTCTATAATAGTCCTGAAAATAACTAAAAAAATTCATTAAGTTAATGTCTTGATAATCGCAGGAATGAGAGGCAGAATTGAAGGTGTGTGGTAAGGTGTATCCTCAGTGAGAAGCATTTCCCTGTTGGACCAGGTCTCATTCCTTGCTCCTTAGTCTTTCATACAAGTTTGCTGATGAAGAGAAGGATCTCACGATTTCTGCTCTGACCACCTCCCAGGCACAAGGGAGGTGTTTCCTCCCCTTCAGGTAGACAGTGAGCCTGTGGAAGTACTTCCTCAGAGCCCTCAGGGGAGCCTCTTCCACCCCCACCTGCTGGGTCACACAGACTTTCAGGTCATCCAGCTGCTGATAGAGGCCAGAGAGGAATGTGTCCAGGAGGGTCTTGTCCCAAGCAGCAAAGGACTCCTGGGTGGTGAAGAGGTTGAGGACCTGTTGGGTCATCTCGTGGAGGACAGAGACAGCTTGAGCCTTCTGTACCTGCTCACCATCCAACTGCTCCTGGGGGAAGGCAAAGTCCTTTCTGTAGTTCAGGCAGGACAAGGTGGGAACTCTCCTCATTTTCTCCAGGAGTATCAGGGCCCCCTTCTCATTTCTCTCAGGAGTTTCAAGACCCAGGTTATGGATCTGAGGCAGATCACAGCCCAGAGTACAGGTGGGCTTGTAGCTGAGCACCACCAGGGCCAGCAGGAAAGCCAAGGGCAAGGCCATTGGAGATCTTGCAGATGCTGCTGGGCTGCCTGAGATGGATGATCTTGAACCTTTGTCTCTAGGTTCTCTGAAGCCCTTGATTTGTTCCTATGTCTTAAATAGGAACCAACATACTTTCAAGTTTCTGAATGTCACCGCTGGTACTTTCTACTTGTGTTTTTGCTTTCCTTTATGCATTCACTAAATTTTCTTAGACTAGGGTTTCCCAACCATTTTGTTCATTATTGATTCCCCCTCCCCTGCCCTGAGACCCCTTTTTAGAATCATTTTCCCAATTGAAACTCCTATTAACTTTTTTTTTTTTTTGTACTGGGTATTGAACCCAGAAGTTCTTAACCACTGGGCCACATCCCCTGCCCTTTCTATTTTTATGTTGAGACATGGTCTCACTCAGTTGCTTAGGGCCTTGCTTAGTTGGCCTTCTTCTTTTTCAGCCACTGGAGTCACTGGGATAGTAGGTGTGCACCACCACTCCCATTCTATTAAATTTTAATAAAATATATACCATGTATGTATTTATATACTCAATGTATATCTCTACTTTGTAAGCAAAACTGTTCAATTTAAACTTTGTATTCAACACAAATTTTAAAATGTCTAAATAAAAAAATTAAGTCAAAATTAATCTGAAAAGATTTTGGTATTGAACTTTTTTTTCTGTTTACTTGCTGGCTTTAATATAACTAACTTACTTACAGAAATCATAATGTATCAAATTCATGTGCAAAAAACATTGAAATACTTAAATCGTTTAAATGCTACAAAATATGGAAAATTATTTTCTTGACATTTATTTTTTGTGTACTTCACTTTACCTCCATTGAGAAAATTTTTGACTACATTCTTTTCTTGATATTTTTCAAAGAATTTATAATTACTTGTCTTCAGTGCAGGATATAATAATTGATTTATGTTAATATAATTAAAAAATGAGACACAAAAACTTTGTATTTAATTTTAAAAGCCCATAACACACTCATAAGAACTGTTTTGAACATAAGAAACATCCACATGGAAGGTAATGACAGACTATCCCTACATGGAAGCCACCTTTCAGGATGTAACTTGGAGATCCAGCCACTCAGGAAAGTCCTCCAATCCCAGTCATCTCTTTGCCACAGGTTAGGGGCACTGATCTTGCATTTACTTTTCCTATTTCCGTGAACTCAGTGTCCATGCTTTCCATGTCATATAAAGAAAAACTTGTGACTTATTTTTCCTAGTGCTGGATATCAAATCCAGGGCCCTTCTGAGGTTAGGCATGCACTCCAACAGGGAGCTACATCCCCAGCCTAGAAAATCCAATGAGAAAGATAATAAGATATAAGTTTTGTCAGGATAATTTGTGAAATCTCAATATTTTTCTCTGGATAATGGATAAGTGTTAGATGTATCAAGTTCTCCCCTAATGAAGAAGAAAACTCAAGGATCAGTATTCTTCCTATCACTTTTCTGACAAGAAGCAAAGAACTGCTTTTTCCCCCTCAAGCTAGTAGAGTTAAATAACATAAATCATGTTAATAAAAGAATGAAATATCTAAGTTGTGTAAAGTTTTTATGAGCACTGAGACACTGCCCCTAGAATTTCCAAAAGGATCCTTACCTTAATAATAGCAATACCCATGCTTTCCATACATACTTAACATGTACCATTGTTCAGCCTTGAGTCACCAGAGACACCAGTGACCAAAGCAGATAGTGAGAGCTTCTTCTGTTGCTCCCATTTACAAAAGAAAATGTATATCACATCTATACATACAATAGAGTTAATAGAGTTTATGCAAACATACAGAATAATGAAATTATGGCATTTTCCAGTAAATGCATGAAACTGGAAAACATGATGATAAGTGAAATAAACCAAAAGTTAAAGGCTGAATGTTTTATCTCATATGCAGAACCTAGATAAAAAAAAAATCCACAAACCAACAACCAAGGGCTGGGGTGTAGCTTAGTGGTATGCCTAGCATGTGTGATGCACTGGATTCAATTCTCAGCACACATATAAATAAAAAAGGTTCATTGACAACTAATAACTAAATAACTAAATGAATAACCAAGAAAAACAAAGAAAAAATGAGGTGGGGAATCCAAAGAGAGATGAGGAGGTGAGTGGTATAGAGAAAGGGAATAAGGAAAAAGAAAGAGAGGCAGGAAAAGAGAAGAACTGAAGAAAGAATCTGACCAGACTTTCCTATCTACATATATGAATGTAGTACAGTGAATTTCACCTTTATGTATATTCATATTACAATAATTAAAACTAACCATAAATTTAAAAAAAGAGAGTTCAGTAGTGTAGAGGAAAGGATATGGTGGGGGAGAAGGAAGAGACAGGGGAACTATCAGGGACTGAATTGGTGCAAATTACATTCCATACTTGTATAATTATGTCAAGATGGACAGAAATATTATGTACATCAATAATAAACTAATTTTATGAGGTGTAAAACCTTAAAGGCTTTGGAATGAGTAAGAATGAAAAAACTTGTTAATTTTATTTAGCACCATTTGCTGGGTCTTACTGCCCCACATTTTCTCTGTGAGAGGGAGAAGGAAGAACCAAGACGCTCAACTGAAATGTCACCATTCCAGGTAGAGGAGGGGTGTCGATAAGACAGAAGTTAGTGATGCTGAAGTGGGAAAAGAAAAAGCAATAGAACTGGAAAGATTATGGATCATTTTCTTGGGTGCATAGTTGCCCATTGTCTCCAATGTATTTTTGGATAGATTTTATGTAATTGATGCAGTGAAAATCATATTAATATGCTTAATACAGTTTTAAAGTTTATAGATGAAGTGTTCCCCCAAACACATAGTTTTCAAGACTTGGTTCCCAGTGAAGAGGAGCTCTTGGGATTATGAGGACTTTTACCTCATCAATTGATTAACCAACTAATATCTGAATGGGCTATGGGGGAGGGGCGAAAACTGTAGGAGGCAAGGGCTAGCTGGAGGAAGTGGGTCTCTAGGGGCCTGCCCTGGAGGGGTTTGTCTTGGACCTGAATGCTTCCTAGTTCTTTCTCTTCTCCGAAGCTGCAATGAGCTGAGCAGCTTGGCCCTGCCGCCATGATGTTCTGTCTTACCTCAGGCCCAGAGCGTTGGAGTTAGTTAACTAAGGAACAAAGCCTCGTGAGGCAAAATACTTTTCTTCCTATAAGTTGTTTATGTCAGGTGTTTTTGTCCACAGTGACAAAAGCTGACTAACACATGTTTATTTTAAATTGTGACATTTCCATCAAAATATTTATTACTACTGATGAGATGATGACTCCTAAACTTGTTGGTTTTATTGGTTTATCTAACTTATGTAATTGTTACTACACCTATGTTAAAACACATTTCATTTTCTGATATTGTTGAATTTGATAAGAATTCTTTTTACTACTGTTTATAATTTTCCTAGTTTTATACATATTACAATCTCTTGTGGATACTCATAAACAAATTGCCATGGACATGAAGACTGATACATTTCCATTATTAACTGAAAGTAGAAAAATGCATCAGTGAATCTATTACTTAAAACCAAAAAAAAAAAAAAATTGGTCAAAATCAGTTGACAATACAATGTGAATCATGAAAATGTAAAGTGCAAATGGGGTGTGTATAATTCCAAAGAAAAATTGAACAATTATAACAGGAATAAAAAATAATTTACAATATCAGTTGTCAAACAGAAAATACAATTTTGCATTGAAATTCCATTCTGCTAGAGTATGTGTGGTGTAGCACAACTCACTTAACCTCTTTACCCAGTTTTCTTATAAATAAAATGGGTTCCAAATGGGTTCTAAACAAATACTTGCATCTCAAAGACCTTAGCACAATATCTTCCATAGACTGAGGATTTAAAATTATGTAGGCATTCTCTAATTTTTCTTTCCTGTCTAGGAGGATACCACTTGTTTTTCCAGAGAATTCCTACACCTTTCCCCCCTAACGAGGTCACTAACCAATCTTTACGGAGGCATTCTGAAAGTCCATAATTCTGTCATGAGTTCTGCAGAGGTTGAAGAATGGCTCTTTTCACTTTAAAGAAGGACCTTTACGTGCACTCAGGAAATGGTGACTTGCACTAATACCTGGGAGTGAGAACGAACATCTCCCTGGAAGTGCAGAAGACTCATGGTGTTTCCTTTTGATTCTGGCTCCTGGCACACCCCCTCCTCTGCCCTCAACATCCCTGGACACATTCCCATAGCATCACAGTTTCCTTCCTTTTTCAGGTAGAATTCCCAGGGCACCCTTGTCATTGTCTCCCTTCACCTGCCTGCCCATTCACACAGGGCTACTTTCTGATGTCTTGTGGTTTCAACTTAGTGGTTTACCTAAAGAGAAGCACAGCACAAGTAGAAAGCAGAAGTTCCATAAACCATCTAGGTTTTGCGGAGACATCTGCTGGAGAGCTCTCCTTAATTTCCGTTGCATGTGATGTCATAGTAGCTGTACCCACAAGAAACAGAAAGCACCATCCACTGCGTACAGGCTAAGGGAAACTTTCAGGGTAGAGCTCCCCCTGGTGGCCCAGTGTGACAAGGGCAGTGATAGTTTTGGGGGCAGATTTCTGATCTATGTAGAAGTCTAATCACAGCATGGGTTTATCCTCATGCGCAGAGACTACTTTAGGGCAAAGATAATGGTTACCATGTGTGTAAGGATGTGTATCAGAGTAGTGACACCTCACCTCTCTCAGTACCAACCTTCAAAAACATGATATTTTTTAAAAAGAAAGGAATTCTGGGAAGAGTTCTGGAGAAGATTGAAGAACAGTCACTCTCCGCATGGAAGATAACTCTTACTTGTAGGTTGAGTCAGAACATGACAGCTTGTAGACCATTCTGGAGAAGTTAGTCTCTGGAACTGACTGGAAATAGGTATGGTACTCCCCTGGATGATTCTGATGGCTGGCCCATTCCTCCTTATTTGCTCTGGCTCACATTCCTCCATTAGGACATCACAATAATCATTTTCCCCTTCTTCCAGGACTCCCCACTTGGGGTTTTCCTTCCCTCCTCATTAGCCTGCTCTGCATATTCATACAGCTGTTTTCTCTTCCCTTGTGGTTTCTTTTCATTAATTCCCCTTTAGTAGTACAGATACCACATTTGACAGCAAAAGTTGAGTCAAAGTTCTCAGTTTGTCAGAAACTCCTATGTGAGTGGTTCTTGTTCACTCCTTATGAATATTTTTGGAAAGGAGGGCTTGTCCCTGTTACAATGATGTCACAGTAGATGCAGCTAGAAGGAAATGGCAAGATCCTCTGTCCTCTCAGGCTATCACAAGGTCACAGAGGAGGATCACCATCTGCTTGGCCACCAAGACTGAGGAGGTCAGCAAGTCTGTGGAGAGCTGGCATTGTTGGGTTGCAGCAGTGTTGGTCTCCAGAGGGGGAAAAGGCACAAGTGTCTTACCTAGCGGGGAAAAGGGCTCTTTTCTTTAATATTGGAATGAACTACTTTCTTTGGTATTTTAATCTTAGGGAAAATACTCCAAGTTTCAGGCAGATTCTGTTCTCTGAGCTGAGGTCAGGTCTGGGGAGCAAAGGGTTAGAATGCAACCTGTTTGGTGGTCCAGGCCCTCCTGACCCATCACTACCTCCATTTTCTCAGGACACAGGACAGGAGGCAGGAGAGCTGCCCACCTGGTGTGGAGCTGAAAAGATAGGACAATGTGGTGAATGGTGCATTAGCTCCTTATTAAGAGCAACTTGTCTCTTGTACCAATTCCTTCCTACTGTCAGATTCCATTCTTTTACTTTACAGCCAACAGGAAGATGTTGGTGCCCCTCTGCATAGGTCATGAGCTTGTATCAGTTCTGCCCGGACTTGGCCATTAGAGCACAGAGGAGAGTAAAGGACTTCAGAGGACACAGCTGACAGCTGACCAAGTGGACTCTGGGTAGGACCAAGAGGGATTCAGGCACTCTTTACAGCACTGAGATTGGTACGTGGATCAGGATGTGATTGTGAACAGCACAGGGGAAAGAAAGGGCCATGTTTGGGCTGAGGTCTCTGAAATCTCACCCTGAGATGAGACTAGAGCTTTCCATTGCTTCCCTCACATTGCTGGGCTAGAGCCCCAGTTTATTGTGTAGAAATGTTGGCCCCTTTCTTTCTTTCCTTGTCCACCCCTTGTGAGGTAACTAGTTTAGGAGCAGAGTTCTGTGGATGCTTTTTTGATGAACCTGACTGTCTTTGAGTGCTGACATCTTTCAACCATTATGACCTCTTCCATTCTTTGCTTACTACTTACTTACACTTTTTGTAATTTTTCATCATATTCATATCATATTCATATCAAATTTTCATCATATTCATATAATTTGGAAAAATTATATGAAAACTTCATAACATAACCTTTCCCTGAAAATCTATGTGACCACATATTGCTTCAAATCCTAATTATATTAACCTAGTGTATATTCAATAGAGTGGGGAACCTTGAGGTAGGGTGGAGTATGGGGCACAGGCGGGCTAGGGGGAGGGAATCAACACTGAGGTGTCAAGTGTTCCTCACTGCAGACACAGGCTGTGCTTCACCCACCCCCATCCACACCCTGGAACATCCAGCCCAATAAGAAGGGGCACCAAATGATAGGAGGAGTATATAAAGGGGCCAGGGATCACGACACAGCACATCCTGGAGACAATCAAGTTTTTTGAACTGCATGACCAGGAATGTGAACATGGCCACACTTGACTCTTCTTGTCTACTAAAGCCTGAGTTATGGAGGTCAGTACCCACTGATGTTCAGCCTAGCACAGAATCAGTAAGTAGAAGAGGATCTGCCCACTCTTCTTTACCTAATGAACTGCCAAAGAATCCAGCAGCTTAACTGTGCTTCTGTTTACAGGTTTCCATGTTCTTATTCCACCAACAAGTGACTACACTCAGAACACAACTCTTATATGGTCACAATATCAGATCTCATGTCTAAAAACAGGAAGTTGAAGGAACCAGCTTGAGAACATGGAAGGATAAGATAGATACTGTAAGCGTCCACTGGAACACTGGCTGGTCCTCAGGAAATGGAGCTATATCAATTGAGTCTGTTTTTTCTTCAGAAGATAACATCTGATTTCTGGATTCAGAATCATTCAGCTAGTCTCCCGTAACACAGAGAGATGACTGAAGTGAAGGCTGGGGCAGAATCCTCCCCCAGAGATAAGGACAGCATCAGTGTCCCCAGCATGAGTGACAGAGCACAGTAGCCTGCAGAGCCCTGGCAGAGTGGAGGGTTGCTTCAGTAGGGCCAGCACAGCTCCCAGCAAGGGAGTCTATTCATGAGGCCAGAGCAACCCACGAAATCTCTCAGTCCTAGTCGTGATGCAGTTCCTTTAAAAACAAGCAATATGTGAACAGCACTTGAACTACAGAGTCACAGGCAGGCATTTGAGAACATTCAGCAACAATGGGGCACCACCTTTCTTTTTTATCATTATGCATTTATTTTCAGTCTTTACACTGGTGCTTTCTAAATGTCCATGATAGTGGGATTCATAATGATATATTCATATCTGCACATAACTTACTGTGGTCAATTTC
Source organism: Sciurus carolinensis (assembly GCF_902686445.1). Taxonomy (NCBI): domain Eukaryota; kingdom Metazoa; phylum Chordata; class Mammalia; order Rodentia; family Sciuridae; genus Sciurus; species Sciurus carolinensis. The sequence goes on from NC_062226.1 coordinate 49,473,338, forward strand.
TTTGACCAGTGCTTCCCTTTTCCTTCTCCTCTTTCCTCATCTGAATCCTCATTTTCACTTTTCTGGTATCCCTTCTATTTCTTTTATAATTCTTTTTCTCCCCTGCTCCATTTTTTTTTTTCCTCTCTAGCTTCTACTTTTGAGAGGAAACATAAAAACCATGACCTTTTGAGTCTGGCTGATTTTCTTAACAATGTTATTCGGGTCTATCCATGTAACTGAAAATGTCATAATTTTTCTTTTTCTTTATGGCTACACAAAACTCTATTGTATATGTATATACCACATTTTCCTTATCCACTCATCTCTTGATGAACACCTAGACTGGTTTCATAACTTGGCTATTGTGAATTGGAACTTTTTATCTTAACTCCCTTATCTACTTCACCTATGCTGTGTCTTCTTCTTGGTTCAGAAATTCCATGTGCATCACTGGTCTTCTTTTAATTTAGATGAGTCTTTCGGATATGCTTGTCTCAACTCTCCCTGTGGTATTGACATTAGATCTTTGGTTAAGACTCCAAATTTATATTTCTTGCCAATAGATTCTATAAAGGAGTGTTACTGAGAGGACTGAGTTAATATTTGCAAGGATCTAACAACAGTGACTGGTCTTCCATTCTGTTAATTTCAGCTTTCTGAAGGTGGTCTTTTCAGTGTCTGAGTGTATCATTATCTTGGTGAAGCACTCAGGTGAGGATGACCTGCCATATAGACTGAGTGTTGGAGTGATTTGCATCGGTGATCAACCTTCTGTGAGTTGGTTTTTGTGACTCTCCTCTTTTATCCTCAGAGTTGCTCACATCTGGATTAAATGCAAGCTGGAGGCAGTATAAAAGTGATAATAGGCAAAACAAACAAGAAAAACATGGTGCTATCACAAAAAAAGGGTACACAAATACGAAAAAATGTTCAGCATCTTTAGCCATCAGAGAAATGCAAATCCAAACTGCTCTAAGACTTCATCTCATCCCAGGCAGAATGGCAATTATCAAGAATACAAATAACAATAACAATAACAATAAATGTTGGTGAGGATGTTGGGGGGAAAGGTATGCTCATACATTGCTGGTGGGAATGCAAATTGGTGCTATTCCACTTCTTGGTTTACACCTAAAGTACTTAAAATCAGCATATTACCAGGATGCAGACACATCAGTGTTTATAACAGCTCAATTCATAATAGCTAAACTATGGAACAAACCTAGATGCCCTTCAACAGATGAATGGATAAAGAAAATGTGGATATATATATATATATATATATATATATATATACACATATATATGTATATGTATATATATATATATATATATATATATATAAATGGAATATTACTCAGCCTTAAAGAAGAATGAAATTGTGGCATTTTCCAGTAACTGGATGAAGCTAGAGAATATGATGATGAACAAAATAAACCAATCCCAAAGAACCAAAGGCTGAATGTTGTTCTGATATGTGGATGCTAATTCACAATGGGGGGGCTAGGGAAGAATAGAGTTATTTAGATTAGGTAGAGGTGAGTGAAGGAAGGGGAGTGGGTATGGGGGTAGGAAGGATAGTAGAATGAATCAGACATTATTAACCTATGTACATATGTAATTATACAACCTCTGGGATTCTACATAATGTATAACCAGAAGAATGAGAAATTATACTCCATTATATATGATGCATCAAAGTGCTTTCTACTGTCATATATAACTAATTAAAACAAATAAAAATTTTATTAAAAAATACACAGACCGTGGGATATAATAGAAAAAAAAGAAATTATTCCACAAAAACAGCTAAATAAACTTCAACAAAGATGTCAAGAGCATACATTAGAGGGAAAAAAAAATCTCTTCAATCAATAGTGGTAGGAAAACAGTGCATACATATGAAGAAGGATGAAACCAGACTCCTATTACACATCAGTTACAAAAAATCAATTCAAATTGCAACAACAACCAAAAAGAAAGACCCCAAACTATGAAATACTAGATGAACATATAGGGGAAAAGCTATGGAAGGATGCAGAAATATTTTGATAAGATTCTTGATATACAGGCAACAAAAGTAAATGTAGACAAATGGAATTATAAAAAATTAAGAAGTTTCTGCAAAGCAAAGGAAACATTCAATTGAGTTAAGAGATAATTTACAGAAAGGGAGGGAGAAGTATTTGAAAATGATTCATCAGACAATGGGTTAATAATCCATTTTTTAAATGGACATAATATCTGGATTGATATTTCTTGAAAGAAGGCAAAAAAAAAAACCAGGCAGAATGAAAAATTCTCAGTATCACTAATAATTGGGATAATAGAAATCCAAACCACAGTGAGATAACATTTTAATCTAGTTAGAGTGACTGTTATCAAAAAGACAAAAATAATAAATACGGGTGATGCATACAAGGCAAAATCTTACATATTGTTAATGGGAATGTATATCAATATAATCATTATGGAAAGTGATATGATGTCTCAAAAAACTGAAACTAGAACCATCAGATGATCCCATTATCCCACTGAGGAGTTTATAGCCAAAGGGAATGAACTCAATGTATAATACAAACACCTGCAAAACTGTGTTTATTGCTACACTATTCTCAATAGCCAAGATATAGAATCAACTGTGACATCTGTCAATGGATGAATGAATGAATATATATATATATATATATATATATATATATATATATATACACACACATACACACACACATGCAATAGAATATTGTTTAATCATAAAAGGTTGAAATCTCATTTGCAACCATGTGGATAGAATGAAGGTCATTCATTATCTTTTGTGAAATAAACTGGGCCCAGGGAAAGAAATGCCACATATTATCACTCAATCACGAGGCTGAAACTGTTGATTACATAGAAGTTGGATGAATAAGGCCTCTAGAAACTACAAAGAAGAGGTAGAGGGGGACACAAAGAGGCTGGGTAAAATGTACCTAAACCCAGATAGGGTGAGGGAAGTAGCTCTAATATTCTGTAGCAGAGTTAGGTAACTATAGTCTACAACAATAATTTTTATCAACTTGTATCCCTTAGCAAAATGTTCTCAAGATTTAACTATATTGTAGCATATATTTCATGTTGTATGATAAATGATATGCAAACATATTCTTCCATTCTTAAAGTTGCATTTTTACTTTGTGACTCTTTTTTTTTTTTTTTTTTTTTTTTTTTTTTGGTACCAGGGATTGAACCCAGTGGCACTTATCCTGAGTCATATCCCAGGCCTTTTTCCTTTTTTTTTTTTTTTTTTTTTTTGTGGTGCTGGGGATTGAACCCAGGGCATCATGCCTGTGAGGCAAGCACTCTACCAACTGAGCTATATCCCCAGCCCCTTCCTTTTTGATTTTGAGACAGGGTCTTGCTAAGATGCTTAGGGACTCCCTAGGTAGCTGAGACTGGCTTTGAACTTGCAATCCTCCTGCATCAGCCTCCCAAGCCTCTGGGATTACAGGAGTGTGCCACCATGGTCGGCACACTGGGTATTTTTGCAGCAGAGCGGGAGGAAACTATTGTGATATGGGAATGACAAGATAGGATCCACAGGAATAGAGTGGAAGGTATCACGATCCACAAATAAAATATATTTGTATTAACATGTACATTTATACCATTTTGTGAATATCATGTTACCAACAATTGTATATTACATACTATATGATATTATATACTATATGATTCATACACACACACACACTTCCAACATTTGTTTTAGATTCTAATCTCTACACAAGACACTTACAAGTCATCAATATAGTTTGAATATCAGTCAGACTTACTTCCAATGCCAACTGTATCTATTTCACATCTTCTCCAGAATATTTCTCATTTCAGATTTTTAAAATTGTGCTACTTTGTCAAAAAAAAAAAAACCCAGAGATTTAGGAGAGTTTGTAATTCCTATATAGATCTCTATGAATAAATAAGAACTTAGTCCTCACTGTTAAACCCTCATTCAGTGGAAGATACACTACTAAGTGTTTTAAAATGTTTTAGTGTGTTAGATACATGCAACTACAAGACATTTGCATCCTACTCTCCATTTGTGAAAACTGAGTCCCAGAGAGGTTTAATGAATTGCTCATAATCAAAGTTGTGTACAGGTAGAACCCAGACTAAGTGCAGAATCCTGTATCACTTATAAAAATTAATTGTTTCATATTTTGAAATTTGAATGTTTTAAATCCCAAAATACATAAATTGTTACTCGCTGTCTTTTAGTGATAGATGCAATGGAGTTATCTTTATTGTAAGACTGGTTGTTACTCAATTTTACTTTTAGGTTTAGATATTGATGAGAATTTTTTTGATCCAGTTTCACTTTTCCATCTTTTGAAGGAAGTGCCCCAGACGGTTACATTCATTGCAAATGGATTCATTGTTAATCCCTAAGAGTATAAGATTCATGAAATCATTTTCCTATGTGAAGAAGAAATCTTAATTAAATCAGGAGAAAAGGAAATAATAAAGAATTCTTGACAGCTATCTCTACTAGAAAATGAGCAAGATTTAAAAATGGTAAAGAATGTTACAAAGGGTAAAAAGAGGTAACCAGATTGTTAAAACACATATTTCCTAAAATTGTTATAGTGTAAGGCTAAACAGTCTTAGGATCATGGATTTATCTGTTGTTCAATGGTGTGCATAATTGTTCACCAAGTGATTACTAGGGAATCTGCATAAAAAGCAATAAAATGTGAGACATGAAAATAAAATCCCAGCAGAATAAAGAATCGATGGGAGATTAGATAATTTCAAAGATTTCAGTTGGTTCCTCAGGAGACTTAAACATGTGACACTGCCATCAACAAACCAGAGAACTGGCACAAATGGAGCATCAGGGGCAGATGTTGGAGAGCAGGAGCACCACCCAATGCAGTATTATTCAGCCAAAAGAAAAGAATGAAATCCTGTGATCTACAGCCTGGATGGAACTGGAAATCATCACGTAATGTGAAACGAACCAGGACGGAAAGACAAGTGCCACAGGATCTCACCCACGTGTGAAATAGAGAGAAGCTGATCTCTTAGAAACTGAGAGTGGAATGGTGCTTACCAGAGGCCACAGACAGCAGAAGGTGGGGAGAGATGAGACAGGCTGGTCAATGGGCTCCACAATACCACTGGAAAGGAGTAAGAAGCTAGTGCACAATTGCAGGATGTGGGGACTGTACGTGGCATTAACCTACTGAGCATTTGAAAAAGCTGGAGGGAGGGATCTTGGGGGTTTTCACAAGAAAGACATGATAAACCCTCAAGGAGATGAATGTGTTTAACCTGATTAAACATCACATCACACGTAGTATGGTATCCCACTCAGGTGTATACTTTTATTTTTTTATGAATCTGCTCTTGTATGTATTGAAACAATCACTGCAGTGGGAAAATAGAAAGAATTGGCAAAATTAATGAGAGATGAAGAATATCTTAGCAAAAAGTAAGTGGAAAGATAAGTCAGAAAAGTTCTGTTATCTTTTTCTTCATCTGGGGAATGATTTTCATGCTTTTATTTCAAATATCTAGATTTTCAGTTAATCTCAGCTTGTCTAAAAGTATCACAGTTAAGCTGTTGGTAAAATGCAAAAATAATGATATACATGAAATGAATTCAACATAGAAATCAGCATTTAGAGCTAAAACTTCAATTGCTATTTATGATAAAAAATAGAAGAGAAGGAAAATATTTACCCAACCTCCAACCTCCTGCAGGACTACAAAGAGTTAAAAAATAAAGGGATGCAAAATAAACTGATGAAATATGAAGATAATGTTTTGTTTTATTCATCATACTGTAAAGGTACACAAAATATTATATTAACAAAATAAATTTTATAAATACTTAAATAAATATTTAAATAGATAAATAGAAGCATCTATAGAGGTCATAAGAGACTAGTGCCTGTAGATGTGAATGCAATGTTTCCTAAATTCCTGAAAATATATCAAAGATGGCTTGAATTCTTGTCAAAATTATCGCAAGAATGAGAGTCTTTGAAACGGCAGAACTTGAGGGAGTGTGGTAAGGTATATCCTCAGTGAGAAGCATTTCCTGTTGGACCAGGTCTCATTCCTTACTCCTTAGTCTTTCATACAAGTTTGCTGATGAAGAGAAGGATCTCACGATTTCTGCTCTGACCACCTCCCAGGCACAAGGGAGGTGTTTCCTCCCCTTCAGGTAGACAGTGAGCCTGTGGAAGTACTTCCTCAGAGCCCTCAGGGGAGCCTCTTCCACCCCCACCTGCTGGGTCACACAGGCTTTCAGGTCATCCAGCTGCTGATAGAGGCCAGTGAGGAATGTGTCCAGGAGGGTCTTGTCCCAAGCAGCAAAGGACTCCTGGGTGCTGAAGAGGTTGAAGACCTGCTGGGTCATCTCGTGGAGGACAGAGACAGCTTGAGCCTTCTGCACCTGCTCACCATCCAACTCCTCCTGGGGGAAGGCAAAGTCCTTTCTGTAGTTGAGGCAGGACAAGGTGGGAACTCTCCTCATTTTCTCCAGGAGCATCAGGACCCCCTCCTCATTTCTCTCAGGAGTTTCAAGACCCAGGTTATGGATCTGAGGCAGGTCACAGCCCAGAGAGTAGGTGGGCTTGTAGCTGAGCACCACCAGGGCCAGCAGGAAAGCCAAGGGCAAGGCCATTGAGGATCTTGCAGATGCTGCTGGGCTGCCTGAGGTGGGTGATCTTGAACCTTTGTCTCTAGGTTTTCTGAAATCCTTGATTTGTTCCTATGTCTTATATAGGAACAATTATGCTTTCAATTTTCTGATTGTGTCCCCAGCACTCTTTACTTCTGCTTTTTGCTTTCCATTATGCTTTCACTACATGTGTTTAGAGCAGTGTTTCCCAATCATTTTTCATTACTGATTCCCTTCTCCTTTCCCTTTTAGAATTATTTTTCCAACTGACACTACTATTTATTTTTTTGTACTGTGTGTTGAACCCAGAGGTAATTTAGCCCTGAACCAAATCCCTAAACCTTTTTATTTTTATTTTGAGACTGGGTCTCACTAAGTTGCTGTGGCCTTACTTGGTTGCTGAGGCTGGCCTCAAACTTGTGATCCTCCTGTCACAGCCTCTGAGTTATTGGGATACATATGTGGACCACCACACCCAGTCTATTAAATATTAATAATAGACATACTGTATATGTATTTATATAACCAATGAATATGTCTACTTTTTAAGTAAAATTGTTAAATTTAAACTTTGTATTTAACAGTGTTAAAAATGTCAATATAAAAATTCAGTTAAAAACGATTCTGAAAATCTTTTGGAATTGAACTTAACTTTCTAAATACTCAGTGACTTTTATGTAACTAATTTACGTAAATAAATCAATGTATCTAATTCATATGCAAATAAGTATTTTATACAACTATAATAATTACAGTGTAATGAAATACTTAAAATCATTTAAATGCTACCAGCTATAGAAAATTGTTTTTTTAACATTTATTTTTGGTGCACTTTGCTTTACCTTCAATGAGAACATTTTTGAATTCACTCTTTGCTACATATACTTCAAATAATTGTTATTTCCTTCTCTTCACTACAGGACATACTTATTGATTTATTGAATAGCAACTTTAGAATTAAATAATAGGATACAGAACTTTGTGTTTAATTCTGAAAGCCCACAACTTATCCATAAGTACTGAGGGCCTAATATAATAAATGTCAACATGGAAGACAATGATACACCATCCCTATATGGAGGACACCTCTCACAATGTAACTTGGAGATCCAGTCACCCAGGAAAGTCCTCCAATACTAGCCATGTATTTGCAACAGGTTTGGAGTACTGATCTTGCATATATTTTTCCTGTCTCCATGAACTCAGTTTGCATGCTTTCCATTCAAGCAAAAAAGAATGCCTAGTGACTTCTTTTTCCCAGTGCTGGGGATCAAATCCTGGTCCCTGCTAGGCTGGCAAACATTCTACCAGACCCACGTTCCCAACCTAGAAAACCCAATGAGAAATGATCCTAAGGTGTAAGTTTTTGTTAGATAGGGTAGAGCTTTTTGCACCACAAATCATTATAATAAATAAGATTTATTCAAACCTTAAAGGAATAATTTTCACACTTTTGGGACCAATATCATGATAATGAGAAAATGAAATTGAGAAAATGTCATCACTTTTATTTTTCATTTAATTATCTACCTTTAAAAGAAATTGCAGAGGTCTAATCCTAATGGAGTATTATAAAACCAAAGGAAATCAAGTTTTTCTCAAATGCCAATACTGGTATCTAAAGATACTAAGGCCAATGGCTTATGCAATTGTTCTATACGGCATGCAAGACACAAGGTATTTTTCTTTCTTATTTTCTTTTTCATAGAAAAAGTTGTCACTTTTTGCATTCTAGTGACAAAAAACACAAATGCATGTCCAAATGTGATAAAAATGTAAAGAAAACAGTATCTCACTGGAAAAGAACAAAAAGGGCCCAAAATAAGACCATGTATCCCAGCAAAGAGCAAAGATACAAATTACTGGATGGAATAAAGAAAAGGCAGTTGGACAAAGAAATGTAAAGGAAAGTAGCAAGCAGGTATGAGCTCAAGGAAGAGTCATTAATCCCAGGTCCAGGGTTTGTTTTCAGCCTTGCTGAAACCAGGCTTCATACAGTGTCAGTAAAGACACACCAACCAACTCACAAGTTCATATGCAAGAAAGGCTAATTTGTATATCTTCTCTGAATAATGGATAAGTGTTAGATGCACCATGTTCTCCTCTAAGGAAGAAAAAACTCAAAGATCAATATTCTTCCTGTCATTTTTCTGACAAGAAGCAAAGAATTGATACTTTCAAAATATATTTCCCTCAAACTAAGGGAGTTAAATAATATAGAGTAGGTTAATAAAAAGAAATATCTAAGTTGTGTAAAGAGTTTGTTTTTAGTCATACACTACTCTGAGAACTTACAAATTGACCCTTACCTTACTAGTAGCAATACTCTTGCTTTTCATATATCAAACATGTTCCATGTGCTCAGCCCATCGAGTCACCAAAGAAACCAGTGACCAAAGCAGTGAGAGCTTCTGCCGTTGTCCCATTTACAAAAGAAAATTGGAAGTGCAGGTGGCTCATGAATAGGGCAGTCGCTGCTGGAACCCAGTGCACCCTTCTCTCAGTCCCCAGCTCTCACTTGCTCTCTGGGTACATTTCTGGCCATGAGAGCCAGAGCTGATTGCTAGACTGATCAATATTTTCCAGCAGAGCCCTGCCTCACCAATGGCAGTCTTTCAATTCAGCTCCCGTTCCTCCCCTTCACTTTTGCCAGGCATGTTACATAATCTCAAAATTGGCCCTGCTTTACTTACCAATGTTGAACCCTGGTTTGTCTTCCTTCAAATGTATCTTCAAGAACTTAAATGTGTTTGTTAAACAGAGTGTGCACCTCAGTGATTATTTATGAACAATTCTTGGAAATTTAAATATTTTTATGCTTGCATTCAAATATTCATAATGTCCTGCATTCCTTTCACCACAAGCCCAAGGCTGTGAGTCATGACCAAGCCAGAGGCTTGAGAAAAATTACAACTAAAGCAAAGAGCTAAGACTCAGAGCTCACATCTGATGAGGCTCACCGAGGCAATTAAGGGTGTGGAAATGGGAGTGATGAGGAGAGTCCAGCGTACTCAAGGTGGAGGGCTGAGATGACAAAAGGTTCTGGGTCACCTGCCTTGCTAGTTGCTTCATGCTTCCTGTTTGTAGCCTGTAAAAGTTTGCAGCTGGGTTCATTATAGAGACTTATTTGGAGAAGTGGGCCCAAATAATGGAAAATGTCAGGGTAAAACAAAAGAAAAGATGTTGGGGGAGAAGAACATATTTACGATGGTAGAAAGTTATTGGACAAAAATGAGTATAGAAACAGAGGACCCTCTGCCTTTGACTTTCCATGCTTTCAGGTGGATATTTATGGATGTGAAAACTACTGACCTTTATCTTTCCATTCTTTCAGGTGTATACACACACCCCCCAACACACACACACACACACACTCACCGTAAATGAGCATTTCCTTCCTTTCTCTCCATTTATTTCTATGGTACAATGGACACCAATTCAGTTTGATTTCCAGATTTTGAATTCATTAATTAGAATAGTATTTAGGTTGAAAAAGCAGTATACTTCAAGTCCTTGCTCCCAGATTTCTTAAGTCAAAATTCTCATTCTCCTTTTTGCATGACTATATTCTCTCTTCTGACTGCCAGGGATTGAGTCTTTAATGACTTCACCTTCTTTTTCCTCAGAATTACCACCCCAGGAATTCAGAAGTTATTTCTGAGCAGAGAAATTTTCTTCCCTGTCTTGAGTCCTAGGCATTTTATCTAATCTATGTCAATTCAGGAGCTCACTCTATATTTATAAAGGGAATACTTGCTTAATACTGATAGAAAAAAATAATGCTATTGCATACATGATATATGACTTAAAAAGTCAATGGACCTAAATTCCTTTTCAGTTCTTCATCATTCTTGAAGAGAAACTATAACTGAGGATTGTGAGGCATATTTGAAAAAAGGGACCACCATTTCAGTGAAGGGATATTTTTTCAAGTTTGTAATTTTAATTTCAGAACATCTATATGATTAACAGTGGCCTGTTTAAAAATGGGAATCTCGATGTTCCCTTTTGTTTCAATGATCACCAAGGACCTGCAAGGAACAACTTAATCATACTCTCTTCTCTCCTCAGGTAATAAGGACACAATAGGAACTTTACATGTGCTCTAAGCATTTTGCCACATACCTTTGGCCAGTTTGAATATTAACCTATGACTTTCAGAAGCAACTTAAGTGACTGTTTCACAATGATGGTATGATCCTTAATGAATGATATCTTTTCTCATGACATTCAACTTTGTGGAATGAGACATTGGGACAGAAATATTTTTCTAAAGTGCATACTTCAAGAAAATAGGTCATTTTGCCTGCTAAAAATAGCATTATTACATACAGTGTATAAAGGAAAACTGGTCTTTAAAAGATTCTGTCTTCTCTTCCAACAAGTCATCCAGCTAGAATGCCTTCCCCACCTTCTTTGCATCTAGGTATCACATATGTCTAAACCCTCACCAGGTACCTATTGATGGATGTGATCTTTTCCTGTACGGTCTCAGCCCATGAAATCATCCTCATGTGATTCACCATGCTTTCCCCACTTTGAAACACAGTAGAACAGATTCCAGACCCCAGTCACACTTCAAGTTACATAGTGAAAATAGGCAAATCCACCAAAGAGATGGCACGTGGGTCCTTGAATCACTGTTGAGAGGATGGCTAACCAAGGAGTCATCTGACAGGAATTCCTACACCCAGATCTTATATGAAAGCAAGATAACTTTGTATTATGATCTATTTACTGATACTTTTTATCTGTTGCAGAAACTGGCATTAACTTAACTGATGAATGTCATTCAAAATACTCTCTTGATGAGGATGTGATCTTTTCCTGTATGGTCTCAGCCCATGAAATCATCCCTATGTGACTCACCACACTTCCCCCACTTTGCAACATAGTAGAACAGATTCCAGACTCCAGTCACACTTGAAATTACATGTTGAAGATGGGCAAAGCCACCAAAGAGACGGCACTCAGGCCTTTGAATAACTACTGGGATGTTAGCCTACCAAGGAGTCTTGTAACAGGAATTCCTACACCCAGATCTTATATGAAAGCAAGATAACTTTGTATTACGATCTAGTTACTGATACTTTTTATCTGTTGCAGAAACTGGCATTAACTTAACTGGTGAATGTCATTCAAAGATACTCTCTTGATGAATTTTTCTTATGAATAAACTAAATTTTAGACGTTTGAAATTGGAAAGTCTCCTCAAGAATTTCAACAGAAAAACACGTTATTTTTTCTAAACATTTCTTGTCAATTTAAAATGCTTCATGTACATATATTTTTAAAAATAATTTTATGATTTTGATTCCAGATATTTTTCAACTGACACAACTCTGGGGTGAGATTTTGCTTGAGGATTATTCAGGAAACAAATATGTAATTGGTTAGAGAGAATCATAAGTATAACTTTCTTCTTTACTTGTTGACTTTTTTTGATGATTGCTAATGAATGAAAAGGACACTTCAGTATTCCCTCTGACAACCTCCCAGGCACAGGAGCTGAGTCCTTTCCCTTCAGATAGCAGGTGATTCTCTGGAAATACTTCTAGAGAACAAATCTAAATAGGGACACAATGCTTTTTCTAGGACGGTCGGCTTCAGTTAATCCCGACGAAGATGAAACCTAAGTTGATCGAAGGGGACCTTAAGGTTGTTCACCATGCCGAAGGGATGGAACATCTGCTGGAGCATCAAATGGTAGCGACAGGTGGCTTCTGTCTTCCGAATTTGGGTGATCTTCCCTGTTTTCCAAGGAAAATGGAAGTCGGCTCTGTTGTTCAGGCATTTCTAAACGAGGATGGCTTTCAGCTGTCTTAATAGCAGAAAGACTTTCTTGTTTTCCAAGTCATGGTTCAAAAGCATGCCCCAGACAAGATACCAGGCAGCGTTGGAGCAGAGCATTATCACTCCTGCTATTAGCTGATAGATCTGGACCCTTGCGAGATTCGATGATTGGGTCTGCGGGCCCCACTACACAGGAGTCTGCGGAACGGGCGATCTCAGATGCCCCAGGCTCTGCGGCTGGAGAGGAGTACCCTGGCTTGTCAGATCAACTTTCTATCCCTTAGATAGTGAACAAAGATCTCCTGTGATTGCCGACCAGCAAGCTTTGCCGCAGCTTTGCCCAAGATCTTTTCTTAGATATCAAGCACAGAACGTTGCACTTTCTCAAACTTCCCTTGTGTTTGGAGCTTTGTTTTTCATAGAAACTTCAGCGAGACTGAGTTTTTCACGAAAGACCTCGTTTATTCAGCGAGTGGAGCCCCCGAGATCGTGCCGCTTGTAATCTGCACTGATTCTGTGTGTTCGTGCGCGGTGTCGGCACCACTTGGAAAAGGGGAGAGGTATAGACAGGGGCTCTGGAAGGGACCAGAATTGGGACTCGTGCGGGGGAGCTGGAGACGCGCTCTTCCCTGGGGCCGGAGGAGGGAGACCGCGCCCTTCTAGGGTCGTTGTTAGTGTTTTTCAGCGGGGGAAGTTTCCACAGTGAGAGCGGTGAGGAAGTCGGAAAAGTAAGTGAGGCATGTTGAAATTTACATTATTTTGAGTTAAGCTCTTTTATTTATGCTAAACAAGAATTTTATATAATTTCACTTTTCTACCTTTAGAAGAAGCAAAGTTGGGGACTTTAGAACATCAGCCATGGCCCCCTTCTCCCTGCCGGGAGAAGTCTGTATTATTCCCTTTAAATAAACCTGCTTAATATGCTTGCCTTGGCGTGCTTCTCTAGTGCTTAATCTTCAACATTAGAAGAAGCAGAACTCATCACCGGTAAACGACGGTATCAGATTTGGAGGTTCCACCGAGATTTACGCCAAGGTAAGTAAGCTTCTCTCTCCACGCACCCCACATCTGTTTGAGGTGCATCTTTCTTTCTGTCTCTTTATTTTTGGAGGGCAAAATGGGCACCCGTCGGCTACTTAAATGCAGTTAGTGCAGCTGCCATCCTTAAGACTCGGGTGAGGTTTCCCGGCCCAGGCAAGTTTCCAATCCCCTGCTCTGCAGGCATGTTGAGGCTCTGCTGAAGCCGTTTCCTACTTTTCTGTCCAGGCCCGGAGCGCAATTGCCGCCAGTACACAGTGTCCCTAGTCCTGATCTGCCCAGGATGCGTGGAGGTAGAGGAAGGGTTGGAGCAACTGCGGGGTTCTCGGCCCGGGCTACTCTCGGGTGGACCCCAAAGGTTCCTTCTCCAGATTCCCCCTCCCGACAGCCCTGAGGGGTATCCAGGGTGATCGGTAGACAATGGCGCTGAGGGAAAGCGCCAATTACCTTTGCCTCCGTATGGGCCACACAGTGCACAACACTCCCGCACATCCACTCCCTCCTGGATGCTCCCCTTCCCTGCCGGTCAGACATTAGGAATTCAGACTGTAGAATTAAGGCCTGGGATGATTAGTATGAAAAAGTCCAGGTTCCCTTTGTTCGCATAGTTAGCCTTCACTAGTCTAGACACTAGAGTCTCCCCATTACTGTTCCCATGCTTAAATGTGCTCACTGTGTTCTCTTTAAGCTGCAAGAGGGAGGCATTTAAGAACCCCTCCTGTGACACCCTCCAAGCAAAGGGCGTTATACGCCTAACAACCAACAGATGTCCCCTCACCCTCCGGAGATTCCTTTAGTTTACAGGGCAAAAAGATAGGTAAAAGGCACACTTTTTACTTTTGTCATCGCTTTTCATAATTAGGAGTTTATAGTGGCAGGGAGGAAAGCAGTAATGCCCTTAAGTCTGAATCCTCCCAGGGTCTCTAGCACAGGGCAAACTAGGACCCTAGCACTTTGCTGAAGAAGGCCAGAAATAACTTTGGCAAAGCCAGGTGGTGAGAGACGGGTTTTTCTGGACCGTAAGGAAGCTCAAAGTTAGGGAGACGTCCCTAATACTTCTAACTCAGAAGGGAGCTTCTCTCTCAACAGTATTGCCAGGTTCACCACTAGCCTGCATACTGCTAAATTGCAAATGATCAAGAAAAGTGCCTTTCATATGTTACCATGCTTGACAGCAATAATTTCTACCATGAGAGGAGAAAAGCCTTGAGGAATCGCCCACTAAGGGAGGAAAATCGAGGGAACCCTCCCAACTTAAGCCAGACAAAAATAAATTTAAGGAGGCTTTTGGAGGATCCTAATAAATATTGAGATGTTTCAAAACTTATGCCAGGTATTTGACTTCACCTGGAAAATTATGCTATTAACCATCTAGAGAACAGGCAGTTCCCAGAAACCATCCTAACTGGGATTCGAATACTGAGTAGAATGCCAAAAAAACTATTATGCAGCCTTCACGAAAGTCCTGCTATTTTCATGGGGAGACTTAGGAAAGCAATAAGAAAGCACACCACTCTGAATCCTGAATCCATAAAGGGCCACCTACTTTTAAGGTATAAATTTATCATTTAGTCAGCCCCAAATATTTAGAGGAAATTACAAAATTGGCAGGTGGCCCTGATCAATCCTCAGATGATCTTCTCTAGCTTGCATCTTCCGTTTTTAATAGACATCAAAAAGAAAGAAAAGGGAACATATAGGCAAGAAAAAGGACTTATTAAAGATCATTCAAACTGATAGAAACTTTTAATGCCTTGCAATAGTCCATGCAATTTGCCCATTTTAGGAGTTAAAAAGCAAACTGCCTAGTCCAAGACCTTAGAATAATGAAGCACTGATTTCCCCCACCTTGTAGTTCTTAATCCATACACTTTTATCTTGGATTCCAACTGCTGCTTGGTTTACTAAGTTAGATTTAAAAGATGGCTTTTCCTGTTTATGCTAGACTCTGAATAGCAATGTGTTTGCCTTTGAGGAACCAGATACTGTATCTCAACTAACCTAGACAGTATTGCCTCAGGATTTAGATCGCCCTCACCTGTTCCGGACAAACCTTAGCTAAGGACTTAACAAAATTCAGAGATAAAACATTCTGTGATTGTTCTCCAGTAAATAAATGACATCATTTATGTGCCTCCACCCAGGAGGAATATCAAAAGGCCATTGCAGAACTCCTAAACTTCTTAGCTAATAGGAATTAAAAGATCTCAAAAAATAAAGCTTAATTATGTCATCAACAGGTTTAATACTACAGGAAATAGTCACCATAGGACAATATTCTGTCTCAGGAATATCAAGAAGGGGCCTTACTTCAAGCTCCTGTCCTCAGCTTACCTATGAAGCAAGATTTAACCTGTTTGTCACAAAGGGGAAAATAAATCCTGGATAGGCAGCCATAGGCAACTCAATAACCAATGGCATATCTCAGTGAGGAACTTAGCAAAGTAGCTTCATTCTCAAAAGTAATGGAAAATAAGGTCTCATAATTTTCTTTGACATTCAACCTGTCCTGATGAGATGACTAAAATACCCTAGGCACAAAGTTTCTGTAAAAACCTGTTAGGTCCTTCCAGATCTCAGTCAAGGCTTACATTGAAATAGGAAGCGTAAAGGCTCAGTAGGAGACCAGTCTCAAACCCAAGGAAAAAAAGGTAAAAAAGAGCCTTACCTAAACTCCAGCAAAAGTGAATTTTATGGTGCTTTACTGAAGTAATTAACGGCCGTATCATTTTTCCAGGACTCTTGTTTTTTTTTTTAATTCTATATTTTTTTGAGCTCATGATTTTTTTGATCAATTCTATTTTTTATTCAACTAGAGTTTTTGAACATCGTTACATTGCAATGGAGATTCACCTATAAAGTTACAAGGCCTTTGATTTTGTGTTATTTGTATGTCGTGCCATGTTTTGTCTGTATCAAAACTGAGCGCTCCTAAAATTAAAATTTAAAAATGGATCCAAATACTTTTAATTCACGTGATTTAAAGGTTCAATTCAAATTGGGTAAACTAATGAAAGTAAAATGTCTTTGAAAATAACTCACAAGTCTGTAGGTGGTCAATCTAATAAAATATTGATGTTAATAAAATGTTTAATATCAATTGTTTCTAGGACTTTTCTTCAACAGGAAAGAGACAGCAAATACTGTTCAGGACACTTGTCTGATTTCTTGGTTTTTACAGAATAAGTGAATTAGAGTTAACATGTATGGGATTACTCAAATGTGTTTGTAGAGACATCTGATTAATTTGCAAAGTTAAAATGCTAATTGTTAAATAACATCAAGTACTCTTAACTCCTTAAATTCCATGGGGTATCATACTTAAACATTATTGGTGTTTTTATAGGTTGGTAAATAAAAGGGTTTAAACTTGCTTTGTGTCATCACTAACCTAAAAACAAGGTTACTAAGAGTTATGTCCTAACAAGTGCAATTCTATATACAAAGGGTCCCAAAAGTTTCAACTATGTTTCAATTAGAGTACTATAAACAACAAAATATTTAATCTTATTAAAATAGAGCAATTTATCTAAATTCAGAAATTTCATAAGAGTTGTTTCAGAATGTGGACAAAAAGGGGTCAACAAATAGGAAAGAGAAAATAAAAGGTTCTGGGTATGGAAATATATTTAGTAAAAGGAAAAAGGAAATGTTTCTGGGTAAGAAAGTGCTTGTGTGATGAAATACATGAGGGTCTAAGTAAGTGCTAAGAAAGTCTGTGTATGTAAAGGGCAAGTTTCAACAAGTTTGCGTGTAACTAAGTTGGTTGTATGTATGTGAGACAGCTAAAGCTATTTAAGGTTTTTCCTAAGGTGAAATACTAATGTTCTGATATAAACCAAAGTTTAATCTATATGGTAAAATAACAAGGATTTCTTAGAAACACTAATTTACTCTTAACTTTGTGTCTATTAAGTTTTATTCTTTAGAACAATTAGTCTTAAATATTGGGGTTTATACAATTATGGTTAAACTACTGTTAGAGTATTGCACTGTGTTACAGAGTCTACATTTTTCTTAAAAAACTAAATTTGGTAAGAAAAAGTGTCAAGGTAATTGTGAAGTGGTCACTAGTTGTATATTAAATGTGTTCATATTTTTCAGGTATACAAGTTTTAAAGCAGGGAATTTATCAAGCTGCTATTCTCCAGATTAAACTTGCCTGTAATGGTAATCTTAAACTTATAAAGAGTAAATTTTAATTGGGGATTTATTTCTATCATTTAATGTTCTATTATAGGACCTGCTATCAATAGGGTATATGTAAAATTTGTTACTTTTTACACTAAGATAAAGAATTTCAAATGTAAATGTATTTCTAAACATTAGAGCCTGACTTGTTTAAAGGTTAATTTTGTGAAACATGAAAATATTTTGCCACTTTGACACACAAAAGGAAAGTTAAAAGTTCTCTCAGCCTTTCTTTGATTCATGTTTTAGATACAATGTTAAATTGTATTAATTATAAAATTTATATAGACTCAGGAAACAGTATATGTAAACTACTTAATGATATTTAAGGAAGAAGCAAAGATCAACATCAGAATTAGAACACTTAAGGTCTGTAAAGAGCCATGCCTTACCTGAGATAAGGCTCTGCCTCCCACCTTACTGCATGTTAGAGTAACTCCAGCTTATTTATTTGTTAGTCAGACTTCAGCTTATTTAAAGTTATAGTCAAAAGATTGATTCTTGTTGAAAAGTAGTGTGATCTCAAATAGGGAATATAATGTGGTTCTCAGTCAAAATTCAAGATAGCTATTATACAAGCTGAATATATTTTTACTCTTGCTAATTTCATTTTGTAAAACTGTTACCTGTTAATGTTTTGCAGAAGTAGCTGCTTCAAGAACACGCAACCTAGGTAACTTGTGATAATAAGCCATCACCTAACAGATAGTGGTAACAGATACCAGAACAGATAGTGGTAACTTCCAGTACTAATGCAGACTCCAGTTAGATAAAAGGGTAAATAACTGTAAAGTTATGGACATTGAAGTTAAAGCCCAGTACTCTTACTTTATGACTGGTGAGACTGGCTTGCTGGATGATTAAGATCAAACTTAGAGATTGGAATTAAATACAGAAGGCAAGATAGACCAGTAATTGGATCTTTTGCTCTCAGTCAGCCTGAACCCAGGGAATAAGAGGACTTCCCTAAGGAGCGCTGCAACTCTGGGTCACACAACCTCCTGATCAAGGAGATTGTTGAGACTAGAGGATGAAAAATCACTCAGTGCATCTGCCGCAGAGGAGGGTCATGGAAAAAGGGAGACATCCCTTTATGCTTCCAAAGGAAGTCACCTCATCAAGGAGACCCTACCTAACCAATGGCACTGGTGGAGCTAAGAAGCTGCTCTTAAGTTCTCTACAAGTGGCCCCTGTGGGAACTCAGCTGACTCTTTAACAAGACAGGAACCAGGTCAATTTGACCAGCTTGATCTTAGACACCCAGCAAAACAGTGAAAACCAAAATATAGCCATTCTTGGGCATTTAAAAGAAATAATAATTAAGTGTAACTTAAGATGTACACTTGTATTAGCCCACTAGAATAAAGACTGGAAGCTACAAATGAAAGAAAGATTCTTCAGCAAATGTGCATGATAACTATCAAGAGAAACTGCCAGAGTCAGAAGTTTTTAGTCAGTTTAAGGCCTGCAGACCTTCCTAAGCTACACAGGTAGACTTCATCTATGTTTGCTCGTATGATTATCTAGCCCTAAGTAACAGAAGTATAGAGCTCTCTACTAAACACGGGTTATACCAATAAAGGGATATTTTACAAAAATCAGATGACATTAAGTAGCTTAACTATATTTTTTTGGGACATCTATGACATTAAGAGTTAAATGTTGTGTTTACATTCCTGATAACCTGGACAATGTTAAAGTTCCCAAATAAAGGCCTTGTCCTCTCCAGCCTTTTGCTAGGCCTAGTTATGGGAACAATTTCTCAGTTCTTCCACCTCCTGGTGAGAGGTTGACTTCTGTCATTTTCATGATACTCAGTGGCATGTTCCAGATGCTGCAACATTTACTTTGTACTGATCTCATTTGAATACTCATGTCTTTTTGTTCTTCTATCATAGAAGCACCCACTCCAGCTGACTTTACAACCTGCTATTCCCCAACCAGACTTCTACCTTGGACCCCTCGATTGACCCGATTTTTAAAAAAGGAACTCCAAACTGCTTTGCCCCTCGCTGCCCCCTTTCAGCTTCGAAGCAGCCAGAACGATCGGCGCCCCCTTTTCCTTAAAGCAGTTAGGAGTTCCTATAGCTAAAGGGGGGAATGAAGCCAGAATTAAGGACAGGTAGTTAGTGTAGAAATAGGAAATCGGGTCAATTCGAGGAAATGAAGCCATGAAGCCATCTGCCTTTGGAAGTTGGAGACTGCCCCTGGAAGAATGGAATGTCAAAGATCTCCGGAGCCCATTGATTACCAAATTTACCTGCTTTTATCAAGGACTGCAAGCAAGGAGATGCTAATTAATGCCCCCTGGGCCCTTACCTGCCTGAATCACCTTGGCCCTCCCCCTGTCCATGGTTTCTCAGTAATGCAAAACCAGGCCTAGTCACGTAGGCAGGAAGGAGAGAGATAAGGGAGGAGAGAATTGGAGAACAAAAGAGACTTTAACCTATAAAAGATGTAGGGTGCGCTCACTTCTTGGGACTTTAGAACATCAGCCATGGCCCCCTTCTCCCTGCCGGGAGAAGTCTGTATTATTCCCTTTAAATAAACCTGCTTAATATGCTAAAAAAAAAAAAAAAAAAAAAAAAAAAAAAAAAAAAGAAGAAGCAAAGTCAACGACATTTTCAAGACGACCTCTTTTTCAAGTGAGAGAATAGACACTTTTGACAATTTCTCAGGACTCTTACAAACTTTGATATTTTTTGTTTAATTTGAAGGTAATGAAACCTCGATTCGGAACCTGACTTTCACTGGTACTGCTTTAAAGAAAAATGAGCAGGGTTGTGTGTAAGCAGTTAAGAATCTAAATAAAATACAAAAATAGGACTGGGGATGTGGCTCAGTGGTTGAGTGCCCCTGAGTTCAATCCCTGGTTAAAAAAAAAAAAAAAAAAAAAAAGAACATGTAGGTTAAACTTCAAATTTTCTTGGATAGAGTTATATAGACTTAATGGACATTGCTGTAATATTTTGCACTGCATCTCCTTCGTTACTTAAATCTCTTGGGGATTTGCAAGTGCACGGTCATTTCTTGTCTTTACCTACAATTTTAATATCTGGATTATCACAGATGTTTTTGCACTGATTTTCATTTTTCATATTGGTTAACATATCATTTATTGTTACACAGACTTAATACTGCCTTAAAATTGGGGCTCCAGGGATGTACTCATTCACCTAATCCCATTACCAGTCCTAGAAACACCCTGTGAATTACCATTCTAGATTGAAATGGCTGAAAATCAAGAAAAGTTTATTTTCCAATCACTCTATCTGCAAAAAAATTTTATTTCTCTCTATATATCCATATATATATATATGTCCATCCTATATTTATCTTATATAGTGTATATTTATGTTTGTTATCTATTTGTCATATATTTAAGTTAAATGTACTTAAAATAATATAAAAATATAAATAATATATACAATATACTTCATATTCTAAGTATATTTATGTAACAAATTTGGAATGTATATATGAAATGATATATGAATACTTTGTATATAACAAACAGTAGTGTGTATAGAATTTTATAATATATCTTATTAAAATTTACATTATAAAACATTGTCATTTAATACATATATTTATGTAACATAAATACATAATTGATATATGTGTTATATAATATAAGTAATATTATTTATATAATTATGAAATATATAGCATATTTTAATAAACATGTCACATAATATGTAATACATTTTCATGTTATATTAAAATAGTATACATTTATATTATTTTATATTCATATCATATTTAATAATATGACCATCTGTTGTATACATTACAGAAAATATTTATATTTTAAAATACATATATTAATATCATGTTATATACCTATATTTCATATACCACATATTATAAGTGTGTATAGTATAGGTACTTAAATGTAAATAAATATATGTAATATATTTTTATATTTATCATGGGATATATACATATAAATAGTACTAAGATCATTTATAGAATATAGAATATATAATATAGGGAATATATATTAGCATTATATAAATTTATATTGTATATAACATGAAATATAACAATTATAGAATAATTGTATAGTCCAAGTTCAAACAAATGAAGCCAAGAGAAGCTTTAATTGCAGCTCCTGTGCACTCCCAGTTTCCTGCTTTGTCACCTTGGACAAACTGTAGGACAGAATTGTTTGCCAAACTGGGAAGGAGCAGAGCCCTGGTTCCCACTTCTGAGCAATGCTGGGCTCAGAGGGAGGGAAACTGTACAGCATTCTGGAGATTGTTTCCAGGAACCAGCAGCTAAGCAAGTTGTCCAACAGAAATTAGCTACTCTTATCAATAGCAAGATAAATGAAATAAATTCTACCATCAGGTTCAGATGGTATCAAATCACATTTAGTGATTTTTTTTTTAACAAATGGGTTAAAAAATAGTCATAAAGAGAAGAAAATCATTTGCTTTGTTTATATATGTGGGAGATATTGACATACAAATATATGGACAAATACCAAATACATGACATTAATTAAAAATATAATATAAATATATTTTTCTATCTTAAACATATGATATACATAAGATAAATGAATTTGTATTAACAAAAATATGTAAATCATTATATAAATAAACATTTATATATGATATATTTGCTATTTATAGTATATATAAATTTGCCTCCATTTACAAAATGATAGACGCACAGGGAGTTCATGAATAGTAAAGCACTGTTGGAACATAGACCAGCCTACTCAGAGTCTTCAGCTCTTACAAGTTCTATGGGAAACTGATTTCTAGACTGACCAATGATTTCCCAGTGATGCTATACAAGTAATGGTAGAGTATTTCTCTTCATTTTCCATTTGACTCCTTCACTGAATAGTCCCATTTTCTCAAGCCAAAGGTTACATTAGCATTAAGTTAGGCCTAGTTTACTTACACGTTGTAGTCTTGCTTTTTCTTTTTCACATTGTGTCTTCACAAGCTTGAAGATCTTTGTAAAAACCTTTGTTTAGTCCAGCAATATATTCATATATGACTGGGAATCCTACATACTTCCATCACATATATTTAAAGCCTATGGATTAAGGGCTTAATTTTCACCCATATATTAAAAGCCTGAATTGTGGTCAGGCTAGAGACATAAGCCAAATCAGAAAACACCACTAGGCTCAGACACTAGGCTCAGAGCTCTGCAGCTCTCTGAGGGCATTGGAAGTGTGGCCAGAGGTGACAAAAGCCCCTGAGTCACCTGACTTGCCAGCTGGCGGATGCCTGTTAGTTTTAGCCTTATGGGTTAACTCTATAGAATTACACGAATGTCCCATGAAGAATAATTATGGTAATGATGATACTAGGTAAGAAAGGCTTTATTCAGATCTATTGGAACAGGTATCAAGACTCACAACATAGGAGAGAGACAGGGTCCAACTCCCAAAGCATCAAAGGCAGACTGATATTTGTAGAAAACAGGTAGAATGGGGGTGCAGTAGATGGAAAATTGCTAAGAGAAGACATCAAGGGTAGGGGAAACAACTTAACAGAACTCTTGTAAAGGCAGGCCTCTTTAACAGACATGAAGTGTGGGACACAAGATATTGGATCAGCTATCAAGGATGACCAATACCAAGGATAGCGTAAGCCCCACTTACCAGGATTCTTATGACACCTGGATTAGGCAGACCCAACACTGGGCCACAAACCCAGACCTATGGCCAAAGAGGACTCAGGACACCTGACTAAAGTTTGCTCAAGGAGAATCTTTGACAGAACGTTAAGGGCTAAGGAATAAGAGTGACAAGTCTCTTCTAAACCATTACATGGAAGATAGATGTTTACATCTTTAAAAACTAAAATTTAACAAATTGTTTTAATAAAATATATTTTTAAACACTTCAATTACTAATACCAAGAATCTTGGAAACTTTTTCCCTTTAACTTTTATTTTGAGATAGCGTCAGACTTACAAATTCTTCCCTTCCCTTTGCCCAGCTTCTCCTGATGTTAACAACTTACATTAACAGGGTACAACTATTGAAACTAAGACAATGACATTGGAGCCATATATTAACCAAACTGAAGATTTCACTAGTATCAGCTCACACTCAGAGGGAGGGAAATTAAAGGCCACCCTTGGAGAGAGGTGTATCCAAGACCATATCCATTCCCACATCCTCATCACTAGATAGGCAGGAAGGAATACTAAATTCCTACCTTCTTTGCGGACATTGGTTATTCACTGAACCCTGATGACCATTTGCCTGCAGGCTTCTGCCCTCTCCTGTCTCCCACGTTCCTTAGAAAGGGTATCTACTAGGTTTTCCTCCTCCACATTGTTTGTACCTACAGCTCCTGTTGAAAGAAAACCTGTTGTCCTTACTTCACTTTGTATGTACGTCAAATTTGTACAGCTTTTGTGTTTCCTTTCCTGTAAGAGCGAATGTCCCAACATAGCAGGAATTCTGTTTGCTTTATTTGTCTGTGTTTCTTGACAGTAATTCTAAACTGGTCACTCATAATACACATAATACATATGAGGTGAACGGAATGAATAAGTAAACAAATATTAACCTCCATTCTTCAATTTGATTCAGAAAACATAGCTTAGATTTGGGTTTAGAAAAACAACTTCAAGAATTTTTCTTTCACAAGAATTTAATAAATGATGAAATACTGTATTCAATAAAAAGAAAAGGTTTACATTCTTGCTAGTTTTACTGCAATGTAAAGCAAATGTGAAAAAGTATATATTATAAATATTATGAGATGTAAGAATACATAAATTAAATAAGTAAGTAAATAACATCAGGGCAGCTATCTCTTAAGGACTGATACCCCTAAGTCTGACAATTTTAAACATATATTCATTTGATATACTGACAAATAATTTAGTCTAAATAAAGTGTGACTTGGCCCAGTTATTCCACTCCTCGGTTTATACCCAAAGGACTGAAAGTCAGCATGCTACAGTGGTGCAACCACATCAATGTTTATAGCAGCTCAACTCACAGTAACTAAACTATGGAACCAAACTAGGTGTCCTTCAACATATGAATGGCTAAAGAAAATGTGGTATATATACACAATGGAGTATTACTCAGCTTTAAAGAAGAATGAAATTATGGCATTTGCTGGTAAATGGATGGAATATCATGCTAAGGGAAATAAGCCAAACCCAAAAAACCAAAGGCCAAATGTTCTCTCTGATATGCGGGTGCTAATTCACAATAAGTGGGGGGGATAGGGAAGAAAAGAGTTACTTTATATTTGATAGAGGGGAGTGAAGGGAGGGGAAGGGGTACGGAGGGTAGGAAGGATAGTAAAGTGAAACAGACATTATTACATCATGTACACATATGACTGCATGACCAATGTGATTCTATAATATGTATAATCAGAAAAATGAGAAATTCTTTCCATTTATGTATGATTTATCAAAATGTATAAATGAATTTTACTGTCATGTAAACCAATTAGAACAAATTTTAAAAAAATTAAATATGACTAAAATATAAGTAATAGTTATTGGAAATGACCCAAGGTACACATGCAGGTGTAATGTGGTTACTTAGTGAAGGAGAGTCACTTCAGAGTGACTCCAGTTCTCCATCCTGACTTCTCAACCTTTCTTGAAAGTTTGCTGATGAAAAGGAACTCTCATGATCTCCAGTCTGGCAATCTCCCAGGCAGTCACTGTATTTCTTCTCTTCCAGGTAGAGATGGATTCTCTGGAAGCACCTCCTCAAGGCCAGCCCTCAGTTGCTAGTCTTCCTCTGCCACAGCATACACCAAGCAGGTCTCCAGCTCTTGCAGCTGATGATGAAGTCCAATGTAGAGTTCACTCAGAAGGTTGGCATTCTGGGCAGCAAAGGAGCGCTCTGAGTGGAAGAGGTTGAAGATCTGATGGAGCATCCCATGGAGGACAGACATGGCCTGGACTTTCTGGAACTGGCTGTCATGCACCATCTCCTGGGGAACTGGAAGTCCCTTCTGTCCTTCAGACACAAGGAAGGGGAGGGTCTCTTCATCTGACCCAGGAGCACAAAGGTGTTCTTGTAGCAGGACAGAATTCCAAGGCAGGTCATAGCCCAGCGATCCAAGGGCCATGACTGCCCACCACTAAGACAGTCAGCAATGGGAGCAGAAGGGCCATGTGAAAATGAGGATGCTGCTGGCCTGGTTTATCTGAGTTTCAGTCAACTCTGGACTCTGGGTTCTGTGAAGACATTCTGTCTATGTATGGCTTTTAAACAGGGGAGCACAATCTTGATTTCCTAAACACTTTCCCACACTTTTGCATCCCATTTTTGTTTTCATTTGTGTATTATTCTGAATACGGTCCCAAAAGATGACATCAACCTAATCTATTGATTTTACAGTAGAAGGAAGTTTTCCCAGTAAATTTTAATATGCCAATCCAAATGGATACTGCCATGATCCTAACATTAATTTTTTCTCTTCCTTCCTTTACAAAGAAAGTGACATCCTCATACCTCTGGATTTCTGTGCTGAACTCAGAACAATCTGCCACAACATTTCTAGCAATTAAGCTCTACCTGAATGGGATTGCTTTTTGATTTATTCACAGCCAAACCTGCTGATTACTGGCAAATAAATTCTCTGTGTTCTCTCCTTTTGAACATATTCCTGCAGTTACGTGTGGTTATGTTTCACTGAGTCACAACACCAGGACTTACATAGACATTGTTTTTTCTGCCTAACATTTTCTCATTTTCTCTCTCTGCCATTTATCCTAGAAGGAATCCTGGTCCTTTTCAGATTCTTGTGAATGTGGAGATCTTAACTGCAGGATAATGCTATTTCCCCAGCACTTTCTCACTCACAGGTATTTATCACATCTTGTAAAACCATCTGCTCTCTGTTGACAAAGTGTCCTCAGTCCACATTCATCAGATTCACCCACAGAGCAGGTGCACCCATCTTCATGACCTGAGGACTCCTTTACTGAGAAGGGACTTGTTTCTTTGTTAGGAAAATAATAAATTTTCCATGATTCTTGTCACTTTCACTAGACTTCTTGTCAGAAGGACCCTTGCTCTCAATAGTGACCTTCTCCTCTCCTGAGACATGTTCCCAGGTATCAAAACAGTGAACAGCCCTCAGATGCTGAGAGTAAAGGTTTGTTCCATATATGTAGGTAGAGGACCTACCTAATAGCAATTATTCAGTAGCCAGATAATTTTTATTTTGCTAAGTGCAATATTATTGTCTGATTATTCATCTTAAACTGTTGAATTCTTATCCTGCTCAGATTTTCTGAGCTTGGTACAGGGCACTCAAGGATGACACTGTCCTTCATTTGAAGCTAATCTTACAGCAACATGTGGCCTTCAGTTAGTCACACAGTAAGCGTGGTTCCTTTGGGGATCATTGCTCCTTGGTCTCTGTCTCACTCTGACAGTGCAGGGTGGTGAGACACAGGCTATTATGTCAGGGAGAAAAAGCCTTCTTTCCTCTCCTTCTCTCTGTGAGTTTTTTTGCTTTAATTTTTGTGCACTGTTTTCACTAGTAGTTTGATGAGCAATGCAGTCTTATTTCACCTGATTTAGGTTCTTATGAGGAAGACAAAGGGGAGTAAAAGAAAGGAGAAACTTGAGATTTTTTGTTTCTTATTTCAACTTCCCTAGAAAGTAAAACTAGACAGTTTGTGGGTAAAAGTGGAAAAAAAATGGAAATCTTAATTTCATGAAAATGAAAGAAGGAAGTGACTTTCCCCTGATTAGTGGCAGAGTGTAAGAGCCACATGCAATGCTGCAGAGTGGAGCACCAGGGCCATGGCAGAGAGGAAGACTGAGGGCCAATGCTCAGGTGCCCAAGGGAGGGAAGTGCCTGCTACTGACAGAGGGTCAAAGACAAGGATCTTGTGGGTCACTGGACTGCCGCAACTTGGCACAAACAGTCACCTGACTGTTCTTTTATTTAATGTTGATGTGATCATCCCTGAGGAGAAGAGTTGGGAGTCACACTAACCAACAGCAGACTGGCCACCAGGCCACAGTACTAGCACACTCACCCTGCCTGGGAGGACAGTTGATATTGGCCTTGCCTGTGCTTTCCTATGTGGTCATAATCTACTCAGACTGCCTCTAGAAACCTAGAGTTGAAAGTAGGAAATTAGATGATCCTAAAAGATTCTAGCCTTAGTCTGGGTAATACTAATACACTACTGATAACACTATTAAAAATGGTACCACCAAAATTTACTGCCAGCTGTCTATAGACCAACCACCATTCTAAGATCTTTGAAAGAATTAACATATTTCTCAATAACACTATTTGGCTTAGCTTATTTGTATAGCTCTTTGTATACAAAAATAAATCTAGAGGGATGAATTGTTCCAAATACAACAATGATCCAAGGTCAGATAATGGTTTGATTGAAAGTTGTTTTTTTTTTTAATTTATTTATTTATTTTTTAATTTTTACAGAATGCATTTCATTTCTATGGTTGTGCACAATGTAGATTCATACCATTTGTGTAATCATACATGTACATAGCATAATAATGTCTATCTCATTCCATCATTTTTCATATCCCCCTCCCTCTCATTTTCTTCTACATAATCTAAAGTTCTTTTTAAAGGACATTTAGAATAGAAATTGACACAGGATTTATGAACCAAGGCGAAGCCTGGCATGAAATCAGTAGAGCACAGAGATTGAGATGACAGAGGATTCTGGATTCCTCCTCAGATGCCAAGATGTTGCTGTGTGTTATTTTTTAGGGCAACAGGGGTGTGCTGTGGGTGAATGCACTGACTGGCTTTAAGTTCTAAAGTCAAAATAGGCAACACATCTTTCAAATACTTCTAAATTATTAGGTTTTTCTGCCCATTGAAAAAGAGTCTAAAGTTAATGAGTGATTTCTTCAATGAATACATCAAAGTAACTTAAGTAACCCATCAAATGCAGATCCTTGGAACCCTATTTATTTATGACTCTTGAATTTTATTGAGTTTATGAGTAATCAAAAAAAGCATGAAGCAGGAATAGCTCTGTGGCAGAATATGTACCTAATGTGTGTCAGCCTATGAGTTGAATCCATACTACAAAACAAAACAAACCACCTAAAAATTTTCACTTTAACAATAGCCCAGCCATATGGGCACTGATTTACCCTCTTCGGGTCCTCAGTGATTCCCATATTGCCTCCAAGAGTATGCAAGGAAGAATCCCCTCTCCTCCTTTCTCTTTCCATCCAGTGATTGAATTTTCAGTGATGAAATGACCTTTTTTTTTTTTTTAAATTACCTTAGTGTAACAGTAGGATGCTTTCTCAATGCAGAAGACCTGAAGGCTGTTTAACGGTTACTTACCAAGAAGATGGTTTTGTGATTTTTTTTGTGGGGTACTGGAAATTGAACCCAGAGTTGCTTTACCACTGAGCCACATCCCCAGCCCTCTTGATTTTTTATTTTAATATAGGGCCTCACTAAGTTGCTTAGGTACTCACTTAGTGGCTGACACTAACCTTGGACTTGTGATCCTCCTGGACTTGTAACCTCCTTGTGAGCTCCAGTTGCTGGGATTATAGATGTGTGCACCACCACATCCAGCTAAAGAAGCCAGTTTTTACTCAAACTCAGCCACAGTGCATAGATTGGATGTCGTCCATAGTTGTTTTTCTAGACTCCTTCTATTAAAAAATCATGAAGCAATATGGCAGAATTGAAATAAATATGCCATTAAAGTTAATATTAAATGAGAAGGTGATTAAACCTTATTAATGAAGGACATTCTTTGCTTATTGTTTGGACTCTAATCCTCAGGAAGAGTTCTAATCTCTTAACATTAGATGTCTCCCTATTCTTTGCAGATGAACCTGCTGGAACGAAAACAAAAGAACTGGTCTACCAGTTTCCTCCTTTCAATTAATTCAGAGAAGCAAATGAATACTCATAAGTCTTTGCTTCCATTAGAAACTGTGATTGTGACTTTCCAAAATATGCATTACTGACATCTGTCCTGATGGGAATGCTTTTCTCCATTTGTTTCTAAATGTGCCCACCTACCTGCCTGCATCCCTTTTGCTCAACACTGTTTCTCTCTTCTTTTTTCCTTTTAAGGGAGGCTGCACGGTGACATAGTGACTATAATTTAAGAGATTCATGGCTTCATGCCTGCTTTACCTCATGCTGTGTGCATTTGCTGGTCTTCATGGGAATCACTCATGGCCTCTTCAATTTCCTACAGGTTGCTGTAGTCTCAGTGTCACGGTACTGGGGACCCTGTTATTGTCTGCATCTCCATCAGGGAGCTTTGTGTGATCAGGCTGTACTTCAGCATTCTTTTCCTCTCAATTGAAATAGTTTGAACCACTGCCTCAATGCCGCCCATTCACATTCGTTGATGTCCTGAGACTGAGAACCCACCATATCAGACATCTGTGTTCTCTGTCCATACTCTCAAGCTACTGTCTTCATTTCATGTGTCTGGATGTGCATTATGGGTTTTTTAAAATTTCTTTTTATTTATTTATTTATTTTTTTTTAGAAAATAATAGTCCCGACTCTCTGTGCAGTCTCTTCACTGCAGGTTCCCCAATGGGGGCAGAGAGGAATTCCTGGACTCTTCATCAGCTCTTTGGGAGCAGGGTTCTGTTTACTGTGTTTCTGTGCCCAGGAGGACCCCTGTGCAGTGCAGAGCTTCACAGACAGGAAGGGTGCAGTTGTGGCCATCTTAACCCTCTTCCTTCCTACTCATGAAGCCCAGATTTCTCCATGATCTGTCCCTACTTCAGAGAAACCAGGGCAGACTAAAGGGTCTCCTTGCAGCATTCTTCAGTCCTGCTTCCCAGGGACCTGGGAGGGGCAGACTGTGATAGATCTCTTTGCTGCTAGTACCACTACTCCCTCGCCTTGATTTTACAGAACTTTACAAAATATAATAAATTAACTTCTGGATGTGATCAGGATATGGTCACAGAGATTTTCTAGTGTAATGTGAAAATACAAAGCTACAGTGTGCAATTTTTGCATGTGGAATGATTTTTAGTATACTTACCTTTCAATTTTGTTTCATATGAGACAATAATTTTTAAACTCACTAACTGTTAGATATTGAACCTAACAATGCTAACTTTTTTCTTTTCATCATTTAACAAAATTAATAATGTGTTTTCAAACCTTGTAGTATTAAATAATAAAATATGAACTATTTACAATTCTCAAAGCACACCTCATACTCAGAAACTCGGAAGCTTAAAATCTGCAACCTCAACAAGACAGCTGATAACAGCCCCCACAATAGTCTTTGAGATCAAGTGAATGAGGAGAGAACATTCTCCAACAAACCATCTGCTCACCATAAGCTCTAAGTGTGCATATATCTTGTCTATCCTCTACGAAGTCAATGTCAATACTTTTCTTTTACTCCAGCCAGATAAAGTAATACTAAGGAATAAGAATTTGTTGAATGTTGGAGAGCCAGGAACTATTGTAAGATTTAAGATTTTTCACGTCTCAAGTTAGTTTTTGTAACTTTGGAAGCGATATCATGGGCAAATCATCAAATACTATCAATTGGAATCTTTCTTTGTATATTTGCATTAAAGTACAACTTTCCCAAAGGACTTTCTTAAGTTTTGAACCTGACTTTTATTAGACAAAATAAACTGTCCTTGTCCTAAATTCACAACTGAATAAGTGTTATGTGTGACCATGTGATACATGAACTTTTAGCCCCCAAATTTCCTGAATTCTGTCTTTACATTTTCTGTTTTGTATAGGAAGTTAGATTGGTTCAGCCCTTAAGATTTCTACTTTTTCAGAGGTTGGAATGGAATTATCTTTTTATAAACCAGCTCTTTAGCAAATGGACTCTGCTATTTTCTGATAATTCTTAGCACTAGCCCTAACATAATCCTAAGAAAGATTTTTTTCCTGAAGTGGTTTCTTAGATTTTCTCTTCCTATTAAGTAGTGCACTCAGGAATGACAAAGATACATTATTCATTAGGGCTATAATTGCTAGGATCATAATGGACAACAGTTAATATTTCCATCTACTCTTTGAGTGTCATTAATGTCTACTGAGTTTATGTTCAAAACCACTGGAATTCTAGTTGCTTCATGGTGCACATGACTCTGGGGCTTCCAGTTGCCATAGCAGAGTATTTTCAACCTTTGCCTAGTGCCACATTCAACTCGCAAGTAGTTCTTCATCTCCTCTTTTTTCTCTTCTTATTTAAAATAGGAAATCGCTAGCCTGTTGTCATATAAAGAGACACATATTTAAACGCAACTCACCCTGATTCACACAACTCACAGCAATTGGACAACATACTACACTACTTTTTGGACTCTTTGGGGGAAGTAGTCCTGGTCCACAAATCATCAGTCCTACATCCTTGCTGCCCTTGTCAGGTGTAGACCAATTCTTCAGACAATATGAGTGAATATAATTAGTTAAGACATCAAATTTAGAAAGTTATCCAATTTATGATAGTATCAAAAACAAATAAAACACTCAGGAACAAGCTGAACTAAGGAGTAAAATGCTTTGCATAATGAAAAGTACCAAACATTGCTGTAACAAATGAAAAAAAAATACAAACAAGTGAAACAATACCCAGCTTTCAATGATTGGAAGATCTAATATTGTTAAGATGTTTAAACTACACAAAGCAATCTGCAGATACAATACTAACCCTACTAAAACCACACATGCATTTTTTTCCTTGCAGAAACAGAATATACTATACTAAATTTCATACAGAATTCTCAAAGGACCAGAATAGTCAAACCAACCTTGAGAAAGAAAAACAAAACTCACCCTTCTTGATTTCAAAACATATTACAAACCTATAGTAATTGAAACAACATGGTAATGCCATAAGATCAGACATGTAGACCAATGAAATAGACTAGAGAGCCTAGAAAAATACCTTCATGTGGAAGATCAAAAGAGTTTTGACAAGGCTATCAATGCTAAGCAATGGGAAAAGATGGTTATGTTAGGGTTTTTTTTTTTTTTTTTTTCCTGTGACCAAAATGCCCTATAAGAACAAGATAGAGGGGGAAGAGTTTATTTTGTCTCACAGTTTCAGAGATTCAGTCCATGCTTATCTGGTTTCATTACTCTGGGCCCCAGGTAAGGGGGAGCATCATGACTGAAGGACTGCAGTAGAGAAAAGCTACTTAGCGTATGGCAGAGAAGCAGAGAGAGGGATAGGGGCCAGGAAACAAGAAGCAATCCTCAAGGGCACGTCCCCACCTACCTACATTCTCCAGACACACAACCACCTGCCAATAGTTTCCACTCAGTACAGTAGGCCTTTCAAATTGCAAATAGATTAAGTGGATTAGCCCACTGAGTAGATTACAGCTCTCATAATCTAATCTTGAGCTTTTGGGGGACACCTCATGCCCAAACCATAAAAACAGTTTCTTCAACAAATGGTGTTGGGTACACTGTATACCCACAAGCAAAAGAATGAAGTTGGACACTTCCCTTATACTAAACCTAAAATTAAATCAAAATAGATTACAGCAATACATCATTTTATTGCACATTGCTTTCTTTTACTTCAACAATATTATAATTGTTACAAATCGAAGGATGTGGGAACCCTGATATCAAGCTAGTGTATTTGAACCATTTTTTCCATCAGCATGACCTTACTTCATTTCCCTTTGCCACCTTTTGGTAATTCTTAGACTATTTTGAATTTTTCAGTGTGTGTGTGTGTGTGTGTGTGTGTGTGTGTGAGAGAGAGAGAGAGAGAGAGAGAGAGAGAGAGAGAGAGAGAGAGAGAGAGAGAGATTAGGGATCTTTGAAGTTACTATTGTGTTGTGGATTCATGACATTGGATTTGGCAGTGAACTCCTGGATATGATAACAAAAAACACAGACAACTAAAGACAAAAGAAATCAACTGAATAACAACAAACTTTAATAATTTTGTGCATCAAGAACACTAGCAGCCGGAAGCTGAGACAGCAGGATCACAAGTTCAAAGTCAGCACCAGCAACCAAGTGAGACCATAAGCAACGTAGAGAGACCTTAAAATCATAGGGACAGTTCTGGAAAAGTTTCCATGTCACCAATCACAGGGAGATCTTTTCTCACAATTTAAGGGACAGAGTGTTGACAGGACAAACCGGGTGCTTCTCTCCAGCTGCAGAGCCCAGGGCCTTCTGAGAAGGCTGAGGCTGCCACTTGCGCAGACTCACTGTGTAGCAATGTCCGGGAGCCCCCTTGAGGCCACAGACTGAATCACTGAATCTCACAATGGTTCAGATCTGTCAGCTAATATCAGGAGTGATGATGCTCTGCTCCAACACTGTCTGCTCTCTTGGCTGGAGTGTGCCTTTGAACTGTGAACCGAAAAACAAGGAAATCTTTCTGCTATTAAGATAGTTGAGGTCTGGGGTTTTATCTTAGTGGTACAGCGCTTGCCTAGTACATGTGAGTCACTGGTTTGGATCCACAGAACGACATATAAAATAAATAAATAAATAAATAATAAAGAAAATTAAAAAGACAGCTGAAATGCATCTCCCCTTAGAAATGTCTGAAAGACAGAGCCGACTTCCAACTGAGACTAAGAAGGAAAAGATCACTTCCATCCATATGTTCTTGGGGTGGGTTTATGCATATGTCATATGTCACCACAGGGTGCAAAGATGGTGGGGAAGGCATTATTGCTGGATAACTTCGGAAGAGAAGACAAGTTCTTTGAAAGACCAGTCTTCATTTTCACACTGTGTGTACTAAACCTATTTTAAGTAGGAAAAATAACCTATTTTCTTGAAGTATGTCCTTTAGAAAATTAATTCTGTTCCAAAGTCTCATTCCACAAAGTTGAATGTCATGAGAAAAGATGTCATTTGTTAAGGTACTTACAATCATTAACTCTGTGAAAGAGTCACTTAAGTTGCTTCTTAAAGTCAGGTTACTGTTAGGGTTAGGGTTAGCCAAAGTTATGGGGTAAAGTGCTAGGAGCACATGCAAAGTATTAAGTCATGTCCTTATTACCTGGGGAGAGAAGAAAGTGTGATCAGGCTTTTCCTTTCAGGTCCTTGATGATCACTAAAACAAAAGGGGACATTGAGTTTCCAATTTGTAACCAGGACACTGTTAATCGTCCAGACATTCTGAATATTAAAATTATACATTTGAAGAAAATATCTCTGCAATGAAATGGTTGTTCTTTTCTTTTCCCAAAATGCCTCGAAATACTCAATTATAGTTTTTCCTCAAGAATCACGAAGAATTGAAAAAGTGTCTTTATGTCTAATGTCTTTTCAAATCATATATCTTATGTGCAATGGAATTATTTTTTATACCAGTATTAAACAATATTCCCTTCATAAATATAGAATGAGCTCCTTAATTCATGTAGATTGGATAAAATGCCTAGGTTTGAAGCTTGAGTAAGAAGATTACTATGCTCAAAAATAACTTCTGAATTCCAGAGGAGGTATTCTGAGGAAAAATAGGCCTAGTTGTTAAAATCTCCATCCCTGGTTGTCAGAAGAGGGAATATAATCATGTGTACAGAACAAGGAGAATCTTGGCAGGAGAAACCTTGGATCAAGGATGCAAGTTCCACTGTTTTTTCAGCCTCAAGTAGTGTTCTACTTATTGCATGCCAAATCTGGAAATCGAACTCAAATGGAGTCCATGTCCCATAGAAATAAATAAAGATAAAGGAAGAAAATGCTCATTTACTCTGAGTGCATTTGTGTGTGTGTGTGTGTGTGTGTGTGTAGACCTGGAAGAATGGAAGGATAAAGGTGAGTAGTTTTCACATCAATCAGTATCCACCAATGGATATTGACTCATCAGAGAGTCAAATGCAGAGCTTCCTCCATTTCTATGTTCATTTAGGTCAAATTGTGTTTGACCACTACAAATATGTTCTTCTCCCCAACATCGTCTCTTTTGTTTTACCCTGACATTTTCCATTATTTGGGCCCACTTCTCCAAATAAGTCTCTATAATGAACCCAGCAGCAAACTTTTACAGGCTACAAACAGGAAGCATGAAGCAACTAGCAAGGCAGGTGACCCAGAACCTTTTGTCATCTCAGTCCTCCACCTTGAGTACGCTGGACTCTCCTCATCACTCCCATTTCCACACCATTAATTGCCTCGGTGAGCCTCATCAGATGTGAGCTCTGAGCCTTAGCTCTTTGCTTTAGTTGTAATTTTTCTCAAGCCTCTGGCTTGGTCATGACTCACAGCCTTGGGCTTGTGGTGAAAGGAATGCAGGACATTATGAATATTTGAATGCAAGCATAAAAATATTTAAATTTCCAAGAATTGTTCATAAATAATCACTGAGGTGCACACTCTGTTTAACAAACACATTTAAGTTCTTGAAGATACATTTGAAGGAAGACAAACCAGGGTTCAACATTGGTAAGTAAAGCAGGGCCAATTTTGAGATTATGTAACATGCCTGGCAAAAGTGAAGGGGAGGATCGGGAGCTGAATTGAAAGATTGTCATTGGTGAGGCAGGGCTCTGCTGGAAAATATTGATCAGTCTAGCAATCAGCTCTGGCTCTCATGGCCAGAAATGTCCCCATTGAGCAAGTGAGAGCTGGGGACTGAGAGAAGGGTGCACTGGGTTCCAGCAGCGGCTGCCCTATTCATGAGCCACCTGCACTTCCAATTTTCTTTTGTAAATGGGACAATGACAGAAACTCTCACTGCTTTGGTCACTGGTTTCTCTGGTGACTCGATGGGCTGAGCACATGGAACATGTTTGATATATGAAAAGCTAGAGTATTGCTACTAGTAAGGTAAGGGTCAATTTGTAAGTTCTCAGAGTAGTGTATGACTAAAAACAAACACTTTACACAACTTAGATATTTCTTTTTATTAACATAACCTATTATATAACTCCCTTCACTTGGGGAAATAAATTTTGAAAGTATATATTCCTTGCTTCTTGTCAGAAAAATGACAGGAAGAATATTGATCTTTGAGGTTTTTCTTCCTTAGGGGAGAAGAAGGTTCATCTAACACTTATCATTATCATTATCAAAATACTGAGATTTCACAAATTAGCCTTTCTTGCATATGAACTTGTGATTTTATTGTTTTGTGCTTCCTGACTCTTTGAAGCCTGGATTCAACAAAGCTGAATATAAGTCCTGGATCAGGGCTTAATTACTCTTTGAGCTCACACCTGCTTGCTACTTTCCTTTACATTGTTTTATCCATCTCACCTCTCCTTTAGCCCATCCCATAATTTCCATCTTTGCTGAGATGAAAGTAGTTATTTTTAGTCTTTTTTCAAAGGGAGATATAGTTTTCCTTATATTTTTATCACATCTAAACACACATTTATGCTCTTTTTGTGTCCCTAGTCAATGGGAGGCAAGAAAAAGAAAATGAGACAGAAAATACCTGTGTCTTGCCTGCTATATAGAACAACTGCATAGGCCATTAACCTTGATATCTTTAGATCCCAGGCTTGGCATTTAGGAAAAAGTTGATTTCCTTTGGTTTTTATAAGACTCTATTAGGATTGGACCTCTGCAAATTCTTTGAAAAGTCATTAAATGAAAAAAAAATTGATGACTTTTTCTCAACTTTATTTTCTCATTGTCATGGAATTGGTTCCATAAGTGTGAAAATTACTCCTTTGAGGTCTGAATACATCTTATTTATTATAATGCTTTGTGGTGCACAAAACTGTACCCTATCTAACAAAATGTTATACCTTAGTATCATTTCTCACTAGGTTTTCTAGGCTGGGGATGTGACTCTCTGGTAGAGTGCTTGCCTAGCCTAACAGGGTTCAGGATTTGATCCCCAGCACTGGGAAAAAGGAGTCATTAGGCTTTCTTTTGTATAATATGGAAAGCATGGACGCTGAGTTCATGGAGATAAGAAAAGTATATGCAAAATCAGTGCTTCAAACCTGTGACAAATAGGTGGCTGGGATTGGAGGACTTTCCTGGGTAGCTGGGTTTCCAAGTTATGTCCTGAGAGGTAGCCTCTGTGTATGAATGGACTGTCATTATCTTTCTTGTGAATGTTTGTTATGTTAGACTCTCAGTACTTATGAATATGTTGTGGACTTTCAGAATTAAATACGAAGTTTTATATCCTATTAATTTTATTAATATTATTCAACAAACCAATAAGTATGTCCTGTAGTGAAGAGAAGGAAATAACAATTATCTGAAGTATATCAAGCAAAGAGAGCATTCAAAAATCTTCTCATTGAAAATAAAGCAAGGTACACCAGAAATAAATGTTAAGAAAACAATTTTCCATAGCTTGTAGCACTTAAATGATTTTAATTATTTCATTACATTGCTATTATTATGTTTTTATAAAATGTTTATTTGCACTAGAATTTGATACATATGATTTCTATAAATAAGTTAGTTTTATTAAAGTCACTGAGTAAATTTGTTCGGAAAATTAAGTTCAATGCCAATAGATTTTCCGCTTAACATTTAACTGAATTTTTAAAAAACATTTTAAACTCTACATTGAATACAAAGTTTAAATTCAACACTAACTTATAAATTAGTCATATCCATTGGGTATATAAATACAAACATAGTATACCTGTTATTAAAATATAATAGGCTAGGCATGGGTGTGCATACATTTAATCCCAATGACTCCAGAGGCTGATACAGGAGGATTGAAAGTTCCAGACCAGTCTCAGCAAAAAAGTGAGGCTCTAAGGAGCTTAATGAGATCCTGTCTCAAAATAAAATAAAAGGGTACAGATGTGGTTAAGTGGTAAAGTGCATCTGGGTTCTAGCCCCAATATCCTCCCCCCCGCAAAAAAAAAAAACCCTCATAGGAATTTCAGTTCAGAAAATAACACTAAAAAGGTGTCTAGGAGCAGGGGATGAATAATAAATAATGAAAAAATGGTTGGGAAACACTGCTTTGTACACATGTAGTGAAAGCATAAAGGAAAGTAAAAACAGAAATGGAAAGTTTTGGGGATGACATTCAGGAAATTGAAAGTATATTGGTTCCTATTTAAGACATGGGACCAAATCAAGGGTTTCAGAGAATCTAGAGGCAAGGTTCAGGATCAGCCATCTCAGGCAGCCCAGCAGCATCTGCAAGATCCCCAATGGCCTTGCCCTTGGCTGTCCTGCTGGCCCTGGTGGTGCTCAGCTACAAGTCCACCTGTTCTCTGGGCTGTGACCTGCCTCAGATCTACAACCTGGGTCTTGAAACTCCTGAGAGAAATGAGAAGGGGGCCCTGATGCTCCTGGAGAAAATGAGGAGAGTTCCCACCTTGTCCTGCCTCAACTACAGAAAGGACTTTGCCTTCCCCCAGGAGCAGTTGGATGGTGAGCAGGTGCAGAAGGCTCAAGCTGTCTCTGTCCTCCATGAGATGACCCAGCAGGTCTTCAACCTCTTCAGCACCCAGGAGTCCTTTGCTGCTTGGGACAAGACCCTCCTGGACACATTCCTCACTGGCCTCTATCAGCAGCTGGATGACCTGAAAGCCTGTGTGACCCAGCAGGTGGGGGTGGAAGAGGCTCCCCTGAGGACTCTGAGGAAGTACTTCCACAGGCTCACTGTCTACCTGAAGGGGAGGAAATACCTCCCTTGTGCCTGGGAGGTGGTCAGAGCAGAAATCGTGAGATCCTTCTCTTCATCAGCAAATTTGTATGGAAGACTAAGGAGTAAGGAATGAGACCTGGTCCAACAGGGAGATGATTCTCACTGAGGATATATATACCTTACCACACTCCTTCAAGTCTGCAGTTTCAAAGAGTCATTCCTGCAGTAATTTTGACAAGAAAATTCAACCAATTTGTCAGATGTAATCAGGAGTTTATGCAACATTGGTTTCAAATCTATATGAACTAGACTCATATCCTTGCTGTTCTCTATTTATCAGTTTAAATATATATTTATTTAACTATTTATAAAATTTAATTTATTTTGTCTATATGTAATGTTATACTTTTATAATATGATTAATAAAATTGATCATTTCCCCAATATTTATCAGTTGATTTTTTGTGCTTCATTAATTCCTTCTTCAATTGTTTTAACCTCTTTACATTCTTGCAGGAGAATGAGGAATTGGGTAAGTATTTATTTTGATTCTTTCCCATTTTTATATTAAGTAGCAAAACTGAAATATTAGTTCTAAATTCTGATTTCTATGTTGAGTTTTTTCATGCACATCATTATTTTTGCATTCTC
Organism: Sciurus carolinensis; assembly: GCF_902686445.1. Classification (NCBI taxonomy): domain Eukaryota; kingdom Metazoa; phylum Chordata; class Mammalia; order Rodentia; family Sciuridae; genus Sciurus; species Sciurus carolinensis. Next base: position 49,513,161 of record NC_062226.1, read on the forward strand.
CTATTAACGTAGTGTAATACTTTAAGACAAGTTGAGATTAACAAAATGCAACAAAATCTGGATATTTTAAAAGAAAAGCATGAAAATGCCTCCTCAGATGAAGATGATTTCTTTTAATCATCTCTCCACCTACTCCAATGGCGTTTCTGATTAGATATTCTGCATCTCTTACTAATTATGCCATTTCCATCTGTTTTCCCCTGTAGTGATGCTTTCAATACACACAATAGATAATACATGAAAACACAAAAGTTGTGTCCATTAGTGGGACACCATGTTATGTTTGGTGCAATGTTTAAGTCAGATTAAACACATTCATTTCCTTGAACATTTATCATGTCTCTATCATGAAAACCCTCAAGATCCCTTCCTCCAAGTTTTTCAGATGCACAGTATGTTAGTGCCGTGTGCAGTTGAAACATCCTGCAATTGTGCACCAGCTTCTTGCTCCTTTCCAGTGGTATCGTGGAGCCCATTGATCAGCCTGTCCCATCTTTCCCCACCTTCTGCTGTCTGTGGCCTCTGGTAAGCACCATCCCACTCTCAGTTTCTAAGAGATCAGCTTCTCTCTATTTCACACGTGGGTGAGATCCTGTGGCACTTGTCTTTCCGTCCTGGTTCGTTTCACATTATGTGATGATCTCCAGTTCCATCCATGTGTGGATTCCAGGTTTTATTCTTGTGTGTGTGTGTGTGTGTGTGTGTCTATGAATAATATAGAGTATAGAATATACAAATATTTTAAAATATTATCATAATATACATATATATGTTTATGTACATGTGTATACAAACATTTTCATCTGTGGATTGTGACAACTGTGACACTTCTCCTTGCTCCCTACTTCCATGGATCCTATCATGTCACTCCTATATCACAATAGTTTTCTCCCTCTCTGATTCAGATATCTTCAGTATGTCCGGCTTGGTGGTGCATATCTGTAATCCCAGAGGCTCTCCAGGCTAGGTAGGAGGATGGCAAGTTCAAAGCTGGCCACAGCAACCTGCCAGGACTTAAGAAACTTAGGGAGAAACTGCCTCAAAATCAAAATATAAAAAGCCTGGATATGGCTCAGTGTTTAAGTGTTCCTGGGGTCAATCCCTGGAATCAAGAAAAAAATAAAAACCAGAAAAATGAAACAAATAAAATAAAACACACTACTGTGATATTCTCTTTCATCTCTCTTTAACCTGTCTGTGCATAAATCTGCTTCCTATTCTATTATGGTTTCCAGTGTTAAATTTTCTCTGGAATTGTATGCAGCCACTGACTGAAAGCAATAGTTGAATGAAAGTTCTAGGTTTGCCAAAAATTTCCAAGAATAGCTCTAGTTCCTCCTGGTTAATATTTTTGGAAATGAAGGAATGTAGTTATTACAGTGATGTAACAGTAGCTGTGACAAATAAAGAGGAAACATGATACATTTCACTCTGGAAGCTATTAGAATATCGACAGAGCCTACTGGCAAAGATGGACAGAGAAGGAGTCCAAGTCTGGCAGTCAAGCTTCTGTTCTAGGCACAATTCTGTGTCCTGGTAAGAGACTTTTTTCCAGAGCTCAAATGGGCTGTTCACCTGGGAGTAAGTGACCCCAGTACTGGAAGAATCCATTTCCTTAACTTTCCATCTCAGAGAGGGAAAAAACTCCCAGCCATGGTGTCCTCTTTGTGTGAAGGACAGGCCTGTGGGTGAAAGGTTAAGAATGCTACACTTTCCTCCAACCTGCTTAGCCTTTCGGAATCTCCTGGCCCTTTAGTCCCCTGCAATAGTGTGTGATACTAGGAGGCAGGAGAGCATACTGTTACTGACCAGGCTATATGGGCAATGACCAAACACACTCCATTTTACCCTAAGACTCCTTGTCATATAGGAAAAAATGCTTCTCCCATGAGAAAATTCTACCTCTGTACCCATCAACAGTTACCTAGCATAGCATGTTTGGCAACACAAAATGGCAATTCTTATATAATGTAATATTGTTCTCCCTCTGGGTTCCATTTTTCTTGGGCAGTGTACTCTAACATTTGTTTAAAGGTTAGTAACCATTTTCTGATTGTCATAGCAACAGCCACCTATGATTAATGTACCAACAAGCTTTACTTATGCTATAAAAGGTGTACTCTAGCCCTTGGAGGGGATTGAAGGGTGCAGACTTGCAGCCTGCCCCTCCTCCATTCCACCAGCAGGTGAATCTGGATGGCCAGGTGGTGAATAAAGATGGTTCTGTCTCCTGCCTTAAGATCCACTTGATGATTTACTGTGATCTCACTATAACATTTTGGAGGCCCCAGCGAGATGATCACTGGAGTCAAAGCTGTGGCTCTCGGGTACAAGGAAAGTCCTGGATTCTCTAAAGCAGAGAGAGGTGCCCTCCCTCTGTCATTGTGGGAGCTCTGTGCTTTTCCAGGGTCTGGAACTCCTGTGGTGACCGATTGGAGCCCACCCTTAAAAGAGCACCGGTTGTGGTTCACACCTGTAATTCCAGAGTCTGGTGTGGCTCACTTCTGTGATTCCAGAGGCTTTGAAGGAGGACGGAGCTGCCTGTGTTTGGAGGTACCTCATTTGTTCTCTGCATTTGACTTGATTGTGATTCCTTAGAAGTTCAGAGTGCCTGATTGTAAATCTTTCGAAATGTATCGGGGACTCTCCTCTAGGGGTGTATCAAGCTCTTGGTTGTAAATCTTTAAGTGTATCAAGTGCTTGTACTGCCAAAAGGTGTATCAAGTGACTGTGAGTCTCAAGAGGCCTCAGTCAAGGCCCAAGCACTCCAGTAAATGGATCGTGACTAAGGTATGAAAACTGGGATCCAGTAAAGGAGAGAATGTCTGTCACGTGTTTCTATCTTGTGCTGTTTGTTGTTTGTTTGTTATTGTTTGTTCATGTTAATCTCTACCTCGGTTTGCTTCCAACTATTTTTTTTTAATTTATTTTTATTGTAAACAAATGGGATACATGTTGTTTCTGTTTGTACATGGAGTAACAGCATACCATTTGCATAATCATACATTTACATAGGGTAATGATGTTTGATTCATTCCGTTATTTTTTCCTTACTCCCCATCCCTCCCACCCCTCTTTTCCCTCTATAAAGTCCCTCCTTCCTCCATTCTTGCCCCCCTCCCACTCCCCATTATGTGTCATCATCTGCTTATCAGAGAGATCATTCATCCTTTGGTCTTTTGAGATTGGCTTATCTCACTTAGCATGATATTCTCCAATTTCATCCATTTGCCTGCAAATGCCATAATTTTATTATTCTTTGTAACTGAGTAATATTCCATTGTATACATATATACCACACTCTCTTTATCCACTCATCAATTGAAGGACATCTAGGTTGGTTCCACAGTCTATTGTGAATTGATCAGCTATGAACATTGATGTGGCTATATCTCTGTAGTATGCTGATTTTAAGTCCTTTGGGTATAGACCAAGGAGTGGTATAGCTGGGTCAAATGGTAGGTCCATTCCAAGTTTTCTAAGGAATCTCCACACTGCTTTCCAGAGTGCACTAATTTGCAGCCCCACCAGCAATGTATGAGTGTACCTTTTTCTCCACATCCTCTCCAACACCTATTGTTGCTTGTGTTCTTGATAATTGCCATTCTAATTGGGGTGAGATGGAATCTTAGTGTAGTTTTGATTTGCATTTCTCTTATTACTAAAGATGGTGAACATTTTTTCATATGTTTGTTAATTGCTTGTAGATCTTCTTCTGTGAAGTGTCTGTTCATATCCTCAGCCCATTTGTTGATTGGGTTATTTGTATTCTTGGTATAGAGTTTTTTGAGTTCTTTATACATTCTGGAAATTAGTGCTCTATCTGAAGTATGAGTGGCAAAGATTTTCTCCCACTCTGTAGGCTCTCTCTTCACATTGCTGATAGTTTCCTTTGCTGATAGAAAGCTATTTAGTTTGAATCTATCCCAGTTATTGATTCTTGCTTTTATTTCTTGTGCTATGGGAGTCCTGTTAAGGAAGTCTGATCCTAAGCTGACAAGTTGAAGATTTGGACGTACTTTTTCTTCTATAAGATGCAGGGTCTCTGGTCTGATTTCAAGGTTCTTGATCCATTGTGAGTTGATTTTTGTGCAGGGTGAGAGATAGGGGTTTAATTTCATTCTGTTGCATATGGATTTCTAGTTTTCCCAGGACCATTTGTTGAAGAGGCTCTCTCTTCTCCATTGAATATTTTTGGCACCTTTGTCTAGTATTAGAAAATTGTATTTATTTGGGTTTGTGTCCATATCCTCTATTCTGTACCATTGATCTACCTGTCTATTTTGGTGCCAATACCATGCCGTTTTTGTTACTATTGCTTTGTAGTATAGTTGAAGTTCTGGAATTGTGATACCCCCTGTTTCATTCTTCCTGCTAAAGATTGCTTTAGCTATTCTGTGTTTCTTATTCTTCCAGATGAATTTCATGATTGCTTGCTCTATTTCTGTAAGGTATGTCATTGGGATTTTAATTGGAATTGCATTGAACCTGTATAGCACTTTTTTTTCTTTTTCTTTTTTTGAGGTACTGGGGATTGAACTCAGGGCCTTGTGCTTGCGAGGTAAGCACTGTATAGCACTTTTGGTAGTATGGCCATTTTGACAATATTAATTCTGCCTATCCAAGAACATGGGAGATCTTTCCATCTTCTAAGGTCTTCCTCAATTTCTTTCTTCAATGTTTTATAGTTTTCATTGTAGAGATCTTTGACCTCTTTGGTTAGATTGATTCCCAAGTATTTTATTTTTTTTTTTTGAGGCTATTGAAAATGGGGTTGTTTTCCTCATTTCCCTTTCAGCTGTTTCGTCACTTGCATATAAAAATGCTTTAGATTTATGCATGTTGATTTTATAGCCTGCTATTTTGCTGAATTCATTCATGAGGTGTAGAAGTTTTCTGGAGGAGGTTTTTGGATCCTCTAAATATAGAATCATGTCATCCGCAAATAGTGACAGCTTAAGTTCCTCTTTTCCTATTCATATCCGTTTAATTTCTTTAGTCTGCCTAATTGCTCTGGCTAGAGTTTCAAGGACAATGTTGAATAGAAGTGGTGAAAGAGGACATCCCTATCTTGTTCCTGTTTTTAAAGGGAATGGTTTCAGTTTCTCTCCATTAAGAATGATGTTGGCCATGGGCTTAGCATAAATAGCCTTTACAATGTTCAGGTATGTTCCTACTATTCCTATTTTTTCTAGTGTTTTGAGCATGAAGTGGTGTTGTATTTTGTCGAACGCTTTTTCTGTGTCAATTGAAATAACCATATGATTCTTATCCTTAAGTCTATTGACATGATGGATTATGTTTATTGATTTACGAATGTTGAACCATCCTTGCATTCCAGGGATGAACCCCACTTGATCGTGGTGCACGATTTTCTTAATACGTTTTTGGATATGGTTTGCCAATATTTTGTTAAGGATCTTTGCATCTATATTCATCAAGGATATTGATCTAAAATTTTCTTTCCTTGATGTGTCTTTTCCTGGTTTGGATATGAGGGTGATATTAGCTTCATAGAATGAGTTTGGTAGGGTACTTTCCTTTTCTATTTCTTGGAATACTTTGAGAAGTATTGGAATAAGTTCTTCTTTGAAGGTCTTGTAAACTTGGCTGAGAATCCGTCTGGTCCTGGGCTTTTCTTGGATGGTAGATTTTTAATGGCTTCTTCTATTTCATTGCTTGATATTGATCTTTTTAAATTGTGTATGTCCTCCTGGTTCAGTTTGGGAGAAGCATACGTCTCTAGAAATTTGTCAATGTCTTTGGTAGTTTCTATTTTTTTGGAATACAGATTTTCAAAGTAGCTTCTCATTATGTTCTGTATCTCAGTGGTGTCTGTCATGATATTTCCTTTTGCATCATGTATTTTAGTAATTTGAGTTTTCTCTCTTCTTCTCTTTGTTAGTGTGGCTAAGGGTTTGTCTATTTTGTTTACTTTCTCAACAAACCAACTTTTCAATTTGTCAATTTTTTGAATTGTTTCTTTTGTTTCAATTTCATTGATTTCAGCTCTGATTTTAATTATTTCCTGTCTTCTACTACTTTTGCTGTTATTCTTGTTCTTTTTCTAGGGCTTTGAGCTGTAATGTTAGGTCATTTAGTTGTTGACTTTTCATTCTTTTCTGGAATGCGCTCCGTGCAATGAAGTTTCCTCTTAGTACTGCTTTCATAAGTGTCCCAGAGATTTTGATATGTTGTATCATCGTTCTCATTGACCTCTAAGAATTTTTTAATCTCCTCCCTGATGTTTTCTGTTATCCATTTTTCATTCAATAGCATATTATTTAGTCTCCAGGTGTTGGAGTAATTTCTGTTTTTTATTTTGTCATTGATTTCTACTCTCAGTCCATTATGATCTGATAGAACACAAGGCAGTATCTCTATTTTTTTGCATTTCCTAAGGGCTGCTTTGTGGCATAACATATGATCTATTTTCAAGAAGGTTCCATGTGCTGCTGAGAAGAAAGTGAATCTGCTCATTGATGGAGGGAATATTCTTTATATGTCTATGAAGTCTAGGTTATTGATTGTGTTATTGAGTTCTATGGTTTCTTTGGTTGGATTTTGTTTGGAAGACCTATCTAGTGGTGACAGTGGTGTGTTAAAGTGATCCAGAATTATTGTGCTGTGGTCTATTTGATTTCTGAAATTGAGAAGGATTTGTTTGATGTACAGGGATGCACCATTGTTTGGGGCATAAATATTTACTATCATTATGTCTTCCTGATTTATGTTTCCCTTAAGCAGTATGAAATGTCCTTCTTTATCCCTTCTGACTAACTTTGACTTGAAGTCCACTTTATCTGATATAAGAATGGAAACCCCCACTCTTTTACTGAGTCCACGTGTGTGGTTGTTTTTTTTCCCATCCTTTCACCTTTAGTCTGTGGATGTCTTTTTCTATGAGATGAGTCTCTTGCAGGCAGCATATTATTGGGTCTTTCTTTTTAATCCATTCTGCCAGTCTATGTCTTTTGATTGATGAGTTTAGGCCATTAACATTCAGAGTTATTATTGAGATATGATTTGTATTCCCAGTCATTTGACTTATTTTTGGTTTTTAAGTTGGCCTGGTTTCTCCTTTGAGTGGTTTTTCTCTAAGGTAGTTCCTCCCTTTGCTGACCTACATTGTTGTTTTTCATGTCCTCCTCATGGAATATTTTGTTGAGAACATTCTGTGGTGCAGGCTTTCTATTTGTAAATTCTTTTAACTTTTGTTTATCATGGAAGGATTTTATTTCATCTTCAAATCTGAAGGTTAATTTTACTGGCTATACGATTCTTTGTTGGCAACCCTGTTCTTTCAGAGCTTGAAATATGTTGTTCCAGGCCCTTCTAGCTTTTAGAGTCTGGGTTGAGAAGTCAGCTGCTATCCATATTGGTTTCCCCCATATGTAATCTGATGCTTTTCTCTCGTGGCCTTCAAAATCCTATCTTTATTTTGAATGTTAGGCATTTTCATTATAATGTGACTTGGTGTGGATCTGTTGTGATTTTGTGCATTTGGTGTTCTGTAAGCCTCTTGTATTTGATTTTCCATTTCATTCTTCAGGTTTGGGAAATTTTCTGATATTATTTCATTGAATAGATTGTTCATTCCTTTGGTTTGTATCTCTGTGCCTTCCTCAATCCCAATACTTCTTAAATTTGGTCTTTTCATGATGTCCCATAGTTCTTGGAGATTCTGTCCATGATTTCTCACAATCTTCTCTGGGCCATTTTATTTTCAAGTTTAAACATTTTGTCTTCATTGTCTGAGGTTCTGTCTTCCAAGTGTTCTACTCTTTTGGTGATGCTTTCCTGAGTTTTTTTTTTTTTTTTTTTTTTTTTTTTTTTTTTTTTTTTGAGAATCTCTATCTCTTTGTTGAAATGATCTTTTGCTTCCTGCAGGTGCTCTTTCAGCTTATTGATATTATCATTCATTGCCTGCATTTGCTGTCTTATCTCATCCTGTGCTTCGCGAATCATCTTAATCATGTATAATCTGAAGTCCTTTTTGACATTTCTTCTAACATACTGTCATTGGATTCTATTACTATAGAATTTAGATTTGTTTGGATCATTTTCTTCCCTTGTTTTTTAATGTTGTTCATGTATCTTCCCCTCTAGCAGTGCAGATCTGGGGTATTGCAGATTTCCCCCTATAGCCTTATAGTGGCCCTATAGGTTTCCAAAACCCTTTCTTTAAGGGGAGATCAATATTAGCCATGCCCAATCAGACACTATGCAATCCTAAACCAAATAGCCCCTATGGGGACAGTAACAAAATTGTCATAGTATACAGAATGAGTTCAAATATTATCTTTGGTAAAACAAATAGGTTTGCAATAAGATCTGTAGTTTCTAATGGAAGACAAAGAGGATGCAGAGGGATGTAGAATGTGACTGTTAATGGGATAAGAAAAGAACACACAGAAGTTCTAGAAAATAGAAAGTGTGAGAGTGTAATCAAAAGAAATTGGATATTAGCATGCAAAAATGGAGAAGGAGACTCTGTGGGAACAGGTAAACAAAAGGAAAAGAGAGCAAGAAAAGTAAAAAAATAAAAACTTAAATTTTTTAAAAAGGAGAAAAAAGAAAATCTACAGTATAACAGTCATATACTAATGAAACCTCCCAGAGTTCAGTGGCCTGATGCATGAGAGGTATCTGACAATGAGCTTCAAGCCTCCAGCAGGTGTCTCAAGATGGGTTTTGCCCCACCTAAAGATCAGAGCTAAGGCTTCCAGGATTATCCAAGATGGCCGCTCTGACTTTGAAATGTGTTGGCAAATGGGGAGCCGCAGCTCAGGGGTGGATGTGGTCAGCTGGAGGTCCTGGAGGTGGGATTTGGTTGATCCAGCAGGGGTCCTGGAGGTCCAGTTTGTTTGGTGTGGTTGTGGGATCCTGGATGCCAGTTTCAATCAGTCGGTCTGGGGTCCCAGTGATAGGGCGCAATCAGTTGGTCTGGGGGTCCTGGCAGCAGGGAGCAGTCAGTCGATGTGAGGGCCCCACAGGTAGGGAGTGATCGGTCAGGTTGAGGGACCCTGGAGACGGCGCTCAGTCAGTCCGGCCAGGGGTCATACAGGGCCTGGCTGTTGTCTCAAAATGGCATCAGCCACGTGTAATCAAACCTGCAGGTACTGTAACAGTGAACTTCCAGGCTACAACAGGCAGCTGGTGCTCCACTGGCAGTTGGTGATCAGATTGCTGACTGTTGTTGGACGATCAGGAGGTGAACCTTGTGCACTGGGTGCTGGATAGGTGTAAGGCAGGCGATGGACAGGCGAGAGGCAGGCAAATGGTGGATGATAGACGCCTGACAGTGAGCAATCTGCACTCAAAAAAGGCGTCAATATGCTGGCAGACTGCAGGTCATCACAGCAGACAAATGGGGTAAACACCAGGGGATCGATATGCAGCAAAAACTGCCTCACCAAGAAACAGATATCCTCTGCTTGAAATCGGAGTTATGGAGCGACAAGGAAAGCAGCCTCCCTCTAGTCCGCCATCTTGGATCTTCCCCAACTGTTTTTTTCAACTGTTTGCCCTAGCAAGATTTGCCAAAATTCTTGTCTTTCACCTTCCTTTTATTTCTGCCTATTGTTTTAATTATTAGCCTTGTCATGGGAAACCTAATCCAAACCTGGCCTGATTACCAATCTGGAAAAAAAATGGTTAAAAAGGTATTTAACCATGTTCACTAAAGCTTGCATTGAAATGTAAACTGCTGCCAATAGGAGTTTCCAACTGTTGGAGTTGGTCCACCAAAATGCTGGTCTAAAATTTTGATGGTCACTATCTAAGAGACCAGAATAACAGGTTTAGAACAAGACCCTAATCTGAGGGGTTCTCCCAAGGAGACCAGTGGAAACAGGCTCCCTTGCTGTCTCTTTGGGAAAATTCCTTCAGGAAAGGATGGGCATGGTCTTTGTCTATATTCTCTTAACTCTCTTCATCTTTGATGAGCAAGACCACATCAAGACGAATGTCAGAAAGACTGAAAATTCTATTTTTTTGAGTTCATAATTTCGATCTGGTGCATCTAGGTTAATTTTTTTTTTGATCAGACCTATTTTATCCAACTATAAAGTTTTTTTTTAATGCTCTGTTTCATTCAAAGGCCAATTTTTAAGAATTAGCTCTCGATCTAATGGGTTTTTAAAAATAAACTACAAGGCCTTTGTCTGTCTGTTTGTTTTAAGTATATGTACACCAGTATATTGTCACCTCTACATATGTTTGGTACCAAAATTGACATATGAGCTCATAAATTAAAAATTTAAAAATGGATCCAAATACCTCAAATTCACATGATTTAAATGGTTCAATTTAAATGGAGTAAACAAATAAAAGTAAAGATGTCTTACTCTTGTTACTAACTCACAAGTTTCTCTAGGTGGTCACACAACTGATAAAATATTGATATCTATAAAATGTCTAATATCCATTGTTTCTAGATTTTTCTTCAACAGTGAAGAAATAGTTGATGCTGCCTAATACACTTGTCTGATATCTTGGTTTTTAAAAAATAACTAAATCAGATTTGACATGTATGGGATCGGTCATGGATGTGTTTGTTAGAGACATCTGATTGGTTTAGAGAGTTAAAATACTAACTGTTAAATATAACATCAAGTATACTCTTTATTCCTTAAATTCCATAGGGTAACATACTTAAAACATTATTGGTGTTTTCATAAATTGGTAAATAAAAAATGGCTTAAAATTACTTTGTGTCATCACTAAAGACAAAGGTTACTTAAAGTCTCAACAAGTATAATTCTATATAAAGTATTCAAAATTTTCAACTGTGTTTCAGTTAAAGTACTGTAAATGACATAAAGTATCTCATCTTATTAAAATAGATTAATTTATCTAAATTCAGAAGTTTATAAGGGTTGTTTCAGAATCTGAACAAAAAAGAGGGGTCAACAGATAGGAAAGAAAAAATAAAGAGTTCTAGGTATGGAGATATATTTAGTAGGAGGGGAAAAAACGTTTCTGGGTAAGAAAGCCTTTGTGTGATGAAATACATAAGAATCTAAGCAAGTATAAGAAAGTCTGTGTGTAAGTAAAGGACAAATTTCATCAAGTTTGTATGTAACTAAGTTGGTTGACATTTTGCTACTTTTTACCAAGATCAGTTTCAAAACTAAAACTATTTACCTAAGATTTGTAAAAAGCCATCACCTTACCTGAGATAAGGCTCTGCCTCCCACCTTACTACATGTTATAGTGGCTCCAAAATAAGCCAGACTTCAGCTCATTTAAAATTATATTCAAAAGATTATTTTTGTTGTAAAATTACTGTGATCTTAAATAGGGGTTATAATGTATAACTCAGCCAAAATTCAAGATAGCTATCACACAAACTAAATACGTTTTTACTCTTGTTAATTCCATTTTGTATTTGCCTTGTAAACTCTGTAACTGTTGCCTGTTAATGTTTTGCAGTGGTACTGTTTCAAGAACAAACAACCTAAATTAATTTGAGATAAAAAGCCAGCACCCATAGGACAGAAAAGATAATATAGACCCCAATTAAATAAAAGGAGGTAAAAAACTATGAAGTTATAAACATTGAAATTAAAGCCAATACTCTTACTTTAAGACTGATAAGACTGACTTGTTAGGTGTTTAAGACCAAGACTTAATGATTAAAATTAAGATAATAGGGACAAGCAAACCAATATTTGGCTCTTGCCCTTTGAGTTAGCTTAAACCCAGGGAACAAGGAGAAGTGCTTTGCCCTTCTGGGTCACATGACCTCCTGATGAGGGAAATTACTGGGACCCAAAAAGGAAGTCAATCAGTGCACATCCTGCAAAAGAGGAAGATCATTAAAAAGGGGAGACATTCCTGATGCTTCCAAGAGAAACCACATGATCAACGAGACCTTGACCCATCCTGGAGCAGATGGCACTAGCAGAGATAAGAGGCTGCTCACAAATTCCCCAAGAGTAACCCCCAAGGGAACTCAGTTAACTCCCAACAGTAGATAGAAACAAGTTCAATTTGACCAGCTTGATCTTAAACACCTAGCAAAAACAGTTAAAACCCAAACACAGTCATTCCTGGACATTTTAAAAACAAAACAACAGTTATTTTAATGTAACTTAAGATGTACACTTGTTTTAGCCCCCCATTCCCAAAATAAGTAAGACTGGAGGTGACAAAGGAAAGGTTTTTAGACAAAAAATTCTGATAACTATCAAGAGAAACTGCTAAAGTTGTAAGTTTTTAGTCAGTTTAAGGACTGAAGATCTTCCTAACCTCCTACACAGGTAGGGTTAATCAATGTTTGCTATTATGATTCTAAACAGATATTTTACAAAAATCAGATGACATTAAGTAACTTAACTAAACGTTGTGTTTACATTCCTGATAACTATGACAATAAAGGTCTTATTAAGCTTTGTTAGGCCTTGATATGGGGACAATGTCTTAGCTCTTCTACCCCCTGGTAAGAGATTATTGATTTCTATATTCATTGACATGTTCCAGATACTACAATATTTATTTTGCATTAATCTCATTCCAGTACTCATGTCTTTTTGTTTCTTTCATAGAACCAGATTTTTACCCCTTGATGGACCCGATTTCTGAAAGTGAACTCCAAACTGCCTGCCCCACCCCACATCACCCCCACTCAGCTCGAAGCAACAAGAACAGTCATTACCCTTTTTCTCTAAAGAAGTTGAGAATTCCCTAACATTAGAGGGGAGATAAAAATTACAGTCAGTGTAGATAGGTAATTTGTTCGAAGCACAAAATAGAGGCCAATATTGGTCCAGGAAGTTGGAGATGACCTGCGAGAGATGAAAATGTTAATGCTTCCAGAGCTCCTCCATCCTTACCAAGTCAACCTGCTCCTGTTCCTGTTGCTAAGTCTATCCAACAGGTTCAACTTTCCATAAAGAAGGACTAACACCAAACTAGAGTGGAGGGGACCTTACTCACAACATGGACTAATCACATCTGAGTGAAGACAACTGAAAAATGGACAGCCCTCAGAGACCCCAACCACCCACTAAAGATAAGACTGAGAAAATGTAAATCATGATTTTTTTCTCTTGCTTGGACTCTTATAGGGTCCAAGCTGCTAAAACAACATATTTTGTTGGTCAAATTTATCCTTGATAAATCAAAGATTTGATTGTTTCTAGAAAAAAAGGGGGAATGTTGTAGGCCAAACTATACAGGCAATGACCAAACACACTCCATTTTACCCTAAGACTCCATGTCATATAGGAAATACTTCTCCCATGAGAAAACTACCTCTGTACCCATCAACAGTTACCTAGCATAGCATGTTTGGCAACACAAAATGACAATTCTTTTACAATGTAATATTGTTCTCCTTCTGGGTTCCATTTTTCTTGGGCAGTGTACCCTAACATTTGTTTAAATGTTAGTAACCATTTTCTGATTATCATAGCAATAGTCACTTATGATTAAAGTACTGACAAGCTTTACTTATTCTACAAAAGGTGTACCCTAGCTCTTGGAGGGGGTCGAAGGGTATAAACTTGCAGCCTGCCCCTCCTCCATTCCACCAGCTGGTGAATCTGGTTGGTCAGCTGATGAATAAAGATGGTTCTATATCCTGCCTTAAGATCCACTTGGTGATTTATTGCAAACTCGCCATAATAATACCTATTGGATATAGGAGGTAGGACAGCATACCTGAAGGAAAATCAGGGAAAATCTAAGTAGCTAGTTTTTTTTACAAGTTTACTCCTAGTAGGTCACTCAGCATGACTTTATAGTGAAGAAAAAAATTCTCATTTTAGAAGGAGGGATTGAACACAGGTGCACTTTGCCACTGAGCCCCAAATCCAGTCCTTTTTAGTCTTTATTTTAAGACAACTTGAAACTTGACAAGTTGCTTTAGGCCTCACTAAGTTGCTGAGGCTGGCCTTAAACTTGCCAACTTCTCCTTCTTTAGCCTCCTGAGTCTCTGGGATTACAGGTGTGCACCACCATGCCCAGAGAAAAGAAAATTCTGAATGTTTCTTTGAATGATGACTTGGAAGATTTACTCCGCCTTGATTCAGGAGTAAGACACAGCAAGGGCAAATGTAAGGGGATTTCAGAGAATGCAGAGATAGCCAGCCGACAGCCTGTGGAAGAATTCATTGAAAAAGACTCTTAAAAGTTTAAAGAAGTTTGAGTAATGTTTATTACTTAAGAGAATGATCCGAAATTGCTTGTGAATTGCTGAACTAGCAGGAAGGGGCTTGGAGTGAGGAGGGATCCCTAAAACCTTAGCTCAGATCACAGACCCGCACTTAGAGTTTTTCTGTCGAGATGAGAGGAGGGAGGGGTTGGGAAACTCAAAGATACATTTTAATGTATTTTGTCTTTTTCTTCTTTCTTCCTGTACCACTTGTGGGAGACTCAGTTTAGGAGAAGGCAAAAAAATTGCAATTTCTGTATTCACCTTGTGAGCTTCTTTCCCCCCCCCCCAACTCTCTCCTTCCCTCCCTCTCTCTCTTTCTCTCTTTCATTGCTTAACACCTTCAACATTATTGCCCTGTTCATTCTTCAATTATTTTTTAAATGTTGTTTTACTTCTTTAATGTCATTTTAATTTAACTCTTTCTTGTGTCATGCTCCCTATGCAAAAATTGCAGTTTGTCTCTGTATTCTCAACTAGCACTGAAAACTATCTCTGTAACCATCTTCTGATCATATCTAGATGCTAATTTATTGTACAGTGGAAAGTGTTGGAAACCAGGTGAGGAAGTGGTGATGCTGACAGCAAGGGGCTCTATCTTAGCCTGGGAAATAGGACTAGAGAAGGACACAGGGAGACTGCTTGATCCTGCCCTGGGTGCCTTGAGCAGCAACAGATCATGGTAAAGTACAAGCTGGAGAAATCTTGGCTCTGTGTGTGTAAGAAGCAAGAGGTTGGAAGTGGCTGCACCTTAACCCTCCCTGCCTGCCAAGCCTCACAATGCACAGGGTAAGGTTGGCCTCCTGAGCACAGAAAGAGAGTACATAGACAAATACCAGAGGATCTGGCATCTCAATCTCTCTTTTCTATGGATTTCAGATCAGTCTTCTGTTGTTTCATAAATCCAAGTCCATTTCTGTTCTTTGATCCCTTAATAGGACCTTCCAGATAAGCCATTATCTTAACAATCCCTGAGGTGCTGACCTTGGATCACTGCTGTATTTGGCATAGTTCATCTCTCCAGATTTATATTTGTCTCCATGGAACTCTATAGATGACCTTACACAAATATTATTAATGGGAAATATGAGTTAATACTCATACTAAAGATCTTAGAGCTATGTATAGTCACACTTCAGTACATTTTGATTGTAAGGCTGAAGACTAAGACTGAAATATTTGAGGTTATTGAGTTCCTTGCTTTCAGTTCTGGGTTTCTCAGGGCAGACATTTCATTTACTGAGTAGATTATGACCAAGTTGGAATGCAGAGCCAAGGCCAGTATCCACTGTCCTGCCAGACAGGGAAAGTGTGGTAGTACTGGAACCTGGTGGCCAGGCTGCTGTTGCTTGATGTGACTCCCATCCCTTCTCCTAAGGCTGATCACATCTAGATTAATTGAGAGAACAGTCAGGTACTCCAGTGACTGGTCTTTGAGTCTCTGTCGGTATCAGGCATTTCCCTGCCTTGGGCACCTGAGCATTGGCCCTCAGTCTTCCCCTCTGCAATGGCCCTGGTGCTCCACTCTGCTGCATTGCATGTGGCTAAGTGACACTCTGCCACTAGTCAAGGGAAAGTCCTTCCTTCCCTCACTTTCATGAAATTATGACACTCTTTTCTTTTTCCCTTTTACCCACAAACTTTCTAGTTTTGCTTTTTAGGAAAGTTGTAATGAGAATCAAAATCTGATAGAGTGAAGTAGTGCAGACTACCACCTTTTACTTTCCATTATGTGTCTGACTTCATTATGAGAACCGAATGCATGAGTAGAAGGACAAAGTTTTCCTGGTAAACCACTATTAAATAGAATGTACAAAAAAATTACAGTGACAGAAATCACAAAGAGAAGGAGAGGAAAGACTTCTTACTGACATAACAGCCTGGCTCTCACCATCCTGCACTGTCAGAGTGAGACAGAGACCAAGGAGAAATGATATCCAAAGGAAACTCACTGACTGACCACTGAAGGTCACGTGTTTTCTATAAGATTGGCTTCACATGAAGAACAATGTTATCCATGAGTGCCCATTGCCCAGCTCAGAGCTGAGAAACACAAGACTTCTTAAAAAGTGGAAGAATTGAACAATAAAATTCTATTTAGTAAAATAAATCTTACTTGGCCTTTAATGGTAAAATGATTCTTACTAGATAAGTCCTCCAGCTTCCTACTCATAGCAAACCTTACTCTCAGCATGTAAAAACCATTGATGCTTTTGATACTTGGGTGCATGTATCAGGAGAAAATAACTATGTAGCGCTAGGGTCCTGTGATAAGAAGTCTAGTGACAGGGGAAAGAATTATGGAGAGTTCACTATTTTGTCATCAATGAAACAGTTTCCTTCTTAGTTAAGGGGTTCTTATGTCATGAAGAGGTTGTCCTCGTGCTCTTGGAATGAATCTCATGTGTATGAACTGAAGACACTTTGTCATCCAAGTGCAGAGGGTGTTACTAGTTGTGATAACCACCTTGAGAGGCAGGTGTTGCTGGGAAAATATTACTTGAAATTAATATCTCCACACTCAAAAGCAGCTGAAAAAGACCTGGATTCCTCCCAGGATTATTGACAGACTGAAGAACAGTCTAGACCTCAGTAAGAAAATGGCAGACAGAAAAGACAATGTCTACAATAACTCTGGTCTTGTGACTTAGTGAAGCATAACCACAGAGAACTGCAGAAATATGTTCTAAAAGGAGAGGAACAGAGAGATGCTCATTTTTCAGTAATCAGCAGCTTCTGCTGTGAATGAATCAAAGAGCAATCTCCTTCAGGAGGAACTTTATTGCCAAAGATGATCTGGTAAAACATGGAATAAATGCAGAGATTTATAGATCTGATGAAGCACACTCTTTATGTCAAAAAGTAGGGAAAAATGAATGTTAGATCGGGGTTAAAAGTTTGTTTCTAGGAGAGATAAAGTAATATTTATAGATGGAAAAAAGTGTGTCTGTGTGTGTGTGAGAGAGAGAGAGAGAGAGAGAGAGATACAGAAATTGGAATCGTAGTCCTATATGGCAACTGGAGGTACCAAGTTGTTGTAAAAATTGGTATTTCCAGAGAACCACCTGCTATCTGAAGGAAAAGGAATACAACTCTTATGCCTGGCAGATTTTCAGGGGGGAAGTTGAATTGTCCTTTTAGTCTTTAGCAATGCTCAGTGAAAAGTCAGCAAAGAAAGAAGAAACTATGCTCATGACACGTTTTATCAAAATACATATTATTTTCCTGAATGCTCAAACACAATCTCACCTAAGAGTTTGCACCAGCAGAAAAATATCTCAAACGTAAATCATGAGAGTATTTTCAAAAGATGTCATACGTCCTGCATTTGAAATTAACCAAAAATATTTAGACAGAATGGCATGGTTCCTTTTTTAAAAAAGAAATCATGTTATTATTTTATAATTTCAATTTTTTCCAATAAATTCTTGAGGGTAATTTGAGTTTCCAGAAGTGTGAAATTTGGTTTTCTCATGGAAAAGATTCACCGAGAGTGCATTTTTGAATGACAATTGTCAGTTAAATTGATGCTAGGTTCTGTAAGAGATAAGAAAAACATAAGTAACTGAATCTTAATACAAATTTATTTTTCTTCTAATAAGAGATCTGTGGAGGAATTCCTGACAGATGGCCCCTTGTTTGGTCCTATCCCAACAGTGATTGAAGGACCCTAGTGTAATTTTCAAGCCAGAGAAGCTTCAGCAAACATTTCACAGTGAATGTTCCTGGGGATTCTTCTTTTACTTCTCTGAAGGTCTCCTTTTCTAGGTAATAGGAATTTCTCAGCCCCATTATAATCTTATGGAACCACCAGCATTGTATGTGGTTGATTGTTAACCATAATGTCATCGTGTGGCACATTATTGAGTTCTTTATCAAACTTATCTTGCCAGAAGTCCTTCCAGCTAGTGAATCTCAATGTCGATATTTTCCCCAAGATTTTGGAAGATGTCACACAATTTTTACTTGAATAAGTTTTCTGATTCTCTTTGTTGTTATTTCTCACATTCCTTTGAGTCATATATTCATATGTTTGATGGTGTATGTACCATAGTTCCCTTTTGCTTTTGTCCTTAGTTTTAATTCTTTGTTTCTCTATTTAACTGATTTCAAACAAACTGTCTTTGGGTTTACTGATTCTGTTTTGTACATGATTGAACCTACTGTTGAAACTCTCTATTAGGCTTTTTAGTTTTTTCAGTACATTTTTCTGCTCCAGAATTTATTTGGTTCTTTTACATGGCTTCTATTTCTTTATCAAATTTCTTTTTTGGTTCACAAATTGTTATCTTGATTTTATTTAGGTGTCTATCTTCTCCTGCACTTCATTAAGATTCTTTAAGGAACTTAATTTTAAATCTTTTCCATTAATTCTTATCTTGACTTCCTTAGGACCAGTTATGGGTAATTTATTTCATTCCATTATTGGTGGTATATTTAACTAAAAATCATGATCCATGTATATTGCTTTGGTATCTGTGCATTTGAAGGACAAATAGCTCTTCCATTCTTACAGACTGCTTTACATAGGTAAAGATGTTCTCCATTTCTTCCCCAGAATGATGGAATTGCTTCTGGGATGACAGTCAGATGGAAATGGAGTTGCATCATGTGGAAGTTACTGAATATGTTGAATGAAATTAAATTGGCAGTTCTATTTCTAGGGGATAGGGAGTTGGTAAGAACCCTGTTTGGTCATTGGTCATTGGTTGGATAAGACCAAGACTTTGTTCAGTAGGGCTGGCATGGAGACAAGACTTTAGGATCCACAGTTAAGTATGAAAAGGTGGGCATCTTATCAGTTAATTACATGGATATGCTTCCCAATGGGTCTTTGAAAGGACTTCTCTCAGTCTCTAGGCAGATTCTTCCATGGGCAGGACTGGCCACAGATTATAGAGCACAGTGTGCTTCAGGATCTTCAGTTGGACTGAGGTTGGTGGACTTGCCTTCAGAGTCATGGAAGAGCATGTCTCCAACCAGTTCTCTGGGTAGGTACTTCTGCTTTCTTACTACAGCTGAGAGAGGCTAGATCCAAGTCAGAGGGTTGTTTCAGGATCCACAGTTATACCACATTTGTTGTGAATATGCAGTGGTGGAGTGAGGGGTCCTGGCATCTCTACCATCTTGTCAAGCATTCATTGGATGCTGGCAGACCCAGGAAGTACCTGAACATATTTAAGACATTTGATGTAAGTAGATATATATATAGGTAGGGAGATAGATAGATAGATAGATAGATAGATAGATAGATAGATAGATAAAGAAGGGATTTATTAAAAGGATTGACTCATGATTATTTTGGCTAAGTATTCACACAACAGGCATCTGCAGCTGGAAACCCTGGGATGCCAGTAGTGTGACTCCATCCTAATCTGGCAGCCTCAGAACCAGGGAAGTTGATAATGTATTTCTATCAAAGGCCAATGTTTGAGAATACAGGGAGGCTGCTAATATAAATACTGGAGTCCATAGAGCCAGGGAATATGGATTTCTGATGTCCAAAAGCAGGAGAAGATGAGTGTCCTACTTTTAGCGGAGAGAAAGAGTGAAAGAAGAGAGAGAGAGAGAGAGAGAGAGAGAGAGAGAGTGTGAGAGAGAGAGAGAGAGGAAATTTCCCTTTCTTCGCCTTCTGCACCTTCTGTTGTTTAGGCCTCCAACTGTTTAGATGGCACCTGACCACATTGATCTTCCCACTCAGTTCACTGACCAGTTTCCTCTATTCACACTTTCACAGGTAGACCCAGAAATAATGCTTTGTCAGTTCTCCAAGTATTACTTCATCCAGTCAAGGTGACACCTAATCTAACCATCAAAACCCCTAAAAGGGGTTATGAGAATTAAATAAATATGCCAAAGAGAACTGCCTGGAATCCCAAAGGAAAAGGAAATCCATGCTCAGGGCAAACAGCATCAGTATCTGAAAGGGCTCCTCAGGAGTTTCTAGAAGCAGGGCCTTGATGGCACTTTTAGAGATGCTGGGTGGGCAGCCCTTGTCTGCTCCAGGGCCATTGAGGATCTTCAGTTGGACTGAGGTTGGTAGACTTGCTTTCAGAGTCATGGAAGAGCTTGTCTCCCACCAGTTCTCTGGGTAGGTACTACTGCTTTCTTACTACAGCTGAGAGAGGCTAGATCCAAGTCAGAGGGTTCCCACCGTTGGGAAACTTCCAATGTGGAAGGCCTTCTGGTAATCTTTTCATATATATAATGGGAGAAGAAAAAGAAGTCTTTTCCTCAGCAAGTTGTGAGGTTCAAGGCTAACATCCTGTAATAAAAGATACATGACTAGAGAAAAGCAAGATAAATTTATTTAGCCAAAGTTAACAAGACAATGGAGGCTTCCGAAATGAAGATGAGAAGACCTTGGGAAACTGTCTTCCATGCTTAGGATAGATGAAGGGGCACAGCCTGTGGCAGGATGATTGCCCCAATGGGGGTCTGATCTAATGGTAACAAACTGGGGGCTCACCAAGGCCTATTAGTTCAAATTCTTCCGGGAGTCTCTGGTCTCACGCTTGTCCTCTGCACATAGGGTAGGATGCCCATTGCATATCTTATGAACCACAGTTAGGGAAGGGATTTCAGAGAATACTTTTATGGCCAGAGCACACAAAAAAGAATGACTTTCTTACTTCTGTGTTTTTCTCAGTTTCCAAGATGTCCCATTTGGGGGGAGCATATTCTGAACCCTGACATTAGCTGGAGTGGCCACAGCCCCTTTACAGTAGCTTATTGATGTCTGAATCCAGTGGTGAGTAGGATTGAAACTGAAGAACCAGTCTTTCTAAAGGCCTGTGACAAGACATGCAGGATGTGGGAAAGGACAAAGGAACTGAAAGTGTCTGAGTCAGTGGCACACAGATCTTGGCTACATACTCCCCTTCTCACACAGCTCAGATGCAGAATTCTCTCCCCGCCAGCTGCTGCTGGGGTTACAGAGAACCCACAGCTGGGCAGGAGCAGTCACCCAGGGCGGGTGAGTGAGGCAGCAGGTGGGAGACATGAACATAGGCTCTTCTCCCTTTCCCTGAAAGTAAGCTTTTCATTGTGGTTCCCAATTTCACAGAAACTGTATGACTGAGCAAGATTGTCCAGGGAGATGGAGAGTTTTGGTGAGATTCTCACTCCCTGTGTTCATGTGGAGGGTGATGTCTTCCAACCAGGCTCTTCCTACTCTTCTGTATCCTCCTTACCTCCCATCCCCAACTCTTTCCCTTGGACTTGGCTGTACATGGAACCTGAGCTGGCCAATGGTCACTAATTCTGCTAAAAAAAAAAAAAAAATCCACGTTTTTCTTTCTTTGATTTGAATAGGACAACCAATAAGGAAAAAGAGATTAATATTATAAGCCATAATAATCATCCCCCATTAATCATGCACTTACAAATATTATTAACATCAGTACTGCTCAAGTGTTTTGTTTTCAGTATCCTCTGATGTATTTTGAAAATTATGGAGCCTCCAAAGAGATTGTGTTTCTCTGTTTTTACATAAGAACATTTGCCATATAAGAACTTAATGTGAGGAAGTTTTAAATATTTATTCATTAAAAATAAAGTGTGCATATAAATGAAATGAAGTTATTCCCTTTAAAAATTAGAAAATGTAATAAAATGTAATTTTATTCATAAATAGAACAATAACAAAGTATAAAATATGATGCTTCCAAAAATGCATTGGAAAGTAAAAAAATAAGGTACATTGGAATAAACCTCAAAAAGAATGCACAAGCACTATAACTAAGCCAACACTAAAACTTCATCAAAGGTATTTTTAGAATATCCAAATTAAATTGCTAGATTCACCACTTATTTTTTTAATGAAATGGAACCAGAGTCACCATTTATCTTTGCATTCAATATATTACAAAACACTCATTAAAGAAAAACATTTTTCTTTATAGATTTTCTCTTTTATACTATCTTGTAGATTTTGCATCTTAGGATAATAGTAGTCTCATAAATGAATTTGGAAGTGTTCCCTCCTCTTCACTATTTTGGAAAATTCAAGTAGGGTTGGCGTATTAGTCAGTGTTCTGTAGAGAATCAGAACCAAGAGGAGGTACGATCATAAAAAGGGGATTTATTTGATTGACTTACACAAGCAGGAGCTGGATAGTCTACAATGGCCGTCTGTAGGCTGGTGAGCTGGAGGAACCGGTAACTGTGCAGTCCAAGAACTAGAGTGATCAGAGATGCTACCCCAGTCTGAGACCAAAGGCCTCTAGAAACTCCCTGGAAAATCACTGGTAGAGTCTAAATGAAAGAGCAGGTGTCTGATGTCCTCAGGCAATCTCAGCAGCAATCGAGAACCTGTTCAAGAAGAAATGAGCTTACATCTGCCTCTGCTTCCCTGTTTTTCCAACTTTTATTCCATCCAAGCCTCCAATCTATTGGTTGATACAGCCCATACTTAGGTAGAGTCTCCACTTGAGTTCACTATCCTACATGCCAATAATTCCTAGACAGAAACTTCTTAATCATTGGCATCTCTTAAATCAATCAAGTTGACAATTCAAATTAACCATCACAATTGGTATTTATTTGTCTTTTTAAATTTTTTAAAATTTGTTCTTTCTAGTTATGCATGACAGTACAATGTATTTTAACATATCAAATATACATGGAGTATAACTTCCCATTTTTTTGGTTGTACATCATGTGGAGTTCCATTGGTGTGTGTTCATAAAAGAACATAGAAAGTTCCATCCTATTCATTCTACTGTCTTTCCTATTCTCATCCTTCTTCCTTTCCTTCAATCCCATTTTTCTAATCCAATGAACTTCTCTTCCACCCCACCCCCACTTATGAGTTAAATGTGAGTTAGCATCCGCATGTCAGACAGAACATTAGGCCATTGGTTTTGGGGGATTGACTTATTTCACTAACATGATAGTCCACAGTTCCATCCATTTACCAGCAAATGCCATCATTTCTTTCTTCTTCAAGGCTAATATTCCACTATGTATATATACCATATTTTCTTTATCCATTCATCTGCTGAAGGGCACCTATGTTAGTTCCATAGCTTAGCTATTGTGAAATGAGCTGCTATAAACATTGATGGGGATGAGTCACTGAATTATACTGATTTTATGTCCTTTGGATATATATGGGATAATTGGGTCAAAAGGTGATTTCCATTCCAAGTTTTCTAAGGAATCTCCATACTGCTTTCCAGAGTGATTGCACCAATTTGCAGTCTTGTCAGCAATATATGAATGCACCTTTTTCTTCCCCTCCTGTCCAACATTTATTGTTACTTGCTAATTGTCAATCTGACTGCAGTGAGATGGACTCTCAGAGTAGTTTTAATTTCCTTCTCTAATTGTTAGAGAAGTTGAACAGTTTTTCATATGTTTGTTGACCAATCATGTTCCAATGTTTCTTCTTCTGTCATTCTTCTTAATTTCTGGTAGAATTTCCCAGTGAAACTCTGAACTTTTTATTGCTCTGTGATTTTTGATTATTGATCAGAATCCCATTTGTCATTATTTGTCTGTTCAAATTTTCTATTGTTTGCAATTTATTCTTCTCAGTTTACATATTAATAGTCATTTATCCACCTCTTTTTGACTACCAAATTTATTATGCTGTTGTTTATAACAGCCTCTAATGCTCCTTGGCATTTCTATGGTATCAGTTGTAACGTATCCTCTTTCATTCCTGATTTTATTTATTTTGAGCCTTCTTTCTTTTCTTCTTAGTTACCCTAGCCAAAGGTCTAGTCCATCTTTTTTATCTTTTTGAGAGGAGGAAAACACTCTGAATTGTGCCGATCTTTCCTATTGTTTTTGCAGTTTCTATTTCATTTATTTCTGCTCTGATCTTCAATGTCTTTCTTCTTCTGCTAACTGTGGGGACTTAGTTTGCCTTTAAGTGACTGGTTCATTGGGGTAACAGTAGTTTGATCATTTGAGATCTTTTTTTCACCCTTCTGGGGGAATTTATCCCACAAACATCCATCTTAGAACTCATCTTACTGCATTCCATGCTTTGGTATGTTCATTTCCATTTTACACCAAAAATATGAAGACCCCCATCAATAAATAAGGAACTGAGAAGACATTTCACAGAGAAAGATATACAGGTGATCAATAGATATATGAAAAAAATGTTCGACATCTCTAGTAATAAGAGAAATGCAAATCAAAACTGTCCTAAGATTTCATCTCACCCCGATTAGAATGGCTATTATCAAGAATATAAGCAACAATAGGTGTTGACAAGGATGTGGGGAAAAAGGTACACTCATACATTGCTGGTGGGATTGCAAATTGATGCAGTCACTCTGGAAAGCAGTGTGGAGGAGATTCCTCAGAAAACTTGGAATGGACTCACCATTTGACCCAACTATCCCAGTCCTTGGTTTATATCTAAAGGATTTAAAATCAGCATACTACAGTGATGCAGCCACAACAATGTTCATAGCAGTTCAATTCACAATAGCTAAGCTATGGAATCTACCTAGATGACCTTCAATAGTTGAATGGATAAAGAAACTGTGGTATATACACACAGTGGAATATTACACAGGCATAAGAAGAATAAAATGATGTCATTTGCAGGTAAATGAATGAAGTTGGAGAATATCATGTTAAGTGAAATAAACCAATCCCAAAAAAGCAAAGGTGGAATATTTTCTCTGATAACTAGATACTGACACATACCTGGGGGTGGGAGGTGGTAAGGGAAGAATAAAGAAAGGTTGGATTGTGTAGAGGGAAATGATGGGAGGGCAGGTGGGGAGAACGAAATATAATGGAATGAGACAAACATCATTACCCTATGTATATGTATGATTACACAAATGGGGTGACTCTACATAGTCTATAACCAGAGAAATGAAAATCTGTACAATGAACAAAAAATAAATAAATAAAAAATAAATGAGCTTTAAATGTTGATATATTTCCTTTTATAAAATTTTCTCTCTGTATTTTTATATACTTGTGTTTCCCATAGCATCTTATATCCTTTTCAATATAAACAAATATGACATAGATATGATAATTGTACACATTTATATTGTACAGTGTGCTAATAATTACACATGTATATGAGATGTAATAATTTTAACTGGCAACCAGCATTTTCACCTGTATTAGTTTTCTATCACCATCACAAATACCCTAGATAATTAACTTTGGAAAGGGATAATTAGCTTTTAAAGTTCTGGTGGTTCCAGTCCATGATTAATTGGCCTATTGCTTTGGGTGCCTGATGAATGCAGCATATCATGGCAGGAGAGCTTCATAGGCCCAAACTGATCACCTCATATCCAGGGAGTAAAAAGAGTGAAGAGGAGGCCAGAGTACCAAAATGCCCTTCAAGGACACGCCGCCAGCGACCTTAAAGTTAAGTGAGAATTAAACAAGGGATATATTAAACAAAGTAACACTTTTCATCTTTTTCTCAAACAAAGTGTACTGAATGATTAAGATGCCTAATGGCTCTTCTTATCCTGGAGATATGAATCAGGAGAATCAGGAGAGACAGGAAGGAAGGAAAGGGAAGGTGCTGGGAATGAGATGGATCCAATTAGGTTGTGTGCATGTATGAATATGGCATAATGAATCCGACTAGTATGCAGAATTATAATGCACCAGTAAAAATTGTACAATAAAATTTGTTTAAAGTTACAAAGTGAAAAAGGAAAGATTTTTCTTTCAAGCCACATTCTCACCATTGTAGGCATTGTCACAGCAAGTGGCTACTATTTATATTTGAGAGAGAGTACCTAGAGAAAAAGATAATATGCATGTACCAGCATATATATTTGTGTTTCTTTCAGTTAATTTATAAGATAAATGATATTATCATTTGCTTTTATTATATGTATAATGCATTATATATGTGATAATTATAACATGTTACATATGATGTAATATATTATGTAATATTATAATAATTATTTTTCATATATTTATATAATAATTTATTGTATATTATGAATTAATGCCAATATATTATGTATTATAGTATGTTGTATATTATATATTTTACAAATTATGTTCATATCATTAAACATATTTGTGACATAGGTCCCTATCAGTTGATTTCCTTTTCAATGGTTGAAAAATATTCCATTTTGTCTGTGGTATTACTTGACCAGTTCTCTCCTGATGGATATTTGTAGCTTTTATTATGACATTGCTTCAATGGGCATTTATAGATATTGTGTGTGTTTTAAATACACACACATACACACACACACACACTTCTGTACGGAAAACCATAGGTAAATTTCAAGTCATGATATTGCAAGTTAAGTTCTATTGCTTAAACTTTTAAACTGTATTGCCAAATTCCACATGGTCTCTCCTTGTGAGCTAGTTTGGGCTTCCTTACAGTACAGTAGTCTCAGGGCAGTCAGAACACTCACAGGGTGGTTAAAACTTCAAGAGCAAGGATTCCAGTCAACGAAATGGAAGACACATTACTATTTCAGACCCAGTTGATTTGAAACTTTCTCTTACCTGCCTTTTTCCAAGGCCACTCAGAACTCACTGAGACCCTCTCACATGAACCTGCTAATGCAATGGGCAAAACCCCAATCCAGCTGCTGTTCTATAAATGGATTTTCAGTTAATGCCTCTTTGCTATTTAGGGGTTCCTTGGTTCTCACATAATTTGCTTTCCTTTGTTTCCTCTAAAGTTCCTTTTTCCCCCTTTGTTTTAGAAATTACTGAAACTTTATAAAACATTAGAAAGTCTCACAGGTTGTGTAACTTTTCCCCTAACATACATTATTATAAAGTAAGCAATAGCGTAAATAGAAAGAGTTTTAAAAACTAGTAAAAATGTAACAAGAAAAACATGACATAGGAAAACTGAAAGGGAGAACTGATAGTGGGAAATTCCTCTGAAACAGAGAGGACCATCCCATATAAATGGCCATACCCATGGAGGAAAGACATTCACTCCGCAGAACTTTGGAGCCTTTGCAAACTTGTGTAGATTGCAGGCAACACTGTTCTGGTTTTCATCATGAACAACAGGTGCAGTCTTCAAATCGCCCTCCTGTTGTGCTTCTCCACCACAACTCTATCCCTCAGTTACAAACTGCTTGCACTCCAACAGAGCAACAGCATTTTGAAATGTCAGGAACTCCTGATGCAGTTGAATGGGAGGCCTGAAGACTGCCTCAATGACACGATGGACTTCAAGATTCCTGAGGAGATCAAGCATCCACAGCAGTTCCAGAAGGAGCATGCTGCCTTTGTCACCTATGAGATGCTTCAGAACATCTATGCTCTTTTCACAAGAGACTTCTCTAACCCTGGCTGGAATGAGACCATTGTCAAGGACCTCCTTGTTGGACTCCATCAGCAGATGGACCTCCTGGAAACAACTCTGGAGGAGAAACTAGGAGAGGAAAACGTACACTGGGGAAACTCCATCCTGTATCTGAAGAGCTATTATTGGAGGATCCTGAGGTACCTGAAGGCCAAGGAGTTTAGCAGCTGTGCCTGGACAGTAGTCCAAAGTGAACTCTTCCGGAACTTCTCCTTCATTACCAGACTTACAGATGACTTCCAAAGCTGAAGATGGCCCAGTATGCACCTCTGAACCAGCCAACGATTCAGGCATTCTTCATCCAGCAGAGGCTCATGAAGTGACTGACAGCAAATGTGGTGCATTTGAAAAGATAATTGAATATTTTAATTTTTAAAATTAATTTATGAATTAAGTTATTTACACTTTATTTAAATATTTACCTTAGAAAATAAATTATTTATTGTGCAAAAATTCTTTTGACAGTTTCAATTTCACCTTGATTTATAAAATCCCCTGTGTTAAAATTTTCAGAATACCACTTAAGTGTTCTTTGTAAAATGTGCCTTCTGTTATATTAAATTCCAAGGAATTTAAATAGAAGGTAAGCCACATGTAATACACAAGTGAATAAGGGGAATCTGAAACTTCCAGGGAAATAAATGTGGGGTGAATGCTGTGGGATTGGAGGGGAATGGGTCAGCAAGTGACTTGGGACTAGAACCTGGGTGCCCACAGCTTCTGCTCTGTGCTCCACGCTCTCTGGTTGTGAAGTTAGAATTTAGCTTTCAGGTGAACCAAAAGAATATGCTAGGTTTTGTATTCACCCTAAGCCCTTCTTTTTCTGAGGAATGTTCTGTGGAAGGACTTTAAAATATCTGTGTGCCCCCAAGATTGAGGGTGAGACATCACAGTGACTTCAATGATATTTACTAAGTACTGTAATTTTTTTTTTTTTTTTTTTTTTTTTTTTTTGGGTGCTGGGGATCGAACTCAGGGCCTTGTGCTTACAAGGCAAGCACTCTACCAACTGAGCTATCTCCCCAGCCCCTAAGTACTGTAATTTTGCTCCTCATACTACAGTGAAAATTTATGACCTTCTGAAGGTGACAGTTTCCAGGGAACAGAGGGAGGAGGACATTGTCTATACTATATTCATTTGACTAGTTTGTTTCCATGTTTTTCGAAAACCAAGTCTGCTCCTGTCCTCCCATCTTGGTTATATGGAATTCTGGGAAAATTCTGTCTGGTTTTCCTGGTGCTCTGCATCTCTGAAGCCATACACAACCCAATGCAGAAATCTGAGACCTGTGCACAAGATTAAATCCAATTTGTTACCAAGGCTAAAAGCCAGGAATCATGGGCTACAGGAAATTCTAGTGGGACAGAGGACACCAATTTTCCCTGTGCTTGCACTGAGGTGATCAAACTTTCCAAGAAGCTCCTGACCAGCATGTGCCAATTGGCTGTTTTGGTCTTTGTACTGAATTCTTGGGACATGGGCTGTTCTGGGTATTACTGTCATTTGCAGCTGCCATTTACTGAGAGATTCTAATGAAACAGGCACTGTGCTGAGCACCTATGGTCACATTTTGATTTGATCCTCTTCACATGCACTCTTACGTAAGCAGTATGCCTACAAAGTGGATACCTATTTTACATTTTTCCATTTTACTGGACAGAAAACTAAATCTCAAATAGGTTTTGTAACCACCGAATTTCACATAGCTAGTATGTGGAGGGTTATAAAAGTAGTACAAAGGGAAGAATCATAATAGATTTTATTTGCAACTAGGCATTTTCACAGAGAACAACATGGAAAACTGAACAGAGTTCCTTTAAAAGAGTAAGACTTGAGGAGAATAAATGTGAGAGAAGGTCCAGAGTAGTTACAATTAAGGTGACTAGGAACTCAGATATCCCCTTCCCACCAAGATGGTAACACATCGGCTGTACAAACAAGAAGTGCCAATGCAAACTCCTGTGAAAAATGTCAACGTTCCCCCTTCCTCCAACTCCCCACATCAGCTCTTCTGAGAGCTCTGCTGAAGCAGAGTTCTCTTCTGCCTTGGTACAAGTACAAGAGCAGCTTGTAGAAGCAGAGTCTATGCTGTGTCTAGAGCAGCCAGGAGGAAGCTGAGGAAGTCCCAGCAGTGAGACTTGATAGCCCACTTCCTTCTCTGGTCATGTGGCTCCCCTGGCCCAGAAACTGGCCTGTGTCTGAAAGGCCTGCTCATCCTGTGTGCATTGACAAAAAGGACCAGAGTGGCTTCTGCAAAATTTAACTACTGTGTCATAATCAAGATCACCAAAATTATGTCTGTCACCAGTAGAGGATAAATGACACCTTAAATTAATTCCTGTAAGTATGAGGAATTCTAGACTCAAGGTAATATTTGCACATGCTAAACAGGTAAGCATGGATGATGGCCAACCCTCTACCTTTCTTCTTTCCTTTGTGAGTGAAAGCAGCCTCTCGCCTTCACCTGAATCTAGGAAGGTGCAGCTGTCGTTTTTGCCACTTTCCAGCCTCCAGAACTATGATCCAATGTCAGCTTCTTTTCTGAATTAATTGTATATTGTTATAACAACAGAAAAAAGACTGAGAGAGCATGGTTTTGTGTGTTGGCTTGTTCTGAGGAGAAAGAGAAAGAGAGAATTTCCTGGGTAGTCTGGAGTTTTGACACTCCTCAGATTAAGGCAGTGGAAACTTCCTGGTTGGGATGAACAAGGACATTTCAGAACAGGTTGTCTCATGCACCGTTTGAAATTGCGTGCACTGATGTGATGAAATTTCTTCCACCTTCTCCAAACCTTCATAAACGATATAATCTTTTTTTTGTTTTTGTACTTGCAATTAAATCCAGGCTTATTGCTTTACCACTGAGCTATGTCCCCAAGCTGTTTTCAATTTTTATTTGGACACAGAATTTTACTTATGGCAAAACTGAGTTGCAGAACACATGATCCCCTTCTTCAGTTTCTGGGGTTACAGGTGTGCAACACACTCCTGAAACATAAATTCTAATGTGTGTAGGATTTCCGTGTATAGATTATGGAAATTGTTCAGGTCCATGTTTCAAAGAGTATGTGGAAACAAGTGCAAAGTGGCCAGACATTCATGATGAACCAAATTTGCAGGGACAGAAGGCAGAGGAATGACAACAGGGTCACCTTTCCCCTTTCAAATTTGACCTCAGGACTCCAAGGAAATCGGGCAGAGTATACTGTGCTTCTATGGACAAAGATTAGGAAATGGAGCCACCTTATCCAGCTCTTAAATGATAAGAAGATCCTGGCAAACAAATGGGTTGCAAAAAAAAATATATGAATGTTGCCTAAATATGGAGATGATATGAAGGGCAACAGCAGCACAGATGCATATCATCATTTTTGCATTTAACAAAGCTGATATGGAGGCACTTTAGGGAACATCAGATACATTCAGACACTCAGATTACACCTGATCAAGGACTTATTCATGAAATACTCTTAAGAAAATGAACAGTATGCTTCAGACTAGGAGAAAACATTTACAAATCACATATCAGATAAAGTTCTCGTATCCATTAGATATATATATATATATTTAAATGCTCTGAAACACACAGCAAAAAAATAAAATACCAAACCAAGAAAAGTAGGTAATATATTTGGATGGACACATCATCAAATTAGAATCATGACTAACAAATAAATATGTGAAGGTAGCAGAACCTTCCTCAGAAATCATGGTCTTTTAGGCCAATAATGAATGTGATTACAGAGAAGCCCATTCCAGTGTGAGGAATTCTGCATCCACTACCCTTTCTGAGGAAAGCACACCAGCATGGTGGCCAAGTCTATAATGAAGCATGGGAGATTGACCAGCAGAGATGATAGCGCCTTCACCCATGTGGATTTCTGTCTTGACTACTCTGGTTGTGACACATGAGGACAGGGCAAGCAGTTGGTGACAGGTCAGAAGGTGCTTGGTACCCAGAATCCAGATCTCAATCATTGCAGGCATTTACTTAAATTGGTCATAATGATGTTTGTTGAGCCAAAAATAAAGAATCATTTATGAAACATTTTGTTCTCAACATCAATTGTTGTTTTTAAATGTTAGTTTAATTGTCTCCAGTTGCCTACAATAGATACTTTAAAACAAACTCCAACATTGCACTAGGGGTGCCAATATAGTACTCTTTTAATTTAGTAGGATAAAGTTAATTACATAACTCATTAATTGATTTCCTGGAGAGTACTCCAGAAACTTGGTCATATCAAATATTTTTTACTGAATCAGCAAACTCTGCTTCAATTGACATTGTCTCTGAAATTCCTGTTTGTTTTTATAATCCCAACTATGCCAGGCTCTTAGAAAACTGAAAATGCATCATAACAATTACATCCCCCAATAATTGACTTAGGAAGTTTTTAAAAATGGAGCCCACTTCAAAAGAATCTCTTAACAAATGAAAAGACAAATAATGAACTGAAAGAATATATTCACAAGTCGCAGATCTGATAAAGAACTTATGTATATATATAAAAAAAACTCTTAAAACTCAGTGAGAGGAAAGCAAGTAACCTAAAAGATTGACAAAATATATGAAAAAATATTTCAACAAAGGAGGGAGAAAGAGAGCAAGTAAGACAGGAAAAGATGATTATTATTAAGCATTAGGGCAAGGCAAATTAAACCACAATGACACACAAGTACATACTTAGTAGAACAGCTAAAGGTAAAAGTCCTTGTTGCGGAGCTTTGGCAAGGATGTGGAGCAACTGGAATGTTCATAACCTGCTGCTGAAACTAAAAAATCATACAATTACATTGAAAATCCATTTTACATTTTCCTAAAAAAGCAAACCATATACCTATCACATGAGTCAAGAAGTGGATTCCCAAGAGCAAAGAAAGCATGTGTCTTTACACAGACTTGCACATGAATGTTCTAGAGGTGTATTTGGAATAGTCTGAATCTGAAAACAATACAATATCCATTATGAGTAAATGACAAAAGAAATCACAGCATATCCACACCATGGAATACCAATCAGTGATAGGGATGAATCAAGATACACAAACATAGGGATGAATTATGCTGAGGATAAGAAGACAGAACCAAAAGGAATGAATTCTGTAGTATCCCATTTAAACAAAACTCTAGAAAGGAAGGCTAATATATAGTGACAGAAAGCAGACTAGTGTTTACCAGGGAATGCCTAAGGTGGCATTTAGAAATGAGACAGTGATAGATTACAAAGGGACACAGCAAGATTTTTAAGGGTACATAAATATATTTACTAACTTGTTTGTGGAGATGGTAAGGGAAGGGCATTCAGAAATGCCCCCATTAAGGCATATACACAGTATATTCCCATGTAAGACATATACATAAAGCAAGGTCTACAGAGAAGTTAGAGGCAAAAGTTTATGATCTCCCACCTCAATGAGGCCTGCAGCCTCTCCAAGAGATGGTGCACATCTGTGATTCCACGGACCAAGAAACTGAAACAGGAGGAGGCCAGGCTCAGCAACTAAGAAAGGTCTGAAACAGTTTAGTGAGACTCCTTCTCTATATAAATATGAAAAGGGCAGGGGATGTGACTCAGTGCTAAAGTGCCTCTGGGTTCAATCCCAGGAACAACAACAACAAAAGCCAATAGGTATTTTGGTTGGAAAAATAATCCTAAAAAGGGGTCTGGGGGCAAGGGAGGTGAAATCAATAATGAAAAAAAAGGGGGTTGGAAAATGCGTGCAGTGAATGCATAAGGAAAGCAAAAACAGAAATGGAAAGTTTTGGGGATGACATTCAGGAAATTGAAAGTATATTGGTTCCTATTTAAGGAAAAGGAGCAAATGAAGGGCTTCAGAGAACCTAGAGGCATTGGTTCATGATTGCCCACTGCAGCCTAGCAAGCATCTGCAAGATCCCCAATGGCCTTGCCCTTGGCTTTCCTGCTGGTCCTGGTGGTGCTCAGCTGCAAGTCCACCTGTTCTCTGGGCTGTGACCTGACTCAGATCTATAACCTGGGTCTTGAAACTCCTGAGAGATATGAGAAGGGGGCCCTGATGCTCCTGGAGGAAATGAGGAGAGTTCCCACCTTGTTCTGCCTCAACTACAGAAAGGACTTTGCCTTCCCCCAGGAGCAGATGGATGGTGAGCAGGTGCAGAAGGCTCAAGCTGTCTCTGTCCTTCATGAGATGACCCAGCAGGTCTTCAACCTCTTCAGCACTCAGGAGTCCTTTGCTGCTTGGGACAAGACCCTCCTGGACACATTCCTCACTGGCCTCTATCAGCAGCTGGATGACCTGAAAGCCTGTGTGACTCAGCAGGTGGAGGTGGAAGAGGCTCCCCTGAGGGCTCTGAGGAAGTACTTCCACAGGCTCACTGTCTACCTGAAGGGGAAGAAACACCTCCCTTGTGCCTGGGAGGTGGTCAGAGCAGAAATCGTGAGATCCTTCTCTTCATCAGCAAACTTGTATGAAAGACTAAGGAGTAAGGAATGAGACCTGGTCCAACAGGAAATGCTTCTCACTGAGGATACACCTTACCACATTCCCTCAAGTTCTGCCATTTCAAAGACCCTCATTCCTGCTGTAACTGTCTCAATAATTCAATTTGTCAGATGTTTTCAGGATTTTGTGCAACGCTGGTTTCAAATCTATAGGCAGTACACCCTTACATCCCTGCAACTGTGTCTATTTATTTATTTAAGCATTTATTTATTTAACTATTTATAAAATTTAATATATTTTTTCTATAGAATATCATGTATACAATATGAACAATAAAACCAATCATTTTCTTTATATTTCATCAATTTATTTTGTATTCTTCATTTATAATTTCTATCTTCCTTACGCTTTACATCTTACAGGAAGATGAGAGGTTGGGTAAATATTTCTTTTAATTCTTTTCCATTTTATTTTAAATTGCGACTGAAATTTTAGATCTCAGTTCTCGTTCCATGTTGAGTTCATTTCAGACACATCATTATTTTTGCTTTTACACAAGTTGGGATTAACAGAAAAATCAATGAAATCTGGATATGATGAAAGAAAACCATAAAAATCACTCCCCAGATGAAGAAAAAGATAACGGGACTTCTCTGTCTCATCTTTTCACTTACCGCAATGGGGTTTCTGCTTAGATATTCTTCATCTCTCATGACTTATCCCAATTCCATCTATTTTCCCTCTGTAGTGTTGATTTTCATACACACAGCAGCTTTCTGAAATTCTCGTGTAATTTTTTAAATTTGTTTTTAACGGGTACATAAAAACAAAAAATGGCACATGTGAGTGGGATACCATACTACGTGTGATGTGACCTTTAATCAGGTTAAACACATTCATCTCCTTGAGTGTTTATCATGTCTCTGTTGTGAAAACCCCCAAGATCCCTCCCTCCAGCTTTTTCAAATGCTCAGTAGGTTAGTGCCACGTACAGTCCCCACAACCTGCAGTTGTGCACCAGCTTCTTGCTCCTTTCCAGTGGTATCGTGGAGCCCATTGACCAGCCTGTCCCATCTCTCCCCACCTTCTGCTGTCTGTGGCCTCTGGTAAGCACCATCCCACTCTCAGCTTCTAGGAGATCAGCTTCTCTCTATTTCACATGTGGGTGAGATCCTGAGGCACATGTCTTCCTGTCCTGGCTCATTTCACTTTACATGAAGGTCTCCAGTTCTATCCAGGCTGCAGATCACAGGTTCTCATTATGTTCTTTTGGCTGAATCATGCTGCATTGGGTGGTGCTCCTGCTGCCTGGTATCTGACCCTGATGCTCCATTTGTGCCAGTTCTCTGGTTTGTTGACGGCAGTGTCACATGTTTAAGTCTCCTGAGGAACCAACTGAAAATTTGAAATTATCTAATCTCCCATCAATTTTTTTCCCCCTCAGTTAGGGAAGGGAGGTTAGGGAAAGGAAGGGAAGAGAAGAAAAAAATGTCCCCTTTCAAAACAGGGCTATATTCAAAGCATGAAGTGGACCATGGTGACATGGTGACATTTCAAATCCTCTTTTGTCAGCTAAGTTTGATTTTTTTAAATTTTAATTTATTTTTATTGTAAACAAATGGGATATATGTTGTTTCTGTTTGTACATGGAGTAACAGCATACCATTTGCATATTCATACATTTACATAGAGTAATGATGTTTGATTCATTCTGTTATTTTTTTCCTTCCCCCCACCCCTCCCACCTCTCTTTTCCCTCTATAAAGTCCCTCCTTCCTCCATTCTTGTTCCCCTCCCACCCCCCATTATGTGTCATCATCCGCTTATCAGTGAGATCATTCATTTTTGGATTTTTGAGATTGGCTTATCTCACTTAGCATGATATTCACCAATTTCATCCATTTGCCTACAAATGTCATAATTTTATTATTCTTTATAGCTGAGTAATATTCCATTGTGTATATATATATATATATATATATATATATATATATCACAATTTCTTTATCCATTCATCAATTGAAGGACATCTAGGTTGGTTCCACAATCTGGCTATTGTGAATTGATCAGCTATGAACATTGATATGGCTGTATCTCTCTGTAGTATGCTGATTTTAAGTCCTTTGGGTATAGACCAAGGAGTGGGATAGCTGGGTCAAATGGTAGGCCCATTCCAAGTTTTCTAAGGAATCTCCACACTGCTTTCTAGAGTCATTGCACTAATTTGCAGTCCCACCAGCAATGTATGAGTGTACCTTCTTCCCCACATCCTCCCCAACACGTAGTGTTGCTTGTATTCTTGATAATTGCCATTCTAATTGGGGTGAGATGGAATCTTAGTGTAGTTTTGATTTGCATTTCTCTTATTACTAAAGATGGTGAACATTTTTTCATATGTTTGTTGATTGCTTGTAGATCTTCTTCTGTGAAGCGTCTGTTCATTTCCTTAGCCCATTTGTTGATTGGGTTATTTGTATTCTTGGTGTAGAGTTTTTTGAGTTCTTTATACATTCTGGAAATTAGTGCTTTATCTGAAGTATGAGTGGCAAAGATTTTCTCCCACTCTGTAGGTTCTCTCTTCCCATTGCTGATAGTTTTCTTTGCTGCTAGAAAGCTATTTAGTTTGAATCTATCCCAGTTATTGATTCTTGCCTTTATTTCTTGTGCTATGGGAGTCCTGTTAAGGAAGTCTGATCCTAAGCTGAGAAGGTGAAGATTTGGACCTACTTTTTCTTCTGTAAGATGCAGGGTCTCTGGTCTGATTTCAAGGTCCTTGATCCATTGTGAGTTGAGTTTTGTGCAGGGTGAGAGATAGGGGTTTAGTTTCATTCTGTTGCATATGGATTTCCAGTTTTCCCAGGACCATTTGTTGAAGGCTCTCTTTTCTCCATTGAATATTTTTGGCACCTTTGTCTAGTATTAGAAAATTTTATTTATTTGGGTTTGTGTCCATATCCTCTATTCTGTACCATTGATCTACCTGTCTATTTTGATGCCAATACCATGCCATTTTTGTTACTATTGCTTTGTAGTATAGTTGAAGTTCTGGTATTGTGATACCCCCTTTTTCATTCTCCTGCAAAGGATTGCTTTAGCTATTCTGGGTTTCTTATTCTTCCAGATGAATTTCATGATTGATTGCTCTATTTCTGTAAGGTACATCATTGGGATTTTAATTGGAATTGCATTGAATCTGTGTAGCACTTTTGGTAGTATGACCATTTTGACAATATTAATTCTGCCTCTCCAAGAACATAGGAGACCTTTCCTTTTTCTAGGGTCTTCCTCAATTTCTTTCTTCAATGTTTTATAGTTTTCATTGTAGAGATCTTTGATCTCTTTGGTTAGATTGATTCTCAAGTATTTTATTTTTTTTGAGGCTATTGCAAATGGAGTTGTTTTCCTCATTTCCCTTTCAGATGTTTCATCACTTGCATATAAAAATGCTTTAGATTTATGTGTGTTGATTTTATAGCCTGCTATTTTGCTGAATTCATTTATGAGGTCTAGAAGTTTTCTGGAGAAGTTTTTTGGATCCTCTAAATAGAGAATCCTGTCATCAGCAAATAGTGACAGCTTAAGTTCCTTTTTTCCTATTTGTATCTCTTCAATTTCTTTAGTCTGTCCAATTGCTCTGGCTAGAGGTTCGAGGACAATGTTGAATAGAAGTGGTAAAAGAGAACATCACTGTCTTGTTCCCATTTTTAAAGGGAGTGGTTTCAGTTTTTCTCCATTGAGAATGATGTTGGCCTGGGCTTAGCATAAATAGTCTTTACAATGTTCAGGTAATTTCCTACTATCCTTATTTTTTCTAGTGTTTTGAGCATGAAGGGGTGTTGTATTTTGTCAAACACTTTTTCTGCATCAATTGAAATAACCATATGATTCCTATCCCTAAGTCTATTGACATGATGGATTACGTTTATTGATTTACGGATGTTAAACCATCCTTGCATTCCAGGAATGAACCCCACTTGATCATGGGGTTCTTAATATGTTTTTGGATATGGTTTGCCAATATTTTGTTAAGGATCTTTGCATCTATATTCATCAGGGATATTAGTCTAAAATTTTCTTTCTTTGATGTGTCTTTTCCTGGTTTGGGTATGAGGGTGATATTAGCTTCATAGAATGAGATTGGTAGGGTATCCTCCTTTTCTATTTCCTGGAATACTTTGAGAAGTATTGGAATGAGTTCTTCTTTGAAGGTCTTGTAGAACTCGGCTGAGAATCCATCTGGTCCTGGGCTCTTCTTGGATGGTAGATTTTTAATGACTTCTTCTATTTCATTGCTTGATATTGATCTGTTTAAATTGTGTATGTCCTCCTGGTTCAGTTTGGGAGGAGCATATGTCTCTAGAAATTTGTCAATGTCTTCGGTAGTTTCTATTTTTTTGGAATACAGATTTTCAAAGTAGCTTCTCATTATGTTCTGTATCTCAGTGGTGTCTGTCGTGATATTTCTTTTTTCATCACAAATTTTAGAATTTGAGTTTTCTCTCTTCTTCTCTTTGTTAGTGTGGCTAAGGGTTTGTCTGTTTTGTTTACTTTCTCAAAGAACCAACTTTTCGTTTTATCAATTTTTTGAATTGTTTCTTTTGTTTCAATTTCATTGATTTCAGCTCTGATTTTAATTATTTCCTGTCTTCTAGTACTTTGTTGTTATTCTGTTCTTCTTTTTCTGGGGTTTTGAGCTGTAATGTTAGGTCATTTAGTTGTTGACTTTTCATTCTTCTGGAATGCGCTCCGTGCAATGAAGTTTCCTCTTAGTACTGCTTTCATAAGTGTCCTAGAGATTTTGATATGTTGTATCATCGTTCTCATTGACCTCTAAGAACTTTTTTTTATCTCCTCCCTGATGTTTTCTGTTATCCATGTTTCATTCAATAGCATATTATTTAGTCTCCAGGTGTTGGAGTAATTTCTGTTTTTTATTTTGTCATTGATTTCTACTCTCAGTCCATTATGATCTGATAGAACAGAAGGCAGTATTTCTATTTTTCTGCATTTCCTAAGGGCTGCTTTGTGGCATAACATATGGTCTATTTTCGAAAAGTTCCATGTGCTACTGAGAAGAAAGTGAATCCGCTTTTTGATGGATGGAATATTCTATATCTGTCTATTAAGTCTAGGTTATTGATTTTGTTATTGAGTTCTATGGTTTCTTTGTTTGGTTTTTGTTTGGAAGATCTATCTAGTGGTGACAGTGGTGTGTTAAAGTGACCCAGAATTATTGTGCTGTGGTCTATGTGATTCCTGAAATTGAGAAGGATTTGTTTGATGTACAGAGATGCACCATTGTTTGGGGCATAAATATTTACTATTGTTATGTCTTCCTGATTGATGGTTCCCTTAAGCAGTATGAAATGTCCTTCTTTATCCTTTCTGACTAACTTTGGCTGGAAGTCCACATTATCTGATATAGGGATGGAAATCCCTTCTTCTTTACCGAGTCCATGTGTGTGGTAGGTTTTCTCCATCCTTTCACCTTTAGTCTCTGGATGTCTTTTTCTATGAGATGAGTCTCTTGCAGGCAGCATATTATTGGGTCTTTCTTTTTAATCCATTCTGCCAGTCTATGTCTTTTGATTGATGAGTTTAGGCCATTAACATTCAGAGTTATTATTGAGATATGATTTGTATTCCCAGTCATTTGGCTTATTTTTGGTTTTTAAGTTGGCTTGATTTCTCCTTTGAGTGGTTTTTCTCTAAGGTAGTTCCTCCCTTTGCTGACCTACATTGTTGTTTTTCATTTCCTCCTCATGGAATATTTTGTTGAGAACATTCTGTAGTGCAGGCTTTCTATTTGTAAATTCTTTTAACTTTTGTTTATCATGGAAGGATTTTATTTCATCTTCAAATCTGAAGGTTAATTTTGCTGGCTATACGATTCTTTGTTGGCAACCCTGTTCTTTCAGAGCTTGAAATATGTAGTTCCAGGCCCTTCTAGCTTTTACAGTCTGGGTTGAGAAGTCAGCTGCTATCCATATTGGTCTCCCCCTATATGCAATATGATGCTTTTCTCTTGCGGCCTTCAAAATCCTATCTTTATTTTGAATGTTAGGCATTTTCATTATAATGTGCCTTGGTGTGGATCTGTTGTGATTTTGTGCATTTGGTGTTCTGTAAGCCTCTTGTATTTGATTTTCCATTTCATTCTTCAGGTTTGGGAAATTTTCTGATATTATTTCATTGAATAGGTTGTTCATTTCTTTGGTTTGTATCTCTGTGCCTTCCTCAATCCCAATAATTCTTAAATTTGGTCTTTTCACAATGTCCCATAGTTCTTGGAGATTCTGTTCATAATTTCTTACCATCTTCTCTGTTTGGTCAACTTTATTTTTAAGATTAAATATTTTGTCTTCATTGTCTGAGGTTTTGTCTTCCAAGTGTTCTACTCTTTGGTGATGCTTTCCTTTGAGTTTTTTAGTTGGTTTATTGTTTCCTTCATTTCAAGGATTTCTGTTTTTTTTTTTTTTTTTTTTTTTTGAATCTCTATCTCTTTGTTGAAATGATATTTTGCTCTCTGCACTTGCTCTTTCAACTTATTGGTATTATCATTCATTGCCTGCATTTGCTCTTTTATCTC
The DNA here is from genome assembly GCF_902686445.1 of Sciurus carolinensis. NCBI lineage: Eukaryota > Metazoa > Chordata > Mammalia > Rodentia > Sciuridae > Sciurus > Sciurus carolinensis. The sequence continues at coordinate 49,553,638 of NC_062226.1, forward strand.
ATCCTTTACTTCTCGAATCATCTTAATCATGTATAATCTGAAGTCCTTTTTGACATTTCTTCTAACATACTGTCATTGGATTCTATTACTATAGAATCTAGATTTATTTGGATCATTTTATTCTCTTGTTTTTTCATGGTGTTCATGTATCTTCCCCTCTAGCAGTGCAGATCTGGGGTATTGCAGATTTGCCCCTATAGGCTTATAGTGGCCCTATAGGTTTCCAAAACTCTTTCTTTAAGGGGAGATCAATATTAGCAGTGCCCAATTCAGACACTATGCAATCCTAGACCAAATAACCCCTATGAGGACAATAACAAAATTGTCATAATAAACAAAATGAGTTCAAAAATTCTTCAGTATAACAAACAGATTTGCAATAAGGTCTGCAATTTCAAATGGAGGACTAAGAGAATGCAGAGGGATGTAGAATGTGGCTGCTAATGGGATAAGAAAAGAATATACAGAAGTTCTAGATAATAGAAAATGTGAGAGTGTAATCAAAAGAAATTGGATGTTAGCATGCAAAAAAGGGAGAAAGAGACTCTGAGGGAACAGATAAACAAAAGGGAAAGAGAGCAAGAAAAGTAAAGAAATAAAAACTTAAAATTTTTTAATAAGGAGAAAAAAGAAAATCTGCAGTATAACAATCTTATAGTAATGAAACCTCCCAGTCTTAGGTAGCCTGATGCTTGAGAGGTACCTGACAATGAGTTTCAAGTCTCCAGCAGGTGTCTTAGGATGGGATTTGCTCCACCTAAAGATCGGAGCTATGGCTTCCAGGATTACCCAAGATGGCCTCTCTGACTTCCAAATGTGTTGGCAAATGGGGAGCTGCAGCTCAGAGTGCGGACGTGGTCAGCTGGAGGTCCTGGATGTGGGGTCCTGGAGTTCGGGTGTGTTTGGTGTGGTTGTGGGGTCTTGGAGGCCAGGTACAGTCATTCAGTCTGGGGTCATGGTAACAGGGTACAGTCAGTTGTTCTGGGGGTCCTGGCGGCAGGGAACAGTCAGTCGATGTGAGGGCCCCAGAGGCAGGGAGTGATCGGTCGGACTGAGGGATCCTGGAGATGGGGCTCAGTCAGTCTGGCCCAGGGTCCTATGGGGCTTGGCTGTTGTCTCAAAATGGCAGCAGCCACGTGTAATCAAATCTGCAGGTACTGTGACAGAGAATTTCCAAGCAACAGCAGGCATCTGGTACTCCACTGGCGGTCGGCGATCAGTTTGCTGACTGTTGTCGGAGGATCGGGAGGTGATCCTTGTGCATTGGGTGATGGATAGGTGTATGGCAGGCGGTGAACAGGTGAGAGGCAGGCAAATTGCGGATGATAGGGGCCTGACAGTGAGCAATCTGCACTTAAAAAAGGTGTCAATATGCTGGCAGACTGCAGGTGATCACAGCAGACAAGTGGGGTAAAAAGCAGGGGGTCGATAAGCAGCAAAAACTGCCTCACCAAGAAACAGATATCCTCTGCTTGAAACTGGAGTTAAGGAGTGACAAGGAACGCAACCTCCCTCTCATTCGTCATCTTGGATGAGATCTCCCATCAATTTTTTTATTCTGTCAGGATTTTATTTTCATCTATCACATGAAAGGAGAGCTTGTTTTGCTCTTGTGAAGATTCCCTGCTATGTTAATAATTATGCACACCATTTAACAACAGGTAAATCTATAATCCTAAAGCTATTTACCCTTACACTGTAAGAATTTTAGGAAATACATGTTTTAACAATCCATTAGTTTATTTTCCACTTTGATATATTACTTTTACAATTTTAAAATCTTGCTCATTTTCCAGTAGAGATAGCTGTGTGAAGAATTCTTTATTATTTCCTTCTTCCATATTCAATTAAGATTTCTATTTTCATATAGGAAATTATTTCATAAATCTTATGCTCTGTAGCTTCTTCCTGCTGTTTAGGGGTGAAAAGTCCATTCCTGTAAAAAGGGAATCAGGGAGGGCTTTAGGTAGAAGCAGTGTTTTTGGAGCTGAAGGTGTCAATAGTGAGTTGTAGGTCTTGGCTTTGGGTGTCAGAGACTGGTAGTCTTGAAGTAGAAGTGGTTGATTGACTGATTGGTTGGTGAACTTGTATCTGATCTTGTAGGAACTTCTATAGGGAGTTTAGCAAGGATGGTCCTGTTTAGGAAGATCTGTAGGCATTAAATGGACCAAAAATTTCTGACTGGTAGTTTCCTTGATAGTTGTCAGGCACTCCTGCCTAAGAATTTCTTTTATAGCTTCCAGTCATACTTATTCTTGGGACTAACACAAGTGTACATCTTAAGTTATATGAAACAATAGTTAAATGTTTCTTCTTTTGAATGCCCAGGAATGGCTATGTTTTGGTTTTAACTGTTTTGCTAGGTGTTCAAGATCAAGTTGGTGAAATTGATCTTGTTCCTATCTGCTGTTAAGAGTCAGCTTAGTTCCCACTGGGGTCACTCGTAGAGTACTTGAGAGTGCTTCTTAGCTCCTTTAGTGCCATTTTCTAGGTAGGGTGTCCTTGATGATATTGCTTCCTTTGGAAGCATCAGGGATGTCTCCCTTTTCCAGCGACCCTCCTCTTTGCAGCAGGTGCACTGGTTGACTTTTCATCCTCTAGTAGTCTCATCAGTCTCCCTGATTGGAAGGTCATGTGACCCAGAATTGCAAAGGTCCTTAGATAAGTTCTCCCATTCTCTCCCATTCTCTGGATTCCGGCTGACTCAGAGGGCAACAGCCAAATACTGGTTTCCTTGGACCCTTCACTTTAATCTCAAACTTTAAGTCTTGATCTTAAATATCCACCAAGTCAGTCTCACCAGTCATAAAGTAACAGTACTGGGTTTTAATGGGGCCTGTATTATCCCATCTGTTCTATAGGTGATGATTTATTATCTCAAATTAATTCAGGTTGTTTGCCATTGAAACAGTACTTCTGCAAAACATTAATCAGGCAACAGTTATACAATTTACAAGGAAAATACAAAATGGAATTAAAACAGTAAAAATATATTTAGTTTTTGTAATAGTTATCTTGAATTTTGGCCAAGCTATACATCATATCCCCTTGTTGAGATCACAGTAGTTTTACAACAAAAACAAATCTTTTGAATATGACTTTAAATGAGCCAAAGTCTGGCTAATTTTGGAGCCATTCTAACATGTAGTAAGGTGGAAGGCAGAGCCTTATCTCAGGTAAGGTGGGGCTCTTCACAAATTTTAGGCAAAGTGTTCTAGTTTTGAAATTGATTTGCCTCTTTTTTAAATATCATTTTTACAAAGTTTACATATATTATTTCCTAAGTGTATATGAATGCTAGTTCACACAATGTAACATTATATTTAAAATATGAATCAAAGAAAGACTGACAGAGCTTTAACTTTCCTTTTGTGTGGAAAAGTGGCAAAATGCTTTCATGTTTCATATCAACCTTTAAACAAAGCATGCTCCCATTATCTTTTAGAAATACATTTACACTTTTATCTTAGTGTAGAAAGTAACATAAAATCTTACATATATCCTGTTGATAATGGGTCCTGGTATAGAACTTCAAAAGATATAAATAAGTCCCCAATAAAATTTACTATTCTTGTAAGTTTAAAATTACCATTACAGACAAGCTTAATTTGGAGGATAGGAGCTTGATAAATGTTCAGCTTTCAAGACTTGTATACCTGGAAGATATGAGCACATTTAATATACAAAGAAGAGTAATAACACAATTATCTTTATGTTTTTATATTAATCAAGTTTAGCTTTCAAAGAAAAATTTAGACCTTGTAACGTAGTACAATACTCTAATAGTAGTTGTTTAACCATAATTGTACAAACTCTAATTTTTAAGACTAATTGTTCTAAAGAATAAAACTCAACAGATCCTACGTTAAGAGCAAATTAGTATTTTTAAGAAATCCTTGTCAATTTAACATGGATTAAATGTTAGTTTATATCAGTACATTAGTATTTGACCTTAGGGAAACACTTTTAATAGCTTTATCTGCTTGTTTCACAAACATATAATCAACCTAGTTACATACAAACCTGTTGAAATTTGCCCTTTGCTTACACACAGACTTTCTTAGTACTTACTTAGACCTTCATGTATTTCATCACACAGAGACGGAGGAAGGAGGGACTGTATAGAGGGAAAAGAGGAGTGTGAGGGGTGGGGGGGGGGAGGAAAAATAATAGAATGAATCAAACACCATTCCCCTATGTAAATGTATGATTACACAAATGGTATGCCTCTACTCCATGTACAAACAGAGAAACAAGTTGTACCCCACTTGTTTACAATAAAAAAAGAAATAAATGAAAAAAAGACTTTATTATCCAGAAACATTTTTTTCCTTTTACTAAATATATTTCCACACCTAGAACCTTCTATTTTCTTTCCTATCTGCTGACCCCTTTTTTGTTCACATTCTGAAACAACACTTATGAAATTTCTGAATTAGATAAATTACTCCATTTTAATACAATGAAATACTTTAAGTTATTTACATATTCTAATTGAAACACAGTTGAAACTTTTGGATCCCTTTGTATATAGAATTGCATCTGTTAGGACTTAACTCTTAGTGACCTTGTTTTTAGTGATGACACAAAGCAATTTTAAACCCTTTTTATTTACCAATTTAAAAAAAAACACCAATAATGTTTAAGTATATTACCCCATGGAATTTAAGGAGTTAAGATACTCGATGTTACTTAACATTGTTATAACTTTGTAAATTAATTAGATGTCTCAAACACATTTGACATCCTATACATGTCAAATCTAATTTATTTATTTTACTCTAAAAACCAAGATATCGGATAAGTGGATTGAACAGTATCTGTCATCTCTTTCCTGTTCAAAAAAGTCTTAGAAACAATTGATATAGACATTTTATAAACATCAACATTTTATTAGTTTGACTACATAGAGAGACTTGTGAGTTAAGTAATTTTAAAGACATTTTACCTTCATTTGTTTAACCAATTTAAATTTCTTTTCTTTTCTTTTCTTTTTTTTTTTTGTGGCACAGGGGATTGAACCTTGCCTGGGCCTTGTGCATGCAAGGCAAGAACTCTACCAACTGATCTATATCCCCAACACTTAAATTGAACCTCTTAAAATCACATGAATTTAGGTATGTGAATCCACTTTTAAATTTTAATTTATGAGCACTCATTATATATCAATTTTGGTATCATGTACATGATATGTGGATGCATGCACATATATAGACAGACAACATGAGGTACACATAACACAAAAGCAAAGGCCTTGTAGCTTTTGTAGGTGAATCTCTATTGCAATGTTCTAGATGTTTAAAAAAAAACAAATTCTAAAGTTGAATAAAAATAGAACTGATCAGAAAAACATTAACCTAGATATGTAGGGTCAAAATTGTGAGCTCAAAAAATATAGTATTTCAGAAAAACAAAACAAGAGCCCTAGAAGAAAAAAATGATAATGACCTTTAATTATTTTAGTAAAATAGCATGAGAGAGCAAGAAACAGAAAGGCAGAGAGAGGGAAGGAGAGAGGGGAGAAATGAATCTTAAAAACATTTTTCTGTGTTGTAGCCCGGGAGAAATTTAAAATGGACGCTTTTTTTTTTCCTTCAGTCTCAGGTTGGTCCCTCGCTGAGCCTTCTGGTTTTTGCAGTTTACATTCCAATGTAGGCTTCGGCAAGACTAGGCAAGGGAAATTGTTGCCTACAGCTTTTAACCCTTTTTTCCTGGTTGGTAATCAGGTCAGGTTTGGATGCAGAAAATTATGACACATTATCTCCCACTACTTTTGAGGAATGGGGTTATTGCATCATATTCCTTACGGAGACATGCCACTGGATGCTGGGCTTGTTAGGGTTATTTTTCTCTCTTTCAGTGACAAACAGGTTAAATTTTGCTTCGTCCTAAGTATGGAACATGTTGATGGCACAATTATGCTTTCTTCTTTGAGATCTTATTACCTTCTGTCAGCTAAGAAGTTTAGGAGCTCTGTAATGGCCTTTGACATTCCTCCTGGGTGGAGGCACATAAAAGGATGTCCTCTACATATTGGAAAACAATTACAGATGTTTTATCTCTGAATTTTGCTAAGTTCTTAGTTAGGGTTTGTCCGAACGGGCGAGAGCTATTGCCAAATCCTTGAGGTAACACTTTCTAGGTTAATTGAGATCCACTATCTGGTTCCTTAAAGGTAGACAGAAATTGTGATTGAGGGTCTAGGGTATACAGAAAAAGGCATTTTTAAAATCTAACACAGTACATCAAGCAGTAGCTGGAATCTAAGAAAACAGAGTACATGGATTAGGAACTACAGGGTGGAGGGAAATTACTGCTTCATTAATTATCCTAAGGTTTTGGACTAGGCAGCTGGCTTTTTGAACTTCTAAAATGGGTGAATTGCATTGGCTGTTGCTCTGTCATTTGAGGTTTTGAATGATCTTTAATTAGCCCTTTTTCTTGTCTTTATGCTCTCTTTGTTTCTTTTTCTTTTGATCTCTATTATAAAAAGGGAAGATACAAGCTTGAGGAGATCATCTAAGGATTGATCAGGGCCATATGCCAATTTTGTAATTGCCTCTAAATATTTGGGGCTGATTGAATGATAAATTTATCCTTTAAAAGTAGGTGGTCCTCTATGGATACAGGATTCAGGGTGGCGTGTTTTCTTATTGCCTTTCTGAGTCTCTCCATGAAAATAGCAGGACTTTCCTGAAGGCCTCATGTAATAGAATTCCAGTGTACTCATTATTTCAATCCCAGTTAGGATGTTTTCTGGAAACTGCCTGTGCTCTAGATGGTTAAGTAATAGCACAATTTTTCCAGGTGAAGCCAAATACCTGGCATAAATTCTTAAACATCTCAATATATTTATTTGGATCCTCCAAATACCTTCCTAAATTCATTTTTATCTGTCTTAAGATGGTGGGGGCCTTGATTTTTTTCCTTAGTAGGTGTTTCCTTAATGTTTTCTCCTCTCATGATAGAGATTATTGAGGCCAAGCCTGGTAACATATGAAAGGCACTTCTCTTGATCATTTGTAATTTTGCAGTACGCAGGCTAGTGATAAACCTGGTAATACTATTGAGAAAGAAGTTCCCATCTGTGTTAGAAGAAATATTAGGGATGTCTCCCTAAGTTTGAGTTTCCATACTGTCCAGAAAACCCATCTCTCATCACCTGACTTTGTCAAAGTTATTTCTGGACTTCTTTGGCAAGGTACTAGGGTCCCAGTTTGCCCCGTGCTAGAGACCCTTGGAGGATTCAGAGTTAAGGGCATTACTGCTTTCCTCCCTGCCACTATAAACTCCTAATTATAGAAAAAAAATGACAAAAGTAAAAATTGTGCATTTTTGCCTATTTTTTTGCACTGTAGACTAAAGGAATCTCCAGAGGGTGAGGGCACATTTATTGGTCGTTAGGCATATAATGCCCTTTACTTGGAGGGTCTCACAGGAGGGGTTGATTTTAAATGTCTCCCTCTTGCGGCTTAATGAGAATACAGTGAGCACATTTAAGCACAGGAACAGTAATGGGGAGACTCTAGATAGACTAGTGAAGGCTAACTGTGCAAACAAAGGGAACCTGGGCATTTTCTTACTAATCATCCCAGGCTTTTCAGCAGAAGGTTGAGATTGGTAGGGAGGGAGCTCATCATCAGGGTCAAAATCTGGGTTTTCAGGAAGGCCCTGGGGTTGAAGGATCTTAAGGGCTAGTAGAACCTGGGCCAAAGAAGAAGAGGAGCAGAGGGACAGCTTGGAACAGAGGAAGGAGAAGATCTGAACATAGGGGATCTCTTTTCCTTTCCCCAAGTGCTCATAAGAGTTGAAAAGGTCCCTTAAAATGTTGGGATCTAGGGTGCTGCTAAGTGGCCACTTGGAGTCATTGTCTAAGGTATAGAGGGGCCAAATTTGATTGCAGAGACAAACTAATTTTGTGCCTTCAAGTCAGGGGTGAGGTGGAATGAGTTCAAATTTACCAAAAGACAACCCAAAGGGGTGTCTGAGGGGATGGTGGAGGTGAGTGCATTCACGGCAAAAGAGAGAGTTGGTAGGCAGAAGCAAAGTCATCCCTCTGTGCTCTCTTGGACCAAATGAGAAAGATCTAACCGTTCTGGGAGTCATTGCTACCTCAGGACAGTGGTAGCTGGGGCTAAGGCCTGTAGGGGTTCTTGGTGCCTGACCCCAGGCCTTTAAGCTGGAAGAGTGACCAAGACCCATAGAGAAGGATCTTTTATTGGGGTGAGGCCCTCTGGACTCACAGACTTGGTTAATGGTGGGAATCAATCGTGGCTCTGAAAGCTGTGGTTGGGGGTGCCCCCAGCCAGGCAAGGAACCCTGAGAGTGCCAGATGTTCAAGGGTCACTTCCTGGGACCTGCAGGCTGTTTGAGTCAACCAAAGGCAGGGGAACTTACCCAAATCAGCCGGTGGTGGATGAATAGTCAAGCGCCCGGTGAAATGGAAGGTGAATTTCCTGTGAAGGTGGGCTTAGGCTGAGTATAGGATCTCAAAGCAGCTCTGATCCCCAAAGGGAGAGTAAGATGGATGGGAGAGCCTATCCAACTCATGGTACCAGTGAAAGGACACACGAAAGGTTCAAACAGAGTCCAAGCACCATGCCACACACTGGAATCTCTCACAAGAGGTTTATTGTCAGTAGCACAAGGGCCAACAAACAAGGCTGTCCCCCCAGGGAAAGCAGCAGAGTGTCATTTCTCACAAAGCAGTTTTATAACCTGCAGTAGGAATTCCTCCTAAGGGTTGCATCACAGGCTTGGGTGGGGTTGACCTCCACATTTTATGGGAAGCTAAGCAACATTGCCTCAGGATTAAAACTTAGGAGCCCCATTGGTGAAATGGCTTCTAACCTAAAACGGTGGATCCGATGCCAGCAACATATATATGTGCATATATGTACATGTTCATGCAAACATTGTGGATTGTGACCTGTGACACTCCCCTCTGCACCCTACTTTCCTAGATCCTATCATGTCACTCCCATATTACAATAGTTTCCTCTGTTTTTGTTGCAGAAATTACCAGTGTGCCTGGCAAAGTGTTGCACACCTGTAATCCTAGTGGCTAGAGAGGCTGAGGATGGAGGATCAGGATTTCAAAGGCAACTTCAGCAACTTAGCAAGGTCTTAAACATGCAGCAAGAGCCTGTCTCAAAAACAAACAAAAAAAAAAATTAAAAGGGTCGGGTTATGGTTTGGGGCTTAAGGGCCTCTGGATTCAATCACTGGTACCAAAAATACATAAATAAATAAAGAAGAAAAGGAAAAGAAAAAGAGAAAGAACACAATCGTCATCAGGTAAAAATGCAACTTTCAGAATGAAAGAATATATTTTCATATCATTTATCACACAATATCAGACACAGGCTACAATGTGGTCAAACCTGAAGACATTAAGCTAAGAGATATGATTTTGTAAAAATCATTATTGTAAAAAACAGCATGGTATTGGCACCAAAACAGCCATGAAGAACAATGGAACAGAAGACAAGACACAGAGACAAACCCACACAAGTACAGTGATCTCTTACTAGACAAAAGTGCCATAGACACACATTAGAGAAAAGTTGGCCTCTTCAACAAGTGGTTCTGGGAGAATTGGAAATCCTAATGTAGCAGTACGAGATTTAACCCCTATCTCTCACCCTAGACATAAAAACTCAAAGTGGATCAAGGACTTGGGCATTAGACGAGAAGCCTGTGCCTACTAGAAGAAGTGGCATTTTGTGCACTCAGGAAGTGGTGGCTTGTGTTAATACCTGACAATGGGACTGAACATCTCCCTGGAAGTTCAGAAGATTCCTGATGATTTTTTTGATTCTGGCTCCTGGCACACCGCCTCTGTTGCCCTCAGCATCCCTGAGGATTCCCACATCACCACAGTTTTCTTCCTTTCTGAGGTAGAATTCCTACCTGTCATTGTCTCCCTTCACCTGCCTGCCCATTCACACAGGGCTGCTTTCGGATGTGTTGTGGTTTCAGCTTCATAGTTTCCCTAAACAGCAGCACAGCACAAATACAGAAGTTCCATAAACCGTCTAGGTTTTGCAGAGACATCTGGTGGAGAGCTCTCCTTAATCTCCATTGCATGTGATGTCATAGAAGCTGTACCCAAAGAAAACAGAAAGTAGCATCCAGTGCGTACAGGCTAAGGGAAACTCTTTCAGGGAAGAACTCTCCCTGGCCCAGTGTGACAAGGGCAGTGACAGATTTGGGGCAGATTTTTGATCTCTGTAGAAGTCCAACCACTGCATGGATTTTCCTCTTACTGCAGAGGCTGCTTTGGGGCAATGATAACGGTTACCATCTATGTAAGGATGTGTACCCATATAGCGACAGCTCACCTCTCTCAGGAACTACCTTCAAAAACATGATATGTACTTTTTTTAAAAAAAGAAGTTCTGGAAAGAGTTCAGGGAAGATTAAGAATAGTCACTGTCCGCATGGAAGATAACTCTTACTTGTAGGTTGAGTCAGAACATGACAGCTTGTAGACCGTTCTGGAGAAGTTAGTCTCTGGAACTGACTGGAAATAGGTATGGTACTCCCCTGGATGATTCTGATGGCTGGCCCATTCCTCCTTATTTGCTCTGGCTCACATTCCTCTATTAGGACATCACAATAATCATTTTCCCCTTCTTCCAGGACTCCCCACTTGGGGTTTTCCTTCCCTCCTCATTAGCCTGCTCTGCATATTCATACAGCTGTTTTCTCTTCCATTGTGGTTTCTTTTCATCAATTTCCCTTTAGTAGTACAGATACCACATTTGACAGCAAAAGTTGAGTCAAAGTTCTGTTTGTCAAAAACTCCTATGTGAGTGGTTCTTGATCACTCCTTATGAATATTTTCGGAAAGGAGGTCTTGTCTCTGTTACAATGATGTCACAGTAGATGAAGCTAGAAGGAAATGGCAAGATCCATTGTCCTCTCAGGCTATGACAAGGTCACAGAGGCAGATCACCATCTGCTTGCCACCAAGACTGAGGAGGTCAGCAAGTCTGTGGAGAGCTGGCATTGTTGGGTTGCAGCAGTGTTGGTCTCCAGAGGGGGAAAAGGCACAAGTGTCTTACCTAGTGGGGGAAAAGGGGCTCTTTTCTTTAATATTGGAATGAACTACTTTCTTTGGTATTTTAATCTTAGGGAAAATACTCCCAGTTTCAGGCAGATTCTGTTCTCTGAGCCAAGGTCAGGTCTGGGGAGCAAAGGGTCAGAATGCAACCTTTTTGGTGGTCCAGGCCCTCCTGACCCATCACTACCTCCATTTTCTCAGGACACAGGGCAGGAGGCAGGAGAGCTGCCCACCTGGTGTGGAGCTGAAAAGATAGGACAATGTGGTGAATGGTGCATTAGCTCCTTATTAAGAGCAACTTGTCCCTTGTACCAATTCTTTCCTACTGTCAGATTCCATTCTTTTACTTTACAGTCAATAGGAAGATCTTGGTGCTCCTCTGCATAGGTCATGAGCTTGTATCAGTTCTGCCTGGACTTGGCCATCAGAGCACAGAGGAGAGTAAAGGACTTCAGAGGACACAGCTGACAGCTGACCCTGTGGACTCTGTTTGGGTAGGACCAGGAGGAATTCAGGCACTCTTCACAGCACTGAGACATTGCTGGGCTAGAGAACCCCAGTTTATTATGTAGAAATTTTGGTCCCATCCTTTCTTTCCTTGTCCACCCCTTGTGAGGTAACTAGTTTAGGAGCAGAGTTGTTTGGATGCTTTTTTGATGAACCTGACTGTCTTTGAGAGCTGACATCTCTCAACCATTATGACCTCTTCCATTCTTTGCTTACTACTTACTTACACTTTATGTAATTTTTCATCATATTCATATCATATTTTATGTTTATATAATTTGGAAAAATTTTATGCAAACTTCATAACATAACATTTCCCTGAAATCGATGTGGCCACATATTGCTTCAAATCCTAATTATAGTAACCTAGTATATATTCAATAGAGTGGAGAACCTTGAGGTAGGGTGGAGTATGGGGCACAGGCGGGCTAGGGGGAGGGAATCAACACTGAGGTGTCAAGTGTTCCTCACTGCAGACACAGGCTGTGCTTCACCCACCCCCATCCACACCCTGGAACATCCAGCCCAATAAGAAGGGGCACCAAAAGATAGGAGGAGTGTACAGAGGGGCCAGGGATCACAACACAGCACAACCTGGAGACAATCAAGTTTTTTGAACTGCATGACCAGGAATGTGAACAGGGCCACACTTGACGCTTCTTGTCTACTAAAGCCTGAGTAATGGAGGTCAGTACCCACTGATGTTCAGCCTAGCACAGAAACAGTAAGCAGAAGAGGATCTGCCCACTCTTCTTTACCTAATGAACTGCCAAAGAATCCAGCAGCTTAACTGTGCTCCTGTTACAGCTTTCCATGTCCTGATTCTACTGGAAAGTGATTGCTCACAGATCACGACCCTTATATGTCCACAGCATTGGATCTCATGTCTAAAAACAGGAAGAAGTTGAAGGAGCCAAACTGAGAAAATAGAAAGATAAGAGGGACTCTTTACATGTCCACTGGAATAATGGTTGGTCCTCGGGAAATGGAGCAGTATCAATTGTGGCTTCAGCACACGGAGATATTCATGAGGCCAGTGCAATCCACAGAATCTCAATCCTGTCATGAGGCAGCCCTTCTAAAAACAAGCAGTGTGTGAACAGCACTTGAACTACAGTGTCACAAGGAGACATTTGAGGACATATAGTAATAACCAGGGTGTCACATTTCTCTTTTACTATTATGCATTTATTTTCAGTCTTTACTCTGGTGCTTTCTAATTGCACCCAGTAACGGGATTCATAGTGATGTATTCATATCTGCACATAACTTAAAGTGGTCAATTTCTTTGACCAGTACCACCCATTTCCTTCCCCTTTTTCCTCATCTTAATCCTAATTTTCGCTCATCTGATAGCCCTTCTATTTTCATTACAATTATTATTTTTTCCCTTTTTTCCCTCTCTCTAGTTTCCACATTTGAGAGAAAACATACAAACCATGACTTTTTGAGGCTGGCTGAATTTACTTTAACAATATTGTCTGGATCTATCCATGTAACTGAAAATGCCATAATTTTTCTTATCTTTGTAAATACATAAAACTCCATTGTACATACATATAAAGCACATTTCCCTTATCCATTCATCATTGATAGATACCTGAACTGCTTCCTTAACCTGGGAACTGGGGACTGGAAATTAGAATTCTTTCTTATCTTAACTCCCTTGTCTACTTCATCCATACTGTCTTTCATTCTTCTGTCTTTCCTAGTCCCCTTTATCTATTCCAAGGAACTTCTGTTCTTCTACCTCCTCTTATTGTGTGTTAGCTTTCACTTATCAGACAAAACATTTGGCCTTTGTTTTTTGGACTTGGCTTATTTTACATAGCATAGTCTTCTGTTCCATCCACTTCCTGGGCATATCCCATAATTTCATTCTTCTTTATGGTTGAGTAATATTCCATTGTGTATATATATACCACATTTATTTATCCATTCATCTGTTGAAGGGCACCTAAGGTTGGTTCCATAGCTTAACTATTGTGAATTGAGCTGCTATAAACATTGAAGTGACTGTGTCATAGTAGTATGCTGATTTTACATCCTTCAGATATATGCTGAGGAGTGGGATAATTGGGTCAAATGGTGGCTTCATTCCAAGTTTTCTGAGGACTCTCCAGACTGCTTTCCAGAGTGGTTGCACCAATCTGCAGTCCACCAGCAAGGTATGAGTGTACCTTTTTCCCCACATTGTGGCCAACATTTATGGGTGCTTTTAGTCTTGAAAATTGCCATTTTGACTGGAGTGAGATGGACTCTCAGTGTGGTTTAAAATTACATTTCTCTCTTTTCACTCCCCTGTGCCTCACCTGCCTCATTTCCGATGACTCCCGGAAGTGCTGCTGTGCTTCATAACTGCCTGGAGGCCCGCACTCCCTCTGCACCAGCAAGTCAGAACGTGCCACACACATGCACGATTGGGCGGCCCTCACTTTTTGACTACCCTGCGTCCTCGGTAAGATGGCGGGGGAACTGAAGATCCGAGAGTAAGGTGTTCCCCTTCTTACTCCTCCTAGTCCACCACTCATGCCTATGGTCCCTCCTGGAAGAACCCACCCCACCATCCATCTCACCACCAAAAATACACCCACAATAAAAACCTGAAAAAAATATAAATTTCTCTAATTGCTAGAGATTTTAAGCATTTTTTCATATATATGTTGACCAATCATATTTATTCTTCTGTGACATGCCTGTTCATTTCCTTTGTCCATTTATGGATTGGCTTAGTTATTTTTGTGGTGTTAAGTTTCTGTGTTCTTTATATATCCTGGAGATGAGTGCTCTATCTGAGGTGCAGTTGGCAAAAATTTTCTCCCATTCTGGAGGCCCCCTCTTCATATTATTGACTGTTTCCTTTGCCGTAAAGAAGTGTGTAGTTTGAATCCATCCCATTTATTGATTCTTTTTTTAAATTTATTTTTATTGTACACAAATGGGATACATACTGTTTCTCTGTTCGTACATGAACTAAAGGCATACCATTTGTGTAGTCATACTTTTACATGGGATAATAGTGTTTGATTCATTCCCTTATTTTTTCCCTTCCCCCCAACCCCTCCCACCCTTCTTTTCCCTCTATACAGTTCCTCTTACCTCCATCCATTTATTGATTCTTGATTTCACTTCTTGCAGTTTTCCCATAAAAGACTCCTTCTTGTTGAGGAATTCGGTTCCTAAACTGACCTGATAGAGAGTTGGGCCTACATTTTCTTCTAGGAGGCACACGGTCTCTCATCTAATGCCCAGGTCCTTGATCCACTTTAAATTGAGTTTGTGTTTAGGGTGAAAAATAGGGGCAAAATCTCATTCTGTTACATTTTGTTTTCCAGTTCTCCCCAGTACCACTTGTTGAAGAGGCTAGCTTTTCTCCAATGTGTATTTATGACACATTTGACTAGTAAGAGATCACTGAACTTGTGTGGGTTTGTCTCTGTGTCTTGTCTTCTGTTCCATTGTTCTTCATGGCTGTTTTGGTGCTAATACCATGCTGTTTTTTACAATAATGATTTTTACAAAATTATATCTCTTAATGTCTTCAGGTTGACCATATTGTAGCATGTGTCTGATATTGTATGATAAATGATATGAAAATATATTCCTTTATTCTGAAAGTTGCATTTTTACTCTATGACTCTATGATTGTGTTCTTTGTTATTTAGAATTTATTTATTTTGATTCATTGTACACAAATAGGGTACAAATGGGATTGTTTCTCTGGTTGTACAGAGATGTAAAGTCACATCGTTTGTATAATTATACAAGTACATAGAGTAATGATGTTTGTCTCATTCTGTTATTTAAAGAAATATTTCTCCTTTTTTTTGGTGGTGCTGGGGATTAAATCCAGGGCCTTGTGCATTCTTGTGTACCAAGTAAGCTATATTCCCAGCCTTGATTGTGTTCTTTCTCTTTCTCTTTTTCTTTCTTTCTTTCATTCTTTCTTTCTTTCTCTTTCTTTCTTTCTTTCTTTCTTTCTTTCTTTCTTTCTTTCTTTCTTTCTTTCTCTTTTTCTTCTTCTTCTCCTTCTCCTTCTCCTTCTTCTTCTTCTTCTTCTTCTTCTTCTTCTTCTTCTTCTTCTTCTTCTTCTTCTTCTTTTTTTGATACCAGGGATTGAACCCAGAGTCACTTAAGCTCAAACCCACATCCCAGACCTTTAATTTTTTTAAATTTTGAGACAGGATTTCACCATGTGCTTAGGACCTTGCTAAGGTGCTGAAGCTGGCTTTGCACTCCTGATCCTCCTTCCTCAACCTCCCTAGCCACTGGGATTACAGGTATGCACCACTACGCCAGGCACACTGGTAATTTCTGCAACGGAGACAGAGGAAACTATCGTAATATGGGAGAGACATGATAGGATCTAGGAAAGTGGAGTGCAAAAGGGAGTGTCACAGGTCACAATCCACAAATAATATGTTTGTATGAACATGTGCATACACGAACATATATATATATATATATATATACATATACTGTGAATAACATGCAAACAAAAATTGGATATTACATACTATATATATTCACACACACACACACACACACACACACTCACACACACACACATATACGTTCAACATTTGTTTTAAATGCCAATCCCATAGGACGTAATTACAAGTCATCATTATGGTTAGAATATTAAACATATGTTCAATGTCAAATGTGCCTATTGTAAGACTTCTCAGGGACAACAGTCATTTCAAGATTTTAAATTGTGCCTTTTTGTCAACAGAAACAGATTTAGGAGAGTTTGTTATTCTTATTTAGATCTCTATGAATAAATAAAAAATTAGTCCTCTCTGTTAAGCCCTTATTTAGTGGAAGATGCTCTGTCCAGTGTTTTAAAGTATTTTAGAGTGTTTGATACATGCAACTACAGGAATATTTGCATCCTACATTCGATTTGTGAAAACTGAGTCCCAGAGATGTATAATGAATTCCCCAGGATCAAATTTGTGTTTAGGTAACTCCTAGACAAAGTGCAGAAACCTATACTACTTGTAATAAGTAATTAGGTTTCATATTTTGAAACTCTGATGTTTTAAAGCCCCAAACACCCAAATTGTTGCTGACTGTCTTTTAGTGATAGATGCAATGGGGTTATCTTTGTTTTAAGGCTGGTTTTTACTCACTTTTACTTTTCAGTTTAGATATGGACGATGAGAAATTTTTTGATCCACTTTCACTTTTCCATCTTTTGACGGAAGTGCCCCAGATAATTACATTCATTCTAAATGGATATGTTGTTAATTCCTAAGAGTATATGACTCATGAAATCATTTTCCTATATGAAGAAAAAACCTTAATTGAATATGGAAGAAGAAAATACTACAGAATTTTTCACACAGCAATTTCTACTGGAAAATGAGCAAGATTTTAAAATCGTAAACGTAATATATGAAAATGGAAAATAAACTAATGGAATGTTAAAGCATGTATTTCCTATAATTGTTGTAGTATAAGGGTAAATAGCTTTAGGATTATACATTTACCTGTTTATAAATGGTGTGCATAATTATTAACATAGTGATTGCCAGGGAATCTCCACAAAGAGCAAAACAAACTCTTCTTTCATATGATAGATGAAAATAAAATCCTGACAGTATAAAGAATTAATATGAGATTAGATAATTTCAAATTTTCAGTTGGTTCCTCAGGAGACTTAAACGTGTGAAACTGCCGTCAACAAACCAGAGAACTGGCACAAATGGAGCATCAGGGGCAGATGCTGGGCAGCAGAAGCACCACCCAATGCAGCATGATTCAGTCAAAAGAACATAATGAGAACCTGTGATCTGCAGCCTGGATGGAACTGGAGACCTTCATGTAAAGTGAAATGAGCCAGGACAGGAAGACAAGTGCCTCAGGATCTCACCCACATGTGAAATAGAGAGAAGCTGATCTCCTAGAAGCTGAGAGTGGGTTGGTGCTTACCAGAAGCCACAGACAGCAGAAGGTGGGGAGAGATGGGACAGGCTGATCAATGGGCTCCACGATACCACTGGAAAGGAGCAAGAAGCTGGTGCACAACTGCAGGATGTGGGGACTGCACATGGCACTAACCTACTGAGCATTTGAAAAAGTTGGAGGGAAGGATCTTGGGGGTATTCACAACAGAGACATGATAAACACTCAAGGAGATGAATGTGTTTAACCTGATTAAACATCACATCACACATAGCATGGTATCCCACTCACATACGCCACTTTTTGTTTTAATGTATCAGTTAAAAACAAATTTAAAAAATTACTCGAGAATTTCAGAAAGCTGCTGTGTGCATGAAAATCAACACTACAGAGGGAAAATAGATGGAATTGAGATAAGTCATGAGAGATGAATAATATCTAAGCAGAAACCCCATTGCGGTAAGTGAAAAGATGAGACAGAGAAGTCCCGTTATCTTTTTCTTCATCTGGGGAGTGATTTTTATGGTTTTCTTTCATCATATCCAGATTTCATTGATTTTTCTGTTAATCCCAACTTGTGTAAAAGCAAAAATAATGATGTGTCTGAAATGAACTCAACATGGAAACGAGAATTGAGATCTAAAATTTCAATTTCAATTTAAAATAAAATGGAAAAGAATTAAAAGAAATATTTACCCAACCTCTCATCTTCCTGTAAGATGCAAAGAGTAAGGAAAATAGAAGTTATAAATGAAGAATACAAAATAAATGGATGAAATATAAAGAAAATGATTGGTTTTATTGTTCATATAGTAAAGATATACATGATATTATATAGAAAAATATATTAAATTTTATAAATAGTTAAATAAATAAATGCTTAAATAGATAAATAGACACAGCTGCAGGGATGTAAGGGTGTACTGCCTGTAGATTTGAAACCAATGTTTTACAAACTCCTGAAAAAATGTGACAAATTGAATTATAGTGACAGTTATAACAGGAATGAGAGTCTTTGAAATGGCAGAACTTGAGGGAGTGTGGTAAGGTGTATCCTCACTAAGAAGCATTTCCTGTTGGACCAGGTCTCATTCCTTACTCCTTAGTCTTTCATACAAGTTTGCTGATGAAGAGAAGGATCTCACGATTTCTGCTCTGACCACCTCCCAGGCACAAGGGAGGTATTTCCTCCCCTTCAGGTAGACAGTGAGCCTGTGGAAGTACTTCCTCAGAGCCCTCAGGGGAGCCTCTTCCACCCCCACCTGCTGGGTCACACAGGCTTTCAGGTCATCCAGCTGCTGATAGAGGCCAGTGAGGAATGTGTCCAGGAGGGTCTTGTCCCAAGCAGCAAAGGACTCCTGGGTGCTGAAGAGGTTGAAGACCTGCTGGGTCATCTCGTGGAGGATAGAGACAGCTTGAGCCTTCTGCACCTGCTCACCATCCATCTGCTCCTGGGGGAAGGCAAAATCCTTTCTGTAGTTGAGGCAGGACAAGGTGGGAACTCTCCTCATTTTCTCCAAGAGCATCAGGGCCCCCTCCTCATTTCTCTCAGGAGTTTCAAGACCCAGGTTGTAGATCTGAGGCAGGTCACAGCCCAAAGAACAGGTGGACTTGTAGCTGAGCACCACCAGGGACAGCAGGAAAGCCAAGGGCAAGGCCATTGAGGTTTGTGCAGATGCTGCTGGGCTGCCTGAGGTGAGTGATCGTGGACCTTTGCCTCTAGTTCTCTGAAGCCCTTGATTTGGTCCCATGTCTTAAATAGGAACCAATATACTTTCAATTTTCTGAATGTCAACCCCCAGAACTTTCTACTTCTGTTTTTATTTTTCCATTGTGCTTTCACTACATGTGTTTAGAGCAGCATTTCCAAACCATATTTTCAATAAATATTCCCCCTCCCCTGTCCCCAGACCTCGTTTTAGAATTATTTTCCCACTGAAAGGCCTACTAATTTTTATGGTTGGGAGTTTACTGGGTAGTGAACCCAAAGGCATTCTACCACTGAGCCATATCCCTAGCCCTTTTTTTTTTTTTTTTTTTTTTTTGTGGTGCTGGGGATTGAATCCAGGGCCTTGTGCTTGCGAGGCAAGCACTCTACCAACTGAGCTACCTCCCTAACCCCCCTTTTATTTTTATTTTGAAGCAGGGTCTGGATAAATTGCTATGACCTACCTTGGTTGCTCAGGCTGGCCTCAAACTTGTTATCCTTCTGTCTCAGCCTCCACAATCACTAGAATTAAAGGTGTGCACAACCATGCCCAGCCTAATAAATTTCAATACATATGTGTATGTGTTTATATACCCAAATTATATGGCTACTTGATAAGTAAAAGTATTAAATGTAAACTTTGTACTAAATACAGAGTTAAAACTTCTAAATAAAAAATTCAGTCAAAAGTAAATCTGAAAAGCTGTTGGTATGCCACTTAACGTTCTAAGATAATTTACTCAATGATTTTAATATAACTAACTTGTATAAATCATAATGTATCAAATTCCTCAAAATCTCTCTTCAAAGTGATTTAATCTCTTGGTGATGCTTTCTGGTGACTACTTAATTTGATTTAATGATTTTCACTTCTACGATTTCTGTTTTGTACTTTTTCAGAATCTCTATATCTTTACTGAAATTATCTTTTATTTTGTTCTTTAAGTTGATTTCTCATTACTTCTTTTAGTTTGTTGAAGATTTTTACTATGAACTTTCTAAATTCTTTTTATGTCATGTCCTTCAATATGGTATCTGTGAGGTCAGTTGTTGAAGTGTTATGAGTTTTTTGGAGAGGTTTGTTCCCCTCTTTATATTGCTAATATGTCCAACCATCTAGTAGGATGATTATTGCTTTTTTTTAATGCAAGGGACTATATAGTGAGCTTCTTTCCCTTCAGAGTCCCAGGCTAGGCAAATTCACATCTATTGTTACTTTCACTGAATGTGTGTCACCTGTTATTCATTATCATTTTGAGATAAATATTATTATAACTTTTAGAGAAACTACTCATCCTTATGTACTACAATCACTTTAGAGCAAAACCACATAATATTCAACCTTAGGAAAAAACAAAAAATTGTTGAAACTGTTCTCCACAGTTTTTCTAATCCACGCATAAACTTGTAGTGCAGTTCTGGAACAGGGTGAAAAAAAACAATATTATTATTATTAATGAAATAGAGTAATATTTCTATTTACACAGATACAGAAAATAAGAGGAAAGAAAATTTGGATAACACAAGAAAGAAAGCAAGAATGAAGAAAAAGATAGAAAAGTGTAAGCACTTCAAGGCAAATAGAAGAAAAAAATGGGTGGGGCAATTGACAGCAGGTAATATAAGAGGGAAAAAAAGGAGGAAGAGGAGAAAATGTATATCTGACCTAAGAAAAAAAGAGTATAATTTAAATAAATGCTTTAAAACATTAGAAGAAATACAGCAAAACTGGTTGAGGCACAATATTGAATATTATGATAACAATTATCAAATAAAAGTGAAGAGTAATATGTTATTTATATTGATATTATATTTATTATATTATTTATACTATACTTATTAGAAACAGCCCTATCATCATTCATACATATAATATATATTTGATTATATATTATTTATAATATATTATGTATATTGTATATATTTGATTATAAGTATATTATTTATACATTTATAATTAAAGTTGATAATAGAGCTATTTATCATAAAACAGGCCAAGGTGAAGAAAATTCTTACTGAATGCTCATTTGGATTTTGTCAGGATTTGGATTTGGGACATTTAGAAGATGTCCATCTCTTTCAGCTTTGGATACCCAAGAGGTGCTGGGGCACAGGAGCCAATCCTTGAGATGCTGTGGCCCTCCCCAGCCTCTTCTCACTTGTCAGCCCAAGGGCCTGAAGCTGGGTGCTCAGAGGGTGTGGAACTCTGTCTGTTGGCTCTTTATCCTGTGTGCAGACACTCAGGATGCCTGGATCTGCTCAGTCACTCTGACTGCGCTGGGTCACAGCCCACCCACTTCACATTATAGGTGCCTTTTCAAAGTGACATAGAGCCATGTGGCTATCTGTAAGCATGGGGCCTGTTCTCCATGGGTGGTCTGTCGTGTAAAAGTGTCCTCCCTGACCTACTCAGATGACTGGGACACTTTTTCTGGTACTGTTAAAAGTCTTAGCTGGTTTCCCTCATTTCTGGATCCCACAGCCCCAGGGTGCAAACCACCAGCCCTGCTCCCTCCACTGACTGGAACAGACACAAACATGGTCCAAGCTCCTGCTGACTACAGCCAGGCATCCTGGAGGCCGACCCTCTCTGCTGCCTGGGATGAGACAGCCATCCTACCCAGGTGCGATCTCCCACCCCATGCAGCTCTAACTTCAGATGCTGTCCCCACTGCTGCTGGGACAGACTGCTTTCCTGCCTGGCTCTGCACTTCCACTTCCTGACTCTGTGGCCTCTGTGCCTTCTCTGTCTAGGCTGCCACAGTGGCTGTGTGGAGTGAGGCTAGCACTTCTGGGGACAGTCTGCACCCTGCCCCTCTTGTTCCTGGTGAGGGGTAGGGGATTGCAGTCACTTTCAGCTAGGAGTCACTCATCTACAAGGTCCTTCTGGACAGATATTGAGACATCCCACTGCAGGGATACTTATTATTTCTTGCACCTGGAGGTGAGGAGATGCCATGTTGATTTCACTTACTGTAGGACACAGGCCAGCTGTGGGCTCCACAAAATGACTTTGATGCTCAGCAGGGCTTTGAGACCACAATTTGGGTTAAACTGCTTAATCTCCATCACTGACCTTGTTGTCCTATGGGAACCTGTGGTTAAGGGAGTGAGTTTATGTGCTCTTCCTCTCCTTCTCTCTCTCTCTTCCCCTCCCTGCTCACAGCACCCTGGTCTGGGTTCAGTGTTGAGGATCTCTGCCCTGGTAATCAAACTTGAAGTCTCTGCAGGTCTCAAACTGTCAAGTATTCAACCTTGGAACATTTGCTCTGTCTCCTCTCCAGTCAGCTGTTCCCTCACTGCCTCTCTTCTGTGCTGTGGAGGGATGGGGGATCACCACCTAGTTCTGCCTACACAGTCTTTTCATTTCATATTTCCTGAGAAAAGTGTTGCCTGAGGTTTTTCAATTACTTTCATTTTCATCTTGAGGTTAGAAGTAAAACAGCAAAGTAAAAATGAAACAAAATTGAACCATTATTTCCAAAAATCATCAACACATCATTTTTACTTCTGTGGTGATATTCCTAGAAAGTTATGATTGCACCTGATTGAAATGGAAAACAGATGTAAGTCTGAATTTGATGAAATTCCAATGACCTGCTCCTCAGGTGACAGGAAGCAGGGGAGTCCTTCTCTTCTCTTAGTCACCTGCCACCTACTCCAGTGTCATTTCCACTCACTATTTCTAGGATCCAGCTCTCACAAGGTCCCTGGTTCTATCATATTTCCCACTGTGGTGAGGGTTTCAATCCACAGAGCAGCCTTCTGACATTTAACATAGCACCTACAAATATTGGAAAATTGATCATGGTAATTAAAGGTATCATTTTTTAAAATTAATGCAATATAAAAGATTCTAATCTGACTTGCTAATACATGAAATCCTTTTGAACAAATATATATTTCAAAAGTGAAAAGTGTATAGAAATAAAAACAAATCATACCCTACTTTTCTTCTCTGCCTCAGATCACAACCTCTCAGCTTTCTTTTTCACATAGTCAACCCCAATTACTCTTCTCTTGTTCATCATTCCTTTGGCTATCAAATTTCTGCTGATCCATTCTTCTCAATCAGAAATCACTAAGATTGGCACTGACCTCTCGTGTCCCAATGTACTGAAGACTTTTAATCCATATCTTCCATCAATCTATCAATTCCTCTTCTTCTAAGCAAGCTTATTTCTTAAAGACACTTTCATTATACTGCCATTGTCTCCTCTTGTCCTTTAAAAGTCAGCATCTCCCACCTCCGTCTCCTTCCTGGAATTTTCTCTCCCATCCCTTTAAAAGTTGAAGGTCCCTCAGGATGGAGGTTTAATGTTTTTCCTCCTCTTCTCTCTCTCCCCACAAGACCACCTCCATTGCTGGACTTGCAGTTAGTTGCCAGTTATGAGCCATCAGACATTTCTTGTAAATTGCGAACTTATCTATCCAATGGGTATGTGCACTTTGATGTGCATCTCAACTTATAGGAGATGTCTCTGCTTTCACTTTTCTGTCCTAACAGGCTGCATCCACCTTTTGCTGACCAAATTTCATTGGTTTTTCATCCTCCTCATTACAGCGTTTTAGCATAATTGCTACTGTAGGATCTCTGTGTTTAGGTTTCCTTCCCTCTAAATATAAGATAACAGAGCGCAGTAACTGTTCTTGTCATTTTTACCTCTAGCACCTGAGGGCAACACAAACCTGGCTTAGATAAAGTAAATTTTTGTGTACAGTGTAAATTTAACATTAGTGGGTGAGTCAATTCTACAGTTCATTTTTAATCAAATCACAAAAAATGGGACTTATGCGTCTTTTCAGTAATAAACACAGAAAACTTATCAATATTACCAATTTAATGAACATAGCGAAATAAGAAATTGACTAAATACAAAGAATATATTTTATCAGTCACAATGTGAAGACACTCCTGATATTATATGAACAAATATAGATCTTATAAATAGTATAAAAATAATTATTTAAATAGATAAACAGATACATCATCATGATCATGAGTAAGATATGTTATGTTGCCTAAAATTTTTGAAATAATCTTGGAAATGGAATTCATGTCACAATTTCATCAGAAATGAGTTTTGAAAGTGGCAGAACTTGAGGGAGTGTGGTAAGGTGTATCCTCAGTAAGAATCATCTCCCTGTTGGACCAGGTCTACTCCATACTCTTTAGTCTTTCATACAAGTTTGCTGATGAAGAGAAGGATCTCACGATTTCTGCTCTGACCACCTCCCAGGCACAAGGGAGGTGTTTCCTCCCCTTCAGGTAGACAGTGAGCCTGTGGAAGTACTTCCTCAGAGCCCTCAGGGGAGCCTCTTCCACCCCCACCTGCTGGGTCACACAGGCTTTCAGGTCATCCAGCTGCTGATAGAGGCCAGTGAGGAATGTGTCCAGGAGGGTCTTGTCCCAAGCAGCAAAGGACTCCTGGGTGCTGAAGAGGTTGAAGACCTGCTGGGTCATCTCATGGAGGACAGAGACAGCTTGAGCCTTCTGCACCTGCTCACCATCCAACTCCTCCTGGGGGAAGGCAAAGTCCTTTCTGTAGTTGAGGCAGGACAAGGTGGGAACTCTCCTCATTTTCTGCAGGAGCATCAGGGTCCCCTTCTCATTTTTCTCAAGAACTTCAAGACCTAGATTGTGGGTCTGAGTCAGGTCACATGCCAAAGAGTTTGGTGGACTTGCAGTTGAGCACCACCAGGACTAGAAGGAAAGTCAAAGTCAAGACAATTGGGGATCTTGCAGATGCTGCAGGGCTGAGGTAGGCAATCATAAACCAAAACCTCTAGGTTCTCTGAAACCCTTAATTTGCAACTATGGTCTTAAATAGGAACCAATACGTTTTCAATTTTCTGAATGTCATCCCCGGTATTTTGTACTTTTCTTTTGGCTTTCCTTATGCATTCACTGCATGCTTTTAGAGCAGTGTTTTTCCAACCATTTTTTTCATTTTTGATTTCACCTCCTTTGCCCCCAGACCCCTTTTTAGGATTATTTTTCCAACCAAGACTTCTATTGACTTTTTCCTCTCAGTCTTTTTTCTGTTGCTATAACAATAAACAATTAATACAGAAAAGAAGCTGATATTGGCTCATCGTTCTGAAGACTGGAAAGAGGCAAAACAAACAGCTGCACCTTCCCAGATTCAGCTGAAGGTGAGAGGGTGCTTTCACTGACAAAGGAAAGCAGAGAGCTCTAGGGTTGCCCTCATCCATGGTTTTCTGTTTAGCATGTGCAAATGTTTCCTTGCTAGAAAGCTAATACTTATAGGAATTAATTTAAGGTATCATTTATTCTCTACTGATGATAGACACAATTTTGGTGATCTGGGTGCTTGACTATGACATAGTATTTAAATTTTGCAGAGGTCTCTCTGGTCATTTGGTCAATGCACAAAGGATGAGCAGATCTTTCTGAAACAAGTCAGTTTCTGGGTCAGGGTATTCACATGGCCAGAGAAGGCAGTGGACTGTCAAGGCCCACTGATGGGACTTCCTCAGCTTCCTCCTGGCTCTGCTAGACACGACATAGACTCTGTGTTTCTACAAGTTGCTCTTGTACTTGTACCAAGGCTGAAGAGAACTCTGCTTCAGCAGAGCTCTCAGAAGAACTGATGTGGGGAGTTGGAGGAAAGGGGAACGTTGACTTTCCACAGAGGACCTCGTTAGTTTGGTTGATGGTTCAGGCCCACCATGTTGGCACTTCTTGTTGTATAGCTGGTGAGCTATCATCTTGGTGGAGTGGGGATACCTGAGTTCCTAGTCACCTTAATAGTAACTACTCTGAACCTTCTCTCACATTTATTCTCCTCAAGTCTTACTCCTTTAAAGGAACTCAAATTTCCATGCTGTTCTAACAGAAAATGTGTAGTTTGAAATAAAACATTTTATAATTCTTCCCTGTGTATTATTTTAATAAATCCATTCACTAGCTCTGCGAACTTGGGAGGATACTAAACCTCTCTGAGATTTAGTTTCCTGTCCTGTAAAATGGAAAATTATAGAATAGGTATGCATAATGTAGACATACTACTTACATAAGTGTGCATGTGAAGAGATCAAATCAAAGTATAAATACAGGTATTCAACACAGTGCCTGTTTCATTGGAATCTCTAGTAAATGGCAGCAGCAAGTGGCAGTGAGAGCCAGAACATCCCAAGTTCTCAAGAGGTCGGTACAAAGACCAAAACCTAGCCAGTTGGCATATGCTGGCCAGGTACCCAGGAGCTCCTTGGAAACTTTGATAATCCCAGTGCAAGCACTGGGAAAATTGGTGTCCTCTATCCCACTTGAATTTCCTTTAGCCCATGATTCCTGGCTTTTATCCTGGCTTAAACTTTGCATTTTTTCTTGTGTACCTTTCTCTGATATTTGCTGTGGGGAGTGTGTGCCTTCAGAGATGCAGAGCACCAGGAAAACCCAATATGATTTTCCCAGCATTCTGTATGCCCAAGCTGGGAGGCCAGGAGCAGACTTAGAGTTTGAAAAAGATGGAAACCAAATTAGCAAAATGGCTAGAGAATAGAGAAGGTCCTCCTCCCTCTGTTCCCTTTCTCTGTAAACTGACAGACACACTCAGAAGGCCATAAATCTTGACTATACTGAACAGCAAAATAAACGTACTTAATAATTGTCATGGAAGGCCCTGGGATAACTGTGCCTCAATCGTAGTGACACATGAGTATTTTAAATTTCTGCCAGAGGCAGAGCTTCCCTCAAAGAAGGGTGGGTACAATAGCTGGCATATTCCTTTGGTTCACCTGAGAGCCACAATCTAACTTTACAACCAGAGAGGCTGGAGCACAGAACAGAGGAACGGGCACCTGGTTTTCTAGTCCCAAGACACTGGCTGACCCATTCCCCTTGAATCCAGCATCATTCACCCCATATTTATTTCCTAGCAGGTTCAGATCCCCTTTTATGTAATACATTGTATTATATACGGCTTTCTTGGAATTTGAATTCTTCAGAGGAATTTAAAATTTCAGGATTTTAAATCCTTTCAGGGGCAAAAAACTGTACTACTTCATAGGCACATTTTACAAAGATCATCTAAGAAATATTCTGAAATGGATAACAAAGGGGGATTTATAAATCAAGGTGAAATTGAAACTGTCACATGGATTTTTACATCAAAAATAATTTATTTTCTAAGGTAAATATTTAAATAAAAAATATATAACAATTCATAAATTAATTAAAAACTTAAAATCTTATATTGTCTTTTCAAATGCACCACATTTGCTGTCAGTCACTTCATGAGCCTCTGCTGGATGAAGAATGCCTGAATCGTTGGCTGGTCCAGAGGTGCATACTGGGCCATCTTCAGCTTTGGAAGTCATCTGTAAGTCTGGTAATGAAGGAGAAGTTCCGGAAGAGTTCACTTTGGACTACCGTCCAGGCACAGCTGCTAAACTCCTTGGCCTTCAGGTACCTCAGGATCCTCCAATAGTAGCTCTTCAGATGCAGGATGGTCATGGAGTTTCCCCAGTGCATGTTTTCCTCTCCTAGTTTCTCCTCCAGAGTTGTTTCCAGGAGGTCCATCTGCTGATGGAGTCCAACAAGGAGGTCCTTGACAACGGTCTCATTCCAGCCAGTGTTAGAGAAGCCTCTTGTGAAAAGAGCATAGATGTTCTGGAGCATCTCATAGGTGACAAAGGCAGCATGCTCCTTCTGGAACTGCTGTGGATGCTTGATCTCCTCAGGGATCTTGAAGTCCATCGTGTCATTGAGGCAGTCTTCAGGCCTCCCATTCAACTGCATCAGGAGCTCCTGACATTTCAAAATGCTGTTGCTCTGTTGGAGTGCACACAGTTTGTAACTGAAGGATAGAGATGTGGTAGAGAAGCACAACAGGAGAGTGATTTGGAGGAAGCACCTGTTGTTCATGATGAAAACCAGAACAGTGTTGCCTGCAATCTATGCAAGGTCGCAAAGGCTCCAAAGGTCTGCGGAGTGAATGTCTTTCCTCCATGGGTATGGCCATTTATATGAGATGGTCCTCTCTGTTTCAGAGGAATTTCCCACTATCAGTTCTCCCTTTCAGTTTTCCTATGTCATTTTTTTCACATTACATTATTAAGACTTTCTAAACTCTTTTTATTTACACTACTGATTACTTTATATAATGTATATTAGGGGAAAAGATTCACAAACTGTGAGAATTTCTAATGTTTTCTAGGTTTCAGTAATTTCTAAAGTAAAGTTGGAGAAAGGAACTTGAGAGGAAACAAAGAAAAGCAAAGGACATGAGAAGCAAAGAAGCCCCAAATAACCAAGAGGCATTAACTGAAAAGCCAGTCATTGAACAGCAGCTGGATTGGGATTTTGCCCATTGTAATCATAGGTTCTTGTGAGAGGGTCTCAGCGAGTTCTGAGCAGACTGGAATAGGGCAGGTATGAGAAAGTTTCAAAGTAACTGGGTCTGAAATAGTGATGTGTAGTCCATTTTGTTAACTGGAATCCTTGCTCTTGAAGTTGTTAGCTATCCTGTGAGTGTTCTGACTGCCCTGAGACTACTTACTGTAAGGAAGCCCAAACTAGCTCACAAGGAGAGACCATATAGAACTTGGCAATAGAGTTTAAAAGTTTAAGCAATGGAATCCCTTTAACTTGTAATATCATCCCTAGATATTTACCTATGGCTGTCCCTGCAGAAATGTGTGCATGTGTGTGTTCATGTGTCTATGGGTGTGAATAAAACACACATACAATATCTATAAATGCCCATTGCAGCAATATCATAATAAAAAAATACAAATCTCCATCAGGAGAGAACTAGTTCAGTGATTCCACAATACAGACAAAATGGAATGTTTTTTAACCATTGAAAATGAAGTTCAGCTGATATGGACCTATGTCACAAACATGTTTAATAAATGAACATCATATATTTAAATATACAATATGTATAATTTGCAACATAGTATATTGTATACAATTTTACTCATTAATATATGATATAAAATAATTATCTGAAATATGTAGTAAAACATCACATATAATACATATTACTTATGTATATAACATATTACATATGTATTACATGTACTATAATATATATTACATGTAATGTGTATTATATATTATAGTATATTACATTTTAAAAATCAAAATATATTATATATAAGATAATGGAAGTAGTAATAACATTTGTCTTATAAATCAACTGAATGAAACACACACACAAATATATAAGTATATATATACTGATACATGTATACTATCTTTTTCTCCAGGTACATTTACTCAAATATTAATAGTCACTTGCAGTGACAATGCTGACATGGGCGAGAATCTGACTTGAAAGAAAAATCTTTCCTTTTTCATTTTTTTAATTTAGAAATATTTGCATTTCTTAGTATACAACTTTTTCTTGGTACGCTATAATTACACATAAGAGTGGGATTCATTTGCCATATTCATACATGCTCCCAACCTAATTGGATCCATCTCATTCCCCAGCTCCTTCCCTTTCCTTCCCCTCCTTTCTCCCATGATCCAAGCTGCATATGGGTTTTCTCCAGGATAAGAAGAAAAAGAGCTAATAGGCATATTCCTCATTCAGTACACTTTACTTGAAAAACATTAAAAAGTGTTACTCTGTTTAATGTATTCCTTGTTTTTCCACATTTAGTTTTTTCCACAACAGACACACATTATTGGTATGATTAGAAAATACAATTATAGGAGGAGTGACTTCTAGTGTCTACAGCACACCTAGTAGGGTGAATCTGGTTCACAACGTATTATATATGTTGGCACAAAAGGATGCAAACTTCAAGATCACCAAGGCATTTATTCAGGAACAGAATCACACCTCCCATGGTCTCACTCTCCTGGTGGAAAATGAGCCATCAGCCCAAGGGGGAGTCTATGCTTATATAGGTTACAATGAGAGGTGACTTAATTAATGAGCTTGTCAGTTTGGTAGGCTTAGGAATTTGGAGTATGTTTTACTGGGTGAGATGGGGGGTCTAGCATCAGTGGTCAGTTCGGGCACTCAGGAAACAGATTTGTGAGAATGTGGAAATTTGTTTTTAATGGGCAATATTTTTACTCAGAGAAGAATGCAGAGTCTGAGGTTAGTGTTCATTGCTTATCTCTTTCCCTTTGGTTCCATTGTACTGTCACTGGGAAAGCATGAATTTGGGGAAAGACCAATGCTCTGGCTTCCTTTCTAGGGATTGTTCTGGAAGGAAAGAATGCACTGGGAAAAGACCAATACCCTAAATGTGCTGCTGATCCCTTCACTCCCTCTTCCCAGACCACACTATTTTGAGGTTTGTCAGTTTCCATATCCAACAAAATATTTTATAAAGAACTAGAAGAGAAGAGTTTGAAGATTCCCAATACAAAAACATGGAATGTTTAAGGAGATGGTGGAATAGGTTGCATGTTAAACAATGCCTAAAGATCATGTCTTAAAAGGTTGATTCCCAGGGAGTTTCTAATGGGAGGTGGAAGAATCCTTGGGTGGATTCATGACGGTGGCATGTCCTTAAAGGCATTTCGGACCCTGGAGCCTTCCTCACTTCCTTTTACTCCCTGGACATGAGGTGATCATTTTGGGCCTACCATACTCTCCTGCCTCGATATGCTGCATTCATCAGGCACCTGAAACCATCAGGCCAATTAATCATGGAATTGGAATCGAACCACCAGAACTTTAAAAGTTAATTAATTATCCCTTTTAAATGTTAATTATCTAGAGTATTTGTGATGGTAACAGAAAACTAATACAGATGAAAATGCTAGTCACCCAGTTAAATTTATTACACCTTATAAACATGTAACGATTAGCACACTGTACAATATAAATGTGTACAATTATCATACCTATGTCAGTAAAGAGCCCAAATATGGTTTATATTGAAAAGGATATAAGATGAAACAGGTACATAAATGTAGAGAGAAAAATTTATAAAATGAATCATGTCAACATTTTAATACTCATTCATTTTGTCTGGTTTTAAGACTAAAAGGTGATTTCCCCCCCCCTTTTCTTTGTGTGGCTTGCCAATTTTCTATGGCCAAACATGTGTTCCTTTGAAATAGAGTAATCTACACGAAAGAGGAACAATCAAGCCACAGGTTCCAGGCTGTTGTGCCTCTTCTGTGGGTTTCATAATCACACTTTGGTTTTTGCATGGAAGCTCATGGCAGAAGCGTAGGTATTTCCTGAGTTTTAGGAAAATGTACATTCTAAAACAATGTTTTTAAAAAAGCAAAGTCATTTTGCAACTGTTTCAATTGTAAATGTCTGACAGGTCAGTGACTGAGTAAATGCTTGGGGTGTCTCCTTTGTACAAAGCATTTTAGGATTACCCAGGAATCATCCATGACTCACAACACAAGACCAATGCAAGGCATTTCAGACTCAGTCCTCTCCTCAGAGGGAGAACAGTCAAAGGGGCCAGGCTGATTAGGGCCTGTCCTTCAGGATGACTTGGGAGCTCATTAGCACTGACCTTTTTAGTACAGCTGTGGGCTGTTCCTCATGCCAAGAGCAGCAGCATCTGATCCTCCCATGCTGAAACAGTCATCAGCGTTCATCACATAGTAAGATAAAAGCCACAGAAGTGGTAGTTGTAGTAGTTGTTGTAGTATTGTTACTACTTTTTGAGAACTTACTCTGCTCTGTTCACTGAATAATCCTCACAAAAAACATTTTGAGTGACACATTAGTCCGTTTTTTCTTAATGATAGACAAAATTTCTGAGGTAGGAGACTTTTTAAAGAAGAGAAGTTTATTTAGTTGGCAGTTTTAGAAGTTTAAAGTCCAAGATTGGGTGGCTCCATTGGTTTGACCAACTCACTCTAAAGGTCAAATACAATGCGATTCAGGAAAACCTAATAATGTAATTGTGGTGTATAAGTCACTTGCAACTCTGGTATAAAGGGTAAAATTTTAAAATATTAAAAATCACTACAGTTACAAAAATTACAAAAATTTGTTTATGGATTCACAATATGAAGAATTAAACATTAAAAACATATACTGTAACAGGAGGACTAAACATGTATTGCTTTTATATGCCATAGAACTAAGTTATCAGTTTAAAATAGACTATTGCAGCTGTAAGA
Organism: Sciurus carolinensis; assembly: GCF_902686445.1. Classification (NCBI taxonomy): domain Eukaryota; kingdom Metazoa; phylum Chordata; class Mammalia; order Rodentia; family Sciuridae; genus Sciurus; species Sciurus carolinensis. The sequence continues at coordinate 49,585,918 of NC_062226.1, forward strand.
TATTTATGTAGGCTTCATGGTTTCTACAAAGCAAAACCTTATGTCTACAAAGTATAAGAGAAAGGAATGAAAGCACACCACTCAAAAACTCACCAAATCACTAATGGAGATAATAATATAGGAAGAAAGGAATGGAGAAACTGCAAAACAAGCAGAAAGAAATTTTAAAAATGACAATAGTAAGTCCTGACCTATCAGTAATTCCTATAAATGCGAATGTTCTAAATCCTCCAATCAGAAAAGAGAGCTTCAGCATAGAGTCTTTGAAAATGACCCAACAGTATGCCATGTGCAAGAGACTTCAGTTTTAAGAACACATAGGGAATAAAAGCAAAGGAATGGAAAAAGATATTCCACACAAATAGTAACCTAAAGAGAACACGGGTAGCTGTGCTTACATCAGAAAACAAGGGACTTCAACAAAAACTGTCTCATAAGACAAGGAAGGTCTTAAACTATCTTAAAAGGGTAAATTCACTAAGAGTATTTGACAGTTATAAACATATATCCATCCAAAATCAGAACACCAAAATATACAAAGAAAATATTAATAAATCTGAAGAGATAAACAGGCTGTAATGCAATAGTAGTAGCAACTTCGGTACCACTTTGGACAACGGATACGTCATTCAGAGGAAAAATGAGGCAATATTGGAGTAGAGCTACACTTTAGACTAAATGATCTTAACATACATGAATGGAATATGCCACCCAACAATGGAAATCCATTCTCCTCAACTGAATATAGAACATCCTCTAGAATAGATGTGTTAGGCCACGAAGCAAGTCTTAACAAATTTAAGATTAAAATCACATCATATCAGTATCATTTCCAAAATCAATGACATAAAACTAGAAAACAATAATGGGGAGAAACTAGAAAATTCACAAATAAGTGGAAATTAAATGACACCCTCCTGATCAGTCTGACTGAAAAAAGTAAATCAAAAGGGAAATTAGAAAGTACCTAAAAGTGAACAAAAATGGAAATGGAACATACCAAAACATGAAATGCAGCAAAACCAGTTCTAAAAGGGATGTTTGTGGGATAAATGCCTCCATAAGGGGAAAAAATATCTCAAATTATCAAACTACCTTTTACCTCAATGAACTAGTAACATAAAGGCAAAATCAGTCTCCAAAGTTAGTAGAAGAAGAGAGACAATGAAATCAGAGCAGAAATAAACAAAATGGAAAGTACAAAAAAAAACAAAAAACAGGAAAGTTGAGGACAATTCAGCGTTTTCCTCCTCTGGAAAAATAGACAAAATGAACAAAACTTTGACTAGAGTAACTATGAAGAAAAGAGAAGGCTCAAAATAAATAAAATCAGGAATAAAAGAGGATACATTACAATAGATACTACAGAATTGCCAAGGAGCATTAGAGACTAATATGAACAACAGTATAAAAATTGGGTAGTCACAAAGAGATGGATAAATGACTGTTAATATGTAAATTTGGAAGAATAAATTGTGAACAATAAAAAAGTTGAAACAGACAAATAATGACAAAGGGGATTCTGATCAATAATCAAAAATCACAGAGCAACACAAGTCCAGGGTTTCACTGGGACATTGTGCCAAAAATTAAGAAGGATGACAGAAGAAGAAATATGATCAGTCAATGAATATATCAACAATTGTTCAACATTTCTAGCAATAATAGAAATGGAAATTAAAACTACACAGATTCCATCCCACCACAATGAGAATGGCAATTAATAAGAATTGATGTATCAATAAATATTGGTAATGATGTGGGGAGAAAGATTCCTTCATACATTCTGGTAGGACTGTGACTTGGTGCAACCACTCTGGAAAATAGTATGGAGATTCCTCAGAACACTTGGAATGGAACCACCATTTGACCCAATTATCCCACTCCTCAGTTTATACCCAAAGTACGTAAAGTCAGCGTACTACAGTGAAGCAGCCACATCAGTGTTTATAACAGCTCAATTCACAATAACTAAGCTATGGAACCAGCCTAGATGCCCTTAAACAGATGAATGGGATAAGAAAATGTGGTATATATACACAGTAGAATGTTACTCAGCCATAAAGAAGAACAAAATTATGACATTTGCAAGTAAATGGAGAGTGAGACTACCATGCTACGTATATGCCAATCCGAAGAAATCAAAGGCTGAATGTTCTGTCTGATATGCAAATGCTAGCTCACAGTAAGTGGTGATGGGGGGGATAGAAGTTCATTTGATTAGACAAAGAGGAATGAAGTGAAGGGAGGTGCAATGGAAATAGGAAAGACAACAGAATGAATAAGACATCACTTTTCTATGTTCTTATATGAATACGCAACAATGGAACTCCATATCATGAACAACACAAAAATGGGAAGTTATACTCTATGTATGTACGATATGGAAAAATACATTGTACTGTCAAGTGTAACTAAAAAGAACAAATAAAAAGATTTTTAAAAAGAAGAATGAATACCAAATATAATGTTAATTTAAATTGTCAACTTCATTGGATTAATGATGCCAAGGATTAAGAGGCTTCTGGGTATGTCAGTGAGGGAGGGTCTAGGAATGATTTGCATGTAGGATAGCAAACTGAAACGGACACCCTCTGTAAGTGTGGGCATTATTGTTCAATAGTTGGGAGGATTGAATGGGATAAAATTTGGAAGAAGGAAGCGCATGCAGATGTAAGCACAATTCTTTTTCAACAGGTTCTTGATTGGTGCTAGGATTGTCTGAGAACATCAGACTCTTGCTCTTTCACTCTGCCAAAGCAGACTCTGCCAGTGTGTTGCTCCCTGTCAGGCAACAAGGCCTTTTCCAATGCATTTTTATACATAAGTGATGAATCTTCAGAAAGAGAAATTAGGAAAACTACCCCATTCACAATAGCATCAAAAAAAATAAAATACTTGGGAATCAATCTCACAAAGAGGTGAAAGACCTCTACAATGAGAACTACAGAACACTAAAGAAATAAATTAAAGAAAACCTTAGAAGATGGAAAGATCTCCCATGTTCCTGGATAGGCAGAATTAATATTGTCAAAATGGCTATACTACCTAAAGTGCTATACCGATTCAATGCAATTCCAATTAAAATCCCAATGATGTACCTTGCAGAAATAGAGCAAGCAATTATGAAATTCATCTGGAAGAATAAAAAACCTAGAATAGCTAAAGCAATCCTCAGTAGCAAGAGCGAAGCAGGGGGTATTGCAATACCAGATCTTCAACTCTACTACAAAGCAATAGTAACAAAAAGGGCATGGTTTTGGCACCAAAATAGACAGGTAGATCAATGGTACAGAATAGAGGACATGGACACAAACCCAAATAAATACAATTTTCTCATACTAGACAAAGGTGCCAAAAATATGCAATGGAGAAAAGATAGCCTCTTCAACAAATGGTGCTGGGAAAACTGGAAATCCATACGCAACAGAATGAAATTAAACCCCTATCTCTCATCCTGCACTAAACTCAACTCAAAATGGATCAAAGACCTTGGAATCAGACCAGAGACCCTTCATCTTAAAGAAGAAAAAGTAGGTCCAAATCTTCAACATGTCGGCTTAGGATCAGACTTCCTTAACAGGACTCCCATAGCACAAGAAATAAAAGCGAGAATCAACAACTGGGATAGATTCAAACTAAAAAGCTTTTTCTCAGCAAAGGAAACTATCAAAATGTGAAGAGAGAGCCTACAGAGTGGGAGAAAATCTTTGCCACTCATACTTCAGATAGAGCACTAATTTCCAGAATCTATAAAGAACTCAAAAAACTCTACACCAAGAATACAAATAACCCAATCAACAAATGGGTTAAGGAAATGAACAGACACTTCACAGAAGAAGATGTACAAGCAATCAACAGATATATGAAAAAATGTTCAACATCTCTAGTAATAAGAGAAATGCAAATCAAAACTACCCTAAGATTCCATCTCACCCCAATTAGAATGGCAATTATCAAGAACAGAAGCAACAACAGGTGTTGGCGAGGATGTGGGAAAAAGGTATACTCTTACATTGCTGGTGGGGCTGCAAATTAGTGCAGCCACTCTGGAAAGCAGTGTGGAGACTCCTTAGAAAACTTGGAATGGAACCACCATTTGACCCAGCTATCCCACTCCTTGGCCTATACCCAAAGGACTTAAAATCAGCATATTACAGAGATACAGCCACATCAATGTTCATAGCTGCTCAGTTCACAATAGCCAGATTGTGGAACCAACCTAGATGCCCTTCAGTTGATGAATGGATAAAGAAACTGTGGCATATATATACAATGGAATATTACTTAGCCATAAAGAATGATGAAATTATGGCTTTTGCAGGCACATGAATGAAACTGGAGAATATCATGCTAAGTGAGATAAGCCAATCTCAAAAAACCAAAGGACAAATGATCTCGCTGATAAATGGATGATGACACATAATGGGAGGTGGGAGGGGTTAGTGTTAGGGTTAGGGTTAGGGTTAGGGAGGGGGCAGGAATGGAGGAAGGAAGGACGGTATAGAGGGAAAAGAAGGGTGGGAGGGGTGGGGGGAAGGAAAAGAATAACAGAATCAAACAACATTACCCTATGTAAATTTATGATTACACAAATGTACATGCCTTTACTCCATGTACAAACAGAGAAACAACATGTATCCCATTTGTTTACAATAAAAAAAAAATCAAACAAAAAATGACAAACAACTACAACAAAAGACTATCAACACATTAGTTACAGAGGAATACACTCTACATAACAAAAGTCATAGATAACATGGCTTCATACTTAATAGTGCAAAGGAAAACCTTTTCCTGTAGATCAGGAACAAAACAAGAATGCCCACTTTAGTCACTTCTATTCAATATTAGAGTGGAATTCCTAACCAGAGTAATTAGGCAAGAAAAATGAAAAGTCATCCAAATAAGAAAGGAGAAGTGAAATGGTCCTTGTAAATGACATGATCCTATAGAGTATAGAAAACTCTAAAGTCCCCCCAAAATATTGCTTGAACAAATAAACTAATACAGTGAAGTTGCAGGATATGAAATAAACATACAAACCTCAGCAGCCTTTGTATATGCTGACAGTGAAATCAAAAGAACAAATTTAACTGAGGAAGCAAAGGATCTATATATTAACAACTATAAAATACTGATGAAAGAAATTGAAGAGGAGATATATTAATGGAAAGAGATCTTATGTTAGTGGATTAAGAGAATTAATAATGTTAAAATATTTAAACTAAAAAAAATATTTAAACTATCCAGAGTTACCTATAAATTCCATGCAATTCCTATCAAAATTCAATGCCATTTTTCACAGAACTAAAAAAACTATCCTAACATTCCAATGAAGAAACATCAAAGGAGAAAAATGAAACAAATTTCCCAAGCAATCTTGAGCAAGAGGAACAAAGATGCTGTATCATATTTCCAGTTTCATATTATACTGTAAAATTATGATAATCTAAACATTCTGTGTATTTTATACATAAACATGAATAATTGAATAATGTCATGTTGCTGTTATTATTTTGAACAAAGTGTAATATTACATTAATTTTAAAAAAAACATAGAAGTATTTTACCTTCACTTTTTTCTTTTTTGATGCTCTTCCCTTTTGAAAAACACAAAGCAGGTTGCAAGGAAGGGCAAAGCTCTGGATCCTTCCACTGGAGAAATAAAATTCATGTATTGAATAAATACCTATTATTCATTAACATATTAATAAATTTTTATTAAACAACTCTATAAAGAAAAATTTTTAAATAAATATTTTATAATATATATGAACTGTAAAGATAAATGGTAACTCTGGGTTCTATTTCATTGAAAAATAAATGGTGAATCTTGGGATTGAATTGAGATAAGCTAAAAATACCTTCAAAATTTTAATGATCTAATAAAAGATCCTGTGCATTTTTTCTGTGGTTTATTTCAACGGATTTTATTTTTTACTTTCCAACGTGTTTTTGGAAACATTATATTTGCTTATTATTGTTCTAGTTATAAATAAAATTACATTTTATTACATTTCCTAATTGTGAAAAGTAATAACTTCATTTCAATGATGTGTGCTTCTAATGAATAAATGTTTAAAACTTCCTCATTTAAATTCTCATATAGCAAAGGTCAATATTCTGAAAGAGAGGAGCACACCTCTTTGAGGTCTCTATAATTTTCAAGATGCACCAGAGGATCCTGAAAATAAAGAATTTGAGAAGGGTTAATGTTGATAGTAATACAAATGCCTATTTTCATGTTTAATTGAGGATGAGTATTATGTCTTATAATATTAATCTCTTGAAGATTCAAGAAGGTGGACTAGAGGGAGGCCGCGTTCCTTGTCACTCCATAACTCTGGATTCAAGCAGAGGAAAATCTTTTCTCTCTGAGGCTGTCTTTGGTACTCATCAATCCCCTGCTGTTTTCCCAAATTGCACACCCAGTCACCAGCCTTCTGCCAGCATACTGCCTACTTTTTGAATGCAGATCGCTCACTGACTGCTGCCTAGCATCCATCATTTCCTGTTTGCCTGCCTCTTGCCTGCCCATCACCTGCACTTCACCTACCTATCACCCACCGCCTGAGGTCCACAGGCTGATCGCCCACCTGTAGCCTACAGACTGTTCCCCAGACCACCCACAGACTGCCAGTGGATCACCTGCTGTCCACAGTTGCCTGGAAGTCCTTTGTCACAGTACCTGCCATTTTGGGACGACAACCAGGACTTTCAGGACCCCCAGCTCAACTGGCCACACCCTGCTTTCAGAACTCCTGTCCTACCCATACCCCATGTAGACTTCGCACCCGCTGCTGGTTGGTGCCCATGCTGTGGCTCCCCATGTGCCAACACTGGAAGCCAGTGCAGCCATCTTGATTATCCTGGAAGGGGAAACTGCCCTTCAGGTGGAGCAAATCCCATCCTGAGATGCCTGCTGGAGACTGGAAGCTCATTGTGAGGTACCCTCCTGCATCAGGCTACTGAAAACTGGGAGGTTTGAATAGTACATGACTGTTATAGTATATATATTTTTTATCCTCCTTTTTAATATTTGGAAGTTTTTATTTCTGTATTTTTCTTACTCTATTTTCCTTTTGTTTACCTGTTTCCTCAGAGTGTCCTTCTCCTTTTTATCATGCTAACAACCAACTTCTTTTGATTCTGCTTTCACTCATCCTGCAATCTAGTACCTCTATATACTCTTTTTGTTACCATTAACAGTTACACCCTCACCCCTCCCCATTCCCCTTGTACACAATTAAAAACTGTAGACCACATGGCAAATCTATCTATTGGTTATACTGTAGATAATAATCAAACTCATCCTCTCTGTTTATTATGACAATACGTTTGAATTCTTCGTAGGGGTTATTTGGTTTAGGGCTGCATATTGTTCATATTGGGTGCTGCTAATATTGATCTCCTCCTCAAAGGAGAGGTACTGGAAACCTGAAGGGTCACTATAAGCATATAGGGAGGAAATCACAATACCCCAGATCCACACTGCTAGAGGGGAAGATATGTGAACAACAGAAAAAAAGCAAGGGAAGAAAGTGTTCCAAACAAACCAAGATTCTATATTAATAGAATCCAATGATAGCATGGTAGAAGAAATGTCAGGAAAGGAGTTCAAAATATACATAATTGAAATAATCCCAAAGCAAGGGATAAGATAAGAGAGAAAATGCAGGCAATAAATGATCACTCCAATAAGCAGGGGAAAAAAAGCAACTGAAGGAAGCTAAAGATAATTTCAATAAAGAAGTAGAGATTCTGAAAAAAAATCAAACAAAAATACTTGCAATAAAGGAAACAATAAAACAAATGAAAACCTCAGTGGAAAAGATCACCAACAGACTAGATCACTTGGAAGAGAGAACCTTAATCAATGAAGCAAAATGTTTAATCTTGAATATGAAGTTGACAAAAAGAGAAGATGGAAAGAAATCATGAATGGAACCTCCAATGACTATGGGATACCATGAAAAGGCCAAATTTAAGAATTACTGGGATTGAGGAAGGCACAGAGACAAACCAAAGGAATTAACAACCTATTCAATGAAACAGTGTCAGAAAATTTCCCAAACCTAAAGAATGAAATGGAAAATCAAATACAAGAAGCTTACAGAACACCAAATGTACAAAATTGCAACAGATCCACACCAACGCACATTATTATAAAAATGCCTAATATCCAAACTAAAGATAGAACTTTAAAGGCTGCAAGAGAAACCATCAGATTACATATAGGGGGAAACCAATATGAATATGAGCAGATCTTGAACCCAGGACCTAAAAGCTACAAGGGCATAGAACAACAAATTTCAACCTCTGAAAGAACATTGCCAACAAAGAATTTTATACCCAGCAAAACTAACCTTTAGATTAGACAACAAAATAAAATTCTTCCATGATAAAAATGAGGTAAAAGAATTTTCAAATAGAAATCCTATGCTACATCCTCAGAAAATACTCCATGAGGGGGAAATGAAAAACAATCATGTAACTCAGCAAAGGGAGGAACTACCCTAAAGTAAAACCAATCAAAAAATAAATGATGCTGAGCTAAAAAACTGAAAATAAGCCAAAATAACCAGGAACATAAATCATATCTCAATAATAATCCTGAATATGAATAGCCTAAACTCATTCATCAAAAGACACACACTGGAAGATTGGAAAAGAAAGATCCACCAATATGCTGCCTTCAAGAGACTCATCTCATAGAAAAAGACATCCACGGACTAAAGGTGAAAGGATGGGAGAAAACATTACATACACATGAACTCAGGGGTTTCCATCCTTATATCAGATAAAATGGACATCAAGACAAAGTTAGAAGAGATAAAGAAGGACTTTTCATACAGCTTAAGGGAAACATAAATCAGGAAGTCTCAATGATGGTAAATATATATGCCCTAAACATGGAAACATCCATGTACATCAAACAAATCCTTCTCAATTCCAAGAACCAAATAGACCACAATACAATAACTCTGGGTGACATGAACACATCGCTCTCACCACTGGATAGATCTTCCAAACAAAAACTGAACAAAGAAACTATAGAACTCAATAACACAATTAAATAATTTAGACTTAACAGACATATATAGAATATTCCATCCATCAACTAACGAATACACTTTCTTCTCAGCAGCACATGGATCCTTCTCTAAAATATACCATAGGTTATACCACAAAGCAGCCCTTAGTAAGTGCAAAGAAAAATAGAGATACTACCTTGTATTCTATCAGATCATAATGGAATAAAACTAGAAATCAATGATAAACTAAAAAACAGAAACTACTCCAAAACATGAGGACTAAATAATAAAATAATATGCTAGTCAATAAAGCAGGAATAACAGAAGACATCAGGGAAGAGACACAAAAATTCTTAGAAGTAAATGAGAATGATGATACAACATATCAAAATCTCTGGGACACTATGAAAGCAGTACTAAGAAGAAAATTCATTGCATGGAGAAGATTTTAGAAATGAACAAAAGGCAACAACTAAATGACCTAACATTATACCTCAAAGCTCTAGAAAAACAGAACAACACCAAAAGTAGTAAAAGACAGGAAATAATTAAATCAAGAGCTGAAATCAATGAAATTGACACAAAAGAAACACTTCAAAAAACCAAAAGCTTCCAATACGAATTGGAAAAGAAGAACTCAAGCTACCACTATTTGCCAATGACATAATTCTATATTTAGAGGATCCAAAAAACTACACTAGAAAATTTCTAGAACTAATAAATGAATTCACAAAAGTAGCAGGATACACAATCAACATGCATAAATCGAATGCAATTCTATTCATACGTCATGAATCCTATGAAAGACAAATTAGGAAAACTACTCCATTCCCAAGCCTAAAAAAAAAAAAAATATTGGGAATCAATCTAACAAAAGAGGTGAGAGACCTTTACAATGAAAACTACAGACACTAAAGAAAGGAATTAGAGAAAACCTTAGAAGATGGAAAGATCTCCCTTGTTCTTGGATAGGCAGAATTAATATGGTCAAAATGGCCATTCTACCAAAGGTGCTATACAGATCCAATGCAATTCCAATTAAAATCCCAATGACATTCCTCATGGAAATAGAGAAAGCAATCATTCAATTCATCTGGAAGAATAAAAGACCCAGAATAGCTAAAGCAATCCTGGGAAGGAAGAGTGATAAAGGAGGTAACACAATAGCAGACCTTAAACGCTACTATAGAGCAATAGTAACAAAAATGGCATGGTATTGGCATCAAAATAGACAGGTAGACCAATGATACAGAATAGAAGACACAGAGACAAACCCACATGAGTACAGTTATCTCATATTAGACAAACGTGCCAAAAACATACAATGCTGTTGGGAAAAGTGGAAATCCATATGCAGTAAAATGACATTATAACTCTCTCTCACCCTGTACAAAACTCAACTCAAAATGGATCAAGGATCTAGGAATTAGACCTGAGACCCTTCACCAAGTAGAAGAAAAAGTAGGCTCGATTCTTCAACATATTGGCTTAGGGCCAGATTTCCTTAACAAGACCGCCAGAGCACAAGAAATAAAATCAAGAATCAATAAATGGGATGGATTCAAAATAAAAAGCTTTTTCTCAGCAATGGAAACAATCAATAATGTGAAAAGAGAGTCTAAACAGTGGGAGAAAATCTTTTCCACACACACCTCAGATAGAGCACTAATCTCCAAAATTTATAAAGATCTTTAAAAAGTTTACACCAAAAATACTGAGAACCCAATCAATAAATGGACCAAGGAACTGGGCAGACACTTCACAGAAGAAGATATACAGGTGATCAACAAATACATGAAAAGTGCTCATCATCTCTAGTAATTAGAGAAATGCAAATCAAAACCACCCTAAGAGTTCATCTCACCCCAATTAGAATTGCTATGATCAAGAACACAAGCAAAAGTAAGTGTTGGTGTGGATGTGGGGAAAAAGGCGCACTCATACATTGCTGGTGGAGTTGCAAATTTGTGCAGCCACTCTGGAAAGCAGTATGCAGATTCTTCAGAAAACTGGAATAGAACCAACATTTGACGCAGCTATCCCACTCATCAATTTATAACCAAAGTTCTTAAAATCAGCATACTACACTGACACAGTCACATCAGTGTTTATACAAGCTCAATTCACAATAGCCAGATTGTGGAACCAACCTAGATGCCCTTCAATTGATGAATGGATAAAGAAACTGTAGAATATACATACACAATGTAATACTAGTCAGTCATAAAGAAGAATAAAATTATGGAATTTGTGGGAAATGAATGGAGTTGGAGAATCATGTTAAGTGAAATGTCAATCCCCAAAAACCAAAGGCTGAATGTTTTCTCTGATAATTGGATGATGATACAGAACAGGTGCAGGCAGGGTGTCAGTGGGGGTAAGAGAAGAATGGAGGAACTTTCAATTGTGTAGAGGAAAATGGGGTAGGAGGGTTGGGGAATGGAAAGATAGTGGACTGAGAGAGACATTATTACCCTATGTACATGTATGATTACATGAATGGTATGAATCTACCTTATGTAAAACCATAAAATTGAATAGTTGTACCCCATTTGTGTCCAATGAATCAAAATATGGTCTGTAAAAATAAACATATATATATATAATATTGATCTATTTTTCTTTATTGTTTGTCTTATTCAAATCAAAGAAAGACAAATGTGGCATTTTCCTGACCGGAAGTAATGACCACGGGGCAGCTCCAGATTCCATGCAGAGCCATGTCCAAGTTGGGGACGGGAGGTAAGGAGGATACAGAAGAGTAGGAAGAGCCTGATTGGAAGACATCACCCTCCACATGAACACAGGGAGTGAGAATCTCACCAAAACTCTCCATCTCCCTGGACAATCTTGCTCAGTCATACAGTTTCTGTGAAATTGAGAACCACAATGAAAAGCTTACGTTCAGGGAAAGGGAGAAGAGCCTATGTTCATGTCTCCCACCTGCTGCCTCACTCACCCCCCCTGGGTGACTGCTCCTGCCCAGCTGTGGGTTCTCTGTAACCCCAGCAGCAGCTGGCGGGGAGAGAATTCTGCATCTGAGCTGTGTGAGAAGGGGCGTATGCAGCCAAGATCTGTGTGCCACTGATCAGACACTTTCAGTTCCTTTGTCCTTTCCCACATCCTGCATGTCTTGTCACAGGCCTTTAGAAAGACTGGTTCTTCAGTTTCAATTCTACTCACCACTGGATTCAGACATCAATAAACTACTGTAAAGGGGCTGTGGCCAACTCCAGCTAATGTCAGAGTTCAGAATATGCTCCCCCAAATGGGACACCTTGGAACCTGAGAAAACCAGAGAATTAAGAAAGTCATTCTTTTTTGTGTGCTCTGGCCATAAAAGCATTCTCTGAAATTCCTCCCCTAAATGTGGGTCATAAGACATGCAATGGGCATCCTGCCCTGTGCCCAGAGAACAGGCATGAAACCAGCAACTCCCAGAAGAATCTAAACAAAAGGCCTTGGTGACCCCCAGTTTGTTACCATTAGATCAGACCCTCATTGGGCAATCATCCTGCCACAGGCTATGCCCCTTCATCTTTCCTAAGCATGAACAGTGTCCCAGGGTCTTCTCATCTTCATTTCTGAACCCTCCGATGTCATATAAACATTGTCTAAATAAATTTGTCTTGCTTTATTTATTGATCTGTCTTTTATTACAGTTGCTCACAACTGTTGAGCAAAAGACTGCTATTTCTTCTCTCGCTGTATATACAAAGATGACCAGAAGGCCTTCCAGTCTATACCCCCTGCCACATTGGAAGACACCCATCAGAGGGCAATGACCCTGGAGCAGACAAGGGCTGCCCAACCAGCATCTCTAAATTGCCATTAGGGCCCTGCTTCTAGAAACTCCTGAGGAGCCCTCTCAGATACAGATGTTGTTTGCCCCGAGCACGAATTTCCTTTTCTTTGGGATTCCAGGCAGTTCTCCTTGCCATATTTATTTAATTCTCATAATCCCTCTTAGGGGCTGTGATGGTTAAATTAGGTGTCACCTTGACTGGATGAAATAATACTTGGAGAACTGGCAAAGCATTATTTCTGGGTCTACCTGTGAAAGTGTGACTAGAGGAAATCGGTGTATGAGTCAGTGAACTGAATGGGAAGATCAATGTGGTAAGGTGCCATCTAAACAGCTTGAGGCTTAAACAGAACTCTCTCTCTCTCTCTCTCTCTCTCTCTCTCTCTCTCTGCTCCCCAAAAATTAGGACACTCAACTCTCCTGCTTTTGGACTTCAGAAGTTCATATTCCGTGGTTCTGTGGACTGCAGTTTTTACACTAACTGCCTCCCTAGATTCTCTAAACTTGAAGTTTGATAGAAATGCATTATCAGTTTCCCTAGTCTGAGGCTGCCAGATTAGGATGGAGTCACACTACTCGCATCCCAGAATCTCCAGTTGCAGATGCCTGTTGTGTGAATACTTAGCCAAAATAATCAATGTAGTCAATCCCTTTAATAAATCCCCTCTTTCTCTATCTACGTATATACCTACCTAGCTACATACATATCTACTTACAACAAATGTCTTAAATATGTTCAAGTACTTCTTGGGCCTTCCAGCATCTAATGAATGCTTGACAAGGAGGTAGAGGTGCCAGGACCCCTCACTCAACCACTGCATGTTCACACCCATCCAGGCCTGTGGAGCCAAACTCATCATGTTCTGACTGTGGATCCACAAGTAACCCTATGACTTGGCTCTAGTCTCTCTCAGCTTTAGTAAGGAAGCAATCATACCTACTCAGAGAACTGGTGGGAGACATGCTCTTCCATGACCCTGAAAGCAAGTCCACCAACCTCAGTCCAGCAGCAGGTCTTGAAACACACTGCTCTCTATAATCTGGGGCCAGTGCTGCCCATGCAAGAACCTGCCCAGGGACTAGTAGAAGTCTTTCCAAAGACCCACTGGGATGCATATCCATCTATTTAACTGATACCAGGCCCACCTTTTACATACTCAACTGTGGAACCTAAGGAAATTCTTCTCCCTGTGCCAGCCCTACTGAACAAAGTCCTGGTCTTATCCATCCATTGACCATGCAGTGTTCATGCCAAATCCCTATCCCCTAGAAAAAGGCCCTGCCAACTTCCTACTGTACTACAGATTCAGCTGCTGCCCATGATCTGACTTCATTTCCACCTGAATGACATCCCAGTAGCAGTTCCATCAACCTGGGGAAGCAATGGATACAATCTTTACCTGCTGAAACCAGTTTGTAAAGAATGGAAGAACTTCTTACACCTTCTAATGCACAGACATGGATGCAATATACATGGATCCTGATGTATTAGCCAAACACATCACCAACAAAGGAATTAAATAAATCACTAGTAACTAATCCCTGGGAAACAGAGATCTAAGAATTACTGGACAAAAGATTTAAAATTAAATACTTAAAGCAGCTTATTGACATGCAGGAGAAGACAAACACTAAATGAAATCAAGAGAAAGATTTATGAACCATAAAGGAAGTTTGATAAAGGAATAGAAGCCATGTAAAAGAACCAAAAAAGTTCTGGAGCAGAAAAAATGTACTGATAAAACTGAAAACACTTAATAGAGAGTTTCAACAGTTGCTTCAATCATGTAGAAGACAGAATCATTAAACATAAATACAGGCTGTTTGAAATCTATTAGAGAAACAAAGAATTAAAACAAAGGACAAAAGCAAAATGGAACTATGGTACATACACCATCAAACATATGAATATATGACTCAAAGGAATGTGAGACATACCACAGATAGGACCAGAAAGCTCATTCAAGTAAAAATTGTGTGGCACCTTCCCAAATCTTGGGAAAAATATTGACAGTGAGATCCATTCGCCAAAAAGACTTCTGGCAAGATCAGTTCAATAAAGAATTCAATTATTTTGGTTATAATCAACCATATACAATGATGGTGGTCCCATAATATTTTAATGGAGCTGAGAAATTCCTATTACCTAGAAAAGGAGACCTCTGGGGAAGAAAAAGAATCATTGTTGGGAGAGGGCCAACCAAGGAGTCATCTGATGGGAATTCCTATATGGAGCGCCTATTGAAAGAAAGGTAAGTTTGTATTAAGATGCAATTACTTAGGTTTTTCTTATCTGTTACAGAATCTAGCATCAAATTAACTGACCATGAGAAAATTAAATTTCAAACCTCTGCAAACTGCAAGATACCCGCAAGAATTTTTTTGGAAAAAATTGAAATTATAAATAATAACTGTGTTTCTCTAAAAAATAAACCATTCAATCCTTTCTAAATAATTTTGGTTAATTTAAAATTCCTGATGTATGACGTCTATTTAAAATACTCTCATGATTTAGGTTTGAGACTTTTTTTTATCTGTTGGTGTAAAACTCATAGGTAAGTTTGTTTTAGGGGGTTAGGTAAAAATCATGTAAATGGGTCAAGTGAGTCATGAGCATGCGTTTTTTCTTTCTTTGCTGACTTTTCTTTGATGATTACTAATGGTAAAAAAATACTAATAATAATTTCCCCTCTTATACTCTCCCAGGTGCAGGAGCTGTATTCTTTTTCCTTCAGAGAGCAGGTGATTCTGTGGAAACACTTCCAGCAAGCAAATCCCTAAGGGACATTGCTTTTTCTAGTGTGTCACCTTCAGCTGCTCCAGACTGAAATGAAACCCAGAGAGTAGTTGATCAAGGAGGAACAGAACAACCGTGCTGAAGAAATTGGACATCTGTTGGATGATCAGATGATGGAGACTAGTGACTTCTGTCTTCTGGATTAGAGTGATTTTCCCTGTATTCCAAGAAAAATGGAAGTTGACTCTGTCATTCAGGCATTTCTGTCAACCTTTGAAGATAGACAAACAAGATGACATCAATCTAATTTATGGATTTTACACTGGAAGGTAGAGTTCATGGTAAATTTCAGATTTGCTCATCCAAATGCATACTTATCAGTCAAACGGGAATTGTCTGCCCTAAAGACAGAAGTGTGTGTAGAACCAGATGCTGATAGCAAAGGGCTGTTCTGTTTGTGTAGCTAGATGGCTTATAACAGTCATTTTAACTTCATAATACAAATCATTTTTAGTTTGATAAGTACTTTGTTATTTTCCAATTAACCTGCTTAATCCTCTGAATTTTACCTTTTAAATTTCTGAGCTGAGCACAGGGGTATCATTGATGACATTATCCTCCTATAGAACCCAATTTTACAAAACCTAGTGACCTCCAGGTGCCATAAAGGACTATAATTCCAAAATCTTTATCATACACACACAGAGACATATGCATTTTTATCTGTAAATATTATTCTTATTTGTTCTAGAAAACAAACTTTTAGCCCTGATCCTAACATTCATTTTTCACTCCATCTTTGACATACAGTCTGCTCCCTCAGACTGTATTCCCTCTGAATCTCTGTACTCGTTCCAAGTTTTACTAGATGGTCTTTGGCAAAAAAGTTCTTCCTGAATGGAATTGCTCTACAATTCATTCACAGCAAAAGCTTCTGATTGCTGGTAAGTGATCTTTCCTCTGTGCCTCTCCTCTTGGAGCATATTTCTGCAGTTCTGTATGGTTATACTTCACTGAGGCACAAGACCAGAGTTAATGTAGACCTTGTGTTTTCTGTCCACCATTTTCTTACTGAGGTCTACATTGCTCCTCAGTCTGCCAATAATCCTGGGAGGAATCCAGGTTTTATTCAGCTGCTTATGAATGTAGACATACTAATTTCAAGATAACAGTATTTTCCTAGCTCCACTTGCCTCACAAGGAGGCTATCACAACTAGTAACACCCTCTGTTCTTAGATGACACAGTGTCCTCAGCCCACACTCATCAGACTTCTCCAGAGCAGGTGAACCATCTCTTCATGTTATGAGGACTCCATTACTGAAGAGGGACCTGTTGTTGGTTTTTTTTTTTTTTTTTTTTTTTTGACAAAAGATTCAACTCTCCACATTTTTTCCCCATCACTAGATCTCTTGTCACAAGGACCCTGGCACTCAGTAGTGACCTTTTCTTCTCCTGATACATGTACCTAGGTATCAAAAGTATCAAGCTGCAGATGCTGAGAGGAAGGTTTGTTAAGAGTAGGTAGCTTGTGGACTTATCTAATCAGAGTCATTTTACCTCTAATAGACAATTAATATTTATTTTGCTAATTAGTTTTATTGTTCCACTCTTCCACTTTCTAGAATTCTTGTTTTCCTCAGATTTTCTGAGCTAGGCACAGAGCACTCAAGGATGACAATGTCCTTCATGTGAAGGTAATCTTACAGAAACACACTGCCTTCAGTCAGTCACACAAAGAAGTCTCACTGGGGATCATTGCTCCTTAGTCTCTGTCTCACTTTTATAGTGCAGGGTGGTGAGAACCAGTCTATTATATCAGGGAGAAAAAGCCTTCTTTCCTCTACTTCTTTTTCTGATTTGTGTTATTGTAATTTTTTAGGGGGTCGGGAGTCCTGCGGCGTACCAGGGATTGAACTCAGGGACACTTGACCACTGAGTCACATACCCAACCTATTTTGTATTTTTCTTTTTTTTTTTTTTTTACATAGGGCAATGATGTTTATTTTTTTCCCTTCCCCCCCATCCCTCCCACCCCTCTTTTCCCTCTATACATTCCTTCTTTCCTTCATTCTTACCGCTCTCCTTATCCCTAACCCTAAACTTAACCCTAAACCTAATGCTAACCCCTCCCACCCCCAATTATATGTCCTCATCCGCTTATCAGCGAGATCATTCGTCCTTTAGTTTTTTGAGATTGACTTATCTCACTTAGCATGATATTCTCCAATTTCGTCCATTTGCCTACAAATGCCATAATTTTATCATTCTTCATTGCGGAGTAATATTCCATTGTATATATATGCCACAGTTTCTTTATCCATTCATCAACTGAAGGGCATCTAGGTTGGTTCCACAATCTGGCTATGGTGAATTGAGCAGCAATGAACATTGATGTGGCTGTATCTCTGTAGTATGCTGATTTTAAGTCCTTTGGGTATAGGCCAAGGAGTGGGATAGCTGGGTCAAATGGTGTTTCCATTCCAAGCTTTCTGAGGAATCTCCACACTGCTTTCCAGAGTGGCTGCACTAATTTGCAACCCCACCAGCAATGTATGAGTGTTCCTTTTTCACCACATCCTCGCCAATACCTATTGTTGCTTGTATTCTTGATAATCGCCATTCTAATTGGGGTGAGATGAAATCTTAGGGTAGTTTTGATTTGCTTTTCCCTTATTACTAGGGATGTTGAACATTTTTTCATATATCTGGTGATTACTTGTACATCTTCTTCTGTGAAGTATCTGTTCATTTCCTTAGCCCATTTGTTGATTGGATATTTGTATTCTTCGTGTAGAGTTTTTTGAGTTCTTTATAGATTCTGGAAATTAGCGCTCTATCTGAGGTATGGTTGGCAAAGATATTCTCCCACTCTGTAGGCTCTCTCTTCACATTTCTGATAGTTTCCTTTGCTGACAGAAAGCTTTTTAGTTTGAATCTATCCCAGTTCTTGATTCTTGCTTTTATTTCTTGTGCTATGGGAGTCCTGTTAAGGAAGTCTGATCCTAAGCCAACAAGTTGAAGATTTGGACCTACTTTTTCTTCTATAAGATGCAGTGTCTCTGGTCTGATTCCGAGGTCCTTGATCCATTTTGAGTTGAGATTTGTGTAGGGTGAGAGATAGGGGTTTAATTTCATTCTATTGCATATGGTTTTCCAGTTTTCCCAGCACCATTTGTTGAAGAGGCTATCTTTCTCCATTGCATATTTTTGGCACCATTGTCTAGTATGAGAAAATTGTATTTATTTGGGTTTGTGTCCATGTCCTCTATTCTGTACCATTGATCTACCTGTCTATTTTGGTACCAATACCATGCTGTTTTTGTTACTATTGCTTTGTAGTAGAGTTGAAGATCTAGTATTGCAATACCCCCTGCTTCGCTCTTGCTACTGAGGATTGCTTTAGCTATTCTAGGTTTTTTATTCTTCCAGATGAATTTCATAATTGCTTGCTCTATTTCTGCAAGGTACATCATTGGGATTTTAATTGGAATTGCATTGAATCGGTATAGCACTTTAGGTAGTATAGCCATTTTGACAATATTAATTTTGCCTATCCAGGAACATGGGAGATCTTTCCATCTTCTAAGGTTTTCTTTAATTTATTTCTTTAGTGTTCTGTAGTTCTCATTGTAGAGGTCTTTCACCTCTTTTGTGAGATTGATTCCCAAGTATTTTATTTTTTTCGATGCTATTGTGAATGGGGTAGTTTTCCTAATTTCTCTTTCTGAAGATTCATCACTTATGTATAAAAATGCATTGGATTTATGAGCATTGATCTTGTAACCTGCTACTTTACTGAATTCACTTATGAGTTCTAAAAGTTTTCCGATGGAATTTCCAGGTTCCTCTAAATATATAATCATATCATCAGCGAACAGGGATAGTTTGAGTTCTTCTTTTCCTATTCGTATCCCTTTAATTTCTGTGGTTTGTCTGATTGCTCTGGCTAGAGACAATGTTGAATAGAAGCGATGAAAGAGGGCATCCCTGACTCGTTCCAGTTTTTAGGGGGAACGCTTTCAGTTTTTCACCATTGAGAATGATATTAGCCCTGGGCTTAGCATAGATTGCCTTTATAATGTTAAGGAATGTTCCCACTACCCCAATTTTTTCTAGTGTTTTGAGCATGAAGGGATGCTGTATTTTATCGAATGCTTTTTCTACATCTATTGAAATAATCATGTGATTTTTAACTTTAAGTCTGTTGATATGGTGAATGACATTTATTGATTTCCAAATGTTGAACCAACCTTGCATCCCTGGGATAAAACCCACTTGATCGTGGTGCACTATCTTTTTAATATATATTTGTATGCGATTTGCTAAAATTTTGTTGAGAATTTTTGTGTTGATGTTCATTAAGGATATTGGTCTGAAATTTTCTTTCCTCGATGTGTCTCTGTCTGGTTTAGGTATCAGGGTGATATTGGCTTCAAAGAACTAGTTTGGGAGGGTTCCCTCCTCTTCAATTTCATGGAATAGTTTGAGGAGTATTGGAATGAGCTCTTCTTTAAAGGTTTGTAGAACTCGGCTGAGAACCCATCTGGTCCTGGACTTTTCTTTGTTGGTAGGCTTTTGATGACCTCTTCTATTTCATTGCTTGAAATTGGTTTATTTAAGTTGTGTATGTCCTCCTCGTTCAGTTTAGGTAATTCATATGTCTCTAGAAACCTGTTGATGTCTTCGAGGTTTTCTATTTTGTTGGAGTATAGATTTTCGAAATAGCTTCTAATTATGTTTTGTATTTCACTCGTGTCTGTTGTGATGTTTCCTTGTTCATTCCGAATTTTAGTAATTTGAGTTTTCTCCCTCTTTCTCTTTGTTAGTTGTGGCTAAGGGTTTATCAATTTTATTTATTTTTTCAAAGAACCAACTATTTATTTTGTTAATTTTTCCAATTGTTTCTTTTGTTTCAATTTTGTTGATTTCGGCTCTGAGTTTAACTATTTCCTGTCTTCTACTACTTTTGGTATTGGTCTGCTCTTCTTTTTCAAGGGCTTTGAGCTGTAGTGTTAAGTAGTTTATTTGTTGATTTCTACTTCTTTTTTTGAATGCGCCCCATGAAATAAATCTTCCTCTAAGTACTGCTTTCATAGTGTCCCAGAGATTTTGATATGATGTGTCTTTGTTCTTGCTTACTTCTAAGAATTTTTTTATTTCCCTCCTGATGTTCTGTTATCCATTCATCATATAATAGTGTATTATTTAATCTCCAGGTATTGGAGAAGTTTCTGTTTTTTATTCTGTCATTTATTTCTAATTTCAATCCATTATGATCTGATAGAGTACAAGGTAGTATCTCTATCTTCTTGTATTTGCTAACAGTAGCTTTGTGGCATAAAATATGGTCTATTTTAGAGAAGGATCCACGTGCTGCTGAGAAGAAAGTGTATTCGTTCTTTGTTGGATGGTATATTCTCTATATGTCCGTTAAGTCTAAATTGCTGATTGTGTTGTTGAGATCTATAGTTTCTTTATTCAATTTTTGTTTGGACGATCTATCCAGTGGTGAGAGAGGTGTGTTAAAATCGCCTAGTATTATTGTGTTGTGGTCTATTTGATTTCTGGAATTGAGAAGGATTTGTTTGACGTACGTGGATGAGCCAATGTTCGGGGCATAGATATTTATGATTGTTATGTCTTGCTGATTTATGCTTCCCTTAAGCAGCATGTAATGTCCTTCTTTATCCCTTCTGACTAGTTTTGGTTTGAAGTCCACATTATCTGAGATGAGGATGGATACTCCAGCTTTTTTGCTGTGTCCATATGCATGGTATGTTTTTCCCCATCCTTTCACCTTTAGTCTATGGGTGTCTCTTTCTATGAGATGAGTCTCTTGCAGGCAGCATATTGTTGGATTTTTCTTTTTAATCCAATCTGCCAGTCTGTGTCTTTTGATTGATGAATTCAGGCCATTAACATTCAGGGTTATTATTGTGATATGATTTGTATTCCCAGTCAATTGACTCATATTTGTTTTTGACATGATTTGGTTTCTCCTTTATTTGGCTATTCCTTTAGGCTAGCGCCTCCTGTTGCTGATTTGCATCATTGTTTTTCATCTCTTCCTCATGGAATATTTTGCTGAGAATGTTCTGTAATGCTGGCTTTCTTTTTGTAAATTCCTTTAGCTTTTGTTTATCATGGAAGGATCTTATTTCATCGTCAAATTTGAAGGTAAGTTTTGCTGGGTATAAGATTCTTGGTTGGCATCCGTTTTCTTTCAGGGCTTGGTATATGTTGTTCCAGGCCTTTCTAGCTTTTAGGGTCTGGATTGAAAAATCTGCTGATATTCTTATTGGTTTCCCTCTGAATGTAATTTGATTCTTTTCTCTTGCGGCCTTTAAAATTCTGTCTTTTTTTGTATGTTAGGTATTTTCATAATAATGTGCCTTGGTGTGGGTCTGTTGTAATTTTGTATGTTTGGAGTTCTATAAGCCTCTTGTACTTGGTTTTCCATTTCATTCTTCAGATTTGGGAAATTTTCTGATATTATGTCATTGAATGGATTGTTCATTCCTTTGGTTTGTTTCTCTAAGTCTTCCTCAATCCCAATAATTCTTAAATTTGGCCTTTTCATGATATCCCATAATTCTTGTAGATTCTGTTCATGATTTCTTACCATCTTTTCTGTTTGGCCAACTTTGCTTTCAAGATTAAATAATTTGTCTTCAATGTCTGAGGTTCTGTCTTCCAGGTGTTCTATCCTATTGGTTATGCTTTCTATGGAATTTTTAACTTGGTTTATTGTTTCCTTCATTTCAAGGATTTCAGTTTGGTTTTTTTTCAGTATCTCTAACTCTTTATTGAAATGATCTCTTGCTTCCCGTATTTGGTCTTTTAACTGTTGATTGGTGCGATCATTTAATGCCTGCATTTGCTCTTTCATCTCCTCCTTCAATGCCTGCATTTGCTCTTTCATCTCCTCATTTGCTTCCCTGATCGTTTTAATTACGTACATTCTGAACTCCCTTTCTGACATTTCTTCTGCTGTGCTGTCATTGGGTTTTATTGATGTAGTATCTAGGTTTGTTTGGGACATTTTCTTCCCTTGTTTTCTCATATTGGTCAGTTGTCAGTGGGACCCTGAGATATTGCAGTTTTCCGCTACTGGCTTATAGTGTCCCGGTAGATTTCCAGTGTATCACCTCCCAGCCTTCAGTAGCCTGATATCTTGGAGGAATCTGATAATGGAGCACATCCGAAGAAAACTGCCCCTAGCCCCCTACTGGTTCCAAGGTTTGGAACTGGCTCTGTGCGGAAAGGCTCTCACTGTGGGCCTGCACCGTGCAGCTGGCCTTGGGAAGACTCTAGCTGCCCTGCCCGGCTCCGATAAGCCACCTCTATCTGGGCCTGCCACCCGGGCCGAGCTTTACCCAGTGGGCAGACTCACCTGTGGCTCTATTTCAGTCCCAGTCTCTCAATGCCTCCCCTTCTTAACTCCTGGGTTCTGGAGTGACTGGGGGTGCAGTCACCCTCTAGGCCGCCATCTTGGATCGCCCCGTGAAGAGAGCCTGCAGCCCGAGTGGGCAGAGCCTCCTGAAGAGGTTTCTGGCTGCCCTGCCCTGATCCCAGAGGCTGCTTGCGGATCGAAGCTCTCCGTTGGTTCGGGGGCTTGTGGCTGGTTTTAGGTAGAAAACCTCTCACTGGGCGGTCTGGTCTGAGAAGCTAGCCTTGAAAGGCACCTCCCACCGCAGGGGTCCAGGCTACTTGGGGAGGTCTCTGGCTGCCCTATCCTGGTCCCTGAAGCTGCTTGGGTGCCAGAGTACGCTGTGCTACGCTGGCTCCAGGACTTGGAGCTTGTTCTGGTCAGAAAGGCTCTCACTAGCTGGCCCGCTCCGAGAACCTGGAGAAGCTGGCTGTGTGGGCGGGGCCCACCGCCGGAGTGCGCAGGACTGCCTGTGGAAGACTCTAGCTGCCCTGCCCGGCTCCGATAAGCCACCTCTATCTGGGCCTGCCACCCGGGCCGAGCTTTACCCAGTGGGCAGACTCACCCGTGGCTCTATTTCAGTCCGAGTCTCTCAGTGCCTCCCCTTCTTAACTCCTGGGTTCTGGAGCGACTGGGGGTGCAGTCTCCCTCTAGGCTGCCATCTTGGATCGCCCCGTGAAGGGAGCCTACAGCCCGAGTGGGCAGAGCCGCCTGAAGAGGTCTTTGGCTGCCCTGCCCTGATCCCAGAGGCTGCTTGCGGATCGAAGCTCTCCGTTGGTTCGGGGGCTTGTGGCTGGTTCTATGTAGAATGCCTCTCACTGGGCGGTCTGGTCTGAGAAAGTAGCCTTGAAAGGCACCTCCCACTGCAGGGGTGCAGGCTACTTGGGGAAGTCTCTGGCTGCCCTATCCTGGTCCCTGAAGCTGCTTGTGTGCCGGAGTACGCTGCGCTGCACTGGCCCTATTTTGTATTTTTTAGAGACAGGGTTTCACTGAATCATTTAGCACCTCGCCATTGCTGAGGCTGGCTTTGAACTCTCCATCCTCCTGACTTAGCCTCCTGAGCTGCTGGGATTACAGGCATGCACCACCACACCTGGTCTGTCACTGTAATTGTTTTGTACATTCTACTTAATAGTGGTTTACCTGGAAAGCTTTGTCTTCCTGCTCATGCATTAGGTTCTTATAATGAAGTCAGACACACAATGGAAAGTAAAAGAAAAGTGAAAGGCTGCCCTGCTTTGCTCTATCAGATTTTGATTCTCATTGCAACTTTCCTAAAAAGCAAAACTAGAAAGTTTGTGGGTAAAAAGGAAAAAGAAAAGGGTGTCATAATTTCATGAAAGTGAAAGAAGGAAGGACTTTCCCTTGACTAGTGGCCGAGTGTCACTTAGCCACATGCAATGCAGCAGAGGGAGCACCAGGGCCATTGCAGAGGGGAAGACTGAGGGCCAATGCTCAGGTGCCCAAGGCAGGGAGATGCCTGCCTCTGACATAGAGGAAAAGACCAGTCACTGGAGTGCCTGACTGTTGTCTCAATTAATCTAGATGTGATCAGCCTTAGGAGAAGAGAGGGCAGTCACATCAACCAATAGCAGCCTGGCCAGCAGGCTCCAGTACTACCACACTTTCCCTGTCTGGCAGGACAGAGGATATTGGCCTTGACTCTGCACTTCAACTTGGTCATAATCTACTCAGACAATGAAAAGTCTGCCCTGAGAAACCTAGAATTGAAAGCAAGGATCTTGATGACTCAAAATTGGATTCTTATTCTGGAAAATGCTTCTGATCTACTAACAATGATATTAAAATAATACCATTAAAATGTATTACAGGATGACCATAAACAAATCTGTTTTAAAATCTTTGAAAGCATTAATTCATACTTCCTCTTAATAATATTTGTGTTAGGTCATCTAAAGGGCTCTTGGAGACAGACATAAATCTGGACAAATGAACTGTTCCAAAAACACCAATGATTCAAGGTCAGTACCTCAGGGATAGTGAGGTAATGGCTTGTCTGGAAGGTTCTATTAAGGACTCAAAGAACAAAAATGGACTTAGATTTGTGAACCAAATACATTCTGACCTGACATCCATACAGCAGAGAGATTGAGATGCCAAATGATGCTGGATTCCTCATCAAATGTCAAGGTATTGCTGTGCATTATATTTTAGGCCACCAGGGGCATGCTGTTGAGATAACTGACTGTCTTTAAGTTCTAAAGAAAATGAGACAACACATCCTTCAAACACTTGTAACAGAAAAGATTTTGCGTCAAGTGAAATAGTCTAAAATTAAGGAGTGATTTCTCCAATGAAATACAGTCAACTAAATTAAGTAACCCAATAACCTCTGAACCCAGAAAACCTCTTTAGTTTTTCCTCTAGTGTTTTCTTTTGAAGTAAAGATTAATCAATAAAATCACCAGGGTTGAAGGATGTAGTTTTGTGGTAGAGCGTGCACCTAACATATGCCAGCCTGAGTTCAATCCACAGTGAATGCACATGTGTACACACGCGCGCACACACACACACACACACACACACACACACACACACACAAGCACTTAATGGTAGCCCTGTCACATGGGTTCTGAATTGTTACCTTTAGAGATTCCATGGCACAGTACCTGTAAGGAAGTCTGCTGTTCTCATTCCCAAAGATCAAAACACCCCTCCAGCCCCGCCCAAACCTCATGCTGTCTATGACAGTGTTCAGGGAAGAATCTCTTCTGTTTCTTTTTCTACCCACTCGTTCAATTGTCAGTGCTGACAATACTTTTTGTATGACCATGATGGAAGAATATGATGCTTTCTTTACACAGAATCCTTGAAGGCTCTTTAAAGGCTACATCCCAAAGAGAAGCTGGTTTTCACCTAAACTCAGCCACAATGCATGTAATGATTGGCAGTATTTAGCCTTCTAGACCCTTTCTATTAGAAAATCATAAAACATGGCAGCATTGAATTAAATAAGACATTAAAACTCATATTAAATGAGAAAATAATAAAAACTTACTAAAGAAGGACATTATTTGCTTTTTTTTATGGACTCTTATCCTCAGGAATTGCTCCAAACCCTGAACATTATCTGTGCATCCACTCAGTGCAGATATACCCAATACAAAGAAAACAAACAACTGGTCCACCAGTTTCTCCTTTTCAATCAATTCTGTAAATAAATGAATCATCAAGAAAGTCTTTGCTGCCATTAGAAATTTTGACCTTTCAATATGTGTGTTACTAATGCCTGTCCTGGTGGGAAGGCCGTGCTCCATGCGCTGCTAAATGTGCTGTTCAATTACCTACCAGCATACTCTCTGCTCAAGTACAACTTCATTTTGTTTTATTTTAAAGGACGCTAACTGGTGATCAAAATGTAAGATTTCCTGACTCCATGAATAATTTTCCCCATGCTGTGTTCATTTGCTGGATTCATGGGAATCACTCTTGTCCCCTCCCATACCCTTCCATTTGGGATGGTCTCAGTGTCACCTGAGCTGGGAACATTGATGTTGCCCATATCTCCATGGGAGAGTGCTACAACATCTACTTTGCTGTTCTCTTGCTTTGAATTGGAATTTAAATGGAAAAGAATGAAAAGAAATATTTATCCAACTTCTCGTCCTCCTGCAAGATGTAGAGTTAAGAAAATTGAAGAAGTACTGAATGAAGAATGCAAAACATTAATGAAATATAAAGAAAATGACTGGTTTTATTGTTCATATTGTAAATATATACATATACATAATACTAAATAGATGAAATAAATTAAATTTTATAAATAGTTAAATAAAAAATATTTTTAAAAGTAAATAGACACAGCTGCAGGGATATAAGGGTGAACTGCCTGTAGAATTGAAACCAATGTGGCACAAACTCCTGAAATCATCTGAAAAATTGAATTATTTTGACAGTTACAGCAGGAATCAGAGTCTTTGAAACAGCAGACCTTGAGGGAACGTGGTAAGCTGTATCCTCAGTGAGAATCATCTCCCTGTTGCACCAGGTCTCATTCCTTACTCCTTAGTCTTTCATACAAGTTTGCTGATGAAGAGAAGGATCTCACGATTTCTGCTCTGACCACCTCCCAGGCACAAGGGAGGTGTTTCCTCCCCTTCAGGTAGACAGTGATCCTGTGGAAGTACTTCCTCAGAGCCCTCAGCGGAGCCTCTTCCACCCCCACCTGCTGGGTCACACAGGCTTTCAGGTCATCCAGCTGCTGATAGAGGCCAGTGAGGAATGTGTCCAGGAGGGTCTTGTCCCAAGCAGCAAAGGACTCCTGGGTGCTGAAGAGGTTGAAGACCTGCTGGGTCATCTCGTGGAGGATAGAGACAGCTTGAGCCTTCTGCACCTGCTCACCATCCATCTGCTCCTGGGGGAAGGCAAAGTCCTTTCTGTAGCTGAGGCAGGACAAGGTGGGAACTCTCCTCATTTTCTCCAGGAGCATCAGGACCCCCTCCTCATTTCTCTCAGGTGTTTCAAGACCCAGGTTGTAGATCTGAGGCAGGTCACAGCCCAGAGAACAGGTAGACTGGTAGCTGAGCACCACCAGGGCCAGCAGGACAGCCAAGGGCAAGGCCATTGGGGATCTTGCAGATGCTGCTGGGCTGCCTGAGATGGGTGATACTGGACCTTTGCCTCTAGATTCTCTGAAACCCTTGATTTGGTCCCATGTCTTAAATAGGAACCAATATATTTTCAATTTTCTGAATGTCATCCCCTAGAACTTTCTACTTCTGTTTTTACTTTCCATTGTGCTTTCACTACATGTATTTAGTGCAGTGTTTCCAAACCATATTTTCAGTGTGTATTCCTCCTTCCCTGTCCCCAGACCTCATTTTAGAATCATTTTCCCACTGAAAGACCTATTCATTTTTTATGGCTGAGGTTTTACTTGGTATTGAACCCAGAAGGGTTTTACCACTGAGCCACATGCCTAGCCCTTTTATTTTTATTTTGAGGCAGGGTCTGGCTAAGTTGCTATACCTCCCTTGGTTGCTCAGGCTGGTCTCATACTTGTGATCCTTTTGTCTCAGCCTCCACAATCACTGGAATTAAAGGTGTGTACAACCATGCCCAGCCTAATAAATTTCAATACACAAGTGTACGTATTTATATACCCAATGAATATGACTCCTTCATGAGTAAAAGTGTTAAATTTAAACTTTGTGTCAAATTCAGAGTTCTAAATGTGTAAATAAAAGTATTCAGTCAAAAGTAAATCTGAAAACCTATTGATATTCCAATTAACTTTCTAAGAAACTTTACTCAATGAATTTAATATAACTAACTGTGTAAATCATAAGGTATCAAATTCCTCAAAATGTGTGCTCAACACTAATCTCCAGAATCTATAAAGAACTCAAAAAACTCTACACCAAGAATGCAAATAATCCAATCGACAAATGGGCTAAGGAAATGAATAGACACTTCACAGAAGAAGATCTACGAGCAATCAACAAACATATGGAAAAATGTTCAACATCTCTAGTAATAAGAGGAATGCAAATCAAAACCACCCTAAGATTCCATCTCATCCCAATTAGAATGGCGATTATCAAGAATACAAGCAACAACAGGTGTTGGCAAGGATGTGGGGAGAAAGGTACACTCATACATTGCTGGTGGGGCTGCAAATTAGTGCAGTCACTCTGGAAAGCAGTATGGAGACTCCTTAGAAATCTTGGAATGGAACCACCATTTGACCCAGCTATCCCACTCCTCGGCCTATACCCAAAGGACTTAAAATCAGCATATTACAGAGATACAGCCACATCAATGTTCATAGCTGCTCAGTCCACAATAGCCAGATTGTGGAACCAACCTAGATGACCTTCAATTGATGAATGGATAAAGAAAATGTGGTATATATATACAATGGAATATTACTCAGCCATAAAGAATGATAAAATTATGGCATTTGCAGGCAAATGGATGAAACTGGAGAATATCATGCTAAGTGAGATAAGCTAATCTCAAAAAACCAAAGGAAGAATGATATCGCTAATAAGTGGATGATGACACATAATGGGGGGTGGGAGGGGTTAGTGTTGGGGTTGGAGTTGGGTTTAGGGAGGGGGGCAGGAATGGAGGAAGGAAGGACTGTATAGAGGGAGGGGAGGGGTGGGAGGGTTGCGGGAGAAGGGAAAAAAATGGCAGAATGAATCAAACAACATTACCCTATGTAAATTTATGATTACACAAATGGTATGCCTTTACGTCATGTACAGGTAGAGAAACAACATGTATCCCATTTGTTTACAATAAAAAAAAAATGTGTGCTCAAAGCCATCTAATCTATTGGTGATGCTTTCTGATGAATGCTTAATTTGATTTATTGAGTTTCATTTCTAGGATTTCTCTTTTGTATGTTCTCAGAGTCTCTGTATCTTCACTGAAATTATCTTTCACTTCTTCTGTTTTCTAAGTTCATTTCTTACATCTTCTTTTAGCTTGTTGACAATTTTCACTATGAACTTTCTAAATTCTTTTTAGGTCATTTCCTTCTATATGGTATCCATGAGGTCATCTTTTGAAGTCTTATGGACTTTTTGAAGAAGTTTGGTCCCCTTCTTTTTTATACTGCTACTACTAGTAGGATGATTATTGGTACTTGTATGCAAGGGACTATACAGTGAGTGTCTTTCCTTTCAGAGCCCCAGGGTGGGCAAATTCACATCTATGGGTACTTTCACTCAATGTATTCCACCTGCTCTTCATTATCACGTTGAGATAAATATTATCATCATTTTGAGAGAAACTACTGATCCTTATGTACTACAATCACTTAAGAGCAAAGTCGCATACTATTCAAACTTAGGAAAAACCAAAAACTTATTGAAACCCTCCTCCACAGTTTTTGTAATGCAGGGATAAACTTGTAGCACGGTTCTGAAATAGGGTGAAAATATTATTAGTATCATCATTATTATTAATTAATGTGATATTTCTATAACATTATATAGATGCAGAAAAAGAAAGGAAGAAGAGAGACAAAAGAAGAGAGGAAACAAGAATTAAAGAAAATATAAGACACAACAGTATAAACAAATTGAAAAAAAGAAAAAAATGGATGGGGCAATTGATTGCAGGTAATCTAAGGGGGAAAAGAGGGAGTAAGGGGACAAAATGGAACTCTGAGCTAAGAGAAAAAGAATAATTTCAAAAATGTTTTAAAACAAAAGAGGAAATACTGTGAAACTAGTTGAGGCTGAATATCAAATACTATGGTAAACAACTGTACATCAAAGTTAAGAGTAATATATATATTATATATATATATGTGTATATATATATATGTATGCATAATCAAAGTTGATAAAAGGGCTATTTATAATAAAACAGGCCAAGGTGAAGAAAATTCTTACTGAATGCTCTTTTGGATTTTGTCAGGATTTGGATTTGGGACCTTTAGAAGATCTCCATCTCTTTCAGCTTTGGATACCCAAGAGGTGCTGGGGCACAGGAGCCAATCCTTGAGATGCTGTGGCCCTCCCCAGCCTCTTCTCACTTGTCAGCCCAAGGGCCTGAAGCTGGGTGCTCAGAGGGTGTGGAACTCTGTCTGTTGGCTCTTTATCCTGTGTGCAGGAACTCAGGATGCCTGGATCTGCTCAGTCACTCTGACTACCCTGGGTCACAGCCCACCCACTTCACATTATAGGTGCCTTTTCAAAGTGACATAGAGCCGTGTGGCTATCTGTAAGCATGGGGCCTGTTCTCCATGGGTGGTCTGTAGTGTAAAAGTGTCCTCCCTGACCTACTCAGATGACTGGGACACTTTTTCTGGTACTGTTAAAAGTCTTAGCTGGTTTCCCTCATTTCTGGATCCCACAGCCCCAGGGTGCAAACCACCAGCCCTGCTCCCTCCACTGACTGGAACAGACACAAACATGGTCCAAGCTCCTGCTGACTACAGCCAGGCATCCTGGAGGCCGACCCTCTCTGCTGCCTGGGATGAGACAGCCATCCTACCCAGGTGCGATCTCCCACCCCATGCAGCTCTAACTTCAGATGCTGTCCCCACTGCTGCTGGGACAGACTGCTTTCCTGCCTGGCTCTGCACTTCCACTTCCTGACTCTGTGGCCTCTGTGCCTTCTCTGTCTAGGCTGCCACAGTGGCTGTGTGGAGTGAGGCTAGCACTTCTGGGGACAGTCTGCACCCTGCCCCTCTTGTTCCTGGTGAGGGGTAAGGGATTGCAGTCACTTTCAGCTAGGAGTCACTCATCTACAAGGTCCTTCTGGACAGATTATTGAGACATCCCACTGCAGGGATACTCCCTCTGGTTTTATCTCTTGCACCTGGAGGTGAGGAGATGCCATGTTGATTTCACTTACTGTAGGACAACAGGCCAGCTGTGGGCTCCACAAAATGACTTTGATGCTCAGCAGGGTTTTGAGGCTACAATTTGGGTTAAACTGCTTAATCTCCATCACTGACCTTGTTGTCCTCTTGCATTTTAATTCGGTCTCCTTTTTTCCCACCTGTGGTTAAGGGAGTGAGCTTATGTGCTCTTCCTCTCCCTCTTTCTCTCTTCCCCTCCTGCTCACACCACCCTGGTCTGGGTTCAGAGTTGAGGATCTCTGCCCTGGTAATCAAACTTGAAGTCTCTGCAGGTCTCAGACTGTCAAGTATTCAATCTTGGAACATTTGCTCTGTCTCCTCTCCAGTCAGCTGTTCCCTCACTGCCTCTCTTCTGTGCTGTGGAGGGATGGGGGATCACCACCTAGTTCTTCCTACACAGTCTTTTCATTTCATATTTCCTGAGAAAAGTGTTGCCTGAGGTTTTTCAATTACTTTCATTTTCATCTTGAGGTTACAATTCAAACAGCAAAGTAAAAATGCAACAAAATTGAATCATTATTTCCAAAAATCATCAACACATCATTTTTACTTCTGTGGTGATATTCCTAGAAAGTTATGATTGCACCTGATTGAAACGGAAAATAGATGTAAGTCTGAATTTGATGAAATTCCAATGACCTGCTCCTCAGGAAGCAGGGGAGTCCTTCTCTTCTCTTAGTCACCTGCCACCTACTCCAGTGTCATTACCACTCACTAATTCTAGGATCCAGTTCTCACAAGGTCCCTGGTTCTATCATATTTCCCACTGTGGTGAGGGTTTCAATCCACAGAGCCGCCTTCTGACAGTTAACATAGCACCTACGAGTATAGGAAAAATGATCATGGTAATTAAATGTATCATGATTTAAAATTAATGCAATATAAAAGTACTAGTATGACTTGCTAATACATGAAATCCTTTTTAGCAAATATATATTTCAAAAGTGAAAATTGTATACAAATAAAAACCCTAAGGTCTGTTTCGGATCATATCCTACTTTTCTCCTCTGCCTCAGATTACAACCTCTCGGTTTTCTTTTTCACATAGTCCACCCCAATTACTCTTCTCTTGGTCATCACTAACTTGACTAGCAAGGTTTCTATGGATCCATTCTTCTCAATCAGAAATCACTAAGATTGCAACTGACCTCCTTTTTACCAATATATTGAGGACTTTGAATCCATATCTTCCATAAATCTATCAATTCCTCTTCTCAGCAAGTTTATTTCTTAAAGACACTTTCATTATACTGCCATTGTCTCCTCTTGTCCTTCTAAAGTCAGCATCTTCCAAGTCTGTCTCCTTCCTGTCTTTTCCCCTCCCATCCCTTTAAAATTTGAAGGTCCTCAGATGAAGGTTAAATCTTTTTCTTCCTGTACACTCTCTCTCCACAAGACCACCTCCATTTCTAATCTTCCAGTTGCAAGTTATGAGCCATTAGACATTTATTTCTTGTTAATTGCAAACTTATCTATCGAATGGTTTATGTGCACTTTGGTGTCTATCACTCAACTTATAGAAGATGTCTCTGCTTTCTTTTTTCTGTCCTAACACGCTGCATCTACCTTCTTCTGGTAGAAATTCATTGGATTTTCACACTCAGCATTATAGCTCTTAACATAATTACTACTGACTAGGTACTTTGTGTTTACATTTCCTTCCCTCTAACATCAGATAGCAGAGAGCAGTGATTGTTCTTATCATGTTCACCTCAACATCCTGAGGCAACACAAAACCTGGCTTACATAATGTGAATTATTATGTGTAGTGTAAATTTTGCATTAGTGGGTATGTCAAATCTACAATGCATTTTTTAATCAAATTGCAAAATCAGGATTTATGTGTCTTTTTCAATAATAAACACAGAAAACTTATTAATACTAGAATTTAATGAACATAGAAAAATAGGTAATTGACAAAATATAAAGTATGTATTTTGATTTATCAATCACAATGTGAAGGCACACCTGATATCATATGAACAAATATAGATCTTATAAATAGTATAAAATAAATATTTATTTAAATAGATAAACAGATACATCATTATGATCATGAGTAAGAAAAATAATGTTGCCTAATTATCTTGAACACATCTGAGAAACTGATTGAATTCATGTCACAATTTCATCGACAATGAGAGTCTTTAAAATGGCAGAACTTAAGGGAATGTGGTTAGGTGTATCCTCAGTGAGAATCATCTCCCTGTTGGACCATTCCTTACTCCTTAGTCTTTCATACAAGTTTGCTGATGAAGAGAAGGATCTCACGATTTCTGCTCTGACCACCTCCCAGGCACAAGGGAGGTATTTCCTCCCCTTCAGGTAGACAGTGAGCCTGTGGAAGTACTTCCTCAGAGCCCTCAGGGGAGCCTCTTCCACCTCCACCTGCTGGGTCACACAGGCTTTCAGGTCATCCAGCTGCTAATAGAGGCCAGCGAGGCATGTGTCCAGGAGGGTCTTTTCCCAAGCAACTAAGGATTCCTGGGTGGTGAAGAGGTTGAGGACCTGTTGGGTCATCTCGTGGAGGACAGAGACAGCTTGAGCCTTCTGCACCTGCTCACCATCCATCTGCTCTTGGGGGAAGGCAAAGTCCTTTCTGTAGTTGAGGCAGTAGAAAGAGGGAATTCTCCTCATTTTTTCCAGGAGCATCAGGGCCCCCTCCTCATTTTTCTCAAGACTTTCTAGACCCAGGTTTTGGATCTGAGGTAGATCACATCCCAGAGAGGAAGTGAACTCAGAGTCAAGCAACAACAGGGCCAGGATGAAAGTCAAAATCAAGGCCATTGGGGATCTTGCAGATGCTGCAGGGCTGAGGTGGGCAATCATGAACCAATGCCTCTAGGTTCTCTGAAGCCTTTTGAGATGTTCCCATGGCTTAAATAGAAACCACTATGCTTTCAATTTTCTGAATGTCATCCCCAGTATTTTGTACTTTTCTTTTGGCTTTCCTTAAGCATTCACTGCATGCATTTAGAGCAGTGTTTTTCCAATCATTTTTTTCATCATTGATTTCCCATCCCCTGCCCCCAGACCCTTTTCTACAATTATTTTTCCAACCAAAACTCTTATTGACTTTTTGTTGTTGTTGTTGTTGTTGTTGTGTTGTTGTTGTTCCTGGGGCTAAACTCAGAGGCATTTTAGCACTGAGACACATCCCCTGCCCTTTTTATATTTATATAGAGAAGGGTCTCACTTTGCTGCTTTGGGCCTTGCTTAGTTGCTGGGGCTGGCCTCCTCCTGTTTCAGTTTCCAGGGTCACTGGAATCACAGGTGTGCACCATTGCTTAGAGAGGCTGCTGACCTCGTTGTGGTGGGTGATCATGAACTTTTGCCTCCAACTTCTCTGAAGAACTAGCTTTCTGTATATGCCCGCATTAGGAAATATACTGTGCATATGCTTTAATGAGGACATTTCTGAATGCCCTTCCCCACCACCACCACAAACAAGTTAGTCAATATGTCCATATCCCCTTAAAAATATTGCTCTGTCCTTTGTAATATCTGACTATCTCATTTCTCAATACCACCTTAGGCATCCCCTGGTAAACACTAGTCTTTCTAACACTATAGATTAAATTTGCATTCTAGAGTTTTATATAAATGGGTTATTGCAGAATTCATTCCTTTTTGGTCTGTCTTCTTAACCTCAGCATAATCATTTGGAGATTAATCCCTATGGATATATATCATGATTTATCACTTTCTATCACAGAATAGTATTTCATGGTGTGGATATGCTGTGATTTCTTTTGTCATTTACTCATGATGGATATTGAATTGTTTTCAATTTCAGACTTTTCCAAATAAAGCTCCTAGAATATTCACATGCAAGTCCGTGTATACACATGTGCTTCCGTTTCTCTTGGGAATGGACTTATTGACTCATATGATATGTACATGGTTTGCTTTCTTACAAAACTATAAAATGGTTTTTTAAGCAAATGTATGATTTTTAAATTTCAGCAGCAGGTTATGAACATTCCAGTTGCTCCACATCCTTGCCAAACCTCCATGACTTTTCCCTTTAGCCGTTCTACTACATAATGTAGTTGTGAGTCATTGTGGTTTAATTTGTCTTGCCCTAATATTTAATAATGATCACCTTTTCCTGTCCTACTTGCTATATGTCTCCCTCCTTGGTTAAGTATTTTTTTCATATATTTTCTCAATCTTTCTGGTTACTTTCTTTCTCTGAGTTTTTAAATTTTTTTAATTTATTTTTTAATTTTTTATATATGCATAAGTTCTTTTTCAGACCTGTGACTTGTCAATATAGTCCCTCAGTATGTTACATGTCTTTTCATTATGGTAAGAGGTTATTCTGAAGGGGGATTCATTTTTAAAAACTTCCTAAGTGACTTGTTGGGGGATATAATTTAAATGATGCATTTTTGGTTTTCTAAGAACCTGGCCCACAGGGAATTATTAAGATGAACAGGAATTTCATAGAGAATGCCAATTGAAGAAGAGTTTGCTAATTCAGAAATGAATGTTTGATATTACCAAGTTTCTGGAGTACTTTTTATCAAATCAGTTAATGAGTTATGTAATTAAGTTGATCCTCCTAAATTAAAAGATGCTATAATGGCCCTTCTATTCCAATGTTGGAGTTTGTTTTAAACTAAAAATTTTAGGAGAATAGAGACAATTAAACTTGTTTTTAAAATAGTAACAATTAAGCTGGGCACAGTGATGCATGCCTGTAATCCCAGTGGCTCAGGATGCTGAAGAAGGAGGATCGTGAGTTCAAAACCAGCCTCAGCCAAAGTGAAGCACTAAGCAAGTTAGTGAGAACCACCTAAAAATAAAATAGGGCTGGGATGGGATGTGGCTTAGTGTTGCCCCTGAGTTCCTTCTCTGGTACCCCCCATTCCTGGCCAGAAGAAAAAAAGCAACAATTAATATTGGTTCATCAAATGATTCTATGTTTTCAACTCAACAAACATCATTATAATTGATTTAGAGTGAATGCCTGCAGTGGTTGAGATCATGTCTCTGGGTGCCATGCAGCTTCTGACCTGTCACCAACTGCTTGCCCTGTCCTCATGTGTCTCAAAAAGAGCAGTCAAGACAGAAATCCATTCAGACACGGGTCCTGTCATCTCTGCTGGGCATCCTCCCAGGGTTCATCAAAATAGACCAGTCACTATCCTGCTGGACTTTCCCCAGAAAGGGTGGTGGATGTAGAAGGTCCTCACACTGGAATGGGCTCCTCTGGAATGAAAAGCC
This sequence comes from Sciurus carolinensis, assembly GCF_902686445.1. NCBI lineage: Eukaryota > Metazoa > Chordata > Mammalia > Rodentia > Sciuridae > Sciurus > Sciurus carolinensis. The sequence goes on from NC_062226.1 coordinate 49,622,505, forward strand.
ATGTCATATTCATTATCTGGTCTAAAGCACCGTGATTTCTAAGGTAGGCTCTGCCATCTCCACATATTTATTTTTTACTCATGTTTCTGGTTTGATAACATGTTCATCCAATTATATTATCTATTTCTCTTGATTTAGTTTTTTTTTTAATTGTGTTTTTCAGGCATTTAAAAAATATATATCTAATAGATATAAATACTTTATCTGATTTGTGTTTTGCAAATGTTTTCTCCTACTCTGTGACATACTATTCATTTTCTTAAGAGTTTTATGAACAAGTCCCTGATCAGGTGTCATCCAAGTTCCTGAGTGTGTCTAATGTTCCCTAATGTGCCTCTATATCAGCTTTGTTAACTGCAAAACAAGATGATACACATAGGTGCTGCTATTGCTCTTCATCTGCATCTCCATATATTTAGCAACATTCATACATTTGTATGTGGCCCATTTGTTTGCCAAGGTCTTCTTATCACTTAAGAGCCAGATAATGTGGTTCTACCTCCTAATTTTTGTCCAGAGAAGTCCAGCACCCTCTGCATGATTTCCTTGAAGTCTCAAGGTACAAAGAAAGAAGGAGGAAGATGGTTCTATTGTTATTGCTCTGTTGTCTGTTCCTGCACATTGGGTTCATCATAAAGGTCTGGCCACCGTGAACTTGTTTCCACATACTCTTTGAAACATGGACCTGGACACTTTCCATGATAACTCTACACACACAGGAGTGTGGTGCACACCTGTAATTCCAGCAACTGAGGCAGGGGAATCACATGTTCTGTAAATCAGTGTGACCTTAAATAAAACCCTGTCTCAAAATAAAAATTGAAAATGGTGGGGATGTAGCTCAGCGGTAAAGCAAACCTTGGTTCAATTTCAAGTAAAAAAACATTGAAGAAAGTTTCATCACATCTGTGCATACAATTTCAAGTTGGGCATGTGACAACCTGTTCTGAAAAGTCCTTGCTCTTCCCCACCAGGAAGTTTTCACTGGCTTAATCTGAGGAGTGTCAGAGCTCCAGACTATCCAGGAAATTTCTCTCTTTATCTTTCTCCTCAGAACAAGCCAACACACAAGACAATGCTCTCTCAGCCTACTGTCTGTTGCTCTAATAATATACAATTAATGCAGAAAAGAAACTGACATTGGGTCATAGTTCTGGAGACTGGAAAATGGCAAAAGAGACAGCTGCACCTTCCCAGATTCAAGTGAGGGTGTGATGGGGCTTTCACTCACAAAGGAAAGCAGAGGGTTGTCGGTCATCCATGCTTACCTATTTAGCATGTGCAAATGTTACCATGTGTCTAGAATTCCTCATACTTTTGGAATTAATTTAAGGTGTCATTTATCCTCTACTGGTGACAGACATAATTTTGGTGATCTGGATACTTGATTATGACACAGTAGTTAAATTTTGCAGAAGCCACTCTGGTCCTTTTCGTCAATGCACACAGGAAGAACAGGCCTTCCAGACACAGGCCAGTTTCTGGACCAGGGGAGCCACATGACCAGAGAAGGCAGTGGGCTGTCAAGGCCTACTGATGGGACTTCCTCAGCTTCCTCCTGGCTGCTCTAGACATGGCATAGACTCTGTGCTTCTACAAGCTGCTCTTGTACTTGTACCAAGGCAGAAGAGAACTCTACTTCAGCAGAGCTCTCAAAAGAGCTGATGTGGGAAGTTGGAGGAGAGCGGAACATTGACTTTGTACAGAGGACCTGACTAGTTTGGGTTGATGGGTTCAGGCCACCGTGCTGGCCATTCTTGTTTGTACAACTGATGTGTTGTCATCTTGATGGGAATGAGATACTTGAGTTCCTAGTCACCTTAATAGTAACTACTCTGAACATTTTCTCACATTTCTTCTCCTGAAGTCATACTCCTTTAAAGGAAATCAGATTTCCATGCTGCTCTCTGAGAAATGTACAGTTTCAAATAAAATGTTTTAAGATTCTTCCTTGTGTAGTTTTTTTTTTTTAAGCCTCCACTCACTACTTCTGCGAACTTGGGAGGATACTAAGTCTCTCTGAGATTTATTTTCCTGTCCTGTAAAATGGAAAAATGTAGAATAGGTATGGAAATGTAGGCATACTGCTTACATTGGGGTGCATGTGAAGAGGATCAAATCAAAATATAAATATAGTGCTCAGCACAGTGCCTGTTTCATTGGAATCTCTCTGTAAATGGCAGCTGCAAATGCCAGTGAGAGCCAGAACATCCCAAGTTCCCAAGAGGTCAGTACAAAGACCAAAACCTAGCCAGTTGCCATATGCTGGCCAGGTACCCAGGAGCTCCTTGGAAACTTTGATAATCCCAGTGCAAGCACTGGGAAAATTGGGGTCCTCTATCCCATTAGAAATTCCTGTAGCCCATGATTACTGGCTTTTAGTCTGGCTTAAAGATTGGATGTTATCTTGTGCATCTGTCTCAGATTTTTGTTTTGTTTTGGGCTTCAGAGATGCAGAGCACCAAGAAAATCAGATAGGATTTTCCCAGCATTCTGTATGACCAAGCTGGGAGGGCAGGAGCAGACTTGGTGTTCGAAAAACATGGCAAGAAAACTAGCCTGATGGCTAGAGTATAGAGAAGGTCCTCCTCCCTCTGTTCTCTTTCCCTGGAAACTGACAGACACCTTCAGAAGGCCATAAGTCTTGACTATACTGAGAGCAAAATAAACATATTTAATAATTGTCATGGAAGGCCCTAGGATGTCTCACCCTCAATCTTGGAGACACAGAGGTATTTTAAATTTCTGCCAGAGGCAGAGCTTACATCAAAGAAGGGTGAGTACATGAGTTAGCATATTCCTTTGGTTCACCTGATAGCCACAATCTAACTTTACAAACAGAGAGCCTGGAGCACAGAGCAGAGCAGTGGGCACCCAGTTTTCTAGTCCTAAGTAACTTGCGCACCCATTCCCCTTGAATCCTGAATTGTTCATCCCATATTTATTTCCCTAGAAGGTTCAGACCCCCTTATTGTGTAATACATTGTGTTACATGTGACTTCATTGAATTTTGCGTTTCTCAGAAGAATTTACAACTTCAGGATATTAAATACTTTCAGGGGCAAAACACTATACTACTTTGTAGGCACATTTTAAGAAGACCATTCATGAACTGTTCTGAAATGGTTAACAAAGGGGTATTTATAAATCAAGGTGAAATTGAAACTGCCACATGGATTTTTACATAATAAATAATTTATTTTCCAAAGTAAACATTCAAATAAAAATAAATAACTTAATTCATAAATTAATTTAAAAAATTAAAATCTTCTATTGTCTTTTCAAATGCACCACATTTGCTGTCAGTCACTTCATGAGCCTCTGCTGGATGAAGAATGCCTGAATCGTTGGCTGGTCCAGAGGTGCATACTGGGCCATCTTCAGTTTTGGAAGTCATCTGCAAGTCTGGTAATGAAGGAGAAGTTCCGGACGAGTTCACTTTGGACTACCGTCCAGGCACAGCTGCTAAACTCCTTGGCCTTCAGGTACCTCAGGATCCTCCAATAGTAGCTCTTCAGACGCAGGATGGTCATGGAGTTTCCCCAGTGTATGTTTTCCTCTCCTAGTTTCTCCTCCAGAGTTGTTTCCAGGAGGTCCATCTGCTGATGGAGTCCAACAAGGAGGTCCTTGACAATGGTCTCATTCCAGCCAGGGTTAGAGAAGCCTCTTGTGAAAAGAGCATAGATGTTCTGGAGCATCTCATAGGTGACAAAGGCAGCATGGTCCTTCTGGAACTGCTGTGGATGCTTGATCTCCTCAGGGATCTTGAAGTCCATCGTGTCATTGAGGCAGTCTTCAGGCCTCCCATTCAACTGCATCAGGAGCTCCTGACATTTCAAAATGCTGTTGCTCTGTTGGAGTGCACGCAGTTTGTAACTGAAGGATAGAGATGTGGTAGAGAAGCACAACACGAGGGTGATATGGAGGAAGCACCTGTTGTTCATGATGAAAACCAGAACAGTGTTGCCTGCAATCTATGCAAGGTCACAAAGGCTCCAAAGGTCTGTGGAGTGAATGTCTTTCCTCCATGGGTATGGCCATTTATATGAGATGGTCCTCTCTGTTTCAGAGGAATTTCCCACTATCAGTTCTCCCTTTCAGTTTTCCTATGTCATTTTATTTCTCATTACATTTTTAAGAGTTTCTAAATCTCCTTTTATTTACACTCCTGATTACTTTACATAATGTGTATACAAACTCTGTATAAACTGTTTTACATGACATAATGCATCTGTGTATAAAGATATTCAAACTGAGAATTTCTAATGTTTGATAACTTTCAGTAATTTCTAAAGTAAATTGGAGAAAGGGAATTGAGAGGAAACAAAGGAAAGAAAAGGACATGAGATCAAAACAATCCCCAAATAACCATGAGGCATTAACTGAAAAGCCAGTCATAGAGCAGAAGCTGGATTGGGATTTTGCCCATTGCAATCATAAGTTCACATGAGAGGGTTTCAGTGAGTTCTGAGTATAATGGAATAGGGCAGGTAAGAGAAAGTTTCAAATCACTGGGCCTAAAATAGTGATGTGTCTTCCATTTTGTTAGCTGGAATCCTTGCTCTTGAAGTTGTTAGCCACCCTGTGAGTGGTCTGACTGCCCTGAAACTACTGTACTATAAGGAAGCACAAATTAGCTCACAAGGAGACACCATGTGTAACTTGGCAATAGAGTTTACAAGTTTAAGCAATGGAATCCTTTTAACTTGCAATATAATCACTAGAAATTTACCTATGACTGTATATGCAGAAATGTGTGCATCTGCGTGTGTGTGTATGTTTCTGTGTATGTGTATAGGTGTGTATAAAACACACATACAATATCTATAAATGCCCACTGCAACAATGTCAAAATAAAAATACAAATATCCATCAGGAGATAACTAGTTCAGTGATAAAACAGTACAGACAAAATGGAATATTATTGACCCACTGAAAAGGAAGCTCAGCTTATATGGACCTATGTCACAGAAATGTTTAATAAATGAGCATGACACCTTTAAATTTATAATATATATATTCTACAATATTGTAAAACATATACAATATAGTACTTATTAAGATATCATATATAATAAATAATTATCTGAAATATATAATCACAACATCATATATAATATACATTACTTAAATATTACATATGTGTTATATTACATGTGATATATATTATATATTATAGTATGTTATATTTTCATAATTATTACATACTACATAATACATTATATATAAAATAATGGAAGTAGTAATATCATTTGTCTCATAAATCAACTGGAAGAAACACACTCAAATATATATGTGTGTGTGTATATATATATATATATATATATATATATGCTGATACATGCATATTATCATTTCTCCAGGTACATTCACTCAAATATTAATAGTCACTTACAGTGACAGTGCTGACAGGGGTAAGAATGTGGCTTGAAAGAAAAATCTTTCCTTTTGCACTTTTTAAATTTAGAAATATTTGCATTTCTTAGTGTACAACTTTTTCTTGGTACACTGTAATTACACATAAGAGTGGGATTTGTGTGCCATATTCATACATGCTCCCAACCTAATTGGATCCATCTCATTCCCCAGCACCTTCCCTTTCCTTCCCCTCCCTTATCCCATGATCCAAACTGCATATGGGTTTTCTCCAGGAAAAGGAGAAAAAGAGCCAATAGGCATCTTCATCATTCAGTACACTTTACTTGAGAAACGTTAAAATGTGTTACTATATTTAATATATTCCTTGTTTTTCCATGTTTTGTTTTTTTCTATAACAAACACACATTATTGGTATAATAAGAAAATACAATTAAAGGAGGAGTGACTTCTAGAGTCTACAGCACACCTAGTAGGGTGACTCTGGTTCACAATGTATTATATATGTTAGCACAAAAGGATGCAAACTTCAAGATCACCAAGGCAATTATTCAGGAACAGAATCACACCTCCCATGGTCTCACTCTCCTGGTGGAAAATGAGCCATCAGCCCAAGGGGGAGTCTATGCTTATATAAGTTACAATGAGAGGTGACTTAATTAATGAGCTTGTCAGTTTGGGGCACTTAGGAATTTGGGGTATGTTTTACTGGGTGAGATGGGGGGTCTAGGATCAGTGGTCAGTTTGGGCACTCAGGAAACAGATTTGTGAGAATGTGGAAATTTGTTTTTCCAGGGCAATATTTTTACTTGGAGAGAATGCAGAGTCTGAGGTTAGTGCTCAGTGCTTATCTCTTTCCCTTCAGCATCCCATTGTACTGTCACTGGGACAAGGTTGATTTGGGAAAGGATTAATGCTCTGGCTTCCTTTCTAGGGATTGTTCTGCAGGGAAAGAATGTACCGGGCAAGAACCAATGCCCCCTATGTGCTACGGTTCTCTTCACTCCCTCTTCCTAGGTCACACTATTTTGGGGTTTCCATATCCAACAAAATATTTTGTAAAGAATTAGAAGAAAAGAGTTTGGAGATTCCCAACACAAAAACATGGTAATGTTCAAGGAGGTGGGTGAAGGTTGCATGTTAAATTTTCCCTAAATGTCACGGTTAAATGCTTGATCCCCAGGGCGTTGCTAGTTAGAGGTGGTTGAATCCTTGGAAGGTGAAGTCTAATGGGAACTTTTAAGGTTACTGGTGGTGTGTTCTTGAAGGACATTTTGGGATCCTGGCCTCCTCTTCACTCCCTTTTACTCCCTGGATATAAGGTGATCAGTTTTGACCTGCGAAGCTCTCCTGTCACGTTCACTGCTTTCATCAAGCACTTGAAGCAATAAAACCAATTAATCATGTACTGGAACCACCAGAACTTTAAAAAAAGTTAATTATCCCTTTAAAAAGTTAATTATCCCTTTTAAAAATTAATTATTTAGAGTCTTAGTGATGGTAACAGAAAACTCATAAAAATGAAAATGCTAGTCACCCAGTTAAAATTATTACACATTATAAAATATGTAATGATTAGCACAGTGTACAATATAAATGTGTACAGTTATAATACCTATGTCAATAAAAAGCCCAAATATTTGTTTATATTGAACAGGATATAAGACATTATGTGAAACACAGGTATATAAAAATGTAGAGAGAAGAATTTATAAAATGAATTATATCAACACTTTAATAGTCATTTATTTTGTGTGATTTTGAACCTAAAAGGTGATTTCCCCTTTTTTCTTTGTGTGGTTTTTTCCAATATTCTATGGCCAAACATGTGTTCCTTTGTAATAGACTAATCTACACGAAAGAGGAACAATCAAGTCCCAGATTTCAGGTATTCTGCCTTTTCTGTGGGTTTCATAATCACATTTTGGCCTTCACATGGCAGCTCATGGCAGAAGCTTACGTATTTCTTGAGTTCTAGGAAAAAGTATTTTCTAAAACAATGAGTTTTTTTAAAAAGTAAAGTCATCTTGCAACTGTTTCCCTTGCGAATGCCTGGTGATGTCGGTGACTGAGTAATTTCTTCAGGTGTCTCCTTTCTGCCAAGCACCTTGGGATAAGCGTGGAATCATCCATGGCTCACAACACAAAGACTAACACAAGGCGTTTCAGAACTCAGTCCACTCTGCTGAGAGGGAGATCAGTCCCAGGAGTCTGGTGGTTAGGGCATGCCTTCGGAATGACTTGGGAGCTCATTTCGAGTTGACCTTTCCTGGTGCAGCAGTGGGTCTCCTCCTCATGCCACATCCAGCAGCCTCTGATCCTCCCAACCTGAAACGGCCATCAGCCTTCATCACATAGTAAGATAAAAGCCACAGAAGTGGCAGTAGTAGTGATTGTTGTTGTAGTATTGTTACTACTTTTTGAGCACTTACTCTGCTCTGTTCTCTGAATAATCCTCACAATAAACATTTTGAGGGACACATTAGTCCATTTTTTGTGAACTGTAGACAAAATTCCTGAGGTAGGCAACATTTTAAAGAAAAAAGGTTTAGGCTTTTTTTTTTTTTTTTTTTTTTGGCAGTTCTAGAGGTTTAAAGTTCAAGATTGGGCATTCACCAACTCACTCTAAAGGTCAAATACGGTGTAATTCCAGATGACCTAATAATGTAATTGTGGTGTATAAGTCACTTGTAACTCTGGTAGAAAGAGTAAAATTGAAAAGTGTTAAAAATAACTACAGCTAGAAAAATTTGTTTATGGATTCACAATACAAAAAAATATAACATCAAAAACACACACTGTAGCAGGAGAACTAAAGATGTACTGCTTTCTATCAATCAAATTAAGTTATCAGCTTAAAATAGACTATTGCAGCTATAAGATATTATATGTAAGCCTCATGGTTTCCACAAAGCAAAACCTTATGTATAGAAAGTATTAAGAGAAAGAAATGAAAGCATGCCCTTAAAAAATCATCACATCACTGAAGGAGATAATAATACAGGAAGAAAGGAATGCAGAAACTACACAGATAAACAAGATGGACTAAGACTTTGGCTACAGTAACTAAGAAGAAAAAAGAGAAGGCTCAAAACAAATAAAATCAGGAATAAAAGAGGATACATTACAACTGATACCACAGAAATACCAAGGAACATTAGAGACCGCTATGAACAATAGTATAATAAATTGGGTAGTCAGAGAGAGATGGATAAATGACTATTAATACATAAACTGGGAAGATTAAATTGTGAAAAATAGAAAGTGTGAACAGACAAGTAATAACAAAAGGCATTCTGATCAGTAATCAAAAAGCACAGAGCAACAAAAGTTCAGGGTTTCACCGGGAAATTGTACCAAAAATTTAAAATGTCAGAAGAAGAAATATGATCAGTCAACAAACCTCTGGAAAAATGTTCAACATTTCCAGCAATTAAAACTACACTAAGATTCCATCTCATGCCAATCATAATGGCAATTAACAAGAATAAAAGTAACAATAAATGTTGGTGATGATGTGGGGAAAAATGTTCACACATACATTGCTGACAGGACTGCGACTTGGTGGAAAGCAGTCTGGAGATTCCTCAGAACACTTGGAATGAAACTACCATTTGACCCAGTTATCCACTCTTTGATATATATCCAAAGAACATAAAATAAGCCTACTCAGTGATTTAGCCACATCAATGTTTATAGCAGCTCAATTCACAATAGCTAAGCTATGGTACCAACCTACGTGCCCTTAAGCTGATGAATGGGATAAAGAAAATGTGGTATATGTACACAGTGGAATGTTACTCAGCTACAAAGAAGAATGAAGTTACAACATTTTTAGGTAAATGGATAGTGTTTGAGACTACCATGCTAAGTATAAGCCAGTCCAAAGAAACCAAAGACTGTGTAAGCAGGGAGTACGCAGCCAAGATCTGTGTGCCACTGGTTCAACACTTTCTGTTCCTTTGTTCTTTACCACATCCTCCAAGTCTTGTCAGAGTTCTTTAGCTAGACTGGTTGCAACTGAAGAGTTTAAATCCTATTCACCACTGTAAAGGGGCTGTGCCCAACTCCAGCTAATGTCAGGGTTCAGAACATGCTCCCCCCAAATGGAACACCTAGTAAACTTAGAAAACCACAGAAGTAAGAAAGTCATTCTTTTTTTTTTTTTTTTTTTTTTAATGCTCTGGTCATAAAATTTTTCTCTGAAAATCCTCCCCTAAATGTGGGTCATAAGACATGCAATGGGCATCCTGCCCTGTGTCCAAAGAATAGGCATGAAACCAAAGACTCCCAGAAGAATCTGAGCAAAAGGCCTTGGTGAGCCCCCAGTTTGTTACCATTAGATCAGACCCCCACTGGGACAATCATCCTGCCACAGGCTGTGCCCCTTCATCTTTCCTAAGCATGAAAGATTATTTACCTGGATCTTCTCATCTTCATTTCTGAAGCTTCCTGTGTCTTACAAACTTTGTCTAAATACACTGGTTTTACTTTTCTCTTGTTGATCTGTCTTTTATTATAGGAGTATTATCCTTGAACCTCACAACTGCCTCACAACCTCATCAGTCAAACGGGAATTGCCTTTGCCCTAAAGACAGAAGTGTGTGTAGAACCCGATGCTGATAGCAAAGGGCTGTTCTGTTTGTGTAGCTAGATGGCTTATAACAGTCATTTTAACTTCAGAACACAAATCATTTTTAGTTTGATAAGTACTTTGTTATTATCCAATTAATCTGCTTAAACCTCTGAATTTTATCTTTTAGATGTCTGAGTTGGGCACAGGGGTATCACTGATGACATTATCCTCCCATAGAACCCAATTTTACAAAATCTGGTCACCTCCTGGTACCATAAAGGACTATAATTCCAGTATATCATACACACACACACACACACACACACACACACATACACACACACATTTATTCATCTATAAATATTATTCTTAACTGTTCTAGAAAACAAACTTTTAGCCCTGATCCTAACATTCATTTTTCACTCCGTCTTTGACATACACTTTGCTCCCTCAGACCTGTGAATCTCTGTACTTGTTCCAAGTTTTACTAGATGGTCTTTGGCAAAAAAGTTCTTCCTAAATGGAATTGCTCTTGGATTCATTCACAGCAAAAGCTTCTGATTGCTGGTGAGTGATCTTTCCTCTGTTCCTCTCCTCTTGGAACATATTTCTGCAGTTCTGTATGGTTATACTTCACTGAGCCACAAGACCAAAGTTGATGTAGACCTTGTCTTTTCTGTCCACCATTTTCTTACTGAGGTCTACATTGCTCCTCAATCTGCCAATAATCCTGGGAGGAATACAGGTCTTATTCAGCTGCTTGTGAGTGTAGACATACTAATTTCAAGATAACAGTATTTTCCTAGCTCCACTTGCCTCACAAGGTGGCTATCACAACTAGTAACACCCTCTGCTCTTAGATGACAGTGTCCTCAGCCCACAATCATCAGACTCCTCCAGAACACGTGAACCATTTCATGATGTGAGGAATCTGTTGCTGAAGAGGGACCTGTTTATTTATTTGTTTTTTGACAAAATAGTAAACTTTCTCCCATCACTGGACCTCTTGTCACAAGGACCCTGGCACTCAGTAGTGACCTTTTCCTCTCCTGATACATGTACCCAGGTATCAAAAGAATCAACAGTCTTCAGATGCTGAGAGGAAGGTTTATTATCAGTAGGTAGCTCGTGGACTTTTCTAATCGAATCATTTTACCTCCAATAGAAAATTAACATTAATTTTGATAATTAGTTTTATTGTCCCAATCTTCCACTTTCTAGAATTCTTGTTTTCCTCGGATTTTCTGAGCTGGGCACAGAGCACTCATAAATGACAATGTCCTTCATGTGAAGTTATCTTACAGAAACACACTACCTTCAATCAGTCACACAGTCAATGAGGTCTCATTGGGGATCATTGCTTCTTAGTCTCTGTCTCACTTTTACAGTGCAGGGTGGTGAGAACCAGTCTATTATATCAGGGAGAAAAAGCCTTCTTTCCTCTCTTTTTCTGATTTTTGTCATTGTGATTTTTTTAGTGGAGGGGATAGGGGGCTCTAGGGCATACCAGGGATTGAACTCGGGGCACTTGACTACTGAGTCACATACCCAGCCCTATTTTGTATTATTTTAGAGACAGAGTTTCACTGAGTTGCTTAGCACCTCGCCATTGCTGAGACTGGCTTTGAACTCTCAATCCTCCTGACTCAGCCTTCTGAGTCACTGGGATTGTAGGTATGCACCATCACGTGTGGCCTGTCAATTTAATTTTTTGAACATTCTACTTAATAGTGGTTTATCTGGAAAGCTTTGTCTTGCTTCTCATGCATTAGGTTCTTATGATGAAGCTAGACAAATAATGGAAAGTAAAAGAAAAGTGAAAGTCTGTCCTGCTTTGCTCTATCAAATTTTGATTCTCATTACAACTTTCCTAAAAAGCAAAACTAGAAAGTTTGTGGGTAAAAGGGAAAAAGAAAAGGATGTCATAATTTTATGGAAGTGAAAGAAGGAAGTAACTTTCCCTTGACTAGTGGCAGAGTGTCACTTAGACACATGCAATGCAGCAGAGGGAGCACCAGGGCCATTGCAGAGGGGAAGACTGAGGGCCAATGCTCAGGTGCCCAAGGCAGGGAAATGCCTGCCTCTGACATAGAGGAAAAGACCAGTCACTGGAGTGCCTGACTGTTCTCTCAATTAATCTAGATGTGATCAGCCTTAGGAGAAGAGAGGGCAGACACATCAACCAATAGCAGCCTGGCCAGCAGGTTCCAGTACTACCACACTTTCCCTGTCTGGCAGGACAGAGGATATTGGCCTTGACTCTGCACTTCAACTTGGTCATAATCTACTCAGACAATGAAAAGTCTGCCCTGAGAAACCTAGAATTGAAAGCAAGGAGTTTGATGATCTCAAAAATGTTAGTCTTGGGCCGGGGAGCTAGCTCAGCTGGTAGAGTGCTTGCCTCGCAAGCACAAGGCCTTGAGTTCGATCCCCAGTACCACAAAAAAAAAAAAAAAAAAAAAGTTAGTCTTATTCCAGAAATACTTCTAAACTACTAATAATGATATTAAAATAATACCATTAAAATATATTACAGGATGACCATAAATAAACCATTGTTTTAAGATCTTTGAACGTGTTAATTCATACTTCCCATTAATACTATTTGTGTTAGGTCATCTAAAGAGCTCCTTGAAGACAGACATAAATCTGGACAAATGAACTGTTCCAAAAACACCAATGATTCAAGGTCAGCACCTCAGAGATAGTGAGGTAATATGGCTTGTCTGGAAGGTTCTATTAAGGACTTGAAGAACAAAAATGGACTTGGATTTGTGAACCAAGTAAAGTCTGACCTGAAATCCATAGAGCGGAGACATTGAGATACCAGTTGATTCTGGATTCCTCATCAAATGTCAAGTTATTGCTGTGCATTATATTTTAGGCCATCAGGGGAGTGCTGTTGAGATAACTGACTGTCCTTAAGTTCTAAAGAAAATGAGACAATACATCCTTCAAACACTTATAAAAGAAAAGATTTTGCCTCAATGGAAATAGTCTAAAATCAAGGAGTGATTTCTCCAATGAAATACAGTAAATTAAATTGAGTAACCCATTAACTTCGGATCCCAGAAAACCTATTTAATTTTTCCTCTTGTGTTTTCTTTCAAAATAAAGATTAATCAATAAAATCACTAGGGTTGAAGGATGTAGTTTTGTGATAGAGCGTGCACCTAACATATGCCAGCCTGAGTTCAATCCACAGTGCGTGCACATGTGTACACACGCACACACACACACACAGACACACCAGCACTCAATGGTTCTCTGGATCCATAGCCCATCACCCAGGCTCTGAATTGTTACCTTCGGTAATAACATGGCACAGTACCTGTAAGAAAGTCTGCATTCCCAAAGGTCAAAACACCCCTCCAGCCCCGCCCAGACCTCATGCTGTCTGTGACAGTGTTCAGGGAAGAATCTCTTTCTCCTGTTTCTTTTTTTACCCATTGGTTCAATTGCCAGTGCTGAAAATACCTTTTGTATGACCTTGATGGAAGACTATGATGCTCTCTCTACACAGAAGCATTGAAGGCTGTTTAAAGGCTACATCCCAGAGAATTGCTGATTTTCACTCTAAACTCAGCCACATTGCATGCAATGACTGGCAGTATTTAGCCTTCTAGAGTCTTTCCATTAGAAAATTATAAACTAATATTAAATGAGAAAGTGGTAAAAACTTACTAATGAAGGACATTATTTGCTTGTCTTTTTTTTTTTTTTTTTTTTGACTCTAATCCTCAGGAATTGCTCCAAACCCTGAACATCATTTGTGCATCCATTCAGTGCAGATGCATCCAATGGAAAGATAAAATTATTGGCCCACCAGTTTCTTCTTTTCAATCAATTCTATAAATAAATGAATTATCATGAAAGTCTTTGCTGCCCTTAGAAATTTCAACCTTCCAATATGTGTATTGCTAATGCCTGTCCTGGTGGGAAGGCCCTGCTCCATGTCCTGCTAAATTTGCTGCTCAATTACTTATCAGTATCCTTTCTGCTCAAGTTCTATTTCATTTTGTTTTGTTTTAAAAGGAGGCTACCTGCTGATAAAAATGTAAGAGATTCCTGACTCCATGAATAATTTTCTCCATGCTGTGTTCATTTGTTGGTTTCATGGGACTCACTCTTGTTCCCTCCCGTACCCTTCCATTTGGGGTGGACTCTGTTACCTGTGCTGGGAGCGTTGATGTTCCCATATCTCCATGGGAGAGTGCTGCAACATCTACTTCGGTGTTCTCTCCTTTTGAATTGAAATTACTTGAGCCATTCCTCAAAGAAGCCTATTCATATTGCTGCAGCTCCTGGAGACCAACCACTGCTCCAGTCAATGATTCAACCATCTGTGTTCTCCCTTATCACTTTCAAGCTGCTATTGATCCTTTCAGCTTCTTCTTGTGTCTTGATATGTATATTGGTTTTCTAAGCAAATGAAACCCTGCCCTCTGTGCAGTGACCTACCTGGAGGCTCCTCATGGTGGCACAGAAGGGCTCTTGGAAAATTTACCAGTTTGTTAGGAGCAGATATTTGTCTCTGTACTCTCTTTCTGTGCTCAAGAGGCCATCCTTATCCTGTGCAGTGTGAGGTTGCAGACAGAGAGGGCTGAGGTACTGCCATCCTCACCCTCTTGTTTACACACACAGAGCCAAGATTTCTCCAGCAGGTGCTTTACAAGACTCACAGAGCAGAACAAAGTAGTCTCCCTGTGTCCTTCTCTAGTCCTGTTTCCCAGCCTGAGATAATACCCCATGCAGCCAGTTTCACCACTTCCTCACCTTGGTTTCCAACACTTCCCACTATCTTAGAAGTTAACATCTGGATATGATCAGAAGATGGTTACAGAGAGTTTTTCAGTTGAGAATACAGAGCCAAATTGTGCAATTTTTGCACAGGAAGCATGACATGAAAAAGAATATAAAAGTAAGATGATGTTAAAGAAGTAAACAACATTAAAAAATTATCAAAGAATGAACAGGGCAATAATGTTGAAAGGTGTTAAGTAATGGGAGAGAGGTATGGGGAGAAACAGACAGAAACAGAGAAAGGAAGCCCACCACAAGGCAAAAGCAGAAATTGCAAAGTTATTTGCCTTCTCCTAAACTGAGTATCCCATGATAGGTACAAAGAGAAAGAAGAAAAATACAAAATACATAATCCATTGAACTCTAACTTTGAGTTTCCCATCCCTTCCCTCTTCCCATCTGGAAAGAACTACTCTAAACACTGGGTCTGTGGTCTGAGCTCAAGTTTGAGTGATCCATCCCTCACTCCAAGCCCCTTCCTGCTAGCTCCCAATTCACAGGCAATTCCTGACCATACCCTTAAATAACAACATTACTCAAACTTCTTTAACTTCCCATAGTCTTCCTGAATGGTTCTTACACAGGTCCTAAGCTGGCTATTTCTGCATTCTCTGAAATCCCCTTACATTGGTCCTTGCTGTCTCTTACTCCTGAATCAAGGTAGAGTAAGTCTTCCAAGGCATTATTCAAAGACACAGGAAGAATTGTCTCTTCTCTGGGCATGCTGGTGCACACCTGCAATCCCAGTGACTCAGGAGGCAAAGGAAGGAGGAGATGACAAGTTCAAGGCCAACTTCAGCAACTTAATGAGGCCCTAGGCAACTTGGCAAGTTGAAAGATGTCTCAAAATAAAACTAAAAAGGGTTGGGTTTGGGGCTTAGTGGTAAGGTGCCCCTGAATTCAATCCCTCCTTACAAAGGAAAATTTTCTCTTAACCATAAGTCATGCTGGGTGATCTTCTAGGAGTAAAACTGTAAGACTAGTCACTTAAATTTCCCTGATTTTCTTTCAGGTATGCAGTCCTGCCTCCTATATCCAATAGGTATGCTCTCCTGCCTCCTAGCATCACACACTGTGCAGGGAGACCAAAGGGCCAGGAGACTCTGGAAGGCTGAGCACGCTGTAGGCAAGGCTAGCATTCTGACCCTTTCTCCCACAGGCCTGTCCTCTGCACAAAGAGGACATTACCTGCCAATGGCTGGGAGTCTTTTCCCTCTTTGAGAAGGAAAGTTAAGGAAATGGCCTCTTTCTGTATTGTGGTCACTTTCTCCCAGGTGAATAGCCTATGTTAGCATTGCAAAAAATGTCTCTTGCCAGGACACAGACGCTTGATTGCCAGACATGGACTCTTCTTCTGTCCATCTAGTTCAGTAGGCTGCTGTCTTCTCCTGTCCATATTCTAATAGCTTCCAGAGTGAACTAGATCATGCTTTCACTTTGTTTATTTGTCACAGTTACTGTTACATCACTGTAATAACTACATTCCTTTGTTTTCAAAAATATTAAACAGGAAGAACTAGAACTTCTCTTGCAAGTTTCTGGCAAGCCCATAACTTTCATTCAACTCTTGCTTTCAGTTGGTGACCTCATACAATTCCAGAGAAAATTTAGAGCCAGACACCATAATAGAACAAGAAGCAGATGTATACACAGGCAGGTTAATGAGAAATGAAGGAGGAGATCACTCTTGGTTGTTTTTGTGGGATTTTTTTCTGGTTTTGTTTGTTTGTTTGATACCAGGGATTGAACCCAGGGGCACTTAACCAAGGAGTCACATCTAGGCTCTTTTTGCAATTTGATTTTGAGGCAGTGTCTCCCTACATTGCTTAGTGCCTGACTAGGTTACTGAGCTGGCATTGAACCTACCATCCTCCTGCCTCGTCCTGGAGTACCTCTGGATTACAGTCACGCACCACCATGCCATGAACACTGGCATGTGAACCAGAGAGGGAGGAAACTATAGTGATATAGGAGTGACATATGATAGGATCCAGGGATTTAGGGTGAAAATGTGTACACATATGTATATATGTGTATTAAAATTATATCTTAAAATAATTGCACATTACATGCTATATGATATATATTACTCATACACACAAAAGAATGAAAACCTGAGATCTGCAGCATGGATGGAACTGGAGATCACCATGTAAAATGAATTGAGCAAGACAGGAAAACAGGTGCCACAGGATCTCACTCACATTTGAAAAAACCTGATCTCGTAGGAGTTTAGAGTGAGTGGTACTTACCAGAGTCCAGAGAAAAGTGGAGGGTGAGGCAAGATAGGAAATGCTGATCAACGAGTGCCACAATCCTACTGGAAAGGAACCAGAAGATGGTGGGTGATTGCAGGATGTGGTGACTGTACCTGGAAATAACATACTGTGCATGAGAAAAAGCTAGAAGGAGGGATTTTGAAGGCTTTCAAAACAGAGACGGATTATAGAAAAAGAGGAAGATGATTATGGTGATTTCCTAAATAAAGACTGTGGTCCAGAAGAATAGGGAAGAATGTGCCAGGCATGAGAATCAACAAGGGGATACCATGCATATTTTACTTCTGTTAAGGAGATGAACTTTGTATCCAGAAATCTGCCTGACTTAGTCTACAGTTTAGACAACCACATGAAGGGGATCCTTTCTTCAGTTTTCTCAGGAAACCTCCCAGAATTACTTTAAAAAAAAATCATGAGTTTTCAGGAAGCTACTGAGAAAGTTGAGGAGGAGTCACTGTTCTGATAAATATCTTCTATTCTTCCCCCTCCTCTTATTGTATGTTAGCATTAGAATTTTCAGACAGAAAATTTGTCCTTTGGAATTTTTGGAATTGGCTTATTTCACATAGCATAATAGTCTCCAGTTCTATCTGATAACCAGCAAATGCCATAATTTTGTTCTTGCTTATAACTAAGTATTTTCCATTGTGTTTCTATACCATATTTTCTTTGTCCATTCATCTGCTGAAGGGCACCTGGATTGATTCCAGAGTTAGCTATTGTGAATTGAGCTGCTATAAACATTGATGTGGGTGTGTCATGGTAGTATGCTGAATTTACATCCTTTGGGTAAATGCTGAGGAGTGGGATAGTTGGGTCAAATGGTGGTTCCATTGAAAGTTTTCTGAGAAATCTCCAGACTGCTTTCCAGAGTGGTTGAACCAATTTGCAGTCCACCAGCAATATATGAATGTACCTTTTTCCCCATATCATAGCCAATATTTATTGGTACTTTAATTCTTGAAAATTGCCATTCTGACTGGAGTGAGATGGAATCTCAGTGTAATTTTAAAGTACTTTTCTCTACTTGCTAGAGATGTTAAACATTTTTTCATATATATATATAGACTGATCATATTTCTTCTTCTGTGAAGTGCCTTTTCAGTTCCTTTGTGCTTTTATTGATTAGCTTATTTGGGTTTTTGGGGTATTAATTTTTTTTTAGTTCTTTATATATCCTGGAGATGAGTGGTCTATTAGAGGTGTAGTTGGCAAAGATCTGCTCCCATTCTGGAAGGCTTCTCTTCACATCCCTAATTGTTTCCTTTGCTGTGAAGAAGCTTTTTAGTTTGATTCCAACCTATTTGTTGATCCTGGATTTTACTTCTTGCAGTTTAGGAGTCTTGTTGAGGATGTGGTTCCTAAGCTGACCTGATCGGGAGTTGGGCCTACATTTTCTTCTAGGAAGCACACAGTCTCTCATCTAATGCCCAGGTCCTTGATCCACTTTGAGTTGAGTTTTGGGCAGGGTGAGAAATAGGGGTTAAATCTCATTCTGCTACATTTGGATTTCCAGTTCTCCCAGCACCAGCTGTTAAAGAAGCTATCTTTTTTCTAGCATGTGTCTATGGCACATTCGCCTAAAGAGATAATTGTACTTGTGTGGGTTTGTCACTGTGTGTTGTCTTCTGTTCCATTGTTCTTCATGGCTATTTTGGTGCCAATACCATGATGTTTTTTTACAACAATTATTTTTACAAAATCATATCCCTTAGCTTAAAGTCCTCAGGTTGACCGTATTATAGCATGTGTCTGATATGTGTGATCAATGATATGAAAATATATTCTTTCATTCTCAAAGTTGCATTTTACTCTATGACTCTATCATTATGTTCTTTCTCTGTCTCTTTTTTTTTTTTTTTACAAATCATTAAACCCAGAGGCACTTAACCCCCAGGCCACATCTCAGTCTTTTTATTTTTCTTTTTTAATTTTGAGACAGCATCTCCCTATGTGCTTAGGGCCTTGCTAATTTGCTGAGGCTAGTTTGAACTCCTGCCTCAGCCTCCCTAGCCACTTGGATTATTCCCTAGCATGCACCTGTAATCCCAGTGAAACATAGGGAACAAGGGGGAGGTATCACAATCCACAAATAACTTGTGTTTGCTTGCACCTACACACACACACACACACACACACACACATATGTAACCAACAATTGTATATTATATACAATGTGATATTTTTCACCCCATCACACACATACCTATTTCCAACATCAGTTTTAGACACATACCTCTAGCAAGACATTTACAAATCACCAGTTCAATTTGAATATTAATCAAACTTACCTTCAATGTCAAAGTGTATCTATTGCGAGTCTTCTCTGGGACAACTCTCATTTCAAGTTTTTAAATGTAGCTGTTTTTGTCACCAGAAAGAGTGACTTTGGAGAGTTCATTTTTCTTATACAAGCTCAAAGAATAAATGATGAATTAGATCTCACCCTTAAACCCTAATTCAGTGTAGGGTACTCTGCTAAGTGTTTTCAATGTTTCAGTGTTAGATACATGCAACTACAGTTTCCATTTGGGAAGACTGACTCCCACAGATGATTAATGAATTTCCAAGAATCAAACTTGTGTTCAGGTTCGACCTAAACTAAGTGCAGAATCCTATATCACATGTAATAATTCATTAAATTAGTTCATATTACTTATTTTGAAATTCTGATGTTTTCATCCCAAAATACTCAAACTGTGGCTCACTGTCTTTGACTGATAGATGCAATGGTGTCATCTTTTTTTTTAAGACTGGTTTTCACTCAATTTTACTTTTAACTTTAGATATTGATGATGAGAAATTTTTTGATCCAGTTTCACTTTTCCATCTTCTGATGGAAGTGCCCCAGACTGTTACATTCATTGCAGATGGATTTGTTTTTAATCCCTAAGAGTATAAGATTCATGAAATCATTTTCCTATATGAAGGATATAGCTCAGATGGTATAGTGCTTGCCTTGCAAGCACAGTGCCTTGGGTTCAAATCCCCAGCACCACACACACACACACACACACACACACACAAAAAAAAAAAAAAAAACAGAAAAGAAAAATAAAGGAAGAGCTGGGCACGGTGACACATACCTGTAATCCCAGCACCTTAGGAGACTGAGGCAGGAAGATCATGAGTTCAAAGCCAACCTCAGCAACTTAGCAAGGCACTTAGCAAATCAGTGAGACCCTGTCTCTAAATAACATATTTTTTAATTAATTGAATCAGGAGGAAGGAAATAATAAAGAGTTCTTCACACAGCTCTCTCTACAGGAAAATGAAAATGAGTAAGATTTTACAGTTGAAAAACTAATGTATTAAAGTGGAAAATAAGCTAATGGATTGTGAAAACATTTATTTCCTAAAATTATTATAGAAAAAAGGTAAATAGTTTTATGATTATGGATTTATCTGTTGTTAAATGGTGTGTATAATTATTAACAGTAATTTCCCACGCAATCTGTATAAAAAGCAATGAAAACTCTTCTTTCATATGATAGATAAAAATAAAAACCTGACAATAAAGAATAAATATGAGATTAGATGAATTCAAATTTTCAGTTGATTCCTCAGGAGACTTAAACGTGAAACTGCCATCAACAAACCAGAGAACTGGCACAAATGGAGTATCAGGGGCAGATGCCGGGCAGCAGGAGCGCCACCCAATGCAGCATGATTCAGTCAAAAGAACATAATGAGAACCTGTGATCTGCAGCCTGGATGGAACTGGAGACCTTCATGTAAAGTGAAATGAGCCAGGACAGGAAGAAGCTTCTCTTAGAAGCTGAGAGCACAGTGGTGCTTACCAGAGGTCAAACACAGAAGAAGGGGGGAAAGATGGGAAAGGCTGATCAATGGGCTCCACATTCAAACTGGAAAAGAGCAAAAAGCTGGGGAGCAATTGCAGGATGGGGTGACTGTACATGGCACTATTCCACTGTGTGTTTGAAAAAGCTGGAGGGAGGGATCTTGTAGGTTTTCACAAGAGAGACACTATAAATGTTCAAGGAGGTGAATGTGTGTAACCCAATTAAAACACTACATCAAACATAGCATGATATTCCACTCAAGTGCACCACTTTTGTGTTTTCATGTATCAGTTAAAAACCAAATTTAAGAAATTATGCAAGAATTTCAGTAAGTTGTTGTGTGCATTGAAACCATCACTACAGAGGGAAAATACATGGAATTGGGATGATTCATGAGAGAGGGAGGTTATCTAAGCAGAAACCCCTTAGAAGTAAGTAGAAAGATGAGTCAGAGAATTCCTGTTATTTTTTTTTTTCTTCTAGGAGAGATATTCATACTTTTCTTTCATCATATCCAGAGTTTATTGATTTTCTGTTGATTTCAACTTCTCTATAAGCAAATATAATGATGTGCACAAAATTAACTCAATATACAGATTAGCATTTAGAACAAAGATTTTCATTGCTATTGAAATTTAAATGGAAAAGAATGAAAAGAAATATTTATCCAACTTCTTGTCCTCCTGCAAGATGTAGAGTTAAAAAAATTGAAGAAGTACTGAATGAAGAATGCAAAAAATTACTGAAATATAAAGAAATGACTGGTTTTATTGTTCATATTGTAAATATATGCATAATACTAAATAGATGAAATAAATTAATTTTATAAATAGTTAAATAGATAAATATTTTTAAAAGATAAATACACACGGCTGCAGGGATGTAAGGGTGAACTGCCTGTAGAATTGAAACCAATGTGGCACAAAATCCTGAAAACATTTGACAAATTGATTATTGTGAAAATTACTGCAGGTATGATAGTCTTTGAAATGGCAGAACTTGAGGGAGTGTGGTAAGGTGTATCCTCAGTGAGAAGCATCTCCCTGTTGGACCAGGTCTCATTCCTTACTCCTTAGTCTTCCATACAAGTTTGCTGATGAAGAGAAGGATCTCACGATTTCTGCTCTGACCACCTCCCAGGCACAAGGGAGGTGTTTCCTCTCCTTCAGGTAGACAGTGAGACTGTGGAAGTACTTCCTCAGAGCCCTCAGGGGAGTCTCTTCCACCTCCACCTGCTGGGTCACACAGGCTTTCAGGTCATCCAGCTGCTGATAGAGGCCAGTGAGGAATGTGTCCAGGAGGATCTTGTCCCAAGCAGCAAAGGACTCCTGGGTGCTGAAGAGGTTGAAGACCTGCTGGGTCATCTCGTGGAGGACAGAGACAGCTTGAGCCTTCTGCACCTGCTCACCATCTGTCTGCTCCTGGGGGAAGGCAAAGTCCTTTCTGTAGTTGAGGCAGGACAAGGTGGGAACTCTCCTCATTTTCTCCAGGAGCATCAGGACCCCCTCCTCATTTCTCTCAGGAGTTTCAAGACCCAGGTTGTAGATCTGAGGCAGGTCACAGCCCAGAGAACAGGTGGACTTGTAGCTGAGCCCCACCAGGGCCAGCAGGACAGCCAAGGGCAAGGCCATTGTGATTCCTGTAGATGCTGCTGGGCTGCCTGAGATGGGTGATTCTGGACCTTTGCCTCTAGGTTTTCTGAAACCCTTGATTTGGTCCCATTTCTTAAATAGGAACCAATATACTTTCAATTTTCTGAATGTCAACCACTAGAACTTTCTACTTCTGTTTTTATTTTCCATTGTGCTTTCACTACGTGTGTTTAGAACAATGTTTCCAAACCATATTTTCATTATGTATTCCTCCTCCCCTGTCTCCTCTTTTTAGAATCATTTTTCACTGAAAGGCCTATTAACTTTTTATAGGTAGGGGTTTACTGGGTACTGAACCCAGAAGGGTTTTACCACTGAGTCACGTCCCTAGCCCTTTTATTTTTACTTTGAGGCAGGGTCTTACTAAGTTGCTATAGCCTCCCTTTGTTTCTCAGGCTGGCCTCAAACTTGTAATCCTTCTGTCTCAGCCTCCACAATCACTGGAGTTAAAGGTGTGTACAACCATGCACAGCCTAATAAATTTCAATGCACAAGTGTATGTATTCATATACCCAATGAATATGACTCCTTCATGAGTAAAA
Source organism: Sciurus carolinensis (assembly GCF_902686445.1). Taxonomy (NCBI): domain Eukaryota; kingdom Metazoa; phylum Chordata; class Mammalia; order Rodentia; family Sciuridae; genus Sciurus; species Sciurus carolinensis. The sequence goes on from NC_062226.1 coordinate 49,645,536, forward strand.
GTGTTAAATTTAAACTTTGTGTCAAATTCAGAGTTATAAATGTGTAAATAAAAGTATTCAGTCAAAAGTAAATCTGAAAACCTATTGGTATTCCAATTAACTTTCTAAGAAACTTTACTCAATGAATTTAATATAACAACTGTGTAAATCAAAAGGTATCAAATTCCTCAAAATGTGTGCTCAAAGTCATCTAATCTATTGATGATGCTTTCTGATGAATGCTTAATTTGATTTATTGAGTTTCATTTCTAGGATTTCTCTTTTGTACTTTCTCAGAATTTGTGTATCTTTATTGAAATTATCTTTCATTTCTTCTGTTTTCTAAGTTCATTTCTTACATCTTCTTTTAGCTTGTTGAAGATTTTCACTATGAACTTTCTAACTTCTTTTTAGGTCATTTCCTTCAATATGGTATCCATGAGGTCATCTTTTGAAGTCTTTTGGGCTTTTTGAAGAAGTTAGTTCCCCTTCTTTTTTATACTGCTAATACTAGTAGGATGATTCTTAGTTCTTGTATGCAAGAGACTATATAGTGAGCGTCTTTCCTTTCAGAGCCCCAGGGTGGGCAAATTCACATCTATGGGTACTTTCACTCAATGTACGCCATCTGCTTTTCATTATAATTTTGAGATAAATATTATCATCATTTTGAGAGAAACTACTAATCCTTATGTACTACAATCACTTTAGAGCAACGTCACATACTATTCAAACTTAGGAAAAACCAAAAATTTGTTGAAACTGTTCTCCACAGTTTTTCTAATGTAGGTATAAATTTGTAGTACAATTTTTGTATAGGGTGAAAATATTATTATTATCATTATTATTATTAATTAAATGTAATATTTCTACAATATTATGTAGATGCAAAAAAAGAGGAAGAAAATTTAGACAAATGAAGAGTGAAAGCAAGAATTAAAGAAAATATAAGACACAAAAGTATAAGCAAATCAAGGCAAATAGAAAAAAAATGGATAGGGCAATTGATAGCAAGTAATGTAAAAGGAAAAAGAGGGTGTAAGGGGAGAAAATGTAACTCTGAGCTAAGAGAAAAAGAGAATTTCAAAAATGCTTTAAAACAAGAAAAATTAATGTAAAACTAGTTGAAGCCAAATATCAAAACGATGGTAACACCTATCAAATCAAAGTGAAGAGTAATATATATATATATATATATATATATATATATATATATAATCAAAGTTGGTTGATAAAAGGGCTATTTATAATAAAACATGCCAAGGTGAAGAAAATCCTTACTGAATGCTCTTTTGGATTTTGTCATGATTTGGATTTGGGACCTTTAGAAGATCTCCATCTCTTTCAGCTTTGGATACCCAAGAGGTGCTGGGCACAGGAGCCAATCCTTGAGATGCTGTGGCCCTCCCCAGCCTCTTCTCAATTGTCAGCCCAAGGGCCTGAAGCTGGATGCTCAGAGGGTGTGGAACTCTGTCTGTTGGCTCTTTATCCCGTGTGCAGACACTCAGGATGCCTGGATCTGCTCAGTCACTCTGACTACCTTGGGTCACCGCCCACCACTGTACATTATAGGTGACTTTTCAAAGTGACATAGAGCCTTGTGGCTATCTGTAAGCATGGGGCCTGTTCTCCATGGGTGGTCTGTAGTATAAAAGTGTCCTCCCTGACCTACTCAGATAACTGGGACACTTTTTCTGGTACAGTGAAAAATCTTAGCTGGTTTCCCTCATTTCTGGATCCCACAGCCCCAGGGTGCAAACCACCAGCCCTGCTCCCTCCACTGACTGGGACAGACACAAACATGGTCCAAGCTCCTGCTGACTATAGCCAGGCATCCTGGGGGCCGACCCTCTCTGCTGCCTGGGATGAGACAGCCATCCTACCCAGGTGCAACCTCCCACCCCATGCAGCTCTAACTTCAGATGCTGTCCCCACTGCTGCTGGGACACAGACTGCTTTCCTGCCTGGCTCTACACTTCCACTTCCTGACTCTGTGGCTTCTGTGCCTTCTCTGTCTAGGCTGCCACAGTGGCTGTGTGGAGTGAGGGGTTCCTGGTGAGGGGTAGGGGATTGCAGTCACTTTCAGCTAGGAGTCACTCATTTGCAAGATCCTTCTGGACAGATTATTGAGACATCCCACTGCAGGGATACTCCCTCTGGTTTTATTTCTTGCACCTGGAGGTGAGGAGATGCCATGTTGATTTCACTTACTGTAGGACAACAGGCCAGCTGTGGGCTCCACAAAATGATTCTGATGCTCAGCAGGGTTTTGAGGCCACAATTTGGGCTAAACTGCTTAATCTCCTTCACTGACCTTGTTGTCCTATGGGAACCTGTGGTTAAGGGAGTGAGCTTATGTGCTCTTCCTCTCCCTCTTTCTCTCTTCCCCTCCCTGCTCACACCACCCTGGTCTGGGTTCAGTGTTGAGGATCTCTGCCCTGGTAATCAAACTTGAAGTCTCTGCAGGTCTCAGACTGTCAAGTATTCAATCTTGGAACATTTGCTCTGTCTCCTCTCCAGTCAGCTGTTCCCTCACTGACTCTCTTCTGTGCTGTGGAGGGATGGGGGATCACCACCTAGTTCTGCCTACACAGTCTTTTCATTTCATATTTCCTGAGAAAAGTGTTGCCTGAGGTTTTTGAATTACTTTCATTTTCATCTTGAGGTTAGAAGTAAAACAGCAAAGTAAAAATGAAACAAAATTGAACCATTATTTCCAAAAATCATCAACACATCATTTTTATTTCTGTGGTGATATTCCTAGAAAGTTATGATTGCACCTGATTGAAATGGAAAACAGATGTAAGTCTGAATTTGATGAAATTCCAATGACCTGCTCCTCAGGTGACAGGAAGCAGGGAGTCCTTCTCTTCTCTTAGTCACCTGCCACCTACTCCAGTGTCATTTCCACTCACTATTTCTAGGATCCAGCTCTCACAAGGTCCCTGGTTCTATCATATTTCCCACTGTGGTGAGAGTTTCAGTCCACAGAGCAGCCTTCTGACATATAACATAGCACCTATGAATATAGGAAAATTGATTATGGTAATTAAAGGTATCATGATTTAAAATTAATGCAATATAAAGATTCTAACATGACTTACTAATACATGAAATTCTTTTGAACAAATATATATTTCAAAAGTAAAAACTATAGAAATAAAAACCCTACAGTCTGTTTCAGATCATACCCGACTTTTCTCCTCTGTCTCAGATTACAACCTCTCAGTTTTCTTTTTCAAATAGTCAACCCCAATTACTCTTGTCTTGTTCATCACTACCTTGTCTAGAAAGGTTTCTGTGGATCCATTCTTCTCAATTAGAAGTCACTAAGATTGACACTGACCTCCACTTTCCCCATGACTGACGACTTTCAATTCACATCTTCCATCAATCTATCAATTGCTTTTCTTCTAAGCAAATTTAATTCTTAAAAAACACTTTCATTATACTGCCATTGTCTCCTCTTGTCCTTTAAAAGTCAGCATCTCCCACCTCCGTCTCCTTCCTGGCTTTTTCTCTCCCATCCCTTTAAATGTTGAAGGTCCTCAGGATCAAGGTTAAATCTTTTTCTTCCTGTACACTGTCTCTCCACAAGATCACCTCCTTTGCTGCACTTCCAGTTGCCAGTTATGATCCATTAGACAATTATTTCTTGTAAATTGCAAACTTATCTATCGAACGGTTTATGTGCACTTTGGTGTCTTCAGTCAACTTATAGAAGATGTCTCTGCTTTCACCATTCTGCCCTAACAGGCTGCATCTACCTTCTGCTGACCAAATTTCATTGCTTTTTCATACTCTTCATTATACCATTTTAACATATTTGCTATTAAGTGTTTAGGTTGTGTTTAGGTTTCCTTCCCTTTAAACATGAGACAGCAGAGAGCAGTAACTGAGTTTGTCTTGCTCACCTCTGCATCCTGAGGACAACACAAAACCTGGCTTATATAAAGTGAATTTTTATGTACCCATTAGTGGGTAAGTCAATTCTACAATTCATTTTTTATTCTAATTGCAAAATTGGGATTTATGTGTCTCTTCAGTAATAAACAAAGGAAATTTATCAATGCTAGAAATTTAATGAACACAGTGTTATGGGGTGCAACTTAAGAACAGCTGATCTTTATTTGATTTAAAATTAATGCAATATAAAAGAAGTCCAAATTTGAGAGTCTTTATTAAGCTGGCCAGTTGATTGTCTCACACAATGCCCCCAAAAAATGGCTATTGGGAGAACAGCCCCGACCACAGGGTTGTAGGGGTTCTTATACCAAAAATCACATTAATCATAAGTGTCTGTTGCTATGATTCGAAATTACACATTAACATCATGAGATCATCAACAGAGGGGGAAGTGGGTCAAAATGACCCTTACCTAGGTACAAACTAAAGAATGGTTACTAACATCCACACAATCACTGTTCACATGGTACATTGTTTAGGAGAAATAGGAATCAAAACTACTACAAAACTACTACATAGGAGTTGCCATTGTATATTATTAAACATGTCACACCAAGTAACTGATGATGGGCACAGAGGCAAGGTGTTCCCATGGGAGAAGCTTATTTCCTACATAACATGGAGTCTCAGAGCAAAATGGAGTCTGTTTAGTCATTTCCCTTAGAGTTTGGCCTATAACATTCTCATGGAGTCAGATCTGTCAGCCCATCACATTCCCCACTGATTTTATGTACATAATCAAATCATTGATTCATTAGTAGTGCATAAGTGATTGCGGTGAGTGTGCAACCCCATTAGCTTAACAAACTGGATTCTATCTCTAATATATTTAGTTTAACAGTTTATCATGCTTGGCTGATTAAAAGTCCCAACATAACTAGGATGAGAGGTCTCACCATTGTGGTTATTAGAGTAGTTAACCAGGGGGACCAAGAGAACTTTGGTACCAATTTTTCTGAGTTTTTTAGCTTTTTTTTTTTTTTTCACTTTTTTGAGCTTTCTTTAATCAAAGATAAACTATTATGAATGATACCTGAGAGGTTAGTATGGAAACAATAGGTTTCCCTTAAGGTCATACATAATTTAAAAAAAAAAAAAAAAAAAACAGGCAAATTTAACCCTCTTTTGTTTTGTAAAACTACCTCAGCAGGTGAATCAAGGGAATTTTTCAGTGGCTTACAGAGTTTTTTTAACTCACTTAAGCCCAAATCTATTTGTCTACTTAAAGTTTAAAATTATGATTTCCAGTAATCAGGGCAGTAGTTCTACAGCTGTGGAGCCCGCTATACCTATTCCCACTAGGAGGGGAACTAAGACAGGGACCGCTTGTCTAGATATTAGTCCCATATGTTTTCTTCTTCCCTCTTTATCATAATAGTACACCTGGGGAATGATGAGAACAGTAACACAGAATTTACCCCATTTGGTAATCTCAAAAAGTTGAAGGGCTAAGCATGGAGTTATTCCTGACATAGTTCAAGCAAGAGAAAAAACATGTTTAACATTTTTTCAGTCTTATCTTTAGTCAGTGGTTAGGGTCTCTGAGGGCTGTTCCTTTTTCTGTTGTCTTCACTCAGATGTGATGAGTACATGTTGTGAGTAAGGTCCCTTCCATTTTAGCCAGGTGTTAGTCCTTTCTGGAACAATTTGATGTAGACATAGTCTTCTGACTGAAATGGGTGTTGGAAATCAGTGGTCTCTGGGGTCTGGTTCTCTCATAAGTTGAACCTATTAGTGAGATGTAACAACAGGTTAGAACAGGAGCAGGTTCTTGGTAAGGGTGGAGGAAGGGCTCTGGAAGCATTAACATTTTAAGCTCTCAGAGTTCATTTGCCTCCAACTTTCTGGACCCAAACTGGCCCTTATTTTTGTGATTTAACCCAATTTACCTATCTATATTGACTGCCTTTAAAAATTTTTATTATTACCCCTCTAATTTTAGGGACTATTTACTGCTGTAAGGAAAAAGGGAGATGATTGCTCTTGCTGCTTCGAGCTGAGAGGGAGTGATGTGGGGTGGGGCAAGCAGTAAAAAGTTCCTTTTTAGGGTTAAAAGTCTTGTTCTATGAAAGAAACAAAAAACCATGAGTACAAAATAAATAGCATCTGGAACATGTCAATGAATATCATGAAGCTGATAGAAATTAATAATCTCTTACCAGGAGGTAGAAGAGCTGAGACATTATTTACATAAAAAGGCCTAACAAAGTCTAACAAGGCTGGAGAGGTAGTTAAGTTACTTACTGTTATCTGATTTTTGTAAAATATCTTTTTACTGGTATGATATTTTTGTTTAGTGGAGATCCCTTTATTTTTGTTACTCTGGGCTAGAGAATCATACTAGCAAACATTGATTAAGTCTACCTGTATCAGAGGTTAGAAAGATCTGTAGGTCTTAAACTGACTAAAAACTTATAACTCTGGCAGTTTCTTTTGATAATTATCAGGCATTTTTGTCTAAGAATCTTTTTTGTTACCTTTAGTTCTACTTATTTTGGGGGGACTTAACACAAGTGTACATCCCAAGTTACATTAAAATAACTATTATTTTGTTTTTTAAATGTCCAGGAATGACTGTGTTTTGGTTTTAACTGTTTTGCTAGGTGTTTAAGACCAAGCTGGTCAAATTGACCTTATACCTACCTGCTGTTAAGAGTTATCTGAGTTCCCACAGGGGTCACTCTTGGGGAACTTGAGAGCATATTCTTAGCTCCTTTAGTGCCATTTGCTAGGTAGGGTCTTCTTGATGAGGTGGCTTCCTTTGGAAGCATTAGGAATGTCTCCCTTTTCCAAGGACCCTCCTCTGCATCAGGTGCTATGATTGACTTTTTATCCTCTAGTGGTCTCATCAGTCCCCCTGATCGGAAGGTTGTGTGGCCCAGAGTTCAAAGCTCCTTAGAGAAGTTCTCTTGTTCCCTGGGTTTAGGTTGACTCTGAGGGCAAGAGCCGAATATTGATTCTCTTGACCCCTTTATTTTAATCTCAATTCTTAAGTTTTGATCTTAAACATCCAGCAAGTCAGTTTCACCAGTCATACAGTAAGAGTTTCATTTCTCTCAAGAGTTTCAAGACCTAGATTGTGGGTCTGAGGCAGGTCACATCCCATAGAAAAGGTGGACTTGTAGCTGAGCACCACCAGGGCCAGAAGGAAAGCCAAAGTCAAGGCCACTGGGGGGTCTTGCAGAAGCTGCAGGGCTGAGGAGGGCAATCATGAACCAAAGCCTCTAGGTTCTCTGAAACCCTTGATTTGCTCCTATAGTCTTAAATAGAAATGAATACACTTTCAATCTTCTGAATGTCATCCCCAATATTTTGTACTTCTGTTTTTGCTTTCCTTATGCATTCACTGCATGCATTTAGAGTAGTGTTTTTCCAACCATTTTTTTCATCATTGATTTCCCCTCCCCTGTCCCCAGACCCCTTTCTAGAATTATTTTTCCAACCAAAACTCTTATTGACTTTTTGTTGTTGTTGTTGTTGTTTTTGTTGGTCCTGGGACTGAACCCAGAGGCATTTTAGCACTGAATCACATCCCCTGCCCTTTTCATATTTATATATGAAACATATAGACATGGGGTAGAGACATGGGTAGACATAGACATGGGGTTTCTCTAAGCTGCTTTGGGCTTTGCTTTGTTTCTGGGACTGGCCTCCTACTGTTTCAGTTTCCAGGGCCACTGGAATCACAGGTGTGCACTGTTGCTTGGAGAGGCTGCTGGCCTCATTGAGGTTGGTGATCATGAACTTTTGTCTCCAACTTCTCTGAAGAGCTTGCTTTGTTTTATGTCTTTACTAGGGAGTGTACTGTGTATATGCCTTAATTAGGGTATTTCTCAATGCTGTTCCCTTACCACCACCACAGTATGTCAATGACCCCTTAAAAACCTTGCTGTGTCACTTTGTCATCTCTGACTATCTCATTTCTAAATACCACCTTAGATATTCCCTGGTAAACACTAGTCTGTTTTCTGTCACTATACATTAGTTTTCCTTTCTAGAGTTTTGTTTAAATGGTATATTGCAGAATTCACACCTTTTGGGTCTGTCTTCTTATCCTCAGCAAAATTATTTGCAGATTCATCACTATGGTTGTGTATCATGATTCATTTCTTTCTATCATTAATGAGTATTCCATTTTGTGAATGTTTTGTGATTTCTTTTGTCATTCACTCATGATACATATTATATTGTTTCCTGCTTCAGACTATTCCATGTAAATAGAGCCAGAACATCCCAAGTTCCCAAGAGGTCAGTACAAAAACCAAAACCTAGCCAGTCGCCATATGCTGGCCAGGTACCCAGGAGCTCCTTGGAAACTTTGATAATCCCAGTGCAAGCACTGGGAAAATTGGTGTCCTCTATCCCACTAGAAATTCCTGTAGCCCATGATTACTGGCTTTTAGTCTGGCTTAAACATTGGATGTTATCTTGTGCATCTGTCTCAGATTTTTGTTTTGGGAAGTGTGTGGCTTCAGAGATGCAGAGCACCAAGAAAACCAGATATCATTTTCTTAGCATTCTGTATGACCAAGCTGGGAGGCCAGGAGCAGACTTGGTGTTCAAAAAACATGACAAGAAAACTAGCCTGATGGCTAGAGTATAGAGAAGGTCCTCCTCCCTCTATTCCCTTTCCCTGGAAACTGACAGACACCTTCAGAAGGTCATAAGTCTTGACTACACTGATCAGCAAAATAAACGTACATAATAATTGTCATGGAAGGCCCTGGGATGTCTCACCCTCAATCTTGGGGGCACACAGGTATTTTAAACTTCTTCCAGAGGCAGAGCATCCCTCAAGCAAGGCTGAGTAAAAGAGCTAGCATATCCCTAGAGTTCTCCTGAGATCTACAATCTAACTTTACAACTAGAGAGCCTGGATCAGAAAGCTGAGCACTGGGCACTCCAGTTTTCTAGTCCCAAGCCACTTGCTCACCCATTCCCCTTGAATCCAGCATCATTCACCCCATATTTATTTCCCTAGAAGGTTCAGATCCCCTTATTATGTAATACATTTTATTACATGAAGTTTCCTTGGAATTTTAATTTCTCTGAGGAATTTAAAATTTCATAATTTTAAATTATTTCAGGGACAAAACACTATACTACTTTGTAGGCACATTTTAAGAAGACCATTCATGAACTGTTCTGAAATGGTTAACAAAGGGGAATTTATAAATCAAGGTGAAATTAAACAGCCACATGGGTTTTTACATCATAAATAATTTATTTTCCAAAGTAAACATTCAAATAAAAATAAATAACTTAATTCATAAATTAATTTAAAAAATTAAAATCTTCTATTGTCTTTTCAAATGCACCACATTTGCTGTCAGTCACTTCATGAGCCTCTGCTGGATGAAGAATGCCTGAATCGTTGGCTGGTTCAGAGGTGCATACTGGGCCATCTTCAGCTTTGGAAGTCATCTGTAAGTCTGGTAATGAAGGAGAAGTTCCTGAAGAGTTCACTTTGGACTACCGTCCAGGCACAGCTGCTAAACTCCTTGGCCTTCAGGTACCTCAGGATCCTCCAATAGTAGCTCTTCAGACGCAGGATGGTCATGGAGTTTCCCCAGTGTATGTTTTCCTCTCCTAGTTTCTCCTCCAGAGTTGTTTCCAGGAGGTCCATCTGCTGATGGAGTCCAACAAGGAGGTCCTTGACAATGGTCTCATTCCAGCCAGGGTTAGAGAAGCCTCTTGTGAAAAGAGCATAGATGTTCTGGAGCATCTCATAGGTGACAAAGGCAGCATGGTCCTTCTGGAACTGCTGTGGATGCTTGATCTCCTCAGGGATCTTGAAGTCCATCGTGTCATTGAGGCAGTCTTCAGGCCTCCCATTCAACTGCATCAGGAGCTCCTGACATTTCAAAATGCTATTGCTCTGTTGGAGTGCAAGCAGTTTGTAACTGAGGGATAGAGTTGTGGTGGAGAAGCACATTAGGAGAGCGATTTGGAGGAAGCACTTGTTGCTCATGATGAAAACCAGAACAGTGTTGTCTACAATCTATGCAAGGTCACAAAGGCTCCAAAGGTCTGCAGAGTGAATGTCTTTCCTCCATGGGTATGGCCATTTATATGGGATGGTCCTCTCTGTTTCAGAGGAATTTCCCACTTTCAGTTCGCTCTTTCAGTTTTCCTATGTCATTTTTTTTTCTACCTACATTTTTAAAAGTTCCTAAAACTCTTTTAATTTACACTCCTGATTACTTTATATAATGTATATTAGGGGAAAAGATTCACAAACTGTGAGAATTTCTAATGTTTTCTAGGTTTCAGTAATTTCTAAAGTAAAGTTGGAGAAAGGAACTTGAGAGGAAACAAAGGAAAGCAAAGATATGAGAAGCAAAATGCCCCAAATAACTAAGAGACATTAACTGAAAAACCAGTCACTGAACAGCTGCTGGATTGGGATTTTGCCCATTGCAATCATAGGTTCATGTGAGATGGTCTCAGTGAGTTCTGAGCAGACTGGAATAGGGCAGTTAAGAGAAAGTTTCAAATCAGCTGGGTCTGAAATAATGATGTGTCATCATTTTGTTAACTGGAATCCTTACTCTTGAATTTATTAGCTACCCTATGAGTGTTTGACTGTCCTGAGACTACTTACTGTAAGGAAGCCCAAACTAGCTCAGAAGGAGAGACCATGTAGAACTTGGCAATAGTTTAAAAGTTTAAGCAATGGAATCTCTTTAACTTCCAATATCATCCCTAGATATTTTACCTATGGCTGTCCCTGCAGAAATGTGTGCATGTGTCTATGGGCATGCAGAAACCCATTCTCCTCAACTGAATACAGAACATCCTCTAGAATAGATGTGTTAGGCCACAAAGCAAGTCTTAACAAATTCAAGATTAAAATCATATATCAGTATCATTACCAAAATCAATTACATAAAACTAGAAATCAATAATGAGGGGAAACTAGAAAATTCACAAATAAGTGGAAATTAAATGACACCCTCCTGATCAGTCTGGTTGTAAAAAAATAAATCAAAAGGGAAATTAGAAAGTACCTAAAAGTGAACAAAAATGGAAATGGAACGTATCAAAACATGAAATGCAGCAAAACCAGTTCTAAAAGGGATGTTTTTGGGATAAATACCTTCATAAAGGGGAAAAATATCTCAAATTATCAAACTACCTTTTACCTCAATGAACTAGTAACATAAAGGCAAAAATCAGTCTCCACAGTTAGTAGAAGAAGAGAGACAATGAAATCAGAGCAGAAATAAACAAAATGGAAAGTACAAAAAAAAAAAAAAACAGGAAAGATGAGGACAATTCAGCATTTTCCTCCTCTGGAAAAGATAGACAAAATGAACAAAACTTTGGCTAGAGTAACTATGAAGAAAAGAGAGAAGGCTCAAAATAAATAAAATCAGGAATAAAAGAGGATACATTACAACAGATACTACAGAATTGCCAAGGAGCATTAGAGACTAATATGAACAACAGTATAAAAATTGGGTAGTCACAAAGAGATGGATAAATGACTGTTAATATGTAAACTTGGAAGAATGAATTGTGAACAATAGAAAATTGAAACAGACAAATAATGACAAAGGGGATTCTGACCAACAATCAAAAATCACAGGCAACAAAAGTCCAGGGTTTCACTGGGACATTGTGCCAAAAATTAAGAAGGATGACAGAAGAAGAAATATGATCAGTCAATGAATATATGAACAATTGTTCAACATCTCTAGCAGTAATAGAAATGGAAATTAAAACTACACTGAGATTCCATTCCACTGCAGTGAGAATGGCAATTAATAAGAATCAAAATATCAATAAATATTGGTAATGATGTGGGGAGAAAGATTCATTCATACATTCTGGTGGGACTGTGACTTGGTGCAACCACTCTGGAAAATAGTATGGAGATTCCTCAGAACACTTGGAATGGAACCACCATTTGACCCAATTATCCCACTCCTCAGCATGTACACAAAGGACATAAAATCAACATATTCAGTGATTTGGTCCTATCAATATTTATAGCAGCTCAATTGACAACAGATAAGCTATGGAACCAACCTAGGTGCCCTTAAGCTGATGAATGGGATAAGAAAATGTGGTATATACACACAGTGGAACGTTACTCAGCCATAAAGAAGAATGAAATTATGACATTTGCAGGTAAATGGAGAATAAGACTACCATGCTAAGTATATGCCAATCCGAAGAAATCAAAGGCTGAAAGTTCTGTCTGATATGCAAATGCTAGCTCATAATAAGTGGTGATGGGGGTATAGAAGTTCATTTGATATATAAAGGGGAATGAAGGGAAGGGAGGTGGAATGTAAATAGGAATGACAACAAAATGAATCAGACATCACTTTTCTGTGTTCTTATATGAATACATGAACAATAAAATTCCATATCCTGTACAGCCACAAAAATGGGAAGTTAAACTCTATGTATGTATGATATGGCAAAATACATTGTACTATGAGTATAACTAAAAAGAACAAATAAAATGATTTTAAAAAAGAAGAATGAATGCCAAATATAATGTTTAATTTAAATTGTCAACCTCACTGGATTAATGATGCCAAGGATTAAGCGGATTCTGGGTATGTCAATGAAGGAGGATCTAGGAATGATTTCCATATGGGATAGCAAACTGAAATGGACACCCTCTGTAAGTGTGGGCATTATTGTCCAATAGTTGGGAGAATTGAATGGGATAAAATTTGGAAGAAGGAAGCACATGCAGATGCAAGCACAATTCTTTTTCAACATGTTCTTGATTGGTGCTAGGATTGCCTGAGAACATCAGACTCTTCTCTTTCACTCTACCAAAGCAGACTCTACCAGTGATTCTTTAGGGAGTTTCCAGAGGACTTCAGTCTCAGACTGGGGTAGCATCATTGATCTCTCTAGTTCTGAGGGTAGTTCTGAGAGTAGTTCTGAGGCCTTAGTATCTTGGACTGTGCAGTTACTGGTTCCTCCAACTATATGGCCTGCAGATGGCCATTGTGCATTATCCACCCCAGTTCCACACTGCTAAAGGGGAAGATACATGAATGATATAAGAAAAACAAGGGAAGAAAGTGTTTCAAACAAACCAAGATTCTATATTAATAGAATCCAATGACAGCATGATAGAAGAAATGTCAGAAAAGGAGTTCAGAATATGCATAATTAAAATGATTGCAGAGGCAAGGATAAGATAAGTGAGCAAATGCAGGCAATAAATGATCACTCCAATAAGCAGAAAAAAAGAGCTACTGCAGGAAGCTAAAGATAATTTCAATAAAGAGGTAGAGATTCTGAAAAAAAAATCAAACAAAAATCCTTGAAATAAAGAAAACAATACACCAAATGAAAACCTCAATGGAAACCATCACCAATAGACTAGATCACTTGGAAGAGAGAACATCAGTCAATGAAGACAAAATGTTTAATCTTGAGAATAAAGTTAACCAAACAGAGAAGATGGTAACAAATCATGAATGGAACCTCCAAGAACTATGGAATACCAGGAAAAGACCAAATTTAAGAATTATTGGGATTGAGGAAGGCACAGAGATACAAACCAAAGGAATTAACAACCTATTCAATGAAACAATGTCAGAAAATTTCTCAATCATGAAGAATGAAAGGGAAAATCAAATACAAAAAACTTACAGAACACCAAATATACAAAATTACAACAGATCCACACCAAGGCACATTATTATAAAAATGCCTATCTTCCAAAATAAAGATAGAACTTTCAAGGGTACAAGAGAAAAGCATTAGATTACATATAGGGTGAAACCAATATGGATAAGAGCAGAATTCTCAGCTCATGCCCTAAAAGCTAGAAGGGCATAGAGCAACATATTTCAACCTTTGAAAGAACATGTTTGCCAACCAAGAATTTTATGCCAAGCAAAACTAACCTTTGAAGATGTAGTAAAATCTTCCATGATAAACAAAAGTTAATAGAATTTACAAATAGTAATCCTGTGCTACAAAACAACCTCAGAAAATACTCCATGAGGTGGAAATGAAAAACAACCATGTAACTCAGCAAAGGGAGATACTACCCTGAAGGTAAAGACAATCAAAGGAGAAACCAAGCTGAGCTAAAAACCAAAAATAAGCCAAAATGACCAGGAACATAAATCATATTCAATAACCTTGAATGTTAATGACCTAAACTCATTAATCAAAAGACACAGGCTGGCAGATTGGAAAGAAAGATCCATCAACATGCTGCCTTCAAGAGATTCATCTCATAGAAAAAGACATCCACAGACTAAAGTTGACAGGATGGGAAAAAATATTACACACATATGGACTTGATAAAAAAGCAGGGGTTCTCATCCTTATGTCAGATAAAATAGACATCAAGTCAAAGTTAGTCAGAAGGGATAAAGAAGGACATTTCACAGAGCTTAAGGGAACCATAAATCAGGAAGACACAATGATCATAATATATATGCCCTAAACAAGGGAACATCCATGTACATCAAACAAATACTTCTCAATTCCAAGAACCAAATAGACCACAATACAATACTCTGGGTGACATTAACACATCGCTCTCACCACTGGATAGATCTTCCAAACAAAAACTGAACAAAGAAACTATAGAAATCAATTATGCAATCAATAATTTACATTTAACAGACATATATAGAATATTCCATCCAACAATGAGTTCTTTTCAGCAGCACATGCATCCTTCTCTAAAATATACCATAGGATATGTCACAAAGCAGCACTCAGGAAGTACAAAAAATAGATACTACCTAGTATTCTATCAGGTCATAATGGAATAAAATTAGAAATGAATCATAAACTAAAAAACAGAAACTACTCCAACACATGAAGACTAAATATTACGCTATTGAAGAAAGCATGAAAAACAGAAGACATCAGGGAAGAGATAAAAAAAAAAAAATCCTTAGAAGTAAATGAGAATGATGATACAACATATCAAAATATCTGGGACACTATGAAAGCAGTGCTAAGAAGAAAATTCATTGCATGGAGCACATTCTAGAAATGAACAAAAGTCAACAACTGAACAACCTAACATTCCACCTCAAAGCTCTAGAAAAAGAACAGAACAACATCAAAAGTAGTAGAAGAAGAAAATAATTGAATTCAGAGCTGAAATCAATGAAATTGAAACAAAAGAAACACTTCAAAAAATTGACAAAACAAAAAACTTCCTATAAGAATTGGAAAACTTGAACTCAAGTATCACTATTTGGCAATCACATGATTCTATATTTAGAGGATCCAAAAAACTACATTAGAAAACTTCTAGAACTACTAAATGAATTCACAAGAATAGCAGGATACACAATCAACATGCATAAATTGAATGCAATTCTATTCATATGTCATGAATCCTATGAAAGAGAAATTGGGAAAACTATTCCATTCCCGAATCTCAAAAAAAAAAAAAAAACAAAAAACAAAAAAACTTCGGGATCAATCTAACAAAAGAGGTAAGAGAAGTCTACAATGAAAACTACAGACACTAAAGAAAGGAATTAGAGAAAACTTTAGAAGATGGAAAGATCTCCCTTGTTCTTGGATAGGCAGAATTAATATGGTCAAAATGACCATCCTACCAAAGGTGCTATACAAATTCAATGCAATTCCAATTAAAATCTCAATAACATTCCTCATAGAAATAGAGAAAGCAATCCTGGGAAGGAAGAGTGATAAAAGAGGTAAACTCTACTTATAGAGCAATAGAAACAAAAATGGCATCTATTGGGCACCAAAATAGACAGGTAGATCAATGGTACAGAATAGAAGACACAGAGACAAACCCACATGAGTACAGTTATCTCATATTAGACAAACGTGCCAAAAACATACAATGCTGTTGGGAAAAGTGGAAATCCATATGCAGTAAAATGACATTAAACCTCTATCTCTCACCCTGTACAAAACTCAACTCAAAATGGATCTAGGAATTAGACCTGAGACCCTTCACCAAATAGAAGAAAAAGTAGGCTCGATTCTTCAACATATTGGCTTAGGGCCAGATTTCCTTAACAAGACCGCCAGAGCACAAGAAATAAAATCAAGAATCAATAAATGGGATGGATTCAAAATAAAAAGCTTTTTCTCAGCAATGGAAACAATCAATAATGTGAAAAGAGAGTCTAAACAGTGGGAGAAAATCTTTTCCACACACACCTCAGATAGAGCACTAATCTCCAAAATTTATAAAAATCTTAAAAAAGTTTACACCAAAAATACCAAGAACCCAATCAATAAATGGACCAAGGAACTGGGCAGACACTTCACAGAAGAAGATATACAGGTGATCAACAAATACATGAAAAAGTGCTCATCATCTTTAGGAATTAGAGAAATGCAATCAAAACCACCCTAAGAGTTCATCTCACCCCAATTAGAATGGCTCTGATCAAAAACAGAAGCAATAATAAGTGTTGGCATGGATGTGGGGAAAAAGGCAAAAGTTGGTGGACTTGCAAATTGGGCCAGACACTCTGGAAAGCAGTATGGAGATTCTTCAGAAATCTTGGAATGGAACCAACATTTGAACTAGCTATCCCACTCCTCGGTTTATATCCAAAGGACTTAAAATCAGCATCGTACACTGATGCAGCCACATCAATGTTTATAGCAGCTCCATTCCCAATAGCTAGATTGTGGAATCACCCTAGATTCTCTTCAGTTCATGAATGGATAAAGAAACTGTGGTATATACACACACAATGTAATACTGCTTAGTTATAAAGAAGAATAAAATTATGGCATTTGTGGGAAATGGATGGAGTTGGAGAACATCATGCTAAGTGAAATAAGTCAATCCCCAAAAACCAAATGCTTTCTCTGATAAGTGGATGATGATACATAATGGGGGTGTGGGGGAGTAGGGTGGAAATGGGGGTAAGAGATGAATGGACAAACTTTGGATTGTGTAGAGAAAAATGGTATAAGAGGGTTGAGGGATGGAACAATAGTGGACTGAGAGAGACATCATTACCCTATGTACATGTATGATTACACAAATGGTGTGAATCTGCATTGTGTACAATATCGAAATAAAAAGTTGTACAATGAATCAAAATGCAGTCTGTAAAAATAAATAAATAAAAAATATTGATGTATTTTTCTTCATTGTTTATCCTATTAAAATCAAAGAAAGACAAATGTGGCATTTTCCTGGCCAAAAGTAGTGACCATGGGGCAATTCCAGATTCCATGCTGAGCCACAACCTAGTTGGGGATGGGAGGTAAGGAGGATACAGAAGAGTAGGAAGAGCCTGGTTGGAAGACATCACCCTCCACATGAACACAGGGAGTGAGAATCTCACCAAAACTCTCCATCTCCCTGGACAACCTTGCTCAGTCATACAGTTTCTATGAAATTGGGAACCACAATGAAAAGCTTACTTTCAGGGAAAGGGAGAAGAGCCTATGTTCATGTCTCCCACTGCTGCCTCACTCACACGCCCTGGGTGACTGCTCCTGCCCAGCTGTGGGTTCTCTGTAACCCCAGCAGCAGCTGGCGGGGAGAGAATTCTGCATCTGAGCTGTGTGAGGAGGGGAGTATGCAGCCAAGATCTGTGTGCCACTGACTCAGACACTTTCAGTTCCTTTGTCCTTTCCCACATCCTGCATGTCTTGTCACAGGCTTTAGAAGACTGGTTCTTCAGTTTCAATCCTACTCACCACTGGATTCAGACATTAATAAGCTACTGTAAAGGGGCTGTGGCCAACTCCAGCTAATGTCAGAGTTCAGAATATGCTCCCCCAAATGGGACACCTTAGAAACTGAGAAAAGCACAGAAGTAAGAAAGTCATTTTTTTTTTTTTTTTAATGCTCTGGTCATAAAATTTTTCTCCGAAAATCCTCCCCTAAATGTGGGTCATAAGACATGCAATGGGCATCCTGCCCTGTGCCCAGAGAAAAAGCATGAAACCAGAGACTTCCAGAAGAATCTGAACAAAAAGGCCTTGGTGACCCCCAGTTTGTTACCATTAGATCAGACCCTCATTGGGCAATCATCCTGCCACAGGCTGTGCCCCTTCATCTTTCCTAAGCACGAAACACAGCGTCCCAGGGTCTTCTCATCTTCATTTCCGAAGCCTCCAATGTCTTGTAAACATTGTCTAAATAAATTTGTCTTGCTTTTCTCTTGTTGATCTGTCTTTCATTACAGGGATATTAGCCTTTAAGCTCACAACTGCTGAGCAAAAGACTGCTATTTCTTCTCTCTATATATATACAAAGATAACCAGAAGGCCCTCCAGTCTGTACCCTCTGCCACATTGCAAGACTCCCATCAGAGGGCAATAGCCCTGGAGCAGACAAGGGCTGCCCAACCAGCTTCTGTAAAAGTGCCATAAGGGCCCTGCTTCTAGAAACTCCTGAGGAACCCTCTCAGATACAGATGTTGTTTGCCCTGAGCATGGATTTCCTTTTCCTTTGGGATTCCAGGCAGTTCTCTTTTTATTTATTTATCTCATAATCCCTCTTAGGGACTGTGATGGTTAAATTAGGTGTCACCTTGACTGGATGAAATAATACTTGGAGAACTGACAAAGCATTATTTCTGGGTCTAGAAATAATGGTGTGACTAGAAGAAATCGGTGCATGAGTCAGTGAACTGAGAGGGAAGATCAGTGTGGTCAGGTGCCATTTAAACAGCTGGAGGCCTAAACAGAACTGAAGACAAAGAAAGGGAAAAATCTCTCTCTCTCTCTCTCTCACTCTCTCTCAATCTCTCTCTCTCTCTCTCTTTTCTTTTACTTTCTCTCTTTCCCCCAAAAAAATTAGGACACTTAATTCTCCAGCTTTTGGACATCAGAAATCCATATTCTGTGGCTTCAGGTGTTGCATATTTTACACTAACTGCCTCTCTAGATTTTCTAAACTTGGACTTTGATAGAAATGCATTATCATCTTGCCTGGTTCTGAGGCTGCCAGATTAGGATGGAGTCACACTACTGGCATCTCAGGGTCTACAGTTGCAGATGTGTGTTGTGTGGATACTTACCCAAAATAATCATTGTAGCCAATCCTCTTAACAAATCCCCTCTTTCTCTATCTATATACCTACATAACTAGATATATATCTACTTATATAAAATGTTTTAAATATGTTCAGGTACTTCCTGGACCATCCAGAATCTAATGAATGCTTGACAAGAAGGTAGAAGTACCAGGACCCCTCACTCCAGTGCTGCATGTTCACACCCATCCATGCCTGTGGAGGTGAACTCACCTACTGTGTTCTGACTATGGATCCAGAAGCAGCCCTATAACTTGGAACTCCTCTCTCAGTTTTAGTAAGGAAGTAGTCATGCCATGAATCTGAAGGCAATTCCACCAAAATCAGTCCAGCTGCAGGTCCTGAGGCACACTCCTTTCTATAATCTGGGGCTACTTCTGCCCATGCAAGAACCCCTAGGGACTGGTAGAAGTCTTTCCAAAGACCCACTGGAAAGCATATCCAACTATTTAACTGATAAGAGGCCCACCATTTGCATACTCAAGTGTGGAACCTGAAGAAATTCTTCTCCCAGGTGCCAGCCCTACCGAACAAATTCTTGGTCTTATCCATCCATTGACCATGTAGTGTTCATGCCAAATTACTCTCCGCTAGAAAAAGGCCCTGACAACTTCCTTCAGCCACATGATCTGACTCCATTGCCACCTGAATCTCAAGCCAATTTGTAAAGAAGGGAAGAGCTTCTTACACCTTCTAATGTACAGACATGGATGCAATGTACATGGATTCTGATGTATTAGCCAAACACAAAACCAACAAAGGAATTAAATAAATCACCAATAACTAACCCCTGGGAAACAGAGATCTAAGAATTACTGGACAAAAGATTTAAAATTAAATACTTAAAGAAGCTTAATGAGGTGCAGGAGAAGACAAACACTAAATGAAATCAAGAGAACAGTTTATGAACCAAAGAAGAAGTTTGATAAAGGAATAGAAGCCATGTAAAAGAACCAAAAAGTTTTGGAGCAGAAAAATGTACTGAAAAAATTAAAACCACTTAATAGAGAGTTTCAACAGTAGGTTCAATCATGTAGAAGACAGAATCAGTAAACACAAATACAGGCTGTTTGAAATCAGTTTATTAGAGAAACAAAGAATTAAAACAAAGGACAAAAGCAAAATGGAACTGTGGTACATACACCATCAAACATATGAATATATGACTCAAAGAATGTGAGACATACCAAGAGAAAGAACCAGAAAGCTCATTCAAGAAAAAATTGTGTGACACCTTCCCAAATCTTGGGGAAAATATTGACATTGAGATCCATTAGCTGAAGAGACTTCTGGCAAGATCATTTCAATACAGATCTCAATTATTTTGGTTATAATCAACCACATATAATGATGGTGGTCCCATAATATTATAATGGAGCTGGGAAATTCCTATTACCTAGAAAAGGAGACCTCTGGGGAAGAAAATTAATTACTGTTGGGAGAGGGCCAACCAAGGAGTCATCTGATGGGAATTCCTACATGGAGCGCCTATTGAAAGAAAGGTAAGTTTGTATTAAGATGCAGTTACTTAGGTTATTCTTATCTTTTACAGAATCTAGCATCAGATCAACTGACCATGAGAAAACTAAATTTCAAACTTCTGCAAACTACAAGTTGCCCTCAAGAATTTTATTGGAAAAAAATTAAAATTATAAATAAACATAGTGTTTCTTTAAAAAATAAACCATGCTATTCTCTCTAAATATTTTTGGTCAATTTAAAATTCATGATGTATGACATCTATTTAAAATACTCTCAGAGATCCAAGATGGTGGACTAGAGGGAGGCTGCGTTCCTTGTGGCTCCATAACTCCAGTTTCAAGTAGAGGATACCTGTTTCTTGGTGAGGCAGTTTTTGCTGCTTATCGATCCCCAGCTGTTTACCCCACTTGTCTACTGTGATCACCTGCAGTCTGCCAGCATATTGACTACATTTTGAGTGCAGATTGCTCACTATCAGGCACCTACCATCTGCCATTTGCCTGCCTCTTGCCTATTCATCACCTGCTTACACCTATCCATCACCCACTGCACTAGGTTCACCTCTCGATCATCTGACGACAGCAAACTGATCTTCAACTGCCAGTGGAGCGCCAGCTGCCTGCAGTTGCCTGGAAGTTCACTGTTACAATACCTGCAGGTTTGATTATACATGGCTGCCGCCATTTTGAGACAACAGCCAGGCCCCATAGAACCCCTGGCCGGACTGACTGAGCCCCATCTCCAGGATCCCTCAGCCCCACCGATCACTCCCTGCCTCTGGGGCCCTCACATCGACTGATTGTTCCCTGCCCCCAGGACCCACAGACCAACTGACTGCGCCCTATCACCTGGACCCCAGACTGACTGATTGCACCCAGCTTCCAGGATCCCGCAACCACACCAAACACATCCGACCTCCAGGACCCCTGCCTGACCAATCACCCCCTGCCTCCAGGACCTCCAGTCGACCATGTCCACACCCCGAACTGCAGCTCCCCATTTGCCAACACATTTGGAAACCACAGCGGCCATCTTGGATAAGCCTGGAAGTCATAGCTCCCATCTTTAGGTGGGGCAAATCCCATCCTGAGACGCAAGACCTGAAGCTCATTGTCAGGTACCTCTCATGCATCAGGCTACTGAAGACTGGGAGGTTTGAATACTATATGACTGTTATAATGTAGATTTTCCTTTTTCTCCTTATTGAACAATTTAAAGTTTTTATTTCTTTACTTTTCTTGCTCCCTTTTCCTTTGTATACCTGTTCCCTCAGAGTCTCTTTCTCCCATTTTGCATGCTAACATCCAATTTCTTTTGATTATACTCTCACCCTTTCTACTATCTAGAACTTCTGTATATTCTTTTCTTATCCCATTAACAGCTACATCCTACATCCCTCTGTATCCTCTTTGTCCTCCATTAGAAACTGCAGACCTTATTGCAAATCTGTTTGTTATACTGAAGATAATTTTTGAACTCATTCTGTTTATTATGACAACTTTGTTATTGTCCTCATAGGGGCTATTTGGTCTAGGATTGCATAGTATCTGAAGTGGGCACTGCTAATATTGATCTCCCCTTAAAAAAAAAAAGGTTTTGGAAACCTATAGGGCCACTATAAGCCTATGGGGGGGAATCTGCAGTACCCCAGATCTGCACTGCTAGAGGGGAAGATACATGAGCAACATGAAAAGACAAGGGAAGAAAATGATCCAAACAAATCTAGATTCTATATTAATAGAATCCAATGACAGCATGGTAGAAGAAATGTCAGAAAAGGACTTCAGATTATACATGATTAAGATGATTTGTGAAGCAAAGGATGAGATAAAAGAGTAAATGCAGGCAATGAATGATAATACCAATAAGCAGTTGAAACAGCAACTGCAGGAAGCAAAAGATCATTTCAACAAAGAGATAGAGATTCTCAAAAAAAAAAAAAAAAAAAAAAAAAGAAAAGCAAACAGAAATCCTTGAAATGAAGGAAACAATAAGCCAAATAAAAAACTCAATGGAAAGCATCACCAAAAGACTAGACCACTTGGAAGACAGAACCTCAGACAATGAAGACAAAATATTTAATCTTGAAAATAAAGTGGCCCAAACAGAGAAGATGGTAAGAAATCATGAACAGAATCTCCAAGAACTCTGGGACATTGTGAAAAGACCAAATTTAAGAATTATTGGGATTGAGGAAGGCACAGAGATACAAATCAAAGGAATGAACAACCTATTCAATGAAATAATATCAGAAAATTTCCCAAACCTGAAGAATGAAATGGAAAATCAAATACAAGAGGCTTATAGAACACCAAATGCACAAAATCACAACAGATCCACACCAAGGCACATTATAATGAAAATGCCTAACATTCAAAATAAAAATAGGATTTTGAAGGTCGTGAGAGAAAAGCATCAGATTACATATTGGGGAAAACCAATACAGATAGCAGCAGATTTCTCCGACCCAGACTCTAAAAGCTAGAAGGGCCTGGAACAACATATTTCAAGCTCTGAAAGAACAGGGTTGCCAACCAAGAATCCTATACCCAGCAAAACTAACCTTCAGATTTGAAGATGAAATAAAATCCTTCCATGATAAACAAAAGTTAAAAGAATTTACAAATAGAAAGACTGCGCTACAGAACATTCTCAACAAAATATTCCATGAGGAGGAAATGAAAAACAACAGTGGAGGTCAGCAAAGGGAGGAACTACCTTAAAGAAAAATCACTCAAAGGAGAAACCAAGATGAGTTAAAAACCAAAAATAAGCCCAAATGACTGGGATTATTGATGATGATTGCTAATGTTAAAAATTAACAATAATAATAATAATTTCCCCTCTTATACTCTCCCAGGCACAGGAACTGTATTCTTTTTCCTTCAGAGAGCAGATGATTCTGTGGAAACACTTCCAGCGAGCAAATCCCTAAGGGACAATGCTTTTTCTACATATGTCACCTTCAGTTGCTCCAGACTGAAATGAAGCCTAGAGAGTAGTTGATCCAGGAGGAACAGAAAAACCATACTGAAGAAATTGGACATCTGCTGGATGATCAGATGATGGAGACTAGTGGCTTCTGTCTTCTGAATTAAAGTGATTTTCCCTGTTTTCCAAGAAAAATAGAAGTTGGCTCTGTCATTCAGGCATTTCTGTCAACATGTGATGATAGACAAAAAAGATGACATCAAACTCATTTATTGATTTTACACTGGAAGGTAGAGTTCATGGTAAATTTCAGATTTGCTCATCCAAATGCATACTTATCAGTAAAATGGGAACTGTCTTTGCCCTAAAGACAGAAGTGTGTATAGAACCAGATGCTGATAGCAAAGGGCTGTTCTGTTTGTG
Organism: Sciurus carolinensis; assembly: GCF_902686445.1. Classification (NCBI taxonomy): domain Eukaryota; kingdom Metazoa; phylum Chordata; class Mammalia; order Rodentia; family Sciuridae; genus Sciurus; species Sciurus carolinensis. The sequence continues at coordinate 49,669,319 of NC_062226.1, forward strand.
TAGCTAGATGGCTTATAACAGTCATTTTAACTTTAGAACACAAATAATTTTCAGTTTGCTAAGTACTATGTTATTTTCCAATTAATCTGCTTAAACCTCTGAATTTTACCTTTTAGATGTCTGAGTTGGGCACAGGGGTATCATTGATGACATTATCCTCCTATAGAACCCAATTTTACAAAACCTAGTGACCTCCAGGTGCCATAAAGGACTATAATTCCAATCTCTTTATCATACACACACATTTCTGCACACAAATACACACACACAGACATACACATTATTTCATCTGTAAATATTATTCTTATCTGTTCCAGAAACAAACTTTTAGCCCTGATCCTAACATTCATTTTTCTCTCCTTTTATGATGCAGAAATATGCTCTCTCAGACCTCTGAATCTCTGTGCTTGTTCGATGTTTTACTAGATCATCTTTGGTAAAAAAGTTCTTCCTGAATGGGATTGCTTTTGGATTCATTCACAGCAAAAGTTTGATTGCTGGTAAGTAATTTATTCTCTGTTCCTCTCTCTTGGAACATATTTCTGCAGTTCTGTGTGATTATACTTCACTGAGCCACAAGATCAGAGTTGATGTAGACCTTGTCTTTTCTGTCCATCATTTTCTTACTGAGGTCTACACTGCTCCTCAGTCTGCCAATAATCCTGGGAAGAATCCAGGTCTTATTCAGCTGCTTATGAGTGTAGACATACTAATTTCAAGATAACAGTATTTTCCTAGCTCCACTTGCCTCACAAGGTGGCTATCACAACTAGTAACACCCTCTGCTCTTAGATGACAGTGTCCTCAGCCCACACTTATCAGACTCTTCCAGAGCAGGTGAACCATCTCTTCATGATGTGAGGACTCCATTACTAAAGAGGGACCTGTTTATTTATTCATTTTTGACAAAATAGTAAACTCTCCCCCTGTCACTGGACCTCTTGTCACAAGGACCCTGGCACTCAATAGTGGCCTTTTCCTCTCCTGATACATGTACCCAGGTATCAAAAGAATCAACAGTCTTCAGATGCTGAGAGGAAGGTTTGTTTTGAGTAGGTAGCTCGTGGACTTTTCTAATCAGAATCATTTTACCTCCAATAGACAATTAACATTTATTTTGCTAATTAGTTTTATTGTCCCATTCTTCCACTTTCTAGAACTCTTGTTTTCCTCAGATTTTCTGAGCTGGGCAGCTAGTACTCATGAATGACAATGTCCTTCATGTGAAGTTATCTTACAGAAACACACTGCCTTCAGTCAGTCACACAGTCAATGAGGTCTCATTGGGGATCATTGCTCCTTAGTCTCTGTCTCACTTTTACAGTGCAGGGTGGTGAGAACCAGACTATTAAATCAGGGAGAAAAAGCCTTCTTTCCTCTCCTTCTTTTTCTGATTTTTGTCAGTGTAGTTTTTTTAGGGGGGATACCTCAGGAATACCAGGGATTGAACTCAGGGGCACTTGACCACTGAGCCACATATCCAGCCCTATTTTGTATTATTTTGAAGACAGAGGTTCACTGAGTTGCTTAGCACCTCGCCATTGCTGAGGCTGGCTTTGAACTCTCCATCCTCCTGACTTAGCCTCCTGAGCTGCTGGGATTACAGGCATGCACCAACATGCCTGGCCTTTCACTGTAATTTTTTTGTACATTCTACTTAATAGTGGTTTACCAGGAAAACTTTGTCTTGCTGCTCATGCATTAGGTTCTTAAAATGAAGTCAGACAAATAATGGAAAATGAAAGAAAAGTGAAAGGCTGCCCTGCTTTGCTCTATCAAATTTTGTTTCTCATTACAACTTTCCTAAAAAGCAAAACTAGAAAGTTTGTGGGTAAAAGGGAAAAAGAAAAGGATGTCATAATTTCATGGAAGTGAAAGAAGGAAGTAACTTTCCCTTGACTAGTGGCAGAGTGTCACTAGGCCACATGCAATGCAGCAGAGTGGAGCACCAGGGCCATTGCAGAGGGGAAGACTGAGGGCCAATGCTCAGGTGCCCAAGGCAGGGAAATATCTGCCTCTGACAGAGACTCAAAGACCATTCACTGGAGTGCCTGACTGTTCTCTCAATTAATCTAGATGTGATCAGCCTTAGGAGAAGAGAGGGGAGTCACCAGGCTCCAGTACTACCATACTTTCCCTGTCTGGCCTTGGCTCTACATTCCAACTTGGTCATAATCTACTCAGACAATTAAAAGTCTGCTCTGAGAAACCTAGAATTAAAAGCAAGGAGTTTAATGATCTCAAAAAATGTTAGTTTTATTCTGGAAAATACTTCTAAACTACTAATAATACCATCAAAATGTATTGTAGGATGACCATAAACAAAACATTGTTTTAAGATCTTTGAACGTATTAATTCACACTTCCTATTAGTACTATTTGTGTTAGGTCATCTAAAGAGCTCCTTGGGGACAAACAAATCTAGAGAAATGAACTATTCCAAACACACCAATGATTCAAGGTCAGCACCTCAGGGATAGTGAGGTAATGGCTTGTCTGGAAGGTTCTATTAAGGACTCAAAGAACAAAAATGGACTTGAATTTGTGAACCAAGTAAAGTCTGACCTGAAATCCAAAGAGCAGAGAGACAGATGCCAGACGATTCTGGATTCTTAATCAAATGTCAAGGTATTGCTGTGCATTATATTTTAGGGCACCAGGGGTGTGCGTTGAGATAACTGTGTTTAAGTTCTAAAGAAAATGAGACAACACATCCTTCAAACACTTGTAACAGAAAAGATTTTGCCTCAATTGAAATAGCCTAAAATTAAGGTGTGATTTCTCCAATGAAATACAGTAAATTAAATTAAGTAACCCATTAACTTCAGATCCCAGGAAACCTATTTAATTTTTCCTCTTCTGTTTTTTTTTGTTTTTTGTTTTTTTTTTTTTTTAAATAAAGATAAATCAATAAAATCACCAGGGTTGAAGGATGTAGTTTTCTGGTGGAGCGTGCACCTAACATATGCCAGGTTGGGTTCAACCCACAGTGCACACAAATGTGCACACACACACATACACACACACAAGCACTTAAAGGTTCTCTGGATCCATAGCCCATCACATGGGTTCTGAATTGTTACCTTCAGAGATTCCATGGCACAGTACCTGTAAGGAAGTCTGCTGTTCTCATTCCCAAAGATAAAAACACTCCTCCGGCCCTGCCCAGACTTCATGCTGTCTATGACAGTGTTCAGGGAAGAATCTCTTCTGTTTCTTTTTCTACCCACTGGTTCAATTGTCAGTGCTGAAAATACTTTTTGTATGACCATGATGGAAGACTATGATGTTTTCTTTACACAGAATCCTTGAAGGCTCTTTAAAGGCTACATCCCAAAGAGAAGCTGGTTTTCACTCTAAACTCAGCCACAATGCATGTAATGATTGGCAGTATTTAGCCTTCTAGACTCTTTCTATTAGAAAATCATAAAACCACATGGCAGCATTGAATTAAATAAGACATTAAAACTAATATTAAATGAGAAAATAATAAAAACTTACTAATGAAGAACATTATTTGCTTTTTTTTTATTTTGGACTCTAATCCTCAGGAATCGCTCCAAACCCTGAACATTATTTGTGCACCCACTCAGTGCAGATGCACCCAATACAAAGAAAACAAATAACTGGTCCACCAGTTTCTTCTTTTCAATCAATTCTGTTAAATAAATGAATCATCATGAAAGTCTTTGCTGCCATTAGAAATTTTGACCTTCCAATATGTGTATTGCTAATGCCCGTCCTGGTGGGAAGGCCCTGCTCCGTATGCTGCTAAATGTGCTGCTCTCTTACCTACCAGCATACTCTCTGCTCAAGTACTTCTTCATTTTGTTTTGTTTTAAAAGGAGGCTGCATGGTGATCAAAATGTAAGAATTTCCTGACTCCATGAATAATTTTCCCCATGCTGTGTTCATTTGCTGGTTTCATGGGAATCACTCTGGTCCCCTCTCATACCCTTCCATTTGGGGTGGTCTCTGTCACCTGTGCTGGGAACACTGATGTTGCTCATATCTCCATGGGAGAGTGCTGCAACATCTACTTGGGAGTTCTCTCCCTTTGAATTAGAATTACTTGAGCCATTCCTTGAAGTGGCCTATTCATATTGCTGCAGCTCCTGGGGACCAGCTGCTGCTCCAGTCAATGACTCAAGCATCTGTGTTCTCCCTCCATGCTCTCAAACTGCTGTTGATCCTTTCAACTTCTTCCAAAGCAAATGAAACCCTGCAGTGTCCTACCTGGAGGCTCCTCATGGTGGCTCAGAAGGATTCTTGGAAACTTTCCCAGCTCATTAATAGCAGATATTTGTCTTTGTACTATCTTTCTGTGCTCAAGAGTCCAACCTTCTGCTGTGCAGTGTGAGGCTTGGTAGGCAGAGAGAGTTGAGGTACCGCCATCTTCACCCTCTTACTTTTACACACAGAGTCAAGATTTCTCCAGCAGGTGCTTTACTAAGACACCCAGAGCAGGACCAAGCCGTCTCCCTGTGTCCTTCTCTAGTCCTGTTTCCCAGGTTGAGATAGAGCCCCTTGCTGCCAGCTTCACCACTTCCTCACCTTGGTTTCCAATACTTCCTACTCCATAATAAATTAATATCTGGATATTATCAGAAGATGGTTGCAGAGATTCTTCAGTGTAAGTTGAGAAAACAGGGCCAAGTTGTGCAATTTTTGTTCAGGGAGCATGACATGATAAAGAATTAAAAGTAAAATGACATTAACGAAGTAAGCAATATTAAAAAATAATCAAGGACATATATGCCAATAATGTTGAAAGGTGTTAAGCAATGAAAGAGAGAGAGAAAGAGAGAGTGAGAGAGAGAGAAACAGACAGAAACAGACATGAGGAGAAAGGACCCACCACAAGGCAAATACAGAAATTGCAAATTTTTTTTTTTTTTTTTTTTTTTGCCTTCTCCTAAACTGAGTCTCCCACAAGTGGTACAGGAAGAAAGAAGACAAAGACAAAATACATTAAAATATAACTTCGAGTTTCCCAAACCTCCCTTATCTCACCCAGAGAGAAAAATTCTAAATGTTGGGTCTGTGATCTGAACTCAGGTTTGAGTGATCCCTCCCTCACTCCAAGCCCCTTCCTGCTAGCTCCCAATTCATAGGCAATTCCTGATCATCCTCTTAAATAACAACATTACTCAAACTTCTTTAAACTTCCCAGAGTCTTCCTGAATGAATTCATACACAGGCCCTAAGCTGACTACTTCTGCATTCTCTGAAATCCCCTTACATTGGTCCTTGCTGTCTCTTACTCCTAAATCAAGGTGGAGTAAGTCTTCCAAGGCATTATTCAAAGACACAGGAAGAATTGTCTCTTCTCTGGGTCTGGTGGTGCACACCTGCAATCCCAGTGACTCAGGAGGCAAAGGAAGGGGGAGATGGCAAGTTCAAGCAACTTAGTGAGGCCTAGGCAACTTGGCAAGTTGAAAGATGTCTCAAAATAAAACTAAAAAGGGTTGGGTTTGGGGCTCAGTGGTAAAGTGTCCCTGGATTCAATCCCTCCTTACAAAGGAGAATTTTCTCTTAACCATAAAGTCATGCTGGGTGATCTAGTAGGAATAAAATTGTAAGACACTTAGATTTCCCTGATTTTCCTTCGGGTATGCTGTCCTGCCTCCTATATCTAATAGGTATGCTCTCCTGCCTCCGAGTATCACACACTGTGCAGGGGAACTGAAGGGCCAAGAAACTGGAAGTCTGAGCAGGCTGTAGGCAAGAGTAGCATTCTCACCCTTTCTCTCACAGTTCTGTCCTTAGCACAAGGAAGATACTACCTGCCTATGACTGGGAGTCTTTTCCCTCTCTGAGAAGGAAAGTTAAGGAAATGAACTTCCAGTATGGGGTCACTTCCTCCCAGGTGAATAGCCTATTTTAACTCTATAAAAAAAGTTCATGCCAGGACACAGAATTGTGCATAGAACAGAAGCTTGATTGCCAGACATGGACTCTTCTTCTGTCCATCTAGGCCAATAGGTTGCTGTCTTCTCCTGTCTATATTCTAATAGCTTCCAGAGTTAAATGGATCATGCTTTCTCTTTATTTATTTGTCACAGCTACTGTTATATCACTGTAATAACTACATTCTTTCATTTCCAAAAATATTAACCAGGAGGAACTAGAGCTATTCTTGGAAAATTTTGGCAAACCTAAAACTTTCATTCAACTATTGCTTTCAGTTGGTGGCTGCATACAATTCTACAGAAAATTTACAGATGGAAATCATAATAGAACAGGAAGTAGATGTACACACAGGCAAGTTAATAAGAAATGAAGGAGATCATTCTTGGTCTTTTTCGTTTTTGTAGAATTTTTTTTCTGGTTTTGTTAGTTTGTTTGTTTGTTTGATATTAGGGATTGAACACAGGGTCATTTAACCACTGAGCCACACCTCATAATTATTTAATTTTGAGACAGTGTCTCCTAAGTTGTTTAGGGCCTGGCTAAGTTGCTGAGGCTGGCTTTGAATTCACCATCCTCCTTCCTCAACCTGGCAAGTCCTAGATCACAGGCATGCACCACCATGCCAGGCACACTGGAGATTTCTGACCAGAGAGGGAGGAAACTATTGTGATATAGCTGTGACATGAGAGGATCCAGAGAAGTAGGGAGTAAGAAGGAGTGTCACAGGTGTCACAATCCACAAATGAAAATGTTTGTATGCACATGTGTATGTACATATCTATGTATATTATGCTAATATTTTAAAATAATTATATATTACATGCTCTCTGATATATTATTAATACACACACACACACACACACACACGAGAATGAAAACCTGTGATCTGCAGCCTGGATGGAACTGGAAACCTTCATGTAAAGTGAAATGAGCCAGGACAGGAAGACAAGTGCCATGGGATCTCACCCACATGTGAAATAGAGAGAAGCTGATCTCTTAGAAGCTGAGAGTGGGATGGTGTTTACCAAGGCCACAGACAGCAGAAGGTGGGGAGAGATGGGACAGGTTGGTCAATGGGCTCCACGATACCACTGGAAAGGAGCAAGAAGCTGGTGCACAACTGCAGGATGTGGCACTAACATACTGTGCATTTGAAAAATTTGGAGGGAGGCACCTTGAAGGTTTTCACAACAGAGACATGATAAATGTTCAAGGAGATGAATGTGTTTAACCAAACATAACATGATATCCCAATAATGTGGACAACTTTTGTGTTTTTACGTATCAGTTGTTCTGTGTATTGAAAGCATCACTACAGGGGAAAATAGATGGAATTAGCATAATTAATGAGAGATGGTGGAGACATGAGTAAGACAAAGACATATCTTTTCCTTTATCCGGGTTGTGATTTTCATGCATTTTTAAAATAATATCCATATTTTGTTGATTTTCTATTAATCTCAAATTTGTCTAAAAGTGTCACGGCTAAGCTGATGGGAAAATGCAAAAGTAATGATGTGCATGAAAGTAATTCAACATAGAAACCAGCATTTGGGACTAAAATTTTAATTGTTATTTAAATAAAATGGAAGAAAATAAAAAGAAATATTTACCCTACACCCCACCCTCCTGCAAGAATGTAAAGAGTTTAAATTGAAGAGTTATGAATGAAGAATGCAAAATAAATTGATGAAATATAAAGAAAATGGTTGATTTTATTAATCATATTGTAAAGGTATACATAACATTATATGGGCAAAATAAATTAAATTTTATAAATAGTTAAATAAATAAATATTTAAATTCATAAATAGATGCATCTGCAGAGATGTAAGGGACAAGTGCCTACAGATTTGAAGCCAATGATTGTTGCATAAACTCCTGAAAACATCTGACATTGCTTGAATTCACATCACAATTCCAGCAGGAATGAGAATCTTTGAAACGGCATAACTTGAGGGAGTGTGGTAAGGTGTATCCTCAGTGAGAAGCATCTCCCTGTTGGACCAGGTCTCATTCCATACTCCTTAGTCTTTCATACAAGTTTGCTGATGAAGAGAAGGATCTCACGATTTCTGCTCTGACCACCTCCCAGGCACAAGGGAGGTGTTTCTTCCCCTTTAGGTAGACAGTGAGCCTGTGGAAGTACTTCCTCAGAGCCCTCAGGGGAGCCTCTTCCACCCCCACCTGCTGGGTCACACAGGCTTTCAGGTCATCCAGCTGCTGATGGAGGCCAGTGAGGAATGTGTCCAGGAGGGTCTTGTCCCAAGCAGCAAAGGACTCCTGGGTGCTGAAGAGGTTGAAGACCTGCTGGGTCATCTCATGGAGGACAGCAACAGCTTGAGCCTTCTGCACCTGCTCACCATCCAACTCCTCCTGGGGGAAGGCAAAGTCCTTTCTGTAGTTGAGGCAGGACAAGGTGGGAACTCTCCTCATTTTCTCCAGGAGCATCAGGGCTCCCTCCTCATGTCTCTCAGGAGTTTCAAGACCCAGGTTGTAGATCTGAGGCAGGTCACAGCCCAGAGCACAGGTGGACTTGCAGCTGAGCCCCACCAGGGCCAGCAGGAAAGCCAAGGGCAAGACCATTGGGGACCTTCTAGAAGCCTGAGTTGGGTGATCCTGGCCGTTTGCCTCTAGCTTCCCTGAAGCCCTTGATTTGTTCCTATGTCTTAAATAGGAACCAATATACTTTCAATTTTCTGAATGTCATCCCCAAAACTTTCTACTTCTGTTTTTTCTTTCCTTTATGCTTTCACTACATGTGTTTAGAGCAGTGTTTCCCAACCATTATTTCATTATTTATTTTCCTCCTCTGCCTCCAGACACCCTTTTAGTGTTCTTTTCTGGAACTGAAATTTGTATTAATTTTGGGGGGAGGGAGGAGTTATTGGGGATAGGAGCCATAAGCACTTTACCACTGAGTCATATCCCTAGCAATTTTATTGTATTTTGAGACAGGGTCTCAAATTGTTTAGGGCCTCATTTATTTGCTGAGGCTGGCCTGAAACTTTTGATCCTCCTGTCTCAGCCTCTGAGCCACGCAGATTATACGTGTGCACAACCATCCAGTCTTTTAAATTTTAATAACAGATATACTGTGTATATATTTATATACTAAATGGATATGTCTCCTTTGTAAGTAAAACTATTGAATTTAAACTTTGTATTCAATACAGAGTTTAAAATATCTTTTAAAAATTCTGTTAAAAGTTAAGTTGAAAAACTATTGACATTGAATTTAACTTTCCAAATGAATTTACTCAGTGATGTTAATGAAACTAAGTTACTTATAAAAATCATATATATCAAGTTCATGTACAAATATTTTTTAAAACAATAATAGCCACATAATGTAATACTTAAAATCATGTAAGTGCTACAAGCTATGGAAAATTGTTTTTTCTTAACATTTCTTTTTAGTATACTTTGTTTTACCTTCAATGCAATTTTTTTAATTCACTCTTTGCTAGATATACTTTAGATAATTATTTTCTTCTCTTTGGTGCAGGACACAATTATTGATTTGTTGAATAACATTAATAGAATTAAATAATAAGATACAAAACTCTGTATTTAATTCTCAAAGCCCACAACACACATTCATAATAATTGAATTTCAAACAAAAAACATCCACATGGAAGACAATGAGAATCCATCCCTACATTAGAAATCATGTCTCATGATGTAATTTGGAGATCAATTCACCCAGAAAAGTGTTCCTGTCCCAGCCATCTATTTGCCGAGGATTTGGAGCACTGATCTTGCATACGATGTTCTTATCTCCATGAACTCGGTGTCCGTATCATACAACAGAAACCCTAGTGACATCTCCAGTCTAGAAAACTCAATGAAAAAAGAAACTAATAAGCTTTGTCAGCTAGGGTACAGCTTTCAGCATCACAAACCACTATAATAACTAAGATTTATTAATACTTCAAAGGAGTAATTTTCACACTTTTGAGACCAATACCATGACAATGAGCAAACCAAATTGAAAAAATGTCATCAATTTTATTTTATTTTTTCACTTAATTTTCAACTTTTTAAAGAATTTGCAGAGGTCCAATCCTAACAGAGTCTTATAAAACAAAAGGACATCAACTTTTTCCTAAATGCGATGTTGGAATGTAAAGATCTTAAGGTCAATGGCCTAGGCAATTGTTCAATATAGAACACAAGACACAAAGTATTTTTCTTTCTCATTTTCTTTTTCATAGAAATCAAAAGTTCTCACTTTTTGCATCCAATTGACTGGGGACACAAAAAGAACACAAATATGTGTTTAAATATGAATAAAATATATGGAAAACTATATTCCACTGGGGAGAAAATAATCTAACTACATTCATCCCAGCAAAGATGGGAATTATGGAATTGGATAGAGGAGAAGCAGGATGGGATAGAGGTGAGGCAAGAAGAGTAAAGGAACATAAAGGAAAGTATCAAGCAGGTGTGGGCTCAAAGAAGAGTCAATCCCTCATCCAGGGCTTCTTTTCAGCTTTGCTGAATCCAGACTTCACCCAAAGTCAGGAAATACACACCAACCAATTCACAAGTTCATGTGAAAGAAAGCCTATTTGTGAAATCTCAATATTTCCTCTGGATAATAGATAAATGTTAAATGCACCATGTTTTCCTCCCCTAATAGAGAAAAACTCAAAGATCAATATTCTTGTTGTCATATTTCTGACAAGAAGCAATAAATTGATGCCTTCAAAATGTACTTCCACCACGCTGAGTTAAATAACATAGATTGTGTTAATAAAAAGAAATATCTGAGTAGTTTAAAGTGTTTGTTATGAGTCAGACACTGCTCTGAGATTTTGCAAAATTGACCCTTACCTTACTAGTAGCAATACTCTTGCTTTTCATATATCAAACATGTTCCATGTGCTCAGTCCATTGAGTCACCAGAGAAACCAGTGACCAAAGCAGTCAGAGCTTCTGCCATTGTCCCTTTTACAAAAGAAAATTGGAAGTGCAGGTGGCTCATGAATAGGGCAGCCGCTGCTGGAACCCAGTGCACCCTTCTCTCAGTCCCCAGTTATCCTTGCTCTCTGGGGACATTTCTAGCTATAAGAACCAGAGCTAATTTCTAGATTGATCAATATTTGCTTCAGCAATGGCAGTTTTTCAGTTTAGCTCCCATTTCTTCCCTTCACTTTTGCCAGGCATGTTACATAATATCAAAATTGGCCCCAATTTACTTACCAATGTTTTACCCTAGATTGTCTTCTTTCAAATGTATCCTTAATAACTTAAATTTATCTGTAAAACAGTTTTTTGTACCTCAGTGCATATTTATGAATGACTCTTGAAAATCTTACATATTCCCATCCTTCCATTCAAATATTCTTAAAGCTTTACATTCCTTTCGCCACAAGCCTAAGACTCTGGGTCATTATCTTGCCAGAAATATGAGATAAATTACAACTAAACCAAAGAGCTAAGGCTCAGAGCTCACATTTAAAAGGACTCAGCAAGGCAATAAAGGTGTAGAAATGGAAGTCATTATGGAAAAATTAGGAGAGTCCAGCACACCAGAGGTAGAGGTCTGAGATGACAAAAGGCTCTGGGTCAAACTGCCTTGCCAGTCGGTTCATGCTTCCAATTTGTATCCTGGCAAAACTGTGTTGTTGAGCTCATTATATGGACTTATTTGGAGAAGTGTGCCCAAATAATGAGAAATGTCAGGATAAATTAATTGATGTTGGGAGAAAAGAGAGTATTTGCAGTAATCAAACCCAATTTGACATAAATAAGCACAGAAATGGAAGAAGCATTTTGGACTCTCCATATTTTCAGGTGGATATTGATGGATGTGAAAACCACTGACCTATATCCTCCATTCTTCCAGATCTCAACACACACACACACACACAGAGTAAATGAGCATTTCTTTCCTTTATCTTCATTTATTTCTATGAAACCATGGACTCCATCTCAGTTTATTTTTCAGATTTGACAAGCAATACTTAGAATACTACTTGAGACTGAAAAAACAATGGATTTGAAGTTCTTGCTCTAGGCTTTCTGCTGCCAATATTTTCATAGTTTTGTATGCATCACTGTATTCTCTCTTGTGGCAACCAGGGATGGAGCCTTTAATGACTTCTCCTATTTTTCCTCAGAATACCATCCTTGGAATTCAGAAGGCATTTTTGAGCAGAGAAATCTTCTTAACCAAGCTCAAATCCTAGGCATTTTATTATATCTACATTAATTCAGGCACTCACTCTATATTTATGAAGGGAATAATTGTTTAAAACTGTTAGAAAAAATAATGCCATTGCATACAAGATATATGATTTGAAAAAAAAAAAACATTAGACGTAAAGACACTTTTTCAATTCTTCATGATTCTTGAGGAAAAGCTATAATTGAGGATTTTGAGGCATTTAGAAAAAAAGCAACCATTTCATCACAAGGATTCTTTCTTCAAGTGTGTAATTTTAATATTCAGAACATCTGGATGATTAACAGTGGCCTAGTTACAAATGGGAAACTCAATGTCCCCTTTTGTTTTAGTGATCATCAAGGATCTGAAAGGAAAAACTTGATCATACTTTCTTCTCTCCCCAGGTAATAAGGACAAAACTTGAACTTTGTATGTGCTCCAAGCACTTTACCCAAAACCCTTGGTCAGTTTTGAACATTAACCTGACTTTGAGAACCAACTTAAGAGACTCTTTCACAGAGTCAATGATACTAGGAATCTTAACCAATGACATCTTTTCTCATGACATTCAATTTTGTGGAATGAGACTTGGAACAGAAATATTTTTCTAAAAAGTGCATACTTCAAGAAAATAAGTTATTTTTCCTTAACCTATTTACAATAGGTTTAGTACACACAATGTAAAAATGAAAACTGGTCTTTCAAAGAATTCGTCTTCTTTTCCCACAAGTTATCAGCATATAATGCCTTCCCCATCTTTGCACCCAGAAAAGCTGTATTCCTTTCCCTTCACATAGTAGGTGATTCTCTGGAAATACTTGCTGAGAGCAAACCCCAAATGGGGACACAACACTTTTTCTATTGTGTTCGCTTCAGTTGATCAAGACTGAGATGAAGCCTAGAGAGTAGTTAATCAAGGAGGACCTTATCGCAGGCAGAATGTTGTCCACTGTGCTGAAGAGATGGAACATCTGCTGGAGCATCACATGGTAGAGGCAGGTGGCTTCTGTCTTCGTATTTGGGTGATCCTCCCTATTTTCCAAACAAAATGGAAGTCAGCTCTGTTGTTCAGACATTTCTGAGAAGGTTTACTTTTTTTTTAGCAGAAACATTTACTTGATTTTCAGGTCACAGTTCAAAGGCATGCCCAGCCAAGAGAACAGGCAGTGTTGAAGCAGAGCATCATCACTCCTGCTATTAGCTGATAAATCTGGACCATTGTTAGTTCCTGTGTCTCCTGCTCTGGCATCCAGGGGACGCGCGGGCACCGCTACCTGACTGAGTCTGAGCAAGGGGCAGCCTAAGGTTTTTGAGCTGTCTCTGGGCTCTGCAGTTGGAAAGAAGCACCCTAGGTGATCTTGTCAACTTTCTTGTTATTGTGAGAAGGAAACTGCCTGAGCTTTGCCTGATCTTTCCTTGGTTATCAACTTCACTAGCACGTTCTCAACTTTCCCCTGTGTTTGGGGCTTTGTTTTTCACATAAACTTAAGCGGACACTGAGTTTTTTCATGAAGAACTCGTTTATTCAGCAAGTGAAGGACTCGAAATCATACAGGTTGTAATTGCACAGATTGTGATTTGGGGCTCGGTGTTGGCACCACTTAGAGAAGAAGAGAGGGTTAGACAGTCAGGGGGTATCTGAAGAAACCAGAATTGGGACCTGTGTCGGAAAATTGGGGATATGCTTTTCTCTGGAACCCGAGGAGGGAGGCAGCGCCTCTCTATGGATGCTTTTAATATTTTTGAGCAGTTAAGTTGGTAATGAGAAGGCGCTGAAGAAGTTGGAAAAGTACATGAGGCATATTAAAACTCACATTATTTTGAATTAAAAACTTCTTATTTATACTGAATAAAAATTTCATATAATTTTACTTTCCTAGGTTTAGAAGAAGCAAAGTCAACAATATTTTAGGATGACCACTTTTTCCATTGAGATAACAAAGTTTAATATAAGATAGAAGGTGTATATCATGTTTTATAGTTTATTTTGTTTATTCTTAAAATATACTAATATATGCACATATTCTACAGTATGAATTTAAATAATATAAATTCATATAATTGAATTAATGTGGTATATTATGCATGTGAAATAATATGTATGTTTTATATATTTATGTTAAATATACATATTATTGTGTATAAAATATATACAGTATGTTGCTTAAATTTACATTATAAAATATTCACTTAATACATATACTTATGCCATATAAATACATATTCAGTATGTGATACATATTATATAAGTACTATATTATTTATCTAATTATGAAGTATGATATACAGTATGTTTTATATAAAATAAGCATCTAAATCAATATTCAAATAGACATATTTTATATTCATTAATGTACTTTTAATAATATCAATATTTTATAGAAAATATATATTTATATTATAAAAACATGTTAATAGAATATTTTATAAATTATAAATATGTATCTCATACATTATATATTACTGGTGTTTTAATATGTACATAATACATGTACATAATACAAATACATAATAAATGTATGTAATAATTTATAAATATTTGTATATGAAATATATAGTATGTTTCATAAAATTTATATTTACATTTAATATATGTTAATATTCATCTGCATAATATGTATATTAGAATTATATATCCATTTATACATGATATAAAATGTATATGTTATTTAAATTTTTATTTTAGTTGTATAGTCCAAGTTTAACCAAATTACGTCAAGAGATTCTTTCACTTTGGATCCAGTGCAGTCTCAAGTTCATGCACTTTGTCTCCTCTGCAATGTAAATTCTAGGACAAGGGATTGTCTGCTGGACTGGAAGATGCAGAGTGCTAGTTCCCACTTCGGAGCAATGCCTGGCTCAGAGGGAAGGAAACCACAGTACACTGGAGGTCCTTTCCTGGAACCAACATCAGCAAGTTGACCAACTGAAACTGGCTATTCTTATCAATAGCAGGATAAATGAAACAATGACACCCCTCATGTTCAGTTAGTGTCATCCTAGATTTGGTGACATTTTTTTAAAGAAATGGGTTAAAAACAAAGTTGTTAAGGAAAGAAAAGTTTTGTTCTCTCTTTATGTAAAAAGGCATGTAGATATTGATCTACAGATATAGGGAAAAATAAACATACAAAATAATATGAATATATTTTAATCAGTTAAATATATATGATACACATACATCTCTATGTTACACATATGAGACACAAAATATGCATTTACATCAAAAATATACACATCTATATAAAATAAATATGTATATTCATATAAAATATCTAACACTTATAGCATAAAAGTATATATATATATACGTATATATATATGTATATATATCCCATTTAAAGAAAAATAGAAGCACAGGGAGTTCATAATAGCAGAACCACTGTTGGAACATAGACCAGCCTACTCAGTCCTTGGCTCTTACAAGCTCTATGGGGAGCTGATTTCTAGACTGACCAAGGATTTCTCAGTGATTCTAAGTAATGGTAGAGTATTTCTCTTCATCTTCCATTTGACTCCTTCACTTAATAGTTCTATTTGCTCAAGCCAAAGTTTACTTTTGCATTAAATTAGGCCCAGTTTACTTACACGTGTTTTAGTCCTGTTTTTTGGGTTTTTTTTTGCATTTTATCTTCGCAAGTTTGAAGATTTTTGTAAAACTCTTTGTTCAGTCCAGCAATATAGTCATATATGACTGAAATCCTACATACTTCCATCCATTTCTTCAAATACATTTAAAACCTAATGAACTAAGGCCTTAATTTTCACCTATATAGTGCAAGCCTGAATTGTGGTCAGGCTAGAGCATGAGCCAAATCAGAACTATACCAGTGACCTCAGGTTGAGAGCTCAGAGAACTCACATCTGGAAGGGCTCTCTGAGGGAATTGGAAGTATGAAGTGAGGTGATTAAAGCCTGTGAGTCATCTGACTTGACAGCTGGTGGATGCATGTTAGTTTTAGCCTTCTGGAATAACTCTACAGAATTATATGAATGACAGGTGAAGAAAATTTTTGGTGATACTGAATAAAACAGTAAGGAAGACTTTATTCAGACATATTGGAACAGGCATCAAGACTATCACTACATAGGACAGAGACAGGGACTCAACTCCCAATGCAGCAAAGACAGCCTGACATTTGTAGCCAACAAGTAGAACGGGGGTGCAGTGAATGGAAAATTACTAAGAGAAGACATGAGGAGATCCTTGCTAAACCAACTGAACAGAATTCTTGTAAAGGCAGGCCTCTTTACCAAATAGGAAGTGTGGGACGCAAGAAATTAGATCAGATATCAAGGATGACTAATACCAGGGGATAGGAGATTCTCATAAACCCAACTAACCAGGATTCTTATGACACCTGGATGAGGCAGACCAAACACTAGGCCACAAACCCAGGCCTACTACCAAAGAGGACTCAGGATACCTGACTAAAGTTTGCTTAAGGAGCCGGTTAAGGAATAAGAGTGACAATTCTCTACTGAACCATTTCATGGGATTTAGAATTTTCCTTTAAAAATGAGAATTTAGCAAATTGTCTTAATTAAATATATTTTAAATTTCAATCAGTACTGCTATGAATCTTGGAAACTTTTTCTTTCAACTTTTATTTTGAAGCAGTGTTAGACTTATAGAGTTTCAAAATTCCTCTCTCCCCTTTGCCCAGCTTCTCCTAATGTTAATAACTTAACATTAACAGGGTGCAACTATTGGAAACCAAGACAGTGACATTGGATCAATCAATATATTAACCAAATTTCAGACTTCACACAGATTTCCTTGAGTTTCCCACTGATGTCCTGCAATGTCCCAAGAATCAATCCAGAATCCCACACTACATTCTGTCTCTCTCTGTAGTCTGCTGCAATCCCTAATTCATGGTCAGTCTTTCCTGACTTTCATGACCTTGATACTTTGGAAGGATACTGGTCACTTATTTGGTAGAATCCACCAGTTCCAATGAGTGCAGTTTCTGACGAGTGCATAGTTAGGAGTGGCATATTCATGGTAATCAAACTCATGCTTAGGGGAGGAGTTTGTAAAGGTGATGTGCTCTCACATGGAGGGATGACTTAGGGATACATGCTATCGGTGTCTCATTACTACTGTTCAACTTAATCACTTGGTTAAGGTGGTCTCTGCCAGGTTCCTCCACTCTCCTTGGGTTGCTAGATATCCCTTTCCATATATTAGAAAAATGTCGCTATCAGTTTAACTCAAAGGGAAATTAAAGACCACCCTTGGCGAGAGGAGCATCCAAGACAATATCCTTTCCCACACTCTCATCACCAGACAGGCAAGAAGGAATCCTAAATTCCTATCTTCTCCCCTGCTAATGGTTATCTCCTGGACCCTGATTACCATCTGCCTGCAGTCTTCTGCATTCTCCTGTCTCCCAGGCTCCATATAAATGTCATCTACTAGCTTTGCCTCATTATCATTGTTTGTTCTTAAAACCTCCTGTTGAAATAACATGTCTTGTCCCTACTTTACTTTGCAGTATTTCATGTACGTCAAACTATGCTTCCTTTCATGTAAAACCAAAAGCTCCAAAACAGCAGGTTCTCTCCTGGTTGTGTCTCCAGATTGTGCTGTTTTCTGATCCCTGCACCTCTTACACATACTCCTTCTATTTTTGCTCCTTATTAGGTATGGCTAGGGGTAGGTGAATCACAGCCTGTCTCTGCAGTGGGAATGTGAGTCGGGTGGACAGCTCTGTGTTCACTGGGTCTCCTATACCTCCTATACCTCTAGCCTTGCCTCCAGGCTCCCAAATTCTTTTGAATATTTAGCAAGTTAATAAATCTAGGATTTGAAGCAATATATAGTTACAAAGATTTCAGGGAAGGATTACATTATGAAGTTCATTGTTCAACTTAACAATTATATATTATATAAACACAAAATAGGATGTGAATATATGAAAAATTACATGAAGTAAGCAGTAAGCATAGAATGGAAGAAGTCATATGTTTGAAAGGTGTTAAGGACTCAAAGACAGTCAAGTTTATTAAATACAAAAAAAAAAGTCAAGGTAACCCTGCTCCTGAACAAATTCCCTCACAAATGGTGGAGAAGGAAAGAAAGACAAGGGACCATATTCACTTCGCACAAACCAGAGTCTTCTAGCACATCAACAGGAGGAAAGCAATGGAAAACTTTAGTCTCATCTTACAGAGAGACTTGAGAAATCGCAGCTGAAGCAAAGCCCCTTCCTTCCACCAGAGCTGTTCACAATCACTTCTGGATTCACTTATCCATCAGTTCTGTGCAGATTGCTTGAATCCCTCCTGGTCCTACCATAACAGAGTCCTCGGGGTCAGCTGGCAACTGTGTCCTCTGAAGTCCTTTACTCTCCTCTGTGTTCTGATGGCCAATTCAAGACAAGACTAATACAAGTTCGTGTCTTACTCAAAGTAATAGTGAAAACATTCAGCTGCTTGTAAAATCAAGGGATAGGATCTGACTGTAGAAAGGAATTTGTAAAATAGACAAGTTACTCTTAAGGAGTTAAGACACCAGCCAACAGATTTTCCCTAAAGTTCCTTGAAGTTCCACACCAGATGGGTGGCTCACCTAAGGCCAGCTTGCAGATCCTAGAGATAGAGATGGATCAGGAGGTTTTGGACCGCTGAGCAAACTGGAAGGAAGAGACACATTGTGACCCTCTCACCCTAGGACCAGTCCATTGCCTAAGGAACACCAACTGCCTGAAAATGGGACCTCTCCAGATTTGCTGATGTTCTCATCCCTGGTGGCCAGCAGATGGCGATCATCTTCTGTGACCTTGTAATACCCTCAGAGTACAATGGATCTTGCTGTTTCCTTTTTAGCTACAGCTACTATGACATCATTGTAGCAAGGACCTTCCCTCTTTCCCAAACTATTCAAAACAAGTGAACTAGAGCCACTTATACAGGAGTTTCTGACAAACCAAGAACTTTCACTCAACTTTTGCTCTCAAATGGGGTATATGTACTTTATTTCTGCATTTTTTTATTGGTGCATCATAGTTGTACATATTGATGGGATTTGTTGTTACATATTCACACATGCACACAATATAACAATAGGGTATCTGTACTTTTGAAGTGAAATTGATGGAAAGAAACCCAAAGAAAGAGAAAACAGCTTCTCCTTTTTTTTTTTTTTTTTCTTCAATTTAGTTACTAACTTCTCTACATCCCCCTTCTCCCTGGGGATGATGATATTTCAGTTTAACTTTTTGGTTCATCTTTTTTGTGCTCTTAGAGAAAATGTGGGGCAGTTAATCCCAGCATATGATGCGAAATAATATTAGACTGCTGTTTAAATTTTTTTTAAAAAAACTGGTTTCCAAGCCTTAAAAGTTTTGCACATTCATATAATAAATATTTTTCTGAGCGAAGGACTCTTTCTGTCTCTGACTTACTTTCACTTCTTTTTGAGGTTTCAAGTCAAATATCCAAGCAAAAGCAAAATAAAAAGGCCTGGACCACTATTTCCAAATTTTCAGTACATCATTTTTCTTTATCTGGTAAATATTCCTAGAAAGCTGTCATTGCAGCTGAGAAATTGAAGCAAAAGGAAAACAGATGTAAGTCTGAACATGATGAAAAGGAAAGTGCCTCCCAGGTGGAATGATGCACGGATCTCTTCTCTCCTCTAACTTAACTGCTACCTCCTCCATTTCTGCTCATTAATTCTAGGTTCCACCTCTCAATAAGATCACCATTTCCTCCAATTTTCCAACTTAGTGATGGTTTCAATCCAAAGAGCAGCTTACTGACATTCAACATAGTACCTACTTACATAAGGAAAAATGATCATTGTGATTAAATATGTTTTTTATTAATGCAATATTAAACATATTAACAGGAATTATCTGAACAACAATGCATGAAATCTATTTGCATATAAATGTAGTTCAAAGACTGAAAACTGTGTGGGACAAATAACCTATACTGTTTGTGAGATCACACCTTACATTTTTCTCTCCGTCTCAGAATGCAAAGCCAGAATTATTTTGCTATTTGTTCATTAACTGCTTCCTCTTGTTCCTCTTAGAACAATGCCAAATGGTTTCTGCTAGTTAATTCTACCCAACCAGCTGCCACTAATATCACCACTATTCTCCACTTTCCCAAATCATTACACATCTCACAAAAATCCATCAATTCCTCTTCTAAGCAAATTTATTTTTAAATATACATTGATATCACCATTTTCTCTTCTTGCCCTCTAATATTAGGGTCTTCCACCTCTATACTTCAAGAAATACACAATATTTTGAATGATTAAGACCAACCTGAGGAGGTCACTTTATATCGGCTCAAAGAAAAAGGCAGAAGGTTCTTGGTTCTTGGGAACTGGGTCTCCTGCCCAAGACATAGGTATGTACTGCACACAAGAACACACAACTTTTGAGAAATTCTATCTATTATTTTTATTTTGATTCATTGTGCCAAATGGGTTACAACTTTCATTTTTCTGGTTGTACATGAAGTAGAGTCACATCGTTTGTGTAATCATACATGTACATAGGGTAATGATGTTTGTCTCATTCTATTATCTTTCCTTTCCCCTGCACCTCCCCACCCCTCTTTTTCCTTTATACAATCCATCCTTCCTTCATTTTTGCCTCCCCCATTATGTATTATCATCCACTTATCAGAGAAATCATTCGGACTTTGTTTTTTGGGGATTGGCTTATTTCACTTAGCATGATATTCTCCAACTCCATCCATTTTCCTTGAAATGCCATAATTTAATTCTTCTTTTTGGCTGAACAATATTCTATTGTGTATATATAGCACAGTTTCTTTATCCATTCATCTATTGAAGGGTATCTAGGTTGGTTCCACAATCTAGCTATTGTGAATTGAGCTACTATAAACATTGATGTGGCTGTGTCACTATAGTGTGCTGATTTTAAGTCTTTTAGGTATAGGTCAAGGAGTGAGATAGCAGGGTCAAATAGTGGTTCCATTCCAAATTTTCTAAGAAACCTCCATACTGCTTTCCAGAGTGACTGCACCAATTTTCAATCCCACCAGCAATGTATGAGTGTAGCTTTTCCCTACATCTTTGCCAACACCTATTATTGCTTGTATTCTTGATAATAGACATTCCAATTGGGGTGATGAAATCTTAGGATAGTTTTGATTTACATTTATCTTATTACTAGAGATGTTGAACATTTTTTCACATATCTGTTGATTGCTTGTAGAACTTCTTTTGTGAAGTGTCTGCTTATTTCCTTAGCCCATTTATTGACTGGGTTATTTGTATTCTTGGTGTAAAGTTTTTTGACTTCTTTATAAATTCTGGAGATTAGTACTCTATCTGAAGTATGAGTGGCAAAGATTTTTCTCCCACTCTGTAGGCTCTCACTTCACGTTGATGATTGTTTCCTTGGCTGAGAAAAAACTTTGTAGTTTGAATCCATCCCATTTACTGATTCTTGCTTTTTTTTCTTGTGCTTTGGAAGTCACGTTAAGGAAGTCTGATGCTAGGCTGACATGGTGAAGATTTGGATCTACTCTTTATTCTATTAGGTGCAGGGTGTATGGTTTAATTACTAGGTCCTTGATCCCTTTTGAGTTGAGTTTTGTACAGGATGAGAGATCAGGGTTTAATTTCATTTTACTGCATATGGATTTCCAGTTTTCCAGTACCATTTGTTGAAGAGGCTATTTTTTCTCCATTGTATGTTTTTTGGCATCTTTGTCTAGTTTGAGATAACTGTATTTATGTGGGTTTGTCTTTGTGTCCTCTATTCTGTACCATTGGTCTACCTGCCTATTTTGGTGCGAATACCCTGCCATTTTTGTTACTATTGCTCTGTAATATAGTTGAAGGTCTGCTTTTGTGATACCTCCTGCTTCACTCTTTGTGCTAAGGATTGCTTTGGCTATTCTGGGTCTTTTATTCTTCCAAATGAATTTCATGATTGCTTGCTCTATTTCTATGAGGTACATCACTGGGATTTTAATTAGAATGCATTGAATTTGTATAGTGCTTTTGGTAGTATGGCCATTTTTACAATATTAATTCTGCCTATCTAAGAACATGGGTGATCTTTCCATCTTCTAAGATTTTCTTTAATTTCTTTCTTAGTGTTCTGTAGTTTTCATTGTAGAGATCTTTCACCACTTTTGTCAGATTGATTCTCACCTTTTTTGAGGCTATTGGAAATAGAGTAGTTTTCCTAATTTCTCTTTCAGAGAATTCATCACTTATGAATAGAAATGTATTAGATTTATGCATGTTGATTTATATCCTGCTACTTTGATGAATTCATTTATGAGTTCTAGAAGTTTTCTAGCGAAATCTTTTAGCTTCTCTAAATATAAAGTCATGTCATCAGCAAATAGTGATAGTTTGAGTTCTTCTTTTCCTATTCATATCCCTTTAATTTCTTTGGTCTAATTGCTCCTGCTAGTGTTTCAAGGATGATGTTGAATAGAAGTGGTGAAAGAGGGAATCCCTGTCTTGTTCCAGTGTTTAAAGGGAATGCTTTCAATTTTTCTCCATTTAGAATGATGTTGGCCATGGGTTTAGCATAGATAGCCTTTACAGTGTTGAGGTATGTTCCTACTATCCCTATTTCTTCTAGTGGTTTTGAGCATGAAGGGGTGCTGTATTTGATCAAATGCTTTTTGGTGCATCTATTGAAATAGTCATATGATTCTTCACTTTAAATCTGTTGGGTGTGGTCAATTACATTTATTGACTTCCATATGTTTGAACCATCCTTGCATCCCTGGGATGAAACCCACTTGATCATGGTGCATGATATTTTTAATGTGTTTGTGTATGCAATTTGCTAAAATTTTGTTAAGAATTTTTGCATCTATGTTCATTACGGGTATTGGCCCTGAAATTTCTTTCCTTGATGTGTCTTTGGTCTGGTTTTGGTATCAGGGTGATACTAGGTTCATAGAATGAGTTTGGAAGGGTTCCCTCCTTTTCTATTTCCTGGAATACTTTGAGGAGTATTGGAATGAGTTCTTCTTTGAAGGTCTTGTAGAACTTGGCTGAGAATCCATCTGGACATGGATTTTTCATTGTTGGTAAGCTTTTGATATTTTCTTCCATTTTATTGCTTGAAATTGATCTGTTTTAAATTGTGTATGTCCTCCAGATTCAGTTTGGGTGGATCATATGTCTCTAGAAACTGGTCAATGTCTTCAAGATTTTCTATTTTGTTGGAGTGTAGATTTTAAAAATAGCTTCTAATTATAATTTGTATTTCAATAGTGTCTACCATGATATTATATTTTTCATCATGGATTTTAGTAATTTGAGTTTTCTCTCTCCTCTTCATTAGTGTGGTTAAGGGTTTATCAATTTTGTTTGGTTTTTTCAAAGAACCAATTTTCTGTTTTGTCAATTTTTTAATTGTTTCTTTTTGCCTCAATTTCATTGATTTCAGCTCTGATTTTAATTATTTCCTGTCTTCTACTACTCTTGGTGTTGATCTGTTCTTCTTTTTCTAGGGCTTTGAGCTATAATGTTAGGTCATTTAGTTTGTTGACTTTTTATTCTTTTCTTAAATGTTCTCCATGAAATGAATTTTCCTCTTAGTACTCCCTTTCATAGCATCCCAGAGAGTTCTTATGTCATATCGTTGTTCTCATTTACCTCTAAGAATTTTTTTATCTCCTCCCTAATGTCTTCTGCTATCCATGTATCATTCAATAGCATATTATTTAGTCTCCAGTTGTTGGAGTAGTTTCTGTTTTTTATTTCATCATTGGTTTCTAATTTCATTCCATTATGATGTGATAAAATACAAGGTAGTATCTGTTTTTTTGTATTTGGTAAGAGTAACTTTGTGGCATAACATATGGTCTATTTTACAGAATGATCCATGTACTGCTGAGAAGAAAGTGTATTTACTTGTTGATGGATGGAATTTTCTATATATGTCTGTTAAGTCTAAATTATTGATTGTGTTATTAAGATATATGGTTTCTTTGTTCAATTTTTATTTGGAAGATCTGCCAATGGTGAGAGAGATGTGTTAAAGTCACCTAGTATTATTGTATTGTGGTCTCTTTGGTTCCTAGAATTGAGAAGAATTTGTTTGATGTACATGGATGCATCATTATTTGGGGCATATTTAAGGTTGTTGTGTCTTGCTGATTTATGCTTCCCTTAAACAGGATGAAATGTCCTTCTTTATCCCTTCTAACTTTGACTTGAAGTTCACTTTGTTTGATACGAGGATAGAAATCCCTACTCTTTTACTGAGTCCATGTGTGTGGTATGCTTTCCCCATCCTTTCACCTTTAGTCTGTGGATGTCTTTTTCTATGAGATGAGTCTCTTGAAGGCAGCATGTTGGTGGATCTTTCTTTTCAAATCTGCCAGTCTGTGTCTTTTGATTAATGAGTTTAGGCCATTAACATTCAAGGTTATTATTGAGATATGATTTGTGGTCCTGGTCATTTTGGTTTATTTTTGGTTTTTAGCTCAGCTTGGTTTCTCCTTTGATTGGCTTTACCTTTAGGGTAGTACCTCCCTTTGCTGAGTTATATGGTGTTTTTCATTTCCTCCTCATGGAATATTTTCTGAGGATGTTTTGTAGCACAGGATTCTATTTGTAAATTCTTTTATCTTTAATTTATCATGGAAGAATTTTATTTCATCTTCAAATCTGAAGGTTAGTTTTTGCTGGGTATAAAATCTTGGTTGGCATCCATGTTGTTTCAGAAGTTGAAATATGTTGTTCTAGGCCCTTCTAGCTCTTTGGGCCTGGACTGAAAAAATCTGCTCATAATCCATATGGTTTCCCCTTATATGTTAATCTGATGCTTTTCTCTTGCAGCCTTTAAAATTCTATCTTTATTTTGTATGTTAGGTATTTTCATTATAATGTGCCTTGGTGTGGATCTGTTGTGATTTTGTACATTCAGTGTCCTGTAAGCCTCTTGTTTTTTATTTTCCATTTCATTCTTCAGATTTTGGAAATTTTCTGATATTATTTCATTGAATCAATTATCCATTCCTTTGGTTTGTATCTCTGTACCTTTCTCAATTCCAATAATTCTTAAATTTGATCTTTTCATTATAATCCATAATTCTTGGAGGTTCTATTCATGATTTCTTACCATCTTTTCTGTTTGATCAATTTGTTTTCAAGATTATTTTGTCCTCATTTTCTGAGGTTCTGTTTTCCAAGTGATCTAGTCTGTTGGTGGTGCTTTCTTTTGAGTTTTTAATTTGGTTTATTGTTTTCTTAATTTTGATGATTTCTGTTTGTTTTTTTCTTCCAGAAACTACCTAGTTATTGAAATGATCTTTTGCTTCCTGCATTTGCTCTTTTAGCTGTTTATTGATACAATCACTCATTGCTTGCATTTGCTCATGTATCTCATCCTTTGCTTCTTGGATCACTTTAATTATGTACATTCTGAACTCCCTTTCTGACATTTCTTTTACCATGCTGTCATTGGACTCTATTGATATAGAATATAGGTTCTTTTGGGACACTTTCTTCCCTTCTTTTTCATTTCGTTCATGTATCTTCCATTCTCGCAGTGCAAATCTGAGGTATTGCAGTTTCCAACCTATAGACTTATATAGTATCCCTGCAGGTTTCCATTATCTCACCTTAATGTGGGAGATCAATATTGGCAGTACACAATACAACCAATATGCATCCTTAACCCAAATAGTACCTATTAAGATATTAACCATGTTGTCTTAATAAACAGAAATGATGAGTTCAATTATGATCTATAACATAAACAATAGGTTTGTTATAAGGTCCACAATTTCTAATGGTGAACAAAGAGGATGGGGAAGGGTGTAGGATGAGGAATGTTAATGAGATAAGAAGTAAGAGTACAGAGTTACTCTGCCTGTCATAGGAGTAGTGAGAGCAGAATCAAAAGAAATTGGTTGTTAGCATAAGAAAAGGCAGAAACAGTCTCCAAGGAAATATATAAGAGGAAAAGAGAGTGAGAAAAATAATAAAAGGAAATGTAGGAATAATAGTAGGAATAGGGGTTTCAAGATGGCGGACTAGAGGGCGGCTGCATTCATGTTGCTCCAGGACGCAGGATTCAAAAAGAGGAGATAGTGAGAGACTTGGGCCAACTCAAAGCCGCCGGGTGAGTCTCCCCGTGGGGAGGCGTCCCAGATGGGGCAGTAACCCCGGAACACAGGGAACTTTGTGAGTAAGTTGCCCTGCAAGACACCCCACCCCCCACTGGAGCGGTAAACACGGACAACTGGGATCATTGTAGAGGTGGCTGCTCAGCACAGCGCTTGGACTCAGAGCAATCACTGGGGCTCCAGGCAGCTGCCTAAGGAGAGGAGCTGCGTGGCGAGCTGTTTGGAGTCAGAGCGACCGCTCTGAACACTGGGGGGGCTGCTCGGAAGAAGAGGAGGAGGAGCACAGCAGGTCACTTGTCTAGGAGTGACTGCATCAGAGCTACAGGTGGTGCCGGAGGAGGAGGCGACTGGTGAGTTGTTTGGACTCAAAGTGACCGCTCCTGAACACCAGTGGCCTGCCTGGAAGAGGAGCGCGGTGGGTCGCTTGGTCTCCGAGCGACCACTCCTGAACACCCGGGGGGCTACCCTGAGGAGGAGGAGGAGCAGGGCAGGTCACTTGGACTCGGAGTGACTGCCTAGGGCTACGGGCGGTTGGCGGGAGGAGGAGACACGAAGTGAGTTGCTTAGACTCCTAGTGACTACGTCGGAACACCGGGCAGCTGTCCAGAGGAAGAGGGGTGTGGCGGGTCTCTGGGTCTCGGAGCTATTGTACGGGGCTCCAGGTGGCGGCTCAGAGGAAGGGCCGCATAGCCAGGCGATTAGGTGCAGAGCAGGGTCCCAGGACCTAGGCGACTTCTTGGTGGAAGAGCCACACAGAGACATGCCTAGGGGTGGAGCAAAGTTTCCAGGACTGCGGGCAGATTCTCTGAGGAGAGTCAGCCTAAGGAGACTCGCCTGCAAAGGGTAAGACTCCCAGGCCCAGAATGTAGGTGCGGGGCCCTGGGAAACATTTGCAGAGGACGACAGCTGAGCCCAGGCAAGTAGTTGTAGATTGAGGGGAACCTCTAGGAGGGGAACTGACCAGCAAGACGTCCCCCACGAGTGAGTCTTCCTGCCGGAGAGGTTTTCCCAACAGGATGGTAAAACCAGAGACACAGGCTCAAACAGGCCTTGCCTCAGCCGCAGCCTAGTTTCCCCGTTGGATGACCATTGGTCAACAAGTGGATGGCACCCTCTGCCCACTATCAGGGAATATACCCCACCTGAAGATCACCAGCACTAGAGAGGCAGTTCCTTGTGGCAGCACAGCATTATCAACTTCCTCCAAGACTTCAGGCTACTGAAGGATAAGAGGGGATATACTAGCAATCTTTCAGGGGAATTATAAGTCAATAGAGGAAATCTGCAATATCTAATGACCACTGATTCCTGAACAATATGAGAAAACAAGGGAAAGAAAATGCCCCCAAACAAATCTAGATGTTACATCAATAAACTCCATGCAGCATGGCAGAAGAAATGACAGAAAGGGAGTTTCAGAATGTACATAATTAAAATGATCAGTGAAGCAAACGATGAGATGAAAGAGCAAATGCAGGCAATGAATGATGAGATGAAAGAGCAAATGAAGGCATTGAATGATCACACCAATCGACAGTTAACAGAGCAAATACAGGAAGCAAAAGATCATTTCAATAAAGAGTTAGAGATATTGAAAAAAAACCACACAGAAATCCTTGAAATGAAGGAAACAATAAACCAAATTAAGAACTCCATAGAAAACATAACCAATAGGATAGAACACCTGGAAGACAGAACTTCAGGTATTGAAGACAAAATATTTAACCTTGAAAACAAGTTGAACAAACAGAGAAGATGGTAAGAAATCATGAACTGAAACTCCAAGAACTATGGGATATCATGAAAAGGCCAAATCTGAGAATTATTGGGATTGAGGAAGGCTTAGAGAAACAAACCAAAGGAATGAACAATCTATTCAATGAAATAATATCAGAAAATTTCCCAAATCTGAAGAATGAAATGGAAAATCAAGTCCAAGAGGCTTATAAGACTCCAAATACACAAAATTACAACAGACCCACACCAAGGCACATTATAATGAAAATACCTAACATACAAAATAAAGACAGAATTTTAAAGGCTGTGAGAGAAAAGAACTAAATTACATTCAGGGGGAAACCAATACATATATCAGCAGGTTTTTCAATCCAGACCCTAAAAGCTAGAAGGGCCTGGAACAACATTTTTCAAGCTCTGAAAGAAAATGGATGCCAACCAAGAATCTTATACCCAGCAAAACTTACCTTCAAATTTGACGATGAAGTAAAATCATTCCATGATAAACAAAAGCTAAAAGAATTTACAAAAAGAAAGCCAGCATTACAGAACATTCTCAGCAAAATATTTCATGAGGAAGAGATAAAAAACAAAGAAGCAAATCAGTAAAGGAAGTGATTATCCTAAAGGAACTGTCAAATAAAGGAGGAACCAAGTTGTGTCCAAAAAATAAATGAATAAATAAAATTTTAAAAATGAACCAAATGACCGGGAATACAAATCATATCTCAATAATAACCCTGAATGTTAATGGCCTGAATTCATCAATCAAAAGACATAGACTGGCAGATTAGATTAAAAAGAAAGATCCAACAATATGTTGCCTGCAAGAGACTCACCTCATAGAAAGAGATACCCCTAGACTAAAGGTGAAAGGATGGGGAAAAACATACCATGCACATGGACTCAGCAAAAAAAGCCGGAGTATCCATCCTCATTTCAGATAATGTGGACTTCAAGCCAATGTTAGTCAGAAGGGATAAAGAAGGACATTTCATACTGCTTAAGGGAAGCATAAATCAGCAAGATATAACAATCATAAACATCTATGCCCCAAACAGTGGCTCATCCATGTATGTCAAACAAATCCTTCTCTATTTTAGAAACCAAATAGAACATAACACAATAATACTAGGTGATTTTAACACACCTCTCTCACCACCGGACAGATCTTCGAAACAAAAATTGAACAAAGAAACCATAGATCTCAATAACACAATCAATAATTTAGACTTACAGACATTTATAGAATATACCATCCAACCAAGAGTGAATACACTTTCTTCTCAGCAGCACATGGATCCTTCTCTAAAATAGACCATATATTATGCCACAAAGCTAATGTCAGCAAATACAAGAAGATACAGACACTACCTTGTATTCTATCAGATCATAATGGATTGAAGTTAGAAATAAATGAAAGAGTAAAAAACAGAAACTACTCCAACACCTGGAGATTAAACAATATGCTATTATATGAGGAATGGATAACAGAAGATATTAGGAAGGAAATTAAAAAATTCTTAGAGGTAATGAGAACAAAGAAACATCATATCAAAATCTCTGGGACACTATGAAAGCAGTACTTAGAGGAAGATTTATTTCATGGAGCGCATTTAATAAAAGAAGTAAAACTCAAAAAATAAACGACCTAACACTACAGCTCAAAGCCCTAGAAAAAGAAGAACAGACCAACACCAAAAGTAGTAGAAGACAGGAAATAGTTAAACTCAGAGCTGAAATCAACGAAATTGAAACGAAAGAAACAATACAAAAAATTGACAAAATAAATAGTTGGTTCTTTGAAAAAATAAACAAAATTGATAAACCTTTAGCCACACTAACAAAGAGAAGACAAGAGAAAACCCAAATCACTAAAATTCGGAATGAACAAGGAAATATCACAACAGACACGAATGAAATACAAAACATAATTAGAAATTATTTTGAAAATCTATACCCCAACAAAATAGAAAATTTCGAAGACATCAACAGATTTCTAGAGACATATCAATTGCCTAAACTGAACGAGGAGGACATACACAATTTAAATAGACCAATTTCAAGTAATGAATTAGAAGAAGTCATCAAAAACCTACCAACAATGAAAAGTCCAGGACCAGATGGGTTCTCAGCCAAGTTCTACAAAACATTTAAAGAAGAGTTCATTCCAATACTTCTCAAAGTATTCCATAAAATAGAAGTGGAGGGAACCCTCCCAAACTCATTCTATGAAGCCAATATTACCCTGATACCTAAACCAGACAGAGACACATCGAGGAAAGAAAATTTCAGACCAATATCCTTAATGAACATCGACGCAAAAATTCTCAACAAAATTTTAGCAAATCGCATACAAAAACATATTAAAAAGATAGTGTACCATGATCAAGTGGGTTTCATCCCAGGGATGCAAGGTTGGTTCAACATCAGGAAATCAATAAATGTCATTCACCATATCAATAGACTAAAAGTCTAGAATCACGTGATTATTTCGATAAATGCAGAAAAAGCATTTGATAAAATACAGCACCCCTTCATGCTCAAAACACTAGAAGAAATAGAGATAGTGGGAACATTCCTTAACATTGTAAAGGCCATCTATGCTAAGCCCATGGCCAATATCATTCAAATGGTGAAAAACTGAAAGCATTCCCCCTAAAAACTGGAACAAGTACTACTACAAAGCAATAGTAACAAAAACGGCATGGTATTGGTACCAAAATAGAAAGGTGGATCAATGGTACAGAATAGAGGACATGGACAAAAACCCAAATAAATACAATTTTCTCATACTAGACAAAGGGGCCAAAAATATGCAATGGAGAAAAGATAGCCTCTTCAACAAATGGTGCTGGGAGAATTGGAAATCCATATGCAACAGAATGAAACTAAACCCATATCTCTCACCATGCATGAAACTAAACTCAAAATGTATTAAGGACCTCAGAATCAGACCAGAGACCTTGCATCTTATAGAAGAAAAAGTAGGTCCAGAGCTTCAACATGTCGGCTTAGGACCAGACTTCCTCAACAGGACTCCCATAGCACAAGACATAAAAGCAAGAATCAATAACTAGGATAGATTCAAACTAAAAAGCTTTCTCTCAGCAAAGGAAACTATCAGCAATGCAAAGAAAGAGCCTACAGAGTGGGAGAAAATCTTTGCCAATCATACTTCAGATAGAGCACTAATCTCCAGAATCTATAAAGAACTCAAAAAACTCTACACCAAGAATGCAAATAATCCAATCGACAAATGGGCTAAGGAAATGAATAGACACTTCACAGAAGAAGATCTACAAGCAATCAACAAACATATGGAAAAATGTTCAACATCTCTAGTAATAAGAGAAATGCAAATCAAAACCACCCTAAGATTCCATCTCACCCCAATTAGAATGGCGATTATCAAGAATACAAGCAACAACAGGTGTTGGCGAGGATGTGGGGAGAAAGGTACACTCTTACATTGCTGGTGGGTCTGCAAATTAGTGCAGCCACTCTGGAAAGCAGTGTGGAGACTCCTTAGAAAACTTGGAATGGAACCACCATTTGACCCAGCTATCCCACTCCTCGGCGTATACCCAAAGGACTTCAAATCAGCATACTACAGAGATACAGCCACATCAATGTTCATAGCTGCTCAATTCACAATAGCCAGATTGTGGAACCAACCTAGATGTCCTTCAATTGATGAATGGATAAAGAAAATGTGGTATATATATATATACAATGGAATATTACTCAGCCATAAAGAATGATAAAATTATGGCATTTGCAGGCAAATGGATGAAATTGGAGAATATCATGCTAAGTGAGATAAGCCAATCTCAAAAAAACCAAAGGACCAATGATCTCACTGATAAGTGGATGATGACACATAATGGGGGGTGCGAGGGGTTGTGTTAGGTTTAGAGTTAGGGTTAGGGAGGGGGGCAAGAATGGAGGAAGGAAGGACTGTATAGAGGGAAAAGAGGGGTGGGAGGGGTGGGGGGAAGGGAAAAAATAACAGAATGACATTACCCTATGTAAATTTATGATTACACAAATGGTATGTCTTTACTCCATGTACAAACAGAGAAACAACATGTATCCCATTTGTTTACAATAAAAAAAAAAACATTGACTCTAACACTGAAAGAATGAAGTGAGAGTTCATGGAGCATTATTTGCTTACAAATTTATGTATGGCAAACAAAGTAAGCAAACCAAGAAAACCAACATGAACTTATTTCTGGAAAGAGAGAACTCTTCAAGAAGAACTTCAGGTGGGTCCTTCAGGAGGTATTCCAAAAGAGGACATTCTTATTAGAAGACAATAGCTTCCTGTCTATTATACCTGAAAACTTTCCAGTGCACCAAGCTGTGGGAATGGAAAACAGTGATATTGATGATCCTTATCTATGTAGGCAAAGCCTATTATGTGTTTTTGTGTCTCAATTTCTTATTAATAAACTGAAAGGTAAAAAATACATATTGATTCTTGGTTTTATGTTTTGGGTTTTAGGGATCTTTTTAAGGAAGTCAGCGTGTGTACCTATACCATGAAATGTTGACCCTATGTTTTCTTCTAGCAGTTGCAATGTTTCTGGCTTAATTCCTGAGTCTTTGATTCATTTTGATTTGACTTTTGTGCAGGATGAAAGACCCAGATCTAATTTCATTATTCTACATATGGATATCTAGTTTACCCAGCACCACTTGTTCAAAAGACTGTCTTTTCTTCAACATATATTTTTGGCACCTTTGTCAAGTATCAGATGACTATGTGTAGGTTTGTGTCTGTGTCTTTGTATTAGTCAGGGTTCTCTAGAGGAACAGAATGAACAGGAAGTATGATTATAAAAAGGGGACTTATTGGATTGACTTACATGACCAGAAGCTGGATAGTCCACAGCGATTGCCTTCATGCGAGAGAGCTGGAAGAACAAGTAGTTGCGCAGTCCAAGAGGTGGAAGCTCCAGAACAAGAGGCATCAACAGTGCTACCCTAGTCTGAGACCATGGCTTCTGGAAACTCCCTGAAGAATCACAGGCAGAGTCTACTTTGGAAGACTGAAGAAGGGAGATCCAATATTGTCAAAGGATTGAAGCAGCAATCAATAACCCATTCAAGAAGAGCTGAGCTGGCATCTGCTTCTGCTTCCTTGTACTTCCAACTTTTATTCCATCCAAGCCACCAACCTATTGGGCAGTGCTGCCCGCACTTAGGGAGGGTCTCCAGTTCAGTTCACTAGCCCACATTCCAGTCATTCCTGGACTCGCCCTCATCAACACACCCAGAAATCTCTTAATCATGGGCATCTCTTAATCCAATCAAGTTGACAATTCAAATTAGACATTTACAGTCTTTTAGTCCATTGTTCTTCATATCTTTTTTGATGCCAATACCATGTTGTTTTTGTTACCATAACTCTGTGGTATAATTTGAGTTTGGGTATTGTGATGTCTCCTGCATTATTCTTCTTACTTAGAATTGCTTTGGCTATTCTGGGTCTCTTATTTTTCCAAGTCAATTTAAGGACTGTTTTTTCTAGTTCTGTGAGGAGTGTTGTTGGTATTTTGATGGGGATTGCTTTGAATCTGAATATTGTTTTTAGTAGTATGTCCATTTCAACAATATTAATTCTGCCTATCCAAGAGCATGGGAGGTCTTTCCATATTCTAAGGTCTTCTCCAATTTCTTTCTTCAGTGTTCTGTAACTTTTATTATAGACATCTTTAACCTCTTTGGTTAGTTTAAGACCCAAGTTTGTTTATCTGTTTTAATTTATTGTTAAAGGAATGGTTTTCTTGATTTCTTTCTCAGCAGAATCACTGTTGAAGTATAGGAAAGGTACTGATTTATGAGGATTGATCTTGTACTCTGGTACTCTACTAAATTCATTTATCACCTCTAGAAGTCTTCTGGTGGAGTTTTTTTTTGGGGAAAGTTCTTCTAGATACAAGATCATGTCATCAACAAACTGAGATAGTTTGACTTCTTTTTTCTATTTGTGTCCCATTAATTTCCTTCTCTTATCTGATTGCTCTGGCTAGAGTTTCAAAAAAAAAAAAGAAAAAACTGAATAGATGTGTAAAGAGTGCACATCCTTGTCTTGTTCCTGATTTTAGGGGAAATGTGTTCAGTTTTTCTCCATTCACTATGATGTCTAGTTTAGGTTTGTCATATATATTCTTTATAATATTGAGCAATTTCCTTTTACCCTTAGTTTTTCCAACATTTTTAACATAAATGTCTGCTGGATTTTTATTAAAGGCTTTTTCTGCATTTATTGAGATGATCTTAATCTTGTTCTTAATTATACTATGTGGTGAATTAACATTTATTAATGTGCATTTGTTGAGCCAAACTTGCATTCCTGGGTTGAAGCCCATTTGATCATGGTGTATTATCTTCTCAATGTTTTGAATGAGGTTTTCTAATACTTTACTAAGGATTTTTTGCTTCTGTGTTTATCAGGGACATTGGTCTATAGTTTTACTTCCTTAGTGTGTCTTTTTCTGGTTTTGGTGGTTGATTATACTGACCTCATAGAATGAATTTAGACATTTCCCTTCCTTTCAATTTCATGGAATAATTTGAGAAAGATTGGCGTTAGTTTTTTCTTTAAAGATCTGATAGAACTCAGCTGAGAATCCAACTGGTTCTGGGCTTTTGTTGTTGTTGTTGTTGGAAGGATTTTAAATGCTGCTTCCATTTCATTATTGATATTAATTATTTAGGTTATCTAAAGCTTTCTGTTGAACCATTGTTTACAGTTTTTTTGATGTATCCCCCACCCCCACCCCCGTCTCTGGTCAGTATTCCCAGAAAATTGTCATTGCATTTGAGAACATTAAAGCAAAAGGAAAAGAGTTGTAAATCTGAATTAGATGAATGTTAAAGTGACTGACAGCTCAGACAACATAACACATGGAAGCCCTCTCTGCTTATTCAGCTCCCACATATTCCTGTGTCTTTTTGGCTCATTTCTTGGACTCACTTCTCACTCTCAGCAATTCCATCAATTTTACCATTTATTGTGATGGTTTCAATCCACAGAACAGTTTAGTGATATTCAACATAGTACTAAACAAAGTAAGAATAAATGATCATTGTAATTAAGCATACAATGATTTTAAATTAATACAGTATTAAATATATTAATATGGTTTGCCAATATATCAAATCCAGGAAATCATTTGGGACACAATATGTTTTAATATGGTGAAAACCATGCATAGAAAAAAAATTGTTTTTTTTCAGATCATACTCTACTTTTCTCCTTTGCTTAGAAGGCAACACCCCAGACTTCTTTTCTCTATGTTCTCACTAACTTCTTTTCCTTTATTCATCTTTGACCTCCTCCAATGTGGTTATTGTTGATACTTCAGCCCAGCCACCTGTCATTAGGATCACCACTGCCCTCCATTTCTCCCATGTATTAGGGAATTCAATTCATATCTTCAGCAAACTCATCATTTACTCTTATAAGCAAATTTATTTTCTTAAATACACCTTACCCCTGCCATTTTCTCTTGTTGTCTTTCTAATCTCACGATCTTCCACCTCTGTCTCCATCCTGGCTCTTTTCCATCTTTTAATAGTTGAATGTCCTCAGGATCAAGTTTAAACCTTTTTCCCTCCACACACTCTCCCCATAAGACCACCTCCATCACTGGACTTCCAGTTGCCAGTAATGAGCCATCAGACATTGTATTTCTTGTAAATTGCAAACTCATATATCCAATGGGCATTTGCATTTGGTTGTCTATCAGTCAACTTGTAGAAGCTATCTCTGCTTTCACATTTCTCTCTTAGCATGCTGCATCTACCTTCCACTGAGAGAATTTCATTGTTGTTTTTAGTTTATTTTTTATTTATTCTAATTAGTCATAGATTTTGACACATCATACATAAATGGAGTATAACTTCTCATTCTTCTGGTTGTACATGATATAAAATCACACTGATCATGTAATCATGTAAATGCATAGAGTAATAATGTCTGTCTCATTCCACTGTCCTTCCCATCCTCATTCCCTCTCCCCTCCCCTACCTTCCCTCTACACAATCCAAAGTTCCTTTATACCCCACCCCCATTATGGAATAGCATCTCTTGTCAGAGAAAACATTCAGGCTTTGGTTTTTTGGGTTTGGCTTATTTTTCTTAGTCTGATATTCTCCAGTTCCATCCATTTACCTACAAATGCCATAATTTTATTCTTCTTTAAGGCTGAGCAATATGTATTGTGTATATATACTACATTTTCTTTATTCATTTATCTATTGAAGGGCATCTAGGTTGGTTGCATAGTTTGGCTATTGTGAATTGAGCTGCTATAAACAGTGATGTGGCTGTATCACTGTAGTATGCTGATTTTAAATCCTTTGGGTATAGGCCAAGGGGTGGGATAGCTGAGTCAAATGGTGGTTCCATTCCAGATTTTCTGAGGAATCGCCATACTATTTTCCAAAATGTTTGCACCAATTTGCAGTACCACCAGCAATGAAGAATTTAACATAATGCATAAGTAGGATCATAAGAACCAGATAAAAGAGAGCAGGAACTGTATTTTCATGTTCACCACAATACACTGAGGGCAACACACAACCTGTCTGAAGTGAAGTAAATTTTTAAGTCAGGGTAAATGTACATTAGTGGGGAAGTCAATTCTACCATTCATTTTGTAGATCAAGTTGCAAAATTAGTCTTGACAAGTCTTTTCATGAATAAACACATAGGAGAAATCTTCCAAAATAAAAGTTTAATGAACAATACAAAATAAGAAATTACTATATATAAAATGCACTTTTTAAAATATTAGTCACAATGTAAAGTTTACCTCAGCTTCTATGAACAGAAATAATTCAGATCTCATAAATAGTATAAAATAAATATTTAAATAAATAGACAGATACATCATCAAAGTCATGGATGAGGAGTATGATATTGTTCAATACTCCTGAAATAATCTGATGAATTGGTTGAATTCATGTCACAATTACTGCAGGAACAAGAGATTCTGAAACAGCAGAACTTGAGGGAGTGTGATCAGGGAGAAGCATTTCTCTGTTGGACCAGGTCTCATTCCTTACTCCTTAGTCTTTCATACAAGTTTGCTGATGAAGAGAAGGATCTCACGATTTCTGCTCTGACCACCTCCCAGGCACAAGGGAGGTATTTCCTCCCCTTCAGGTAGACAGTGAGCCTGTGGAAGTACTTCCTCAGAGCCCTCAGGGGAGCCTCTTCCACCCCCACCTGCTGGGTCACACAGGCTTTCAGGTCATCCAGCTGCTGATAGAGGCCAGTGAGGAATGTGTCCAGGAGGGTCTTGTCCCAAGCAGCAAAGGACTCCTGCGTGCTGAAGAGGTTGAAGACCTGCTGGATCATCTCGTGGAAGACAGCAACAGCTTGAGCCTTCTGCACCTGCTCACCATCCAGCTGCTCCTGGGGGAAGGCAAAGTCCTTTCTGTAGTTTAGGCAGGACAAAGTGGGAATTCTCCTCATTTTCTCCAGGAGTATCAGGGCCCCCTCCTCATTTCTCTCAGAAATTTCAAAGCCCAGGTTGTAGATCTGAGGCAGGTCACATCCCAGGGAGCAGATGGACTTGTAGTTGAATACCACCAGGACCAGCAGGAAAGCCAAGGGCAAGGCCATTGAGTATCTTGCAGATGCTGCTGGAATGCCTGTGTTGGGTGATTGTGGAGCCTTGCCTCTAGATTCTCTGAAGCCCTTGGTTTGTTCCTACATCTTAAATAGGATCCAATATACTTTCAATTTTCTAATGTCGCCCTCAGAAATTTCTACTTCTGTTTTTTGCTTTCCTGTATGTAATATCTACATGTGTTTACAGCAGGGTTTCTCAAAATTTTTTTGTTTGTTTGTTTTTATTTTCCCCTAACTTGTCTCTAGATTCTTTACAGAATTTTTCGCAATTGAATTTTGGAGGCTGAGGCAGGAGGATTGTAATTTTAGGTCTACCTGAGCAAAAAGTGAGACCCTAAGCAACTTAGTAAGACCTTAACCCAAAATAAAAAATAAAAAGTGCTGGGGATGCAAGTCAGCCATAAAGTGCCCCAGGTTACATCCCTGGTGCAAACAAAACAAAACAAAACAAAACAAACAAACAAGAACCAAAAAAACCACTATTTTTTCCAATTTAAATTTCTATTAAATTTTAATAATAGATATACTGTGTGTGTGTTCATGTATTCGTATACCCTATGTATATCTCTACCTTGTATAGAAGTGTTGTTTAATATTTTTATTTAATGAAGAGTTAATGTCTATATAAAAATTTCAAGGTAAAAAAGATCTAAAATCAGCATATAGAGATACACCTACTTCAATGTTTATAGCAGCACAGTTCACAATAGCCAAATTATGGAATCAATTCAGATTTTCATCAACAGATGAATGGATTAAGAACGAATGTGGTATATATACACAATATATTTTTACCTAATCATAAAGAAGAATGAAATAATGGCATTTGCCAGTATATCAATAGAAATGGAGAAAATAAGCCAGACTCAGAATATGAAGGATCAAATGTTTTCTCTCATGCATATGTGAAAACTAGAACAAAAACAAGGAAATAAGGTGGTTGGGGGGTTGACTGAATATCGTAAAAATGCAGGGAAGATGAGTGGAGTAGAAGAAGGAGGAGAAGCGTGAGGGAGGATGTTAAATGGAATGAATTTAGCAAAATCATGTTATATTCATATATAGTGGTACCAAAGGGATTTCACCTTTATGTATATGTAGAAAAAAGGAAATTAGTAGAGCAGAGAAGGGGAATGGGGGAGGGAGGAGGAACGGAAGAGGGGGAGAATGGGAATTGAAATACAATTCCTTATATATAGTTTTATAAAAATGAACTCAATTACTATGTATAATTAGAATGCTCCAATAAAAACAATTTAAAGGTAAAAGCTAACCTTAAAAGATATTGGCATTTAACTTAATTTCCTAATTAAATTTACTCAGTGACTTTAATGCAATTGTCTTACAGAAATTCTAATGTACAAATTTATGGGCAAATTAAAAATGCACTAAAACAAAATAATTGCAATGTAATAAAATATTTAATGCATCTAAGTGCTATAAATCATTGAAAAATATTTTTAATGTTTATTTATAGTCTCCTTTGTTTTTCCTGCAGTGAGAAAATTAGTTTTTACTTCATTCTCTGCGAGATAATTTTCAGGTAATTGATACTTTATCCCCTTCAGTGCTTGACATAATTATCCATGTGTTGGATAACAATAGAATTAAATAATAAGATACAATTTTTCGTGTGTTTTATCCTCAAAATCCACAACACATTCAGAAGCACCAAGGATCAAAAATAAGAAATATCCACATGGGAGACAATGTCAGCCTATCCCTCCATGGAGGTCAGTGCTTATGATGTAACCTGGAGATCCAGCCACCCTGGAAAGTTCTCCAATACCAGCCATCTATTTGTCATAGGCTTGGAGCACTGATCTTGCATACATTTTCCCGGTCTCCATGAGATTAATGCCAATGGTTTCCACTTCATACGAAAGAAAGCCTAATGATCTCTTTCCTAGTGCTGGGGTTGAAACCTGGGACACTGCCCCTGTTAGGCAAGCATTCTACCAGGGAGCCACATCCTCAGCCTAAAAAGCCCAATGAGAAGAGACACTAAGGAATGTTTTTTCAGAGAGAGTAGAGCTTTGAGCATCAGAAACCATTATAATAACTAAGATTTATTCACATATCAAAGAAATAATTTTTACTCTTGTGACCAATATAGCAATGGGAAAACACAATTTAGAAAATGTCATCAATTCTATTTAATTTTCTTTTTCTATTAAGGTTCAAATTTCCCAAGGAAACTTCAGAGGTCCAATTCTTATTAGTTCTGACCAGAAAAAGTAAACCATCATTTCCCTAAATATCAATAATGGGATGCAAGTCCATGAAGTACATGGGCTGAGCAATTATTCTGTATAGCACCTAAAATGCCAGATGTTTCTCTTTCTTATTTTCTTTTTCAAGGAAAGCAAAAGTTATCACTTTTTGCATTCCAATGCCTGGGGACAAAAAGAACAAAAATGCACATCCAAATGTGATAAAAGCATCAAGAAAGCAATATCTCTTCATCAGAAAAAAAAAAAAGACAAAAAATAATTAACTACATTCTATTGAGCCAAGAAGGAGATTTTGGAATGGGAGAGAGGAGAAGCAAGATGGTTAAAGGATTGTAAAGAAAGTAGCAAGCAGGTGTGGGCTCAAAGAAGAGTCATTAATTCCTGGTCAAGGTCTTGTTTTTAGCCTTGCTGAATCCAGTCTCCACATAGAGCCATGGGAGACACACCAACCAACTTGCAAGTTTTCATGCAAGAAAGGCTAATTTGTGAAATCACAATATTTTCTCTGGATAAGTGGTAATTGCATCAAATTTTCCCCTAATGAATAAACTGGAAGATCAATATTTTTTTTCTGTCACATCTCTGACAAAAAGCCGAGAATGGGTACTTTTAAAGTGTACGACTTCCAAGTTAATAGAGGCAAATAGCACAGATAAAGTTAATTAAAAGAATGAAGTAGTTAAATTGTGTAAAGTGCTTATTATCAGTCAGACATATTTCTTGAAAAACTGAATCATGCTTTATTTATTTATTTATTTTTTCGGTCATTTCTTTTCTTTTTTTTATTGTAAACAAATGGGATACATGTTGTTTCTCTGTTTGTACATGGCGTAAAGGCATACCATTTGTGTAATCATAAATTTACATAGGGTAATGTTGTTTGATTCATTCTGCCATTTTTTCCCTTCCACCCCTCCCCTCCCACCCTTCCCCTCCATCTATACAGTCCTTCCTTCCTCCATCCCTGCCCCCCTCCCTAAACCCAACTCCAACCCCAACACTAACCCTTCCCACCCCCCATTATGTGTCATTATCCACTTTTTAGCGATATCATTC
Source organism: Sciurus carolinensis (assembly GCF_902686445.1). Taxonomy (NCBI): domain Eukaryota; kingdom Metazoa; phylum Chordata; class Mammalia; order Rodentia; family Sciuridae; genus Sciurus; species Sciurus carolinensis. Next base: position 49,710,199 of record NC_062226.1, read on the forward strand.
TTCCTTTGGTTTTTTGAGATTGGCTTATCTCACTTAGCATGATATTCTCCAGTTTCATCCATTTGCCTGCAAATGCCATAATTTTATAATTCTTTATGGCTGAGTAATATTCCATTGTATATATATACCACAGTTTCTTTATCCATTCATCAATTGAAGGACATCTAGGTTGATTCCACAATCTGGCTATTGTGAACTGAGCAGCTATGAACACTGATGTGGCTGTATCTCTGTAATATGCTGATTTTAAGTCCTTTGGGTATAGGCCAAGGAGTGGGATAGCTGGGTCAAATGGTGTTTCCATTCCAAGTTTTCTAAGGAATCTCCACACTGCTTTCCAGAGTGGCTGCACTAATTTGCAGCCCCACCAGCAATATAAGAGTGTACCTTTCTCCCCACATCCTCGCCAACACCTGTTGTTGCTTGTATTCTTGAAAATTGCCATTCTAATTCGGGTGAGATGGAATCTTAGGGTGGTTTTGATTTGCATTTCTCTTATTACTAGAGATGTTGAACATTTTTCCATATGTTTGTTGATTGCTTGTATATCTTCTTCTGTGAAGTGTCTATTCATTTCCTTAGCCCATTTGTCAGTTGGATTATTTGCATTCTTGGTGTTGAGTTTTTTGAGTTCTTTATAGATTCTGGAGATTAGCGCTCTATCTGAAGTATGATTGGCAAAGATTTTCTCCCACTCTGTAGGCTCTTTCTTCGCATTGCTGATAGTTTCCTTTGCTGAGAGAAAGCTTTTTAGTTTGAATCTATCCCAGTTATTAATTCTTGTTTTTATTTCTTGTGCTATTGGAGTCCTGTTGAGGAAGTCTGGTCCTAAGCCGACATGTTGAAGCTCTGGACCTACTTTTTCTTCTATAAGATGCAAGGTCTCTGGTCTGATTCCGAGATCCTTAATCCATTTTGAGTTTAGTTTCGTGCATGGTGAGAGATATGGGTTTAGTTTCATTCTGTTGCATATGGATTTCCAATTCTCCCACCACCATCTGTTGAAGAGGCTATCTTTTCTCCATTGCATATTTTTGGCCCCTTTGTCTAGTATGAGAAAATTGTATTTATTTGGGTTTGTGTCCGTGTCCTCTATTCTGTACCATTGATCCACCTTTCTATTTTGGTACCAATACCATGCCGTTTTTGTTACTATTGCTTTGTAGTAGAGTTGAAGATCTGGTATTGCGATACCCCCTGCTTCACTCTTTCTGCCAAGGATTGCTTTAGCTATTCTGGGTTTTTTATTCTTACAGATGAATTTCATAATTTCTTGCTCTATTTCTGTAAGGTACATCATTGGGATTTTAATTGGAATTGCATTGAATCTGTATAGCACTTTTGGTAGTATGGCCATTTTGACAATATTAATTCTTCCTATCCAAGAACATGGGAGATCTTTCCATCTTCTAAGGTTTTCTTGAATTTCTTTCTTTAGTGTTCTGTAGTTCTCATTGTAGAGGTCTTTCACCTCTTTTGTGAGATTGATTCCCAAATACTTTATTTTTTTCGAAGCTATTGTGAATGGGGTAGTTTTCCTAATTTCTCTTTCTGAAGATTCATCGCTTATGTATAAAAATGCCTTAGATTTATGTGCATTGATCTTACATCCCGCTACTTTACTGAATTCACTTATGAGATCTAAAAGTTTTCTGATGGAATTTCCTGGTTCCTCTAAGTATACAATCATATCATCAGCAAATAGGGATAGTTTGAGTTCTTCTTTTCCTATTCGGATCCCTTTATTTTCTTTGGTCTGTCTAATTGCTCTGGCTAGAGTTTCAAGGACGATATTGAATAGAAGTGGTGAAAGAGGGCATCCCTGCCTTGTTCCAGTTTTTAGAGGGAATGCTTTCAGTTTTTCACCATTTAGAATGATATTAGCCATGGGTTTAGCGTAGATGGCCTTTACAATGTTAAGGAATGTTCCCACTATCCCTATTTTTTCTAGCGTTTTGAGCATGAAGGGATGCTGTATTTTATCAAATGCTTTTTCTGCATCTATCAAAATAATCATGTGATCCTTGACTTTTAGTCTATTGATATGGTGAATGACATTTATTGATTTCCTGATGTTGAACCAACCTTGCATCCCTGGGATGAAACCCACTTGATCATGGTGCACTATCTTTTTAATATGTTTTTGTATGCGATTTGCTAAAATTTTGTTGAGAATTTTTGCGTCGATGTTCATTAAGGATATTGGTCTGAAATTTTCTTTCCTCGATGTGTCTCTGTCTGGTTTAGGAATCAGGGTAATATTGGCTTCATAGAATGAGTTTGGGAGAGTTCCCTCCTCTTCTATTTTCTGGAATACTTTGAGAAGTATTGGAATGAGCTCTTCTTTAAAGGTATTGTAGAACTCGGCTGAGAACCCATCTGGTCCTGGACTTTTCTTTGTTGGAAGGCTTTTAATGACTTCTTCTATTTCATTACTTGAAATTGGTCTATTTAAGTTGTGTATGTCCTCCTCGTTCAGTTTAGGCAATTCATATGTCTCTAGAAACCTGTTGATATCTTCGACATTTTCTATTTTGTTGGAGTATAGATTTTCAAAATAGCTTCTAATTATGTTTTGTATTTCAGTCGTGTCTGTTGTGATATTTCCTTGTTCATTCCGAATTTTAGTGATTTGGGTTTTCTCTCATCTTCTCTTTGTTAGTGTGGCTAAAGGTTTATCAATTTTGTTTATTTTTTCGAAGAACCAACTATTTATTTTGTCAATTTTTTGTATTGTTTCTTTCGTTTCAATTTCGTTGATTTCAGCTCTGAGTTTAACTATTTCCTGTCTTCTACTACTTTTGGTGTTGGTCTGTTCTTCTTTTTCTAGGGCTTTGAGCTGTAGTGTTAGGTCGTTTATTTTTTGAGTTTTACTTCTTTTATTAAATGCGCTCCATGAAATAAATCTTCCTCTAAGTACTGCTTTCATAGTGTCCCAGAGATTTTGATATGATGTTTCTTTGTTCTCGTTTACCTCTAAGAATTTTTTAATTTCCTTCCTAATATCTTCTGTTATCCATTCATCATATAGTAGCATATTGTTTAATCTCCAGGTGTTGGAGTAGTTTCTGTTTTTTACTCTTTCATTAATTTGTAACTCAATCCATTATGATCTGATAGAATACAAGGTAGTGTCTGTATCTTCTTGTATTTGTTGACATTAGCTTTGTGGCATAATATATGGTCTATTTTAGAGAGGGATCCATGTGCTGCTGAGAAGAAAGTGTATTCGCTCTTGGTTGGATGGTATATTCTATAAATGTCTGTTAAGTCTAAATTATTGATTGTGTTATTGAGATCTATGGTTTCTTTGTTCAATGTTTGTTTGGAAGATCTGTCCAGTGGTGAGAGAGGCGTGTTAAAATCACCTAGTATTATTGTGTTATGGTCTATTTGGTTTTTAAAATTGAGAAGGATTTGTTTGACATACATGGATGAGCCACTGTTTGGGGCATATATGTTTATGATTGTTATATCTTGCTGATTTATGCTTCCCTTAAGCAGTATGAAATGTCCTTCTTTTCCCTTCTGACTAACATTGGCTTGAAGTCCACATTATCTGAAATGAGGATGGATACTCCAGCTTTTTTGCTGAGTCCATGTGCATGGTATGTTTTTCCCCATCCTTTCACCTTTAGTCTATGGGTGTCTCTTTCTATGAGGTGAGTCTCTTGCAGGCAACATATTGTTGGATCTTTCTTTTTAATCCAATCTGCCAGTCTATGTCTTTTGATTGATGAATTCAGGCCATTAACATTCAGGGTTATTATTGAGATATGATTTGTATTCCTGGTCATTTGGTTCATATTTAAAATTTTTGACACATCTTGGTTCCTCCTTTATTTGACAGTTCCTTTAGGATAATTCCTCCCTTTGCTGATTTGCTTCTTTGTTTTTTATTTCTTCCTCATGAAATATTTTGCTGAGAATGTTCTGTAATGCTGGCTTTCTTTTTGTAAATTCTTTTAGCTTTTGTTTATCATGGAATGATCTTATTTCATCGTCAAATTTGAAGGTAAGCTTTGCTGGGTATAAGACTCTTGGTTGGCATCCATTTTCTTTCAGAGATTGAAAAATGTTGTTCCAGGCCCTTCTAGCTTTTAGGGTCTGGATTGAAAAATCTGCTGATATCCGTATTGTTTTCCCCCTGAATGTAATTTGGTTCTTTTCTCTCACAGCCTTTAAAATTCTGTCTTTATTTTATATGTTAGGTATTTTCATTATAATGTGCCTTGGTGTGGGTCTGTTGTAATTTTGTGTATTTGGAGTCCTATAAGCCTCTTGGACTTGATTTTCCATTTCATTCTTCAGATTTGGGAAATTTTCTGATATTATTTCTTCAAATAGGTTGTTCATTCCTTTGGTTTGTTTCTCTAAGCCTTCCTCAATCCCAATAATTCTCAAATTTGGCCTTTTCATGATATCCCATAGTTCTTGCAGATTCTGTTCATGATTTCTCACCATCTTCTCTGTTTGTTCAACTTTGTTTTCGAGGTTAAATATTTTGTCTTCAATATCTGAAGTTCTGTCTTCCAGCTGTTCTATCCTATTGGTTATGCTTTCTATGGAGTTCTTAATTTGGTTTATTGTTTCCTTCATTTCAAGGATTTCTGTTTGGTTTTTTTTCAATATCTCTAACTCTTTATTGAAATGATCTTTTGCTTCCTGAATTTGCTCTGTTAACTGTCGATTGGTGCGATCGTTCAATGCCTGCATTTGCTTTTCATCTCATCGTTTGCTTCCCTAATCATTTTAATTATGTACATTCTGAACTCCCTTTCTGTCATTTCTTCTGCCATGCTGTCATTGGATTTTATTGATGTAACATCTAGATTTGCTTGGGGCATTTTCTTCCCTTGTTTTCTTATATTGTTCAGGAATCAGTGGGTCCTTAAGATATTGCAGATTTCCTCTATCAACTTATAATGTCCCTGAAGATTGCTAGTATATCCCCTCTTATCCTTCAGTAGCCTGAAGTCTTAGAGGAAGTTGATAATGCAGAGCTCCACGAAGAAGCTGCCTGTCTAGGGGTGGTAACCCTCAGGTGGCGTATATTCCCTGCTAGTGGGCAGAGGTGCCTCCACTTGTTGACCAATGGTCATCCAATGGGGAACTAGACTGTGGGCTGAGGCAAGGCCTGTTTGTGCCTGTGTCTCTGGTTTTACTGTCCCTGTGGGAAAACCTCCCCCGGCCGGGAAGAGTCACTCGGTGGGGACGTCTCGCTGGTCAGTTGCCCTCCTAGAGGTTCCCCTCAATCTACAACTACCACCTGGGCTGGGCTGTCTTCCTCTGCAACGATCCCAGGGGCCCGGACCTACATCCTGGGCCTGGGAGCCTCACCCTTCGCAGGCGAGTCTCCTTAGGCTGCCTCTCCCAGAGAATCTGCCCGCCGCCCTGGAAACTTCACTCCGCCCCTAGGTGTGTCTCTGTGCGGCTCTTCCAGCAAGAAGCCACCTAGCTCCTGGGACCCTGCTCTGCACCAATCGCCTGGCTATGCAGCCCCTCTCCTGAGCCACCACCTGGAGCCCCGTACAATAGCTCCAAGACCCAGAGACCCACCACACACCTCCTCCTCCGGACAGCCGCCCGGTTTCCGACGCAGTCACTAGGAGTCCAAACAACTCACTTTGGGTCTCCTCCTCCTGCCAACCACCCGTAGCCTTAGGCAGTCACTCCAAGTCCAAGTGACCCGCCCTGTTCCTCCTCCTCCTCCTTGGGGTAGCCCCCCGGGTGTTCAGGAGCGGTGGCTCCGAGACCAAGAGACTCACCACGCTCCTCCTCCAGGCAGGCCACCGGTGTTCAGGAGTGGTCGCTTTTAGTCCAATCAACTCACCACTCGCCTCCTCCTCTGGCAACCGCCTGTGGTTCTGATGCAGTCACTCCCAGACCAAGCGTCCCACCGCTCTCCTCCTCCAGGCAGGCCACCAGTGTTCTGGAGCAGCTGCTCCAAGTTCAAACAGCTCGTCACGCAGCTCCTCCTCCGGCAACCGCCTGCGGCTCTGATGCAGTCACTCCCAGGTCAAGCAACACGCCGCGCTCCTCCTCCTCCTCCGGGCAACCTCCCGGCGCTCAGGAGCGCTCGCTCTGAGTTCAAACAGTTCACCACACAGCTCCTCCTCTGGCAACTGCCTGTGGCTCCGATGCAGTCACTCCCAGACCAAGCGTCCCGCCGCGCTCCCCCAATTCTCCCGGGCAGTCCCCTGGCGCTCAGGAGCGCACTCTCTGAGTTCAAACAGCTCACCACACAGCTCCTCCTCTGGCAATCGCCCGTGGCTCTGATGCAGTCACTCCTAGACCAAACGACCCGCCGGGCCTCTCCTCCTCCTCCGGGCAACCCCCCGGTGTTCAGAAGCAGTCGTTCTGCGTCCAAACAGCTCGCCACGCAGCTCCTCCCCAGGCAGCCACCCGGAGCCCCAGCGGCTGTTCGAGTCCAAGCGCTGTGCTGAGCCGCCTCCTCTATGATGATCCCAGTTGTCCGTGTTTACCGCTCCAGCGGGGGGAGGGGCGTCTCGCCGAGCAACTCCACTTCACAAATTCCCTGCGTTCCGGGGCTACCGCCCCATCCGGGACGCCTCCCCAACAGGAGAGACTCACCCAGCAGCTTTGAGTTGGTCCCAAGTCTCTCACTATCTCCTCTTTTGAATCTTGCGTCCTGGAGCAGCGTGAAATGCAGTCGCCCTCTAGTCCGCCATCTTGGTCCGCCCATGCTTTATTTTTAAGAATATACTTATTTTTCATATTTATTGAATAGGTACCATGCACTCAGTCCATTTAGTTAGTGCAGACCTCAGTGACCAAAGCAGACAGTGAGAAGTTCTAGTATTGTCCCCATTTTCAAAAGAAAAATGGAAGCACAGGGTGTTTATTAATAGTGAAGCTGCTGTTGGATTGAACAACATCCCATTTTGGGTCCTCAGCTCTCATAAGTACTCTGGGAATATTTTTGACCATAAAAACCAGAGTTAATTGCCAGACTGACAAATGATTTTCCAGTAGTCTTGCCTAATTAATTGCAGGGTATTTCTCTTCAACTTCTACTTGATTCCTTGACTTAAAAGCCTTATTTGCTCATAACAACAGGGTTCCTTATCCTTAATTTGGACCCCAGGTTACTTATACATGTGATAGCCTTTTTTCCTTTTCAGAATGTATCTGTATAAGCTTGAAGGTTTTTATAAAATACTTTGTGTATGGCAGCAATATATTCATAAACATCTCTTTGAAATCCTATATATGTCTATCCATTTATTCAAATATCTTTAACTTTAATTTCCACCTATTCAATACAAGTCAAATATCAAATTTTGATCAGGCTAGAGGCGTGAACCAAATCACAACTATACCAGTTACCTCAGGCTCTTAGGCCAGGAAGTTCACATCTCAAAGGGCTCTCTGAGGGCTTTGGAAGTGTGGTCTGGGGTAACAAAGCCTCTGAGTCACCTGACTTACTTGTCCATTCCTGTTAATGTCACGTTTCTGGGGTAACTCTACAGAATTACATGAATGACAGGTGAAGAAAAATTACGGTGATACTAGGTAAGGAAGACTTTATTCAGACCTCTTGGAACAAGTATCAAGAATTACAACATAGGAGAGAAACAGGGCCCCAACTCCCAAAGCAGCAAAAACAGCCTGACATTTGTAGCCAACAAGTAGAATGGGAGTGCAGCAGATGGAAAATTGCTAAGAGAAGACATCAAGGGTGGGGGGATCCTTGCTAAAGCAATTTAACAGAACTCTTGTCAAGGTTTTTTTCCTTTTCTTTTTCTTTTTTTTTTTTAACCAGATGTGAAGTGTGGGACACAAGAAATTGGATCAGCTATCAAGGATGACTAATACCAAGGGATAGCATAAGCCCCACTTACCAGGATTCTTGTGACACCTGTATGGGACAGACCAAACACTGGGTCACAAAATCAGACCTAGAGTCAAAGAGGACTCAGGACACCTGACTGAAGTTTGCTGAAGGAGAATCTTTGACAGAACATTAAAGGTTAAGGAATAAAATTGACAACTATTTTCTAAACCATTACATGGGAGACAGAATTTTACTTCATTTGGAAAAAAAAGAATTGAAAAATTATTTTAATAAAATACATTTTTATTATTTATTTATTTATTTATTTATGTATACTGGGGATTGAACTCAGGGGTACTGGACATTAAGCCACATTCCCAACCCTATTTTGTATTTTATTTAGAGACATTTTTAAAAACTTTAATCATTTATGCTAAGAATCTTGAAAACTTATTCCTTTTAACTTTTGTTTTGAAACAGTGTTACACTTAAGAGTTTCAAAGTTCCTCTCTTCCCCTTGCCTGGCTTCTCCTAATGGTAACAACTTACGTTACCATGGTACAAGTATCAGGAACTAAGACAATGACATTTGAGAAATATATTAACTAAACCTCCTTCACTAATATCAGCTCATACTCAAAGGGAGAGAAATTAAAAGCCACCCTTAGAGAGAGGAGCATCTAAAACCACATCCATTCCCAGGTCCTCATCACTAGACAGGAAGGAGGGAATCCTATGACCAACTGCCTGCAGGATTCTGCACTGTGCTGCTTCCCAGTCTCCACAGAGACTCTACTGCATTTTCCTCTGCAGAGTTTCACCTAAACCCTTCTTCTGTTGAGAGAAAATCTGTTTTCCTTACTTTACTTTGTATTATTTCATGTAAGTCAAATTAGAGCAGTTTTTATGTTTCATTTCCTGTGAAACTGAGAGCTTCAACACAGCAGGAACTTTGATGTATTTTCCTGTTTCTTAACACTAATTTTATATCTGCCACTCATAGTACATGTAATATATCTGAAGTGAATGGAATGTTTAAATATTATCACCTGTTCTTCAATTTGGTTTAAAAAAATAGTCCAGAAGAAACAACTTCAAGGATTTCTCTTTCACAAGAATTTAATAAATAAGGAAATACAACATTCTATTAAAAGAAAATGTATATAAACTTTCCAGCACATGCATGAAAAATACATACATTGTAAGTGTGATAAGATGCAAGAATAAATAAATTATATAAATGAATGAATGAATAAACAAATAAATATCATGAGGGCAATATCTCTTACGGACTGATGCCTCTGGGGTGAAAGTTTTAAACACATATGGACTTAATATACTGACAAATAATTTAGTGACCATATAATGTGACTAAAGAAGACGTAACTGTCATTGGAAATGACCAAAGGCACACATACAGGTGTGATGTGGTCACTTAGTCAAGGGAGAATCATTTCAAGGTGACCCCATGTCTCCATCCCAACTTAAACTTTCTTTCAACTTTGCTGGTAAAAGGAAGGCTCTTGTGATTTCCACTCTGACAATCTCCTAGGTACAATCACTGTATTTCGTCTCTTCCAGATATAGAGAGATTCCCTGGAAGTACCTCACCAAGGCCAGGGTTGGTCCCTCAGTTGCCAGAACAGATTCAGCCTCTGCCATGGCCTGCATGAAGCAGGTCTCCAGGTCTTGCTCATGGTCTTGCTCAATACAGAGTTTGCCCAGGAGGGTGGTGTTCAGGCAGCAGAGGAGCGCTCTGGGTGGAAGAGGTTGAAGATCTGCTGGAGCATCCCATGGAGGAACTGGCTGCCATGCACATCTGTCCTTCAGACACAAGGAAGGGAAGATTCTCCTCGTTTATCCCAGAAGCACAAAGGTGTTCCTGTTAAACAGGACAGTGTTCTGAGATAGGTCACAGCCCAAGATCCAACAGGGTCATAGCTGCCCACCACCAGGGCAGTTAAAAGAGGGAGCAAGAGGGTCACGTGGAAAAGAAAATGCTGCTTCCCTGACTGACCTGGGGTCTGGGTGAAACTTGAACCCTGAGTTCTGTGAAGACACACTGTCTGTGCTGTCTTTTAAACAGGGAACACAATTTTCTCTTTCTAAGCTTTTGTCTACACTTTTGTTTCCCATTTTTTTTCATTTGTATATTATTCTAAAGATGGCCCACCAAGATGACATCAATCTAATCTATAGATTTTAAAATAGAAGCTGGGTTTCCTAGTAAATTTCAGATGTACCAATCCAAATGGATACTTATCACTCAAATGGAAAGTGTCTTTGACCTAAAGACAGAAATGTGTTTAAAACCAGGTTTGTTCTGTTTGTGTAGCTAGAGGTCTGTTAACAGTCACTTTAACATCAGTACACAGATCATTTTTATTTTGCTAATTGCAGTCTTTTTTTCCCAAATATTTCTGCACAAATCCTATATTTTATTCTCTTCAAAATTTCTGAGCTGGGCCTAGGGGATTCATTGATGACATTGTCCTTTAGCAGAACCCAATGTTACAAAAATCTAGTGACCTCCAGTTGCCATACAGGACTATAATTCTAATCTCTATATTACACACACACACACACACACACACACACACATTTTTCACCTATAAAAATTACTCTTCTCTGTTCTAGAAACAAACTTTTAGCCCTGATCCTAACATTCATTTTCCCCTTCCTTCTTTGACATAGAAAGTCTGCTTCCTCAGACCTATGAATCTCTGTACTTTTTCCATGTTCTACTAGATCATCTCTAGCAATAAAGTTCTTCCATTCTGAATGGAATTACTCTTTGTAATTCACAGGAGAAGCTGCTGATTACTGGTGAATGAGCTTCTCTCTGTTCCTCTCATTTTAGAACATATTTCTGCAGTTCTGTGTGGTTATACTTCACTGAGCCACAAGATCAGACTTTATGTAAACATTGTCTTTTCTGTCCACCATTTTCTTACTGAGGTCTATCTTGTGCCTCCATCTGCCAATAATCCTGGGAGGAATCCAGATCCTTTTCAGGTGCTTATGAGTGTGATGATACTAATTGTAAGACAATGCTATTTCCCCAGCACCACCTGGATCTCAAATGGTTATTATGACTAGAAATACCCTTTGCTTTCAGATGACAAAGTGTCTTTAGTCCATACTCATCAGACTGAGTCCAGCAAGCAGGTGTACCTCAACTGGATGATATGAGGAGTCCTTTACTGAAGAGGAACTGGTTTCTTTGTTGGCAAAATAATATGCTCTCAAGATCCTTGCCCCTGTCCCTAGAGTTCTTATCAGAAGGACCCTAGCTCTCAGTAGTGACCTTCTTCTTTCCTTAATACAGTATCCCAGGTATATAAAAGAGTCAATAGCCCTCAGATGCTGATTGCAAGGGTTTGTCCTGTCAACACAATTAGGGGACTTATCGAATAAGAATTATTTTACCTTCAATAGCCAAGTTAGATTTATTTTGCTAATTAGTTTTATTGTCCAATTCTTCCACTTAATAACATTCTTGTCTTCCTCAGATTCTCTGAGCTGGGCACAGGGCACTCAAGGATGACACTGTCCTTCACGTGAAGCTAATCTTACAGAAACACATGGCCTTCAGGTGGTCACACAGTCAGGGTGGTTCCACCGGGGATGATTGTTTCATGGTCTCTGTCTCACTCTGACAGTACAGGGCTGTGAGAGTCAGGCTATTATGTCATGGAGAAAAAGTCTTCTTTCCTGTCCTTTGTGATTTTTTTTTTCACTTTCCTTTTTGGTACATTCTTTTTAATAGTGGTTTACCAGGCAAACTTGGTCTTGTTACATCTGCAATAGATCCTGATAATGAAGTCAGACAAATAATGGAAAGTAAAAGAAAGGCAAAAGGCTTCACTGTTTTTCTCTACAAATTCACAACTTCAGATTTTTTGTTTTTCATTTCATCTTTCCTAAAAAGCAAAACTAGACAGTTTATGGGTAAAAGGGAAAAATGGAAGTCTTAATTTCATGAAAGCGAAAGAAGGAAGTGACTTTCCCATGACTAGTGGCAGAATGTCACTTAGCCACATGCAATACTGCAGAGTGGAGCACCAGGGCCATGGCAGAGAGGAAGACAGGGCCAATGCTCAGGTGCCCAAGGCAGGGAAATGCCTGCCTCTGACAGAGGGTCAAAGACAAGGATGCTGTGAGTCGATGGACTGCTGTAGCCTTGCCAGACCCGCCACCTGCCTGTTTTTTTATTTAATCCCAATGTGATCAGACCTGAGGAGAAGAGGGAGATATCACACCAACCAACAGCAGCACCAGGTCCCAGTACTAGGACACTTGCCCTATCTAGCAAGATAGTGGATATTGGCCTTGACTGTGCATTCCAACTTGGTTGTAATCTACTCAGACAATGAAAAGATTGCACTGATAAACCTAGAGTTGAAGGCAGGGAACTACATGACCCTAATGGATTCCAGTCTTGTTCCGGAAAATACTACTAAACCACCAATAATTATATTTAAAATGATACCACCAAAATTCACTGTACATTGAGTATAGACCAACCACTGTTTTAAGAACTTTGAAAGAATTAACTCACACTTGTCAATAGCACTATTTGTGTTGGGTCATTTATACAGCTCCTTGGAGACCAGCATTAATTTGGAAGGATGAACTATTCCAAATACACAATGATCCAAGGTCAGCCCCTCGGGGAGAGTTGAGGTAATGGCTTACCTGGTAAACAATTTTCTGTTTAACAATAACCTTGACATGTGGACTCTGACTCATCACCTTCAGGTCCTCAGTGATTCCATGGTGGAGTCTCTGTAGGGAAACCCACTGAGCATTCTGTTCTCATTCCCAAAGATGAAAACTTTCCTGCCCTGCCCAGACCTTGTGTTGTCTATGAGAGTAAGCAGGAAAGAACCTCCTCTCCTCTTTTTCTTAACATCCTGAGAAAAGACCTTTTGTATGACCTCAATGGAATAGTATAATGGCTCTCTATACGGACACCTTGAAAGTTATTAAAAGGCTATTGACCAAGGAGAATCTGATTTTAACTCTAAAATCATCCATAATGTGAATAATGGTTGTCCATATTTATTTTTTCTAGACTCATTCTATTTAAAAAAAAATCGAGAATCAATATAGCCCTTGATTTCTGAGGAAATGAATGCTTTGCTTCCTACATAGTCTTCTTCTTGGAGGCTCCTAACAGTGGCACAGGGGGGCTCCTGGAGTCTTTAGCAACTGATCAGGAGCAGATCTCTATTTATTGTGTTTTTGTGCCCCAGGAAGATACACTTCAACCTCTGCAGTAGGGAGCTTGGCAGGGAGGGAGGGTTGAGGTGTGGCCACCTTCACCCTTCTTCCCTATGCTCACAGAGCCCTGTTTTCTCCAGCTACCACTGTGCCATTATCTGTTACTGCTCCAAAGGAGCCAGTTTAGGACTGGGGGCTCCCCATGTCTTGCTTCTCCAGGTCTGCTCTTTAGGAACCTTGGAGGAGCAAGCTGAGATGGAGCCCCTTGCTGCCAGCTCTACGACTCCCTCACCTCAGTTTTCCAACACTTTCCAATACATAATAAATTAACTTCTGGATATGATCAGAATATGGTTACAGAGATTTTTCAGAGTAAGGTGAGAGTACAGAGTCAAATCAAGCAATCTTTGTGCATGAAACATAAAACAACAAAGAATAAAAAGTAAGATGACTTCAAAGAAATAAAGAGCATAAAGAAACAACCAAAGAATGGAAAGAACCTTATTTGAAGGTGTTCAGCAATGAGAAAGAGAGACTGAGAGAGACAGAGAGAGAGAGAAACAGAGGCACAGAGATAAGTCCAAAAGCTGAATCCAGAAATTTTGGGGTCTTCTTACCTTCTCCCAAATGTAGTCTCCCACAAATGGTGGATGAAGAAAACTTAAAGGCAAGGACAAAACCACTCCTCCCATCTGGAAAGAAGAACTTTAAAGTTTGGGTCTGGTGATCCTTTCCTCACTGCAAGCTCCCTCTTTCTGGCTCAACATTTCAAAGATAATTCCTGATTATCCTCTTTAGTAACAACATTACTCAGACTTCTTTAAACTTCCCAGTCTTTCCAAATGGATTCCTCTAAAAATATTTACCAGGAGTAGGGTGGATGGGGGAGCCTCTCATGGAAGTTTCTGTCAAACCTAGAACTTTCACTCAATTTTTGCTTTCAGTGATGGTTGCATTCATTTCAAGAAAAATTTACGGCCAGAAACCATAATGGAACAGGAAGCAGATGTGTGAAGGAACAGTCAGGTTAATGAGGAATGGAGAGGAGAGCACTCTGGGGATTTCTGCAGCAGGGAGGGAGGAAACTGTAATGATGTGGGACTAACAGGAAAGGATCCAGGGAAGTAGGCAGGGGGGAAGTGTTGCAGGTATCATAATCCACAAATAAAATATTTGTATGCACATTTGTACTATGTGTTTTTATTATGGATAATATGACACCTAGAACTGTGTATGATGTACCATGTTATATTTTACTCATAAATATACATACCTGCATTTTCAACTTCAGTGCAAAACAATAATCTCTATAAAAGATACACACCTTCAATTTCAGTTTGAATATTAGTTATTTTCAATGTCAAATTTACCTAATGGAAGTCTTCTCCAAGACAACTCCTATTTCTATTTTTTAAAATTGTTGCCATTTTACCAACGGAAGCACAAAGAGAATTAGAAAGTTCACTCTTTTTATATAGATTTATATGCACATAAGAAAATAGTCCTCTCACTGTTAAGCTCTTGCTTAGTGGAAGATACTCTGCTGAATGTTTTAGTTTGTTTGATATACACAATAAAAGGAATATTTGCAACCACATTTACATTTGTGAAAAGTGAAACACAAAGAGGTTTAATGAATTGCCCAGAATCAAACTTAGATACAGGTAATGTCTAGACTAAGTGCAGAATCCTGTACTGCATGTCATAAGTAATTATGTTCATATTTTGAAATTCAATACATTTTAATCCTAATATTATTCATTCTTGCTCACTGTCTTTTAGTGATGAATGCTATATCATCTTATTTATTTATTTATATTTTTTAGTCTAGTTTTCACCCAAATTTGCTTTTTACTTTACACATTGGTGATGAGAATTATTTTTGATCCCATTTCACTTTTCCGTCTTATGGAGGAAGTGTCCCAGACTATTATAGTCATTGAAAATTAATTTATTGTTAATCCCTAAGAGTTTAAAGTTTTATGAAATCATCACCATGTATACAGATAAAATCTTAATCTAGAAGAAAAAAGCAATAGGAAAGAAGGATTCTTAGTGCATCTATCTCTGATAGAAAATGAGCAAGTTTTTGAATAATAGTATTAAAAAAATTTCCTAAAATTGTTGTATAGTAGTGGTAATGAGATTTAGAATAATGAATCTATTTGACGTTAAAATGATGTACATAATATTCAACTTAGTGTTTCTAAAATGATTGCCAGGGAATCTGCACAAAATCAATGTAAGTTCTTCTTTTATACTATAGATGAAAATAAAATACTTATGGAATACAGAAGGAAAACCTGTGATTTGCAGCATGGATGGAACAGGAGATCATTATGTTAAGTGAAATAAGACACTCATAGGAAGACAAGTGCCACAGGATCTCACTCATGTGAAATGGAGACAAGTTGATCTCATAGAAACTGAGAGTGAATGGTGCTTACCAGAGACCACAGAGAGTGGAAGATGGGGAAAGATGGAAAAGGTTGACCAGTGGGTACCACGATACAACTGGAAAGGAGAAAGCAGCTGGTGGGAAGTTACAGAATATGGTGACTGTACATGGCAGTAACCAACTGAGTACTTGAAAAAGCTGGAGGGAGGGATCTTGAGGGTTTTTACAATATAGACATAATAAATGTTCAAAGAGGATATTCAAGATGACGGCCTAGAGGGCGGCTGCATTTCATGTTGCTCCAGGACGCAGGATTCAAAAGAGGAGATAGTGAGAGACTTGGGACCAGCTCAAGTCCGCCAGGTGAGTCTCTCCCATTGGGGAGGCGTCCCGGATGGGGCGGTAGCCCCAGAACGCAGGGAACTTTGTGAAGTAGAGTTGC
This sequence comes from Sciurus carolinensis, assembly GCF_902686445.1. Taxonomy (NCBI): domain Eukaryota; kingdom Metazoa; phylum Chordata; class Mammalia; order Rodentia; family Sciuridae; genus Sciurus; species Sciurus carolinensis. The sequence goes on from NC_062226.1 coordinate 49,726,063, forward strand.
TTGGCGAGACGCCCCTCCCCCCGCTGGAGCGGTAAACATGGACAACTGGGATCATCGTAGAGGAGGCGGCTCAGCACAGCGCTTGGTCTCGGAGCAACCACTGGGGCTCCGGGCGGCTGCCTGAGGAGGAGCTGAGTGGCGAGCTGTTTGGACGTAGAACGACCGCTTCTGAACACCAGGGGGGTGCCCGGAGGAAGAGGAGGAGCGCGGTGGGTCGCTTGGTCTAGGAGTGACTGCATCAGGGCCATAGGCGGTTGCCAGAGGAGGAGGTGAGTGGTGAGTTGATTGCACTCAAAGCGACCGCTCCTGAACACCGGTGGCCTACCTGGAGGAGGAGCGCGGTGGGTCGCTTGGTCTCGGAGCCACTGCTCCTGAACACCCGGGGGGCTACCCCGAGGAGGAGGAGGAGGAACAGGGCGGGTCACTTGGGCTTGGAGTGACTGCCTAGGGCTACGGGCGGTTGGCGGGAGGAGGAGACGCGAAGTGAGTTGCTTGGACTCCTAGTGACTGCGTCGGAAACCGGGCGGCTGTCCGGAGGAGGAGGTGTGTGGCGGGTCTCTGGGTATCGGAGCTATTGTACGGGGCTCCAGGTGGCGGCTCAGAGGAGGAGCTGCATAGCCAGGTGATTAGGTGCAGAGCAGGGTCCCAGGAGCTAGGTGGCTTCTTGCTGGAAGAGCCGCACAGAGACATGCCTAGGGGCAGAGTGAAGTTTCCAGGACTGCGGGCAGATTCTCTGGGAGAGGCAGCCTAAGGAGACTCGCCTGCAGAGTGTGAGGCTCCCAGGCCCAGGAGGTAGGTCCGGGCCCCTGGGAACGTTGCAGAGGAAGACAGCCCAGCCCAGGTGGTAGTTGTAGATTGAGGGGAACCTCTAGGAGGGGAACTGAGCAGCGAGACATCCCTACCGAGTGAGTCTTCCCTGCCGGGAGAGGTTTTCCCACAGGGACGGTAAAACCAGAGACACAGGCACAAACAGGACTTGCCTCAGCCCACAGCCTAGTTCCCCGTTGGATTACCATTGGTCAACAAGTGGAGGCACCTCTGCCCACTAGCAGGGAATATACGCCACCTGAGGGTCACCACCCCTAGAGAGGCAGCTTCTTCGTGGAGCTCTGCATTATCAACTTCCTCCAAGACTTCAGGCTACTGAAGGATAAGAGGGGATATACTAGCAATCTTCAGGGACATTATAAGTTGATAGAGGAAATCTGCAATATCTTAATGACCCACTGATTAATGTACAATATGAGAAAACAAGGGAAGAAAATGCCCCAAACAAATCTAGATGTTACATCAATAGAATCCAACGACAGCATGGCAGAAGAAATGACAGAAAGGGAGTTCAGAATGTACATAATTAAAATGATCAGGGAACCAAACGGTGAGATGAAAGAGCAAATGCAGGCACTGAATGATGAGATGAAAGAGCAAATGCAGGCACTGAATGATCGCACCAATCGACAGTTAACAGAGCAAATTCAGGAAGCAAAAGATCATTTCAATAAAGAGTTAGAGATATTGAAAGAAAACCAAACAGAAATTCTTGAAATGAAGGAAACAATAAACCAAATTAAGAACTCCATAGAAAGCTTAACCAATAGGATAGAACACCTGGAAGACAGAACTAAAGATATTGAAGACAAAATATTTAACCTCGAAAACAAAGTTGAACAAACAGAGAAGATGGTACGAAATCATGAACAGAATTTGCAAGAACTATGGGATATCATGAAAAGGTCAAATTTGAGAATTATTGGGATTGAGGAAGGCTTAGAGAAACAAACCAATGGAATGAACAATCTATTCAATGAAATAATATCAGAAAATTTCCCAAAACTGAAGAATGAAATGGAAAATCAAGTCCAAGAGGCTTATAGGACTCCAAATACGCAAAATTACAACAGACCCACACCAAGGCACATTATAATGAAAATACCTAACGTACAAAATAAAGACAGAATTTTAAAGGCTGTGAGAGAAAAGAACCAAATTACATTCAGGGGGAAACCAATACGGATATCAGCAGATTTTTCAATCCAGACCCTAAAAGCTAGAAGGGCCTGGAACAACATTTTTCAAGCTCTGAAAGAAAATGGATGCCAACCAAGAGTCTTATACCCAGCAAAACTTACCTTCAAATGTGACGATGAAATAAAATCTTTCCATGATAAACAAAAGCTAAAAGAATTTACAAAAAGAAAGCCAGCATTACAGAACATTCTCAGCAAAATATTTCATGAGGAAGAGATAAAAAACAAAGAAGCAAATCAGCAAAGGAAGGAATTATCCTAAAGGAACTGTCAAATAAAGGAGGAACCAAGATGTGTCAAAACTAAATAAATAAATAAATAAAATTTTAAATATGAACCAAATGACCGGGAATACAAATCATATCTCAATAATAACCCTGAATGTTAATGGCCTGAATTCATCAATCAAAAGACATAGACTGGCAGATTGGATTAAAAAGAAAGATCCAACAATATGTTGCCTGCAAGAGACTCACCTCATAGAAAGAGATACCCATAGACTAAAGGTGAAAGGATGGGGAAAAACATACCATGCACATGGACTCAGCAAAAAAGCTGGAGTATCCATCCTCATTTCAGATAATGTGGACTTCAAGCCAATGTTAGTCAGAAGGGATAAGGAAGGACATTTCATACTGCTTAAGGGAAGCATAAATCAGCAAGATATAACAATCATAAACATCTATGCCCCAAACAGTGGCTCATCCATGTATGTCAAACAAATCCTTCTCAATTTTAAAAACCAAATAGACCATAACACAATAATACTTGGTGATTTTAACACACCTCTCACACCACTGGACAGATCTTCCAAACAAAAATTGAACAAAGAAACCATAGATCTCAATAACACAATCAATAATTTAGACTTAACAGACATTTATAGAATATACCATCCAACCAAGAGCGAATACACTTTCTTCTCAGCAGCACATGGATCCTTCTCTAAATAGACCATATATTATGCCACAAAGCTAATGTCAGCAAATACAAGAAGATACAGACACTACCTTGTATTCTATCAGATCATAATGGATTGAAGTTAGAAATAAATGAAAGAGTAAAAAACAGAAACTACTCCAACACCTGGAGATTAAACAATATGCTATTATATGAGGAATGGATAACAGAAGATATTAGGAAGGAAATTAAAAAATTCTTAGAGGTAAATGAGAACAAAGAAACATCATATCAAAATCTCTGGGACACTATGAAAGCAGTACTTAGAGGAAGATTTATTTCATTGGAGCGCATTTAATAAAAGAAGTAAAACTCAAAAAGTTAAATGACCTAACACTACAGCTCAAAGCCCTAGAAAAAGAAGAACAGACCAACACCAAAAGTAGTAGAAGACAGGAAATAGTTAAACTCAGAGCTGAAATCAACGAAATTGAAACGAAAGAAACAATACAAAAAATTGACAAAATAAATAGTTGGTTCTTCGAAAAAATAAACAAAATTGATAAACCTTTAGCCACACTAACAAAGAGAAGACAAGAGAAAACCCAAATCACTAAAATTCGGAATGAACAAGGAAATATCACAACAGACACGACTGAAATACAAAACATAATTAGAAGCTATTTTGAAAATCTATACTCCAACAAAATAGAAAATTTCGAAGATATCAACAGGTTTCTAGAGACATATGAATTGCCTAAACTGAACGAGGAGGACATACACAATTTAAATAGACCAATTTCAAGTAATGAAATAGAAGAAGTCATCAAAAGCCTACCAACAATGAAAAGTCCAGGACCAGATGGGTTCTCAGCCGAGTTCTACAAAACTTTTAAAGAGGAGCTCATTCCAATACTTCTCAAAGTATTCCAGAAAATAGAAGAGGAGGGAACCCTCCCAAACTCATTCTATGAAGCCAATATTACCCTGATTCCTAAACCAGACAGAGACACATCGAGGAAAGAAAATTTCAGACCAATATCCTTAATGAACATCGACGCAAAAATTCTCAACAAAATTTTAGCAAATCGCATACAAAAACATATTAAAAAGATAGTGCACCATGATCAAGTGGGTTTCATCCCAGGGATGCAAGGTTGGTTCAACATCAGGAAATCAATAAATGTCATTCACCATATCAATAGGCTTAAAGTCAAGAATCACATGATTATTTCAATAGATGCAAAAAAAGCATTTGATAAAATACAGCATCCCTTCATGCTCAAAACACTAGAAAAAATAGGGATAGTGGGAACATTCCTTAACATTGTAAAGGCCATCTACGCTAAGCCCATGGCTAATATCATTCTAAATGGTGAAAAACTGAAAGCATTCCCTCTAAAAACTGGAACAAGGCAGGGATGCCCTCTTTCACCACTTCTATTCAATATCGTCCTTGAAACTCTAGCCAGAGCAATTAGACAGACCAAAGAAATTAAAGGGATACGAATAGGAAAAGAAGAACTCAAACTATCCCTATTTGCTGATGATATGATTGTATACTTAGAGGAACCAGGAAATTCCACCAGAAAACTTTTAGATCTCATAAGTGAATTCAGTAAAGTAGCGGGATATAAGATCAATGCACATAAATCTAAGGCATTTCTATACATGAGCGATGAATCTTCAGAAAGAGAAATTAGGAAAACTACTCCATTCACAATAGCTTCAAAAAAAATAAAATACTTGGGAATCAATCTCACAAAAGAGGTGAAAGACCTCTACAATGAGAACTACAGAACACTAAAGAAAGAAATTCAAGAAAGCCTTAGAAGATGGAAAGATCTCCCATGTTCTTGGATAGGAAGAATTAATATTGTCAAAATGGCCATACTACCAAAAGTGCTATACAGATTCAATGCAATTCCAATTAAAATCCCAATGATGTACCTTACAGAAATAGAGCAAGCAATTATGAAATTCATCTGGAAGAATAAAAAACCCAGAATAGCTAAAGCAATCCTTGGCAGAAAGAGTGAAGCAGGGGGTATCGCAATACCAGATCTTCAACTCTACTACAAAGCCATAGTAACAAAAACGGCATGGTATTGGTACCAAAATAGAAAGGTGGATCAATGGTACAGAATAGAGGACACGGACACAAACCCAAATAAATACAATTTTCTCGTACTAGACAGAGGGGCCAAAAATATGCAATGGAGAAAAGATAGCCTCTTCAACAAATGGTGCTGGGAGAATTGGAAATCCATATGCAACAGAATGAAACTAAACCCATATCTCTCACCATGCACGAAACTAAACTCAAAATGGATTAAGGATCTCGGAATCAGACCAGAGACCTTGCATCTTATAGAAGAAAAAGTAGGTCCAGAGCTTCAACATGTCGGCTTAGGACCACACTTCCTCAACAGGACTCCCATAGCACAAGAAATAAAAGCAAGAATTAATAACTGGGATAGATTCAAACTAAAAAGCTTTCTCTCAGCAAAGGAAACTATCAGCAATGTGAAGAAAGAGCCTACAGAGTGGGAGAAAATCTTTGCCAATCATACTTCAGATAGAGCGCTAATCTCCAGAATCTATAAAGAACTCAAAAAACTCTACACCAAGAATGCAAATAATCCAACTGACAAATGGGCTAAGGAAATGAATACACACTTCACAGAAGAAGATCTACAAGCAATCAACAAACATATGGAAAAATGTTCAACATCTCTAGTAATAAGAGAAATGCAAATCAAAACCACCCTAAGATTCCATCTCACCCCAATTAGAATGGCGATTATCAAGAATACAAGCAACAACAGATGTTGGCGAGGATGTGGGGAGAAAGGTACACTCATACATTGCTGGTGGGGCTGCAAATTAGTGCAGCCACTCTGGAAAGCAGTATGGAGACTCCTTAGAAAACTTGGAATGGAACCACCATTTGACCCAGCTATCCCACTCCTTGGCCTATACCCAAAGGACTTAAAATCAGCATATTACAGAGATACAGCCACATCAATGTTCATAGCTGCTCAGTTCACAATAGCCAGATTGTGGAACCAACCTAGATGTCCTTCAATTGATGAATGGATAAAGAAAATGTGGTATATATATACAATGGAATATTACTCTGCCATAAAGAATGATAAAATTATGGCATTTGCAGGCAAATGGATGAAACTGGAGAATATCATGCTAAGTGAGATAAGCCAATCTCAAAAAACCAAAGGAAGAATGATATCGCTAATAAGTGGATGAGGACACATAATGGGGGGTGGGAAGAGTTAGTGTTAGGGTTAGAGTTAGGTTTAGGGAGGGGGACAAGAATGGAGGAAGGAATGACTGTATAGAGGGAAAAGAGGGGTGGGAGGGGTGGGGGGAAGGGAAAAAAATAACAGAATGAATCAAACATTACCCTATGTAAATTTATGATTACACAAATGGTATGCCTTTACGCCATGTACAAACAGAGAAACAACATGTATCCCATTTGTGTACAATAATAAAAAAATAAAGAAAAATAATAATAAAAAAAAGAAAAAAAATAAATGTTCAAAGAGATGTTTGTGTTTAACTTGAGTTAAACATTATGCACTGTACATATACATGGATCAAATATAACATGGTATTCCATTAATTTGTAGAATTTTTACATTTTTGTGTATCATTAAAAAATAAATTAATTAATTGAAGAAGAATGTTAGTAAACTGTTGTATGTATTGAAGTCATCACCACAGTGGGAAAACAGATGGGACTGGCAAAATCAGTGAGAGTGAAATCAGAATTCCTACGAAAATTCAGTATTGAAGTTGGTGGAAGGACAAGTAAGAGAAGTCCCATTGTCTTTTTTTTTTTTTTCTTTTACTTTCATTGTTTTCTTTTATCATATCCAGAGTTGGATTTATTTTGTGCTAATTTCAAGTTGTCCAAAAGCAATCATGGTTAATTTGACTGGAAAATACAAAGATAATGATGTAGATGAAATGAACCCAACATAGAAGTGAACGTTTAAAAATCAAATCCAATTGTCATTAAGATAAAAATAAAAAAGAATGAAAATAAATATTTACATAACCCCTCATCCACATGTAGCAATGTAAAGAGTTCTAAATTCAAGAAGTATCTACAGTAAACTTAATAAAGAAAACAAAATAAATTGATTAAATATCAAGAAAATGTTTATTAATTACAGTGTAAAGGTATAGATGATTTTATATGAAAAAATAAATTAAATTTTATAAATAGTTAAATAAATATTTAAATAGATAATAGATACATCTGCAGGGATATAAGGGATTGGTGCCTGTAGATTTGAAACCAAAGTTGCCTAAACTCCTGAACACATTTGACATTGGTTGAATTCTTGTCACAGTTACTGCAGGAATGAGAGTCATTGAAATAGCAGAACTTGAGAGAGTGTGGTAAGGTGTATCCTCAGTGAGAAGCATTTTCCTGTTGGACCAGGTCTCATTCCTTACTCCTTAGTCTTTCATACAAGTTTGCTGATGAAGCGAAGGATTTCATGATTTCTGCTCTGACCACCTCCCAGGCACAAGGGAAGTATGTCTTCTCCTTCAGGTAGTCAGTGAGCCTGCGGAAGTATTTCTTTACAGTCCTCCTGGGAGCCTCTTCCACCCCGACCTGCTGGGTCTCACAGGCTTTCAGGTCATTCAGCTGCTGATAGAGGACACGGAGGAACGAGTTCAGGAGGGTATTGTTCCAAGCAGCAAAGGACTCCTCGGTGTAGAAGAGGTTGAAGACCTGCTGGGTCATCTCGTGGAAGACAGCAACAGCTTGAGCCTTCTGCACATGCTCACCATTCAGCTGCTTCTCAGGGAAGGCAAAGTTCTTTCCGTATTTCACACAGGACAAAGTGGAAATTCTCTCCATGTTTTCCAGGAGTGTCAGAGCACCCTCCTCATTTTCTTTAGGAGTTTCAAGACTCAGATCGTGGATCTGAGGCAGGTCACATCCCAGAGAGCAGATGGACTTGCAGCTGAGCACTACCAGGGCCAGCAGGAAAGACAAGGGCAAGGCCATTGGGGATCTTGCAGATGCTGCTGGGCTGCCTGAGATGGGTGATCCTGGACCTTTGCCTGTAGGTTCTCTGAAGACCTTGCTTTGTGTGTATGTCTTAAATAGAGAACACACCACATTCCACTTTCTGAATGTCATCCTTAGAACTTTCTACTTCTCTTTTCACTTTCCTTTATGCATTCTCTATGTGGGTTTTCAGCATTGTTTCTTAACTATTCTAGTTTCCATTATTGCTTCCCATTTCTCTGCTCCCTCCTAACCCTGCCAACTCTGTCCCCTGTCACAGGCTCTATATAAATTTATTCCTAATTGAAAATTTCATTAAATTTTTAAAGACAGTTATATTCTATATCTATATATGTACCACATCTATATCTTTATACATTAAAAGTATGATCTTAAGATTTTTATTCAATGCAGAATTAAGAGTGACAAAATTTAAGCTAAAAATCATAAGTTTTTTGACATTTAAATGATCTTTATATCTGAATTGATAGAGTGACCTTTAATTCATTTCATAAGCTCATGTAAATTATTATATACAAAATTACATTGAATATTAAATTTCAAAATGTATAATAATATTGATATCTTGTCCTTCAAAGTGATTCCAAACCTTTTTAGAAGGTAAAAAAATAATTTTATTTGCAATGATTTTTAGGGTACTTTGCTTCATAGGAGAAAATAATTTTAATCTCATTAGTTATTAGATATTCAACCTGAGATTATTAATATTTTGTTCAGCATTTAACAGAACTATTGATGTGCTTTCAAACTTCAATAGCTTAAGTAATATGATGTGAACTATTTCCATTTAATTCTCAAAGTCCACTTCATACTTAGAAGCTCCGATGCTCAAACATCAACAACTTGAAAACCACAGATGACAGCCCACACATGACCAAAGTCCACCTCTCACAATAGCCTTCGAGATCAAGTGAACGAGGAGAGAATATTCTGCAACATACCATCTGTTTGCCATAGGTTCTAATCTTGCATATATCTTGTCTATCTTCCATAAAGTCAATGTCAATGCTTTTTATGTGTTACATAAGAAAACCCAACCAGGAAAAAGAGTACTCAGAAACAAGAATTTGTCAGATAGAATTGAACTTTGGAGAGCCATGATTTTTTTCATATCCCAAGACTTAATGTTTGTAACTTTGGAAGTGATATAATCACCAATCTCTAGGATACCGTCAATTGGAATCTTTGTGTATTTGCATTAAAGTTCAAGTTTCTCAAAGAACTTTCATAGGTTCTGAACCAAGTGGTGTTTATTAAACAAAGGAAATCATCTTTGCTCTAAATTTGCAACTGGGTGAATATTGTGTATGAACATGTGAAGCATGAACTTTCAGCCTCAATTTTGAATTCTGGTGTTACACTTTGTATTTTCCATAGGAAATTGGATTGCTTCAAACCTTTAGGTTTCTACTTTTTCAGGGGATGGTATGAATTACTTTTAGCAAACCAACTCTTTAACAAGTGGTCTTTATGTTTTTTACTGGAATTACTCAGTACTAGGCCCAATACAGTTCCTCAAGAAGTACTTATTACTGAAACAGTTTCTCAGATTTTCTTTTCCTACTGGAAGGGTGTTCATGAATATCAAAGCTATTTTTTTTCATCAGGGTCATAACTGCTAGGATTATAATGGACAATGATTAATATTTCTATCTATTCCTTGAGTGTTAATTTATATTTAAAACTACTGGAATTCTAGTTCCTTTAAGGTTCATATGACTCTGGGGCTTCTAATTGCAATTGCATAGTATTTTGAGCCACATTAATCACAAGCATTACTTTATTTCTACTTTGCTCATCTCTACTCTCTTATAGTAGAAAATAACTAACCTGGTGTCATGTAGAAAGAAATATTCTAAACACGACTCTCCCTGAATCACACAGCTCACAGCATACAATGCTATTCTCTGGAGGAAGTAGTCCTGTGCCCACAAATCATCAATCTTCCATCCTTCTTGCTCTTTTTTGGTATAGACCAAATCCTCAGAAGGTATGAATCAATATAAATTGTTGAGACATCAAATTAAGAATGTTATCTAATTTACGATAGCATCAAAATAAATAAAATACCCAGGCACAAGCTGAACTAAGGAGTAATAAGCATTGTACAATGAAATGAAAGAAGATGCAAAAAAATGAAAGGATATCCAGTTTTCATGGATTGGAAGATTGAATATTGTCAGGATGTTCATACTATACAAAGCAATCCACAAATACAATGCAAACCCTAACAAAACCACAGAGATTTCTTTTTCTTGCAGAAATAGAATGTACTATACTAAACTTCATATGGAATCTCAAAGGACCAAAAGAGTCAAATCACTCTTGAGAAAGAAAAATGAAGCTCACCCTTCTTGATTTCAAACCATATTACAAAACTACACTAATTGAAACAACATGGTAATGACATGGGATCAGACAGACAGACCACTGGGAAGAATAGAGAACCCAGAAATAAGTCCTTATGTACGAGGTCAAAAGATCTGTCACGAGGGTGTCAAGGCTACATAATGGGAAAAGACAGTTTTTCATTGCTGTGACCAAAAGACCCTGCAAGAATGAGATAGAGGAGGAAAAGTTTATTTTGGCTCATAGTTTCAGAGGTTCAGTCCATGTTTGGCCAGACTCTGGGTATGAGGTGAGTAGGAAAACTGTGACTTAAGGGCAGCAGTGGAGAAAAGCTACTTAGCACATGGTGGAGAAGCACAGAGAGAAAGGGAGGAGCCAGAGAAACAAGACATAATCCTCAAGAGCATTCCCCCACCAACCTACCTCTTCCAGTCACACAGTACCTGCCTATAGTTACAATGCAGCAGAGTAGTACTTTCGAATTGTTAAACCATCAAGTGGGTTAATCCATTGATTAGGCTACAGGTCTCACAATCTAATCGTAACTTTGGGGGACACCTCATACCCAAATATAACAATATTCACATAAACAAATGGTGTTGGGAATAATGTATATTCACAAGCAAAATAATGAATTTGAACTCATGCCTTATGCCAAATATAAAATTAAATCAAAATAGATTATAGGAATATCACATTTCATTGCACTTCACTTTATTGTGCTCCAAAGATATTGCAATAGTTACAAATTGAAGTGTTGTGGGAGCCCTTCAGTAAGTATATTTGTACTGTTTTTTCATCAACATGGGCTTACTTCATGACTCTATGTCCCTTTCAATAATTATTGCAATATTTTGAATTATTCTTCATTATTATACATGTTATTGTGATCAATGATCTTTGATGTTATTGTAATTGTTTTGGAGTTCCACAATTGCATCCATAAACGACAGCCAACTTCATTGCTAAATGTTGTGTGTATTCTAATTGCTCCATTGATCTCTCATTCCCCAATATCTATCCCTCTCCTTGCACTTCTCTATTCCCTGAGACACACAAATTTGGAATTAAGCCAGTGAATAACCCTACAGTGGTCCTTAAGTGTTCAAGTTAAAGAGTTGCAGATCTCTTGCTTTAAATAAAATTCTAGAAATGATTAAACGTAGTGAGCAAGTCAAATCAAAAGCTGAGAAAGGATGAAAACTAGACCTCTTTACCAAATAGTTAACCATGTTGTGAATACAAAGGATCAGTTCTCCAAGGAAATTCAAAGTGCTACTCCAGTGAATAATAAGTATGCAAAATGGTTTTATTGCTGATAAGGAGAAAGTTTTAGTATTCTGGATAGAAGATCAAAGCAGCCTAATCCAGAGAAAGGACCTAACTCTCTTCAGTCCTGTGAAGTATGAGAGAGATGAGAAAGATGCAGAGGAAAGGTTTGAGGCCAGCAAAGATTGGTTCATGAGGTTTGAGGAAAGCAGACAAGTTGGGACATAAAAGTGGCAGATGAAGGAACAGAAAACCCAACATACTTGATGAAGATGACTGCCCCAAATGACAGTTTTCAGTGTAGAAAAAATAGCCTTATATTGGAAGAAGATGCCATCAAGGACTCTTGAACTAAAGAGATATCAATGCCTGACCTCAAAGCTGCAAAGAACAGACTGTCCTTCTATTGTTGTGTATTAACACAGTTGGTGACTTCAAGCTGAAGACAATTTTCACTTGCCATTCTGAAAATCCTAGAGCCCTTAACAATGAGTTATTTCAGATAAAATCTACCAGTGCTCTATAAATGGAAGCACCAATGACAACACATCTTTTTCTAACACAGTTTCTGAATATTTTAGGTCCACTCTTGAGATTTGTTGCCCAGAAAAAAAAGATTCCTTTCAAAATATTACTGCTTATTAAGAATGTACTTAGGCTCCCAAGTACTCTGATGAAGATGTACAACAAGACTTGTATTGTTTTCCTGCCTCCTAACACAACACCCATTCTGCATTAGATGGATCAAGTAGTGATTTTGAGTTTAAGCCTTAGTATTTGAGAAATACATATTATAAGGCTATAGCTGCCATTGATAGTTATTCCTCCTGAAAAGCTTCTGGATTCACCTTTCTAGGTACCACTAAGAACATTCATGACCCATGGAAGAAGATAAAAACAGTTAAATTAACAGGAGTCTGAAAGAAGTTGATTTCAGTCTTTATTGGTGACTTTGACTGGTGTAAGATATTAGGAAGTAAGTGAAGATAAGGCAAAAGATAGCAGGAAAAATAGTATTAGAAGTGGAATCTGAGTTCTGACTGCTAGGCTATAGCCTCATGATAAAACTTAAATGGATAAGGGGTTGTGTTTTCTGTATGTGCAAAGAAAATGATTTACTGAGGTGGAATCTATTCCAAATGAGATGTTGTGAATATTATTTAAATTAGAAACAATGATTCAGACTATTACTTAAATTTAGTTGACAAAGTAGTGGAAAGTTTGAGAGGACTGACTTCAATTTGAACAAATTTCTATTGTGGGCAACACACGACTGAACAGCATTGCACACCAAGGAGAAATATTTCATAAAAGTCAGGTCAGGCGTGGTGGGGCATTCCTGTAACCCCAGTGGTTTGGATGGTGAGGCAGGAGGATTAGGAGTTGAAAGTCAGCTTCAGTGACATAGTGAGACCCTAAGCAACTTAGTGAGACCCCGACTCAAAAAACAAACAAATGGCTGGGGATGTGGCTCAGTGGTTAAATTCCTGGTACCCCTTTTTCCCTCCAAAAGTCAATGGACCTGGAAAACTTCACTGATGTCTTAGTTACCCAAACTTCAGTCACTACCACAGTGATCAGTCAATAGCTTTAGTATTGAGGCCAGATCCTCCATCAGCAGGAAGATTAGGATTTGCTATAGGCTCAGATGATTATTAGCAATTCTTTATCCAATGAAGTTGTTTTAAATTAAGACAGACTTTTTTCAGGATGAAATGCTATTGATCACCAAATAGACTACAATAAAGTGTATGTATACCTTTTATATGCCCTGAGAAACTTGAAATTCATGTGACTTGCTTTATAGTGTTAGTACTTCATTGCAATGATCTGGAACTGAACCTGCAATTTCTTTAAGAAATGCCTGCACAGACTTAAACATAAGACCTGAGGCCACAACAAGCCAGGGAGAAAAGTTAAAGGGAAAACTCAGATTCAGCAACAAATTTCTTGGATATGACACCAAAAAGCACAGACAACTAAAGTCAAAATAGATAAACAGGGCTACATCAAAATTTAATAAGTTTAGTGTATCGAGAACACAAACTAAAGAGTAAAAAGGTAACTTTTGGAAATGGTAGACTATATTTGCATAATATATATGACGATATCAGACATATGCTATGATACAATTAAATCTTGAGGTTCTTGTGCTAAGGGATGTAAGCCAGTTATGAAAAGAGAAATATAGGTGGTTCCACTTATATGAAGTACTGAGGGAAGGTAGAATGCAGATTGCCAGGGACTGAAGGGCATTTGAGAAGAAAGGGAAGTAGATGCTTAATGGGTATAGAGTTTCTGTTTTGTAAAATGAAAACGTTTGGAGATTAGTTGCAGTGGCACAATAGCGTGATTATGTTTACCACTACTGAACTGTATATTTCAAAAGGGTAAGATGATAATTTTTTTGTTTGTTTGTTTCTGGGGATTGAATCAAGGGGCACTCAATCACTGAGCCACCTCCCTAGCACCTTCCCTTTATTTATTAGTTGGAGACAGGGTCTTGCTAAGTTGCTGAGGTTGGTCTCAAACTTCCAATCCTCCTGCCTCAGCTTCCTGGACTCACGCAGATTATAGGCATGAACCACTCAACCTAGCAAGATGGTAATTTTGTGTTAAGTACATTTTATCATTTATTTCATTTTATGTTGTAATTTACATATAATTTTGTACTTACTTATGGGGTAAGGTATGATTGGCTTTTACACGTATAAGATATGTAATGATCAAATCAGAGTAATTGGCATTTCTATCTCCCCAAATACTTTCATTTCTATGTATTGAGAATTTCAAACTCTTCTCTAGTTATTTTGTTGACAATTAATTTTGTAATGAAAATAATTTTGTATAACTGTTTGGGGTTTGGATACAAAGTGTTCCATAAAGACTCATGATGAACACTTGGTCAGCAGTGCAGCAATACTCAGAGGTGGGACTTTTCAAAAGTGATTGGACATGAGGACTCTGACCTCATCAGTGAATGAATCCATGGGGAGTTCAAAGTTTGTGTCACTATTGGGAGGTGGGGGAAACTATAGGAGTAGGGAACTAGTTGAAGAGAGTGTTAAAGGCATGCCCTGGGGAACTATATCTCATCCCCAGACTCTCCCTCCCCTATCTCTGCTACCATTTTCATGAGGAGCGGATTTGTTATCCCCACACACTTCCATCATGCTACTCTGCCTTGCATCAGGACCAAAACTATGAAGTCTACCATTCATGAATTGAAAACTAAAACCATGAACAAAATAACTCTTTCCTCCTCTAAGTTATATTTCTTAAACAAAAATTCTTAATAAAATATTAGCAAACCACTGATGTTTTTCTTTAAAGAAAAACTAACATCAGTCTTTCTCAAATTATTCCATGAAATTGAAAGGAAGGGAACACCTCTAAATTCATTCTATGAGGTCAGTGTCATCAACCACCAAAACCAGAAAAAGACACACCAAGGAATTCAAACTATACACCAACGTCCCTGATGAACACAGAGGCAAAAAGTCCTTAGTAAATATTAGAAAACCTCTTTTGAAACATCAAGAAGATAATACACCATGATCATATGGGCTTCATCCCAGGGATGCAAGGTTGGCTCAACAAAGGCACATTAATAAATGTAATTCACCACTTAAGTAGAATTAAGAACAAGCATCATGTGATCATCTCAACAAATGCAGAAAAAGTCTTTGATAAAATCCAGCACACATTCATGTTAAAAATGTTAGAGAAACTATGGATAGAAGGAAATTGCTCAACATTATAAAGGCTATATAGGCCAAACCCAAAGCCAACATCATAGTGAATAGAGAAAAATTGAAAGCATTTCCTCTAAAATCAGGAACAAGACAAGGATGTGCACTCTTTACACATCTATTCAGAGAGTTTTTGAAACTCTAGCCAGAGCAATCAGACAAGAGAAGGAAATTAATGGAATACAAATAGAAAAAAGAAGAAGTCAAACTATCTCAGTTTGTTGATGACATGATCCTATATTTAGAAGACCTACCCCGCAGCAAAAAAAAAAAAAAAAAAAAAAAAAACTCCACCAGAAGACTTCTAGAGGTGATAAATGAATTTAGTAAAGTCAGAATACAAGATCAATCCTCATAAATCAGTACCTTTCCTATACTTCAACAGTGATTCTGCTGAGAAAGAAATCAGGAAAAACATTCCTTTCACAATAAACTAAAACAAACAAATGAACAAACTTGGGTCTTAATCTAACCCAGGAGGTTAAAGATACCTACAATAAAAGTTGCAGAACACTGAAGAAAGAAATTAAAGAAGACCTTAGAAGATGGAAAAACCTCCTGTGCTCTTGCATAGGCAGAATTAATATTGTCAGAATGGACATATTACTAAAAGCAATATTCAGATTCAAAGCAATCCTCATCAAAATACCAACAACACTTCTCACAGAACTAGGAAAAAACAGTCCTTAAATTCACTTGGAAAAATAAGAGACCCAAAATGGCCAAAGCAATTCTAAGTAAGAAGAACAATGCAGGAGACATCACAATACCTGATCTCAAAGAGTTATGGTAACGAAAACAGCATGGTATTGACATCAAAATATATATGAATACCAATAGAATTGAATAGATGACACAAAGACAAAACCAAAGAGAGTCATCTGATACTTGACAAAGGTGCCAAAAACATGTTGAAGGAAAGATAGTCTTTTTAACAAGTGGTACTGGGAAAACTGGATATCCATATGTAGAATAATGAAATTAGATCTGGGTCTTTCACCCTGCACAAAAGTCAAATCAAAATGAATCAAAGACTCAGGAATTAAGCCAGAAGTGACTGTTAGAAGAAAACAAAGGGTCAACATTTCATGGTATAGGTACACACGCCGACTTCCTTAAAAAGATCCCTAAAACCCAAAATATAAAACCAAGAATCAATATGTGAGATGCCATCAAATTAAAAAGCTTCTGCACAGTTAAGGTAATGATTAAGAGCATGAAGACGGAGTTTACAGAATGGAAAAATACCTTTGTCAGATGCTTCTCTGATAGGGGATCCATATCCAGAAAATATAAAGAATTCAAAAACCTTAACAACAAAAAACTCCAATTAAGCAAGAAAATAAATGCACAAAACAACTAAACAGACACCACTTAAAAGAAGAAACACAAATGGTCAACAAATACATGAAAAAGTATTTAACATCCCTAGCAATCATGGAAATGTAAATCAAAACCATACTAAGATTTCATCTCACCCCAGTCAAAATGACAATTATCAAGAAAACAAATAGTAATAAATACTGGTGAGTGAGGATTTTGGGGACAAGATACCCTGATACATTGCTGGTGGGACTGCAAATTAGCACCACCACTTTATAAAGCAATGACAAGATTCTTCAGAAAACTAGGAATGGAACCACCATGTGACCCAGCTCTCCCACTCCTTGCTATTTATCTAAAAGAACTAAAATTAGATGCAAGAGGGATACAGCCACTTCAATGTTTACAGCAGCACAATTCAAAATAATCAAATCACCAAATCAGGCTAGATGCTTATCAATAGATGAATGGGTCAAGAAAATGTGGTCTATGCACAAAATGGAGTTTTATTCAATCACAAAGAATGAAATAATGGCATTTGCTGGTAAATGAATGGAAATGGAGAAAAGGTTGCTGAGTGAAATAAGCCAGACTCAGCAAATCAAGGGTAGAGTGTTTTCTCTCATATGTAGAATCTGGAAAGAATAAGGGAAAGAAGGCAGAGGGGGTGGAATCAGATATCATTAATATATAGTAGAAGAAGGAGCATGAGAAGGAGGAGTCGGGGAAGGAAAGAGGAAAGAAATATTGGAATGAGTTTAACAAAGTCATGGCATATGCATTTATAAATGTACCAAGGAATATTTCACCTTTATGTATATTTAGAGAGTACCTATCAAATATAAATAAATAAATAAATAAATAAATAAATAAATAAGCAAAAGAAAAATCAGTGGATTAGAATATGGACAATGGTGGAGGGTTGAAGAAGGAAAAAGGGGGATAATGATTGGAATAAATTCCTTTTATGTATGATTTTGTCAAAATGAATCTAACTGCTATCTTATATACATAATTATAAAGCTCTAGCAAAAGGAGAATTAACAGATGGAATGGAATCAAATTATAAAGTTTCTGATTAGTGAAGGAAATGATTAAGAGTGTAAAGAGAGAGTCTAAAGAATGAGAGAAAATCTTCACCAGTTCCTCTTCTGAGAGAGGTTTAATATCCAGGATATATAAGAACTAGAAAATCTTAACACTAAAAAAAATTTAATAAATGGCAAATGAATTATTCGGATATTTCCAGATGAAGACATAACAATGACCAACAAACCTATGAAAAAGTGTTCAAAATCCCTAGCGTCAGGAAAATGGAAATGAAAAGTACACAGAGAGATTTCATCTCACTGCAGTTAGAATGACAATCTTCAAGAATACAAATAACCATCAAGGTTGGTGAGGATGCGGGAAAAAGAAACACTTATACACTGTTGGTAGGATTGTGAAGTAGTACAACCATTATGGAAAAATCAGTATGGAGGTTCCTCAAAACACTAAAATTGAGAATGCCATACCACCCAGCTATACCACTCCTAAGTATTTATACCAAAGAGCTAAAATCAGTAACTGAACTGATACCTGCATACCCATGTTTATAGAAGCACAGTTCACACACACACATATACACGTACACACACACACACACACACACACACACACACACAATGCAGTTTTATGTAGCCATAAAAAGAAAGCAGTTATGGCATTTCAGTTTCATGGATAAGACCCAGACAACATTGTTAAGAAAAATCAGTCAGATTCAAAATGTCAGGATTTGTATGTTTTCCCTCTTATGTGGAATCTAGAGAGACAAAGGGAGAGAAAAAAAATTTTATGAAAATATAGGGTGATCAGAAGAGCAGAGAACAGGGATTGACATGGGGGAGGAGGAGTGTGAAATGGGAGGTACTGCACAAAGAAATTAACCACCTAAGTTATGTGCACATGTGAGTACATCACTATCATTCCCACTATCAAGGATAATTAGAAAGCACCAGTTCAAGAGACTGAAAATAAATACATAATGGAAAAAAAAAAAAAAAGAAATGCGGTGCCCCTTCATTGCTGAACCTTCTCAAATGCCTGCCTGTGACCTGCTGTTCACATATTGCTTGTTTTTAAAGGAGCCGCATCATGACGAGGACTGAGATTCCATGGGTTGCACTGGCCTCATGAATAGCCTCCCTTGCTGGGAGCTGTGCTGGCCCCTCTGGAGCAACCCTCCACCCTGCCAGGGCTCTGCAGGCTGCTGTGCTCTCCCTGTCACTCATGCTGGGGACACTGATGCTGTCCTTATCTCTGGGGGAGGATTCTACTGTCTCCACTTTAGTCATCTCTCCATGTTAGGGGAGACAACCTGAAGGATTCTGAATCAGAAATCAGACCTTATAAATCTGAAGGAAAAAGAGACTCATTGCTCCATTTCCTGAGGATTAGCCATTGTTCCAGTGGAAACTTTGAGCATCACTCTTATCCTTCCATTCTCAAGTTGGCTCTTTCACCTTCTTCCTATATGGGCTTTGACACTGTGAGCATATAAGTCTGTCACTTTTCCAGGGAATCAGAACATGGAAACCTGTAAACAGAAACACAGTTAAGCTGCTGAATTCTTTGGCAGTTCACTGGGTATAGAGGTGTGGGCAGGTCCCTTCTGCTACTGTGTTTCTGTGCCCAACTGGACATCAATGGGGTTTGAGCTCCGTAATTCAGATATTAGTAGACAGGAAGAGTCAAGTATAGCCAAGTTCGCATTTGTGATCATGAAGCTTGAGAAACTTGATTGTCTCCAGGATGTGCTGTGTTGTGATCCCTGGATCCTTTGCACACTGTTTCAATCTTTCTGTGCCCCTTGTTTGGTGAGCTAGATGTGCCAGGGTGTGACTGGGGATGGGTGAAAGCACAACCTGTCTCTGCAGTAAGGAACACTGGACACCTCAGTGTTGACTGTCTCCCCAGCCCACTCATGACCCATACCTTCAGCCCTGCCTCTAGGTTCAACATTCTGTAGGATATATAACAAGTTAATAAAAGGAACATATAACCAGTTAATAAAAGGATTTGAAGCACTGTATGGTTGCAAAGTTTTTCACAGGAAGATTATATTGTGGAATTAGTCATACAACTTTTCCAGATAATACATAAAGTCTGACATGAATATAGTGAAAAATTACATGAAGTGTAAGTAAGAAGTTAAAAAAGAATGGAAGAGGTCATAATGATTGAAAGATGTTAGCACTCAAAGACGGCCAGGTTTATAAAACAAAAAACAAAACAAGAACAAAAACAAACAAACAAAAAACCATCCATGTAGCTCAGCTCCTGAACTAGTTCCCAAACAAATAAAGGAGAAGGAAAGAAAGGTAAGAGATCAAAATTACTTCCCTGTAAACAGCAGCCCTCTAGCTTATTAACAGGAAGGAAGCAATGTAAAGGTCCAGTCTAAACTTAGGCAAAGATTTAAGAGAACCCAGCTGAAGCAAAGCCCCTTCCTTCCACCTGAGCTCTTCACAATCATTTCTGGATTCATTTATTAATCTCAGTGCTGTGCAGGTCCCCTGAATCCCTCCTGGTCCTACCAGACAGAGTCCACAGTGTCAGCTGGCAGCTGTGTCCTCTGAAGTCCTTTACTCTCCTCTGTGCTCTGATGGCCAAGCCTAGGCTGTACTCATACAGTCTCATTCCTCATTGAGAGTGAATGAAAACTTTCCCCTGGTTGTAAGGTAAAGGAATGGGATGATTGTAGGAAGAAATTTGTAAAATGGACAATTTACTCTTAAGAAAGTGTTAACACACCACCCAACAGGAGATTTTCCCTGACTTCCCTTAAAGCTCCACAGCAGGTGGGCGACTCTCCCATCTCCAGCCTTGTGTCCTAGGAAGCTGAAGGGGGTGATGGGTCAGGAGAGTCTGGGCTGCTGAGCAGGTTGGAGGGGAAGGGAGGCACTGTGAACATTTCCACCACAGTCCTGTCCATTTTCCAGAGGACAGGACCTTCCTGAAGCTGGGAGTATTTTCCCTCTCTAAGGTACAAATGCCAAAAAACCAAATTCCACAGTTGGAGTCAGCTCTTTTCAGGAAACCACCTTTTTCATTCCTGGTGGCCAGTAGGTGGCGGTCGTCTCCCGTAAGCTTGTGTAGCCTCAGAGCACAACAGGTCTTACTGTTTCCCTTTAGCTACAATTACTATGACATCATTGTAACAGGGGCATTCCCTCATTTACCAAAATATTCATAATGCTTGAACAAGAGCCACTCATGTAGGAGTTTCTGACAAACCGAGAACTTTCACTCAACGTTTGCTTTCTAATGTGGTATCTGTACTTTTAAAGGTACATTGATGAAAAGAAACCACAAGGGAAAACCCCTGTATGAATATGCAGAGCAGGCTAATGAGGAGCGAAGGAAGACCAAGTGGGGAATTCTAGAGGAAGGGGAAAATGATTATTTTGATTTTCTAATGAAAGAATGTGACACAGAACAATAGGGAGGAATGTGCCAGCCATCAAAATCATCAGGGGAGTATCATACATCTTTAACTTCAGTTTTGGGAATTAACTTCTCATTCACAAATGTCTTCAAGCTGTCATTTCCTGACTGAATCTAGAGGTTAGACTCATCTTCCACTCACCCAGAATTTTTTTTTATATCATGTTTTCGAAGGTTGCTGCTGAGTGAGTCGTCACTATTCTGATACTTATCTTTACCATTATTATTGTCCAAAAGGAGTCTCTGCAGTATGAGGAGAATTCCTGTTGCAGTGGTAGGACTTATGCATAGGTCAGAAACCTGCCCCCAAGCCTGTCACTGCCCTTGTCATACTGGGCCACCAGGAAGAGCTCTTCCCTGAAAGTTTCCCTTAGCCTGCATACCCTGGATGCTGCTTTCTGTTTCCTTCAGTAGAGCTACTATGACACCACATGCAATGGAAATTAAAGAGAGCTCTCCAGCAGATGTCTCTGCAAAACCTAGATGGTTTATGGAACTTCTGCTTTCTGCTTGTGCTGTGCTGCCCTTTAGGGAAACCATGAAGCTGAAACCGCAACACATCCGAAAGCAGCCCTGTGTGAATGGGCAGGCAGGAGAAGGGAGACAATGACGAGGGTGCCCTGGGAATTCCACCTGAGAGAGGAAGGAAACTGTGGTGCTGTGGGAATGTGTCCAGGGATGCTGAGGGCAAGGGAGAGGGTGTGCCAGGAGCCAGAATCAAAAGGAAGCACCATGAGTCTTCTGCACTTCATGGGGAGGTTCATCCCCACTGTCAGATATTAATGCAAGTCACCATTTCCTAAGTGCATGTAAAGGACACTTTTTAAGGGAAAAAGAGCCATTCTTCAAACTCTGCAGAACATGACAGAATTACGGATTTTTCAGGCTGCTTCCTTCAGAGCTCGAGGACTGAAAGGTAGAGCACACTTCTAAGAATTTTCTAGAAAGACAAATGCTATTCTGCTAGATAGCAAAGAAAAATAATACCTAACTAATGTTAAATTTTCAGCATTTGGAAGGTCTGTGCAAAAGGATTTGAAATGCAACTGTTTGTTTAGTATTCACAAAACTCCTAATATTTTGAATTTTATTTATAAGAAAAGTGTGGGTTAGAGAGTTTAAGTGGGTTGTGACATAGCACATATACATTAAGGCAAAATGAAATTTCAATGTAAGATCTTTCTTCTTAATAATAACTGATTTTATAACTTGAAATTTGGATTTGTTATAATTGTTTAGTTCATTTATCTTCATAATTATATATAACACCCTTGTTCTATGGATTTCCATGGTTCCTATTGTATTTCCAGCTGATTTTGACTAATTTTTTTTAAAGTATTGAGTATATTTATTAATGCAGTTTCCTCCTTTTATTTTGTAAGGAAAATGAGTTAGTCTTTATGTTCATGGCAATTTGGTTATTTGTACCCACATGAGATCATAATATTTACAAAACCAGGAAAATTACAAGCAGTAATATAAATCAATTCTTATCAAATTCTACTATATCAGAAAATAAAATGTTTATAAAGTTGTGATAGTGAACCAGTGTGACAATTACGTAAGTCAAAAGACTTAAGAAAGCCAACAATTCCAAAAGTCACTATCTTATTAGTAGTAATGAGTATTTTGATGGAGGACTGAATTATTAACAAAAGTCAAGTAGCTTACTCATAGACAAAGAAGTATTGACTTAAAATATTATAAATTACTATTGAAAGTTACTCTTTCATGATTTAAAATAAACATACATGTGAGTCAGCTTTTCGTCACTGTGGCCAAAATACCTGACATAAGTACAACTCATACTAGTTGACTCCATAGTCAACTAACTCCATTGCTTTGGGCCTGAAGCAAGGCAGAACATCATGGTGGAAGGGCCTGGTAAAGGAAAGCTGCTCAGTCATGGCAGCCTGGGAGCAGGAAGGATCCAGGGCCAAGATAAATCCTGCAGGGCAGGCCCCAGTGACCTGCTTCCTCCATCTAGGCCCCGCCTCCTACAGTCTCCACCCCTCCCCCACAGTCCATTCAGGTATCAGTTGGTTGATCAATTGATGAGGTGAGAGACCTCATGATCCAGTCGCTTCCCAAGAGCTCCTCCTTGGAACATTGCTGCACTGGGAACCAAGTCTTGAAAACTAAGTGTTTGGGGGACACTTCATCTCCAAACCTTAACACTGTATTAAGCATGCTATTATGATTTTTACTACATCAATTACATAAAATCTATCCAAACAATATATTGAAAACAATGGGCAACTATGCACACACATTAAGAATCTAAAATATTTCCAATCTCCTGCTTTTTCTTTCTCCACTTCAGGGTCACTACCTCCTCCTCTAATCCACACCCCTCCTCTCCCTGGGGTGTTAACATTTCAGTTAAGCTTCTTGGTTCATCCTTCTCCCATTCACAGAGAAAATGTGAGGCAGTGATATTCAGACAAATGATGCTAAATAAAATTAGCCTGCCTTTTTTTAAAAAAAAACTGTATTTTAAGTCTTTAAAGTTTTACACATTCGGTTTTATTTAGTCTTTTTCTGAACAAGGTGCTGTCTTGCTGCTTCTTTATCACTTTTGCTTTAATCTTAAAGCTAGAAGCCAAATAGCATGGTAAAATGAAAACAAAAGGCCTAAACCATTATTTCTATAAACCTTGATACATTATTTTTCTTTCTCTAGTGAAGTTTCCTAGAAAGGTGTCACTGCATCTGAGAATATCAAGGCAAAGGAAATCAGATGCAAGTCTAAATTAGATGGAAATTCAAGTGACTGTCTCCTCAGGTGATACAACACACCAAAGTTCTTTTCTGCTCTTACTCACCTGCCAACTACTCTAGTGTTGTTTCCACTCATTAATTCTAAGATTCATCTCTCACTGTGGTCGCGAGCTCCATCAGTTTTCCCACAGAAGTTATGGATCCACAGAACATCTTACTGACATTAGACATAGCACTAACTAATGAAAGGGGAAACGATAGTTTTAATCAAACATATCATGATTTACAACTAACACAATATTAAACATATTAATTTGATTTGTCAGTATATCAAATGAATGAAATTTATTAGGACATAAATAAAATAAATGAAAACTATGTAGAAAAATAATAACCTACATTCTTTTTCAGATCACACACTACTTTTTTCTCTCTGCCTCAGAATAAAACCTCTCAGAACTATTTTCTCTTTGTTATCACTAAATACTTTCTATTATTCATCTTATACCTATGCCAACATGGTTTCTGCTGATTACTTCTACCCAACTAGCTATCACTAAGATTACCACTGCCATTCACTTTCCTAATATATAACAGAGTTTCAGAACGCGTCTTCCAAAACTCTATTAATTTCTCTACTTCTAAGGGAGTTTATTATTTTAAATATACTTTATGTCTGCCATTCTCTCTAAATGTCTTTCTAATGTCAGGGTCTTCCACCTCTGTCTCCTTCCTGATTCTTCTCTCCCCTCCCTTTAATAAAAGTTGAAAAGTTCTCAGGATCAAGTTTAAGTCTTTTTCTTCCTCCACACTCTCCCCACAATACCACCTCCATCACTGGACTTCCAGTTGCCAGTAATGAGCCATCAGACATTGTATTTCTTATAAATTGCAAACTTATATATCCACTGGGTATTTGCACTTGGTTGCAATACCCAATATTTTCTTATAGAAGATGTACCTGCTTTCACCATTCTCTCCTAGTATCTACCTTTCACTGAGAGAATTTCATTGGTTTTTCCATACTCCTCAGAATTTAATATAATGGATATGTAGGATCATTGTGTTTAGGTTTCTTTCCCTATAAGAATCAGACAAAAGAGAGTGGGCACTATATTTTCATGTTCACCTCAAAACCTTGAGGGCAACATGCAACTTGCCTTCAGTGAAGTGAACTTTTAAGTACAGGGTAAATGTAACATTAGTCGGGAAGTCAATTCTACCATTCATTTTGTAGATCAAGTTGCAAAATCAGGCCTGACAAGTACTTTCATAAATAAACACATAGAATAAATTTTCCATAGGAAAGATTTAATGAACAATGCAAAATAAGAAATTGTCTAAATATAAAATGTACATTTTTATATCAATCACAATGTAAAGGTTTACCTCAGCTTCTGTGAACAGAAATAATAGAGATCCTATAAATAGTATAAAAATAAATATTTAAATAAATAGACAAAAAGATACATCATGGTCATGGGTAAGAAATGGGATATTGTCTAATATTCTCTGACAAATTGGTTGAATTCATGTCACAGTTACTGCAGGAATGAGTCTTTGAAACGGCATAACTTGAGGGAGTGTGGTAAGGTGTATCCTCAGTGAGAATCATCTCCCTGTTGGACCAGGTCTCATTCCTTGCTCCTTAGTCTTCCATACAAGTTTGCTGATGAAGAGAAGGATCTCACGATTTCTGCTCTGACCACCTCCCAGGCACAAGGGAGGTGTTTCTTCCCCTGCAGGTAGACAGTGAGCCTGTGGAAGTACTTCCTCAGAGCCCTCAGGGGAGCCTCTTCCACCCCCACCTGCTGGGTCACCAGGCTTTCAGGTCATCCAGCCTCTGATAGAGGCCAGTTAGGAATGTATCCAGGAGGGTCTTGTCCCAAGCAGCAAAGGACTCCTAGGTGCTGAAGAGGTTGAAGACCTGCTGGATCATCTCATGGAGGACAGAGACAGTTTGAGCCTTCTGCACCTGCTCACCATCTGTCTGCTCCTGGGGGAAAGCAAAGTCCTTTCTGTAGTTGAGGCAGGACAAGGTGGGAACTCTCCTCATTTTCTCCAGGAGCATCAGGGTTCCCTCCTCATTTCTCTCAGGAGTTTCAAAACCCAGATTCTGGATCTGTGGTAGCTCACTGTCCAGAGAATAGGTGGACCTGCACTTGAGCACCACCAGAGCCAGCCGGAAAGCCAAGGGCAAGGCCTTTGAGATATTACAGATGCTGCTGGGCTGCCTGAGGTGGGCAGTTATGAACATTTGCCTCCCGGTTCTCTGAAGACCTTGATTTGTTCCTATGCCTTAAAGAGGAACCAATATACTTTCAATTTTCTGAATGTCATCCTCAGAACTTTCTACTTCTGTTTTTGCTTTCCTTTATGCATTTACTACATGTGCTTAGAGTAGTGTTTCCCCGAAACATTTTTTTATTATTGCTTTCCCCTCCTCTGCCCCCAGAGTCTTTTTAGATGGTTTTTACCATTGAAACCTCCATTAAATTTTAATGGAACATAAAGATAATAAAGTGCATGGGCTTTGTATTGTTCTGTATAGCATGTAAGACATCTGATATTTTTATTTCTCGTTTCCTTTTTTAGAAAGCAAAAGCTGTCACTTTTTTTATCACAATGACTGGGAACAAAAACCACAAATGTATGTCTAAATGTCATAAAAATCTAAAGAAGCTCAGTGTGGTGATGCATTTCTGTATTCCTATTGACTCAAAGGCTGAGGCAGGAAGATTGTGAATTCAAAGCCAGCCTCAGCAACTTGGCGAGACACTAAACAACTCAGCGAGACCATGTCTCTAAATAAAAATATGATAAAGGGCTGGGGATGTGGGTCGGTGGTTATGTGACCCTAGGTTCAATATCTGGTACAAACAAACAAACAACAAAAAAAAAGAAAAGAATAAAAGAAAAGAAGAAATCAATATTCCACTGGAAACAAAGGACAAAAGTCAGGACTGGACCTTTAAAGTTGGTTTGGGAAATTGGAACTTAAACAGGAAAACATTAAATAATAGCACAGCTGAGATGAAGATTAACTGATGGAGTAGAGAAGGGCAAGATGATGAAAGGGTGCAGATGAAAGTAGCAAGCAGCTGTGGGCTCAAATAAAGATCATTACTCCCTGGTGCAGGGTTTGTCTCAGTCTTCAAACAGATCCATGGAAGGCAACCAAACCAATTCACAAGAAATTCAAATTTGTGAGACACATTATTTTTTCTGGATAATGGACAAGTGTTAATTGTATCATGTTCTCCCATAATGAATAAATAAACTGGAAGATTAATATTCTTATCATGTCTCTGACAAGAAGAAAAGAACTGACATGTTCAAAGAACAATTCCAAGTTAATAGAGTTAAATAAAACACATATATGCATATATAATACATACATATACATGTATGTCAATATATAAGGTTAATAATGTTAATATCTCAATATATAATGTTAATAAGAACAAAATACCCAAGTTGTGTTAAGTGTTTATTATCATTCAGACACTGTTCCTAGAATTTATGAAATTGATCCTTACCTTTCCAATAGATATGCTCTAATTTTTTTTTTTTGATACCAGGGATTGAACCCAGGGGTATTTAACAACTGAGGCACATCCCCAGCCCTTTTAAAAATTATTGATGTTAACTAGTGTAAGACATTTGGAAGTACCTGAAGTTAGGGCAGAAACAGCAAGACAAATAGATTAGAAATGGAGCCTGAGAATATGACTGAATGTCTCTGCAACCTCATGATAAGACATTAATCTACTCCTACTGAGATGCTAGGAATATCATTTAATATACAACAAATGATTCAGAATATTATTCATACTTAGTCAACACAGTAGTGGAAGGTGTGTTAGTCATCTGTTTCTGTGCTGTGACTAAATAACCTGACCAGCACAACTGTAAAGCACAAAGAGTTTATTTGAAGGCTCAGTTTCAGAGGTCTTAGTCCATAGGTGGCTGGCTCTATTCCTCAGGGCTCGAGGTGAGGTAGAACATCAAGGCGGTAGAAGATGATGCAGGAAGCAACTCATATCAAGGTAATCAGAAAGCAGAGGGTATCCACTCTCCAGATACAAAATGTATACCCCAAAGCCATGCCCCAATTCCAATCTCCTCCAGCCACAACCTACCACTTCAATTAATCCCATCAGGGATTGATTCGCTGATTGGATTAAGACTCTTGCAACCCAATCTTTTCTCCTCTGAACTTTCCTGCATTGTCTCACATGTGAGCTTTTGGGGGACACCTCACATCCAAACCATAACAGAAGGCTTGAGAGGACTGACTCCAGTTTTGAACAAATTTCAATTGTGGGTAAAATTATACTGAACAGCATCACATACCAAGGAGAAATATTTCATAAAAGGACGAGTCAGTGGATTTGGGAAACTTTATTGTTGTCTTAAGAAATTGCCAGTCACTCCAAAATTCAACAACCACTACCCCAATGAGTCAAAAACCTCAACATTGAGGCAAGACCATACACCAGCAGGAAGTTTGAGTGTTGCTATAGGCCCAGATGATTGTTAGCAATTTTTAAGCAATGAAGTTGTTTTAAATTAAGTTATGTTAATTTTTCAGGATATAATGCTATTGATCACTAAATAGACTATGATAAAGTATAAGCATAACTTCTATGTATTCTGAAAAACTAGAAATTCTTGTGACTTGCTTTACAGTGCTAGTGATTCATTGCAATGATCTGAAACTGAATCTGCAATTTCTTCAAGATATTCCTGTGTACACTTAAACATAAGACCTGAGACTGCAACAAGCCAGGGAGAAAAGTTAAAGGGAAAACTAAGATTCAACAATGAATTCTTGGATATGACACCCACAAACACAGACAACTAAAGCCAAATAAACTGGTCTACATCAGAATCTAACAAATTTTGTGCATCAAGAACATAACCTAAAGAGCAAAAAGGCAACTTTCAGAATGGTAGACTATATCTGCATATCATATATGACAATATCAAATATATGCTATCTTGTGATTAAACCTTGAGGATAATATTTTTCAGTTTTTTATTGGTTTATTTTAGTTATACATAACATTAGGATTCATTTTGACAGAATTATAAAAGCATGGAATTCAATTTGCTTTAATTCAGTCCTCAGTACTTCCCCTTTCCCTTCCTTCCTTCCTACACCTATTCCCTTCCCTCTTCTCTACTAATCGTTTTCTGCTATTTACTTATAGTTTTTTTATTCAGTTTTCTATGAATATACTTGAAAGTGAGATTTGCTGTGATATATTCATATATGTACATAGGAAAGTTAAGTCTGACTCAGGCTATGGTTCTTCCCTTATCCCACTACTCCTCCTTTCCTCCCTGTCAATCCTTTGTCTACGCCACTGAGTTTTATTCTACTTTGATGAAATCTCCAACTTCTCTCTCTCTTTCCTTATTTTTCTCTTTTCCTTCTAGCTTCCACATATCAGAGAGAACATTCAATCTTTGCCTTTTGTGGTCTAGTTAATGTCACTTAGCCTAATATTCTCCAATTCCATCCATTTACTAGAAAATATCATAAGTCAATTCTTCTTTATGGCTGAGTAATTGTGTATATATCCAAAAATGGATGTAAATGTTCTTTCCATTCATGTGTTGAAGACACCTAAGTTGATTCTATAGCTTGGCTATTGTGAAACGTGCTGCTATAAACATTGATGTGGTTGCATGACTATGGAATACTAATTTTAGAACTTTTGGGTACATACTGAGTCGTTGCATAGCTGGGTCATATGGTGGGTCCATTCCTAGGTTTTGATGATTCTCCATACTACTTTCCGGAGTAGTTGCACTAATTTTCAGTCCCACCAACAATGCCTGAGTGTGCCTTTTCCCCCACATTCTCACCAACACTTATTTTTATTCATATTCATGATAATTGTCATTCTGACTGGAGCGAGGTGAAATCTCAAATGTAGTTTTGATTTGCATTTCCCTAATTGCTAGAGATGTTGAATATTTTTTCATACATTTGTTGGTCATTTGTATTTCTTCTTTTGAGAAGTGCCTCTTTAGTTCTTTTGTCCATTAATTAATTGTGTTATTTGAGATTTTTGGTGTTAAGATTTATGAGTTCTTTATATATTCTGGATATTAATGCCCTATCTAAAGAGCAAGTAGCAAAGATCATCTGCCATCTGTAATATGTCCCTCTCCCCCCACTGTCTCTTCATGGTCTTAATTGTGTCCTTTGCTGTGCAGAAGCTTTTTGATTTGATAGCATCCAAATTATTATTTTTGGTCTTATTTCTTGTACTTTAGGGGTCTTGTTAAGAAATTCAGTTCCTTGCTGACATTTTGGAGTGTTGAAAGTACATTTTCTTTTAGCAGTAGCAGGATTTCTGTTCTAATTTCTACATCTTTGATCAAGTTTGAGTTGACTTTTTTGCAGGGTGAGAGATAAGGATCAAGTTTCATTGTTCTGCATATGGATTTCCAATTTTTCCCAGCACCATTTGTTAAAAAGGCTCTCCTTTCTCCAGCATATGTTTTTGGCACCTTTGTCTAGTATCAGATATTGTATGTATATGGGTTTGTCTCTGCTTCCTATTCTATTTTGTTGATCTTCATGTCTGTTTTGAAGCCAGTACCATGCTGTTTTTATAACTATACTTCTGTAGTATAATTTAAGGTCCAGTTTTGTGATGCTTCCAGCATTGTTCTTTTTGCTAAAGATTGTTTTGGCTATTCTGTCTTTTTTTTCCCCCCAAATGAATCTTAGAGCTGATTCTTCTAGTTTTGTGAAGAAAGTCATTTGTACTTTGATAGGGATTATATAGCATCTGTATAACACTTTTGTAAACCTTACATCAGGACCAAAGCAATAAAGTCAACAAACTATGTACTAAAACACCTAAAACCATGGGCCAAAATAAATATTTCCTCCTTTAAGCTATTTTTCTCAAGTGTTTTGTTACAGTGATGAAAAGCCGACTCATTCAAAAGTTTGAAACATGCAACTTTTTAAATGGTTTTGTTTGTACATTATAGTTTTATAATACTGGAATTCATTTTGAACAGAATCATACATGCATGGAATATAATTTGCTCCTTTTTACTCCTCAGGACATCTTCTTTCCCTACCCTACTCTCTCTCCCATTCCCTTTCCTTTCCTCTACTGGTCTTCCTTATATTTATTTATAGTTTTTTAATTGGTGCTTTATAATATACATAAAGGTGAGATTCACTGTGGTACATTCATATAGGTATATATCATAATTTGGGCAGTTTAATTCCATAGTTCCTCCCTTTTCACATCTCTGCTCCTTCACCCTCAATCCCATTATTTTATTCCATTAATCTCCTATTTTCATGGTTATCTCTTCCTTTGATTGCCCCTTTTTGCTCTAGGGGCAGTGAGAAAACATTCAACTCTTGACTTTCTGAGTCTGGCTTATTTCACTTAGAATGATGTTTTCCATTTCCATCAATTTACCAGCAAATGCCATGATTTTCTTCATCTTCCTCCTTTCCCTTCCCTTCCCCTTCTCGTCCTCCTTCTCATTATCATCATTCTTATTCTTCTTCTTCTTCTTCTTCTTCTTCTTCTTCTTCTTCTTCTTCTTCTTCTTCCTCTTGTTCTTCCTTTTCCTTGTCCTCCTCCTCACCACCCTCCTCCTCCTCATCTTCTTCCTCCTCCTCTTCCTCCTAATCCTTCTTTTTCTTCTTCTCCTTCTTTTTTTGTGTCACGAATTGAACCCAGGGGCACTTAACCACTGAGCTATAACCAAGTCATTTTTATTTTCTATTTAGAGACAAAGTCTCGCTCAGTTGCTTAGGGCCTCACTAAATTCCTGATGCTGGTTTGCACTCCAGGTCCTTCTGCCTTAGCCTTCCAAGTCACTTGAGTTACAGGCACACAACACCACAACTGGTTAATTTCATTCTTCTTTATGGCTGAACAAAACTTCTTGGTGTATGAACAACACATTTTCTTTATCTATTCATCTATTCACAGGCAACTGAACTACTTCCATATCTTGGCTATTGTGAATTGCATTGCCAGAAACGTTGAAATGTCTGTATCACTATATTATGCTGATTTATTTGTTTGGGATAAATATGCAGGAGTGACATAGCTGGATCACAGAGCAGTTCCATTCCTAGTCTTTTGCATAATCTCCATACTGCCTTCCAAAGTGCTTATATTGATTTGCAATCCCACCAAAAATGTGTGAGTTTATTTTCCCCTGCATTCTCACCAGCATTTATTATTTGTATTTTTTATGATTGCCATTCTACCTGGAGTGAGATCACATCTCAAAGCAGTTTTGATTTGAATTTCCCTGATTGCTAATAATGTTGAACATTTTTTCATGTATTTCTTGGCCATTGTATTTCTTCTTTTGAGAAATGTCGTATAATTCTTTTGCTCACTTATTTATTCTGTTTTTTTAATGTTAAGTTTTTCGAGTTCTTTATATATTCTGGATATTAATCCTCAGTCAGAGGAGGAGTGGGCAGAGATTTTTCTCCCATTCTGCAGGCTCTTCTGGTTGTTTGCTGATAAGCTTTTAAAATTGGTGCTATCCCACTTATTAATTCTTTTTTTTTTTGTTTTGTTTTACAATTATAACACTATGCTTTTTTTGTTTCTTTTTTGTTTCTTTTTTTTATTTTATTGTAAACAAATGGGATACATGTTGTTTCTCTGTTTGTACATGGCGTAAAGGCATACCATTTGTGTAATCATAAATTTACATAGGGTAGTGCTGTTTGATTCATTCTGTTATTTTTTCCCTTCACCCCCACCCCTCCCACCCCTCTTTCCCCTCTATACAGTCCTTCCTTCCTCCATTCTTGCCCCCCTCCCTAACCCTAACTCTAACCCTAACACTAACCCCTCCCACCCTCCATTATGTGTCATCATCCACTTATTAGCGATATCATTCTTGGTTTTATTTCTTGAGTTTTTGGATCTTATTATGGAAGACAGTACTGTGCCTATATGTTGAAGTTTGTAAAAATAATTGTTGGAGACAATGGTTGCCTCACTGTGCTGTAGAATATGAGTGCTACTTCCCTCACTACAGGTAACATATTTTAGTATGTATGTTTCTACCCTATTTCCCCTCTCTACATCTTCTTCCTGGCCTCTAGTGGCGTCTGTTCACTCTGCTTATATGTACTCACTATTTTTGACCTCATGAGTGAGTGAGAACATATGGTGATTTTTAATGTGCAGATTATTCACCTAAGATAATGACCTCCATTTCATTCATGTGGCTACAAATGAGATTTCACTCTTTTAATTCATTCTTTCGTTGTCAGGCATTGCAGTTGATTCCATATTTTGGCTATTGAGAATAGTATAGTAATAAACATAAGCATGTAGGTATTTCTATTATGTAATGGCTTCATTCTCTTTGGCTATATACTCACTGGTGAGATACTGGGAACATACAATAATTCTATTTTTAGTTGTATGTGATGCCTCCAAACAGTTTTCCATAACAGCTGTATTAGTAAACATTCTTTCTGACAGGATGTAAGATTTTGCCTTGTCTGTATGCTCATCATTTACTTTTTTTGTCTTGTTGATAACAGTCAACCTAACAAGGATAAGATAACATCTCATTGTGTTTTTAACTTGCATTTTCCTAATGATTTGTGATATTGGACTTTTTCATGTACTCACTAGTCATTTTGGTATATCCTTTTGAGAAATGTCAATTCAGATACTTTGGCCATTTTTAAATTGGATTACATGTTCTTTGCTATTTAGTGTTTAAGTTCCTTACATAGTCTGCATGTAAACACCATGTCCGAGGAGTTTTCAGATAGTTTCTTCATATTCTGTAGATTGTTTCTCAACGTGGTTTCCTTTGCTGTGCAGATGCTTCTTAGTTATCATTTAGCAGTTTTATAGAGTAGAGTCTTTATTAAGTGTCCATTTTGAGTTGATAAATATCTAGTTTCATCTTCTGCACATGTACATTCAGTTGCCATAGCACCATTTTTTGAAGAGGTGGGTTTTTCTCCCATATAAATTTTCAACATGTTTATTGAAATTTAGTTGGTTGTTATCTTGTGGCTTAACATCTGGCATTTCTATTATATCCCATGAGTCTGTGTATGATTTTTATATGAGTGGCATGTTTTCAAATTAGTATTGCTTTGTAATGTACTTGGAAATCAGATATTACAATACCTCAGGTTTTTTAAAATCCAGATGTGATCAGCTCTGAGGTGAGAAGCAGGGAGTCTCCCCAGTCAATACACAGGAGACTGGTTCCAAACACCAGTCACTACAACACTCACCCTGTCTGGCAAGTCAGTGGATATTAGCCTTCTCTGGATAATTCACCTAGAGAATGAGTCACTCAGACAATGGAAAGTCTGTTTTGAGAAAGCTAGAATTAACAGAGAGGGAATGCCATGATCCCAAAGTCTCTACTATAAATGGAGATAATAACAATTATGATGACAAAAATGATAACAGTGACCAGCCACTATTCTAAGGTCCTGGCTAATATTAACTCAGCAATGCTCATCTCTACAATTGGTTGGATAGAAAGATAAATCTGGAGGCCTAGACCAAAGTTCTAAGGTCATTACCTTAGGCAGAATTGAGACAAATTTTTCTGAAAGACTCATGAAACAAATGAAGAAAAGTGATGCACGTGTTCCAAGAAAATTAGATGATTTGTAAATATTCATTAAAACTTCAATTTTTCTACCATTTGAAAATAAGTCTAAAATTTGAGAAATGTCTTCTTCCATGAAATAGCATAAAACAACTTTATGACTCCATTAACTGCTGACTTCAGGAAACTCACTTCTTTTGAACTATGGACTTCTCCTGTGAACTTCATAAACAAAAAGGACCTTACAATTTCCATTCCAACACAGTGCAGCCTCCTGGACTCTGAGTTCATTCTCTCTTGTGTGTCTCACTGATTCCATGGGAGACCCCTGCAGCAACAGGCCATTCTCGATACCAAGGAGACTCAGCAATGCTCATTTCTGACCTTCGGCCTAGCCTTACTTTTGTGTTGTCTGCTGATAGAAGCCAATGAAGTGTTTGACCTCCTCTTCATCTTTTCACCCAGTGGTTACATTTTCAATGCCCAAAGACTTGTATGACCAAGATAAAGACTGCATGTATGTTCTCTATTGAAACAGAGAAGGTTTCACCAAGGAGAGTCTGGCTTCAGATCCAAACTCAGTCACATTGCTATGGGTAGTTGTATTTGTCTATCTTTGTCTATGGCTGGCATCAAAATAAATTCCCTTCCTCACATCTTGGTCACTATATTATCAGTTTCTCGAGCTTTAAAAAATGTAATTTTAGTTTGGCAGACATTTACCAAATCTGATATAGGAACCCATCATTGATGAGTTGCTGACAGGCTGCCCGTGTGCACAAACTGCCGTGACCCACACAGACACAATCACATGGAGCGTTTCATCTGTCCCCAGATCGACACTCAGTGCACACATGGCAATGGCCATCATGATTGGGCAACACTGCACCATGCTGGGAACTCCATGGGTGTATGTGGGGCTGGGATGGTGCCTAGTGCTGACAGAGAGGGATGCACTTGCTTCATGCAGAATCACAGGGGACTCCTGAAGACCCTTTCCCGGCTTCACTGAAGACAGCTTTATGAGACAAGAATTGAGGTTTTCTGTGTCTGTGTCTGTTTCATTTTCTTAACTCATTATCACTAGTTTTAAGATGGATTCTCGCAGGCTGTGATATAATTGTTTTTTAGCATCTCGCACTAAAAGTGATTTGTTCTAGCATGTTATTTATGTAGGCTTCATGATCTTTGTTTATGTGACCTAATCCTCAGGAAAAATTCTAAATTCTAAATATGCATAAAATATGCAGAAGGCAGTGACTGGAAAGAAACAAAGAGGGTTGATCCATGTCTTCCCTCTTTCAATGAACTAAGTGAAATAAATGAATTCTCACAGAGTTCTTTGCCATTACAAATTTTGATCATACGATGTGCACATTACTAATATTTGTCTCCTAGAAAAGCAGTGGGTGGAGAGGAAGAATAAATGTTCAATGGATTAGACAAAGGGGACTGAAGGGAAGGGAAGGGGATAGGAAAAGGAAAAAGAGTGAAATGAATCTGACACATCGTTCCTGTGAACATATATGAATATACCACAATGAATCTCTGCATCACATACAACCATAAGACTGGGATCCCAATGAGAATTAGACATTTTCCATGTTTGTACAAATATACCACAACATCCTCTACTGTAATGTATATCTAAAAAGAACAAATTTTAACAAAAAAAGAAGGAAAGACTCTGAACCAGGGCTAGAAGACCACATCAAGTCAACACTCCCATATGCAGTCACAGGTGCAGACTTCCTTAAATAGACTCCTAAAGCACTGGAAATAAGATCAAGAATTGATAGATGGGATGAAACCAAATTTTAAAATTTCTGACAACTGAAGAAAATGATTAAGAGTGTAAAAGTGGGAACCAAAAAAATGGGAGAAAATCTTTATTACTACTCTTCTGAGGGAGGACTAATATCTAAGATATATAAGGAACTCAAAAATATCAATACTAAAAAAGAAACAAACCATTTAACACGTGAGAAAATGTACTAGTCAGATATTTTCAAACAAAGCAATACAAATGGGCAACAAACATGTGAAAAAATGTTTAAAATACCTACCATTAGGAAAATGAAAATCAATTGTACCTTCATATTTCATCTCATGGTAGTTAGAATGATAATTAAGAAACAAATAACCATAAATGGTAGTGAGGATATGGACGAAAAGGAACACTTATACACTGTTGGTGGAATTGTAAACCAATGAAATTACTGTGAGATTCAGTAGGGAAGTATCCCTAAAACCCTAGAAATTGAAATACCACATGACTCAGCTACACCACTCCTGAGTTTTTTCAAAAGAACGTAAGCCATCATATCGTAGTGATATGTACACACTTATGCTTATAGCAGAGCATTTCATGAGGGCCAAGTATGGAACGAGTTTAGGTGTCAGTCAACAGATGAATGGATAATGTGGTTTGTATACACTATGGAGTTTACACACCCACAAGAAGGAGGAAGTGATGGCATTTTCAGTTGCATGGATGGACCTGGTGAACATCATGTTAAGGAAAATCAGTCAGAATCAAACGTGTAGTTTGTATGTTTTCTCTGAAATTGAACGCTAGAGATGAAGAGAAAAAAGGGAGAAAATTATAATGAAAACAGAAGGGAGATCAGAAGAGTGAAAATGAGGATTCAGATGAGGGAAGAGGGGAAGGAAATGGGAGGTATTATACAATGAAATTGAGACAGGGAGAGTCCAACGTGGACATGTTAACATTCCTGATCATGAAGCTTGACAAACTTGGTTGTCTCCACACCCTGCACACCAGGTCCACCTAAAGAGAGACTCTAAAAGTCAGGAAGAGTGTACAAGGCATCCAGGGATCACAATACAGCACAACCTGGAGACAGCCAAGTGTTTTGAGCTTGTGTGCTGCTGGGGTGGGTGAAGCACATGTCTCTGCAGTGGGGACATGGCTGGGTAGGTCAGCTCAGTGTTCACTCTGGCTCCCTGGCCCACCCACACCCCATAATTCCCATCCTACTTCAATTCTGTTGAACATAACAAGTCAATAAATTCAATATTTAAAGCAATATGTGGTTACAAAGATTTTCAGGGCAAGGTTACATTATGGAGTTAATGAAAAATTACAATAAAAGCAAGTGATCAGCAAGCAAAGAATGGAAGGGGTTAAAACAATTGAATGATTTTAAGCTCTCAAAGATAGTCAAAATTATCCAGGTAGCCCTGCTTCTAAACTAGTACCCGCAACAATGGTAGAGAAGGAAAGAAAGGTAAGGGACCAGATTCACTTATCAATTTCAATGCTAAGCAGATTGACTGAATCACTCCTGGTCCTACCCAAACAGAGTCCTTAGGTTCAGCTGAAGTCCTTTACTCTCCTCTGTGCTCTGATGGCCAAGTCTAGACTGCACTCAAACAACCTCATGCCTCATTTAGAGTGACAACAAGAACTTTCTCCTGGTTTCTAAGTAAAGAGATGGAATCTGATGGTAGGAAGGAATTTCTAAAATGGGTAATTTAGTGCTAAGAAAGATTTACTACAAAGGATTTTTCCATACTTCCCTTGCAGTTCCACATCAGGTAGGCCAATACCCCATCTCCAGACTTGTGTCCTAGGAACTTGAAGGGAGTGATGGGTCAAGAGGGTCTGGAGGAAAGGGACACATTCTGACCCTTTCTCCTCACAGACCTGTCCACTGAAAAGAAGATAGGACTGACCTCAAACTGGGAGTATTTTCCCTAAGATATAAACATAAGACAACTGATTCATCCCACTACTAGAACATGTTCTTTTTGGGAAAGAATCTTTCTCAATATTCCTTAGCTCTGAAAAAAACAGAATAAAATGCCAGTGTATGCAGACTGCTTAAACACAACAAAGTCAGCTCTCCACAGACTTGCTGCTGTCTTCATCCCTGGTTGGCCAAGGTGACCCCTCGTCTTCTTTTACCTTGCGATAGCCTCAGAGTACAATAGATCTGGTTGTTTCCTTCTAGCTACAGCACTGTGACATCACTGTAACAGGGACATTCCCTCCTTTCCAAAAGCATTCATAACGAGTGAACAAAAGTCACTCCCTTAGAAGTTTCTGACAAACCAAGGACTTTTGCTCAAATTTTCCTCTCAAATGGGGGATTTATACTTTTAAAAAGGGAAACTGATGGAAAGAAACCACAATGGAAGAGAAAACTACTGTATGAGGCTAATGAGGAGCAAATGAAGAACCCACAGTGGGGAATTCTAGAGGAAGGGGAAGATAATTATTGTGATTTTCTAATGAAAGAATGTGAGCCAGAGTAATAGGAAGGAATGTGCCAGCCATCAGAATCAGCAGGGAAACACCATACATATTTCACTCAGTTTAGGAGGTTAAATTCTCCTTCAGAAATTCTACAAGCTGTCATTTTCTGACTTAGCCAACAAATAAGACTCGCCTTCCATGTGAAGGGTGACTATTCTTAAGTTTTCTTAGAACTCTCCCAGATTCATCTTTTCTTTAAATATCGTGTTTTTGCAGGTAACCACTGAAGAAGGTGGGGTCACTACTCTGATACACATTTGTAACCATTATCATTAACCAAAAGTAGTCTCTGCAGTATGAGGAGAAACCCATGCAGTGGTAGAACTTTGGCATAGATCAGAAACCTGCCCCCAAGCCTGTTGCTACTCATGTCACACTGGACCACCAGGGAGCGCTCTTCCCTGAAAGTTTCCCTTAGCCTGCATGCACTGGATGCTGCTTTCTGTTTCCTTTGGGTACAGCTACTATGACATCACATGCAACGGAAATTAAAGAGGGCTCTCCAGCAGATGTTCCGCAAAATGCAGACGTTTTATGGAACTTTTGCTTTCTACTTGAGCTGTGCTGTCTTTGGGGAAACGATTAAGCTGAAACCACAACACAGCCCTGTGTGAATGGGCAGGCAGGTGAAGGGAGAGAATGACAAGGATGCCCTGAGAATTCTACCTGAGAGAGGAAGGAAGCTGTGGGAATGTGTCCTGGGATGCTGAGGGCAAGGGAGAGGGTGTGCCAGGAGCCAGAATCAAAAGGAAGCACCATGAGTCTTCTGCACTTCATGGGGAGGTTCATCCCCACTCTCAGGTGTTAAGGCAAACCATCATTTCCTGAGTGCATGTAAATGGCACTTTTTAAAGTGAAAAAGATCCATTCTTCAGCCTCTGTAGAACTCATGACAAAATTATGACCTTTCTTGCTGCCTCCTTTAGAGGTCAACAACTAAAAGGTAGGGCACATTTCTAAGAATTTTTTAGAAGGACAAGTACTACTCTAACAACGAAGAAAAATCGGGTGAGTGCGGTGGCCCACGCCTGTAATCCCAGTGACTTAGAGGCTGAAACAGGAGTATGGTGAGTTCAAAGCCAGCCTCCGAAACTTAGTGAAACCCTAAGCAACTTAGTGAAATCTTGTCT
Source organism: Sciurus carolinensis (assembly GCF_902686445.1). NCBI lineage: Eukaryota > Metazoa > Chordata > Mammalia > Rodentia > Sciuridae > Sciurus > Sciurus carolinensis. The sequence goes on from NC_062226.1 coordinate 49,765,995, forward strand.
CCAAATAAAAAACAAACAGGCCTGGAGATGTGGCTCAGTAGTTAAGTACCTCTGGGTTCAATCCTAGTACAAAAAAAAAAATCAGAAAGAAAAAGAAAACTCAGAAAATACTTTTCTAATTTCAACTCTTCAGTCTATAAAGGTACTGTGCTATGGGCAATTGTTGGTTTAGTATTCACCAAACTTCATTATTTTGAGCCCATTTTATTTATAAGAAAACTCTGGGTTAGAGATTTTAAGAGGGTTGTGCTACATCACACATAAATCCTAACAGAATGGAATTTCAATGTAAAATTCTTCATTCTGATTGATGAGTGATGACTGATTTTGTATTTTTGAATTTCAGATTTCTGTTATAATTATGAATTCATTTTTCTTCAGATTATATACAATGCCCTTGCTTTATGGATTTCCATAGTTCATGTTGTTATTTTAGCTGGTTTTCATTGATTTATTTTTCAATGTTGAGGAACACTGAACACACAGGTTCCCTGATAGAGTTTCCTATTGTCGTTTCACAAGAGAAATATGTCAGTGAGTATGTCCATGGTTATTTGGATATCTGTGCCCACATGAGATCACAATATTTACAAACCAGGAATATTACAAGTAGCAACACTAAAGAATTCTTATTGAAACTAATTATATCACAAATGAAATGCTTTATATAGTTGATGTAGTGAACCAGTGTGACAATTACATAAGTTAAATATCTTTTTAACAAAGCCAACAATTCCAAGTACTAATGAGTATTTTCATGAAGGATTGGATTGATTTCTATTTCTGCTCACCAAATCAACAAAACCCAAGTAGCTTACTGATAATCAAAGAGGTACTAATTTAAATAATTATAAATTACTATTGTAAGCTGCTATCACAGATTTTAAAACATATGTTAGCTTTTCATCACTGGCCTATATATCTGACACAACCAACTTATAGTGAGAAAAATATTCTGGCTTAAGGTTGGAGGTTTCACTCCCCATTGAACCAACTCCATTACTTTGGGCCTGAGTCAAGGCAGAAGGTCCTGGCAAAAGGGCCTGGCAGAGCCAAGCTGATGAGCTCATAGCAACCTGGGAGCAGAGAAAGAGCAAGGAAGGACCCAGGACCAAGATAATCCCTCCCAGGGCAGGCCCCAGTGACCCACTTCCTCTATCTAGACCCCACCTCCTACAATTTATACCCTTCCCCCCTTAGTCCATCCAGATATCAATTGGTTCATCAATTGTTGAGTGAGAGACTTCATGGTCCAATCACATCCCAAAGCTGCACCTCTAAACATTGCTGCATTGGGAATCAAATCTTGAAAACTGAGTGTTTGAGGAACACTTCATCTCCAAACCTTATCAACATATTAAGCATATTAATATGACTCTCATTACATCAATTGCATGATATTTTTTTCAGAAAATTATATTGCAAACAATGACCAACTATACACAAAAAGTATAACCCACAATCATTCTAGAACTGATCTAATGACTGCTTTTACCTGGGGGTAAAATCCAGGTGCTGGGGATCAAATCCAGGGCCTTCCCATGCTAGGCAAGACCTCTACCAAGGAGCCCTAGAAAACCCAAAGAGAAAAAAAAAAATAGAAGGGAATATATTTGACAATAGGGTAGAGTTTGGGAGTACCAAAACCATAGTAGTACCTACGATTTATTCACACCTCCAAAGACTTATTTGTAAACCTGTAAGATCGATATCATACTCAATGAAAAGGCACAACTGAGAAATATCAAGTTATTTAATTTTTTTCTAATTAAGTTCAAACTTCCAAAAGAAATTTCAAAGGTCTAATGTTATTTGATTCTTACTGAGTGAAAGGAAATAACATTTTTATTAAGTGCCAAAATGAAAAATAATCAGGTAATTGTTCTATGTGGCATGAAAACAGGAGATAGTTTCATTTCTCCACTCTTTTTTTCATAGAAAGCAAAAGTTGACACTTTTACATCCATTGGCGAGTATCAAAAAGAACACTAATGAATGTCCAAATGCAATGAAAATGTAAAGAAAGCAAAATCCCACTCGATAAAGGAACAGGAGATAACTTAGCTACATTCAACCCATTAGGTTCTCTTTTATATGACATGGGAAGCATCGACGTTGAGTTTATGGAGATAGGAAGTGTATGCGAGATCAGTGCACCAAAGTTATGGCAAATAGAAGGCTGAGATTGGAGGACTCTCCAGGGTTGCTAGATGTAATATCATAGGAAGGGGCCTCTGTATACCTATGAGTTGTCATTGTCTGCTTTGTTACATTTTGCTAATGCTTGATCCTCAGTGCTCCTTAATGTGTTTTGTGCTTCAAGAATTAGATGCAAATGTGTCATATTTTATTATTAATTTCACTAACATCGTTGAGCACATTAAGAATTACGTCAAGTACTGAGGAGAAGAAAATATCTATTATCTGAATGATATTTTGCAGCTAGTCCTGTAAAAACCAAAGAGGTAAAAAAAAAAAGTACACTGAACAGAAATAATCACATCATTTATGTTTTCAATAGGCTTTAATCATTTAAATGATTTTAAGTATTTCATTATATTGCAAATATTTTTATACATTGTTAATATGCAGAAGAATTTGATTCTCACAATTTCCTAAGTAAATTAATTACATTTAAGTTCCTCAGTAAATTTAGGTATGAAATTAAATTCCAGTAGCTTAAGGTTAACTTTACCTTAAACATTTAATTGAACATTTTTAACTCTTTTTTGAATACAAAGTTAAATTTAACACTTACATGTAAAAAGGTTTATGTACAAATGAAATATATAAATAGGGTACATAAATATATAGTATGCCTAGGTTATTGAAATTTAATGGAGGTTTCAATTGTGAAAAAAATATATCTATAAAAGTTCTGGGAGCAGGAGAGGAGGGAACAAAAAAAAATGGTTGAAAAACACTGCTTAAAATCCAAGTAGAGAATACATAAAGGAAAGCAAAAACAAAAGTAGAAAGTTCTGGGGATGACATTCAGAAAATTGAAAGTATATTGGTTCCTATTTAAGACATGGGACCAAATCAAAGACTTCAGAAAACTTTCAGGTTCAGGATCACCCATCTCAGGCAGTCCAGCAGCATCTACAAGATCCCTAATGGCCTTGCCCTTGGCTTTCCTGCTGGTCCTGGTGGTGCTCAACTGCAAGTCCACCTGTTCTCTGGGCTGTGACCTGCCTCAGATCTACAACCTGGGTCTTGAAACTCCTGAGAGAAATGAGGAGGGGGCCCTGATGCTCCTGGAGAAAATGAGGAGAGTTCCCACCTTGTCCTGCCTCAACTACAGAAAGGACTTCGCCTTCCCCCAGGAGGAGTTGGATGGTGAGCAGGTGCAGAAAGCTCAAGCTGTCTCTGTCCTCCATGAGATGACCCAGCAGGTCTTCAACCTCTTCAGCACCCAGGAGTCCTTTGCTGCTTGGGACAAGACCCTCCTGGACACATTCCTCACTGGCCTCTATCAGCAGCTGGATGACCTGAAAGCCTGTGTGACCCAGCAGGTGGGGGTGGAAGAGGCTCCCCTGAGAGCTCTGAGGAAGTACTTCCACAGGATCACTGTCTACCTGAAGGGGAAGAAACACCTCCCTTGTGCCTGGGAGGTGGTCAGAGCAGAAATCGTGAGATCCTTCTCTTCATCAGCAAACTTGTATGGAAGACTAAGGAGTAAGGAATGAGACCTGGTCCAACAGGGAGATGCTTCTCACTGAGGATACACCTTACCACACTCCCTCAAGTTCTGCTGTTTTAAAGACTCTTATTTCTTTTATAATGGTGGCATGAATATAATCAGTTTTTCCAATGGTTTCAGGAGTATTAGACAAAACCATATTACTTACCCATTACCCCAATGATGTATTTGTTTATGTATTTATTTAAATATTTAATTTTATACTATTTATAAGATCTGACTGTGTTTGCTCATGTAGCCTGAGATGTACCTTTATATTGTTGCTCATCTAACAAAATATACAATTTATATTTAATCAATTTCTTGTTTTCCTCACTCATAAATTTTCCTATGGAAAACTTGTACATGATCATTCTTGGAAAGACACAAAAAGTCTGATTTTTCAACTTGATTACAAAATGAATATTCTTACCCAGTAGTATCACATTCATAGTTTACATAAAAATACAAATCTGGGCAAGGTTAAGTGTTACCCTCGGACTATGGAGGGGAACATGACAGGTATAGTTTCTGTTCTTTTGTGTTTGAGTTTTATAGGGAAAGAAACCTAAAAACTGTGATCATACTTAATATCAGTTGTGTTAAGCTATAATGAGGAGTATGAAAAACCAATGAAATTCTCTCAGAGCAAAGTAGATGCATCATGTTAGGACAGAAAAGTGAAAGCAGAGGCATCATCTGCAAGTGACTGATAAACCATTGAGTGCAAATGTCCACCAGATATACGAGTTTGAATTTACAAGATATATAACGTCTGATGGCTCATGACTGGCAGCAGTAAGTCCAGCAATGGAGGTGGTCTGGTGGGAAGAGAGCATGTGGAGGGAAAAAAAAAAAGACTTAAAATTTATCCTGAAAATGTTTTGACATTTTTATTAAAGGGAAGGGAGAGAAAAATCAGGAAGGAGACAGAGGTGGAAGACCCTGATACTAGAATGACAAGAAGAGAGAATGGCAGTATAAAAGTGTATTTAAGAAATATGAATACAAGCAAAAATAGGTGTTGGCGAGGATGTGTGGCAAAAGGCACACTCATACATTGCTGGTGGAATTGCAAATAGGTGCAGTCACTCTGGAAAGCAGTATGGAAATTACTCTGAAATCTTGGAATGGACCCACCATTTGACCCAGCTATCCCACTCCTCAGTTTATACCTAAAGGACTTAAAATGAGCATACTACAGTGATGAAGACATATCAATTTTTATGGCAGCTCAATTCACAATAGCTAGGTTGTGGAACCAACCTATGTGCCCTTGAATATATGAGTGGATAAAGAAACTGTGGTATATATACACAATGGAATATTACTCAGCCAGAAAGAAGAATAAATTATGGCATTTGCAAATAAATGGAAGGGGTTGGAGAATATCATGCCAAGTGAAATAAGCTAATTCCAAAAACCCAAAAGCCAAATGGTTCCCCTGACAATTGGATGCTGATACATAATGGGACAGGGGAGAGGGTAAGAGAAGAATGGAGGAATGGAGGAACGTTGGATTGGGTAGAGGGAAACGAGAGAGGAGGGAGTGGGGGGGGCAAGGAAAGATGGTGAAATAAGACAAACATCATTACCCTATGTACATGTATGATTACACAAATGGTGTGACTCTACATCATGTACAACCAGAGAAATGAAAAGTTGTACTCAGTTTGCGGGCAGTGAATCAAAATGCGTTCTGCTGTCATGTATAACTAAATAGAATAAACAATTTTAAAAAACTGTACTTAAGAAATATGGACTGGCATTGTGGCTCAGTGGTAAAGTGCTTGCCTAGCATGTGTGAGGCCCTGGGTTCAATTCTCAGCACTGCATATAAATAAACGAATAAAATAAAGGTCCATCGACAACAAAAAAGTGTATTTAAGAAATTTTTAAAGTGTATTTAAGAAATAAACTTCTTTAGAAGCAGAGGAATGAATGGAATTATGGAAGATGTGCAGTTGAACTCCTCAATAGATTGGGAAAATGGAGGGCAGTGGCCGTCTTAGTGATAGCCAGTGAGCATGTAAAGGTAATAAGGTAAATGGAGTACATAATTGTTCTATGCAGCATGAAACGCAGCAGATATTTTCATTCCTCCATTCCTTTTTCATAGAAAGCAAAAGTTGACACTTTGGCATCCCAATGACTAGGGTCAAAAAGAACACTAATGAATGATAACTAATGATAAAAAGTGTAAAGAAAGCATCATTCCCCTGGATAAAAGAACAGGAGATAACTTAGCTACAATCAGCCCAGCCAAAATGGAGATCATAGGATGGAGTTAAAGGGGGGCAAAATGGTTGGAGAGATGCAGGTGAAAGTAGCAGCCAGTGTGGGCCTGAAGAATTCATTACTCTACAGTCCAAGTTTTGTCCATTTACAAAGGAAAAATGGAAGCACTGCGAGCTCATGAATAGTGGGGCCACAGCTGGAACCCAGTGTACCCCACTGTGGATCCTCAAATTTTAGGTAATCGCTGGGGATATTTCTGGCCATAAAAAACAGAGCTGAATTCTAGACTGGTCAATATTTTTCACTGGAGCCCTGCCTCAGCAATGGCAATCTTTTTCTACAATTCCTTTACCCCACTTCACTTCTGCCAGGCATGTCACAATATCTCAAAATTGGCCCATTTTGCATACAAATGACAAATGACAGTTTGTTTCCTATGTCTCCATTAATTTCTCTAGGGTAATGGATTCCATTTAATTTTAACTCCAAAATTTGGCACGTAGCAATTAGAATGCTACTTCAGATTGAAAACCAATGCATTTTTAAGTCTTTGGTTCGGGTTTACCTGCAAGAGTTCTCCTTCTTGTTTAGACAGGGTTACTTTATCTCTTAAAACCTTGAATGATTCGTCCTCAAAATATCTTTCCAGGTATTTGTAAGATACCTCTGAACAGAGAAATTATGTTAACCACCTTGTTTCCTAGGCATGTTAGCCGAATCCATATCACTTCAGGATATCAGTCAATATTTATGAAGGGAATAATCATTGTAACAGTGGTAGAAAAAAATAATACCAATACATACTGAATATATGACTTGATAGGACAATAGGTTAAAGCACTTTAAAATTCTTAATGGTTCTTCAAGAAAATTACAATGGAAGATTGTGTGGCATATTTTTTAAAAAAGAATAACTATTTCATTTTAGGGATGGTTTCTTCAAGTTTGCATTTTTAACATTTAGATCATCAGGATGAGAATTGAGGTCCGGGTTACAAATGGAAGATTCACTCTACACTCTTGTTAAAGGAATTCTCAAGGATTGCAAGGAGCCACACGATCAAACTTTCTACTCTCTTCAGATAATTAGGACACAACTTGAACTTTATAATGTCCTCCAAGCATTTTACCCCATACTCTTAGTCATTTTAAAAATCTTTATCCTATACCTTTAGAAATCAACTTAAGTCCTTCTTCTTTCAAAGAATCAATAATACTATGGATTTTGAAGAATGACATCTTTCCTTAAGACATTTGACTTTGTAGAATTCAGTTTTGAGACATAATTTTTCTTATAAAGTGCACATTGCAAGGAAATTGTTTATTTTTCCTCCTAAAAATAACATTAATACACATATTGTAAAAATGTGGAGTGGTATCAAAGAACTTATCTCTCTTTCTACAAGTCATCCAGCTACACTGCCTTCCCACCCTCTTTACTACTAGATGTCATGTGGGAATAAATCCCTGCCCAGTAAATATTAATGGAAGTATCTTTTCCTATCTTGTCTTAGCCCTTGAAATTTTCTCTATGTGATTGACCATACTTTTTTTTAAATTTTGTAACTCAATAAAACACATTCCACCCTAGCCACACTTGCAGTTATATGTTGAAGATGGGCAAAGTCACAAAAGAGATGATACACAGCTTCCTGAATCACCATTGGGAGAACAGCCAACCAAGAAGTCCTCTGACAGGAACTCCTATATGGAACTCTTACATGAAAAAACACATAAATTTGTATTATGATCTAGCTAATGATAATTTTGTTACAGAAGGTAGTATAGCATCAACTTAACTGTCAAATGTCACTCAAAAATATCATCTTCATGAATCATTTTAATGAAAAAAATGAAATTCCAATTTCAAAAACTGCAAATAACTCTCAAAATTTTCAATGGGAAAATAAAAATTATATATCATATTATTATTAAGAAAATAAACATATTCTTTCTAAATAGTTTTGGTTAATTTAAAATATATGACATATGACATTTTTAAAAGATCTCATTGGTTTGGTTTGAGATTATTTTCAGCTACTGCAAAACTCCTAGCTGAGTTTGTGTTTTGAGATTCATAAGACAATAATGTAATTGGGTAGAGAGAGCCATGAGCTTGACTCTTTTCTTTACTTGATGACTTTTCTTTGACGATTGCTAAAGAGAGGAAAAGACACTTCAGTTTCCCCTCAGACATCCCCTCAGGCACAGGAGCCCTATTTCTTTTCCTTCAGATAGCAGGATATTGGAAATACTTGCAGAGAGCATACCCCAAAAGGGGACACAGCACTTTTTCTGTGTGTTGATTTCAGTTGATCAAGACTGAGATCAAGGATAGAGAGTAGTTGATAGAGAAAGACCTTATGGCCGGCAGCACCGTCATCCACCAGAACATCTTCTGGAGCATCACATGGTAAAGACTGGTGGCTTATGTCTTCTGGATTTGGGTGATCTTCCCTGTTTTCCAAAATGGAAGAGGGGGTGCTTTTAGGCTGTCTAATTAGTATAAATATTTCCTTGTTTTTCAAGTCACTGTTCAAAGGTACGCCCAGCCAAGATACCAGGCAGCGTTGGAGCAGAGCATCATCACTCCTGCTATTAGCTGATAGATCTGGACCTTTGCCGGTTCCAGTAATTCACTCTTCGGCCTCTAGGGGACGCACAGGCGCAGCTACGCAGCGAGTTTGCACAAGAGGTGGCCTGAGGCTTTTCTGCAGCCTCTGCCTGCGGTTTGGAAATTCGATTTGGGGCTTTCAGTTACTGAGGGCTCTGCAGCTGTAGAAAAGCACCCCTGTTTGCCAACTTTCTGTCCCTTAAATAGTGAACAAAGATCTCTTGGTGATTGGGTGAGGTGGAAACTTTGCCAGAGCTTTGCCTGCGATCTTTTCTTGTGTAGTAAGCACAGAATTTTGCACTTTCTCATCTTTCCTGTGTTTGGGGCTTTGTTTTTCGTAGAAACTTAAACAAGATGGAGTTTTTCACGAAATAATACGTTTATTCAGAGTCGGGTACTTGAGATCGTGCAGTTTGTAATCTGTAGAAGAAAATTTCCTTTATCAATCACCTCTCTCCAAAAAAACCCAAATAAATGATGAACAGATAAATCCATAAATGAATGTACCTATTTAAATTTGCATTATATAATATGTATATTATTTAATATATTTCTATTAGTATGTGATATAAGTACATATTTGTTGGGAGAAATCCTATGGGAACACATATTGTATTGTATTTATTATATGTAATATATGTAGTAAAATATATATTAATTTATATATCTATATATTTACATAATGTTTTATATTTCATATATACATACAATATAATATATATTTCTTTTTTTTGAATTGGATATAACTTTCCTGTATTCATATATGAATACACCACAGTGAAATTCCACATCATGTAAAACCACAAGAATGGGATCCTAATAATAATAAGATATACTCCATGTATGAATAATAATACTCTATTGTCATATATATTTAAAAAAACAAGAAAATTCAAAACTATAAAAAAACTTCAGTGTTCAACTTCAGAGTCAGTTCTTCAACACAAAGAATTATGATTTGATATGATATAAAATAGATGATGTAATGTTATCAAAATTAGTTCTATGTTTCGGGGGTTCTTTCTTGTTTTTTAATTTTAATTTTTATTTCTAATTAGTTATACAAGACAGCAGAATGCATTTCAATTCATTGTACATGAACAAAGCACAACTTTTTATTTCTCTGGTTGTACATGATGTAGAGTCATACATTCCAGCGATTATGCATGTACCTAGGGTAATGATGTCCATCTTATTCCACCATCTTTTCCTCTTCCATGCCCCCTCCCTTCATTCCCCTCTGCCCAATCCAAAGTTCCTCCATTCTCCTGCCCCCTGCCCATTATGGATCAACATCCACATATCAGAGAAAATATTTGGCCTTTAGTCTTTTGGGATTGGCTTATTTCATTTAGCATGATATTCTCCACCTCCATCTATTTCCCATAAATGCCATAGTTTTATTCTCCTTTAAGTCTGAGTAATATTCTATTGTGTATATATACCAGAGTTTCTTTATCCATTCATCTATCGAGGGGCATGTAGGTTGGTTCCATAACTAAACTATTGTGACTGCTTCACTGTAGTATGATGATTTTTAAGTCCTTTTGGTATAGGCCAAGGAGTATATAATATATAAGTACAACATATAAATATATATTGTATTTCATTTATTATATGTAATTTATGTAATAAAACATTAATTTATATATCCATATATTTATATAATGTTTTATATTTCATATATACATAGAATATAATATATTTCAAATATATAACAATGATAATATATATTTTATATATATTTTTATATATCAATATAAATGTATACCATACTGTGTATTTTAATATAAATATAACAATAAATTATAAATATCAATAGTAAATATAAATTTAAATATATTACTGTGTAATACAAATGTAAATATGCAATATATTATAGAGAATATATATCTTTTGTTTCATATACATGTATTTTATATAAACATATTTTATTTTTATATATTTATTTACATGTGTATTATACATATAATATAAATTCATATATTTATATTGTTCAATACATATTTTATTTTATAGATTCATTTTTTATACATGTATTTTTGTATATCTGATGTCTATTCATATGCAATATACCTTTGTTTTCTTTTTATGACAAAAAAAATCACTAAATGGAACTTAACACTAACTGAACATGAGGGAAGGCATTGTTTCATTTCTGAAAAGAATCTCCAGGGTGCTATATAGTTTTCCTCCCTCTGAGCCAGGCTTTGCTCAGCAGTGAGAACCAGGGCTCTGCTACTTCCAATCTGGCAGCAAAATTCCTGTCGTAGAGTTTGCATTTCAGAAGGTGCGTGCATGGGAGATGCAGTTGAAACTCCTCTTGGCTTGATTTCCTTGAACTCTTACTATATGATTATATTTGTTATAGTAATACTTAAACACTATTATTTAATGTGTTCAGATTTTCAGTCAGTAATTTGGAGACTTTATTTTATTTGACTTTTACAGTTTCCTATATGACTAATGAAGTCATCTCAATTTTTTAAGAGAGGTGATGAAAATCTGATGTCATTTGGTTTCCCAAGAGTCTCAAATTTGACCAGAAAGCAGACCTTCCTTTTGCTTCCAATCTCCCCACCATTTAAATTTATTAACACTTTAATTGTGCAAATTAATTGGATTCATTGTGATATTTACATACATGAATACATTGTGCATTGGTCAGATCCTTCCACTCTTCTTCTACCTGTTCACTCTCCCATATCCCCTTCCTATTTCCCAGTAATGCCTCCTCTACTTTCAAGTTGCCTTTTTATTTATTTATTCTTAACTTCCTCAATGAGAGAGTACATGTGATACTTGCCTTTTTGTGGCTGGCTTATTTTACTTTATATGAAGTTCCCCAGTTCCACCCATTTTGCTGCAAATTACAGGATTTCACCCTTTTTATGGCTGAATAATACTCCATTCTGTCTACATACCATTCTTTATCCATTCATCTGTGAACAGGTAGCTAGGCTGATTTCACATCTTAGCTACAGTAAATAGTATGACAGTAAACATCGCATGAAAGTATCTCTTGTATGCTGATTTCATTTCCTTTCGATATATACCCAGTTAGTGAGAGAGCTGGATCATATGGTATTTCGATTTTTTTTAGTTTTTTGAGGAAACTCCATAATATTTTCTACCATGGCTCTACTAATGTACATTCCCACAGGTGGTGTATATATATTTTATAGCCATTCTAACAGGTGAGATAGTATCTCACGATAGTTTTGAATTGCATTTCCTTGATAGTTATTGGTATTGAGCATTTTGCATATATCTACTGACCACTTGTATGTTTTCTTTTGAGAAGTGTCTATTCAGATGATTTGTCCATTTTTAAAATTGGATTACTTATTTTTGTTAGGTTTTTCTAATATTAATATTCTGTATATTGATAGCTGACCAATATTTTTTCCCATTCTAGAGGTTGTTCCTTCACTCTGCTGATTGTTTCCTTGCTGTGCAGAATATTTCTAGTTTGATATAATTCCATTTGTCAATCCTTGCTTTTGTTTCCTGTGCTTTTAAAGTCCTATCTAGAAAATTATTGTCTGTATCAATATCTTGAAATGTGTCCCTTATATTTTCTTCTAGAAGTTTCAGAGCTTTAGGTCTACATTTAAGACTTTGATCAATTTCGAGTTGATTTTTGTAAAGTGTAATAGGGATAAACTTTCAATCTTCTGCACATGGATATCCATTTTTTTTCCAGCACCATTTGTTAAAGAGACTTTTCTTTCTATGATGTGTGTTTTGGCAACTTTGTTGAGAATCAGTTGACTGTAAATATATGAACTTATTTCTGGGTTCTCTATTCTGTTCCATTGATCTGTGTATCAATGATACCGTGTTGTTTTTGTTACTATGGCTTAGTAGTATGTCTTGAAATCAGGTAGTGTGATGCCTTCAGCTTTGTGTGGTTTTTGCTCAAGATTTCTTTGGCTATTCAGGAACTTTTGTACTTTCATATGAATTTTAGGATTATTTTTTCTAGTTCTGTGAAGAATGTCATTGGTATTTTAATAGAAATTGCACTGAATATGTAGATTTTTTTTCCAAAGTATGTACATTTTGACACTGTCAGGTTTTTCCAATCCATGAACTTGGGAAATCTTTCTATATTTTTGTGTCTCTGGTTTCTTTCTTCAGTGTTTTGTAATTTTCATTGTGGAGGTCTTTTACTTCCTTAAATAAGATCATTCCTAGATTGTGTGTGTGTGTGTGTGTGTGTGTGTGTGTGTGTGTGTGTGTATTGTGAATAGAATCTCTTTCATGATTTTTTTCAGTAAATTCATTATTGGTATTTCCATAAGCTACTGATTTTTATGTTGAGTTTGTATTCTGCTAATTTACTGAATTTGTTTATTTTGGTTTCATTTTGGGGATGCAAGGATGCTCCAACATATACAAATCAATAAATGTAATACATGACATAAACAGAATGAAACATAAAATTATATGATAATCTTAATAGATGCAGAAAAAGCATTTGATAAAAATTAACATACATTACATAATAAATCTCCTGAATAAATTAGTTGTGGGAAGATCATATATTATCATAAGAAGACTTTATATGGCAACCACATAAACCATAACCATAACCAACATCATACTAAAAAGAGAAAAACTGAAAACATTTCCTCTAAGATCAGGAACAAGACAAAGGTGTCTATTCTCACTGTTCTTATTCAACATATTTCTAGAAATTTTAGCCAGAGCAATTAGTCAATAGAAAAAAATAAAAGGCATACAAAAGGAGCCAAGTCATCCCTATTTGCAGATCATGTGACTCTATGCTTAGAAAAACCAATTCCAATCTTTATTATTGCTAAATACTTCCCTTAGATTCTCTGAGCATCCTAGCATTTAATTAATCATAATCATCTTTATTGTCTGTCTTCCCTCCTCCCTGGAGGACAATCATCATCCCTGACTTGTCCTTGAAGGCTCATTGTCAAGCATGTCATGACATATATGCAGTCAATGACTCTTTAGTGCCTGAAGAAGACAGCTGCTTTTGTTTTCAGGTTTTTTTTTTTTTTTTTTTTTTTTGGGCAGGGGGAGTGGTAAGGTTTTTTGAGTTCTTTATATATTCTAAATATTAATCTTCTGTCAGAAGAGTAACTAGCAAAGAATTTGTCCCATTATGTGGGATCTCTCTTCACATTCTTAATTGTTTCCCTTGCCGTGCAGAATTTTTTAACTTGAGGCCATCACATTAATTAACTCTTAGCATTATTTCCTGAGCTTTAGGAGTTCTATTGAGAAAGTTGTTGCCTAAGTCTATATGATGGAGTATTGACCCTTTATTTTCTTCTAGAAATTGCATAATTTCTGGTCTAATTCTTAGATTTTTTATCCAATTTGAGTTCATTTTTGTGCAGGATGAGTGATAGAATCTAGTATCATTCTTCCACATATGGATAACCAGTTTTCCCATCATCATCTGCTAAAAAGGCTGTCTTTTCTCTGAAGTATGTTTTTGGCACCTTTGTCAAGGATCAGATGACTGTAGATGTGCGGGTTTGTCTGTCTTTTGTACCATTAGTCTATGTGTCTGTTTTCATGCCAGTATTTGCAGTTTTTTGTTACTATAGTTCCGCAGTATAAATTTGAAGTCAGGTATTATAATGCCTCCAGCATTGCTTTTTTGGCTTAAAATTGCCTTGGCTATTTTTTGTCTTTTATTATTCCAAATCTTTTTTCCAGTTCTGTGAAGAATGTCATTGGTATTTTGATGGGGATTGCGTTGAATCTGTATATTGCTTTTCGTCGTATGGCCATTTTGACAATATTGGTTTTGCCTATCTGTGAATATGGGAGGTTTTTCTATCTTCTGAGATTTTCTTCTGAGATTTTCTTCAATTTCTTTCTTCAATGTTGTATAGTTTTCATTGTAGAGGTCTTTCATTTCCATGATTAGATTTATTCCTAATTTTGTTTTGTTTTGTTTTGAGGTTATTGCAAATGGAATTGATTTCCTGATTTTATTCTCAGCAGATTCACTGTTGATATATTCAGAAGGTATCAATTTTTGTATGTTGATTTTGTAACCTGCTACTTTGTTAATTTGTTTATTTGCTCTAGCAGTCTTTGGGTGGAGTGTTTTTGGATCTTCTAATTTAGGATCATATCATCTACAAACAGTGATAATTTGAATTTGACTTCCTTTCCTATGTTTATACACTTTATTTCCTTCTCTTGTCTAATTACTCTGGCTAGTATTTATAGCACCATATTAAGTAGGAGTGATGAAAATTCCAAATTTGAAAGGCAATGCTTTCAGGTTTTCCCCATTTACTGTGAGATTGTCTTTGGGTTTTTCATATATAGCCTTTATAATGTTGAAGTAGGTTCCTTCTATCCCTAATCTCTTTAGTGTTTTTATCATGAATGAGTGCTGGCTTTTCCCAAAGACCTTCTCTGCATCTACTAAAAAGATGAAGTGACTTTTGTTCTTAATTATATTTATGTGGTGAAGTACATTTATCGATTTGTATATATAAAGCCATTCTTGCATCAAATAAAACCACCTTGGTCATGATGTACAATCTCCTTAATATGCTGTTGAACATGATTTGCTAAAATTTTATTCAGGGTTTTTACATCTAAGCTCATCAGGGATATTGGTCTGTAGTCTTCTTTCCTTGATGTGTTCTTATCTGGTTTTGATATGAGTGCAATATTAGTTTCATAGAATGAATTTGGAAGTGTTCCATCTGTTTCTGTTTTATGGAATAATTTTCTTGGACTTTTCTTTGTTGAAAGGCTTTTAATTGCTGTTTCAATTTCATTACCTAATATTAGTCTGTTTAGGTTTTCTACATATTCTTGGTTCAGTTTGAGAAGGTCATATGTGTCCAGAAATGTATCCATTTTTTCTAGGTTTTACAACTTATTGGAGTATATGTTTCCAAAATAGTTCCTAGTAATCTGTTATATTTCTGTGATGTCTGTGATGATTTCTCCTTTTTTATCTCAATTTTATTAATTTGGATTTCCTCTTTCTTTTGGTTAGTTTGGCTTAGAGCTTATCAATCTTGTTTATCTTTTCAAAGAACCAACTCTGTTTCATTGATCCTTTGCATTTTTTAATCCTCATTTTCATTGATTTTGACTCTGATCTTAATTATTTCCTTCCTGCTACTGGTTTTGAAATTAGTTTGTCTTTCTTTTTAAAGGGCCTTGAAATGTATCATTAGGTTGTTTATTTAGGATTAATTTTTTTTTTATGTAGACACTCATAACTAAAAACTTCCCCTTAGAACAGGCTTCATGGTCTTCCAGAAGTTCTGGCATGTTGTATCACTATTCTAACTTGAGTCTAAGAATTTAAAATTTCTCCTCTGATTCTATCACTGATTCACCATTTGAAAGTGTATTGTTCTATCTCCATGTGTTGCTATATTTTCTATAGATTTTTTATGTTGATTTGTAATTGCATTCCATTATGATCTGATAAGCTGTAAGGGATTAAAACCTTTTTTTTTTTATGTCCTAAGAGTTGTTTTGTGGACTAATATACAGTCTATTTTGGAGAAGTTTCCATGAGCCACTGACAAAAACTGTATTCAGCTGTTGTTGGATGAGATATTCTATAGATGTCTATTGAGCATATTTGATTTATAATATTTTTTGAGTTCAAAAAAATCTTTACTAAAGTTACATCTGGATGACCTATTTAATGGTAAGAGGTGTGCTGAACTCACTTAGTATTAATTGTATTGGGGTCTATCTGAGGTTTCAGTTGGAGTAGTGTCTCCTTTATTAAATTAGTTGTACCCATGTTTAGGGCATAAATATTTATCATTTGAAGCATAAATATTTTATTGTTATATATTCTTGTTGGATTGTTCTCTTTATCAGTATGAAGCATCCTTCTTTGTCTCATCTAATTTTGGTTTGATGTCTAGTTTGTCATATGAGCATAGCTACTCCTGTTCCCTTTACATGGTATATCAATTTCTATCCTTTCACTTTCAGCCTGTGACCATCTTTGACTTTAAGGTGAGTCTCTTGCAAACAATATATAGTTTGTCTTGTTCTTTAATACATTCGTCTGGCCTATGTCTTTTCATTGGAGAGTTAAGACCATTTATATTCAATGATATTATAGAGACATGTTTAACAATTCCTGCCATTTTGATTTCTTTGTAATATTTAATAGTGCCCTGTGTCCATTTACTTAGCTACTCTAAAAATGAGACAAGTTCATTTGTGAGCACTTGGGTTTATTTTTTATTTCTTCTGTGTGGAGTATTTCTGTAAGTACTGACTGCTGGCTTAGTAGTCATGAATTCTTTTAGTTTCTGCTTATCTTGGAAGGTTTTTATTTCTCTTCAACTTTTAAGGATAGTTTTGTTGGATATAGCAGTATTGATTGATAGTTATTTTCTTTCAGAACTTTGAACACATTGTTTCAAGCCCTGTGGGCTTGTAGATTTTGTGCTGAGAAAACAGAAGTGATTCTGATTGACTTGCATCTAACTGTGACCTGATATTTTTCTCTTGAGGCTTTTAAAATTCTATTCTAATTTTGTATGTTAGGTATTTTAATTGTATCATTGAGAGGTTCTTTTTTGATCTTGTTTATTTGAGGTTCTGAATGCATCCTGTATCTGGATGTCTATCTCATTCTCCAGGTTTGGAAAATTTTCTGTTATTATTTCCCTAACAAGGTTATACATCTCACAAACCTGTGTCTCACAAGCCTTCTCAATTCTAATTGATTCTTCAATTTGGTCTCTTAAACAAAGTGACCCAGAGTTCTCATATGTTTGGATCATGGTTACTTATTTTCTTTAATATTGTCTGAATATTCAAGGCTGGTCACTCAGTCTTCCAGCTCCGAGATTCTGTCTTCAGCATGGTCTACTCTGTTAAAGAGACTTTCAACTGAACATTTTATTTGATTTATTGTGTCTTTTATTTCCAAGATTTCTTATTGGTTCTTTTTCAATATCTCTATCTCCTTATTGAATTTCTCATTCATATCATGTATTGACTTACTTAATTCATTCAGTTATTTTTCTGTGTTGGAATTCATTGATCATTTTAATAATCTTCTTAAAATTTTTATCTGATATTTAATCTACTTTAATATTTGAATTATGAACTTCATGAGGTGTTGTGTTACCTCACTTTTTTATATTTCTTGTATCCCTGTGTTGGGTTTTATACACCTTTTGGGGTGTATTTCTCTTCTACTCTTATATGTGGATCTTTTTATGGTATAGCCTTCTCCTGATAGAGTCCTACAGTGATGCAGATTGAGATCTCCTTGTGGATGTAGTATCCACAGCCTTTGTGTTAATTCATTTTTTGCTGTAGTAGTGGATGTCTGTGAGTGGGACCTGGAGCCCACCCCTAGCCATTTCTACTTGGAGCCTGGTCATTAGTGTGGGTTTTTGTCTCTTCTATTCTTTGTATTAAAGTATAGCTGAAGTTTGAATGTTGTTAATTTGTGTGTGGATGGAGCAAGGTGCACTATCTTTTGGATGAATATAATTCAGCAGCAGTTTTCTATCCTGTGAACTTTAGTACACCTGTAGGTTTCCAGCCTTCACAGAATAGGGGGAAACAAACAATAGCAACAACCTGTGCAAATAATATACATCCTTAAAATAAATACCCAGTTCCTTCTATGACATCTGCAATGTTAATTGCCACAGAAAACAGGAATGGTGGGATTAGCAATTGCCAACAGCAAAAATAATAAGTAAGCATGAACTAGATCTGGCATTAAAGAAAACAGCAGGAGTCAACTATGCCAGTCACAGTAGTAATAATTACAACAGGATAAATGGTGGACATAGGAGTAAAATAAACCAATTAGTTCTAAAAGATGGCAAAAATACAGTTCACTAAAAGAAAAGATAATGTAACAGGAAGGTAGAAGAGAATTTACAATTTCAAAAAGTGAGGAGAGAATGCAAATGAGATGTAGCAGGTGGTGGTTTTGAAGAAGGAGGAAGAAAAATAGGGAAGCAAAGTAAAGAGAGTTACTAGCTATTAGCAGGAGGAGAAAAGAAAGGAAACAAACAAATGAAAACAGAACAAAATCAAAATAAGCGAAGAGCTCTAACCCTCAAAAGATCAGACAAAGAAAAATAACTATATTTTTAAAATGCTAAAAGTGAGGGGAAAAGAAATATATATGTATATGTATATATGTTCATGAACCAATCAGCACAACACACACACACACACACACACACACACACAAATAAAGGAATTATCTCTACCAAGATGGTTAAGAGTTGACAAGAATTAATAGTCTATGTCTAACTGTCTTTCTTCTCATTTCTTCTTGGGCTATGTACTCGGGGCAAGGGAGTGGGCTGTGGATTGTTAACCCCTTTCTTTGTTTTTGTGTTGCTCACCAGGCTGCCAGTTGGAGTGGCTTAAGACTCAATCTGGTTGAAACAGCTCTCAGATTCCCTTCTTACCCACATAAAGTAGGATAGGGGGAGAAGTACTGTCAGTTGGAATTTTGCCTGCATAGACCAAATTTACACACTCCCAGGGTGGGGCTGCTGCACAGTTCTATGAGTGAAGTTCTAGGGATTTTTGGTCTAATTGGGGCTTTGTTGGGTGGTATCTACTCTGAAGAGATTAGATCCACATACTCATAATGTCCAGCAATTGCCAATCTCTGCCAGGAGTCTAGATCTCAAGCAGGGGAGCCAATCTTCCACATACTCTGCTGCCCACAAACATAGCCTTCCCAGGCTTAGTTCCTGAAAGTTTTCACACCTGCCTGTTCAGAATCCCAAACCACTTCTTCTGGTCATGTGAGTCTCCAGACTCAAAGGAGAAGCAAGTTGGATTGCCCTTCATTTTTTTTATTTGACTTCCCCTGGGTACAAGTTTCTCTGTGCCTGTTTTGCTCATGTCCTGCTAGGTATGCCCTAGGCTGCACAGTGTGCATTTGCCAGGACAGTGTCTCTGCAGCAGTAGCTGCAGCATGGCTGGCAGCCTCAAGATGGCTCCTGCCTCAGCTCCCCATGACCAGTTGAGAAACACAGAGCACTTTTCAAACACCAGTTCATGGTGCAACCCCTGGATCAATTACATTTAGGCTGCTTTTCTAATCTCATTTTGTTTTTTTCATACCAAGTCTGTTGGTTGTGTTTCTGTTTTCCCTGTCTCTGTGGTGAACCAGTGCTGCTGTTGCTGCCACCACAGGCTTGGTTCCGATGCACTCTTTCTTCTTTGTTCAATGTACCCAGGTTTCTGAGTCCTCAAGATGCTCTGACTTTCCAATATTGAATTTTAGTGAAATCCCTCTTTCACCCACCTTGCTGAGAAGAGTACTCCTGCTGCTTGAATCCTGAGCCAAGGAGTAATTCAGAAGGCAGACTTCTAATCCCCCATCTTGAATCTGCTCTCTATGGTATGATTTTCTATGGATTATGTCAGAAAACACAAGCTAAGGCTCCTGTTTAAAACTGGTGGAGTAAATCAAACCTGGTACATTAGCTCCTTAGGAGGGAAATGCAGATATGTGAAGTAGTATTTCTGAGCAATTTAAGAAGTATGACATCTAGGATCAAATCTCTACGTGTTATTATTATAAAGAAAAACAATTATTTTAAAAGAGTGAGATTGAGACTCAAATTTTTGTTTCAACATTGGGTCTCATTTGAAAGAATTACATAGAGGGAAGTGAGGGGGGTATAAAAAATGGTGGAATGAAAAAGACATCATTACCCTATGTACATGTATGATTACACGAATGGTATGAGTTTACATCACGTACATAGAAACGAAATGATGTACCCCATTTGTGTACAATGAATCAAAATGCAGTCTGTACAAAATTTTTAAAAACTAAGTAAATTTAAAAAATGAAAAAAAAAAAAAGAACTGGCCAAGAAAACTTTAGTTAGTTTCTCACTGTAAGCTAGAGATTGTATAGGTTACTGAGATTCTTGTGAAATGGAAATCTATGCAAGAAGACTATTCAAATGTCATATATCATCATTTTTGAAGATAGTGATTTTTCTCCAACACATATGCTTAAAATAGATACAAATGCACAGGACTTCAGGCTTTATAGTATTTCTAAAAAGCTGAAGAAATAATGTGCAATTGAGGCTTTGGTTAGAACGATGGGGTAAAATCAAAGATTACTTTGTTTTCATTCCTAAAGCTCAGCAACTGCACCATGTGATTCTTCTAGAAAAAAACTGCTGCAGGGTTTTATTCTCACTACTATTGATTCTCTCTTTTTTTTATTGTCCCCATGGAAAATGTTATTAAGATCTTATTATCATTATCCTTCATTTGCTTAACGTTTGCTACCTTGAATTGGAAGGACTAACCATAAATTATTAAAAAGTATTATTTAAAATCTATGTATCAATAAATTTGAAGGAAATACGAAAAAAATAAAATTTCTGTCAGTTTGTATATTAACTTCCACTGTAATAATACAAAAGAAGTATTGAGGTCATGATTTTATATAAGGCCACTAAGTAGAAAAGTGAAAACTAAGAGTTGGGATAAATACAAAAACAGAAAATCCTGGCCTTGGAGCATAAAGGTTCACAGTCCAGATATATTCCACTAATGTGCCTGCCAAACTTTTCACTCACAACTCTGAGGACAATGTTCCCTAGTTCTTTCTGTACCCTTAACAGTGACAGGGCCCAAAGCCATGCCCTCTCAAATTAGGAGACCTTCATAATTTTATGTCAACTTAGGAGAATTTTTTTTTTTTTTAATTTCCTATGTGAAGTACAAGAACGCTTTCAGGTCCTAGCCCCACAACTCGAAGCAAATGTATGGTAGTGAATTGCAAAAGGTTCAGGCTACTTCTGTTCTCCATGGTGTGATCCAGCAGATTTTCAACTTTTTCTACATGAAGGACTGAAATTCTTAATGACTTAGTAAGTAAGTAGTTGGAATTGCTGTAGGCATATTTGGTATAGGAAAAGAAAGAGACCTTAAGCTTGAGGGTATCAGCCTGGCCAGGGATCGGTATTCCCTGGGGAACTAGTATCCTTTTGAACAATAAAGTATCCAGCTGCTATGCTGGTGACATTGTCAGACTGAAAGTTAAGAAGGGAAAATCAGTAAGTGCTTTCTCTTTATTAACAACTCATTGGAAATTCCAGGAGGTTGGAAAGGAGACTTTAGACCTGATTTTGACCAATTAGATCTCACGTATTAATATACTGCCTCAAGCTTACCAAGATTCATTCAATTAAAACAAAATTTGCTTCTATTATAACATGTATTGAGTTGTTTCCATTAGATTGTTTTTAAAATGTACTTTTGAACAGAAATAGAGTTTTTAATATGTAAAAATGAAAACATAATTGCTATATTTGCAAAATTTCTCCTTTGTAAATATGATAAGTCATGCCTCCTGGTTTCTTTTGCTTGGAGAGGGTGAGGAAGTTAAATCTATATTGTAAAAGTTTGGTCTTACTCATACTGTTGAAGAAATATGATGTATCCTAAAATCTAATTTGCTTTCGAATTCAAAAGGAATGTTAATTCCACTTATTCATAAATATTTTAAGTTATTTCTGCTCTAGGCAATTTACTTATCCTTGTGACTCTATTGGTAAATTAAATAAAGATTGTATGTTTTTTAATGAAGTACTCAGAGAAGACAGCTCTAAATAAGAAGTAATTAGGTAGAAACCCTTTCTTGGGCTATTAAAGAGATGAACAAGAGATTGTGACAGATTAAATCAACTGAAGTGAATTCAGTTTTACTTCTGGTTTCTTAGGGTAATCATATTTGATGGTTGTTAATTCAATTTTAGCAGTTGCATGAACTAGAAACCAAAGGGAAACATAAAATCATTCACCCTGAAACTTTAGTGAATACATTTGCTCTATCCCTTCTAGTTGCCAGCAGCGTAATGAGTGACAGGTATAGTGAAAAAAGCAGACACACTCCCTGCTGTCACAGAACTTCCAGTCTTGAGGGGATAGAGGCAGGAAAGCATTCACTTAGTCACGTGAGTGACTGTCATGAAGAAGTTCAGGATACTAGGAGCATGCAGGAGTTGTATAAATCAGGGAAAGCCCATCCAGAAGTGACTGCTAAGCTGGCATCTCAAGAATATTCAGAAGTTAGCCACATAAATACCCGATGCTCAAAGTGGTCAGAAACAGGGAGCAGTGAATGTCAAAGTGTAGTGGCTAGAGGGAGCATGCAGGATCAAAGAGTAAAAGAAAATTAGAAATCTATAGAGATGGAGCTGGAGAGGGGAGTAGAAGTTAGAAGCAGAGGTTACGTTATAAAAGGCTTTGCGAGCAATCAGGATTGTAATTTACAGAAATGGTCATTTGAAATATTGAAATGTTTCAAACAAGGCATTGATGTAACCAAACACACATTAGAAAGACTCTTCCATTTGTTTACAATAAAAAAAAAAAAAAGAAAGAAAGAAAGACTCTTCCACCTGTGTTTAAAAAAACTACATTGGGGTTTTGTTGCACATATTGTATAGAAAAGAGGACAGTGGATCCACTAGGAAATAGTAACCAAAGAACTAAATAAGTTCAGAAGATATGCATGAGGTTGTCTTAGTATAGATGAATGTAAGGCTGATTACTAAATGGTGGTAATAAAAAGATGAGGTGCTTGCTGAATTCTAGGGGTACCTTAGAAAAACAACATAAGCCAGAAAACTACACTTATCACCACTTTTTAAAAAATAATGCATTTTTAACACACAGAATGATTATTTCATTGTGGCTTCTTTGTACATGTAAACCATACTTGGATCCTGCTAGCAAAACTGGAAGGAACTGCCATTCTTTAACGCCACTTCTCTCTGGCCACTATCAGCACAAATATGGCTGGAAGGTTACCCCTTCTTTTCCTAGAATTGTAATGAAGTCCATTAGCTATTGACCCCTAGGAACAGATTTCCTAGTGATTTTTACTTGGTAGTCAAACCAATTAAGGTTTCTTAACTTTGCAATAAGTGGAAGCAATCTCAATGAAGAACCATGACAAAATGCAGAAGGGAGTAGGAAGGGAATTTTTTATAGAGGTTGGACTTGCCCTGAAAGATTCTAAGGAAGCAACATGATAAAAAGGTGTTAGCTCTGGGTTAAAGTGTTTGAGTTAATGAGTATGGACTAGTGTTTATTCTGAAATTTCTATGAACACATTGGAGTTGGGGAAGTCATTGGAAGAAAGCAGCAACCACTCAAAGGCTGAGAGGGTAGTTGTTATCGGCTGCAGTCCTTTCAAAATACTGTGGTAGGTCTTGTTTCAGTTAATTTTTTTGTGCTGTTTGACAGAATACCCAAAAAGAACAACTTAGAGGAGGAAAAGTTTGTTTGGGGCTCACAGTTTCAGAGGTTTCAGTCAACAGACCACCTATTCCATTGCTCTGGGCCCAAGTTCGGGCAGAACATCATGATAGAAGGGTGAGCAGAGGAAATCTGCTCAGTTGATGGTGGAATCAAAAAGCAGAGAAAGAAGGAAGGGAAGGGGCCACAGGTAAGGTGAATCCTTCCAAGGCACACTCCCAGTGACCTACCTCTTCCAGACACTTCCCATCTGCCTAGAGTTACCACCCAGCCATACAAATGAGGATGAACTGATTCAGATTCTTCTCTCATGATCTAGTCATTTTACCTCTGAATATCTGCATTAACAGGAGCTTTTGGGGGGACACCTCATATTCAAATCATAACAGCTCTGTTATGAATATCACAGGGAATTCACAAACAGGACTAAAAGGGAGAATTGTACTCCTGTTTCCTTGGAAATTATAATGCTAGAATAAATGTGGAATGTAGTATATGAGCTTCACTAATTAAGTTTTGCATCAAGGTTGGAAAGCAGGGTTGCTGCTGTTTTATCGAAGTAACAGATACTTTGGGTTCAGATACTTCAGGCAAGAGGAGGAGGATAAATCAATCAAGAACTTAGACTGTAATGTTAGAGAACAAGTTTCCCTGCATTGTTCTTGATATTAATTAATAAAACAGTTATGAACAGTTAAAACAGTTTAACAGTTTTACAAGTTAAATTCCAGTTTGGGGAGGAGCACAAAATTGTTGTAACTCTGATTTAGGTTAGATCTGAAATGTTAATCATTCATGGAGATAGACAAAGGTTGTTACCAGAGTACAACTGGATATTGCTGAGACTTTTTTCTGGGATCCTGAAAGCCAGGAGTAGGATGGTAAGACAGCAAAGAGTATTGAAGCAAAGTTAAAACATTATCTCTGTGTAGAAATGAAGCATAGGAGTAGGTAGGTTATAAATTTTCCTGTGCCTAATACCACTATCTACAGTCATCTCTCTAATAGCATCCAGTTATTTGTACAATTAAGAATTTAAAAACTCCACATTCTCCAAATAGGAGGAATGGCTTTCATTCAGCAACATGACCAAAATAACAAATACCGCAGGAAAGACTGATTATGGATCAGGAGACTGATTAGACATTTTAATGTTGTAGCTTAAAAAAAAAAAAAAGATAGAAAACCAACTAGCCAGTGAATTATTTGTAGTTCAAAATTTGTTAGTAAGTGTAGTAAGAAGGCTTTCATTGTTATTTTCATGAACACAATACCCTTCCTGCTCCTACGTCTCTGCAAGATCAAGGCTACAGCAGTCAGTCTTAAGTCATTCTCAAAACTATAATCCTGATTGCTCCCTAGAGTCTGATGAGCTTCTCTATCTTTTCTACTCCAGTAGACTCCTATCTCTAGAGTGTCAACTGGAAGAACATCAGGGTTAGTGTCCAGCAGGATATCCAAAATCCATTTCTAGACATTGAATAAGTTGGCTAAGTTGAGAAGCATCTACTTGGGCTTGGTCTGCAAAGAGGCATTCCCAAATGACAGCCAGGAAATTGTTTCACATGGTTGAACTAGCTACAGGTTAAGTGATGAACTGAATGGGAAGTATAGATATCATAGCTCAAGAAGTAAACAAAGTAGACATTATCAGAATCCATAACTTTCTTCCTTGAAGAATAAAGCAAATTAAGTCTAGGTAATGGATTACTAATGGAGAGGTAGCCTTGAAGGTTAGAAAATTCTCTTTCCTCAATCTTTGAGCTTAAGTGATGCCTCCAAATTAGTGTGTGGGAGGGACAGGGAAGAAGAGGTGAAGGTATGGAAAGTTTGGTGAAGTTTACTTTGTGATTTCTTCATCTGAAGAAGAATGGAAAGATTAATATATAAAAGAGAACTGAAGTAAACACTACCTGACTGATAGAAATAAATGTTTTACTGATTTAAGCTAGGATTTCATATTGAGTATGCCTGGGTTCTTGATTTAACATGAATTAAAAGCAGTTTTTAATGGGTTACCAATTCTTGGCTGAAAGAGTGTTTTGGCTTCCAAGTGATAAAAGTATACTCCTGAAGTAAAAAAAAAAAAAAAAAAAAAATTGAACCAATAGAAGTCAACTTCCCCCTATAACCACACAAATATGTACTATGCCAACTGTGTCTTGCGTAAAATGGAGGCAAAGAAGGCTAAAACTCTGTTTAAGATGCTATAAGGCTCTATTTTAACAGCATTCTGGAAGATGGACCAGTGGAGAGCAAGACATTCTCCAGGGACTGACTTAGGAAGTATACAATGAAATATCTAAAGGTTGGATCCCTTTGCTGTTGTCATTAGCTTTATACTCATCTTATTTAAATATTGTGTGAAACTAACCTTGTTCATTCAGTTCTGTGTAAGAAATAAATATGGGGCTATGTGAATTCTTGATGTTCTTCGAACTCTGTTAAGAGATCACCTGTTTTTAGTCTCATCCATCCTGAGGGTAGGAATGAGAATATTTTGCTGAGACACTGTTCTGGAGAATGAAGAAACAGCTAGTTGAACACTTGTACTATTCACATAGCAATGAAACAGGCTTTCTTTGATCCCACTGATGATACTAAGAAATATTTGGGTTAGCTGATATTGAAGCCATTTTATCATACATGTGTGTGCTATGTATGCAAGTCTCTGTTGGACTCAGTGAAACCTAAGTGGCTACAGCAGAAATTATTTAAAAATTATGAGGCGGTCAGATTTACTTATTCTTGGACATACTGCATTACATCCTTAATGTGATTGAAAAGATTTACTTTTTTTGTGATAGGGATCACTGCTAAAAGGTAAAAATAAAAAAGGTATGCAGAATCAAGTTTAAAAAAACAGCAAGTAGTGAGTATGAATGTGTAGAATCTGCATGAAATGTTGCAGATTTTCTATTCAAATTATATGAATTTAGTGATAAAAGGTCAAAATTTAAATCTACTTTTTATGTAATATCAAAAATATTCTTCTGAATATTTAACCTACAATTTACCAAATTACTGCAGTTTTTTGTATTTACATACATAATTGATATTATTGGAGAGCCTTTAACTGTCACATACCCTATAACTTTTTCTGATTTTTGTTACTACTGTTTGTTTAAAGGAGGAAACATTTTCTGAAATCTAGCTAAATAAGGACTTTCAATTTAAACCAGCAGATGGCAGAATAACATTGGCTTCCTGAAAGCAGCTGCCCAGAGATGACAAAAAAAACAGAACCAGCTATTCTTTAAGTGTATCTGGTTAATGAAAACAACTTCAATAGTCCTGCAGCATGTTCAGTAATCCTTAACGAATATTTAAATCATTTTTAAACCATCATCCAGTCATATAAATACATGCTCAAAAAAGGGATATTAGAGGACACAGATCAGGTATCAAAATAAGGCTGAGATTTAAACCAAAATTCTATCCATAGTTCAACCAATTGCAAGAAATTCTGAAAGACCTTAGGGTAAGTTTGCCTCTCTAAACTTCAGTTTTCCATTTATCAGTAGGGTTTGTGGGGGTTATTATAATTGTATCTGTAAGAAGTCTGAATTTGTGTAAAAATAAAATGTTTTTCTTAATGTACTTGCATTGATAATTAGGAAAAAACACCTTACTAATTATTTTCTAATGTCTTTAGATTAAAAAAAGTAAAAGTCATGATAGTCTGTATCTTTGGAAGTTATACTTTTTTTTTTAATCATAAACTTTTAGTTTAGGGCCTGGCATATTTAAAAAAACTACTTGAAAATGCCATATGTATATTCAGTATTCACTGATACTATCTTTGATGTGTGGAATCAGGAATAATCTTTTATTTACTTTGGTTTCCCCTGTACTCTTTACAAAAGACACAACCTATTTTTGTATCAGAAAGGTGAACAAGAGATACTTTCTGTTTTGCTACTCTTCTTTAAATATTTTTTCACAGTCTAAAAATTTCCTTAAATTACCACTTATGAAAATAAATCTCTTTCTAGTCAACCATTTCAAAGTCACTTTGTAAAGTCAATATATCTATCTATATAAAGAAGGAGTTTAATTGGTATTAGCAGCACAGCATCAGTCAGCTACTTGTATGGTTGCCAACAGATCTGTCAATGACAGAAAACTGGCAAGTAAAAAGATGAGAGGGAGGTGGGATGTGTCAGGCTGGGAGGCGACGTAGATGGAGCAGTTAACTTACCTGGTTATATACTTAATTTCAAAGCAGCAGAGTCAAATAGAATAGAAAGTGAAAATATTTTTCCAATAAAATAAAAAGCTTACACAGAATAGAAAATGAGCAGGGCAATATCACCTTGGCATGTCAGAATTAGCACTGAAAAAGTAATACAACAATATTACATTAAAAATAAAACATAGCAAAGTTATCCCCAAAAGGTCAAAAAGCAAAAAAGATGGACAAGTCTGATTTCAAAAATTAATTGAACAGCCCAATGTTTGTTAAACTATAATAGATTGAAAAAAATTAATGCAAGAAATTGCCAGTTAAATTATATTTATTATATAAAGAAATCCTGTAACTTGGTATGAAAAACAAAGCAACTCTAATAGGTATCACAAAAAGGACATGAACATTTGACCAAAGAGGAAACACAGCTATCCAAAATACATAAATATTCACTCTCATTAATAATCAAAGAAATGACTGGGATGCCACTTCTTGCTTATTCAACACACAGTTAATAGCAATTTCTACTTTTTTTATTTTCTAATGTACTGAAATGTGCTATTTTAGTAATAAAAAACTGAGTCATTAAAAAAACATAGAAAATATGAAAATTTCTGCCAAAGCAGAAATCATAAAAAGCATTAAAATGAATCAAAACTCGTGTGGGCAGTAAGTAATGTTCAGATCCCTGGAAGCCAATTCCTTTGCCTTGTTTCCTGAGTTTTATTATGGAATTGTCAAAAAAGAGAAAATTGTTCTTGTTTTATACCCTGACAATCTCCAACTATAGAATGATATAGAGATAGATTTATATCTATCTACACAATTTTTTTTTCTTCAAGTAGACAATTATTCCAGGAAGATACTCTGGGATCACTCATTACAAAGGACTCTTATAATTCCACTTGCTGGTAAAGTCCTACTAAAATTTCCCCATGTAATCATCAACCAGTTGGTATACTCTTGAATATAAAAGATCTAGTTTAGGGCTGCCTGCAAGGCAACAGTGTTTTTACATTAGACTTTCTGTAGCTGGCTTCTTAGGGAATCTGAAGTTGGTCCTGTCCTTGAGACATGGCTGAAAGGACATTTTTCTGATTTGATGCAGAAGACAGTGCATCTCCTGCTTGCTCAGATCATAGCCGTGAGGCAGATCACACAGCTCAGTATGCACATGGGCTAAAGCAGCACCAGGACAAGCAACACCAATTACAAAATAATCATGTCAGAATGACTAAGTTGGGAGACGGAATTTAAAATCCTACAGCTGTACAGAACCCTTCCATCTTTGCTTTTTCTGTACCATAAATTTTACAGAAAAGGTAGAAGAAAGCAGAGTTCAATTGACTGATTAAAACCAACTCTGAAAACTTTTTGCTAAATAATCAGTATAAAGGCAACTCTACAGAAAACAATATATAAGTAGAAAATGTAAGCTTCATCTGAAGTAACGATTTAGTTCAATGACAAATCTGGTTGTCAATTTAATATACTGTAGCCCTTAGCTATCTAAATTCTATATATGACTACAACATTCTCTGGTAATGAATTCCCATTTAAATAAAAACAGCTACTGTGTCAAAGAAGAAATATTAAGAACAATTTTACCATAGTTGAACTGCTAATCTTTTATACATACACAAAATTCTATGTGTATATTTATACACATACACATGAATGTGTGCGTGCATGTTTATCTGTGTTGTATGTATACCTTTAATCTCTTTTTTTTTCTATAGAGATTCCAAATCCTGACTTAGGGATATTTCTTCTGGTTAATCTTTTTATTACTTCTTCTGTTTGCCTAAGAAACTACATATTCTGAGTGCAAACCACATAACCTAAACAATCGATGGATATGCCAAAAACTATGCAAAGAGGAAGCTAATAACACTTGACAACCTCTTGTATATTAATTTAGAGTAAGTGGCTTCCCTTTGATGTTTTTCAGTCAGAAGAAAACTTTTAACTTTGAAGCATAATGGACATAATTACACATTTACTACAGTGACCTATAATTTGACTAATGTAACACCACAAAAAGACATCTAAACGTTTTTCTATTTTTTTTTTCATGTAACAGCTGATATGCTTAATACATTTTCAGTATGCACTTGTTTGATAAAACATACTAAGCCAAACAAGACAAATAACATGTTACCTTTTTGTCTAATAACTGTACCAATCATTATAAGAAGATACAATTAAAGGGAAGTATGTCATCATCCATGATGCACAGCAAAAGTATTACACCTTGGACCTAAGAATGATCTGCTGGTGCTGAAAGAGGCGATTCTCTAGAAGGTGACCCAGGGTTTTCTTCAGGTGGAAAAACTGTGAGGGTACAAGCTCGAATGCCACCAAGTGACTCTGGAAGATCAAAAACTTTATGCCACTCATCCTTTTCTGGGTCATATTTCTGGACAATTTCTACCATACAACGATTATTCCAAGAATATCCACCAACGACATAGATTTTATTTTCAAAAACAGCAACTCCAACATCACTTTGACCTCTTAACATAGCAGCAATTGGTGTCCACTGGTCAAGGGTTGGTGAATAGTATTCACAGCTTAGAACATCGTCATAATCACTTGTTCCTCTGAAATGGTTGCCACCAATGACATAGAGCTTGTCTCCAACTGTACACATGCAATGCAGACCTCTGACTGTAGTCATTGGAGCCTTCTGTGTCCATTTATCTGTATCTGGGTCAAAGCACATGAGCTCATTTTGAAAGGTGTCATGGGTAATTCCTCCTGAAATATACATTAAGCCTCCATATACTGTTCCAGCATGGCCATAGTGTGGTTCACTCATTTTTGCAACATAGCTCCATTCATTCATTCGTGGATTGTAACATTCTACTGTGGCCAACTCACCAGCTGCACTGCGCCCACCAACTGCATACAATGTCCTTTGAGGGCACTCAAGTGGAAGAATGTACGCTTTTCATTTAATGATGCCACCTGCATCCATTTATTATAGCGAGGATCAAATCTGAAAACTGTATCAACAGCAGTTTTTCCTTTCGTATCATAATTACTCTGACCACCAACTACATAAAGGAAGTTTCCAATGACAGCAATGCCATGCTGGTAACGAGGAGCATCCATTGGAGCTAAAGATCTCCACTCCTGTGCCCTTTCATCATACATTCGTAATTCTTTACTGACAACCAGCTGCTGCCTCAAAACTCCTCCTAATGTAACCAAGTGAGTGGAGTCAGATCGAATGGCAGTTCTGTCTGACTGCATCACTGGCTGCATATATGGCATCATTTGGTAATTGCTGGCTTCCAAAAGCAAATTCACACAGGTATTGTCAGTTCTCATGAAATCTACTGTCTGCACGTAGTTGATGAGGTCCTGTGGTGTCATTAGTGGAAATCGAATATTCTTCATTAATTTTGCAGCATAATCCATTCGAGGATCTTCCAACCTCAGCCAGCGGCAGGCAGCCTTGAAGAGTTCAAGTTCAGTGCAGTGTTTAAGACTATTACTGGAAAGCACAAAGGCAAGCCGTTCAAAAGGGAGTTTTAGAAATTCCCCTGTACTCAATAAAGCAGGAAAGTTCTTCAGGATGAAATTATTAACATATTTATCCACTTCTATAAGATTGTAGGTGTTAGCAATCCGTCCAACTTCAACGCAGTTATCTAAAGAGACTCCAGATATAAGAAATACTTTACAGAAGTCCAAAACAGGTAAAATTTGTAAAAAGCTGGCAGCTTCAAGTGTGTCCTGAAGATTGTCCATATTAAGAGAAAGCTTTGCAGTATAAATAAAATCAATGATTTTTTTCAGACCAACCTTGTTCACCCCATGAAGCTTAATGCACATTAAATCTTGTTCTTTCATTCCACCAGTGAACATTGCCTTGAAATAATCACTAGCAGACGCCATCATAGCTCTGTGAACAGGGAAGATTTCATCTCCATCACCAGGTACCAGAGTCACATCACAAAGCAATCCTTCTAATCTAAGCTGATCAAAGCCTTGCAATACCACCGAACTGTGAGTATTGCTGGTAAAAAATCTTGTGGTTCCAGCCTTGCAAGGCTGCAAGTGGGCAGAGACGCCCATTTCTCCGTTACCAAGAGACACTTTCATGTGAAAGCCTTGCTTGTGCACGGAGAGGTGTGCTAGACAAAGAAGTTAGAACTGAATGTTTTACAGGTAACAAGTGTGTCCAAGAGCCTGCAAGCTCGCTTTCCTTATCAAGGGCAAGCAGTCACTGCGGCACCCCTCGGGACACACCAGTCACTCATCCACCAAAAACTGTCCTGAAGCAGGACCACAATGGACTGTGGACCTCAAATCTGATTGTTAGGCTGATGATTCATCACCCGAAGGCAGTTAAATGACCCGGTTCACCTCGTCTGGCCTGCGCTGCGGCTCCTTCAACAGTTGCGCTCCGGGCCAAGGGGGAGGCGCTGCCACGTACTGCGTCTCCTAGGCTTGCTCGGTGGCTAGGCCGGGCACTTCAGGGAACTGCCCGCCGCGCCTTCCGTTGTCACTGGAGCGTCACCGCGGCCACCAGCGTATCTTCGAGCAAGGGCCTGGAACACGGGCCTGGACCTGGGTCTGGAACACGGGCCTAGTCTCGGACGCCAAGCCGGTTCTTCCGGAAAAGTCTAGTCCCAGGATCCCCCGGGCTAGGAGCGGCCGCGCAGCTACTGCGCCTGCGCGGCTGTTCGGTCCTGGTGGCGGGCAGGAGTGGGGGAGGGGAGTGCGCGGGAGGCTGGGAGGGCGGGGGTAGAGGAGGGAGCGGTGCTGGGTGGGCGGATGGCCGGCGTCAGACTGTTCCAGCCTGTGTGAGAGTGTTTGGGCCTGTGAATGACTGCGCGTACCTTATGCTGCAGTTTTGCCAGTTTTCTAGGTGTCTTTCGCCAAGTGCATGCTTTTTCTTTAAGATTTACACTTCCTGGCTTCTTCCTTTGAATAACAATGAAGAGCAGCTTTTGTACAGATTGAGAAGAAACCTGGCGGGAGGGGAGGAGGTTGCAAGAGGATGCTTACATTTATTTCTCCATAAAACACTTTATAATTTCTGTCCCACGCAATTTAATTAATAGTCACGTTCATTATAATTTTGATTCATATTTTCCAAGTTTTTAAAATCCCTTAAAACACAGTATTTGTCTTTGAATCAAATTGTAGCCATACTATCTAAATACATTCCGGATTTTTGGCTTGCAGTGCACAGCCATGCCATCTTAAATAATTTCTCATGCTTTTGTTTTCCACTCATCACTTTTTAATGACTATGTAATTTTCCAATAACTGCATACTGTAATTTACTTCGCCTATTATTTGTTCCTGACTATATGCTTTCTTGTCCTTGATTGTTTTATAGAATCTGTAATAAGTTTATAGAATTGGGGCACTAAATTTAACTTTTTTGGATAATATTTGATAGATTATTCAGTCAGTATTTCCAACATATCGTCACTGAAAACGTTTGAGTGCATTTTCAATTTGTTGATTTTTCTTTTCGTGGTGTTTTATTAACTTGCATTTCTTCAATTAATAGTAAATTTAAGTTCTGAGGTAGGAATGAATGCATACTTTGACCAATTTTTTTTGCAACATTTCTAAAGTTTGAATTTATTGCTCTCTTTCAGATCCTTCCAGAGTTTCTTTACATAGATAAAAATTCATGTAAAGTTCAAGAATACAGTTATTTTTTTATTACACATCCTCGTTTTTATGGAAACAATAGCATACCATATTCTACACCCATCTGCACCTTCCTTTGCTCACTCCAAGATCTTCCAGAATTAGTATATACAGAACTTTTTTTTTGTATTTTTAAACTGTTGTGTTGTTACCTGAATATGCCATAAATTATTTAACCTGTCTCCTCCTGATGGACATTTACTCAATTTCCATTTTTTCCCTTTTGTTTCCGGTGGATGTCAGCAAGTTCCAGAAGACTTAGACCACCACTGTCCTCCACAAGATGCTCCAGCAGATCTTCAACCTGTTCAGCACAAGAGGTTGACTGAAATGAGACTGACCTGAGAACTCCTCACTGGACTCTCTCCACACTGGGAAGTCCTGGACACCTGCTTGTGCAGGAGTTGAGGGTGGAAGGATGCCTTTGTGCAATAATGACTCCTTACTGCCAGTGAATCAGTCTCTATCAGGAAAAGGAAGAATAAATCTACATCTTCCCCAAACACAGTCCATAAGACTTAATAGCTGAGGAACCAGTTGTTAAGGATTATTAGGGGCAGATATACTTCATACTCCCACATTTAGGCATTTCAAAAGACTTTTTCTGCCTTTATCATTAAATTAATTGAATAAAACTCATCACAACACTTGGTGGTGTTAACACTGTGTTAAAGCATATAGTTCTTAGAAGCATCAGCCCAGTGTAGAGAGCATTATTAATTTACTTAGGTACTTAGTTCTGATTCTAATATACATTCTTAGTATTTTTGCATGTATGATATCATATTTACCTTTATATTGTGCTAATTACATAAGAAGCATCATCTTTATAGTTTAAAATTTTTCTCTTCATTATTTAAAGTATTACTTTCATGTCTTTTTGCATTTGTCTATTCTTGATGAATGAATGCCAACACTGATTTGCAACCTGAAGTAAAGGAAGGAAATTTAGTTAATTCATTAATTTCATTCAGGTAACACTTGATCAGTTACTGTCTCTGGGGTAAAAGAAAACAGTTTCAGCTCTTCTGGAATTTTCCTTTTCTTGGAGCGTTTCTTTTTTGAAGGAGTAATAAAAGTATTAATTAATCAATTAATTTTAACTACATTGTATGCTAACTTTGCAGGCCTAAGGAAAGGTCTTCTGTCCCCAGAAACTGAAGGATGCAGACACTCAGTCTTGACAATTGGATGTACAGTTGGGGAATTTAGAGAGTACTCTGTCTGGAGGCATTAATTTGGGGATCTGGGGGAATGGATGAGGTTGCATAGAAAACAAGTGGAGATTGAGAAGATCAAAACCTGAATCTTGGGGTTGTTCATATGGAAATGTAGGAAAGTCAATGAGGAACCTGTAAGCCCACTGAAATGGAATGACAACACAAAAGAAGAGCAGCCAGGAGAAAGTGGTGATAAGAGGTGTTTCATGAAGAACTGTGTTTAAGATAATCTGATGTCTTATATTCAGGAAAAATGGAGATTAGTTTGACAGTTTTAATTCAGCAGAATCCAGGTTGGAATACACTAAGGTAAATAAGAGGAAAGGTATTAGGGACCAAGGGGATAGAAATTTATTTCAAGAAGTTTATCTATGAAAGGAAAGGAAAATAGGGTAGTGCCTAGAAGAAAATGTATGTAGTATTATTGATATAATTTTGTAACCTTTTTACAAACTTTTTATCATTACTTTTTGATTTCATTGTACACAAATGGGGTACAACTTTCATTTCTTTGGTTGTACACGAAGTAGAGTCACACCATTTGTGTAATCATACATGTACATAGGGTAATGATGTTTGGCTCATTCCATTAACTTTCCTTCCCCTGCCCCTCCCTATCCCTCATTTCCTCATTTCCCTCTACACAATCCATCCTTCCTCCTTTTCACCCCCCACCCTCGTTTATGTAACAGCATCCACTTATCAGAGCAAACATTTGAACTTTGGTTTTTGGGGATTGGCTTTTCTCACTTAGCATGATATTCTCCAACTCCATGAAGGAATAAATGTAGCACAAATCATGTAGAATCAATATTTATTTTATATAATAGGTTATATTCTGTTAACTGATCAATAGAATAAATTGTCTAATAGTTGTTTAATAGTTTTTGGATGCTACTGGGTTAGAATGTTTTTACAGTTTTATTGTATTTTATTTTTAATTCTCTTTATTTGGGCTTCATGTTATGACATTAACTGTAGTGACATTAACTGTAGTTTTGTATTATTCTTATGGATTATACTTTTATACTTCTGTATTTCTTTAAAAAGTGATTATAAACCTTTTATGCAGATGGTACCTATATTTCTGTGATGCCTTCTGTCAATTTTAAGTTTGCTAACAACTGTTCATTTTCTTTATATTTTCTACTAGTGCCAGAATATTGAGCATGTAGAACTAATCCCCATTCTCATTATCTGTTGAGCTTACAAGTTATCAATTCCTTTTTATATTTTAAAATTTTCAAAGTTACTTCTATATTCAATTAGATTTTTCATCTATGCTATGAGAATATAAATTGATATTTTGTTTAGGTTACCAGACATTATCTTTTTACCATTTATTGAAACTTCTCTTCCTTATTACCATCTAAAATGTCCTTAATTCTAAACTTAATTACTATAGGTAATACAATAATTTCTGGGATTAATTTCTTTATCACTATTGGGCCACTTGCTTTTCCTCATTGTAACCATGTTTATTTTGTTGCTGTTTTATAATATGGTACATTTTTTGGTAGGGTTAGTGTATGAATTTTTCCTTTTTATTCTCTGATATTGCTATTTTTATTCTCTGATCTTTCCTGGCTAACGTCAGAATTGCCTAAAATGGTCAGCATCAATTTAAAACAAAATAAAACAAAACTTATTTCATCGGATGGAAAGGGGAACTGGATCAGAGATTTTTTTTTTCTTCCATAAAATGTAAGGTAAAGAACAAAAAATAAACTAAAACCAGCAGAAAATACAAATGTCACCATCCAAAATACAAGTGCTTTAGCAAAGAGGAAGAATAATTCTGCAAATAAAAAAAACCAATTCAAAGCAATAATAGAAATCCTACATATTAAAGATCACATGTGACTGTGGGATTCTGCATAGAACTCCTGTTCTACTCAGAGGCAACTCAAATTCTTTGAGCTTAAGTTTTGTCAAATGGAAAATGGGTTGTGAAATGTAAGTGCATTTTAAAGCATTTAGGATAGTTCCTTCTTCTGAATTGACTCCTATTAAATATGGCTATTTATTTTCTCAATGTAGAGCTACATGAGAATATTATATGTCTTTTTTTCTGTCAAATGGTTTGAAACCTGTACCATCTTTCCCCACAACTGGATGACCAAAAGAAAAAATATATATATATATACATATATGTGTGTGTGTACATATATATCTGTATATATATATATATATATATATATATATATATATATAATTTTTTTCCATCTGAATTCTGGTAAGAACCTTCAAGATTAAAAAATAGTTATGCATCATATTTAAAGTATGTTTGACTTATATACTTATATTCAGTCAGCACTGTTGCCTGAATTGGAATCTGATATTTTGAGGAATCAATTCTGGAAAGGGAAAAGCATATTGCATTTTATTCTGGAAAGGGAAAAGCATATTGCATTTTACTGATTCTGAAACCCAGCACGCTTCAGGCACCTCCTGCTTTCCAGGCTCTGCTCTCTTACTTCCACATCCCAGTAGTTTCCTTCTCCAAGGTAGAAATGCTGGCCATCCTTTTCCTTCACTCTTCATCCGTGCAGGCAACATTGTTCACACAGTTGCTTCCTGTTCTGTTGTGCTTTCTGGTTTGAAGTTTCCCATATAGACACAAATAGAAAGAAGGAGTTGAATAATACTTCTAGGGTTTGCAGAAACATATATAAAGATATATTTAAAAGATATTGAATATGCCCTTTTAAAAGATATTGAATATGCCAGCAACCTTGTAGTTCAGAGGAAACTACAGACTAAGGTAACTGAGATTACGCCCTCTGAGAAACAGCTACGCCCTCTGAGAAACAGCGGCCCCTGCTGGCCAATGTGGTAGGGTGGGAGACCAAGTCTGAGGACAGACT
Source organism: Sciurus carolinensis (assembly GCF_902686445.1). NCBI lineage: Eukaryota > Metazoa > Chordata > Mammalia > Rodentia > Sciuridae > Sciurus > Sciurus carolinensis. Next base: position 49,803,772 of record NC_062226.1, read on the forward strand.
TCAGATTTATGTACCTGTGCTCTTCTGGGGGAAAAATTTTCTCCATTGCTGAAAAGAGAACTTTGGTGCCAGAAATTAGCCCCAATTTTGGGATAATCCTCTTGTCATAATCTTTGTTAAAAATAGAATGAGACTTCAGATTTAAGCAGGACGTGGCACACTTGGGCCACAGGCAGCTATGGAGATAGAAAAAGGAGTCCAATGTGATTCCTTCCTCCAGCCTGCTGTGCAGACCCAAGGCTCCTAATGAATGACACCCCCAACCACGTGCCGTCTGACACTAGGAAGTGGGTAGAGCCTGAAATTCTGAAGAATTTTGAGCACAATTTTACTTGAGTACATCTCATATTAAATGTCTCTTTTAATAGTAAATTCTCAGTTTCACAAATTCATTTTTTTGGCAATAGATATCTTGACTTTATAACTAAGAAAAATATTCATCATAGCTTGCATAAGGATTGCAACATCACTTTCCACCTCTCATACCACAGTAAAAGAGAGTAGTCTTGCTCCATATCCGCCTGGAAGTTTCCTAATCACCCCTTATGAAAAGCCCAGCTAATTACTACATCTTTCCTGAACCCTAATTCCTTGGCAGAGTTTTTAACTCATAGCATTAAATGCCTAGAGATGGCCAAAGCTGTTTTTAGAGCACTAATTACCCTATGCTAGAATTAGTGGCATGTTCCTGTTCTGTCTTGTCCCTGAAAGATGAGAGGCCTGTGAAGGGGAGGTCTCTGATTCACTTCAAACAGATCCCAGTGAATGGTTTGATGACTTTTACCTAATTAAAATACATCACCGACCTTCTGGTTCTCCTTACTTCAAACCTATGTTTTTATAGAGTTCCCACATTAAAAGAAAATATTGATCTGCACAAGCATATTACTGAGTAAAACAGAACTTAGAGATAAACATCTGTAACACATGTATTTTGATGGCTAAAGAGTATATCAAAGCCATGCAAATTTTAAGGAAAATGGATCTCAAAATATTGCATGCAGACAATTGGGTTGTCTTTGCCAGATGAACTGCAAACTTCTAACTGGGCCCCATTGTTAGTCTTTCTATTAACTTGCTGCATGATTTGTGCAATTGTCTTCTTCTTCTCATAGTACAGTTTTTCAACTTTAGAAAAACCTCAAAGAGCTATTGTGAGAATTTATTGAGTAAATTATATAAAGCATCAGGGACATAGTAGACATAGCTGTGATAATTATTATCATCATAATTAACTGTGTTAATCATATAATGAATGCTCAAATAGTAACAAATAGTTCTATTTTATGACAATAATGATAAATACAAATTCTTAACAGTGATGATAATAAATATTCATGGAACAAAAGAACCAGCAAGAAGTCAGGAACAAGAGGCAAGAGAGAGGCATTTGAAGGAGAAGAGAAAAGCACTTTGCAGAACCATTGCTATGAATGTGACTTTGAAGACATAATGGTAAACGAATACTTGCTAGCGTTTTTATAATTGCACAAGAACTCTACAAATATATACATTCTGATATTTTTAAAATGCAGTCAATTCCAATAAATCAATTACCCTTGACCACCAGGGGTCAATCAATTTCCAGTTCCTATCCCCTCCCAAGTAGTAGTAACTTCTATTTGGAGTTTGGTGAGTAACTTCACAGTTTATACACACATATATAATGTCTGTTGTATACGTTTTAACATATGTGATGTTCCATCATAAACATCATTTAACAGTTTACTTTTAAATGTAATTTATATCCATAAAAATCTTTCTACTTCAGTACACAAGTTCAAATTCATTTTGTATATGTGAGAGGATGTGATATAGTTTAATTACATATTTGATTAAGCATATGTATATTTAGGTCCCAACAATGCTGAAATAAATATTTAAGAAGACTTTTTCTCCATGAGAGACTACACTTTTATATCAGGTTATCTAGAAATAAAACTGCTTGGTCAAATTGTATATGCACATTTACTGACAACTGTCTCTTATAAGGCTATCATAATTTCCATTCAAAACGGGGCAAAAATATATTTTTAAGGCTACATTTATATCAATATTTTATAGTTGGTCTTTTGAATTTTCTTTTGTGTTAGTCATTGTTCAGTAGGGAAAATAGAAATGGTATCAATTATGTTAATAGATTTGATATGAGGAATTGGATAAACAGATGTTTGTGTTCTGGAAAAGTACTACTCCTAAGACAGGGTGGAACAAAGAGAAAAATATGGGGCTCTCAAGATGTACAAGTTCAGAAAAAGGGCCATGTGGAATTGAGATTGTTCTGAGGAGAGGAAGCCCTGACTGATGCTGGTGTCTATGGAGCTTGGGGGAGGGAGGTTTCAGAGCTGGGACTCAGGCCTCAAGGATCAGGGCCCGACCCCGATGTTATGGTGTCTGAATTGTGGAGGCCAGGCATGAGGCAGGAAGTGAGAAGACTAGGAAACAGGACTAGGAAACAGACTAGAAGCGGGAGCCAACAGCTGTGACACAAGTGACATGGACGAGAACAGGGAATGTAAAGAAAGAGCTAGCTCCTGCCCCTTCTTCCCATCTTCCATGGAGACTTCCTTCCTTCCTTCTTTTCCTTCCTCCTCCTCCTCCTTTTATTCCTCCTCCTCCTCCTCTTCTTTTTCTCCTCCTCCTCCTCCTCTTCCTCCTTTTTCTTCTTCTTTTTTTGTGTTCCGAGGATTGAACTCAGGGGCTTTCTATCCCTGAACTACATCCCCAGCCCTTTTTATTTTTTACTTTGAGAGAGGATCTTACCAAGTTGCCCAGGCTGGCCTCAGACTCCTGCCTCAGCCTCCAGAATTACTGGGATTACTAGTGTGTGCTATCACATCTGGCTTAGTTAACAATATAAAGGTATACTGGAATTGAATAATTTAAATGATGAAAGATAGTGGGAGCCAGTTTTCTTGTCATTGAAGTAGGAGGGTACAGATAAGCAATGGGAGGAGGCTATAATGATTCATTTATTTAAAACTTCTTTCTACTATATTAGCATTCTATACATCCTTTATCTTAAATCTAAATACCACAAATAAATTGCCTTCAGAGATTAGGTATCTTAATAATCTGGTTACCTAGCTTTCCCTTTTGTCACATTGTTTTTACTATTGTCATTATAGACACACTTCATTTTGTAGTGGAGATAGAATATCACACATTCTTCTATTCTTTAATGTAATTCCTTGCATTCTTCCTGATTAAATATTTTATTGCAATTGTACAGCATCAATTTTACGACAATCATAAACTCTCAGAGCTGCACATATAATCAAATTGAAATGAATATAATAGCCTTTGATGGAAGAGTAAACTTCTTTTCCCTAATAGGTAAGGTAAAGACTAAAATAAGGAGAAAATTAAAAAAATGTACGAAGGCATATAAAAATAAAAGGAAGACAAGAAAGAGATTGTGTGTGATTTGGGTTTAAGGTGTATTTTAAAACTTAGCAGAATTTCAAAATATGAAACTTAAACAAAAATGAATATAGGATTCTGATTTGAACCTAGATTTACTCAGGATATATTTGTGGCCTTGAGAAATTCACTAAATTCTCTCTGAGTCTTATATGTTCTCAATCATAAAATAGAGGGAAAATATTTCTAGAATTAATATGTTAAGCAAACCTTAGCAAAGTATTTTTCATGGAGAGGTGGCTTTCACAGAGAGATAGAAGAGGCCATTCTACCTCAATATATGTGAGAGGACCTCTAAAGTTGCTCTATTTTTCTCGTTATCTCTATTAGAATGGTGAATTCTCCCACCCTTCTCTCAGTAATTGATTGCAGAAATGTGACAGTCTAATAGCTGGAATTCTGGAAACTGTCCTAGAGAAGACTGAAAAATAGTCACCCTTCACATTGTAAATAATTCTGATTTTTATTAATTTGCAAAATGGTGATTTGTATAAATATCTGGAAGGCAGATAATATACCCTGTATATTAGTCAGCATTCCATCACCATAACAAAATACCTGACACAGGCTACTTAAGAAGTAAAGAGAGCGGGCCAAGATGGCGGACTAGAGGGCGGCTGCATTTCACGCTGCTCCAGGACGCAAGATTCAAAAGAGGAGATAGTGAGAGACTTGGGACCAACTCAAAGCTGCCGGGTGAGTCTCTCCTGTTGGGGAGGCGTCCCGGATGGGGCGGTAGCCCCTGAACGCAGGGAATTTGTGAAGTGGAGTTGCCTGGCGAGACGCCCCTCCCCCCGCTGGAGCGGTAAACACGGACAACTGGGATCATCGTAGAGGAGGCGGCTCAGCATAGCGCTTGGACTCGAGCAGCCGCTGGGGCTCCGGGTGGCTGCCTGGGGAGGAGCTGCGTGGCGAGCTGTTTGGACCCAGAGTGACCGCTTCTGAACACCGGGGGTTGCCCGGAGGAGGAGAAGAGGCCCGGCGGGTCGCTTGGGTCTAGGAGTGACTGCATCAGAGCCACGGGCGGTTGCCAGAGGAGGAGCTGCGTGGTGAGCTGTTTGAACTCAGAGTGGGCGCTCCTGAGCGCCGGGGGACTGCCCGGGAGAATTGGGGGAGCGCGGCGGGACGCTTGGTCTGGGAGTGACTGCATCAGAACCACAGGCGGTTGCCAGAAGAGGAGCTGCGTGGTAAACTGTTTGAACCCAGAGCGAGCGCTCCTGAGTGCCGGGAGGTTGCCCGGAGGAGGAGGAGGAGCGCGGCGTGTTGCTTGACCTGGGAGTGACTGCATCAGAGCCGTGGGCGGTTGCCAAAGGAGGAGCTGTGTGACGAGCTGTTTGAACTCGGAGCAGCTGCTCCAGAACACTGGTGGCCTGCCTGGAGGAGGAGAGCGGTGGGACGCTTAGCCTGGGAGTGACTGCATCAGAACCACAGGCGGTTGCCAGAGGAGGAGGCGAGTGGTGAGCTGATTGGACTAAAAGCAACCGCTCCTGAACACCGGTGGCCTGCCTGGAGGAGGAGCGTGGTGAGTCACCTGGTCTCGGAGCCACCGTTCCTGAACACCTGGGGGGCTACCCCAAGGAGGAGGAGGAGGAACAGGGCGGGTCACTTGGACTTGGAGTGACTGCCTAGGGCTACGGGTGGTTGGCGAGAGGAGGAGACCCGAAGTGAGTTGTTTGGATTCCTAGTGACTGCGTCGGAAACCGGGCGGCTGTCCGGAGGAGGAGGTGTGTGGCGGGTCTCTGGGTCTCGGAGCTATTGTACGGGGCTCCAGGTGGTGGCTCAGGGGAGGGGCTGCATAGCCAGGCGATTGGTGCAGAGCAGGGTCCCAGGAGCTAGGTGGCTTCTTGCTGGAAGAGCCGCACAGAGACACGCCTAGGGGCGGAGCGAAGTTTCCAGGGCTGCGGGCAGATTCTCTGGGAGAGGCAGCCTAAGGAGACTCGCCTGCGAAGGGTGAGGCTCCCAGGTCCAGGACGTAGGTCCGGGCCCCTGGGATCGTTGCAGAAGAAGACAGCCCAGCCCAGGAGGTAGTTGTAGATTGAGGGGAACCTCTAGGAGGGCAACTGACTAGCGAGACGTCCCCACCGAGTGACTCTTCCCGGCCGGGGGAGGTTTTCCCACAGAGACGGTAAAGCCAGACACATAGGCACAAACAGGCCTTGCCTCAGCCCACAGTCTACTTCCCCATTGGATGACCATTGGTCAACAAGTGGAGGCACCTCCGCCCACTAGCAGGGAATATACGCCACCTGAGGGTTACCACACCTAGAGAGGCAGCTTCTTCGTGGAGCTCTGCATTATCAACCTCCTCCAAGACTTCAGGCTACTGAAGGATAAGAGGGGATATACTAGCAATCTTCAGGGACATTATAAGTTGATAGAGGAAATCTGCAATATCTTAATGACCCACTGATCCCTGAACAATATGAGAAAACAAGGGAAGAAAATGCCCCAAACAAATCTAGATGTTACATCAATAAAATCCAACGACAGCATGGCAGAAGAAATGACAGAAAGGGAGTTCAGAATGTACATAATTAAAATGATTAGGGAAGCAAACGATGAGATGAAAGAGCAAATGCAGGAATTGAACGATCACACCAATCGACAGTTAACAGAGCAAATTCAGGAAGCAAAAGATCATTTCAATAAAGAGTTAGAGATATTGAAAAAAAACCAAACAGAAATCCTTGAAATGAAGAAAACAATAAACCAAATTAAGAACTCCATAGAAAGCATAACCAATAGGATAGAACAGCTGGAAGACAGAACTTCAGATATTGAAGACAAAATATTTAACCTCGAAAACAAAGTTGAACAAACAGAGAAGATGGTGAGAAATCATGAACAGAATCTCCAAGAACTATGAGATATCATGAAAAGGCCAAATTTGAGAATTATTGGGATTGAGGAAGGCTTAGAGAAACAAACCAAAGGAATGAACAATCTATTTGAAGAAATAATATCAGAAAATTTCCCAAATCTGAAGAATGAAATGGAAAATCAAGTCCAAGAGGCTTATAGGACTCCAAATACACAAAATTACAACAGACCCACACCAAGGCACATTATAATGAAAATACCTAACATACAAAATAAAGACAGAATTTTAAAGGCTGTGAGAGAAAAGAACAAAATTACATTCAGGGGGAAACCAATACGGATATCAGCAGATTTTTCAATCCAGACCCTAAAAGCTAGAAGGGCCTGGAACAACATTTTTCAAGCTCTGAAAGAAAATGGATGCCAACCAAGAGTCTTATACCCAGCAAAACTTACCTTCAAATTTGACGATGAAATAAGATCATTCCACGATAAACAAAAGCTAAAAGAATTTACAAAAAGGAAGCCAGCATTACAGAACATTCTCAGCAAAATATTTCATGAGGAAGAGATAAAAAACAAAGAAGCAAATCAGCAAAGGGAGGAATTATCCTAAAGGAACTGTCAAATAAAGGAGGAACCAAGATGTGTCAAAAATTTTAAATATGAACCAAATGACTGGGAATACAAATCATATATCAATAATAACCCTGAATGTTAATGGCCTGAATTCATCAATCAAAAGACATAGACTGGCAGATTGGATTAAAAAGAAAGATCCAACAATATGTTGCCTGCAAGAGACTCACCTCATAGAAAGAGATACCCATAGACTAAAGGTGAAAGGATGGGGAAAAACATACCATGCACATGGACTCAGCAAAAAAGCTGGAGTATCCATCCTCATTTCAGATAATGTGGACTTCAAGCCAATGTTAGTCAGAAGGGATAAAGAAGGACATTTCATACTGCTTAAGGGAAGCATAAATCAGCAAGATATAACAAACATAAACATCTATGCCCCAAACAGTGGCTCATCCATGTATGTCAAACAAATCCTTCTCAATTTTAGAAACCAAATAGACCATAACACAATAATACTAGGTGATTTTAACACGCCTCTTTCACCACTGGACAGATCTTCCAAACAAAAATTGAACAAAGAAACCATAGATCTCAATAACACAATCAATAATTTAGACTTAACAGACATTTATAGAATATACCATCCAACCAAGAGTGAATACACTTTCTTCTCAGCAGCACATGGATCCTTCTCTAAAATAGACCATATATTATGCCACAAAGCTAATGTCAGCAAATACAAGAAGATACAGACACTACCTTGTATTCTATCAGATCATAATGGATTGAAGTTACAAATTAATGAAAGAGTAAAAAACAGAAACTACTCCAACACCTGGAGATTAAACAATATGCTACTATATGATGAATGGATAACAGAAGATATTAGGAAGGAAATTAAAAAATTCTTAGAGGTAAACGAGAACAAAGAAACAACATATCAAAATCTCTGGGACACTATGTAAGCGGTACTTAGAGGAAGATTTATTTCATGGAGCGCATTTAATAAAAGAAGTAAAACTCAAAAAATAAATGACCTAACACTACAGCTCAAAGCCCTAGAAAAAGAAGAACAGACCAACACCAAAAGTAGTAGAAGACAGGAAATAGTTAAACTCAGAGCTGAAATCAACGAAATTGAAACGAAAGAAACAATACAAAAAATTGACAAAATAAATAGTTGGTTCTTCGAAAAAATAAACAAAATTGATAAACCTTTAGCCACACTAACAAAGAGAAGACGAGAGAAAACCCAAATCACTAAAATCCGGAATGAACAAGGAAATATCACAACAGACACGACCGAAATACAAAACATAATTAGAAGCTATTTTGAAAACCTATACTCCAACAAAATAGAAAATTTCGAAGACATCAACAGGTTTCTAGAGACATATGAATTGCCTAAACTGAACGAGGAGGACATACACAATTTAAATAGACCAATTTCAAGTAATGAAATAGAAGAAGTCATCAAAAGCCTACCAACAAAGAAAAGTCCAGGACCAGATGGGTTCTCAGCCGAGTTCTACAAAACTTTTAAAGAAGAACTCATTCCAATACTTCTCAAAGTATTCCAGAAAATAGAAGAGGAGGGAACTCTCCCAAACTCATTCTATGAAGCCAATATTACCCTGATTCCTAAACCAGACAGAGACACATCGAGGAAAGAAAATTTCAGACCAATATCCTTAATGAACATCGACACAAAAATTCTCAACAAAATTTTAGCAAATCGCATACAAAAACATATTAAAAAGATAGTGCACCATGATCAAGTGGGTTTCATCCCAGGGATACAAGGTTGGTTCAACATCAGAAAATCAATAAATGTCATTCACCATATCAATAGACTTAAAGTCAAGAATCACATGATTATTTCAATAGATGCAAAAAAAGCATTTGATAAAATACAGCACCCCTTCATGCTCAAAACACTAGAAAAAATAGGGATAGTGGGAACATTCCTTAACATTGTAAAGGCCATCTACGCTAAACCCATTGCTAATATCATTCTAAATGGTGAAAAACTGAAAGCATTCCCTCTAAAAACTGGAACAAGGCAGGGATGCCCTCTTTCACCACTTCTATTCAATATCATCCTTGAAACTCTAGCCAGAGCAATTAGACAGACCAAAGAAATTAAAGGGATACCAATAGGAAAAGAAGAACTCAAACTATCCCTACTTGCTGATGATATGATGGTATACTTAGAGGAACCAGGAAATTCCACCAGAAAACTTTTAGATCTCATAAGTGAATTCAGTAAAGTAGCGGGATATAAGATCAATGCACATAAATCGAAGGCATTTTTATATATAAGCGATGAATCTTCAGAAAGAGAAATTAGGAAAACTACCCCATTCACAATAGCTTCGAAAAAAATAAAGTATTTGGGAATCAATCTCACAAAAGAGGTGAAAGACCTCTACAATGAGAACTACAGAACACTAAAGAAAGAAATTCAAGAAAACCTTAGAAGATGGAAAGATCTCCCATGTTCTTGGATAGGAAGAATTAATATTGTCAAAATGGCCATACTACCAAAAGTGCGATACAGATTCAATGCAATTCCAATTAAAATCCCAATGATGTACCTTACAGAAATAGAGCAAGCAATTATGAAATTCATCTGGAAGAATAAAAAACCCAGAATAGCTAAAGCAATCCTTGGCAGAAAGAGTGAAGCAGGGGGTATCGCAATACCAGATCTTCAACTCTACTACAAAGCCATAGTAACAAAAACGGCATGGTATTGGTACCAAAATAGAAAGGTGGATCAATGGTACAGAATAGAGGACACGGACACAAACCCAAATAAATACAATTTTCTCATACTAGACAAAGGGGCCAACAATATGCAATGGAGAAAAGATAGCCTCTTCAACAAATGGTGCTGGGAGAATTGGAAATCCATATGCAACAGAATGAAACTAAACCCATATCTCTCACCATGCACGAAACTAAACTCAAAATGGATTAAGGATCTCGGAATCAGACCAGAGACCTTGCATCTTATAGAAGAAAAAGTAGGTCCAGAGCTTCAACATGTCGGCTTAGGACCAGACTTCCTCAACAGGACTCCCATAGCACAAGAAATAAAAGCAAGAATTAATAACTGGGATAGATTCAAACTAAAAAGCTTTCTCTCAGCAAAGGAAACTATCAGCAATGCAAAGAAAGAGCCTACAGAGTGGGAGAAAATCTTTGCCAATCATACTTCAGATAGAGCGCTAATCTCCAGAATCTATAAAGAACTCAAAAAACTCTACACTAAGAATGCAAATAATCCAATCGACAAATGGGCTAACGAAATGAATAGACACTTCATAGAAGAAGATATACAAGCAATCAACAAACATATGGAAAAATGTTCAACATCTCTAGTAATAAGAGAAATGCAAATCAAAACCACCCTAAGATTCCATCTCACCCCAATTAGAATGGCAATTATCAAGAATACAACCAACAACAGGTGTTGGCGAGGATGTGGGGAGAAAGATACACTCTTACATTGCTGGTGGGGCTGCAAATTAGTGCAGCCACTCTGGAAAGCAGTGTGGAGATTCCTTAGAAAATTTGGAATGGAAACACCATTTGACCCAGCTATCCCACTCCTTGGCCTATACCCAAAGGACTTCAAATCAGCATATTACAGAGATACAGCCACATCAATGTTCATAGCTGCTCAGTTCACAATAGCCAGATTGTGGAACCAACCTAGATGTCCTTCAATTGATGAATGGATAAAGAAAATGTGGTATATATATACAATGGAATATTACTCAGCCATAAAGAACGATAAAATTATGGCATTTGCAGGCAAATGGATGAAACTGGAGAATATCATGCTAAGTGAGATAAGCCAATCTCAAAAAACCAAAGGAAGAATGATATCGCTAATAAGTGGATGATGACACATAATGGGGGGTGGGAAGGGTTAGTGTTGGGGTTGGAGTTGGGTTTAGGGAGTGGGGCAGGAATGGAGGAAGGAAGGACTGTATAGATGGAGGGGAAGGGTGGGAGGGGAGGGGGGGAAGGGAAAAAATGGCAGAATGAATCAAACAACATTACCCTATGTAGATTTATGATTACACAAATGGTATGCCTTTATGCCATGTACAGGCAGAGAAACAACATGTATCCCATTTGTTTACAATTTTATAATAAAAAAAAAAAAAAAAAGAATGTAACTTCCTAGGGGCAGAAAAAAAAAAAAAAAAAAGAAGTAAAGAGAGGTTTATTTTGACTCATGGTTCTGGAGGTAGAAGTCCAAGACTGGGGGACTATATTGGATTGGGTCTCTAGTGAGGGCATTACATCAAGAGGGGACCATCTGTTAGAGCAGTGCTCACAACTCCAGTCAGGGAGAGTTTAAAACAAACCAAAACAGGTTGGGGGAATTCCACAATTGCCTTCAACAGCACACCCCCAATAATGGAAGAACCTTTCTCCAGGCCTCACCTCTTAAAGTTCCACTTCCCAATACCTCCACCCTGGAGACCATGCCTTTCTATATGGCCCTTTAGAGACAGTCACTATCCAAATTATAGCATGCCTGTATTCCCAGTGACTCAGGAGGCTGAGACAGGAGGATCGCGAGTGCAAAGCCTGCCTCAGCAACTTGATAAGGCCCTAAAGAACTCAGTGAGACCCTGTCTCTAAATAAAATTAAATTAAATTAAAAAAAGAAAGAAAAGAAAAGAAAAGAAAAAAGGGCTGGGAATGTGGCCCAGTGTTGAGAGCCCCTGAGTCCAATTCCCAGTACAAAACAAAAACAAACACAAAACCACAATTGCCGATCCTGAAAATTGGCATGTTTCCCTATCCTCCCTACTTTTTAAGATCCCATTCTATCACTCTCATATCCCAATACTTTCCTCCTTCCCCACTGCAGAAAACCCCAGTGCGCTCTCATTCACTCATCATTACCCTGCTCTCTCATTCATACAGCTGCTTCCTGTTCCATTGTGGTTTCTGGCTGCCAGTTTTCCCTTGTGTACCGAAAGCCAAAGTTGAGTGACAGTGCCAGGTTTTTCAGAAACGAAGAAAAGCTCCCCCCGCCTCCATCCTGGTGAATATTTTTGGAAAGGAGGGAATCCGCTGTTACAGTGATGTATCAGTAGCTGATGCAAAAAAGGAAATCTAGAAAGCAGGATTCATTTCACCCTGGGGACTAATAAAATGCTTACATAGAATGAGCGCCACCTACTGGCCAAAATGAACAAAGACCGAAAACAGATCTAGAAAGGAGACTCTTCTGTTCTGGGCAGAATTCTGTGCCCTGGCAGATTGTTCTCCAGAGTCAAAGTGGGATATTTCTTGGAAAGAACTAACCCTAATATTGGAATAATTCATGTTCTTCAGTTTTCCATCTTTGGGGAAATTGAGCTTTAGGCATAACATGCTTTCTTTCAGCAGTGGGGCAGTTAGCAGCTATGTGGAGAAAGAAAAGGTAAAAATATGTTCCTTGCTTCTAGTCAGTTTAACCTATTTTAATAATACATCCCTTCACATACTGTTCAAATGCTAGTGGGCTGGAGAATCTGCCAATCTCAGTGCAGAACTGCAGGTTAACTGGGGGGAAATTTCATGTTTAATGGTATATTACTCTTGAGAGTAAGTTGCCAGTTTTACAAATTAATTCCTATTATCAGATTACTACAGTTCTGTTGGGCAGAGCAACACAGTCAATAGGCTGACCCCTGCCCATGCAACTACACTTGGTAATCTGGCAAAGAAGCCAGGAGCTCATGTGTGCTTGTTTTTAGATGCTTCCATGTTCCGATTCTACGGGAGGAAATCACATCAGGAATTGGACTCTTGCTTGTTGTAAAATGAAGAACACATCATGAATCACGAAGAAGTTGAAAGAGCCAACAGCTCCTTGAACACCTGGAGAACAGAGATGCTTCAAGCATTGACTGGAACAGGGGCAGAACCAAGTCACCTGCTTCTTCCAGTCATTATAACCAAAAGAAGATTGAAGTGGATGCAGCCAGTGCAGACTTCTCCCACAGAATCATGGCCAACATCAGAGTCCCCAGCATGGGTGACACTTGTACACAACATTCTGCAGAGCATTGAAAGGGAGGAGTGATATTCCAGTATCAGTGCAAACTTGTGTTATTTTTCCCCCCTAGGTTTCAGCAAATTATCACAACACGGGGAAGATTATCCATGAGGTCATAAAATCTCTAAAATCATGGTAATAATGCAACCTGCTTTAAAATAAACAAACAAAACAATGCTTGAACAGAAGGGACACTGGAGGGTAAATTAAGCACATTTAGCAATAAGTAGAACAGAATTTTACCAGCAGGACAGATACTAGCGATGTGAAAGATCACAATTTATAATGGCAAGGATCTTTGTGAAAATTTGTGTATTTCATATAGTTGATCAAAAAGAGGATATTGGTGGATCAAATCTCTTTCTTTTCTTTACAGATGGTGCACACTGCAATGAGTGGCTGATTTAAAGTCAGAGTTTGTAACCCTTCCTGAAGATCAAGGTCCCCAAAACCAAGCTCAAAGTTATACAAATAACAATTTAGATCAATTACCCATTGATATGAATAACTAAAAGGTTATTGTATCAGGCCTCTAACAATCATTAAGCTGATGATGATGAAGTCTATAAAAGCCAAACAAGGAAGCACACAAACAAAACCATTTTCTTGTCCTATAAAAAGAAATGGCTTGAAGTATCTTGATGGGATCTCATGTAGCATGTGCTCAGCTTCCTGTGGATTACATACAAAACATGCTAACTTTGTCCTACACTTGTGGCATTCGCAAATCCATGCAATCCCTAGATAGCTGACCAGAAAGTTAGAGCATAACAGGTGTTCATTAATTTTAGAGTTAAGCAATAAAAGCTGTACTGGCATAATAAAAATTACCTGGCTGCTTAAGTTAAAACAATTATAATTGGAAAATGACTCCACCTACTTAGGCGAGACAAATCTCTGCTATTAGCATCTTAGGGAATCCCTCAGACTTTTGATGTCTATGGACAATGGATCAGGTAAGGAGAAGACCACTACTGAGAGCTAGGATCCTTTGTATACAAACTAGTGGCACAGACAAGGATGCTAAGAGTTAATTATTTTACCATAAAATAAACCAGTCACTCCCTAGTAAAGGCGTTCTGAAATCCTTACTATGTGGCGAACCTGCTCTGGAGTGAAACTGGAAGAGTTTCCACAAAGAACACTTTATCACCCTAGATTAGAGGTGTCAAACCACCTTGTGATTGAGGAGGTATTGGAGAAATAACATTATCTTGCAATTAGGATATCTACTCATAAGCACCTGAAAAGAACCTGAATTTCTCCTAGGATTATTGTCAAACTAAGAAGTACTGTATACCTCAGTAAGAAAATGGTCGACAGGAAGGACAGTCTCTACATTAATCCTGACTTGTGGCCCAGTGAAACTTAACTTCATGGACCTGCATGAATATATTCTGGAAGGAGAGGAAAAACAGAGAAGCTCATTACCACTTATTATCAGCCTCTTTCATGAATGAACATCCAAACCCAGTTTACTTACAAGTTTATTTGCCACAGATGGTTTGGTAAATCCCTAAATTACTACAGAAATGCTGCCTTTCTGTGCAAAATAAAGGGATTAAAAATAGTGAGGCTAATGGCTAACAATTTGTTCCTGGACAAAGGGAGCAATATTTGTACATGAAAAAAGTATGTGCCTGTTTCTAAGTATCAGTTTTGTATACATACATACTTTTCAATCTTTAAGACACAGACATTATCCTTTGACAAGTAAGTATCCAGTTGGATTAGTATATTAGAAGTTTACTATGAAATATAAATTTCATTGCAAATATTATAAGTTTAACTTGATAACATAGTCTTTGGCCATATGGAAACAATACACAAAAGAAAAAAAAAGGTAAGTGACTGTGCAGAAAAACGTTCAGAAAAATAAAAACTGTGTTCCCTATTTGAAAGCAATGCATAGATGGAGTGTCTTCATAGAAAACAGGGTCCAAGGTTCACTCAGATCCCAGATCAGCCAGGCCAGCAGCATCCTCATTTCCACGTGACCCTCTTGCTCCCTCTTCTAACTGCCCTGGTGGTGGACAGCTATGGCCCTGTTGGATCATGGGCTGTGACCTGCCTCAGAACTCTGTCCTGTTTAGCAGGAACACTTTGTGCTTTTGGGACAAATGAAGAGAATCTTCCCTTCCTTGTGTCTACAGGACAGAAGGGACATCCAGTTCCCTTGGGAGATGTGCATGGCAGTCAGTCCAGAAGGTCCAGACTGTGTCTTTCTGTCCTCCATGGAATGCTCCAGCAGATCTTCAACCTCTTCCACCCAGAGCACTCTGGACACTTGTTCTTGATGTAGGTCTTCCAATCCATGAAAACTATTGTGTTCCTGATTTTAAAGCACAAATATTGAAAGGTGTTCAGAGAACTCAAAGACCCATCCTGAGATAACACACTACTAGACAGGCCAGAGCATCTACAAGATGTTTAGTGACTTTCTCCATCTCTATTCCAATGTCTCTGGTGATGTTCTTCAGCATCTCTCTCTGCTTTTAGAATTGTGAATTGCCTCAGAGCCAAAGTCTGATCAATGGGAGAATCTTTATACTTCAGAGACAATGAGGAGACTTTGTTTCCTTTTGTCTGATGAACAAAAATGACTTTAGGTTTCATGGGGTCAGATAGGTGAAACTAGTTCCAGTATAACTGAGGCCATTGCTTTTCCTCCTTGACATGCTGTAGCAAATATTCAGGGGCTCTTTTGCAGCTTTGAATGTGACCCACTGGAGGAATTCTTCTCTGAACTTGGTTAGCAACTGACCAAGAGCAACAGGAATTCTCATTCATTGTTGGTGGGAATGCCAAATGATACACCCACTTTGAAAGCCAGATTGTCAGTTTCCCATGAAACTAGACACACTTTTATCATAATGACCTAGCAATTACACTGCTTGATATCTACCCAAATGAGTTGAAAGCTTATATTCATATAAGCTTGCTCACAGATGTTTAGAGTAGCTTGATTCATAATTGCAAAGCTTGGAGGCAACCAAAATGTCCTTCAGCAGGTGAATGCATAAATGAAATTTGGTACATCCAGGCAATGGAATATTATTCAGTGTTAAAAAGAAATAAGCTACCAAGCCAGTGAAAGACAATCCAGATGCTGTGGACTCCAGTGACCAAGAAGGCTCTGGTGAGGAAAGAAACCCATTCCATAGTGGAAAGTAGGAAATTAAGAGAGTGGTATAATCTAGCCAGAGGTTGGAGGCCAGAATTAGAGAGGCAGAGAGAACTATGACTCACTAGATCCCAAAGGTGACATTGAGAGAAATATGTTCCTGTGGCTCCATGAGTAATGTGATGTCTACTTCCATGGTTGCTCTAACCCACTCCTCAGAGAGTCCCACTAGAACTGGTCCAGAAAGCTGCACTCCAAAGGAAGCTTATGAAGGTGCCTGCAAGAGATAGGAAGTACAAAGTGCACCAACGGACAGGCAATCCTCCCAGGCTTCTGACTTCATGACATTCTTTTTATCTCTCATTCCAAGGTGACGTCCACTCCAGGCTGCACTGAGGCCCCACAATTCCATAGGCAACCTAGAATGAGGAATATCTAAAACAGCAAAAGAGACTAATCATCTTTTCTGAAGAAAGAAAGGATCAAATAGGTCTGGTGCCGCATGAGGGACTTTGAGGTGAGCTCTCCAAACAGAAAAAGGGAGTCCCATTACATCAGGTGAAGACAGGGTCTGCAGTAATCTGAGCAGAAGGTTCCATCGGGTATAAATTCCTTCAAAATTAAACCCTAATGCCCAGGAATCAAGATGCAAGTCAAAGATTCAGTGACAATAGTAGTAAGGTTCACATATGTATAGGGCTGTCACTTTAAACCTCTTTCATATACATTATGTCTCACGGTACCATCAGTGGGCAAGACCCATGGCCCACTGGATCACTTCAAGTCCCAGGGATGAGCAGCACAGGGATTAGAGGTGTTCCACGCCTGACATTCTTCCTAAGAAGCTCCTCTCTGAGGTTCTCATTTTCTAGAAGGCTGGTTAGAGGAGGAAGTGATATCTTCTGGGTGACTGTATACCTGAGACCTTATTGAAAAAAGATATTAAGTTTAATCTGGGGAGACCCTGGCATTCACCAGCAGAACATCACCATCAACAAAGCTCCAGCTTCATTGTTTTGTTCTTCTTGCTTCTGTGTTAATTCTGAAAAAAAAAATGACAATTTAACTTCCTTTAATCTAAGCATTGTTCATTATCAGTGAATAATAATTTTCAACAATGATTTTGAGATCCATATTCCTTCCATTTTATTCATTTTTGAAGTGGATAAAATATTTTCCTGTTAACCCTTTTCCGAAAAGCTGAAATAAAGAATGGAATTCTGCATTGGGTCCACTTCATATGTCACATAGCAGTTCTCTGCTGAAGAAAGTCATTTTGCTCTTCAAGATCATGTATGTGACAATTGAGGACATGTTGAATATCAGACTGGAGACTTTCAGGGACTCAGCATTACTCTCCATGTCAGCATTGACACAACTCAGAGGGTTGGCCCAGAGACAGCTGAGGTGGCGAAGTGGCTGGCAAACTAGGATTGAGGGCCTGTGTTCCCTTGTGGTCTCATTAAACCAATCCATAGACCCTGACCACTGTACCCTGACCAACCTATTTTTCTAGACTGATGATATTGTAATCCCTCCTGAGAATTCTTATTCTAAATGTGTCTTTGTTCTAATGATTATATTTTAAAAGTAGGGTGAATAAAGGAAAACTAATATCAATCTTTTCTGTCACAGTTAGGGCTCCCTTACCAAATGGATGTTTTCATTTTTTTTCAAGCATTTATTACATGACAGTGGGAAGATCTCAACTGCACACAAAACTAAGAGATGAAAGCAAAACGTCAGGGCTCAATAAAATGTACAGTGACCAAGCCAAAGTTTTCCATGATCTGAAGGGTACTGCTGCTTCAGTAACAAGGCACAGAGAATGCATGGTCTGGTCTAGAATAATAGGTCAATGTCACAGAACTATGGAATAGTCACAGAGTATTCTTGAGAATGGAGGTGTGGGATCAGAAAAGTGGAAAGTGAGCCAACGGTGCCTCCATACTATCTATCCTGAAAGATCCCACCACACCTCTGGTCTCTAGATCCTGCAGCTCTTCTCTGAGACCTTCTGTTTTCTAATTTCAATATTATAGCATATCATGATAGGTGTATAACTCAGTAAGATGAATGACTTCTCTGATCCCTAATCCATACATTTTCCGAGGAGCATTAGGAAATAATAATTTTTAAAAAGACAGCCCAAGACTCTGATTCAGATCTTGTGGTTTTGAAATCCATTTTCCTTGATTTGTCAGCTGGTCTCTTGTATTTCTTCCGGCTATTGAAATTCGGGTGTTTCAGATGCTTATGCCTAATTGTTAGGTCACAGAAATGTATTTGTTCATGCTAATACTTTCTGGTTCTTTGTGAACAAAGTTCCAGTACCTTCAACTTAAATAAAAACTATTGAAAATTGTAACTAATGAGAAATTGTCGAACTTATCTATTCCATCAATTGAAAAAGAGATCAATCATCCTGAAAATATTGGTGACTTTGCATCTTATAAAGCTAGGAAAGGAAGGTTATATACAATTTCTGTTTTAGTATGGATAAAAAATTTTAGCTTGAAATGAAGTTGTGCGTTATAACATGTCTCACTTATTTTTTTAAATTTCTTCAAGGCTGTCACATTGAAAATTAAATAGCTGAAAAACACTGAAAGCATCCATAGACCGGCGCTGTCTCTCTCCTTGGGCTCCAGGGAAGGGCGTGTCCCCAACTCCCCTACAAGGGTCCTAATTCTTGTCCCTTCAGGTTCCCCCTGACTGTCTTGTCCAAGCGGTGCGGGCATTTCCCCCAACACACATAGTCTACGTAGAGTACAAACTGCATGATCTAACCCTCAAATCGCTGAATAAACGAGTTCTTTAGTGAAAAAATCAGACTGCCTGAAGTTTCTACGAAAAACAAAGCCCCAAATATGGGTAAAGCTGAGAAAGTGCTACATTCTGTGCTTGCTACCCGAGAAAAGATCGTAGGCAAAACTCTGAGAAAGTTTCCAGCTTACCGATCACAGAGAGATCTTTGTTCACTATTTAATGGACAGAAAATGGACTTGACAAGCCAGTGTGTTTCCCTCCAGCTGCAAAGCCCGCCCGCTGCAACGGAAAACCCCAAACAGCATCTCCAAACCACAGGCGGAGGCGGCAGAAAAGCCTCAGGCCACCTCACGTGCAAACTCGCTGCGTAGCTGCGCCTGTGCGTCCCCTAGAGGCCGAAGAGTGAATTACTGGAACTTGCAAAGGTCCAGATCTATCAGCTAATAGCAGGAGTGATGATGCTCTGTTCCAACGCTGCCTGGTATCTTGGCTGGGCGTGCCTTTGAACAGTGACTTGAAAAACAAGGAAATCTTTATGCTAATTAAGACAGCCTAAAAGCATCCCCTCTTCCATTTTGGAAAACAGGGAAGATCACCCAAATCCAGAAGACATAAGCCACCAGTCTTTACCATGTGATGCTCCAGAAGATGTTCTGGTGGATGACCGTGCTGCCGGTCATAAGGTCTTTCTCTATTGACTACTCTCTAACCTTGATCTCAGTCTGGATGAACTGAGGCTGACACACGTAGAAAAATCCTCGTGCCCGCATTTAGGATTTGTTCTTCAGAAGTTAATGTTCAAAACATTAAAAACACAAGAAGAAACCATCCCTAAAATGAAATAGTAATTCTTTTTTAAAAAACATGCTACACAATCTTCCATTGTAATTTTCTTGAAGAACCATTAAGAATTTAAAAGTGCTTTAAATCTATTGTCCTCTCAAGTCATATATCTAGTATGTATTGGTATTTTTCTACCACTGTTACAATGATTATTCCCTTCATAAATATTGACTGATATCCTGAAGTGATATGGATTGGGCTAATATGCATAGGAAACCAGGTTGGTTAACATAATTTCTCTGTTCGGAGGTATCTTACAAATACCTGGAAAGATACTCTGAGGACGATTCATAGAAGGTTTTAAGAGATACTGTAGCCCTGTCTAAACAAGGATGAGAACTCTTGTGGGTAAAACCCACCAAACCAAAGACTTAAAAATGCATTGGTTTTCAATCTGAAGTAGTACTATAATTGCTACGTGCCAAATTTTGGAATCAAAATTAAATGGAGTCCATTACCCTAGAGAAATTAATGGAGACATAGAGAGCAAGCTGTCATTTGTCATTTGTATGTAAAATGGGGCCAATTTTTAAAATTAATTTTTATTGTAAACGGGATACATATTGTTTCTCTGTACATGAAGTAGAGGCATACCGTTTTTGTAATCATACATTTACCTAGGGTAATAGTTTTTGATTCATTCTGTTATTTGTTTTCTTCCCCCCCCACCCCTCCCACCCCTCTTATCCCTCTATACAGTCCCTCCTTCCTCCATTCTTGCCAATGGGGCCAATATTGAGATAATGTGACATGCCTGGCAGAAGAGAAGTGGGCTAAAGGAATTGTAGAGAAAGATTGTCATTCCTGAGGCGGAGCTCCACTGAAAAACATTGACCAGTCTAGAATTCAGCTCTGATTTTTATCCAGAAATATCCCCAATGATTATCTAAAACTTGAGGACCCACAGTGGGGTACACTGGGTGCCAACTGTGGCCCCACTATTCATGAGCTCGCAGTGCTTCCATTTTTCCTTTGTAAATGGTGGTAATAGTAGAGCCTATCAGTGTCCGCTTTGCTCAGTGGCGTCCCCCAGTGGCTGGGCACATGGCACATGAAAAATGAGAGTATTTCTTTTCAGTAAAGGTCAATTTTGTACATTTAAGAATGGGGTTTGGGGGCGGGCCAAGATGGCGGACTAGAGGGCGGCTGCATTTCACGCTGCTCCAGGACGCAAGATTCAAAAGAGGAGATAGTGAGAGACTTGGGACCAACTCAAAGCTGCCGGGTGAGTCTCTCCTGTTGGGGAGGCGTCCCGGATGGGGCGCTAGCCCCGGAACGCAGGGAATTTGTGAAGTGGAGTTGCTCGGCGAGACGCCCCTTCCCCCGCTGGAGCGGTAAACACGGACAACTGGGATCATCGTAGAGGAGGCGGCTCAGCATAGCGCTTGGACTCGAGCAGCCGCTGGGGCTCCAGGTGGCTGCCTGGGGAGGAGCTGCGTGCGAGCTGTTTGGACCCAGAGTGACCGCTTCCGAACACCGGGGGGTTGCCCGGAGGAGGAGGAGAGGCCCGGCGGGTCGCTTGGGTCTAGGAGTGACTGCATCAGAGCCACGGGCAGTTGCCAGAGGAGGAGCTGCGTGGTGAGCTGTTTGAACTCAGAGTGGGCGCTCCTGAGCGCCGGAGGACTGCCCGGAGGAAGAGGAGGAGCGCGGCGGGACGCTTGGTCAGGGAGTGACTGCATCAGAACCACAGGCGGTTGCCAGAAGAGGAGCTGCATGGTAAACTGTTTGAACCCAGAGCGAGCGCTCCTGAGTGCCGGGAGGTTGCCCGGAGGAGGAGGAGGAGCGCGGCGTGTTGCTTGACCTGGGAGTGACTGCATCAGAGCCTCGGGCGGTTGCCAAAGGAGGAGCTGCGTGACGAGCTGTTTGAACTCGGAGCAGCTGCTCCAGAACACTGGTGGCCTGCCTGGAGGAGGAGAGCGGTGGGACGCTTAGCCTGGGAGTGACTGCATCAGAACCACAGGCGGTTGCCAGAGGAGGAGGCGAGTGGTGAGCTGATTGGACTAAAAGCAACCGCTCCTGAACACCGGTGGCCTGCCTGGAGGAGGAGCGTGGTGAGTCACCTGGTCTCGGAGCCACCGTTCCTGAACACCTGGGGGGCTACCCCAAGGAGGAGGAGGAGGAACAGGGTGGGTCACTGGACTTGGAGTGACTGCCTAGGGCTACGGGTGGTTGGCGGGAGGAGGAGACCCGAAGTGAGTTGTTTGGATTCCTAGTGACTGCATCGGAAACCGGGCGGCTGTCCGGAGGAGGAGGTGTGTGGCGGGTCTCTGTGTCTCAGAGCTATTGTATGGGGCTCCAGGTGGTGGCTCAGGGGAGGGGCTGCATAGCCAGGCGATTGGTGCAGAGCAGGGTCCCAGGAGCTAGGTGGCTTCTTGCTGGAAGAGCCGCACAGAGACACGCCTAGGGGCGGAGTGAAGTTTCCAGGGCGGTGGGCAAATTCTCTGGGAGAGGCAGCCTAAGGAGACTCGCCTGCGAAGGGTGAGGCTCCCAGGCCCAGGACGTAGGTCCGGGCCCCTGGGATCGTTGCAGAAGAAGACAGCCCAGCCCAGGTGGTAGTTGTAGATTGAGGGGAACCTCTAGGAGGGCAACTGACTAGCGAGACGTCCCCACCGAGTGACTCTTCCCGGTCGGGGGAGGTTTTCCCACAGGGACAGTAAAACCAGAGACACAGGCACAAACAGGCCTTGCCTCAGCCCACAGTCTAGTTCCCCATTGGATGACCACTGGTCAACAAGTGGAGGCACCTCCGCCCACTAACAGGGAATATACGCCACCTGAGGGTTACCACACCTAGAGAGGCAGCTTCTTCGTGGAGCTCTGCATTATCAACTTCCTCCAAGACTTCAGGCTACTGAAGGATAAGAGGGGATATACTAGCAATCATCAGGGACATTATAAGTTGATAGAGGAAATCTGCAATATCTTAATGACCCACTGATCCCTGAACAATATGAGAAAACAAGGGAAGAAAATGCCCCAGACAAATCTAGATGTTACATCAATAAAATCCAACGACAGCATGGCAGAAGAAATGACAGAAAGGGAGTTCAGAATGTACATAATTAAAATGATTAGGGAAGCAAACGATGAGATGAAAGAGCAAATGCAGGCATTGAACGATCGCACCAATCGACAGTTAACAGAGCAAATTCAGGAAGCAAAAGATCACTTCAATAAAGAGTTAGAGATATTGAAAAAAAACCAAACAGAAATCCTTGAAATGAAGGAAACAATAAACCAAATTAAGAACTCCATAGAAAGCATAACCAATAGGATAGAACAGCTGGAAGACAGAACTTCAGATATTGAAGACAAAATATTTAACCTCGAAAACAAAGTTGAACAAACAGAGAAGATGGTGAGAAATCATGAACAGAATCTCCAAGAACTATGGGATATCATGAAAAGGCCAAATTTGAGAATTATTGGGATTGAGGAAGGCTTAGAGAAACAAACCAAAGGAATGAACAATCTATTTGAAGAAATAATATCAGAAAATTTCCCAAATCTGAAGAATGAAATGGAAAATCAAGTCCAAGAGGCTTATAGGACTCCAAATACACAAAATTACAACAGACCCACACCAAGGCACATTATAATGAAAATACCTAACATACAAAATAAAGACAGAATTTTAAAGGCTGTGAGAGAAAAGAACAAAATTACATTCAGGGGGAACCAATACGGATATCAGCAGATTTTTCAATCCAGACCCTAAAAGCTAGAAGGGCCTGGAACAACATTTTTCAAGCTCTGAAAGAAAATGGATGCCAACCAAGAGTCTTATACCCAGCAAAACTTACCTTCAAATTTGATGATGAAATAAGATCATTCCACGATAAACAAAAGCTAAAAGAATTTACAAAAAGAAAGCCAGCATTACAGAACATTCTCAGCAAAATATTTCATGAGGAAGAGATAAAAAACAAAGAAGCAAATCAGCAAAGGGAGGAATTATCCTAAAGGAACTGTCAAATAAAGGACGAACCAAGATGTGTCAAAAATTTTAAATATGAACCAAATGACCGGGAATACAAATCATATCTCAATAATAACCCTGAATGTTAATGGCCTGAATTCATCAATCAAAAGACATAGACTGGCAGATTGGATTAAAAAGAAAGATCCAACAATATGTTGCCTGCAAGAGACTCACCTCATAGAAAGAGATACCCATAGACTAAAGGTGAAAGGATGGGGAAAAACATACCATGCACATGGGCTCAGCAAAAAAGCTGGAGTATCCATCCTCATTTCAGATAATGTGGACTTCAAGCCAATGTTAGTTAGAAGGGATAAAGAAGGACATTTCATACTGCTTAAGGGAAGCATAAATCAGCAAGATATAACAATCATAAACATCTATGCCCCAAACAGTGGCTCATCCATGTATGTTAAACAAATCCTTCTCAATTTTAGAAACCAAATAGACCATAACACAATAATACTAGGTGATTTTAACACGCCTCTCTCACCACTGGACAGATCTTCCAAACAAAAATTGAACAAAGAAACCATAGATCTCAATAACACAATCAATAATTTAGACTTAACAGACATTTATAGAATATACCATCCAACCAAGAGCGAATACACTTTCTTCTCAGCAGCACATGGATCCTTCTCTAAAATAGACCATATATTATGCCACAAAGCTAATGTCAGCAAATACAAGAAGATAGAGACACTACCTTGTATTCTATCAGATCATAATGGATTGAAGTTACAAATTAATGAAAGAGTAAAAAACAGAAACTACTCCAACACCTGGAGATTAAACAATATGCTACTATATGATGAATGGATAACAGAAGATATTAGGAAGGAAATTAAAAAATTCTTAGAGGTAAACGAGAACAAAGAAACAACATATCAAAATCTCTGGGACACTATGAAAGCGGTACTTAGAGGAAGATTTATTTCATGGAGCGCATTTAATAAAAGAAGTAAAACTCAAAAAATAAATGACCTAACACTACAACTAAAAGCCCTAGAAAAAGAAGAACAGACCAACACCAAAGTAGTAGAAGACAGGAAATAGTTAAACTGAGAGCTGAAATCAACGAAATTGAAACGAAAGAAACAATACAAAAAATTGACAAAATAAATAGTTGGTTCTTCGAAAAAATAAACAAAATTGATAAACCTTTAGCCACACTAACAAAGAGAAGACGAGAGAAAACCCAAATCACTAAAATTCGGAATGAACAAGGAAATATCACAACAGACACGACTGAAATACAAAACATAATTAGAAGCTATTTTGAAAATCTATACTCCAACAAAATAGAAAATTTCGAAGACATCAACAGGTTTCTAGAGACATATGAATTGCCTAAACTGAACGAGGAGGACATACACAATTTAAATAGACCAACTTCAAGTAATGAAATAGAAGAAGTCATCAAAAGCCTACCAACAAAGAAAAGTCCAGGACCAGATGGGTTCTCAGCCGAGTTCTACAAAACTTTTAAAGAAGAACTCATTCCAATACTTCTCAAAGTATTCCAGAAAATAGAAGAGGAGGGAACCCTCCCAAACTCATTCTATGAAGCCAATATTACCCTGATTCCTAAACCAGACAGAGACACATCGAGGAAAGAAAATTTCAGACCAATATCCTTAATGAACATCGACGCAAAAATTCTCAACAAAATTTTAGCAAATCGCATACAAAAACATATTAAAAAGATAGTGCACCATGATCAAGTGGGTTTCATCCCAGGGATGCAAGGTTGGTTCAACATCAGAAAATCAATAAATGTCATTCACCATATCAATAGACTGAAAGTCAAGAATCACATGATTATTTCAATAGATGCAGAAAAAGCATTTGATAAAATACAGCACCCCTGCATGCTCAAAACACTAGAAAAAATAGGGATAGTGGGAACATTCCTTAACATTGTAAAGGCCATCTACGCTAAACCCATTGCTAATATCATTCTAAATGGTGAAAAACTGAAAGCATTCCCTCTAAAAACTGGAACAAGGCAGGGATGCCCTCTTTCACCATTTCTATTCAATATCGTCCTTGAAACTCTAGCCAGAGCAATTAGACAGACCAAAGAAATTAAAGGGATACGAATAGGAAAAGAAGAACTCAAACTATCCCTATTTGCTGATGATATGATGGTATACTTAGAGGAACCAGGAAATTCCACCAGAAAACTTTTAGATCTCATAAGTGAATTCAGTAAAGTAGCGGGATATAAGATCAATGCACATAAATCTAAGGCATTTTTATATATAAGCGATGAATCTTCAGAAAGAGAAATTAGGAAAACTACTCCATTCACAATAGCTTCGAAAAAAATAAAGTATTTGGGAATCAATCTCACAAAAGAGGTGAAAGACCTCTACAATGAGAACTACAGAACACTAAAGAAAGAAATTCAAGAAAACCTTAGAAGATGGAAAGATCTCCCATGTTCTTGGATAGGAAGAATTAATATTGTCAAAATGGCCATACTACCAAAAGTGCTATACAGATTCAATGCAATTCCAATTAAAATCCCAATGATGTACCTTACAGAAATAGAGCAAGCAATTATGAAATTCATCTGGAAGAATAAAAAACCCAGAATAGCTAAAGCAATCCTTGGCAGAAAGAGTGAAGCAGGGGGTATCGCAATACCAGATCTTCAACTCTACTACAAAGCCATAGTAACAAAAACGGCATGGTATTGGTACCAAAATAGAAAGGTGGATCAATGGTACAGAATAGAGGACACGGACACAAACCCAAATAAATACAATTTTCTCATACTAGACAAAGGGGCCAAAAATATGCAATGGAGAAAAGATAGCCTCTTCAACAAATGGTGGTGGGAGAATTGGAAATCCATATGCAACAGAATGAAACTAAACCCATATCTCTCACCATGCACGAAACTAAACTCAAAATGGATTAAGGATCTCGGAATCAGACCAGAGACCTTGCATCTTATAGAAGAAAAAGTAGGTCCAGAGCTTCAACATGTCGGCTTAGGACCACACTTCCTCAACAGGACTCCCATAGCACAAGAAATAAAAGCAAGAATTAATAACTGGGATAGATTCAAACTAAAAAGCTTTCTCTCAGCAAAGGAAACTATCAGCAATGCAAAGAAAGAGCCTACAGAGTGGGAGAAAATCTTTGCCAATCATACTTCAGATAGAGCGCTAATCTCCAGAATCTATAAAGAACTCAAAAAAACTCTACACTAAGAATGTAAATAATCCAATCGACAAATGGGCTAAGGAAATGAATAGACACTTCACAGAAGAAGATCTACAAGCAATCAACAAACATATGGAAAAATGTTCAACATCTCTAGTAATAAGAGAAATGCAAATCAAAACCACCCTAAGATTCCATCTCACCCCAATTAGAATGGCAATTATCAAGAATACAACCAACAACAGGTGTTGGCGAGGATGTGGGGAGAAAGGTACACTCTTACATTACTGGTGGGGCTGCAAATTAGTGCAGCCACTCTGGAAAGCAGTGTGGAGATTCCTTAGAAAACTTGGAATGGAAACACCATTTGACCCAGCTATCCCACTCCTTGGCCTATACCCAAAGGACTTAAAATCAGCATATTACAGAGATACAGCCACATCAATGTTCATAGCTGCTCAGTTCACAATAGCCAGATTGTGGAACCAACCTAGATGTCCTTCAATTGATGAATGGATAAAGAAAATGTGGTATATATATACAATGGAATATTACTCAGCCATAAAGAATGATAAAATTATGGCATTTGCAGACAAATGGATGAAACTGGAGAATATCATGCTAAGTGAGATAAGCCAATCTCAAAAAACCAAAGGAAGAATGATATCGCTAATAAGTGGATGATGACACATAATGGAGGTTGGGAAGGGTTACTGTTGGGGTTGGAGTTGGGTTTAGGGAGGGGGGCAGGAATGGAGGAAGGAAGGACTGTATAGATGGAGGGGAAGGGTGGGAGGGGAGGGGTGGAAGGGAAAAAATGGCAGAATGAATCAAACAACATTACCCTATGTAGATTTATGATTACACAAATGGTATGCCTTTACGCCATGTACAGGCAGAGAAACAACATGTATCCCATTTGTTTACAATTTTATAATAAAAAAAAAAAAAAAGAATGGGGTTTGAATGACAATAGAAACTTTACCCAGTCTAGCTATTTCACTCTTTTTTAAACATTATCTATATTATTTAACTCCATTAACTTAGGTGAGGTATACTTTGAAAGTACCTGTTCTTTGCTTCTTGCCAGAGACATGTCAAGAAGAGTACTGATCTTCCAGTTTATTCATTCATTAGGGGAAAACTTGATGCAATTAACATTTGTCCATTATCCAGAGAGCATACCGTGTCTCACGAATTTGCCTTTATTGTATATAAATGGTGAGTTGGTTTGTTTGTGTTCCATGGTTCTGTGTGAAGACTGGATTCAGCAAAGCAGAAGACAAAACTTGGTCTGTGGAGTAATGAATTTTTCAGGCCCACACTGGCTGCTACTTTCACCTGCATCCCTCCAACATTTTCCCTCTCTTTTACTCCATCCTATGATCTCCATTTTGGCTGGGCTGATTGTAACTAAGTTATCTCCTGTTCTTTTATCCAGGGGAATGATGCTTTCTTTACATTTTTATCATTAGTTATCATTCATTAGTGTTCTTTTTGACTCTAGTCATTGGGATGCAAAAGTGTCAACTTTTGCTTTCTATGAAAAAGGAATGGAGGAATGAAAATATCTGCAGTTTTTCATACTATACAGAACAGTTGTACAGTCTATTTACCTTATTACCTTTACATGCTCACTGGCTGTCACTAAGATGGCCACTGCCCTCCATTTTCCCAATCTATTGAGGAGTTCAACTGCACATCTTCCATAATTCCATTCATTCCTCTGCTTCTAAAGAAGTTTATTTCTTAAATACACTTAAAAATTTATATACTTTTTAGTTGTTGATGGACTTTTATTTTATTCATTTATTTTATATGCAGTGCTGAGAATTGAACACAGTGCCTCACACATGCTAGGCAAGCGCTTTTCCATGGAGCCAGAACACCAGTCCATATTTCTTAAGTATACTTTTAAAAAATTGTTTGTAATATTTAGTTATACATGACAGCAGAATGCATTTTAATTCAGTGCACACAAATCAAGTACAACTTTTCATTTCTCTGGTTGTACATGAGTAGAGTCACACCATTTGTGTAATCATACATGTACGTAGGGTAATGATGTCTGTCTCATTTCACCATCTTTCCTTGTCCCCCCACTCCCTCCTCTCACATTTCCCTCTACCCAATCCAACATTCCTCCATTCTTCTCTTACCCCGTCTCCCCTCCCATTATGTGTCACCATCCATTTATCAGGGAAAACATTTGGCCTTTGGGTTTTTGGAATTAGCTTATTACACTTAGCATGATATTCTCCAACCCCTTCCATTTACCTGCAAATGCCATAATTTTATTCTTCTTTCTGACTGAGTAATATTCCATTGTGTATATATACCACAGTTTCTTTATCCATTCATATATTCAAGGGCACATAGGTTGGTTCCACAACCTAGCTATTGTGAATTGAGCTGCCATAAACTTTGATATGTCTTCATCACTGTAGTATGCTCATTTTAAGTCCTTTGGATATAAACTGAGGAGTGGGATAACTGGGTCTAATAATGGTTTCATTCCAAGTTTTCTGAGAAATTTCCATACTGCTTTCCAGAGTGACCACCTATTTGCAATCCCACCAGCAATGTATGAGTGTGCCTTTTGCCACACATCCTCGCCAACACCTATTGTTGCTTGTATTCATATTTCTTAAATACACTTTTATAGTGCCATTCTCTCTTCTTGTCATTCTAGTATCAGGGTCTTCCACCTCTGTCTCCTTCCTGATTATTCTCTCCCTTCCCTTTAATAAAAATGTCAAAACATTTTCAGGATCAATTTTAAGTCTTTTTTTTTCTCTCCTCATGCTCTCTTCCCACAAGACCACCTCCATTGCTGGACTTACTGCTGCCAGTTATGAGCCATCAGACGTTATATATCTTGTAAATTCAAACTCATATATCCAGTGGGCATTTGCACTCAATGGTTCATCAGTCACTTGCAGATGATGCCTCTGCTTTCACTTTTCTGTCCTAACATGATGCATCTACTTTGCACTGAGAGAATTTCATTGGTTTTTCATATTCCTCATTATAGCTTAACACAACTGATATTAATTATGATCATAGTATTTAGGTTTCTTTTCCTATAAAAAGTCAGACACAAGAGAGCAGAAACTGTACTTGCCACATTCACCTTGATAGTCTGAAGGTAACACTAAATCTGGCCCAAATGTGTATTTTTAAGTACAATATGAGTGTGATATTAATGAGTGAGAATATTCATTTTGTAATCAAGTTGCAAAAACAGGCTTTTTGTGTCTTTCAATAATGAACATTTAGAAACTTTCCATAGGAAAATTTAATCAGTGAAGAAAACAAGAAATTGATTAAATATAAATTGTATGGTTTGTTAGATGAGCCACAATCTAAAGGTACATTGTGGGTTACATGAGCAAAATAATTCAGATCTTATAAATAATATAAAATTAAATATTTTAATTAAATAATTAAATTTTATATATTTTATAAAATATATATTTAAAATATATAAATATATAAAATATATTTTTTATTAAATAAATAGATACATCATGGGGATAATGGGTAAGTAATATGGTTTTGTCTAA
This sequence comes from Sciurus carolinensis, assembly GCF_902686445.1. Taxonomy (NCBI): domain Eukaryota; kingdom Metazoa; phylum Chordata; class Mammalia; order Rodentia; family Sciuridae; genus Sciurus; species Sciurus carolinensis. Next base: position 49,834,137 of record NC_062226.1, read on the forward strand.
TACTTCTAAAACCTTTGGAAAAACTGTTTATATTCATGTTGCCATTACAATAGAAATAACAGTCTTTGAAATAGTAGAACTTGAGGGAGTGTGGTAAGGTGTATCCTCAGTAAGAATCATCTCCCTGTTGGACCAGGTCTCATTCCTTGCTCCTTAGTCTTCCATACAAGTTTGCTGATGAAGAGAAGGATCTCACGATTTCTGCTCTGACCACCTCCCAGGCACAAGGGAGGTGTTTCTTCCCCTTCAGGTAGACAGTGAGCCTGTGGAAGTACTTCCTCAGAGCCCTCAGGGGAGCCTCTTCCACCCCCACCTGCTGGGTCACACAGGCTTTCAGGTCATCCAGCTGCTGATAGAGGCCAGTTAGGAATGTGTCCAGGAGGGTCTTGTCCCAAGCAGCAAAGGACTCCTGGGTGCTGAAGAGGTTGAAGACCTGCTGGGTCATCTCGTGGAGGACAGAGACAGCTTGAGCTTCTGCACCTGCTCACCATCCATCTGCTCTTGGGGGAAGGCAAAGTCCTTTCTGTAGTTCAGGCAGGACAAGGTGGGAACTCTCCTCATTTTCTCCAGGAGCATCAGGGCCCCCTCCTCACTTCTCTCAGGAGTTTCAAGACCCAGGTTGTAGATCTGAGTCAGGTCACAGCCCAGAGAACAGGTGAATTTGTAGCTGAGCCCCACCAGGGCCAGCAGGAAAGCCAAGGGCAAGGCCATTGTGGTTCCTGTAGATGCTGCTGGGCTGCCTGAGATGGGTGATCCTGGACCTTTGCCTCTAGGTTCTCTGAAACCCTTAATTTGGTCCCATTTCTTAAATAGGAACCAATATACTTTCAATTTTCTGAATGTCAACCCCCAGAACTTTCTACTTCTGTTTTTGCTTTCCTTTATGTATTCTCTACTTGGATTTTAAGCAGTATTTTTCATCAATTTTTTTTGTTCTCTCCTCTCCTGCCCCCAGAGCCTTTATAGATTTTTTTCCCACAATTGAAACCTCCATTAAATTTCAATAATATAGGCATACTACATCTTTATGTACCCTATTTATATATTTTATTTGTATATAAGTGTTTTTACATGTAAGTGTTAAATTTAACTTTGTATTTAATGAAGAGTTAAAAATGTTCAATAAAAAGTTTAATGTAAAAGTTAACCTTAAAAGCTATTGGAATTTAATTTCATACCTAAATTTACTGAGGAACTTAAATGAAATTAATTTACTTACAGAAGTTGTGATGAATCAAATTCTTGTGCATATTAAAAATGTATGAAAACAAAATATTTGCAATATAATTAAATACTTAAATCATTTAGTTGCTAAAACCTAATGAAAACGTAAATGATGTGATTATTTCTGTTCAGCGTACTTTGTTTTACCTCCATGAAGAAAAGTTTTTACAGGACTAGCTGCAAAATATCATTCAGATAATAGATAATTTCTTCTCCTCAGTACTTGACGTAATTCTTAATGTGCTCAACAATTGTAAAATATGACACATTTGCATCTAATTCTTGAAGCACAAAACACATTCAGGAGCACTGAAGATCAGGCATAAGCAAAATCTAACAAAGCAGACAATGACAACTCATAGGTATACAGAGGCCCCTTCCCATGATATTACATCTAGCAACCCTGGAGAGTCCTCCAATCCCAGCCTTCTATTTGCCATAACTTTAGTGCACTGATCTTGCATACACTTTTCCTATCTCCATAAACTCAACATTGATGCTTCCCATGTCATATAAAAGAGAACCTAATGGGTTGAATGTAGCTAAGTTATCTCCTTTTTTTTTTATCAAGTGGAATTTTGCTTTCTTTACATTTTCATTGCATTTGGACATTCATTAGTGCTCTTTTTGATACTCGTCAATGGATGTAAAAGTGTCAACTTTTGCTTTCTTTGAAAAGAGTGGGGAAATGAAAATATCTCTTGTTTTTCATGCCACATAGAACAATTACCTGATTATTTTTCATTTTGGCACTTAAGAAAAATGTTATTTCCTTTCATTCAGTAGGAATCAAATAGCATTGGACCTTTGAAATTTCTTTTGGAAGTTTGAACTTAATTAGAAAAAATTAAATAAACTTGATATTTCTCAGTTATGCCTTTTCATTGAGTATGACATTGATCTTAAGGGTTTAAAATAAATCTTTGAAGGTGTGAATAAATCTTAGGTATTACTATGGTTTTGGTACTCCAAGTCTCTTCCCTATTGGACAAATATATTCCCTTCTAATTTTTTTTTCTCTTTGGATTTTGTAGGGCTGGAGATGTGGCTCCTTGGTAGAGGTCTTGCCTAGCATGGGAAAGCCCTGGATTTGATCCCTAGCACCAGGTAAAAGCAGTCATTAGATTAGTTCTAGAATGATTGTGGGTTATACTTTTTGTGTATAGTTGATCATTGTTTGCAATATAATTTTCTGAAAAAAATATCATGCAATTGATGTAATGAGAGTCATATTAATATGCTTAATATGTTGATAAGGTTTGGAGATGAAGTGTTCCTCAAACACTCAGTTTTCAAGATTTGGTTCCCAATGCAGCAATGTTTAGAGGTGCAGCTTTGGGATGTGATTGGACCATGAAGTCTCTCACCTCAAGAATTGATGAACCAATTGATATCTGGATGGACTAAGGGGGGAAGGGTATAAATTGTAGGAGGTGGGGTCTAGATAGAGGAAGTGGGTCACTGGGGCCTGCCCTGGGAGGGATTATCTTGGTCCTGGGTCCTTCCTTGCTCTTTCTCTGCTCCCAGGTTGCTATGAGCTCATCAGCTTGGCTCTGCCAGGCCCTTTTGCCAGGACCTTCTGCCTTGACTCAGGCCCAAAGTAATGGAGCTAGTTCAATGTGGAGTGTAACCTCCAACCTTAAGCCAGAATATTTTTCTCACTATAAGTTGATTATGTCAGATATACGTCCAGTGATGAAAAGCTAACACATGTGTTTTTAAAATCTTGTGATAGCAGTTTACAATAGCAATTTATAATTATTTAAATTAGTACCTCTTTGATTATCAGTAAGCTACTTGGGTTTTGTTAATTTGGTGAACAGAAATAGAAATTAATCCAATCTTTCATGAAAATACTCATTAGTACTGATAAGATTATAGCTCTTGGAACTGTTGACTTTGTTAAAAAGATAATTAGCTTATGTAATTGTCACACTGGTTCACTACATCAAGTATATAAAGCATTTCATTTGTGGTATAATTAGTTTCAATAAGAATTCTTTAGTATTGCTACTTGTAATATTCCTGGTTTGTAAATATTGTGATCTCATGTGGGCACAGATATCCAAATAACCATGGACATACTGACTGACATATTTCCCTTGTGAAATGACAATAGGAAACTCTATCAGGGAACCTGTGTGTTCAGTGTTCCTCAACACTGAAAAATAAATCCATGAAAAACAGCTAAAATAACATGAACCATGGAAATCCATAGAGCAAGGATGTTGTATATTATCTGAAGAAAAATGAATTCATCAATTATAACAGATATCTGAAATTCAAAAATACAAAATCAGTCATCACTCATCAATCAGAATGAAGAATTTTACATTGAAATTCCATTCTGTTAGGATTTATGTGTGATGTATCACAACCCACTTAACTCTCTAACCCACAGTTTTCTTATAAATAAAATGGGTTCAAAATAATAGAAGTTTTGTGAATACTAAACCAACACTTGTATGTCAAAGCTCATAAACGGTACCTTTAAAGATTGAAAAGTTGATATTAGAAAGGTATTTTCTGAGTTTTCTTTTTCTTTTCCTTTCTGTGTGTGGTTGTTTTTTTTTTTTTTTTTTTTTTAATAGGGATTGAACCCAGAGGTAATTAACTTGAACCATCTTGAACCATACCCCCAGCCCTTTTGTTTTTCATTTGGAGACAAGATTTCACTAAGTTGCTTAGGGCTTCACTAAGTTTCTGAGACTGGCTTTGAACTCACCATACTCCTGCTTCAGCCTCCAAGTCACTGAGATTACAGGGATGGGCCACCGCACTCACCCGATTTTTCTTCGTTGTTAGAGTAGTACTTGTCCTTCTAAAAAATTCTTAGAACGGTACCCTACCTTTTAGTTGTTGACCTCTAAAGGAGGCAGCAAGAAAGGTCATAATTTTGTCATGAGTTCTACAGAGGCTGAAGAATGGATCTTTTTCACTTTAAAAAGTGCCATTTACATGCACTCAGGAAATGATGGTTTGCCTTAACACCTGAGAGTGGGGATGAACCTCCCCATGAAGTGCAGAAGACTCATGGTGCTTCCTTTTGATTCTGGCTCCTGGCACAACCCCTCCCTTGCCCTCAGCATCCCAGGACACATTCCCACAACTTCCTTCCTCTCTCAGGTAGAATTCTCAGGGCATCCTTGTCATTCTCTCCCTTCACCTGCCTGCCCATTCACACAGGGCTGTGTTGTGGTTTCAGCTTAATCGTTTCCCCAAAGACAGCTCAAGTAGAAAGCAAAAGTTCCATAAAACGTCTGCATTTTGCGGAACATCTGCTGGAGAGCCCTCTTTAATTTCCGTTGCATGTGATGTCATGGTAGCTGTACCCAAAGGAAACAGAAAGCAGCATCCAGTGCATGCAGGCTAAGGGAAACTTTCAGGGAAGAGCGCTCCCTGGTGGTCCAGTGTGACATGAGTAGCAACAGGCTTGGGGGCAGGTTTCTGATCTATGCCAAAGTTCTACCACTGCATGGGTTTCTCCTCATACTTCAGAGACTACTTTTGGTTAATGATAATGGTTACAAATGTGTATCAGAGTAGTGACCCCACCTTCTTCAGTGGTTACCTGCAAAAACACGATATTTAAAGAAAAGATGAATCTGGGAGAGTTCTAAGAAAACTTAATAGTCACCCTTCACATGGAAGGCGAGTCTTATTTGTTGGCTAAGTCAGAAAATGACAGCTTGTAGAATTTCTGAATGAGAATCTACCTCCTAAACTGAGTGAAATATGTTTGGTGTTTCCCTGCTGATTCTGATGGCTGGCACATTCCTTCCTATTGCTCTGGTTCACGTTCTTTCATTAGAAAATCACAATAATTATCTTCCCCTTCCTCTAGAATTCCCCACTGTGGGTTCTTCATTTGCTCCTCATTAGCCTCATACAGTAGTTTTCTCTTCCATTGTGGTTTCTTTCCATCAGTTTCCCTTTTTAAAAGTATAAATCCCCCATTTGAGAGGAAAATCTGAGCAAAGTCCTTGGTTTGTCAGAAACTTCTAAGGGAGTGACTTTTGTTCACTCGTTATGAATGTTTTTGGAAAGGAGGGAATGTCCCTGTTACAGTGATGTCACAGTGCTGTAGCTAGAAGGAAACAACCAGATCTATTGTACTCTGAGGCTATCGCAAGGTAAAAGAAGACGAGGGGTCACCTTGGCCAACCAGGGATGAAGACAGCAGCAAGTCTGTGGAGAGCTGACTTTGTTGTGTTTAAGCAGTCAGCCTCCAGTCTGGTTTTTTTTTTTTTTTTTTTTTTTTTTTTTTTTTTTTTTTCAGAGCTAAGGAATATTGAAAAAGGCTCTTTCCCAAAAAGAACATGTTCTAGTAGTGGGATGAATCCATTTTCTTATGTTTATATCTTAGGGAAAATACTCCCAGCTTCAGGTCAGTCCTATCTTCTTGTCAATGGGCAGGTCTGTGAGGAGAAAGGGTCAGAATGTGTCCCTTTCCTCCAGACCCTCTTGACCCATCACTCTCTTCAAGTTTCTAGGACACAGAGCTGGAGATGGGGTATTGGCCTACCTGATGTGGAACTGCAAGGAAGTATGGAAAAATCCTTTGTAGTAAATCTTTCTTAGCACTAAATTACCCATTTTAGAAATTCCTTCCTACCATCAGATTCCATCTCTTTACTTAGAAACCAGGAGAAAGTTCTTGCTGTCACTCTAAATGAGGCATGAGGTTGTTTGAGTGCAGTCTAGACTTGGCCATCAGAGCACAGAGGAGAGTAAAGGACTTCAGCTGAACCTAAGGACTCTGTTTGGGTAGGACCAGGAGTGATTCAGTCAATCTGCTTAGCATTGAAATTGATAAGTGAATCTGGTCCCTTACCTTTCTTTCCTTCTCTACCATTGTTGCGGGTACTAGTTTAGAAGCAGGGCTACCTGGATAATTTTGACTATCTTTGAGAGCTTAAAATCATTCAATTGTTTTAACCCCTTCCATTCTTTGCTTGCTGATCACTTGCTTTTATTGTAATTTTTCATTAACTCCATAATGTAACCTTGCCCTGAAAATCTTTGTAACCACATATTGCTTTAAATATTGAATTTATTGACTTGTTATGTTCAACAGAATTGAAGTAGGATGGGAATTATGGGGTGTGGGTGGGCCAGGGAGCCAGAGTGAACACTGAGCTGACCTACCCAGCCATGTCCCCACTGCAGAGACATGTGCTTCACCCACCCCAGCAGCACACAAGCTCAAAACACTTGGCTGTCTCCAGGTTGTGCTGTATTGTGATCCCTGGATGCCTTGTACATTCCTCCTGACTTTTAGAGTCTCTCTTTAGGTGGACCTGGTGTGCAGGGTGTGGAGATAACCAAGTTTGTCAAGCTTCATGATCAGGAATGTTAACATGTCCACGTTGGACTCTCCCTGTCTCAATTTCTTTGTATAGTACCTCCCATTTCCTTCTCCTCTTCCCTCATCTGAATCCTCATTTTCACTCTTCTGATCTCCCTTCTGTTTTCATTATAATTTTCTCCCTTTTTCCTCTTCATCTCTAGCTTCCAATTTGAGAGAAAACTTACAAACTTGACTTTTGATTCTGGCTGATTTTCCTTAACATGATGTTCTCCAGGTCTATCCATGTAACTGAAAATGCCATAACTTCCTTCTTCTTGTTGGTATGTAAACTCCATAGTGTACACATACCACATTATCCATTCATCTGTTAACTGACACCTAAACTCATTCCATACTTCACTATCATAAAATGCTCGGCTATAAGCATAGGTGTGTACATATAACTACAATATGATGGCAGTAGTTCTTTTGAAAAACTCAGGAATGGTATAACTGAGTCATGTGGTATTTCAATTTCTAGGGTTTTAGGGATACTTCCCTACTGAATCTCACAGTAATTTCAGTGATTTACAATTCCACCAACAGTGTATAAGTGTTCCTTTTCCTCCATATCCTCACTACCATTTATAGTTATTTGTATTCTTGATGATTATCATTCTAACTGCCGTGAGATGAAATCTGAGGGTACAATTGATTTTCATTTTCCTAATGGTAGATATTTTAAACATTTTTTCACATATTTGTTGACCATTTGTATTGCTTTGATTGAAAATATGACTAGTACATTTGTCCATGTATTAAATGGTTTGTTTGTTTGTTTTAGTATTGAGATTTTTTAGTTCATTACATATCTCAGATATTTGTCCTTTCTCAGAAGAGTAGCTGGTAAAGATTTTCTCCCATTTTGTCAGTTCCCACTTTTCCACTCAATCATTTTCTTCAATTGTCAAAAGTTTTAAATTTGATTTAATCCCATTTATTAATTCTTGTTCTTTTATCCAGAGCTTTAGGTGCCTACTTAAGGTGACTACATATGGGAGTGTTGACTCGATGTGTTCTTCTAGTAGTGGGGCAGAGTCTTTCTTTTTAAAATTTGTTCTTTTTAGGTATACTTGACAGTACTGGCTATTTTGGTTTATTTGTACAACATGTAGTATATCTAATTCTCATTGGGATCCCAGTCTTGTGGTTGTACATGATGTGGAGATTCATAGTGGTGTATTCATATATGTTCATAGGGAACTTGTGTCAGATTCATTTCACTCTTTTTCCTATTCCTATTCCCCCTCCCTTCCCTTCAGTTCCCTTATTCTAATCCACTGACTTTTATTCTTCCCCTCCATCCAGAGTTTTTTCTAGGAGACAAATATTAGAAATGTGCATATCGTATGATCAAAATTTGTAATGGCAAAGAACTCTGAGAATTCATTTATTTCACTTAGTTCATTGAAAAGAGGGAGGACATGGATCAACCCTCTTTGTTTCTTTCCAGTGACTGCCTTCTGCATATTTTATGCATATTTAGAATTTAGAATTTTTCCTGAAGATTAGTTCACACAAAGATCATGAAATCTACATAAATAACATGCTAGTGCTAGAACCAATTACCATTCATGTGAGATGCTAAAAAACAATTATATCACAGCCTGTGAGAATCCATCTTAAAACTAGTGATGACGAGTTAAGAAAATGAAACAGACACAGACACAGAAAACCTCAATTTTTGTCTCATAAAGCTGTCTTCAGTGAAGCCAGGAAAGGGTCTTCAGGAGTCCCCTTTGATTCTACATGAAGCAAGTGCATCCCTCTCTGTCAGCAGTAGGCACCATCCCAGCCCCACATACACCCATGGAGTTCCCAGCATGGTGCAGTGTTGCCCAATCATGATGGCCATTGCCATGTGTGCACTGAGTGTGTGATCTGGGGACAGATGAAACGCTCCATGTGATTGTGTCTGTGTGGGTCACGGCAGTTTGTACACACTGGCAGCCTGTCAGCAATTCATCAATAATGGGTTCCTATATCAGATTTGGTAAATGTCTGCCAAACTAAAATTACATTTTTTAAAGCTCGAGAAACTGATAATATAGTGACCAAGATGTGAGGAAGGGAATTTATTTTGATGCCAGCCATAGACAAAGATAGACAAATACAACTACCCATAGCAATGTGACTCAGTTTGTATCTGAAGCCAGACTCTCCTTGGTGAAACCTTCTCTGCTTCAATAGAGAACATACATGCAGTCTTTATCTTGGTCATACAAGTCTTTGGGCATTGAAAATGTAACCACTGGGTGAAAAGATGAAGAGGAGGTCAAACACTTCATTGGCTTCTATCAGCAGACAACACAAAAGTAAGGCTAGGCCGAAGGTCAGAAATGAGCATTGCTGAGTCTCCTTGGTATCGAGAATGGCCTGTTGCTGCAGGGGTCTCCCATGGAATCAGTGAGACACACAAGAGAGAACGAACTCAGAGTCCAGGAGGCTGCACTGTGTTGGAATGGAAATTGTAAGGTCCTTTTTGTTTATGAAGTTCACAGGAGAAGTCCATAGTTCAAAAGAAGTGAGTTTCCTGAAGTCAGCAGTTAATGGAGTCATAAAGTTGTTTTATGCTATTTCATGGAAGAAGACATTTCTCAAATTTTAGACTTATTTTCAAATGGTAGAAAAATTGAAGTTTTAATGAATATTTACAAATCATCTAATTTTCTTGGAACACGTGCATCACTTTTCTTCATTTGTTTCATGAGTCTTTCAGAAAAATTTGTCTCAATTCTGCCTAAGGTAATGACCTTAGATCTTTGGTCTAGGCCTCCAGATTTATCTTTCTATCCAACCAATTGTAGAGATGAGCATTGCTGAGTTAATATTAGCCAGGACCTTAGAACAGTGACTGGTCACTGTTATCATTTTTGTCATCATAATTGTTATTATCTCCATTTACAGTAGAGTCTTTGGGATCATGGCATTCCCTCTCTGTTAATTCTAGCTTTCTAGACTCATTCTCTAGGTGAATTATCCAGAGAAGGCTAATATCCACTGACTTGCCAGACAGGGTGAGTGTTGTAGTGACTGGTGTTTGGAACTAGTCTCCTGTGTATTGACTGGGGAGACTCCCTGCTTCTCAACTCAGAGCTGATCACATCTGGATTTTAAAAAACCTGAGGTATTGTAATATCTGATTTCCAAGTACATTACAAAGCAATACTAATTTAAACACATGCCACTCATAAAAATCATACACAGACTCATGGGATATAATAGAAATGCCAGATGTTAAGCCACAAGATAACAGCCAACTAAATTTCAATAAACATGTTGAAAATTTATATGGGAGAAAAACCCACCTCTTCAATAAATGGTGCTATGGTAACTGAATATACATGTGCAGAAGATGAAACTAGATATTTATCAACTCAAAATGGACACTTAATAAAGACTCTACTCTATAAAACTGCTAAATGATGACTAAGAAGCGTCTGTACGGCAAAGGAAACCAAGTTGAGAGACAATCTACAGAATATGAAGAAACTATCTGAAAACTCCTCGGACATGGTGTTTACATGCAGACTATGTAAGGAACTTAAACACTAAATAGCAAAGAACCATGTAATCCAATTTAAAAATGGTCAAAGTATCTGAATTGACATTTCTCAAAAGGATATACCAAAGTGACTAGTGAGTACATGAAAAAGTCCAATATCACAAATCATTAGGAAACGGCAAGTTAAAAACACAATGAGATGTTATCTTATCCTAGTTAGGTTGACTGTTATCAACAAGACAAAAAAAGTAAATGATGAGCACACAGACAAGGCAAAATCTTACATCCTGTCAGAGAGAATACTTACTAATACAGCTGTTATGGAAAACTGTTTAGAGGCATCACATACAACTAAAAATAGAATTATTGTATGTTCCCAGTATCTCACCAGTGAGTATATAGCCAAAGAGAATGAAGCCATTACATAATAGAAATACCTACATGCTTATGTTTATTACTATACTATTCTCAATGGCCAAAATATGGAATCGACTGCAATGCCTGACAACGAAAGAATGAATTAAAAGAGTGAAATCTCATTTGTAGCCACATGAATGAAATGGAGGTCATTATCTTAGGTGAATAATCTGCACATTAAAAATCACCATATGTTCTCACTCACTCATGAGGCCAAAAATAGTGAGTACATACAAGCAGAGTGAACAGAGGCCACTAGAGGCCAGGAAGAAGATGTAGAGAGGGAAAATAGGGTAGAAACATACTAAAATATGTTACCTGTAGTGAGGGAAGTAGCACTCATATTCTACAGCACAGTTAGGCAACCATTGTCTCCAACAATTATTTTTACAAACTTCAACATATAGGCACAGTGCTGTCCTCCATAACAAGATCCCAAAACTCAAGAAATAAAACCAAGAATTAATAGGTGGGATAGCACCAATTTTAAAAGCTTCTTATCAGCAAACAACCAGAAGAGCCTGCAGAATGGGAGAAAAATCTCTGCCCACTCCTCCTCTGACTGAGGATTAATATCCAGAATATATAAAGAACTCGAAAAACTTAACATTAAAAAAACACAATAAATAAGTGAGCAAAAGAATTATACAACATTTCTCAAAAGAAGAAATACAATGGCTAAGAAATACATGAAAAAATGTTCAACATTATTAGCAATCAGGGAAATTCAAATCAAAACTGCTTTGAGATGTGAAATCACTCCAGGTAGAATGGCAATCATAAAAAATACAAATCATAAATGCTGGTGAGAATGCAGGGGAAACTAAACTCACACATTTTTGGTGGGATTGCAAATCAGTATAACCACTTTGGAAGGCAGTATGGAGAGTATGCAAAAGACTAGGAATGGAACTGCTCTGTGATCCAGTTATGTCACTCCTGCATATTTATCCCAAACAAATAAATCAGCATAATATAGTGATACAGACATTTCAATGTTTCTGGCAATGCAATTCACAATAGCCAAGATATGGAAGTAGTTCAGTTGCCTGTAAATAGATGAATAGATAAAGAAAATGTGTTGTTCATACACCAAGAAGTTTTGTTCAGCCATAAAGAAGAATGAAATTAACCAGTTGTGGTGTTGTGTGCCTGTAACTCAAGTGACTTGGAAGGCTAAGGCGGAAGGACCTGGAGTGCAAACCAGCGTCAGGAATTTAGTGAGGCCCTAAGCAACTGAGCGAGACTTTGTCTCTAAATAGAAAATAAAAATGACTTGGTTATAGCTCAGTGGTTAAGTGCCCCTGGGTTCAATTCGTGACACAAAAAAAGAAGGAGAAGAAGAAGAAGGAGGAGCAGGAGGAAGAGGAGGAGGAAGATGAGGAGGAGGAGGGTGGTGAGGAGGAGGACAAGGAAAAGGAAGAACAAGAGGAAGAAGAAGAAGGATAATGAGAAGGAGGATGAGAAGGGGAAGGGAAGGGAAAGGAGGAAGATGAAGAAAATCATGGCATTTGCTGGTAAATTGATGGAAATGGAGGACATCATTCTAAGTGAAATAAGCCAGACTCAGAAAGTCAAGAGTTGAATGTTTTCTCACTGCCCCTAGAGCAAAAAAGGGGCAATCAAAGGAAGAGATAACCATGAAAATAGGAGATTAATGGAATAAATTAATGGGATTGAGGGTGAAGGAGCAGAGATGTAAAAAGGGAAGAACTATGGAATTAAACTGCCCAAATTATGATATATACCTATATGAATGTACCACTGTGAATCTCACCTTTATGTATATTATAATGCACCAATTAAAAAACTATAAATAAATATAAGGAAGACCAGTAGAGGAAAGGAAAGGGAATGGGAGAGAGAGCAGGGTAGGGAAAGAAGATGTCCTGAGAAGTAAAAAGGAGCAAATTATATTCCATGCATGTATGATTCTGTTCAAAATGAATTCCAGTATTATAAAACTATAATGTACAAACAAAACCATTTAAAAAGTTGCATATTTCAAACTTTTGAATGAGTCGGCTTTTCATCACTGTGACAAAACACGTGAGAAAAATAGCTTAAAGGAGGAAATATTTATTTTGGCTCATGGTTTTAGATGTTTTAGTACATAGTTTGTTGACTTTATTGCTTTGGTCCTGATGTAAGGTTTACAAAAGTGTTATACAGATGCTATATAATCCCTATCAAAGTACAAATGACTTTCTTCACAAAACTAGAAGAATCAGTTCTAAGATTCATTTTGGGGGAAAAAAAAGACAGAATAGTCAAAGCAATCTTTAGCAAAAAGAACAATGCTGGAAGCATCACAAAACTGGACCTTAAATTATTCTACAGAAGTATAGTTATAAAAACAGCATGGTACTGGCTTCAAAACAGACATGAAGATCAACAAAATAGAATAGGAAGCAGAGACAAACCCATATACATACAATTATCTGATACTAGACAAAGGTGCCAAAAACATATGCTGGATAAAGGAGAGCCTTTTTAACAAAAGGTGCTGGGAAAAATTGGAAATCCATATGCAGAACAATAAAACTTGATCCTTATCTCTCACCGTGCAAAAAAGTCAACTCAAACTTGATCAAAGTTATAGAAATTAGAACAGAAATCCTGCAACTGTTAAAAGAAAATGTAGGCCGAACACTCCAAAATGTCAGCATAGGCACTGACTTCCTTAACAAGACCCCTAAAGTACAAGAAATAAGAGCAAAAATAACAATTTGGATGCTATCAAATCAAAAAGCTTCTGCATAGCAAAGGACACAATTAAGACCATGAAGAGGGAGTGGGGGGAGAGGAAGATATTACAGATGGCCAAAGATGTTTGCTACTTGCTCCTCAGATAGGGCATTAATATCCAGAATATATAAAGAACTCATAAATCTTAACACCAAAAATCTCAAATAACACAATTAATTAATGGACAAAAGAACTAAAGAGGCACTTCTCAAAAGAAGAAATACAAATGACCAACAAATGTACGAAAAAATATTCAACATCTCTAGCAATTAGGGAAATGCAAATCAAAACTACATTTGAGATTTCATCTCGCTGCAGTCAGAATGACAATTATCATGAATATGAATAAAAATAAATGTTGGTGAGAATGTGGGGGAAAAGGCACACTCCGGCATTGTTGGTGGGACTGAAAATTAGTGCAACTACTCTGGAAAGCAGTATGGAGAATCATCAAACCTAGGAATGGACCCACCATATGACCCAGCTATGCAACGACTCAGTATGTATCCAAAAGTTCTAAAATTAATATTCCATAGTCATGCAACCACATCAATGTTCATAGCAGCACATTTCACAATAGCCAAGCTATAGAATCAACTTAGGTGTCTTCAACAGATGAATGGAAAGAACATTTACATCCATTTTTGGATATATACACAATTAAGCCATAAAGAAGAATTGACTTGTGATATTTTCTAGTAAATGGATGGAATTGGAGAATATTATGCTAAGTGACATTAACTAAACCACAAAAGGCAAAGATTGAATGTTCTCTCTGATATGTGGAAGCTAGAAGGAAAAGGGAAAAATAAGGAAAGAGAGAGAGAACGGGGAGATTTCATCAAAATAGAATACAACTCAGTGGAGTAGACAAAGGATTGACAGGGAGGAAAGGAGGAGTAGTGGGATAAGGGAAGAACCATAGCCTGAGTCAGACTTAACTTTCCTATGTACGTATATGAATATATCACAGCGAATCTCACTTTCAAGTATATTCATAGAAAACTGAATAAAAAAACTATAAGTAAATAGCAGAAAAAGATCAGTAGAGAAGAGGGAAGGGAAAGGGGTAGGAAGGAAGGAAGGGAAAGGGGAAGTACTGAGGACTGAATTAAAGCAAATTGAATTCCATGCTTTTATAATTCTGTCAAAATGAATCCTAATGTTATGTATAACTAAAATAAACCAATAAAAAACTGAAAATATTATCCTCAAGGTTTAATCACATGATAGCATATATCTGATATTGTCATATATGATATGCAGATATAGTCTACCATTCTGAAAGTTGCCTTTTTGCTCTTTAGGTTGTGTTCTTGATGCACAAAATTTGTTAGATTCTGATGTAGACCAGTTTATTTGGCTTTAGTTGTCTGTGTTTGTGGGTGTCATATCCAAGAATTCATTGTTGAATCTTAGTTTTCCCTTTAACTTTTCTCCCTGGCTTGTTGTAGTCTCAGGTCTTATGTTTCAGTGTACACAGGAATATCTTGAAGAAATTGCAGGTTCAGTTTCAGATCATTGCAATGAATCACTAGCACTATAAAGCAAGTCACAAGAATTTCTAGTTTTTCAGAATATATAGAAGTTATGCTTATACTTTATCATAGTCTATTTAGTGATCAATAGCATTATATCCTGAAAAATTAACATAACTTAATTTAAAACAACTTCATTGCTTAAAAATTGCTAACAATCATCTGGGCCTATAGCAACACTCAAACTTCCTGTTGGTGTATGGTCTTGCCTCAATGTTGAGATTTTTGACTCATTGGGGTAGTGCTTGTTGAATTTTGGAGTGACTGGCAATTTCTTAAGACAACAATAAAGTTTCCCAAATCCACTGACTCGTCCTTTTATGAAATATTTCTCCTTGGTATGTGATGCTGTTCAGTATAATTTTACCCACAATAGAAATTTGTTCAAAATTGGAGTCAGTCCTCTCAAGCCTTCTGTTATGGTTTGGATGTGAGGTGTCCCCCAAAAGCTCACATGTGAGACAATGCAGGAAAGTTCAGAGGAGAAAAGATTGGGTTGCAAGAGTCTTAATCCAATCATCGAGTCAATCCCTGATGGGATTAATTGAAGTGGTAGGTTGTGGCTGGAGGAGATTGAAATTGAGGCGTGGCTTTGGGGTATACATTTTGTATCTGGAGAGTGGATACCCTCTATTCTGATTACCTTGATATGAGTTGCTTCCTGCATCATCTTCTACCGCCTTGATGTTCTACCTCACCTCGAGCCCTGAGGAATAGAGCCAGCCACCTATGGACTAAGACCTCTGAAACTGAGCCTTCAAATAAACTCTTTGTGCTTTACAGTTGTGCTGGTCAGGTTATTTAGTCACAGCACAGAAACAGATGACTAACACACCT
The DNA here is from genome assembly GCF_902686445.1 of Sciurus carolinensis. Taxonomy (NCBI): domain Eukaryota; kingdom Metazoa; phylum Chordata; class Mammalia; order Rodentia; family Sciuridae; genus Sciurus; species Sciurus carolinensis. The sequence goes on from NC_062226.1 coordinate 49,849,756, forward strand.
TCCACTACTGTGTTGACTAAGTATGAATAATATTCTGAATCATTTGTTGTATATTAAATGATATTCCTAGCATCTCAGTAGGAGTAGATTAATGTCTTATCATGAGGTTGCAGAGACATTCAGTCATATTCTCAGGCTCCATTTCTAATCTATTTGTCTTGCTGTTTCTGCCCTAACTTCAGGTACTTCCAAATGTCTTACACTAGTTAACATCAATAATTTTTAAAAGGGCTGGGGATGTGCCTCAGTTGTTAAATACCCCTGGGTTCAATCCCTGGTATCAAAAAAAAAATTAGAGCATATCTATTGAAAAGGTAAGGATCAATTTCATAAATTCTAGGAACAGTGTCTGAATGATAATAAACACTTAACACAACTTGGGTATTTTGTTCTTATTAACATTATATATTGAGATATTAACATTATTAACCTTATATATTGACATACATGTATATGTATGTATTATATATGCATATATGTGTTTTATTTAACTCTATTAACTTGGAATTGTTCTTTGAACATGTCAGTTCTTTTCTTCTTGTCAGAGACATGATAAGAATATTGATCTTCCAGTTTATTTATTCATTATGGGAGAACATGATACAATTAACACTTGTCCATTATCCAGAAAGAATAATGTGTCTCACAAATTTGAATTTCTTGTGAATTGGTTTGGTTGCCTTCCATGGATCTGTTTGAAGACTGAGACAAACCCTGCACCAGGGAGTAATGATCTTTATTTGAGCCCACAGCTGCTTGCTACTTTCATCTGCACCCTTTCATCATCTTGCCCTTCTCTACTCCATCAGTTAATCTTCATCTCAGCTGTGCTATTATTTAATGTTTTCCTGTTTAAGTTCCAATTTCCCAAACCAACTTTAAAGGTCCAGTCCTGACTTTTGTCCTTTGTTTCCAGTGGAATATTGATTTCTTCTTTTCTTTTATTCTTTTCTTTTTTTTTGTTGTTTGTTTGTTTGTACCAGATATTGAACCTAGGGTCACATAACCACCGACCCACATCCCCAGCCCTTTATCATATTTTTATTTAGAGACATGGTCTCGCTGAGTTGTTTAGTGTCTCGCCAAGTTGCTGAGGCTGGCTTTGAATTCACAATCTTCCTGCCTCAGCCTTTGAGTCAATAGGAATACAGAAATGCATCACCACACTGAGCTTCTTTAGATTTTTATGACATTTAGACATACATTTGTGGTTTTTGTTCCCAGTCATTGTGATAAAAAAAGTGACAGCTTTTGCTTTCTAAAAAAGGAAACGAGAAATAAAAATATCAGATGTCTTACATGCTATACAGAACAATACAAAGCCCATGCACTTTATTATCTTTATATTCCATTAAAATTTAATGGAGGTTTCAATGGTAAAAACCATCTAAAAAGACTCTGGGGGCAGAGGAGGGGAAAGCAATAATAAAAAAATGTTTCGGGGAAACACTACTCTAAGCACATGTAGTAAATGCATAAAGGAAAGCAAAAACAGAAGTAGAAAGTTCTGAGGATGACATTCAGAAAATTGAAAGTATATTGGTTCCTCTTTAAGGCATAGGAACAAATCAAGGTCTTCAGAGAACCTGGAGGCAAATGTTCATAACTGCCCACCTCAGGCAGCCCAGCAGCATCTGTAATATCTCAAAGGCCTTGCCCTTGGCTTTCCTGCTGGCTCTGGTGGTGCTCAACTGCAGGTCCACCTATTCTCTGGACAGTGACCTACCACAGATCCAGAATCTGGGTTTTGAAACTCCTGAGAGAAATGAGGAGGGAACCCTGATGCTCCTGGAGAAAATGAGGAGAGTTCCCACCTTGTCCTGCCTCAACTACAGAAAGGACTTTGCCTTCCCCCAGGAGCAGACAGATGGTGAGCAGGTGCAGAAGGCTCAAGCTGTCTCTGTCCTCCACGAGATGATCCAGCAGGTCTTCAAACTCTTCAGCACCTAGGAGTCCTTTGCTGCTTGGGACAAGACCCTCCTGGACACATTCCTAACTGGCCTCTATCAGCAGCTGAATGATCTGAAAGCCTGTGTGACCCAGCAGGTGGGGATGGAAGAGGCTCCCCTGAGGGCTCTGAGGAAGTACTTCCACAGGTTCACTGTCTACCTGAAGGGGAAGAAACACCTCCCTTGTGCCTGGGAGGTGGTCAGAGCAGAAATCGTGAGATCCTTCTCTTCATCAGCAAACTTGTATGGAAGACTAAGGAGTAAGGAATGAGACCTGGTCCAACAGGAAATGCTTCTCACTGAGGATACACCTTACCACACTCCCTCAAGTTATGCCGTTTCAAAGACTCATTCCTGCAGTAACTGTGACATGAATTCAACCAATTTGTCAGAGAATATTAGACAATATCCCATTTCTTACCCATGACCATGATGTATCTTTTTGTCTATTTATTTAAATAAAATATTTATTTTTATACTATTTATAGGATCTCTATTATTTCTGTTCACAGAAGCTGAGGTAAACCTTTACATTGTGATTGATATAAAAATGTACATTTTATATTTAGACAATTTCTTATTTTGCATTGTTCATTAAATCTTTCCTATGGAAAATTTATTCTATGTGTTTATTTATGAAAGTACTTGTCAGGCCTGACTTTGCAACTTGATCTACAAAATGAATGGTAGAATTGACTTCCCGACTAATGTTACATTTACCCTGTACTTAAAAGTTCACTTCACTGAAGGCAAGTTGCATGTTGCCCTCAAGGTTTTGAGGTGAACATGAAAATATAGTGCCCACTCTCTTTTGTCTGATTCTTATAGGGAAAGAAACCTAAACACAATGATCCTACATATCCATTATATTAAATTCTGAGGAGTATGGAAAACCAATGAAATTCTCTCAGTGAAAGGTAGATACAGCATACTAGGAGAGAATGGTGAAAGCAGGTACATCTTCTATAAGAAAATATTGGGTATTGCAACCAAGTGCAAATACCCAGTGGATATATAAGTTTGCAATTTATAAGAAATACAATGTCTGATGGCTCATTACTGGCAACTGGAAGTCCAGTGATGGAGGTGGTCTTGTGGGGAGAGTATGGAGGAAGAAAAAGACTTAAACTTTTCAAAGTCTTTTTAAAAAGACTGAGAACTTTTCAACTTTTATTAAAGGGAGGGGAGAGAAGAATCAGGAAGGAGACAGAGGTGGAAGACCCTGACATTAGAAAGACATTTAGAGAGAATGGCAGACATAAAGTATATTTAAAATAATAAACTCCCTTAGAAGTAGAGAAATTAATAGAGTTTTGGAAGACATGTTCTGAAACTCTGTTATATATTAGGAAAGTGAATGGCAGTGGTAATCTTAGTGATAGCTAGTTGGGTAGAAGTAATCAGCAGAAACCATGTTGGCATAGGTATAAGATGAATAATAGAAAGTATTTAGTGATAACAAAGAGAAAATAGTTCTGAGAGGTTTTATTCTGAGGCAGAGAGAAAAAAGTAGTGTGTGATCTGAAAAAGAATGTAGGTTATTATTTTTCTACATAGTTTTCATTTATTTTATTTATGTCCTAATAAATTTCATTCATTTGATATACTGACAAATCAAATTAATATGTTTAATATTGTGTTAGTTGTAAATCATGATATGTTTGATTAAAACTATCGTTTCCCCTTTCATTAGTTAGTGCTATGTCTAATGTCAGTAAGATGCTCTGTGGATCCATAACCTCTGTGGGAAAACTGATGGAGCTTGCGACCACAGTGAGAGATGAATCTTAGAATTAATGGGTGGAAACAACACTAGAGTAGTTGGCAGGTGAGTAAGAGCAGAAAAGAACTTTGGTGTGTTGTATCACCTGAGGAGACAGTCACTTGAATTTCCATCTAATTTAGACTTGCATCTGATTTCCTTTGCCTTGATATTCTCAGATGCAGTGACACCTTTCTAGGAAACTTCACTAGAGAAAGAAAAATAATGTATCAAGATTTATAGAAATAATGGTTTAGGCCTTTTGTTTTCATTTTACCATGCTATTTGGCTTCTAGCTTTAAGATTAAAGCAAAAGTGATAAAGAAGCAGCAAGACAGCACCTTGTTCAGAAAAAGACTAAATAAAACCGAATGTGTAAAACTTTAAAGACTTAAAATACAGTTTTTTTTTTAAAAAAAGGCAGGCTAATTTTATTTAGCATCATTTGTCTGAATATCACTGCCTCACATTTTCTCTGTGAATGGGAGAAGGATGAACCAAGAAGCTTAACTGAAATGTTAACACCCCAGGGAGAGGAGGGGTGTGGATTAGAGGAGGAGGTAGTGACCCTGAAGTGGAGAAAGAAAAAGCAGGAGATTGGAAATATTTTAGATTCTTAATGTGTGTGCATAGTTGCCCATTGTTTTCAATATATTGTTTGGATAGATTTTATGTAATTGATGTAGTAAAAATCATAATAGCATGCTTAATACAGTGTTAAGGTTTGGAGATGAAGTGTCCCCCAAACACTTAGTTTTCAAGACTTGGTTCCCAGTGCAGCAATGTTCCAAGGAGGAGCTCTTGGGAAGCGACTGGATCATGAGGTCTCTCACCTCATCAATTGATCAACCAACTGATACCTGAATAGACTGTGGGGGAGGGGTGGAGACTGTAGGAGGCGGGGCCTAGATGGAGGAAGCAGGTCACTGGGGTCTGCCCTGGCAGGATTTATCTTGGCCCTGGATCCTTCCTGCTCCCAGGCTGCCGTGACTGAGCAGCTTTCCTTTACCAGGCCCTTCCACCATGATGTTCTGCCTTGCTTCAGGCCCAAAGCAATGGAGTTAGTTGACTATGGAGTCAACTAGTATGAGTTGTACTTATGTCAGGTATTTTGGCCACAGTGACGAAAAGCTGACTCACATGTATGTTTATTTTAAATCATGAAAGAGTAACTTTCAATAGTAATTTATAATATTTTAAGTCAATACTTCTTTGTCTATGAGTAAGCTACTTGACTTTTGTTAATAATTCAGTCCTCCATCAAAATACTCATTACTACTAATAAGATAGTGACTTTTGGAATTGTTGGCTTTCTTAAGTCTTTTGACTTACGTAATTGTCACACTGGTTCACTACCACAACTTTATAAACATTTTATTTTCTGATATAGTAGAATTTGATAAGAATTGATTAATATTACTGCTTGTAATTTTCCTGGTTTTGTAAATATTATGATCTCATGTGGGTACAAATAACCAAATTGCCATGAACATAAAGACTAACTCATTTTCCTTACAAAATAAAAGGAGGAAACTGCATTAATAAATATACTCAATACTTTAAAAAAATTAGTCAAAATCAGCTGGAAATACAATAGGAACCATGGAAATCCATAGAACAAGGGTGTTATATATAATTATGAAGATAAATGAACTAAACAATTATAACAAATCCAAATTTCAAGTTATAAAATCAGTTGTTATTAAGAAGAAAGATCTTACATTGAAATTTCATTTTGCCTTAATGTATATGTGCTATGTCACAACCCACTTAAACTCTCTAACCCACACTTTTCTTATAAATAAAATTCAAAATATTAGGAGTTTTGTGAATACTAAATTCTGGGTGAGTGGAAGATGAGTCTAACCTCTAGTTGCATTTCAAATCCTTTTGCACAGACCTTCCAAATGCTGAAAATTTAACATTAGTTAGGTATTTTCTTATTTTTCTTTGCTATCTAGCAGAATAGCATTTGTCTTTCTAGAAAATTCTTAGAAGTGTGCCCTACCTTTCAGTCCTCGAGCTCTGAAGGAAGCAGCCTGAAAAATCCGTAATTCTGTCATGTTCTGCAGAGTTTGAAGAATGGCTCTTTTTCCCTTAAAAAAGTGTCCTTTACATGCATTTAGGAAATGGTGACTTGCATTAATATCTGACAGTGGGAATGAACCTCCCCATGAAGTGCAGAAGACTCATGGTGCTTCCTTTTGATTCTGGCTCCTGGCACACCCTCTCCCTTGCCCTCAGCATCCCAGGACACATTCCCACAGCACCACAGTTTCCTTCCTCTCTCAGGTGGAATTCCCAGGGCACCCTCGTCATTGTCTCCCTTCTCCTGCCTGCCCATTCACACAGGGTTGCTTTCGGATGTGTTGCGGTTTCAGCTTCATGGTTTCCCTAAAGGGCAGCACAGCACAAGCAGAAAGCAGAAGTTCCATAAACCATCTAGGTTTTGCAGAGACATCTGCTGGAGAGCTCTCTTTAATTTCCATTGCATGTGGTGTCATAGTAGCTCTACTGAAGGAAACAGAAAGCAGCATCCAGGGTATGCAGGCTAAGGGAAACTTTCAGGGAAGAGCTCTTCCTGGTGGCCCAGTATGACAAGGGCAGTGACAGGCTTGGGGGCAGGTTTCTGACCTATGCATAAGTCCTACCACTGCAACAGGAATTCTCCTCATATTGCAGAGACTCCTTTTGGACAATAATAATGGTAAAGATAAGTATCAGAATAGTGACGCCTCACTCAGCAGCAACCTTCGAAAACATGATATAAAAAAAAATTCTGGGTGAGTGGAAGATGAGTCTAACCTCTAGATTCAGTCAGGAAATGACAGCTTGAAGACATTTGTGAATGAGAAGTTAATTCCCAAAACTGAAGTTAAAGATGTATGATACTCCCCTGATGATTTTGATGGCTGGCACATTCCTCCCTATTGTTCTGTGTCACATTCTTTCATTAGAAAATCAAAATAATCATTTTCCCCTTCCTCTAGAATTCCCCACTTGGTCTTCCTTCGCTCCTCATTAGCCTGCTCTGCATATTCATACAGGGGTTTTCCCTTGTGGTTTCTTTTCATCAATGTACCTTTAAAAGTACAGATACCACATTAGAAAGCAAACGTTGAGTGAAAGTTCTCGGTTTGTCAGAAACTCCTACATGAGTGGCTCTTGTTCAAGCATTATGAATATTTTGGTAAATGAGGGAATGCCCCTGTTACAATGATGTCATAGTAATTGTAGCTAAAGGGAAACAGAAAGACCTGTTGTGCTCTGAGGCTACACAAGCTTACGGGAGACGACCGCCACCTACTGGCCACCAGGAATGAAAAAGGTGGTTTCCTGAAAAGAGCTGACTCCAACTGTGGAATTTGGTTTTTTGGCATTTGTACCTTAGAGAGGGAAAATACTCCCAGCTTCAGGAAGGTCCTGTCCTCTGGAAAATGGACAGGACTGTGGTGGAAATGTTCACAGTGCCTCCCTTCCCCTCCAACCTGCTCAGCAGCCCAGACTCTCCTGACCCATCACCCCCTTCAGCTTCCTAGGACACAAGGCTGGAGATGGGAGAGTCGCCCACCTGCTGTGGAGCTTTAAGGGAAGTCAGGGAAAATCTCCTGTTGGATGGTGTGTTAACACTTTCTTAAGAGTAAATTGTCCGTTTTACAAATTTCTTCCTACAATCATCCCATTCCTTTACCTTACAACCAGGGGAAAGTTTTCATTCACTCTCAATGAGGAATGAGACTGTATGAGTACAGTCTAGGCTTGGCCATCAGAGCACAGAGGAGAGTAAAGGACTTCAGAGGACACAGCTGCCAGCTGACCCTGTGGACTCTGTCTGGTAGGACCAGGAGGGATTCAGGGGACCTGCACAGCACTGAGATTAATAAATGAATCAGAAGAGATTGTGAACAGCTCAGGTGGAAGGAAGGGGCTTCGCTTCAGCTGGGTTCTCTTAAATCTTTGCCTAAGTTTAGACTGGACCTTTACATTGCTTCCTTCCTGTTAATAAGCTAGAGGGCTGCTGTTTACAGGGAAGTAATTTTGATCTCTTACCTTTCTTTCCTTCTCCTTTATTTGTTTGGGAACTAGTTCAGGAGCTGAGCTACATGGATGGTTTTTTGTTTGTTTTTGTTCTTGTTTTGTTTTTTGTTTTATAAACCTGGCCGTCTTTGAGTGCTAACATCTTTCAATCATTATGACCTCTTCCATTCTTTTTTTACTTCTTACTTACACTTCATGTAATTTTTCACTATATTCATGTCAGACTTTATGTATTATCTGGAAAAGTTGTATGGCTAATTCCACAATATAATCTTCCTGTGAAAAACTTTGCAACCATACAGTGCTTCAAATCCTTTTATTAACTGGTTATAGTTTCCTTTTATTAACTTGTTATATATCCTACAGAATGTTGAACCTAGAGGCAGGGCTGAAGGTATGGGTCATGAGTGGGCTGGGGAGACAGTCAACACTGAGGTGTCCAGTGTTCCTTACTGCAGAGACAGGCTGTGCTTCACCCATCCCCAGTCACACCCTGGCACATCTAGTTCACCAAACAAGGGGCACAGAAAGATTGAAACAGTGTGCAAAGGATCCAGGGATCACAACACAGCACATCCTGGAGACAATCAAGTTTCTCAAGCTTCATGATCACAAATGCGAACTTGGCTATACTTGACTCTTCCCGTCTACTAATATCTGAATTACGGAGCTCAAACCCCACTGATGTCCAGTTGGGCACAGAAACACAGTAGCAGAAGGGACCTGCCCACACCTCTATACCCAGTGAACTGCCAAAGAATTCAGCAGCTTAACTGTGTTTCTGTTTACAGGTTTCCATGTTCTGATTCCCTGGAAAAGTGACAGACTTATATGCTCACAGTGTCAAAGCCCATATAGGAAGAAGGTGAAAGAGCCAACTTGAGAATGGAAGGATAAGAGTGATGCTCAAAGTTTCCACTGGAACAATGGCTAATCCTCAGGAAATGGAGCAATGAGTCTCTTTTTCCTTCAGATTTATAAGGTCTGATTTCTGATTCAGAATCCTTCAGGTTGTCTCCCCTAACATGGAGAGATGACTAAAGTGGAGACAGTAGAATCCTCCCCCAGAGATAAGGACAGCATCAGTGTCCCCAGCATGAGTGACAGGGAGAGCACAGCAGCCTGCAGAGCCCTGGCAGGGTGGAGGGTTGCTCCAGAGGGGCCAGCACAGCTCCCAGCAAGGGAGGCTATTCATGAGGCCAGTGCAACCCATGGAATCTCTCAGTCCTCATCATGATGCGGCTCCTTTAAAAACAAGCAATATGTGAACAGCAGGTCACAGGCAGGCATTTGAGAAGGTTCAGCAATGAAGGGGCACCGCATTTCTTTTTTTTTTTTTTTCCATTATGTATTTATTTTCAGTCTCTTGAACTGGTGCTTTCTAATTATCCTTGATAGTGGGAATGATAGTGATGTACTCACATGTGCACATAACTTAGGTGGTTAATTTCTTTGTGCAGTACCTCCCATTTCACACTCCTCCTCCCCATGTCAATCCCTGTTCTCTGCTCTTCTGATCACCCTATATTTTCATAAAATTTTTTTTCTCTCCCTTGTCTCTAGATTCCACATAAGAGGGAAACATACAAATCCTGACATTTTGAATCTGACTGATTTTTCTTAACAATGTTGTCTGGGTCTTATCCATGAAACTGAAATGCCATAACTGCTTTCTTTTTATGGCTACATAAAACTGCATGTGTGTGTGTGTGTGTGTGTGTGTGTGTGTGTGTGTGTGTACGTGTATATGTGTGTGTGTGAACTGTGCTTCTATTAACATGGGTATGCAGGTATCAGTTCAGTTACTGATTTTAGCTCTTTGGTATAAATACTTAGGAGTGGTATAGCTGGGTGGTATGGCATTCTCAATTTTAGTGTTTTGAGGAACCTCCATACTGATTTTTCCATAATGGTTGTACTACTTCACAATCCTACCAACAGTGTATAAGTGTTTCTTTTTCCCGCATCCTCACCAACCTTGATGGTTATTTGTATTCTTGAAGATTGTCATTCTAACTGCAGTGAGATGAAATCTCTCTGTGTACTTTTCATTTCCATTTTCCTGACGCTAGGGATTTTGAACACTTTTTCATAGGTTTGTTGGTCATTGTTATGTCTTCATCTGGAAATATCCGAATAATTCATTTGCCATTTATTAAATTTTTTTTAGTGTTAAGATTTTCTAGTTCTTATATATCCTGGATATTAAACCTCTCTCAGAAGAGGAACTGGTGAAGATTTTCTCTCATTCTTTAGACTCTCTCTTTACACTCTTAATCATTTCCTTCACTAATCAGAAACTTTATAATTTGATTCCATTCCATCTGTTAATTCTCCTTTTGCTAGAGCTTTATAATTATGTATATAAGATAGCAGTTAGATTCATTTTGACAAAATCATACATAAAAGGAATTTATTCCAATCATTATCCCCCTTTTTCCTTCTTCAACCCTCCACCATTGTCCATATTCTAATCCACTGATTTTTCTTTTGCTTATTTATTTATTTATTTATTTATTTATTTATTTATTTATTTATATTTGATAGGCACTCTCTAAATATACATAAAGGTGAAATATTCCTTGGTACATTTATAAATGCATATGCCATGACTTTGTTAAACTCATTCCAATATTTCTTTCCTCTTTCCTTCCCCGACTCCTCCTTCTCATGCTCCTTCTTCTACTATATATTAATGATATCTGATTTCACCCCCTCTGCCTTCTTTCCCTTATTCTTTCCAGATTCTACATATGAGAGAAAACACTCTACCCTTGATTTGCTGAGTCTGGCTTATTTCACTCAGCAACCTTTTCTCCATTTCCATCCATTTACCAGCAAATGCCATTATTTCATTCTTTGTGATTGAATAAAACTCCATTTTGTGCATAGACCACATTTTCTTGACCCATTCATCTATTGATAAGCATCTAGCCTGATTTGGTGATTTGATTATTTTGAATTGTGCTGCTGTAAACATTGAAGTGACTGTATCCCTCTTGCATCTAATTTTAGTTCTTTTAGATAAATAGCAAGGAGTGGGAGAGCTGGGTCACATGGTGGTTCCATTCCTAGTTTTCTGAAGAATCTTGTCATTGCTTTATAAAGTGGTGGTGCTAATTTGCAGTCCCACCAGCAATGTATCAGGGTATCTTGTCCCCAAAATCCTCACTCACCAGTATTTATTACTATTTGTTTTCTTGATAATTGTCATTTTGACTGGGGTGAGATGAAATCTTAGTATGGTTTTGATTTACATTTCCATGATTGCTAGGGATGTTAAATACTTTTTCATGTATTTGTTGACCATTGTGTGTCTTCTTTTAAGTGGTGTCTGTTTAAGTTGTTTTGTGCATTTATTTTACTGGCTTAAGTTGGAGTTTTTTGTTGTTAAGGTTTTTGAAATTCTTTATATTTTCTGGATATGGATCCCCTATCAGAGAAGCATCTGACAAAGGTATTTTTCCATTCTGTAAACTCCGTCTTCATGCTCTTAATCATTACCTTAACTGTGCAGAAGCTTTTTAATTTGATGGCATCTCACATATTGATTCTTGGTTTTATGTTTTGGGTTTTTAGGGATCTTTTTAAGGAAGTCAGCGTGTGTACCTATACCATGAAATGTTGACCCTATGTTATTCTAGCAGTCACTTCTGGCTTAATTCCTGAGTCTTTGATTCATCTTGATTTGACTTTTGTGCAGGGTGAAAGACCCAGATCTAATTTCATTATTCTACATATGGATATCCAGTTTTCCCAGCACCACTTGTTAAAAAGACTATCTTTCCTTCAACATGTTTTTGGCACCTTTGTCAAGTATCAGATGACTCTCTTTGGTTTTGTCTTTGTGTCGTCTATTCAATTCTATTGGTGTTCATATATATTTTGATGTCAATACCATGCTGTTTTCGTTACCATAACTCTTGAGATCAGGTATTGTAATGTCTCCTGCATTGTTCTTCTTACTTAGAATTGCTTGGCCATTTGGTCTCTTATTTTTCCAAGTGAATTTAAGGACTGTTTTTTCCTAGTTCTATGAGAAGTGTTGTTGGTATTTTAATGGGGATTGCTTTGAATCTGAATATTGCTTTTAGTAATATGTCCATTCTGACAATATTAATTCTGCCTATGCAAGAGCACAGGAGGTTTTTCCATCTTCTAAGGTCTTCTTCAATTTCTTTCTTCAGTGTTCTGCAACTTTTATTGTAGGCATCTTTAACCTCCTTGGTTAGATTAAGACCCAAGTTTGTTCATTGTTTGTTTTAGTTTATTGTGAAAGGAATGTTTTTCCTGATTTCTTTCTCAGCAGAATCACTGTTGAAGTATAGGAAAGGTACTGATTTATGAGGATTGGTCTTGTATTCTGACTTTACTAAATTCATTTAACACCTCTAGAAGTCTTCTGGTGGAGTTTTTTTTTTTTTTTTTTTTTTTGGCTGCGGGGTAGGTCTTCTAAATATAGGATCATGTCATCAACAAACTGAGATAGTTTGACTTCTTCTTTTTCTATTTGTATTCCATTACTTTCCTTCTCTTGTCTGATTGCTCTGGCTAGAGTTTCAAAAACTCTCTGAATAGATGTGTAAAGAGTGCACATCCTTGTCTTGTTCCTGATTTTAGAGGAAATGCTTTCAATTTTTCTCTATTCACTATGATGTTGGCTTTGGGTTTGTCCTATATAGCCTTTATAATGTTGAGCAATTTCCTTCTATCCGTAGTTTCTCTAACATTTTTAACATGAATGTGTGCTGGATTTTTATCAAAGACTTTTTCTGCATTTGTTGAGATGATCACATGATGCTTGTTCTTAATTCTATTTAAGTGGTGAATTACATTTATTAATGTGCCTTTGTTGAGCCAACCTTGCATCCCTGGGATGAAGCCATATGATCATGGTGTATTATCTTCTTGATGTTTCAAAAGAGGTTTTCTAATATTTACTAAGGACTTTTTGCCTCTGTGTTCATCAGGGACATTGGTGTATAGTTTTACTTCCTTGGTGTGTCTTTTTCTGGTTTTGGTGGTTGATTACACTGACCTCATAGAATGAATTTAGAGGTGTTCCCTTCCTTTCAATTTCATGGAATAATTTGAGAAAGACTGATGTTAGTTTTTCTTTAAAGAAAAACATCAGTGGTTTGCTAATATTTTATTAAGAATTTTTGTTTAAGAAATATAACTTAAAGGAGGAAAGAGTTATTTTGTCTCATGGTTTTAGTTTTCAATTCATGAATGGTAGACTTCATAGTTTTGGTCCTGATGCAAGGCAGAGTAGCACGATGGAAGTGTGTGGGGATAACAAATCCGCTCCTCATGAAAATGGTAGCAGAGACAGGGGAGGGAGAGTCTGGGAATGAGATATAGTTCCCCAGGTCATGCCTTTAACACTCTCTTCAACTAGTTCCCTACTCCTATAGTTTCCCCCACCTCCCAATAGTGACACAAACTTTGAACTCCCCATGGATTCATTCACTGATGAGGTCAGAGTCCTCATGTCCAATCACTTTTGAAAAGTCCCACCTCTGAGTATTGCTGCACTGCTGACCAAGTGTTCATCATGAGTCTTTATGGAACACTTTGTATCCAAACCCCAAACAGTTATACAAAATTATTTTCATTACAAAATTAATTGTCAACAAAATAACTAGAGAGAGTTTGAAATTCTCAATACATAGAAATGAAAGTATTTGGGGAGATAGAAATGCCAATTACTCTGATTGATCATTACATATCTTATACGTGTAAAGCCAATCATACCTTACCCCATAAGTAAGTACAAAATATATGTAAATTACACATAAAATGAAATAAATGATAAAATGTACTTAACACAAAATTACCATTTTGCTAGGTGAGTGGTTCATGCCTATAATCTGCGTGAGTCCAGGAAGCTGAGGCAAGAGGATTGGAAGTTTGAGACCAACCTCAGCAACTTAGCAAGACCCTGTCTCCAACTAATAAATAAAGGGAAGGTGCTAGGGAGGTGGCTCAGTGATTGAGTGCCCCTTGATTCAATCCCCAGAAACAAACAAACAAAAAAATTATCATCCTACCCTTTTGAAATATACAGTTCAGTAGTGATAAACATAATCACGCTATTGTGCCACTGCAACTAATCTCCAAACGTTTTCATTTTACAAAACAGAAACTCTATACCCATTAAGCATCTACTTCCCTTTCTTCTCAAATGCCCTTCAGTCCCTGGCAATCTGCATTCTACCTTCCCTCAGTACTTCATATAAGTGGAACCACCTATATTTCTCTTTTCATAACTGGCTTACATCACTTAGCACAAGAACCTCAAGATTTAATTGTATCATAGCATATGTCTGATATCCTCATATACATTATGCAAATATAGTCTACCATTTCCAAAAGTTACCTTTTTACTCTTTAGTTTGTGTTCTCGATACACTAAACTTATTAAATTTGATGTAGCCCTGTTTATCTATTTTGACTTTAGCTGTCTGTGCTTTTTGGTGTCATATTCAAGAAATTTGTTGCTGAATCTGAGTTTTCCCTTTAACTTTTCTCCCTGGCTTGTTGTGGCCTCAGGTCTTATGTTTAAGTCTGTGCAGGCATTTCTTAAAGAAATTGCAGGTTCAGTTCCAGATCATTGCAATGAAGTACTAACACTATAAAGCAAGTCACATGAATTTCATGTTTCTCAGGGCATATAAAAGGTACTGTAGTCTATTTGGTGATCAATAGCATTTCATCCTGAAAAAAAGTCTGTCTTAATTTAAAACAACTTCATTGGATAAAGAATTGCTAATAATCATCTGAGCCTATAGCAAATCCTAATCATCCTGCTGATGGAGGATCTTGCCTCAATACTAAAGCTATTGACTGATCACTGTGGTAGTGACTGAAGTTTGGGTAACTAAGACATCAGTGAAGTTTTCCAGGTCCATTGACTTTTGGAGGGAAAAAGGGGTACCAGGAATTTAACCACTGAGCCACATCCCCAACCATTTGTTTGTTTTTTGAGTCAGGGTCTCACTAAGTTGCTTAGAGTCTCACTATGTCACTGAAGCTGGCTTTCAACTCCTAATCCTCCTGCCTCACCATCCAAACCACTGGGGTTACAGGAATGCCCCACCACGCCTGACCTGACTTTTATGAAATATTTCTCCTTGGTGTGCAATGCTGTTCAGTCGTGTGTTGCCCACAATAGAAATTTGTTCAAATTGAAGTCAATCCTCTCAAGCCTTCCACTACTTTGTCAACTAAATTTAGGTAATAGTCTGAATCATTGTTTCTAATTTAAATAATATTCACAACATCTCATTTGGAATAGATTCCACCTCAGTAAATCATTTTCTTTGCACATACAGAAAACACAACCCCTTATCCATTTAAGTTTTATCATGAGGCTATAGCCTAGCAGTTGGAACTCAGATTCCACTTCTAATACTATTTTTCCTGCTATCTTTTGCCTTATCTTCACTTACTTCCTAATATCTTACACCAGTCAAAGTCACCAATAAAGACTGAAATCAACTTCTTTTCAGCCTCCTGTTAATTTTACTGTTTTATCTTCTTCCATGGGTCATGAATGTTCTTAGTGGTACCTAGAAAGGTGAATCCAGAAGCTTTTCAGGAGGAATAACTATCAATGGCAGCTATAGCCTTATAATATGTATTTCTCAAATACTAAGGCTCTAAACTCAAAATCACTACTTGATCCATCTAATGCAGAATGGGTGTTGTGTTAGGAGGCAGGAACACAATACAAGTCTTGTTGTACATCTTCATCAGAGTACTTGGGAGCCTAAGTACATTCTTAATAAGCAGTAATATTTAAAAGGAATCTTTTTTTTTCTGGGCATCAAATCTCAAGAGTGGACCTTAAAATATTCAGAAAACTGTGTTAGAAAAAGATGTGTTGTTCATGGTGCTTCCATTTATAGAGCACTGGTAGATTTTATCTGAAATAACTCATTGTTAAGGGCTCTAGGGATTTTCAGAATGGCAAGTGAAAATTGTCTTCAGCTTGAAGTCACCAACTGTGTTAATACACAACAATAGAAGGACAGTCTGTTCTTTGCAGCTTTGAGGTCAGGCATTGATATCTCTTTAGTTCAAGAGTCCTTGATGGCATCTTCTTCCAATATAAGGCTATTTTTCTACACTGAAAACTGTCATTTGGGGCAGTCATCTTCATCAAGTATGTTGGGTTTTCTGTTCCTTCATCTGCCACTTTTATGTCCCAACTTGTCTGCTTTCCTCAAACCTCATGAACCAATCTTTGCTGGCCTCAAACCTTTCCTCTGCATCTTTCTTCATCTCTCATACTTCACAGGACTGAAGAGAGTTAGGTCCTTTCTCTGGATTAGGCTGGCTTTGATCTTCTATCCAGAATACTAAACTTTCTCCTTATCAGCAATAAACCATTTTGCATACTTATTATTCACTGGAGTAGCACTTTGAATTTCCTTGGAGAACTTCCTTTGTATTCACAACATGGTTAACTATTTGGTAAAGAGGTCTAGTTT